>NC_140592.1:110203790-111559624 GCF_964204655.1 Triturus cristatus
TTGTGGGTCTTCCTTGGATGTGGGTTCTGTAGGGGGGAGATATTTGGATTTCTGAACTTTTGGTTCCAAGTAACTTCCACTTTCTCCAAATTGTCAATGGACATTAGAGACTTGGATGTGTGCAGAGCTGTCATCCCCTTCTGTGTGACTCTCTGTTGGCATATCTCCTGTCTCAGGGTTTCCTTGTCCTCATGACCCTCTTTCTCAATGTTTCTCTGAAGCACTGTGCACATGTCCTTTAGTTTCACTGCTCCATGTCTCCTTGTTTCTGGGTTGCGGTTCCATTTCCCTTGCCTCCCAGTGTTTGCATGCGTCACTAGTCCCGCTGCCCTCCTATCTATTTATCGCCCTGTCCTGTCCAGTCCCTGGCTCTTCCTATACCCCTAACTCCTCTCTCCCTAGTCAATGAGCATGCAGAAGTCTGACATTTAGTTGGTCTAAATCTCCTTTCTTAATGTTCCCAAAGGGTGGCCCGCATGCTGTTCCCCCACACTCACCTCATCAGCTGCCCTAATCCTCCCACCATACTGGTTTACGAGTGCGCCTTGTGGCAGCAGTTTCCTGGGCCCGCATTGAGAGCTATTCAGATCCTGGTGGGAGATGGGAGTGAACCCCAGGCAGGGTGGAAAGAATCACTTCTGACCCTTCCTGGGATGTACAGGGGCCGAGAGCAGACCACAGCTCAAGAAACCATGAAACCCAACATGAGATAGGATCTGACCGAGCACTTCTTAAATACTAACACTAAACGCTGATGTCTTTTCTGTCCAATGTTTTGGTAAGAACATGAAAGGGAGCAAAATCCATGGTGTTCTCGGCACACAAGAAATGTTTAGCATGCTATGTTGTGCTATTAATATTCATAGAGTGCACCTGCCACCCAGAGGGATCCTGGCACCAGCACTGAAAAGAACAGTGTCAAGCTGGGAGGCAGAACAGCACTCAAAAACAAGCATTGGCATAGCCAAAAGGTCTCGCCTTTGGGACCTTATAAGTGTTTAACCATGCAACAGTTGTATAACTAAACACTTATAAGGTCCCAAAAGCGAGACCTATTGGCTATGCCAATGCTTGTTTTAACTGCTGCAATCTATTGAAGCCTCACAGAGAACATCAAAGCGGCCGTGGGCCGCAAAAGTGAAATTAATCGCGGTAAAGCGCGGCGCGCGCGCCCGTGCACATGCACTGTTGCTCTAGGCTGGCCTGGCAGCACTTTTTGGAGCCCTCAGAAAATGTCTCGCCAGACCAGCGCATGCGCTGGCCTCAGCGAGACCTAAAAATGAAGTGAAACTAGAAACGAGAGTCAAGCCTCGGGCACAGTAGTGGGCTCATTACCCAACGTAAAACAGGATTTTCACTAGACATGGCGCCAAGGAAACCAATCAGCCCAAGAAAGTTCACATTGAGAATGAACTTCTCCCCTTAGGGGAGAGTTTGCCCTTACACAAGCTCTTCACACTTGAACAGCAAAAAACACAATCAGAAGCAAGAGGTGATTTGCAGGAGATGCTTGAGTTGCCCCATTATCTTCAGAATATAAAGATATAAAGCTCGGTAATTGCACACTTCGAGCCACCCCAATTAATCCAACTACCCCAGGCAGTGAGAGAGCAAATACAAAATCGGTATAAATGAAAAAACAGCACTAACACGTATAATTGCAGCTGAACAGAGACCAGGGGATGCCGTAACAAATGAGAACGGTATCAGGACATCAGCAGATCACGCAGCTGCGTGACAATGTCAGGGTGCTGAGGTATCCGTATTATTTCATTTTAAAGTCGAGTAACAAAACACAATCTTTTATCAACAAAGCTGACAAAAAGCACAACAAAGAGAGAAAAAAACAAAAAAGCAATAAACGCTTCAATATGAAATATATGAAAATGGTCCAGTGCCGAGACGAGAGACACTTTGCATCCATTCCTTTCCTAAAACATGCACCTTATTTTCCAGTATTTTTGTGTGTATGTTAAAGTGTGCCCTGACTGCTCACCTAAAAGAAATAAACAAATTGATCATGAAGACGAGGAGGTCTCTGCTAAGAGATCCCTGTTAGGGCTAGAGAGAGGTCTGTGGTAAATCACTGTGCAGGTCTCAGCTAAGGCTATAGGGCCGTCCCTCTAGAGGCTAAAGATGGGTCTCTGGTAAATTGATAGCGGTCTCTGTTTAGGCTATGGGGAGGGTCTCTAGTAAATCTACTAGCGGTCTTCCAAGGTTATGGAGAGGTCACTTCTAAGGCTATGGGTAGGGTCTCTAGTAAATCTACTAGCGGTCTTCCAAGGTTATGGAGAGGTCACTTCTAAGGTTATGGGTAGGGTCTCTAGGAAATCTACAAACGGTCTTCCAAGGTTATGGAAAGGTCATTTCTAAGGCTATGGGGAGGGTCTCTAGTATATCTACTAGGGGTCTTCCAAGGTTATGGAAAGGTCATTTCTAAGGCTATGGGGAGGGTCTCTAGTATATCTACTAGGGGTCTTCCAAGGTTATGGAGAGGTCATTTCTAAGGCTATGGGTAGGGTCTCTAGTATATCCACTAGGGGTCTACCAAGGTTATGGAGAGGTCACTGCTAAGGCTATGGGTAGGGTCTCTATAATATCTACGAGGGGTCTTCCAAGGTTATGGAGAGGTCACTTCAAGGCTATGGGTAGGGTCTATAGTAAATCCACTAGTGGTCTTCCAAGGTTATGGAGAGGTCACTTCTAAGGCTATGGGTAGGGTCTTTAGTAAATCTACTAGGGGTCTTCCAAGTTTATGGAGAGGTCACTTCTAAGGCTATGGATAGGGTCTCTAGTATATCTACTAGGGGTATTCCAAGGTTATGGAGAGGCTATTTCTAGGGCTATGGGTCATGTCTTTAGTACATCTACTAGCGGTCTTTCAAGGTTATGGAGAGGTCATTTCTAAGGCTATGGGTAGGGTCTCTAGTAATTCTACTAGCGGTCTTCCAAGGTTATGGAGAGGTCACTTCTAAGGCTATGGGTAGGGTCTCTAGTATATCTACTAGCGGTCTTCCAAGGTTATGGAGAGGTCACGTCTAAGGCTATGGGTACGGTCTCTAGTATATCTACTAGGGGTCTTCCAAGGTTATGGAGAGGTCACTTCTAAGACTATGGGTAGGGTCTTTAGTAAATCTACTAGGGGTCTTCCAAGGTTATGGAGAGGTCACTTCTAAGGCTATGGGGAGGGTCTCTAGTATATCTACTAGGGGTCTTCCAAGGTTATGGAGAGGTCACTTCTAAGACTATGGGTAGGGTCTTTAGTAAATCTACTAGGGGTCTTCCAAGGTTATGGAGAGGTCACTTCTAAGGCTATGGGGAGGGTCTCTAGTAAATCTACTAGGGGTCTTCCAAGTTTATGGAAAGGTCACTTCTAAGGCTATGGGTAGGGTCTCTAGTTTATCTACTAGGGGTCTTCCAAGGTTATGGAGAGGTCACTTCTAAGGCTATGGATAGGGTCTCTAGTATATCTACTAGCGGTCTTCCAAGGTTATGGAGAGGTCACTTCTAAGGCTATGGGTAGGGTCTCTAGTATATCTACTAGGGGTCTTCCAAGGTTATGGAGAGGTCACTTCTAAGGCTATGGGTAGGGTCTTTAGTAAATCTACTAGGGGTCTTCCAAGGTTATGGAGAGGTCACTTCTAAGGCTATGGGTAGGGTCTCTAGTAAATCTACTAGCGGTCTTCCAAGTTTATGGAAAGGTCACTTCTAAGGCTATGGAAGAGTCTCTGATTACATTGCAGCGGTCTCTGTTAAACCTTTTGGTGGGTCAATTTAATGACATCTGTTAATTGTAAATAAATGTCTCTGTTAAGACTATGCAGCAGTCTCAGTTGCGGATATATAGAGGTCTCTGGTAAATTTAAAGAGATGACTCCGTTAAGACTATGGAACAGTCTCCGCTTAGGACACAGAGAGGTCTCTGGTAAATGTAAGGAGATGTCTCTGGTAAGGCTGTGCAGCAGTCTCAGTTGAGGATACATATAGGTCTCTGGTACATTTAAAGAGATGCCTCTGCTAAGGATGTGCAGCAGTCTCTGTTGAGGATATATAGAGGTCTCTGGTAAATATAAATGAAGGTTCTGTTAAGACTACGCAGCAGTCTCCCCATAGGACACAGAGAGGTCTCTGGTAAATTTGAAGACATGCCTCTGCTAAGACTATGCAGCAGTTCTCTGCTAATGCTGAGCGGAGGCCTCCGTTAACTCTATTCAGAGGTCTCTTAACGTCGTGCATCAGTCCTTGTAAAGGCCGTACGAGGTCTCTCTTAAGGCTATGTAGAGACCTCATCTGTATAGTGGCCTGTGTGTGAAGCTATATAGCGCTTAAGTGCCCTCAGGTAGGGTAGCAGAGAAACTGTAGGACCAGGTGTCTGACATTGCCCTCAGGTAGGGCAACAGCAGAGAAACTGTGGGACCACGTGTCTGACATTGCCCTCAGGTAGGGTAGCAGATAAACTGTGGGTCCACGTGTCTGACATTGCCCTCAACTGGGGCAGCCGCAGATAAACTGTGGGACCTTGTGTCTGACATTGCCCTCAACTGGGGCAGCCGCTGTTAAACTGAGGAACCACATGTCTGACATTGCCCTCAGGTGGGGCACCAGCAGATAAATGGTGGGACCACATGTCTGACATTGCCCTAGGTAGGGTAGCAGATAAACTAGGGACCTCTTGTCTAACATTGCCCTCAGATGGGGCAGCACCAGATAAACTGTGGGACCACGTGTCTGACATTGCCCTCAGGTGGGGCATCAGCAGATAAACTGTAAGACCACATGTCTGACATTGCCCTCAGGTGGGGCAGCACCAGATTAACTGTGGGACCACATGTCTGAAAAAGACACCCTGGTATGGTACCAGTAGATAAACTGTGGTAATCACATGTCCGACATAGATGCCCTGGTAGAGTAGCAGCAGATAAACTCTACTCGTGACATATCTGACGACTTCCAGGTAGGGTAGCAGCACATAAAACGGTAACTATATTTCTGTCATAGACGCCCTGGTAGGGTAGCAGTAAATAACCTCCGGGAACCAGGCTGGCATGGCGGTTCTGCATCTGTGGAAGCCTGTTGACCCTGGTTTCTTTCTCCGCAGAACCTGTAGATTCACGTATAAAGCCCTATACTGGGGGCTTCACAGATTATGCCTTGACCAGGGGTGCGGGTAAATGGGTGAAAAAAGGACCCCTTCTAGAGCACCGAAACACTTTAAAACAATACTGCCTACGAGAGAGGCACCTCCAGTAATCAGGGAATTTGATCTTCACAACAATGGTGCTTTCCTTAGGAAGGTAAACATCTCTCAGGCAGTAGGCAGTGGTGCCTGCGGTGGGACACTCAGAAAGCAGGCCTTTGTGTCCCATTAACTTCAAGCACTTTGTGATAAAAACATTTCCTGGCCCGATGCTGACAATTGTTACTCGACAGGAAGTGGATGACGAAGGAGGAAGGACTTCAGCTCCTGATTTCAAAGGGGCTCTTCACACATTCTGTTCCCAGGGAAGACGAAAATAAAACAACCCTCTTCAGAAGGGTGCATTCGTGGCCTGTGCGTGACTTCCTGAAATCCCACACACTGCCCCATAATTTAGAGGGTTTTTTGTCACATTTCTTTCTGCACCCTAAATCAAGGGTCGGGGCAAGGTCTTCGGGCACCTTAGGTGAACCCACTTGACATACTGCCACCTCCTATGGCACAGGGACCACTTCTGGTACTAGTCTGGGCAACTGCGCCTCCTTGTTGGTGATGCACTTTGTGATGATGTGTGTTATTTCTGTAAAGTGGGACTGCCCGTCTGAACTAACCCTACCTGCTCTTTGGTACCCCTGGCTTCCTACTGCCGGCTTAGAGGTCATGTCAGCAACAGAAAACAAGAGAGATGTTTATTTACGTTACTTCTACTCCACTTCTTTACATGGAAACACAAATATGTCGCAGGGCTAAAGATGAGTCAAGGGGTCAACGTTGTGACGTCACCGATGGGGTAAGAGATGTGTGTTGTCCATGACTAATCCAGACCCAAACCTGCTTCAAAGCTTTAGGCAGATTTGGATTGGATCTGTCCCTGGTCGTGTAAAAAGTTGTTTTTTTGTGTGATTATGTGTATTGTGTGTGTGAGCCTGAGACTCCGTGTGGTGTGTCAGCGCATGTGTGGGTGTGTTAAGAGTGTGTGTATGTGAGAGCATGTGTATGTGTGAAATAGTGTGTGGTTGTTTTTATATGTCTATGTGTGTTGTGTCTGAGTATGTTTTGTGTGTGTATATGTGTTTGTCAGCGTCTGTAGTGATTGCTTTTTATAGTTTACTTAGGCACGGTGTAATAAACAAGTAGCTCTGGAGTTAATGTTGTACTAAAGGGAAGAATAAAGTGCAGTCGGGGCGTCAGGCAGACACAGGCATTGCCCTTTTAGAAGCACTGCCAGCATTTAGCAACGAAGCTAAAAAGACAAACCATTCTCCATTTCCTCCATCTGTTCCTTCTTTTAATTAGTTTGAAGTAGAATCTAACGACAACTTCGGATCTCTGATGACCACAGCGCCAGCATTTTCACGAGGCGCTCGTCATCCGTAGGACTGCTTCCAAGGAGAGCCCTCACTGGGCACTTACCCACATACAGGGTCTTTTTTTCACCAGCATTTTCACGAGGCGCTCCTCATCAGCAGGACTGCTTCCAAGGAGAGCCCTCACTGGGCACTTACCCACATACAGGGGGGCAGATTTATGTTGCACTTGCGCCACTTTTGCGCCGCCGTTGCGTCACTTTTGTGACGCAGCAGCGGCGCAAATCCTGCGCCATGGTGCGGGGTATTTACAACGTGATGCATCTGGGAGATGCGTCACGTTGTAAAGCCCTGCGCCACATGTAGGCGTTCCAGGGCAGGTGGGGGCGTTCCGGCGCAGGAACGCCTCCTAAAAGTGGCTGAGTGAAATCTACAAGATTTCACTCAGTCACTTTTAGGCCCATGCTGCGTCAAAACCCTGCGCCTGCTTGAAGCAGGCGTAAGGATTGACGCAGCATTGTACAGATAGGGCCCCCCAGAACATTGCTGGAGCTGCATCGCGCTTGCGACGCAACTCCAGCAATGCGCCACTTTTACGGCACAGATGCGTCACGCATCTGTGCCGTTTTTGCCCCATGGTGCGCCGCATTATAAATGCGGCGCATCCATGGTGGCGCAGCTGTGGCGCATAATAACTGGCGCATCCCTGCTGATATGCAGGGATGCGCCAGTTAACATAAATCTGCCCCAGGGTCTTTTTTTCACCAGCATTTTCACGAGGCGCTCCTCATCAGCAGGACTGCTTCCAAGGAGAGCCCTCACTGGGCACTTACCCTCATACAGGGTCTTTTTTTCACCAGCATTTTCACGAGGCGCTCCTCATCTGCAGGACTGTTTCCAAGGAGAGCCCTCACTGGGCACTTACCCTCATACAGGGTCTTTTTTTCACCAGCATTTTCACGAGGCGCTCTTCATCTGCAGAACTGTTTCCAATGAGAGCCCTCACTGGGCACTTACCCTCATACAGGGTCTTTTTTTCACCAGCATTTTCACGAGGCGCTCTTCATCTGCAGGACTGTTTCCAATGAGAGCCCTCACTGGGCACTTACCCTCATACAGGGTCTTTTTTTCACCAGCATTTTCACGAGGCGCTCTTCATCTGCAGGACTGTTTCCAATGAGAGCCCTCACTGGGCACTTACCCTCATACAGGGTCTTTTTTTCACCAGCATTTTCACGAGGCGCTCTTCATCTGCAGGACTGTTTCCAATGAGAGCCCTCACTGGGCACTTACCCTCATACAGGGTCTTTTTTTCACCAGCATTTTCACGAGGCGCTCTTCATCTGCAGAACTGTTTCCAATGAGAGCCCTCACAGGGCACTTACACTCATACAGGGTCTTTTTTCCACAGCAGTGGACGCTTATAGAATAGAATAGACTTCAAGCTTTTATTTTTAGTGGGATTATTCTGCGGCGAGCATCTTTGTATTCTGAGAAATATTCCTACCCCTCCCCCCACATCGGCATAGTTTGGGGAGTGTGTGTGTGTGTGTGTGTGGGGGGGGGGTGTTTGTGGTGTTACGCCACCCTAAAAAACTATTCTGTGGTGAATAGTTGGATATTAGTGCGTTCAGTCGAGCATGGTGAAGGGTCTGTCGAATATCACCTGGGGTAGTTACATGCCCACACTGACATAAAACACGCACACCCAAACATTCTGTTTTGAAGGCCTTAAAATGCTGATTAATTTGAAAAAACATTGTATTAAGTGCCCTTAACAATTCACCCTCCCCTTTCTTTCCACTGCCCCTTAAGTATGTGGAAAGTAAGGGTCTCCCTGCCTTTGCGTCACATTGCTGGAAGACAGAGGGGACACTGCATGCAGGAACTTCAAGTGGCCTTGAGGCACGAAAAATAAAGACATTATTCTGCCTCATTCAGCACACACTAGCAGCCACCACGTTGACTGCACACCAACTACACCCGGGCAGCAAAGCACCAACTCCGGCCACGTGCACCAACAGCATCCTCCCGGTCCTTGCGGCCCACCCTCAGTCTCTCAGCAGCCCCAGCATTTAAAGGGGGCTCTTAACTCTGCCGCCCCTTGCAGCACACACTGGGGGCCAGTAGCCTCACAAGAACTATAGCAGGCTGTGAGAGGTAGCAGCAGGCTACTAGATATTGCAACACACTGTGAGAGGTAGCAGTAGACTCCCAGACACTGTAGCACACTGTGAGAGGTAGCAGCAGGCTCCTAGACACTGTAGCACACTGTGAGAGGTAGCAGCAGACTCCCAGACATTGCAGCACCCTGTGAGAGGTAGCAGAAGACTCCCAGACACTGCAGCACAATCTGAGAGGTAGCAGCAGGCTCCTAGATATTGTAACACACTTTGAGAGGTAGCAGTAGACTACTCCCAGACATTGCAACACACTGTGAGAGGTAGCAGTAGACTCCCAGACATTGCAGCACCCTGTGAGAGGTAGCAGAAGACTCCCAGACACTGCAGCACACTGTGAGAGGTAGCAGCAGGCTCCTAGATATTGTAACACACTGTGAGAGGTAGCAGTAGACTCCCAGACATTGCAACACACTGTGAGAGGTAGCAGTAGACTCCCAGACATTGTAGCACACTGTGTGAGGAATCAGCAGACTTTCAGATATTGCAGCACACTGTGAGAGACAGCAGTGGTCTCTTAGACATTTCAGCACCCTTTGAGAGATAGCAACAGACTTCCAGATATTGTAGCACACTGTCAAGAGATAGGAGCAGACTCCCAGACATTGCAGTCCATCATGAGAGATAGCAGAAGACTCCCAGACATTGCAGCACACTGTGAGAGGAATCAGCAGACTTTCAGACATTGAGGCACACAGTGAGAGGTAGCAGCAGACCCCCAGAAATTTCAGCACACTGTGAGAGGTAGCAGCGGACTCCCAGACATTGCAGCACACTGTGATAGATAGCAGTAAACGCCCAGACATTGTGGCCCACTGTGAGAGGTAGCAGCAGACCCCCAGACATAGCAGCACACTGTGAGAGGTAGCAGCCATCTTCCAGACATTGAGGCACACTGTGAGAGGTAGCAGCAGACTCCCAGACATTGTAGCACACTGTGAGAGGAATCTGCAGACTTTCAGATATTGCAGCACACTGTGAGAGATAGCAGTGGTCTCTTACTTTCAGACATTGAGGCACACAGTGAGAGATAGCAGCAGGCTTCCAGCCATTGCAGCACACTGTAATGGGTAGCAGCAGACTTCCAGAGATTGTAGCACACTGTAGAGGTAGCAGCAGACTCCCAGACATTGCAGCACACAGTGAGAGGAAGCTGAAGACTTCCAGACATTGCAGCACACTGTGAGAGGAATTAGCAGACTCCCAGACATTGCAGCATAAAGAGAGAGGTAGCAGCAGACTTCCAGACATTGCAGCACACTGTGAGAGATAGCAGCAGACGTCCAGACATTGCAGCACACTGTGAGAGGAATCAGCAGACTTCCAGACATTGCAGCACACTGTGAGAGGTAGCAGCAGACTTCTAGACATTGCAGCACACTGTGAGAGGTAGCAGCTGACTCCCAGACATTGCAGCACACTGTGAGAGGAATCAGCAGACTTCCAGACATTGCAGCACACTGTGAGAGGTAGCAGCTGACTCCCAGATATTGCAGCACACTGTGAGAGATAGCAGAAGACTTCCAGACATTGTAGCACACTGTGAGAGGTAGCAGCAGACTCCCAGACGTTGCAGCACACTGTGAGAAGTAGCAGCAGACTTCCAGACATTGCAGCACACTGTGAGAGATAGCAAAAGACTCCTAGATATTGTAGCACACTGAAAGAGATAGCAGCAGACTCACAGACATTGCAGCACCCTGTGAGAGGTAGCAGCAGACTCCCAGATATTGTAGCACACTGTGAAAGGTAGCAGCAGACTCACAGATATTGCAGCACCCTGCGAGACTTAGCAGCTTCCATACATTGCAGCACACTAACCAATAGAAGCCTCTATACACACTGTAGCACACAGTGGAGGGTAGCAGACCCCCAGTCACTGCAGCATGCTGTAAATGCTAGCAGCCTCTCAAATAATGCAGCACTCAGTGAAAGTTAGGATCATCCTAGATATTGTAGGAGGCTGTGAGGGGATGCAGCCCCCAGACACTGTGGCACACTGTGGAAGCTGGCAGTCTCTTAGACAATGCAACATGAACAGAAGGCTAGAATCCTCCCAGGCATTGCAGCACACAGTGAAGCCTAGAACCCCCCGGTATTACAGCACACAGTGAAGGCTAGAACCCCCAGGCATTGCAGCACACAGTGAAGGCTAGAATCCCCCGGCATTGTAGCACGCAGTGAATGCTAGAACCCCCAGGCATTGCAGCACACAGTGAAGGCTAGAACCCCCTGGCATTGTAGCACGCAGTGAATGCTAGAACCCCCAGGCATTGCAGCACACAGTGAAGGCTAGAACCCCCAGGCATTGCAGCACACAGTGAAGGCTAGAATCCCCCGGCATTGCAGCACACAGTGAAGGCTAGAACCCCCCGACATTGCAGCACACAATGAAGGCTAGAACCCCCTGGCATTGTAGCACACAGTGAAGGCTAGAACCCCCAGGCATTGCAGCACACAGTGAACACTAGAATCCCCCAGCATTGCAGCACACAGTGAAGGCTAGAACCCCCTGGCATTGTAGCACAGAGTGAAGGCTAGAACCCCCAGGCATTGCAGCACACAGTGAAGACTAGAACCCCCCGGCATTGCAGCATGCAGTGAAGGCTAGAACCCCCCGGCATTGCAGCACACAATGAAGGCTAGAACCCCCTGGCATTGTAGCACATAGTGAACACTAGAACCCCCAGGCATTGCAGCACACAGTGAATACTAGAATCCCCCAGCATTGCAGCACACAGTGAAGGCTAGAACCCCTCCGGCATTGCAGCACACAATGAACACTAGAATCCCCCAGCATTGCAGCACACAGTGAAGGCTAGAACCCCCCGACAGTGCAGCACACAATGAAGGCTAGAACCCCCCGACAGTGCAGCACACAATGAAGGCTAGAACCCCCTGGCATTGTAGCACACAGTGAAGGCTAGAACCCCCAGGCATTGCAGCACACAGTGAACACTAGAATCCCCCAGCATTGCAGCACACAGTGAAGGCTAGAACCCCCGGCATTGCAGCACACAATGAAGGCAAGAACCCCTGGCATTGTAGCACAGAGTGAAGGCTAGAGCCCCCAGGCATTGCAGCACACAGTGAAGGCTAGAGCCCCCGGCATTGCAGCACACAATGAAGGCTAGAACCCCCTGGCATTGTAGCACAGAGTGAAGGCTAGAACCCCCAGGCATTGCAGCACACAGTAAAGGCTAGAACCCCCCGGCATTGTAGCACGCAGCGAAGGCTAGAACCCCCAGGCATTGCAGCACACAGTGAAGGCTAGAATCGCCCGGCCTTGCAGCACACAGTGAAGGCTAGAACCCCCCGGCATTGCAGCACACAATGAAGGCTAGAACCCCCTGGCATTGCAGCACACAGTAAAGGCTAGAACCCCCTGGCATTGCAGCACACAGTAAAGGCCAGAACCTCCCGGCATTGCAGCACACAATGAAGGCTAGAACCCCCCGGCATTGTAGCGCACAGTGAAGGCTAGAATCCCCCGGCAATGCAGCAGACAGTGAAGGCTTGAACCCCCCGGCATTGCAGCACACAATGAAGGCTAGAACCCCCCGGCATTGCAGCACACAGTGAAGGCTAGAACCCCCAGGCATTGCAGCACACAGTGAAGGCTAGAACCCCCCGGCATTGTAGCACACAGTGAAGGCTAGAACCCCCAGGCATTGCAGCACACAGTGAAGGCTAGACTCCCCGGCATTGCAGAACACAATGAAGGCTAGAACCCCCTGGCATTGTAGCACAGAGTGAAGGCTAGAACCCCCAGGCATTGCAGCACACAGTAAAGGCTAGAACCCCCCGGCATTGTAGCACGCAGCGAAGGCTAGAACCCCCAGGCATTGCAGCACACAGTGAAGGCTAGAACCCCCAGGCATTGCAGCACACAATGAAGGCTAGAACCCCCCGGCATTGTAGCACGCAGTGAAGGCTAGAACCCCCCGGCATTGTAGCACGCAGTGAAGGCTAGAACCCCCCGGCATTGTAGCACGCAGTGAAGGCTAGAACCCCCCGGCATTGTAGCACGCAGTGAAGGCTAGAACCCCCCGGCATTGCAGCACACAGGGAAGCTGCAGCCTCCCAGACATTGCAGCACACTGTGAGGGATTGCAGCCTCCACGACACTGCAGCACAGTTTAAGGCTAGAATACCCCAGACACTGCTGCACACAGTTAAGGTTTGAAGCCTCCCAGGCGTTGCAGCATGCAGTGAAGCTGCAACTTCCAAGATATTGCAGTATAAAGTATATACTAGCAGAGGGCACAGGCACTGCAGTCTCGCAGACACTGCAGCACACTGTGAGGGGTTGAAGTCTCCTCTACACTGCAGCACACGGTTAAGGCTGGATAACCACCAGACACTGCAGCACCCAGTAAAGGCTAGAACCGCCCAGACACAGCAGCACACATTGAAGGAGAGAAGCCTCTCAGACAATGCAGCACAGTGTGTACACATTTATGTGTTCACCCCATGTCCATATGTCTAACTTTATTACCTGTACCAATCACCATAATGTGTCCTTAGTCTGAGACACTTTGTCACCTGTACCCTTCACTGCAGTGTGTCTCCTATGTGGCAACCAAGGCCTCCCAAAGCTTCGCTCCAGAGACTGCCCTCGCTTGCATCTACCTTTATCATCTAGGCCCATCACCTCAGTGTCTTCGCAGGAGCATCGCTCTCAGGCCAAGATCCGTCCACTTTTTTAGATAATAGTTGTTAGAGGTGATCACCTTGCGTTCAATCTATTCGCGACCCTCATCTACCGCTATGGGCCTCTCAGGACTCGGTATTAAGCCTCCTTCCACCCTTATTCTCCCTCTCTGCCATCTCCTTCGAGAACATGAACTGTTTTGGGTTTTTATACCATCTCCTCTTCTCTGACAATACACATATACTATCCATCTTCCCAACCTTTACCCCAACCCTGCAGAGATCCAAGAACCAGCTCTGAACACACACAAATGTCACTGACAGAAATGTGTTACCTGAAGATAAGCCCAGCTAAAACCAAACCAACTCTACACCTGCCACATCACCGAGTCTCCACCTCCGATCCCTGACTGACACCACCCCCACCCCTCCAACAGCACACTTGAGGACCACTATGATGACAACGAGCTTGTCTCCCCATTTCACCTCTACTGCCGTTTACTTAATAACAGGGGTGTCTCTTATTGCATGTCTACCACGATTCGCCTATGTATGCTTTTCCTCCTCAAAGTGCACATCAAAATAGAAATAAAAATCAACCCCTGACAAAACCAATAGGCTTGGATTAGAAAGCCTTTACTATTGTTTAATTATTTTTGGTACGCATATGTACGCTGTATTAAAGGTGCAAAAGAAATAAAAAGTAATAATGATGCCATCTAAAAGTGCCATGCATATGTAAATAAATACATAAATGCCTGGTGGGGGTTTGAGTTAGAGTTACTTGAGATAACTATAACTGGTGAATTTCAGTGGTTTGTATATGTTCAACATTGTATGTTTTAAATGACATTTACACCTAACTATGACATCCCTTTAATCTTTATTTTTTTCAGTGAATCTATCTATCTATCTATCTATCTATCTATCTATCTATCTATCTATCTATCTATCTATCTATCTATCTATCTATCTATCTATCTATCTATCTATCTATCTATCTATCTATCTATCTATCTATCTATCTATCTATCTATCTATCTATCCATCCATCCATCCATCCATCCATCCATCCATCCATCCATCCATCCATCCATCCATCCATCCATCCATCCATCCATCCATCCATCCATCCATCTATCTATCTACCCACCCACCCACCCACCCATCCATCCATCCATCCATCCATCCATCTATCTATCTACCTACCTACCTACCTACCTATCTATCTATCTATAATCATTATTATTGCTGTGGAGAAAACGAAAGCTGTCTCTAGACCACCTAATCAAACCTGAGAGTTCTGTTATGGTTACCAAGTGGTCAAATATGCAAGAGATTTTGAAACTCGATGGTCAGGCTACTGCATAATGTCCCAAAAAAGATTTTGCACACATGTATCTGCCCCTCTTCAGCTTTGGCCCTGCTTCTGAGATTGATGACCGATACAACATCACTTGTACCCATCACCTCTGTGAATTCCTTACTGCGTTAGACAGAAGTTCCTGTGACACAATTACCTACAGATCTATTTGGGCTCTGAACACTTATTAGAGGCTGGAGTTCTTCCCAATATACTTCCAGCTGGGACTACTCTTGGGAGAGTGCATTGAAAAGGTCAGATATACCAAAGGTGGCAGGTGATGCCAGGGAGTCGATTAGGAGAAGGAACAGGAACAACGCAGAGAAACCTATGAATCTCGTAGTATTGCATTGTACTGTTGCCTGCACACAGGGCGTACACCCAGCGCCCAAAGGCTTTCTAGCGCTACAACTAAAAGGCTTTTTCGTAGACGCTAAGTTACTGAGCTGCTCCAAGCAGATCTCTTCAACAGGAGCACTGACCTGCGGAACACTATTGACAACTGCACAACAAATGAACAGAAAATACACCAAGTAATATCAGATAAAAGATTATTAAAACACAAACAGGAAAGCAATGTGGCTCTAGTTGCACCTCTGGTGTGACGTGAGTCCTCCACTGTGCCAGTGACAAAGATGGCGACTGAAAAGGCGAAGGATGAAGAGGAAGCTAAAACCTTCCACATAGGGGTCAGTTATAGGAAGTGCCTGCGGGACAGAGAGGGGCCTTAAGAGCAGTTAAAGAAAGCAAAGAAGGACTACTCAGTGGGATTCTGGACGTGAGCGGCACTGGCGAGGAGAGCAACGCCTCAATCGTTAGGACTGGGAGAGGAGCCAAGATGGCGAAGTAAAATCCTATTATAAAATCAAGACCACAAGCCCCAGGAAGGAAAATAAAAGCCCTAAGTCTGATGAGTTACTCGAGCACAGACCAGGCAAACTTAACAGCTGAAGTGCACCTTGAAGGAACATTCGGCGTAAAAGGGCTTTTTAGGTGCAAATCCAATCCAGCAATCAGTGGGTTGATGCGTTTAAGGCAGATTTCTACATATGCGACAAACATAACTTGTGGCGTTGCTAGTGTGTCATGGCTCATGGGCCCTTGTGCAAGGAAGGAAATTGGTCCCTTGGTTGCTGTTTAAACTGTAAAATACAGCAATGATCAGAGTTGAGTGGGCACCGCTGGGCCCCGGTGCCACTGCACCTGCTGAACCAATGGAAGTTACGTCCCTGTATGGAACGCAGATAAAGTCTAATCATGCACAGGGTGCCTGTGTTGTATTCGGGGAGAGGGGTTGGCCAGGTTTGGGGCTAGGCGCGGGGGTGGGGGAGAGGGCACGCACCGTATATCCTTTCTGAGGGTCTTTGTTCCCCGGACCCCTTGTCTTCGGGCTCAGCTCCCAGTGAATAGGCGGCCCGGGACATCTGCCAGCAGCAGGCCTGCATTAGCATGCCAATCAGGGGTCTCTGGGGGTGGCGGGGCCGCGCGCCAGACGACGAACCCTCTGCCAGGGCGCAGACAAAGCGCCCATTCTGCCCCAGAGGACAGTGACAAGTGGCGTTAACTCTCTTTACAGCCACACGACAGGCTCCCCCGCCCCCTCCCCCCTGCACAGATTGCCCCCGGGTGTGTTTAGAGAAAAGAACGAGAGGTGTCTTTAAGGCAGCAAGTCATTGCAGTCTCAGGTCCCGCGGCGCATCTGAGATAGTTTTCGGGGCTCCAACCTTACAAGGCAATAGACTGCGGACGGTGAGAAAGAACATTTCTACCCTGCGTTTTACCCTGTATGAATCAGAGAACACGTTCCACCAAAGCCCGAAGCGATACCTGTCCCAGGAACACTATTGTTTCCGCTGAACATTTCAAACGCTTCCTTATCCGATTTGCTAACACCATGGTGCTACTATTTAGAACACAGAGAATGTTTGTACATTTATTTTCTATTTTATGTAGCGCGGACATGGGCCGAAGGTATCGGAGGCTCTGGGCGCTTTACAACAGTAGCAGGATGCATGGGTTGCAGCGAGTTCCAGGTACAGCAGTTAAACGCGGACGTTTACATCGGAAGCTGCGCGCAGGATTTACCTTCGAGACAATTTCCTTTAGTTTAGCAGATGAACGAAACCGGAACGGGCACTGCGCCATCGTATCTATATAGGGCTTACTACCCCTGACGAGGCGTCAAAGCGCTTTTCGGCGAGTAGCATGCTACTCCGGAACCCAAACTTATGCAAAGATTCTAAAAGAAAAACTCTTGAAGAGATGGTCATGGCGCATCACCTGTGCGCAACCAACAGGCCACGAGGTAAGACCAAGGCCAACTCGTCCTTTCAAGCTGTGGCGCAAAACAGACCTGGGCTATTCGAACACAAGAAGCGCCCCTCCCCCTTCTGTTTGCAAATTTGTCAGCAAAAAACCACGAGAACGAATACACATCCTAGTGCACAGAGATTTGAAGCCCTAAATATTTAATTGCAGGGCGTGTAATAAGCTACATTCGAGGTTGCACGAGGTGGGCTGGAGTGTCGTGGCAAGAGTAGAATATTTGTTTCCAAAATAAAATATATATTTAGGACACACAGTCAGGCTCTCCGCTTTATAGTCATTAGCGTCTGAAACATTCGTAAGCGAACGGTGTTTTCACCCCCAATACAGGTGTGAAGGTTCTGTGACGGTGGTATCCGTGATAATAACTCACTAGTGAAGTGAAGGGGCCACGGGCACCAGAACATCAAGGGATCCACACGTGTATTGTATTTCTTAGTTCAAATTGTGGTATAGCACTCCGTGTAGTTGAGCGAAGCTTCAAAGCGCTTGAAGACGCGACAGTATAAAGAGAGGCGTCCGTGCATCTGTACGCTGTTGGGGTGGATGGGGAAGGCGGGTCAGGGGGGCGACCACGCGACATCCTCAGCACAGAAAACACCCCGAAGACAACATTTGCAGCGCCATTAATCAACACTAGAAGGTGTGAAATTTTGAGCTGTCTTGCTATAATTTCTGCAGTTTTGTGATGCCAGCTGCTATGGGTGACGCTGATAATCACGCGGTGTACAATGCCACAATCAAAATGCCTGCACGACCCTTTATGCAAAGTAAACCCCTCACGTGCCATGCTGCTCCTTGCTTACACAAAGAATGCGGGATGCATGCAGGGCAGCTGTCAGGCCTATTTGTATGAGGGAGTGTGCCCGCCCCTCCCCCATCAGATGAACATTCTTAGACACACATCCCATCTGCCTCCCCGCCGCCTGGAGGGCACAGGGGTCACTCCAAGAGCCGCCTTGGGGTCTGATCCCAGATCCGTAGGACTCTCTCAGCCTGCACGGAGATGCTGGGTGCAGCACCCTGCCTGGCACCGGGCAGTGATGGCCTCTCTGAAGAAGTCAAGCTCAAGGCTCCCCATATACCACCAAAAAGGCACATGTTGCGAACACTAGTGCCTTGAAAGAATGCGGCACTTCAGACGTCTAGGCGCTACGGTGCCGGGAGTTACTAACATTCTCTGGCAGGTCCATACTAGATACCAAAACATCACCATGGAAGAAATGTTAAAAGCATCCCTACACTTCAGGACCCCGCAACTAAAGGGGGAAGGGAGCTTAGCAGCGCTTTATTTGTGTAAAGAATGCTCCGGTCCCCAGAACGCTGCTCAGAAGTCCGCGGTCTGTGATTGAATTTCAGCGCACAGAACCAAGGCTGCGCAGCCCTGAATCCACCCCAGGTCTCTATAATCCATAACAAGGCACTCCCTGCCCGTATCTCAGCTTGCAGGTTCCTGCTGTCTCCCTTTGCGACGAGTTTCCGCCTTTCTCTTTCTCCTTCCTTCCACTGTGTGTTTCTCTCTCTTGCCCTCGGGAAATGTTCGAAGAAGAAAAATAAGGTCCTGCCTCCAAAAATGAGTGGCGGTGGCCCCCACCGGCTTAAATTAAGCACTTATTAGGACATGGAGCGGTGATGGCAGGAAGCATACATTGCACTGAGAAAAGTACGGAGCCAGAACCTGCTGGGCAAAGACCGGAGAGGCAGAGAGGACAGTGCAGCTCAGGGCAGTAGCTGCCGAGAGGGGGCGGGGCATCGAGGTACAGTGGACTATAATGTATGTCAGGACGTTAGGGAGATGAGACGGGCCGGGTTATTACATTAAAGGGTAGATCATTGGGTGCGCGGGGTGGGGACGGAGGGTGGGGTGAGGGAGTCACAACTGGGAGACACTTGCTTTGGTGTTTTGGAAGGCAACTCAGCTGACAAACTGAAACTCATCCAGCTGTGCCCTGTTCACTCTTTTGTGATCGCAAACCCAAATTGTTCCACAAGGTGACAAAATACAAGCCTCCCCCTCCACCACAACCACAAGAGCTGAATATGTCAGAAAACACAGAGGCCCGTTCACCAAGGTTACATCTAGGTCACAGACCAGGCACAGCAAATCCAACAATCTGAGTGGCTTGCAGGGACCACCCTGGCCCCCTGTGATAGACAGGTACCACTGACGGGCACTGACCCTGGAGGAGCGAGTCTACCCGTAAGGTACCATGGATGCAGAGAACCCTCGGCCTGAGACAAGACTCAAGTAGCATCCCATGGACCATCAATTAGCTACTTCTGTGCAGCTGCGCATTGTTGCACTACTCCCGATGCTAGCGCATGTCCTGCCTTATACCACATGTACAGACCAGGGGCATCCACTGATCTCGGGCCCAGTGGTTTCGTGGCACAGAAACCACATCAAGTAGCAAAGATGACCCTGCAGCAGGTCAATGACTTCAACGAACTGGTCCATGAGACCACGCTGGTGGCCCTTGAACAGCGTCATCCTTGGTCCTGATGTCCACATGCTAATCGTCCACAAGTAAACAACCACAGACCCCCACTTCTGCCTCACCAGCTCTGTGAACTTTGCTACTGGTGTCCTAAAGCTCCATTTTTTGTAAACATCTGTTTATTGAGTTTAGATTTTGTTGCAATTACATGCAGTTGCGTATACAATGCTCTCAAAGCTTTGCAGATGGCGAACAGTACTCGACCATTCACACAAGTTGTTACATACATGTTTTCTTGGTGTCCTAATACTCCGTAATGTCATATGCTTTCATGGCCGCACACAAACCCCTTGCACTCTTCTTCACGGGACAAACCACACGCGCGCACGCACACACACGCGTTTTTAAATAGTTTTTCATTTAATCACACTGCCTGGAGGACACCCAAAGTTTGTGAAATCTCGATAGAGTAAATATGAAGATTCTCCTCGTAGGGAGGACACACTAGCAGGCGGGGACCAAGGGACATCCCAGTGTTTAATCTGTGAAGATGCCTGCAGCACTAATTGTGGGGGCCAGGATTTGCTTTTCATCATCACATTTTGACACAGAGCAAGAGAAAGACAGATAAGGGGAAGGAAGAGAAAGACGGGAAAAACACAGCAAAAAAAAAAAAAAACAAGAAGCATAAGGTGGTGAATGAAAGAGGAGTGAGGTGGAACCAAGACTCGGCAGCCCAGGCATTATGCAGTGCCGGTGGTGTGCTCCTAAGGAAAAGCTTGCGTCCTGCTTGTATCATTATTATTATATGCAGATGGCGTGGTTCTGGTCACTGCAGCTCTTAAGCATTCATCTCAGCAGGGCGCATCGTGTTTTGAACCAGCGCCTTGACACCCTCCTGGGTGAAGGTGCGCTCTACAAATCTGCATAATGTAAAATAGCACAAAGTGCTGCTGAACTAGGAAGAAGAACTAAGAAAACCAAAAAAAAGTGATATGCAGAAGGCTTGAATACATCTCAGCCAATGGAAATCACTTGGAGTCACATTCTAGTACATCGTTTTGTTGTTCACTGACACTACAGAAGAGCCCTATACAAATGAGTCTTCAGTAGGATCCATCCGGAACAAGCTTCAACGGGGGAATACAAGCTACCACAGGCAGGTTTCAGCTATACTGGGCATCATCAGACGGGGACAGGTTCATTCCTAGTCAGAGGGGGGTATGGCACCCACGTCTGAGCATGTTGCCTTTCACACTTACGGAATGTCACCTAGAAACAGGGCGCCAGCGCAGCAAATGGACAGGCCCAGTGAGCTATGGACCCACGTCTGCGGATAAGCGTCATACTTACTGCTTTTCATATAAGAAACCGGGGCGTCCCACTCTGACCCGTGCACCTCATGAACCGCAGAGGCCGGGTGCACAGATTGAGGGAGGGTGTGTGGTTGCGTGGGACGCCTCATGCACAGTTTCGCCACTGTAGCGCCTATGAGTGGAATGAGGGAGTGGGTAGGAGCGCTTCGTCCATGCTGCAGAGTGCACTCCACCGCCAGCCACAGACTGAGAAGGAGGGAGGGAGTTTTATTGGTGCCGGATGGGGACCCTCGGTCTGTGGTCCAGGACAGATGAAGCCCGCTCTTGGAGATGCGGTGCGCCTCAAGAAGGTATGGGGGTTCTTGGGTTGTGAAGGTGCAGGGGGGGGGGGGGGCTGTGTTTATACGGGTGAAGTTGTTTCAACTGTTGGCGGGGGGGGGGGGGGCAGCGAGTCTCTTTGTTTAGAGGTGTACAACAGAGGGGCTCTTCATTGCTAGGTGTTTAGCGGGACCCATGCGTTTCTGTTGAGGGTTGGCTGGTTGTGTGCAGGGGGTGGGTACTGTGTTGATGGTTTCGCCTTGTTTGGGGTCTATGTAGTGTTTACAATGAGTCCTGTGTGAGAGGCCCCTGTATTGTTTGAAGGGCAGTTCTCACATCGCAGTGTGTGTTTCGGGGTGTTTTTTGGGCAGTTTTCACTTGTGAGAAGCTATGATTTTGAGGGAGTGGGCGCACAGTGTTGGGGAGGCGAAGCGTGCAAAGGTGGCCAGAGCCATATTGCAAGAACTGAAACTTGCCCCTGTCTCCGGGTGGCTCGTGGAAGACAGCCATAGCTGCTGTGCCATGAACCCCTCACGCCCCTCGCTCCGGTGCCACTGCACCTGCTGCACTCAGTACTGATAACTTCTCACCTGCTCTGGTCGCTCCTTCCGCTCGCGCTCAGCTGCTCGAGCCACACTCTCCTTGTTGTTTTCACTGCCCCCTGCCCGCGGAGTGTCCTTTCTCCAGGCTTGCCTTCCTTTCTTCTCTTCTGTGAGTCTCCAGGAGCTCCACGTGCACTCCCTCCTCTCCTTTGGGTAAGTCTCCCCCCTGAGCGCCTCAGCTGCGTCTTTTTCTACTCCACACAGCCTGGCTCCCTGCCCCCGGCGCCCCCGGCTTCCCTCTCCGCTCCCTGTGGTCACTCGCCTCGGTCTGAGCTGGTCTCGCGCCCGCACCTGCTCTAAACTGGCAGCCGGGGGCCACGTGACCGCACACCGCGCCATCTGATTGGCTTCTCATGCTCCAGCTGCCTTGACAGAGTCGTGAAAAAGGAGGGGAATGGGGAAAGCCATCTGCACCAGCAACAAAGCACGCCTTGGTGGAGGGCAGGAGGGAAGGGGGAGAAGAGGAGCAGGGTAAAGGATGCAGTGGTGAAGGAAGAGGGAGACAAACGAGGAGCGCTTCGACGCCTCTTCAGGGTTTGTGAGCGCGATATAAATCCAATTACAGTTACTAGAGAGGAGGTGAGAAAGAAGTAGCGAGGCAGTGGCAGTAGGAATGGGAGAGAGGCGGAAAAGAAGAGGGCGAGGAGTCCAAGGAACACGAGGGTACAGAGGGAAACCGTGGTGTAGTAGTGGCTACATTTTAGGTTTTAGTGTCAACTTCCAAGTTCAAAGCAAAGCACCCACGTGTCCATAGTTCTTAAATCCTGCATAAGTCACCGTGTCTGTCTGCGCGTTGGTTCCTTTACCTGCCAAAGTTAGAAGCATTTGCAACAAGCATTGGCAAAGCCAAAAGGTCTCACCATTGTGAGATCTATTGGCTTTGTTGGGAGTGGAGTGGCGTAAAGAGACGTGGAGTGGTATGGCATGAAGAGGCACTGAGTAGAGTGCCATGGTGTGGAGTGGAATGTCATTGAGTGGAGCAGGTTGGAGTGGAGTGGTGTGGTATGGAGTGGAGTGGCACTGAGTGAAGTAAAATGGCATTGAGTGGAGTGCCCTGGAGTGGAGTGCCTTGGGAGTAGAGTGGAGTGGCATTGAATGGAGTGGAATGGCATTGGGTGGAGTGGAGTGACGTTGAGTAAAATAAAGTAGAGTGGAGTGGCATTGAGTGTTGTGAAGTGGCATGGCACGGAAGGGAGTGGCATTGGGTATATTGGAGTGGCATTGGGTTGATTGAAGTGGCATTAAGTGGAGTGGTATGACATGGAGTTAAGTAGGGCAGAGTGACATGGAGTGGAGTGGAGTAGAGTGACATGGAGTGGAGTGGAGTAGAGTGACATGGAGTGGAGTGGAGCGGAGTGGAGTAGAGTGACATGGAGTGGAGAGGAGTAGAGTGACATGGAGTGGAGTAGAGTGACATGGAGTGGAGTGGAGCGGAGTGGAGTAGAGTGACATGGAGTGGAGCGGAGTAGAGTGACGTGGAGTGGAGTGGAGTAGAGTGACATGGAGTGGAACTGAGTAGAGTGACATGGAGTGGAGTAGAGTGACATGGAGTGGAGTGATATTGAGTGGAGTGGAGTTGCATTGAATGGACTGGAGTGGTATTGAGCGGTGTAGAGCGGCACTGAGTAGAGTGGAGCGGCATGAAAAGTTCCCAGAGTTGTCACAGAATTACGCTATAGCGCTTCAGAGCCTTGTGTTATATAAATGCATTTATAATATATTATCAATTATCTTGACCTACAATCTATGTAAACATCTGATGCCTTTTAACGAGAACTGGTTATGTTCACAAATTAATGCCTTTTTAGACCGGAAGGGGCTAGTGGGCAAGGGGTCAACATATTGTACTGGTTGGGGTTAAAGGAGAAAGAGACTGTTGTGGAGCTAGACGTTGAGGCAGAGTGCTGGGAGGGGAAGAAGCAACACAGAGAGAACAGGGATGGGAGCTGAAGAAGAATGAGTACCTCAATCACACCGTGAGCAGCAGACAGACAATAAAAGATGACTTAATCTGTGCTTGGTCCATGCATCACAGAAAGAAAAGAAACTGACACCCTACACCAGAGGTCTTCAAACTTTTGCAGGTTGAGCCCCCCCAGCTGAATTGTTTTAGATGTCGGGCCTCCCCACCACCTGACAATTTTCTGGAATCCGGTACACTAAATCAACCGCCACCCGCATATCCCAGGCCATATCCGGCAAATAATGTTCAACACAATAAGAGAGTTTAGTAAATTGCAGGTTTGTGAGTGGGTGTGGTGAAATGGCAGAGGCTTATTACTCAGGTCAAAACAGTTTTCCAAGTTAAAATGTGCTCAACTTGTTTTTACTAGGATACTTTGTTTTACACGTGACATAGATTGATAATAACACCACCAACATTAATGTGACGGGTGTGCCTGTTTTTTGCCACAGTGAACGGTCAGTTTGTAGATGGATCTTTGCTACTGCCATCCTCAGATTTGCTACACATCCAGAAATTCTAAAAGTGTTTACATCTAATATTCAGAGATAGTGATGTGTGTTTTCACTGTTGTAACACCGCAGCAGCCCACTAATTTTACAGCGAATAATATCTGTGACATCCTCCAATTTCTCATATGTGAGGACCCGTTTTGATCTAAATAAACTTTTTTATGGTTCTTACATCAAACAAACACATTTCTCTGCAAATAGTAATAGACTCTCACAGATCAATCACATTGAAAAAAAAGAAATGAAAAAAACGGTATTAACAAGAATCTGTTTAGGAATTAATCCAGGCCATCAGGGCAAAAACGGAGCTGTCTCTATCAAGGGGCCCCCTGGAAGGCTGGATTCCAGTGCATGTAAATGTGTACTTTTGTAATTTAGGACGAAAACCTTGATGGGGCACAACATGCCAATACTTGTGTACAAGGGCGCAACTAGACCCGAACTTCGGGTGGGGTCTAACACTTTCAGCCAGGGCTGGCCCTAGCACTGGTTGCACACAGTGCAACAGTCTTTTTTGGTGCCCCCTACCCCATTTCCTCCTTCTCCATGAATTCCCTCACTACTACTCACCAACAATGCACCTCATCTCTCAATAGCACCTTTCTGACAAAAATTGCATTTTTTTTTATAGCGCTACTCATAGTTTACTCACACTCAGTTCTTTGATCTGCATGGTACACATTCTTTGTAGCAGGCACATTAACCCTCTGCGCTGTGTGGGTGGCAGGAGTACCCATGTGAGTGCACGGTGAGGGATGCGACAGTGTGAGTAGGGCAAGAGGAGTGACTGCAAGATGAGTGGGGTGACCATATGTATTTGGGTGCGGATGTAAGTGCAGAGTGGGACGAATGAATGTATGGTTAGTGATGGGATTATTTGAGTGAGATTGCAGATTGAGCAGTGAGGGGGACAGGTGAGTGAAGTGTCACATGTGTGCACGTCACTCACCTGTGAGCTCATGTGACTGCAGGGTGAGGGACAGGGTGTCCAGCGCATGTGCATTGTGAGTGCAGGTGGAGGAAATAAATAATGTGCTGATCTTGCAACAAACGTCCAGTCTTGTGATTAGGGTTGCCAGCTCATTAAATCTATGTTCCTGGCTGTACAAAAATAAACAGTCACCTAAAGCCGTATTTCCAGCACTTATCTGTGAATACTTGGAACAGCAAATATAAATAGTAAGCATTTTTAATTGTGTTCTAGGGCTGCCTGTATGATCCATGACTAATAATTAAAGGGGTGACAAATGCAAAAAGAACTATTGATGGACAGCATGCAGAACAATGTCATACATTCACCCCAGTACAGAGATCTGGCCCTAAATACATCGTTTTTTTGCTCACCATGCCATTCCAGTTTGGACCCAGCCATATGCAAATCAGTCTTGACCCTGTGCCCAATGGGAACAATCCAGCCCGAACTGCCAGGCCAGGTCCCGCCTGGACTGGACACAAGCATCCTAGGACCGGTTTCGGGGATTCACCCCTCTTCAGCCAGAATAGCTTGATTCCAGGGGCATGGAGAGCACGGGACTCACATCTGAGCATACCCGTCCCACTCGGGGTGACAAATGCTGAACTGGGGTGGTGGAGTGAGCTAAAGAATGATGATGGATTAAACCCAGATCATTTGACTGGGGGTGAGTGCTTGCAATGTTCAACACTCCGTCCATCATCCCCTTTGGTTTTGCTTTGTTCGCCCTAAGTTGGCAGGGTATGCCCAGACATGGGTCCCTTGCTCACTTTGCCACTGGATTCAAGCTAGCCTGGCTGATGACGGCTGATTAGCCAGAAACCGGTCCCAGGATGTTTGCTTCTGGTCCAGGGAAGACATGGCTTGGCAGTTCGGGCTGGACTGTTCCCATGAGGCACAGGGTCAGACTGATTTGCATATGGCCATGTCTGAACTGGGGTGGCGGAGTGAGCTAAAGAATGATGATGGATTAAACCCAGATCAGTTGTCTGGGGGTGAGTGCTTGCAATGTTCAACACTCTGTCCATCATCCCCTTTGGTTTTGCTTAATAATTAAAGGGAACAAAGACTTTACAAATGAATACATACTATTTTGTTTGTACCCCTATCATTGTCAAGATGAGGCCTTTTCAGGCTCTTTAAACAACAAATAGCTGGTATTTTTCTTTTCGCAACCCTTCTTTATATTTCTTTTCATGAAATGTATTCTCACTCTACAGCAGTAAATGTAAAATACAATGTAAAGAATAGGCAGAGTGGGGGCCCAGGGGGTACTGGAACCAGAAAAAAAGTAAGCTGCTGTAACCAGTTTCCAAAGGTATGTAAATATGCAAATGGTCTTTTAAAGACCTGTGAAAAACTGGAGCGTGCCGGAGAGAAGTCTCCAGACACTGCCCAGCTGATCCCACAGCTGCTTGAGCTTCAGCCAGGGCCAGCTTTAGAGATGTTGGCGCCCAGTGCGAAAATGCTTGTTGGCACCCCCCAATGACCACTTCCACCACGGATTCCCTCACCAGCACCCTTTAATAGTGCCCAAGTCTCCATAACCACTCTCCCTCAGATGCATATATAGCACTCTCCGATGCATATATAGCGCCAATCATACCAGTGTAGGTTGTCAGGCACTTTGCCTCACACACACATTACACCGAGACAATCAATCCTATGTGTGTAACTCAGCGTATAGGAAATGTTACAAAAGCCAGAAGGACTACAAGGTGTAGGAGTAACATGTCATCCATACTGGTAGGCAGTGTAATTTAATAGTGATTGGTCTAGAGAAGTACAAACTCAGAATTTAAAAAGGAACACCAATAGTTGAGGGTTCTCTTTTATAATAATAAGAATAGATTTCTGCCCAAATTAATCCTTTTTGCAACATTAATCTTTGCTCAAATCTATATTTTTAAGCGTGCATGCAGTTCTTTGATAAAAGTTAATAGTTCAGTACAATAACAAAGTGTATAGAATATACATAGGTCAGTGGGTTACTGCTTTTAAAAGAGACCTCATTTTGTTACTTGCAATTTATAAGTTGAAATACTATATTACTATTTTAACTTATAAATTGCAAGTAACAAAAGGATCTCTCTTTTAAAAGCAGTAACCAACTGACCTATTTACATTCTGTGCACTTTGTAATCTGTTCGGTATTAGTTATCTGCAACAGGCGCATTAACCCTCTGCGCTACTTTATAGTCAAAACCCCAGTTAAACAAACTCAGTTGGAAAAGAACATTAATCAAAGGATTTATCCTGCTTTTCTTTTTGTTGCCCGGAAATTGCTGGAGGAAACGAATGGGGCAGCAGGTGCCTTAAAATAATAATAAACTTGCAAACACAGCGCCCCCCAGAAGCCAGCACCCGGTGTGGTGGCACCGGTCGCACCACCGTAGAGCCGGCCCTGGCTGCAGCAGCCCGGGCTGAGACACAATGGGGTGGGGGGGGCTAAAACCCTTTTAGCCCCATGGGCGTTGCACGCCTGATGGTGTCCTACTGCTCCAAGAGACAGCACAGGTCGAAGGGTGGGGGGCACTGAGACAGAAGCGCAGACACATCACACATGTAGGACACCGCCTTAGAATGTGCAATGCATTGTGGGAATGACATGTAAACCAATGTTTAGGGCACATTTTACAACAAGAGTCTATGGGTGTTGCTGCCCCTCTGTCCTATACTGAAGGAAGATGTAACCAAGTGTCACTTTTACTCTCCTCCCCTTTTCTCCCAGTATTTCTCAGGTGCAGGCCTTCGATGCTGGTAATTACACCTGCATTGCCTCCATCCAGGTGGGTGTAGCCGAGGACATTCATCCTTCTGGTCCAGAGTAGGTGCCCGTCGCACTTTATTGGATGACATACTTAAGTATGAAAGTTGTACGGGTAGAATAAATAGAAAAGGGTATAGAAACCTCCGCCAGAAGCAGTGGAAAGGATGGGGATCTCTGTGATTGTCTAATTATTCCTGTAGAGAAGGCAATTGATTTAACGTTCTGATACATTTTGAAACCCCTGGGTTTTTGGTGGCGCAGGTGTAGCACAGTGGACGCCTCTGCAGATGTTATCTCCCTATTTATGTATTGTATTTCAGTGATGGTATCTTGTCACCTTTTAGCACTTTAAAGCACTTCAAGATAATGTTAGAATACAAAAAAATGCAAACTGAGATGGAACTAGGGAAATGTAGACATTCATAGCAGGCAAACCGTGCATGGTGTGTCGAAGGTGGAAGCAGAGGACATGTATTGCAGTATAATCAGTGGAACTCCAGTGTGCGGTTTATGTAAAGTGCCCTGCTGGAATTTAAGTGGTTAAAATCTAAGGTCCAAGCTCTCTTAGCACAGAATTTGTAATTCTAAAAAGGGCACAAACACTGTTTTCTGCAGATTCTGAAGTTACTGCAGCCCTGGAATGAGTCTATAAACATGGGCATTGATACCACAGATGCCTGTGTAATTTTAAGAGAAATGTTCACTCTGTTCTGGGAATAGCTAAGAGCTAACCGTCCCCGGACGGGGTTAATTCCTAGAGATGAAATGTTCTTTGCTTTTGGTTTCATAGCAGAGAAGACTCTTTGGATCATGCTGCAGCTGAATCATTCCAGCTCTAGGAATTTACACTGTCTTGAAGACGATTAGCTCTTCAAAATATACAAAAGCATGGGCACGTTGTGCCTCATTGGTTTCCCCTCCCTCCCCCCTACAGCCCTCCGTTACCGACGAACCCCTGGGCTGATTGGCTGCTGCTCCGGAGGGACAGTGGGAAACAAAGGTAGGAGTTTAGGGTGGAGTGTGCGCCCCCCCTGAGAGGGTGTCGCACCCGCCCCACAGATGGAAGAACTCTGCCCTACACACGCTGGCCAATTAGGTGGCAGCAAAGAAGAGTGACAATGATGGCTAAGAATGGTAAGCAATGGAGTTGCTCCAAGCCCTTTATAGTAAACAGTACCCCTCGAAGTGACGACAGCGCATGTGCTTTCGGCAGGCGAGACCTAGAAAGGATAAATATCATTTTTAAGTGCTATGTAGATTTTTAGCAGGATAAATCTTATTTTACTTTCAGACTACAGCTGCTCTTCTACTCATCTGGCTTCCAAGAATTGGCATTTGCTTCCTATATATATCCGCCTACATTTAAACATTTGGCTGTTTATAGAGCATCTGAAAACATGGCTATTCCAGAAGCCCTAGTTTATTAGTTTTCTCTTTGGTTATGTATTCTTTTTGCACCAGGACACCCTTTGCTGGGTAACTGTTTGATCTCTATAAAATTAAAATAAATAAATAAACCAACAGAAGGTATTACTAAGCTAGACATTTAACATGCATCTTCCAATCATACAGAGACAAACACGCTAAACAGCTGTGTCCTCCTCAACAATGATAGTCTCAGAACCATACAGAAAATATAGCAACTCCAGAGAAGGCTTCAGCGCCATACTAATGAAAGAAAACAACAATGGGTTCTCGTGGTATTGCCGCCGGCGCTGACATATATTTCGTCGGGCTGGACTATCATTATGAGGTCTAATATGTGCTGATCTTAATCCATCAGCACATGGTTCTAAAATCCGTGATTATTATACCACGTGATTTCATGGATTTTACCGGCATCGTTTTCAATTGAATTCGGATGGACGTACATACCCACAGATAAGACTACTATCAAATTCGTGTGAAAGCAATTCTATATGGTTATTATCCATCTTCTCTCGCCGACTACGAATTGCGAATGCCCTGAAGAAGTCCTGCGTTACAGGACGAAACGCGTTGGCTGTGGCTTTTAAAAGAACAAAATAATAAAGAAGAAACTTTTTTCAATCAACTTGAGGATGATTCGATTATAATTATATGTAATGATTTGTTCTCTTTGAGTGGTGCAACCCTGATCTAGTTTGCTTGTATTGTTCTCCTAGAGCTGAAATAGGGGTGTGCTCCTGGACAGGGGCTACTTTCAGGTAGCGTGCACAAAGGTGAATCCACAATCTTTTGATTTGTTTGGTATATGTTTTTGATTGGTGCCAGATCTTTTGCAATAGGTCCCCTGTCCAGGCTGTGTTTATCCAACACTCTACACATAGTCCAATCCTGGCCAGCCAGAAACCACCTCAGACACAATCCCAGCAAAACAGAACTCCTCCTCATCCAATCCCACAGCACAATGGCTCGATAACCTCACTGCACTAACTGCAAACTGTCCAGCTTTGACTCCATTAAATCCCTGGGAATCACACTCAACAGACACCTAGACATGAAGGAACATAACACCACTTCTGTAAAAACTGCCCGCTACACACTGAAGCACCTAAAAAAAGTTAAATCCTTCCTACCCAGCGACAACCTAAGGACTGTGGTGCAAACCATTGTCCGCCCCAAGTTGGACTAAGGCAACGCTACATTCATGGGCTCCCGAAAAGCCTACCTAGCCCCTCTGAAAGCCACACTCCATGCGGCAGCTAGGCTACTATCAGGAAAGAGGCACCAGGACCACATCACTTCTACTCTCAAACAACTCAGCTGGCTTCCAACGGAGGCAAGGGCTACATTCAAAACTGCTTGCATAACTCAAAAGGTCTACCTCTCAAATGAACTATCTAAAGCCGGACAAAAAAGACCGCTCCGAAGTTAAAATAGTCTTCTCCTGATTCCGCCAAAATTCAAGAAAGACAAATCCCGATCCTGCTCCTTCTCAAACAATGCCCCCAGAATCTGGAGTGATCTGCCTCAGACTTACTCAACAATCAATCCTTCCCCCACTTCAAATCGAAATTGAAACTCCATCTCCTCAACAAATATCTAAACCCTCACCTCTACAGCTGGCCCACTCTGCCATCCACTATGCCAAGATCTAGGCTAGCACCATGACCCCGGGGAAATCTCTGATGGCCCACTCCCCCATGCCTCCAGTGGGGCTCCCTCCTAGCTTCCCTTGAGCTTCCTCTCCCATCCACTCGATGGCAGGCTGCATTCTACTTCTCTTATTTGGCTCCACGTTCGCTCACCTTTTCCCCCATGTAACACTATGTAAATGTATCTATGCACTGCTAGAACGCTATTTATACACATTTGTGCTGTATCTTCTTCAAAAATGTATCAGTTATTAATCTTAATGCCTCCTATTCTTTGCCTTAAGTCTGTCATTGTGTCCGTGTGCCCTCCCCAATATGCTCTGTACCAGTATTGTTTGGCTTCTATATCCACCTAATCTGTAAACCTATAGCTACTGCTATGCAGTGTTTGTGAAGCGCTCTGATGCCTTCGGGTCTACTTCGTGCTATATAAAACACTACAAATAAATAAAATAAATAAATAAATAAATAAATAATGGGGCATATTTCTGGTCCTCTTTTGTTCCTTCACCAAGTTCTGAAATGCCTTTTTTACATTGGAAATTCCAGAGTTTACCTTTTTTTTCACCTGGTTTTCCATGACCTTTAGGAACACTGTTTGAAAAAATACCCCACATAGCAGATGTCACAAGTGAAGTAATCACAAAGGTTATCCGGGACATTGTGTGTGAGGTTATGAGCAGTGCATGGGGAACTTTAGGTTGTATTGCTCACCCTCCCTGGTGAATTCCATTGGTTTTTAAGTTTTGCATAGTAACCATAAGATCAAGTCACGTAAGGCCTGTTAGGCAACTATATAGCGCTCACATGCAAACACATACATGCATGCATTCAGATGTGATAAAGGAAAGGAGCCCCCATCTTATACATATTACCATGCAGTCTACACAAAATATGGTAACAAAAATTGACCTTCCTAAAATGTAATCGAAAATCTTGTAGAGTTCAGGTATAAAGGTAATTTCTCCACAATTGATTCAGATCTATTCATCAAAAACCCACACTGCATGCGTGTAAAGTATTTATATAGAAGCAAAACAGTAATACAGTAAAAGTGCAAAACAATAACAATCCCAAACCATAATACTATTGTCCTCCAACATCTAACACTAAAATTCAGGTTAAGGCAGCTACTGTACCCACAATAAACCAGAGACAGAAGTCTAGTAGGATAAAAGCAGAGTCCTTCAGAAACCAGACAGTGCATGCACAAAAATAGTTTTGACACCCCGCTCTCTCCCATTTCAAGTGCGCCCAAAGTCTTATATGTGAAACCAGCAGACTCGTCTAGCAGAATTGACACTCAATCAGGATTTGACACTGTAGGGTCAAAAAAGAGTCCCACAGCCCCCACCCTGCATATTCTGCAGAGCTCAGAGGAGTTATCTCTGCTATTTCAGGTCAGATTACTGTTTTCTCCTGTGATTCATTTCATGCCTACTCTCACATATTCAAGGCTAATTACTGGCTGGGAGAAGCTGGAGACCCAATGCAAATTGGCCTCCCGGAACTTCATGCACAGAAAAGTTACTTTTCCTTAATGTTTATTAAAAATCTGACTTCACCAGGGAATTGGATTTTTAATAACTATTTCAAATAGTTGTTTCATTATTTTTCTAGCTGGCCACATTCCTTAGGTTTAGTATTAGTATTTTAATTTTCATACTGGTTTTCTACATAGGCCTGCTACAGTGAAAATAGCTTTTGGGTGGTAGCCACTGTAAGGATATGTTATCATTAAATTGCTACAAGTCCTACTTTTAAATACCATGCACCCTGCCTTGGGGTCTATATTGCCTATATAGGGTTGACTTATTAATATTTAAAAGTAAGGTTTTGGGCTGTGAAAAGCTTTTATTTTAACAAGTCGAATCACTGTTTTTAAACTGCTGCTTTCAGGCTACAATGGTAGGACTAAAGCTATGTCAGTATCACTGTAGTGTATGGCACAATAGCTGCTACAGTCCACAAGAGGCATTTAAATTGCAGGGCCTGAATACTCTTTGCACCATATACTAGGAACCTATAGGCAAGTTATTTATGGCTGACAATTAGGAGTATGCCAATTCAACCATGTTTTAAGGTGGCTCACATGAAATTTACAACTGATTATCAGGGGTAAAATGCACAGAGTTCTAAACCAACAAAAATATTGAGTCCAGCATAAGGCAAAAAATCAGGGGTGACTATGCAAACGTTACATATTAATCTGGGTGGTCAAAAAGGTCTGATAAGTCTGAAAGGATATGTGATACCGTGACATTAAAGCTAGACTGTCCTGTTCCACCTTATAGTGACTATTGGCAGGGTCACTGGAATTATTCAATTTTGGGGAGCAGTATCTTCCAGCATAATTATGGATTTGACACATAATTAATTATCTGCTGCATAGTCTGTAGAATTCTACGGTGAGAGATACTTGTGCTAATAGAAAGCCCCCTCAAGCTACTTGAAAATTTTGTCATGGTAAATTAGTAAACACATATGTTCACTTTACACTATGACTACCTTAAGCAGGATTATCAGTGGTGACGACCCAAGCATTTCTGGTGAGGTTACCAGCAGAAATGCCAGGAAAATGTTTATCAATATATCAATATTATTAAATGCAGCCACTTGACATGTGAAATAACAGCCAAACCTCTGACTCAAAGGACATTGCCATTGAAATATGTCTCCAGAGCTCAGTTTGAATGATCATTCCACTATCAATTTTAAACTTGTTTTGGAACTGCAACCTCTTGTCTTCATCAGCATATCAGTTTCTGGCATGATGTTTCACACATGCATACACACACACATGCACATGAGCCTTTCAATTATCTCAACTCTGGATCCATACCCTGCTCTCCTCAGCTCTTTGGCTAATTTTCACTTTGGCTCTTGCAGTAGCTAACTTTGAAAGGTAGGTACTAGTTTCTGTACAGGCTACTGCTGGCACTCTTCTTTCCTGACCCATAGTTCACTCTCATGGAGTGATCGATAGAACTGGGCCTACAAGATGACCAATGTCCTTGTGGCTTAACTAATTTTGAAAGTGTCAACAGATGGTCATATGGCATACCCCACCGGCCAACACAGTGCATGTTTAAGTGTTATCATAAGGCCTTGTCATTGCTTGTTTGGCTGCCAAGGACCTTGAGATGAGCAGTGCTACTTTCTTTAATATGCAGAGATCCTCTTGGCTGTCATGTTGATGTGTATATATGTCATGAAAGGATGCTTATGAATTATAAGTCAATAATTAATGCCCCCCACGCCTAAAGTCTGTTTAGCATTTAAAAAAATAGTTTTCTTCTGGGCACTGGCAAACTTCAGCAGAAGATGATCCTATCCTCACTTCCAGGCCGTCTCACTCATATGTGTGTGAATTGATAAGTGATGCTACTCACATATTGGATGGACTTGGGAGGGAATCCTAAGTCTCTCCCACCTTCTTCACAGGATTGAACTGGTTGGTGAAGCTAAGTCAGCTGTTACTGCCCCCAGCTCCAACCTAGACTTGCCCACGGGCTCAATCTAAATTTTCCTGGGGGTGGCAGAGCCTTCGGCTTCACCTCGAAAAGTTACTTTGAGGCTGCTGGTGAGGTACTAGTAGCTCCTGAGCAACTTGTTGGAGACCCCGCTTATAGACCCTAGGTTTACCATGGACAAACACAGGCCTCGATGCACACCATAGATTAGTGTGTTAGCTGGGCCAACGAAAAGTCTGAATACCAGATTTACATGCAATTGTACCACTCAGGACAGAGGCACATGCCCATTTACCATGCAGGAGACACTCCCATCTGGTCATCATATTCGCTAACAGGCATGCCCAGGTATGGATCCTGAGTTCACTGTGCTATAGGGGCCCTAAGTGTACATCACCAATGAGGCCAAATAATAAGTGTGTGTCTGGGACTTTATGTTGCTCTTTCAAGAAGTTTAACTGAAATGTGTGTTTTGTTAGTATTTGGAGGGGAGTAAACTTCTTCTTTGCATATGGTTGACTCTTGAGTGCAATAGTGCAAACAAGCTAAAAACGATGAAACTGAATGCTGTCAATAACAATTAACAGTGATTGATGTTAATGCAGTTATTTCTATCCTCAAATGTATTCCTGTCTCATAAAGCTTTATGGATGTGTACACCTCAGTGTAAGGCGTATGGATAAGCACTTCGTTGAAGAGTAATGCCTTTGGGAACTGGTGGATTAGCTTATAAATATGATTTTCAAGAAGGCTAGTGAGTTAAATGCATAGTGTACCTGAAACAATTCTCCTATAATTGTTCTATCATATAGATTAGAGATTTTATATTATCATCTTTGATAATCCATTTCTTAAGGACTGCTCAGTATTAACTATATATAAAAGAATATCTACTGGCATCAGATCCATTACAAAATATGTACATCGGCAGCTCCTGACAATCAAACATTCTCCTTAATTGTGCAGTTTTGCATATATCTTATGCAAGTACTTTTATATCCATTTAAATCTGGTCCCAATATCTGTTTTACTTAGTCTCTGCCCTCTGTTCACGTGTAAAGCGCTCTGATACCCGCAAGGGTTATGATCGCGCTATATAAAACTTTCTAAATAAATAAATATCTCAAATATTGGTCCTATTATTTAAATCACTTAGCAATAAACATGGGCCAACATAGTGTAATGTGCGACAAAGTAAACAAGTCTCTAATATAGCAATAACATTCTTTATGCTTAGGTCGTCTCTATAAATACCACTCAAGCATGGATAAACAAAAGGACCCTTCTGCAACTTTAAATGCTTGTTCTGCTTCATGAGGGAACGATAAGCACTGCTGCAGGTTTCTGCAATTTCCATCCTTTTTATAGCAACATCAAAGGTTCGTTGCCAAGGTACAAAGCATCCTTTGCCCTATCACTCACTGAAAGACATTTGGGACATGCTTTTTATTACTTTATATGTTCTGGGAAGATCACAGACACCAACTAAGCCCTCATAGAACCATGTTTGTGTGACGTTTTTTCAAATCTCTACTCATATCATAACTACCTATAACATCTAATGCTTTATCTTGCTAAAAAGCACGAATGGTAGAGTTAAGCACAGATAAAAAGGTCAAATGGTTCTCACTTACAGGTGGTTCCAAGTTGATGGCACAAATAGGCAAATTCAGAGAAAAGTAGATCTCCACATTTTGCCCCAATTTTGCTTGCAATCATATAAATTGTAGAATACTGTGTTCGCTAGCACCTCCCACCACTAACATAAGTCAGTCATTCCTTAAAAGGGAACCAACATGATTGGACCTACACATAAACTCTGGGAGCACTCAGTCAGAGCTAGATTCATTGCCATTTCCACTTTTGTGTATTATTAGACCTTGTCCTATATCCTAAACAGTTTGGATTTGGCTGACAGGGTAGCCCCTGTGTTGATTTTGTTTCATTGGAGTGATGTAAACATAGAAGTAAGTGGCTGTATTTGAAATAACTATCTGACCAATTGTTAGAAGGTGGTTCTGACCATCTGAGCCACCCTGATTTTTTGCTTTTTGAACAACTAAAAACCAATGAAATTCCCACGTTATAGTTACTTCAGATAACTATAACTCGCGCGCCCGCAATCCTCTGCTCATGACGTCACATATTACATCACTCATGACATGGTCAGTGGCATCACTCTTGACATCACTGATGACATCATCCTTGTGATAGAGTGGCGGTCGCGCGAGTTATAGTTATCTGAAGTAACTATAACGGGGGAATTTCATTGGTTTTTTACGAGTGAAATATCCACCTAACTATAACATGTGTGAAACCTATGGTTTTTTAAGTGAATTTGCAAGGTTTTTTAAATGCTAATTCCTAACTATAACGTGTGTGAAACCTATGGTTTTTTCAGTGAATTTGTATGGTTTTTTAAATGCTAAGTTATGTATCTATTTTTTTTTTATATATATTTATTTTTCAATAAACTACGTATTATTTTTTTAATTTTTTTTTATGGTTTTTCACCGTGCGCGCACGGTGCGCGCACCCCCGCGATTTAAAAAAAAAAAAATGTTTTTTTCTGCCTTTGGGGTCTTTCAGGGACCCCCTGACAAAGGCTAGGGGGTCAGGAACTCTCTACCCTGCCCCCTTTTCACGTTCGCCACCTTCCTTTTCCACTCTCGCACTGAAAACAAACAAAATGGCAGCCGACACTTCCTGATTTCGACCGATTCGAACGTTGACTGACATGTAACAACCAATCAGAATTACGCTCGCGCACGTTAGGGTGCGCGCACGGTGCGCGCACGGTGCACGGCTATAGATATGTATGTGCTTTTAAATGCAATTTTCTCTGGAAATACTGAACAGATTGACTCCATATATGCAAAAGGCACTTCCCTGACCTGAGGACTACCTCTCTGCCAAATTTCAAGTAATTCTGTTCAGCCGTTCGGGCTGTACCTTCGACTAAAGGTCCTATGGGAAAATGCATGGGAAAAACGTGTTTTGGGGCCCCCCTTTTTTCTCGGCCCCCGCTTGACGTATCCCCCTGAGACTTTCAGGGTAGGAGCTGAGCGGAGCGCCCCATTAGTTTTGATATTTTCGGGAAGATTCGTCAACCGGCGCCAAAGTTATTCAAAATAGAATTTTCAGACTTCCTATGGAAACACGGTCCTAACTATAGCTATCTACTGGCGACCGCCAGTAGATAATATATATATATATATATATATATATATATATATATATATGTATATATGTATATATGTATATATATTTATATTACCTACTGGCGGTTACCAGTAGGTAGTTATAGTTAGGACCTATTATCCATAGGAAATTCGTACCATTCTTTTCCCAATAAATTTGGCGCCGGATGACGAATCTTCGCGAAATTTTCAAAACTGGTGGGGTGCTCCAGTCAGCTCCTATCCTGAAAGGTGGGGGTGATTCGTCAAGCAGGGGACGAGAAAAAAGGGGGGGTCCGTGTTTTCTCAATGTTATTTCCCATAGGAAATTTTGGAACAGGCTACAACTCAAACTGCTGAACAGAATTGCACCAAATTTTGCAAAAAGGTAACCCTTGGCTCAGAAAGAGACATTGTTTTTAAATGGTGTAAATCCGTTCAGTAGTTCATGAGAAAATCAAAAAATAGAGGTCAAAAAATCAATTTCCCATAGGAATGTTTAGACACGGTTATAGCAAAAACTGCTGAACGGAATTACACCAAATTTGTCAAATAGGTACTGCTTGGCTCAGAAAGCGACCTTTTTAAAAATTGTGTAAATCCATTCAGTAGTTTTTGAGAAATTAAGGAATAAAGATAGTGATATCTATGGCCACGGTGGATCCGCGCACCCTCCCGATCACGAGCTTCATACTAATTGGCTGTCAATACTCCAAACCAGGAATTGTTGGCAGCCACCTTGTGCCTCAGTAGAACTGAGGCACAAGAAAACAGAAAAACAAATGCGCAAAACAGGAAAAGGGGGCAGGGTAGAAACACTCTGAACCCCTAGGCCTGATTTAAAATCGCGGGATGCGCGGAGGATCCGCGGATCCGGCTGAAAAAGTAAAAAAAACAAAGCGCGGACTCCCACGCTTCGTTATTGATTAGCCCCCAGGTGGGCCAAGTCCCGGGGGCACTGCAAAAAAAAAGAATTGCGGGGGCCCAGGGGGACCCCCGCAGCCCTGTGGACCGCCACCCCGTGGGGCTTTGATTATTAATTTTTTGTGGGAGGGTACACTGCCCTCCCCCCACAGCCCCGGGGACCGCCACCCCCGGGGCTTCTTTTTTTTTTTTTTAAATACCTGTGTGGGGGGCTCGAGCCCCCCCACATGCCCCGGGGACCGCCACCTCCCCGGGGCACTAATATGTAAATTAGGGGGTCCGTTAAAGACCCCCGAGCCCCGGGGACCACACCTCCCCGGGGCTGTGTACAGAGTGGGAGGGGGGCTGCAAGGCCCCCCTCCTGGAGCCTGTGATGGCCCTGGGGACCGCCAACCCCTAGGGCCGGCTCCTGCAGTGTCCCGGGGTGCCCATCCCTGGGACACTGCTGTTTGCTATTACAGGGCGGGAGCCTCGCGGCTCCCGCCCTGTCATGGCAAACACTGGTTTGGATTTTGGAAGAGAGAGCAGGGAACCTGTTGTCTCTTCCAAAATCCAAACCAGATTGCTTTTCCACACGGGGAGCTGCATGTTAGCAGCTCCCCATGTGGAAAGGCAATGCCGGCTCCTGCAGGACGAGGGGAGCCGGCAGGGACCGTGGGGCATTGGGGCTCCCCCCACGGTCGCCAAGGAGTGGCCAGGCCTCAGGGGATGGGGTCCCCAGGGCCAGAAGTTGCCAGGGAGGGGGGCCACGCGGCCCCCTCCCAAAAATAAAAATAAATAATATATATTTTTTTTTAAAGGCCGGTACCGGGGGATGAGGTCACCCGGGCCAATGGAGGCCTCAGGAGGGGGGCCACACAGCCCCCCTCCACATACATTTTTGGCCACGGGAGGGGGGTCCACGCGGCCCCCTTCTCATTCATTTTTTCTTTTTTTTTTTAAAAAGGAGTCAGGCCCTGGGGGATGGGGTCCCCGGGGCCCACAAAAAGGGAAAAGAAAGGGGGCCACACAGCCCCCCTTCTGAAAAGAAAAAAAAAGGAGCGCGATCGTGCAAGATGCCCCACCCCCTGTGGAAATTTAGCTTGCGAACTGAACATTATCTGCGCCATCTTGTCTCTCCCCAGCGCGACACACAGGAAAGCGCACGGCAGCCATTTTTAGGCACCCTGGTCTCTCCCTGCTCATTGCCGATCGCCAGCGCGTCCCCCTGGCGCTGCGAGCATTCCCCCGCGCGCCGGCCACCCCCGCTCTCTCATACACAGGCCATAAACCCTCTCCTTCTGCGCGATCCTGCCATGGGACCACATCCCACGCCTGACCGACATCCCATACATGGTCATGCATCTCTTTGATAACCCCCTTCCTCTGCGCTCAATTGTCCGAACCGATCCCAGGCCATCACCTAGCCCTGCGGATGCAGTTTATTGCCCCTACTGTAAGGGAAACACCCCACATCAAAGGGATTACAGTAGATCAAGGCCCCCCACCCCCTGAGACCCGACCGGTCACACACACCCCCGGGAATTGGCGGAATGTCCAGCTGTGTGATAGCCATCTCCTACTGTGGGTGGGGTGGGGACTTCCACTGTAGATATGTGTGGGAACGAGCTTGAAGTGGGGATTCTGAGGATGTTCTTTCATGTATCAAAGCGATCTCAAGAATGTGCCATGTATGATAAACCTGCAATAAAGTCATAAACCTGTGTATAAGAGGCCAGGCCTCAGAGATGTGGTTAGAGCACCTCATGACGATACCTTGCTGTCTGACCTGATGTGTTCTCCTCCAGAGAGAATAAAACATTGTTTCCTGCCTTCCAGTCTCCGGCGCCTGCCTCTTTGTTGGTTTAGCATCGAATGGTATAAGAGGCGATTACCGCCGGGCAATACTTGAAAGGTTACCGACTACGACTGCCGCTACCATTTAACAATTGGCGCCCAACGTGGGGCCCATCAGCGACACGTGGATCCAGTGGGAGAGGTCCCAACGTCAGAGTGAACGACTGCAACGATCGGGAGAGCTCCTGCCCGATAGACCCTCGTCTGGCAGCCGATCATCCGAACTTCACTGGTTCCGAGCAGACCTCTCTCGAGTGATCTACGGTCCTGACTGGGAACCATCAGGACTGCCGCGGCAATAACGGAGAGTAGAGGACGATCGGGCGCTGGAGGCGGAAGACGAGAAACTGTCCACGCGGTCCGGGTAAGGTCGTGAAACACGACAAATTGCGAAACGATTGATTGATTGATTGAAATACTAGTATTTGCTTATTGATTGTTCTCTTTGAGATATTCGCTGTCTACAAACGGGAAGGAGTAGAAATACTCTCTCTTCCTTTGCAGATAGTGAAGGGTAGGTAACGCAGACTTTTGTCCCCATTGTAACCCGTCGTGCCTATTTTTATCTCCCCACTGATTGATTGTCCGAATATTGATTGTTTTGAAGGATAGTGCTCTTTGAGATATTCTCTGTTTGCAAATAATGTAGAATAGAAATATTCTGTCTAGTCTTTGCAAATAGTGAAGGGTGGGTAACGCAGACTTTTGTCCCCATTGTAACCCGTCGTGCCTATCTCTTTCTCACCATTGATTGATTGATTGTCCGAACACTAGTTGTTCGATATTTGTTCTTTGGAGGTATTCTCTGCTTGCAAATAACGTGGAATAGAGATATTCTATCTAGTCTTTGCAAGCAGTGAAAAGATAGGTAGTGCTGACTTTTGTCCCCGTTGTAACCCGTCATGCCTATCTTCTCCCCACTGATTGGTAGTTGGTTCTGCCCGGACCGCTGATTAGAGGTGAACCATCCGGCTCCACTGGAAGGCACCCCTAATAAGGACATGTTCACTAAATATGGACTAGTCGCCGTAGCTTACAGCAAATTAGGGCATAAAGATCGCTATATAGAAACAAGAATAATCAAGCGAGACCAGTAGACCGATAACGGGATCCTTTTGACCCTGCAAAAATAAGAAACGTTAGGAAATAGCCCTCTTGCGAGGAATATGAAACCAGGGGAAGGAGCCAAGCTCACGGTCGAGGTAGCCACGAGGTAGCTCGACTCCGTCGCTCTCGCTGTCTAAACATGTCTGCCCTACTGCCCACCCCGCCCAGTAAACACGACAAAATCCTGCACAAACGGAAGCCTGCTGATACCCACCATCGACGTCACCGAACTGGGCTAGATCGCGCACAATTGGGCTATGTCATTTTTCCGATTACGTAGTAACATCCTTGTGCCCGTTACCAGATTGCAAATATGTACAAACACTCCAACGAAGTAGTATAGTTATAACATTTTAATAACTTATAGGTATAACAAACACGCCAACAGGGTAAACACATTAAAACACGTTTTTAAACAACTATTTACATGACAGTCCTCGCCCCTCCTTCTTCGAAATAGCAACATTGACCTGCTTTGGGCGGTCCTTTTAGTCGGCTTTGGGCTATAAAAGCCATGCAAAATCCATCGACATCAGTGGCGGACGATTGTGCGAATAGGCCGGAGGCTACACACAGCGCCGAGGCTCTGGCAGCGCCAAGGTGGAGTCCACCACGTTGGAAGCGACGCGGACGGGCCTCCCCCGCCTCCCCAGGTGGAGGCTCGCCAGCAGAGAAGGCACCCCTGCCGTTTCACTCGCCGGCCAGCTGAGTTGCACCCTGCCGTTTCTTTCACCGGCCAGCTGAGTTGCACCCAGCCGTTTCACTCGCCGTCCAGATGAGTAGGCGCCCCTGCACTCACCGGCCAGCTGCAGCAGGACAGCCATTCACGTCTCGCCCGCCGGGCAACCACTCAGGCGCAGGTCCACTAAGATTGCCATTAGCATTTGACTCGAGAAGTGGGTCCCCGCAGCCGAGTGATCGGGGGACCCACCCCGGTGGCTGTAACGAAGAGCTGCTGCTGCTGCTGCCTCTGGACTCTGGCTGTCGGTTCTTCAGATCCAGGCCTGGCCCACCGAAAGGCGGCCCTGGACTCGGAAGCTTGTCTGCTCGGGCGTGGGCCCCACCCTTGAAAAACACCCTCTCAACTTTGCAGATTCTGCGGGAGTCATTGGCATTCGACTCCCGTGGGCTTCCGGTGGGGGAAACCGCCGCTATTTGCTTGCTTATTCCACATTAACTTGTCTTTGCCCCGGGCGGCAGCCATCTTGCCTCCGTTTGGTGCCGTAAAAGAAAGACTGATTCAAGGCGTCGGCGGAAGAACCCGCCTGCTGCCCCGCCCCAAGAACGGACCACGGCATTGCTACAAGATCGCGGTGACGCCATGCTGACGCAAGCTGACGCTAACGAAAGTTCTCGAACTACCGAAAGGGATTCTGGTCCGGCAGCTAGTTAGTGTGAAGACTTAGACTGTGCACTGGACCCACCCGACCTCGCCCCAAAATGGCGCCAATGTAGGAGGGGCCTGCAACTCCTTATGGCGTCCCGGTTACTTGACATTTATGTATGCAATATTTCCACACATGATGGTCGGAGGGACGGGGAGGGTACTGAATTTATGCTAAAGTAGTGTTGCTCATGATACTCGACGCCTTTCACACCGTGGCCGGCCTGTAGCGGTTGTAGGCCCGTATTTGTATACTGACATTGTTTTAAATAAAGGGCTTCTTAAAGGAATTACGGAATCAGCGTCATGACAAATCATCTAGGTTGGTAAAGGTTTTTGAATAAATGATTGTTACTCCCAAGCAATAGAAAGCAGATAATGCAGACCCTATTTGCCTGAATTTTGGATTGATGAAATTTGTACCAATCACGCCTGTCTTTTTCAGAATTGTTGGAAAATGGTTGACTATAGCTTAAGGTATCTGCCGAATGCAAGGTACGGTACCTTGCCCCATAATACGCGACCGATTGAGAAACAAATGCACGACAAGGGAACCCGAATTTAGGAGACGAATAAAATGGAGCATCTTGTACAGTCGAAAGGAAGGATATAGTAGGTCTGTGGTATTACCCGCTCCTGCCGCTAGCCTGGTACGTGGTAAGTAGAACTTTTTCGTGTCTATGCGCGCTGTTGTGCTTTGAATGCTGCACACCCCCCCTTCTTTTCTTCTCTATAGGTCACATCGGAGTTCCGACTGAAGAATGGAGTGGACATGGACCGCACCGTGCTCAATGTAGGGAAAAACATAGACAAACGTTGTGGGATGGTGCGTGAAGTGCAGACCACCACTGGGAGCGTGAAAAACTGTATGGTATGACTGTGCGTATGTGCCCTGATTATACGGTATGAATGTGTATGCATTTCATAGGCTTGGGTCGCTGGAAGAGAACGTCATCGTATGACTGAAGTGCTTGTCTATCGATCAAAGGGAGGGGAGTGAAAAAGTCCGACACCCCCCCAAAATGAATTACGGAAAATACTGAAAATACGCAGCATGCATAGGAAAGAGGACAGGAAAGGAGAGGTCCCCGTACTTAACGTAGCTCTGTGTCTTCGTCTTAATCCCTGCGCTTGATGTATGTACTGTTACGCCCTACCCGGTATTTGTGTGTACGTGATCGCCGAATTTATGTTTTTCCCCCGCTTGTGTTTTCTTACGTAGAATTGACCCGTGCTACTCCATGTTGTGTGTACACCAAGTAGCCTATTATCATACCCATGTCTCTCTCTCTCGTTTTATGTCGTACTTGTACCAAATAGCCTACTTGATGCGCACGTCTCTCTCTTTCTCTCTCTCTCTCTCTCTCTCTCTCCCTCACTGAAGGCTCTCTTGCTCTCTCTCTCTCTCTTTTTGAATAAATTAACGACACTATACCTCCTCAGTATGTGTATAATTGGCCTCAAACACGGCGGTGTTCGAACAAATTGACAGAAACAAAAAAAAAAAAAAACGACCGTACTTTACCACGTTACTACCTCTCCTTTCTGCAAAATGTTGAATTTAATTGGCTGAGAAAGAAAGGACAGGTAAGACGACTGATGTCTCCCAATCTGGCCCTCAACACGGGGACTATATGTCAGTGGTTTTCGTTTCTAGAGCTTTAACGACACCATCTCCACCGCCCAGAATTGCCCCCGCCCAATTGTTCCGAACTAGAATATCCAAGCACCCCGTCCTCCCAGAATCACCCCAGCTCTGTACTAGCCGTCCCAGAGCATTCTGAACAAACCAGCTGATGACTTTATTTTCTAAAGGTACATCGCCTAAACTAATGAGGGTTACCTATTGTCTCCAGCAAGAAAAATGTTTAGCTTGTGTCCTTCCCCGAAATAGATCCCTGTGAACCCATGACAGTAGCACCTCGCACTTTTCTTTTTTCATAAACTTAGCAGTCCTCGGAGGAGAATGTGTATTAACAGAACTTGTGTAAAGAAGAACGAGTCTCTACCGGAGAAGCCGGTTCGAATTTTTGATAGACCAGAAAGTTGACAGATATCAGGCTTCCTACAACGATTATAGGACACAGGAATCAACACCTAGCAGGCCAGACGATGGACAGGAACACCCACAGAAACCTGCACCACAGCAATGATTAATAAATTAGTAACACACACCGACATAAGAGTTAATAGACATCAATCATACAGCGACCGATAAAAGCATTTCCCCAACTACTCGGTGGTTGGGAGAGAGGATGAAGTGTGTAAATGTCTTCCTGCCAACTCTCTAAGATTTTGTTTCTTGTACTCATTCCAAGATAACCTGCGGCCATCGGAAGAGAGGGGTCGGACGTGACGCACAGCCTGGCTACGGACCATGGAACATCTATGGCATCGACCAAGGGGGAGCCACAAAGCAAAGGGATGCAGGACGAGGCACCATTCACAGCATGGAAAGCAATAGAACGAAAGGCTATCCCGAAGCCCCCTGCTCGCTGACCAGCGTGCCTGAAGTCCCAACCCGTCGGGCCCGATTGATGGGCCCAGTGCTGAAAGATTCTGCTCTCCTTGGTCCGCTTTTTGATCCGATCCCACTCCACCCCCTCTTCCCTCGGCCTCCCAAAGCACCCCTATTTTTGACATTGACTTTACAAAAGAAAAATGAGAAGCGGGTACCCCGTCTCAAGGTACCTATGATAAGACCAGGAAAGGGACAGGACAGAACTGGACTGTGATCCAAGAACAAAGGATGGTCACACCCTGCTACGTGAAAACTTGGATTTGAGCTGGACCTTAGCTCCACCGCCGGTGCTCAACAGTGCCAACAAAAGAAGAAGAACAATAAGAGCTTACCAGTGATGGCTCGTTATAATAGGACACTGGAAAGAAGAACTCCCTTCCCTGACTGTAACTCATGTTAAGTTGAATTCCTCTCCCAACCGCTTTTATATTGACTATCTTCCAATCGAGTTTTCGTGATATTGCATCAGTCACTTCCAACTGTACGCTGATAAGTTAAGAAACTCTAACCTTGTATAATGGCATTTGTATAACACCAGCCGTGCACATGACTATGCTGCCGCACGAAGTCTGGGCCTTAAGTAATATACGAAATATCCCTTGTTTTGCCAGAAACATTTTTACTTTACGGTATCATGTTTGTGCTCGAGCAAGCTTCTCTCCTCCTATCTCTGGGTCTGAAATGTGGCGCAGCTGATGTAATTTTGTATGCACTGCCTCCTCGCCTATCCCATCAACTACATGTAATTATGTACAAATGTGTCAGGTTATTCCCGTCCGCCCTAAAACTCGGAACTTTGAAGCGGAGCGAATGAAAGTTTTTTATGAGGTGGAAGTTCGTAGTATCATGGGGATAGATCCGAACTAAACAAGCTGGCGAGATATGTTAAAAGGGAGGACTGTGGAAATTTAGCTTGCGAACTGAACATTATCTGCGCCATCTTGTCTCTCCCCAGCACGACACACAGGAAAGCGCACGGCAGCCATTTTTAGGCACCCTGGTCTCTCCCTGCTCATTGCCGATCTCTAGCGCGTCCCCCTGGTGCTGCGAGCATTCCCCCGCGCGCCGGCCACCCCCGCTCTCTCATACACAGGCCATAAACCCTCTCCTTCTGCGCGACCCTGCCATGGGACCACATCCCACGCCTGACCGACATCCCATACATGGTCATGCATCTCTTTGATAACCCCCTTCCTCTGCGCTCAATTGTCCGAACCGATCCCAGGCCATCACCTAGCCCTGCGGATGCAGTTTATTGCCCCTACTGTAAGGGAAACACCCCACATCAAAGGGATTACAGTAGATCAAGGCCCCCCACCCCCTGAGACCCGACCGGTCACACACACCCCCGGGAATTGGCGGAATGTCCAGCTGTGTGATAGCCATCTCCTACTGTGGGTGGGGTGGGGACTTCCACTGTAGATATGTGTGGGAACGAGCTTGAAGTGGGGATTCTGAGGATGTTCTTTCATGTATCAAAGCGATCTCAAGAATGTGCCATGTATGATAAACCTGCAATAAAGTCATAAACCTGTGTATAAGAGGCCAGGCCTCAGAGATGTGGTTAGAGCACCTCATGACGATACCTTGCTGTCTGACCTGATGTGTTCTCCTCCGGAGAGAATAAAACATTGTTTCCTGCCTTCCAGTCTCCGGCGCCTGCCTCTTTGTTGGTTTAGCATCGAATGGTATAAGAGGCGATTACCGCCGGGCAATACTTGAAAGGTTACCGACTACAACTGCCGCTACCATTTAACACCCCTCCAAGCAACACTCTGCAAACGCGCTCTGTGGCGCATTTTAAATTGGGGAATTAATTCCCCTTCAATACTGGGGGTCCCTGGGGGCCAACTAGCCCACCAGGTACCTCCAGTAAGTGCCACAGGGCTGCGTTGCACAGAGGTGGTCCAGGCCACGCCCCTTTTTACACCTCTCTGCAACGCAGCCCTGTGGCGTTTACTGGAGGTACCTCGTGGGCTAGTTGGACCCCAGGGACCATCAGCATTCAAGGGGACTTTATTCCCCAACTTAAAACGCGCCACAGGGCGCGTTTGCACTGTGGTGAAGGGAGAGGGCAGGGCCTAAGGCAGGGGTCTTCAAACTGTGGGGCGCGACCCCCAGGGGGGCCGTGGAGTGATGCAAAGGGGGTCGCGCCCTCCCAGTCACACTTCTGCCCAGGCTCAAGGGCTTCAGCTTCCCCAGCCCCCCCCCCCCTCTTCCCCCGTCCTGTGTCTCAGCCCGGGCTGCTGCAGTGAAACTTGAGCTGCTGGGGGCTCAGCTGGGCAGTGTCTGGATTCCTATCTCCGGCACCCCCGTGTTTTTTCACAGGTCTTTAAAGACCATTTAACATGCCTTTGTAAACTGCTTACAGAGGCTTAGGTTTTTTTGCTGGTTCCAGTACCCCCTGGGTCCCCACTGTGCCTATTCCTTACATTTGGATTTTACATTCACTGCCGTAGTGTGAGAATGCATTTCATGGAAAGGAATACAAAGTTGGCTTCCTGGGGCGCCGTGAGTGAAAGTTTATTGTGCTTTTGAAGCACCTGCTGCAGCGTTTCTTTCCCCGGCAATTACCAGGCCTCACATAAATGTCAAGATAACTTGTGTGATTAATTATCTTCCTGGAGAGAGATCAGAATGTTGTATAGTTGAGGTTTTGACTTGGGTGATGTTAGTGCAGAGGGTTAATATGGCTGCTGCAAAGAACGTGTATCAAGTAGATTACAGAGATGATGTGAAGAGATCAGCAGGTTACTGCTTTCAAAAGAGACATCCTTTTGTTACTTGCAATTTATAACTTAAAGTCCTAATAGAGAATAGTGAGCTATTAACTTTCATCCTAGAACAGCATGCACACTACAAAGAATACATTATTAGACCATTGATTAATGTTGCAAAAAGGGTTAATTTGGCTAGAAATCAATTCTTATTATTAAAGGAAACTCCCAACTATGCTGTTTCTTTTTCGACTCCGAGTTTGTGCTTCTCCACACCAAGCACTCTTGAACTATACTGCTTACCAGTATGGATGACATGTGACTCCTATACTTTTAGTCCTTTGGCTTTTGTAACATTTCCTATACACTGATTACACACTTATGATTGATTGTCTCTATGTAATGTGTGTGTGATGCAAAGTGCTCGGACACCCTACACTGGTATGAGTGGCACTATCTAACTAATTCAATGTATCTGAGAGTGTGGGGTTATGGAGACTTGGTCACTGTTAAAGGGTGCTAGTGAGAGAATCCGTGGTGGGGGTGGTCATTGTGGGGGGCACCAACAAACATGGTCGCACAGGGCACCAACAGCACTAAAGCCGGCCCTGGGAAGTATGCACAGATAAGCGCTGAAAATACCGCTTTAGGTGACTGTTTTTTTTTGTACCGACTGGGCCACCAAAATAATCTGCTGGCAACCCTAACCATAGGACTGGAAGTTTGTTGCAGGATCAGCACATTATTTATTTCCTTCACCCTCGATCCCCGATTAATGCCGCAATAGTTTAACTTAGATCTTAAAGTCTACGCCCCGTCAATAACATGCTGAGTTACTTCATGGGTCTGGGAATGCACCCTGCATTCAGACAACTCATTCCTCATTCTCGCCCTTCATTGTCATGCTCACCCTGCACTCACAGTGATCACAATGCACTCACACTGATCACCATGAACTTGCACCATTCACCCGCTCACCTTGCACTCACAGCGATCACAATGCACTCACACTGATCACCATGCACTTGCACCATTCACCCGCTCACCCTGCACACAGTGATCACTCTGCTCTCAAAATGCACTTGTCCTGCTCACACTATACCTCAACCTGCAGTCACACGAGTACACTACTCATCCTGCACTCATGTGACACTTCACTCACCTGTCCCCCTCACTACTCAATATGCAACTCACTCAAACAAGCCCATCAGTAATCATACATTCATTCATCCCATTCTGAACTTGCATCCGCACCCAAAATGAGAGAGGACAGCAAGGGAGTGAGAGAATTTGATTGAAGAGGTCAGGGATGAGGAGAAATGTGAATTGCCGAAGAGAAGTGTGGACACGCAAGAAGTGAGTGTGATCCAAAGGTGAGGGCTTCTGTTAGAACAAAGGGGAGATGTGAAAGAGGAATGGGGGGACTGGAGAGGTGTAAGATACAAATAGACAAAAATTTGAATGAAGAGAGGAGGTGAATGAGAAGTGCTGAGGGGCACGGGAGGTGACAGGGCCAGAGAGGCCATGAGATAAATGTGAGAGACTGTTAGAGATGAGGGCAGTGAAAGGACAGAATGGCAAGAGGTGATTAAAGGTGAAGTGAGAGGTTGAATGGGGAGAGTTCAGAAGTTGTAAAAAGGGGTGAAAGAAAATGACCTGCAAAGTGAGAGAGGGATCCGGGGTTAGGAGAGGAGAGAGGGATGGAAGGGAGGGGGTGAGAGGAAAGCTGCATGGGTAAAAGGCTTAACTCTACACAAAACTGCCAGGGTTTTAAGGGACCCCTGCTTCTTCCGGTCAGGGCCAGGTGAGCTTCTAATGTGGCAGCACGTATTGCTGCAGAGTGGAAGGCCCTTCACAAAGGTTGACTTGAAATCTTTCTGATGATAATTGCTGTATTTTGGTTATAAATGGGTACTGATTGGGTGAAATCTTTCCTCCGCGTTACTGTGTGTAACAAATATCAAAATAATGAAGCAATGCTATCCCAAAATACGCGGCATCACATAACCTTATTTACATTTTCATCCCACGCAATTTAGTCAACAGGTTTAGACATTTTTGTCAAGAGGGGGTCCTTACGCCTCAAAATGTTGACAGGGGGGTCTCGGCATCCAAAAGTTTGAAGACCTCTGGCCTAAGGTGACATGTGTGCAAACACGCCCTGTGGCGCGTTTTAAGTTAGGGAATTAATTCCCCTTCAATCCTGAGGGCCCCTGGGGGCCAACTAGCCTGCCAGGTACCTCCAGTAAGCGCCACAGGTCTGGATTGCAGAGAGGTGGTCCGGTCCATGCCCCTTTTTACACCTCTCTGCAACGCAGCTCTGTGACGCTTACTGGAGGTACCTGGTGGGCTAGTTGGACCCCAGGGACCCTCAGGATTCAAGGGGACTTTATCCGCCAACTTAAAACGTGCCACGGGGCGCGTTTGCACAGTGGTGAAGGGAGGGGACGGGGCCTGAGGTGACGGTGGAAACACGCCCTGTGGCACGTTTTAAGTTGGGGAATTAATTCCCCTTCAATCCTGAGGGCCCCTGGGGGACAACTTGCCCACCAGGAGCTTCCAGTAAGCGCCACTGCGCTGCGGTGCAGAGAGGTGGTCCAGGCCATGCCCCTTTTTACACCACTCTGCAACACAGCTCTGTGGTGCTTACTGGAGGTACCTGGTGGGCTAGTTGGACCCCAGGGACCCCCAGGATTCAAGGGGACTTTATCCCCCAACTTAAAACGGCCACAGGGCGTGTTTGCACACATGTCACCTCAGGCCCCCCCTCCCTTCACCAGTGTGCAAATGCACTCCGTGGCGCGTTTTAAGAAGTAGTTTTAATCCCTCTGCCCTATTATGTACTAGGGTCTTACAGAGGAGTGCATGCTAATCACAGGGGTACCCCAATGCATAGTGTTCCCTAGTGTATATAGGTGTTTTCACTGTATTCTAAGTGTCTTTTAGCATAGCACTGGCTCGAGGCCTGGTTAGTCAGAGTCAGTTACCACCAGTACCCGTCTGAAAAAGCTGTGGGCACAGGATGATTTTGCAACAAGGCCTCTTTCTGCTCCTCTGTTGGTTCTTTCTGCACGTCTTGCTTCTTAGTGCAATTTTCTTTGTCTTTGTGGACTCCTGTTGCTTCTTTCTGCATTTCTTTTTTTCTTTCTGTGCGTTGTTTCTTCTTTCATCACATGTCCTACCTCTGTAGGCGTAGTTAGAAACTAGCATTTAAAAAACCTTTGAAATTCACTGAAAAAACCATAGGTTTCAGGCATGTTAAAGTTAGAAATTAGCATTTAAAAAACCTTAGAAATTCACTGAAAAAAACCATAGGTTTTAGGGAAAGTTATAGTTAGTTGGACATTTCACTCATACAAATCCATAGAAATTCCCCCGTTATAGTTAGTTCAGCCAACTATAACTCGCGCCCCCACAATGCACTGCTGATGACGTCACATATTACATCACTCATGACATGGTCAGTGACATCACTGATGACATCACTGATGACATCTCAAATGACATCACTGATGACATCACTGATGACATCATCCATGTGATAAATTGATGCATCTTCTCACACCCTAATATAACCTTTGATACACCCACTCTAAATTACAGACGGCCATTCTCAAAACCAATGACATCTTGCATTTCTTTTTTTTCTTTTTGTGCGTTGTTTCTTCTTTCATCACATATCCTACCTCTGTAGGCATAGTTAGAAACTAGCATTTAAAAAACCTTTGAAATTCACTGAAAAAACCATAGGTTTCAGGCATGTTATAGTTAGAAATTAGCATTTAAAAAACCTTAGAAATTCACTGAAAAAACCATAGGTTTTAGGGAAAGTTATAGTTAGTTGGACATTTCACTCGCACAAAACCATAGAAATTCCCCCGTTATAGTTAGTTCTGCTAACTATAACTCGCGCCCCCACAATGCACTGCTGATGACGTCACATATTACATCACTCATGACATGGTCAGTGACATCACTGATGACATCACTATATCATATATATATAGAGAGAGAGAGAGAGAGAGAATAACTCTATAGAGATATTGACTTATCTAAACATTGATCCCCATATAGGTCGATTCCATATATATCAAGAAGAAGACAGGTATGCATAGCATCATATCTGGATATAGAATGGGACTTTTGGTCCCTAGTCACTGTATGGGGTTTTGGTCACACAGAACCGCTTATTGGTTTCTATATTTTTGACAACATTGGATGCTTAATGAGGGTAATGTTTTGCACTGCATCCCACAGATTTAACTGCATGAAATTTGTGATAGTTCAAGTCTTACCAATGAGGTCATCAAGTTTTAACATGTGCAATGGGTGATGGTGTACACCACAATTGAAATCGATATATTTTACCATATGAATCACTATAGCAATCCTTGTCAAAACATTGTAACTTATGAGTTGTAAATATGTACAATAATGATGGCACTTTCGACCAGGGCACCTCTGGTGGTGGATTAACGATGGTTGGTTTCCACGTCTATCAAGTATACTAGCATGTGGTGTGTATGCTCACACACTACAAACCAAATATACTCTTTTCATTGTATTTTAGCCCTGCCTATGATACCACCGGGATGGAAGTATAACCAAGGTCGATTGCATATATATCAAGAAGAAGACAGCCCTGAGGAAGTCGTGGGAAATACCCGATATGACGAAACACGTGTTGGCTGGGCGCCAAGAAACAAAAGAAAATAAAGAACAAAAAGACAAAGATTGTCCAAGATATTGCTTATTGTGTACATTATTGAACTGGAAGTGTGTGCTTGGGAATTGTTTTCTGCTAAATAGAGAGATCTTTTGGATCTCAACTTTAGAAGGTGGGGTGATCACTCCTTCCTTTAAGTACCACTGTTATAGATAGGAGTGGAAATTGATATACCGATAATCAAGTGCGCCTGCTAGAGACTCGGAAATGTATCACCCATTGTGTGTATCATCTTTCCTGGGACAACTGGGACCTCAATGCTTATGGGGTTTACCCCACAAGTTTCAATATACATCTGTATACTTGTCTTGGGTGTCTGTAATACCGTTAAGCTTTGGCTCCAAAATTTGGACCCAGTGTACAGGGCACCTATCCCGGGATAGAGCCATGGGAATTTAGATTTGCTAGAGGAGATTTCTCGGCGGCTGTTTGGACCTTTCCTCCTTAATGTTTGGCTGTCCATTTGACATTTTCATTGATCCTCTTTCCAACCCACCTGTCAGCAGCCACAGCAGAAAGCACCACGCGAGTGTTGTGGCTTGAAACGCCATGTGAATGTGGTGGCTTCAGCCACAAGCAACCAGAAGTAAACACTGTTCTTGGTGGTAGTCACATATGAATGTCTGACTGATCAACTCAGGTCTTTGCTCACACCATGCACCCAAGTATTCCAGTTAGCATGTTATTTATTCTGTGTCTCCTTAACGTTTTTAATGTGCATTCACATATCCTCCCTTGCTCTCCCCTCAAAGCTTCTTTCTTCTCATCTGCCAACTTGTGCAATATAAATTACCTATTTAAAACCTAAGACCTGGGATTGCTCCTGTGATTCATGTATTTTGTTCATAAATACCAATGTCATTTTAACTCAACTTGTTAAAAAATACATAGTGGTACATTCTTTGTGCAATAAGAATCACATATGGATGTGCTGGGGTGGGTGGAGGGGGGGGGCTTACATTGCCCAGAGGAGGGAAGATTATTTTAAGGGTTGTTGTCGTTACCAAACCCTTTGACAATTTTTTACTGTGTAAATACTTTCTCATTTGAATATCAAGTTGACGCTCAGAGATTGCAGTAAAAGGGCAATAAAATGTGTATCTAAAGGAAGCATGGGCTGACATAATGTGTTGACCATGATGGATGAACACATGCTTGATTAAATTCAGAATCATGTAGGCTTATTCTTAAGAGCATTGCTCACATGTGAAAGGCTTGTCAACAAACTAACCCTCAACTATGTATAGCCTTTCTCATGTGAAGGTGAACCAAAAAGTACCAACAACATAGACATAGCCAGTCTCCTGTATCACCCCACCCTCCAATTGATCACCTCTGTCTGCCTTTCTGCATCTAGCATTGGATGGCCCTCAGGTCCTAATGCCAAACTATTTCAAGGCTGAGATTCTGAACTTGTTTTGCTCTTCTGTCCAGCTGTATCCACTTTCCTCCAGACATCTTGACTTTCTCCTCATACACCAGAAACTTTAGGATTCTCTTCTTCCCTTCTTTGTGTATATGGATGTATTTTTTATTACCATCTTAGTCACAATAGCATGATACTAGGTTCTAAACATGAAAGAACTGGACAGTGTCTCCCCCTCCACACGTCCACGGCTTTCAACGCATTTGTGCTGAGTCAATAAGACACTGTCACAGTCTACTTATGGGCCTCCCCAATATTGCTACTCACCATTGCACAAGGTTCACATCTTTTCCACCAGAGCCTTATTCAACATGCCCCAGCCAAACGGCTGTGAGGTTATCAGGCAGTATCTTTCAAGGCACTACATAATACTGGCCCCGTATACCTCAAGAATCGCACCTGCTTTCACAAACTTTCCAGACACCTCCACTCGTCCAGACTCCTACTTGGACAAGTCCCATGCATAGGGATACCCAGATCTGGCAGTTGAGCCTTCTCCTACATCGCTCCTGAATCGTGGAATGACCTCCCACTACGCAGAAGAGCCACATTCTCACTTCTTTGATTCCACAAGAAGCTGAATACCTGGCTTTTCGAGAAGCCCCACAAGGCCCTAGTTGGGTTCAATGACACAATATAAATGCTCACAATATTGATTTACAACAATATTGGAATTTACATATCTGTAACAAAAATTCCACCTTCCTATACTTAACTAATAAAACCACAAATATTAAGAACACAAATATCGCTGATAAAATGTCGGTTGTTACTAATATCGAAAACAAAAATACTGGAACCAAAAATATTGTTACCTTTAAATAAACATATAAATAGTCAAACATATCGCCTCACACAATATTGACTACAATAATATCACCAAAATAATTACATTATCATTACTTTGACAAACATTGAAATAAACATTAAACAGCATATACCCACGTTTTAACAATAAAAAAATATATTCTACCATCAAAATAATTATGTCGCCCAAAATAAAAATGAGTAAAAAAATATTTACATAAACTAGAAACATTTATACGACAATCTAAATATTTACATATCTATATCTATGGGACCCCCCTTTTCAGCCATGCACGGTGTGGCAGGCACCATGGGGTGTCCATCGCAGGGTGCAAGGTTTCCCCAACCATCCCTTTTTTCAATCAATCAATCAGTCATTTGTAAAGCGCACTACATACCCACGAGGGTCTCAAGGCGCTGGGGAAGGGGGCCGCTACTGATCAAACAGCCAGGTCTTGAGCATCCTCCTGAAGGTCAGCAGGTCTTGGGACCTGCAGGTCTGTCATAGGCTCAGTGGGAGGGTGTTCCACGTCTTGGCGGCAAGGTGGTTGTTCTTCAGATGCGCGGGACGGTGGCTAGTGAGAGGTCGGTGGAGCGTAGCTGGCGGTTGGGGATGTAGAAGGAGAGCCGTCTGTTGAGGTAGGCTGGGCCGGTCTTGTGGAGTGCCTTGTGTGCGTGGCTGAGGAGCTTGAAGGATATCCTCTTGCTGATGGGGAGCCAGTGCAGGTCCCTCAGGTGGGGGGTGATGTGGCCGTGGCGTGGTACGTCGAGGATCAGTCGTGCCGAGGTGTTTTGGATGCGTTGTAGTCATTTGATGAACTTGGTCGGGGCTCCCACGTAGAGAACGTTTCCGTAGTCGAGTCTGCTGCTGACGAGGGCCTGGGTGACTGTCTTTCTTGTGTCTGTCGGGATCCATCTGTAGTTCTTGCGGAGCATGGGGAGGGAGCTGAAGCAGAAGGAGGAGACGGCATTGACCTGCTTGGTCATTGAGAGCATTGAGTCGAGGATGATTCCCAGGTTGCGTACGTGGTCGGTGGGTGTCGGGGCTGCTCCCAGTGCCGTCGGCCACCAGGAGTCGTCCCAGGCTGAAGGGTTGGTCCGAGGATGAGGACCTCCGTCTTGTCCGAGTTCAGCTTCAGACGGATGGTCTTCATCCAGTCAGCGACGGCCTTCATTCCTTCGTGGAGGTTGGCTTTGGCAGTGATGGGGTCCTTGGTGAGGGAGAGGATCAGTTGAGTGTCGTTGGCGTAGGAGATTATGTTGAGGTCGTGCTGTCGGGCGACGTGTGGGAGCAGGGCTATGTAAAAGTTGAACAGTGTCGGACTGAGGGAGGATCCTTGGGGTACGCCGCAGATGATCTCGGAGGCTTCGGACCAGAATGGGGGGAGGCGGATGCTCTGGGTTCTGCTGGAGAGGTAGGAGGTGGTCCATTCCAGAGCCTTGTCTCGGATCCCTGCAGCGTGGAGGCGTGCACGTAGTGTGCGGTGGCAGACGGTGTCGAAGGTGGCGGAGAGGTCTACGAGGATGAGTGCTGCGGTCTAGCCGTTGTCAAGCAGGGTCCTGATGTCGTCGGTGGCGGCGATGAGGGCAGTCTCGGTGCTGTGGTTGCTGCGGAACCCTGACTGGGAAGGGTCCAGGATTCTGTTTTCTTCGAGGTATCGTGTTAGCTGTCTGTTGACGATTTTCTCGATGACCTTTGCCGAGAAGGGAAGCAGAGAGATAGACCGGAAGTTCTTGAGGTCTCTTCGGTCTGCCTTGGGTTTTTTCAGTAGGGCGTTGATCTCAGCGTGTTTCCAGCTCTCTGGGAAGGTCGTGGTCTCGAGGGAGAGATTGATGACATTGCGTAGGTGGGGTGTGATGGAGCTACTTGTTTTGTTGAAGACGTGGTGCGAGAAGGGATCTGACAGGGAGCCGGAGTGGATTGTGCTCATAGTCTTGATGGTGTCATCGATGCTCACGCTGGCCCAGGCTAGCAGGGGGTCGTGGTCGATGGCGTGCGGAGGGTCTGTTGTGTTGCTGTCTGTTGGGGCTGTCTGGGTGTTGAAGCTGTCGTGGATGTCTGCTATCTTGCGGTGGAAGAAGGGGGCGAGGGAGTCGCACAGGGCTTGCGACAGCGGGATGTCGTTGGTGTTGGAGCTGGGATTGGAGAGTTCCTTCACGATGTTGAAGAGCTCCTTGCTATTGTGTGCGTTGTTGTTGAGGCGGTCTTTGAATGAGGTTCTCTTGGCAGCCCTGATGAGGTGGTGGTGGTTGCGGATGGCGTCCTTGTGTGCTGCGCGGTGGTCCGGAGTTTGTTCGCTGTGCCATTTCTTCTATAGTTTCCGGCAGGCTTGCTTGGAGGCTAGGAGTTCTGGGGTGAACCAGCTGACCCTCTTGCTGGTGTCTCTGTGGGGGGGTTTCTTCAGCGGTGCAAGGGTGTTGGCGCAGTCCTTGATCCAGTGTTTGAGGCTGTGGGCAGCGTCGTCAGTGTTGGAGGGTTCAGTGGGTGGGCTGAGAGCGAGGTTTCCATGTAGTTGGTCTTCGGTGATTTTGCTCCAGCAGCTGCGGGGGATCTGTTGAGTGCGGTGGTGTGTGGTGGGTTTCTGGAAGGTGAAATGGATACAGCGGTGATCGGTCCAGAGGAGTTCGGTGGTGTGGCTGACGGAGACATGCGGGCTTGAGTAGAAGACAGGTTCGAGCGTGTGGCCGGCAGAGTGGGTGGGTGTTGTTACGAGTTGCTTCAGTCCGAGGTTGGCGAGGGTATCGATGAGGGTTGTGGAGTTGTTGTCGTTGTTGTTCTCAAGGTGGAAGTTCAGGTCTCCGAGGAGGATGTAGTCGGTGGAGGTCAGGGCGTGCGTGCTGATGAAGTCGGCGATGGAGTTGCTGAACTGGGGGAGGGGTCTGGGGGGTCGGTAGACGAGGGTGCCTCTGAGGGTGGAGTTGGGGTCTGTGTGGATCTGGAAGTGCATGTGTTCGGCGGTGCTGAGCGCGTCGTCGGTGCTAGTCGCGACCCTGATGCTGTTTCTGTGGACGATGGCGATTCCTCCTCTGACTCCGTTGGTGCGGTCTCTGCATTTGGGATGGCTATGACGATGTCGATCGCGGAGGAGTCGTTCAACCAGGTCTCTGTCAGGAAGGCGACGTCCGGGGATGTTGTGTCGAGCAAGTCCCAGATCTCGACGGCGTGTTTGCGTGCGGAGCGGGTGTTCAGTAGTATGCATCGCAGGTGGGTGCGGTCTTTCTTGGCGGGTGGTTCATCGGCTCTGAGGCTAGTGTAGCTGCAGTTCAGGCAGGTGAAGGGACCGTGTGTGTGTTTTGGGGCGGCCTTGAAGCAGGTGAGGGTCCGTCCAGGGATGAGAGCGTGGAGTGTGCTGGCATCGTAGCGTCGGCGGTCGTCGTGGTAGGAGCGGGGGCCAGGGGTTCTGGCACTAGGCGTGGTCCAGGCGCGGAAGGGCGCAGATGGGCTTGCCTTAGGCGCCTCTTTCGGCGTGCCAGTGGCACACACGCTGCGCGGCCACGCAGCGGCTGGCATATATGGGGAGGTGGGAGGCAGGAGTAGCTGGGAGGCGGGGGCAGCGGATGGGCAGTCAGAGGGGCGGGGCCACAGGGGACACTGCGGCAGGGGAGGAGAGGGATGACGAAGGGAACAGAGGGAAGGGCACAAGACCGAGTGGAAAAACAGGTGTTACAGAAGGCAAAGGGCACAGGAAACAGGGGGGAAATGAGTGGCACAGAAGGCAAAAGGGTTCAAAAAACGAGGGAAAAAACAGGTGTTACAGAAGGCAAAGGGCACAGGAAACAAGGGGGAAGTGAGTGGCACAGAAGGCTAATGGGCTCAAAAAACGAGGGAAAAAACGGGTGTTACAGAAGGCAAAGGGCACAGGAAACAAGGTGGAAGTGAGTGGCACAGAAGGCAAAAGGGCTCAAAAAACGAGGGAAAAAACGGGTGTTACAGAAGGCAAAGGGCACAGGAAACAAGGGGGAAGTGAGTGGCACAGAAGGCAAAATGGCTAAAAAATGGTGGAAAAAACGGGTGTTACAGAAGGCAAAGGGCACAGGAAACAAGGGGGAAGTGAGTGGCACAGAAGGCAAAAGGGCTCAAAAAACGGGTGTTACAGAAGGCAAAAGGGCACAGAAATATAGGGGGAACGAGTGGTACAGAAGGCAAAAGGGCTCAAAAAACGAGGGGGACACGAGTGGAACAGAAGGCAAGAGGGCACAGAAATACAGGGGCAGCTAGGAGACAGAAGACAAAAACGGGAAGAGAGGAACAGGGCAGCGAGGGGAACAGTAGGAGAAAAAAAACGGGCAGAGAGACACGGGGACAGCGAGGGGAACAGAGGGAAAAACGGCACAGATCAAGTACAGGCAGCGGGGAAAGACAGGGAACAGCAGTCACAGGCACAGTAATGAAGACAACGGCAATACAGGAAATACAGTGAAAACAATAAAAACAATACACTACAATACAATAACTAGCGGAAAAAAGCAGAGATGAACAAACCTACGGCCTACCACTGGCCACCAGAGATGAGGCGCAGGTGGTAGCCTGCAGGTGGAGAAGGGCCTTGAACTTCCTCAGCAGCGGCAGCTGGGGCAGGGACACACAGGCGGTGCTGTGCGGAGGGGGAGCGACCTACCTGGTAGGGTCGAGGGAGTCTGTGTTCTCGTTCGGAACACAGGCCCCCATTGAAGTCAATGGGAGTCCGACCGAATCGTATTCGGAAGTATTCGGATGCATCAAAATCGCTTGGTCGGACTCCCCCGATCCGAGTAGTTCGAAAAGCATTCCGAAACCGAATCGGTCGGAATGCTTTGCTAACGACATCTTAATCGACCCCTAAGTAGGCAACATTTACTATTCCCACACCAATCTAAATCATTTTAGGAAAGGTGTTGGACACTAAAAAGTTTATATGCATAATCAATACTCCATAGTCATACATAATTTTTCATGTGTAAAGTAAAATAAAATAAAAAGTACTTAGAAGACACAATAACCCAAACTAAAAACCTACATATAGTTTAAATGAAGCACTAATGCACAAAATAATGTTTTAGACACTATTTAAAAATAATATATATTTATTATTATTTATTAACATTCCTACATTTTGAAACATAACATAAAAAATGTAATTCATAATCCAAAGTAAAAAATCATTGAATATATAAAAAACAAATAGAACATATTTCATAGTTGTATAATAAATATAAGTGATATTTCATTAAAATTATTGAATATTAGAATATATACTCCCAACCACAGATATAACTTCCAGGATATAAATAATAAAAATGTAATTACAAAATGTCTTTCATTAAAATTTAAATTAATAAACCTGCAACATATATATATATATACTAATACATCTTAATTAATACATCATAAATAATAAATATTTATTCTATTTTCATTATTTAATTATACATAATTGTGAATATTGATATGTAAAATTAAAATTAAAAACCTGTAAAACAATGCATTAACAATGACATTATATTTCAACATTTACAAAAAACATTAAATTATAAAAGTTTCAAGAAAAATGAAATAACAATCAATGTATTAAATAAAAAAAGTAGTAAAGTATATTTTGAAACCTTTTTACATTATATAATTTAAATTGAAAAACATTAATTTATTTTAAAATTTCATATGATTAAAATAATTATCCTAATATTTATTATAAAATGCATGTCATTTATACATTTATTAAATTATTTATTGATTATCTTGAATATTGTTAAAAACAAATCATTACATTTAAATTAAAATATTCCTTTTTTTAAATCCCCCCACCCTTTTACCCCAAAAACCCAATATCCCGCTACTAAAAAAAAATACATATACATGAATTTTACAACTGAAAATAAAAATGATAAATTATCTTACTAAACACACAAATTAAAACAATTGCTAAACACATAAAATAAATACACTACAAATGAATACATATGAAATAACATGAACAATATTTTAATATTGTATACAACAATATTTTCTAAAACTAGAATAATATTAAAAACAACAGTTAAAACTATGGGGGTCATTATGATGGGGGAAGGACCGCCACTGCCTTCCGCCATCCCCAAGCCTATCACCCACTGCTAAATTAGGATGGCGGTGGGTACTTCGGCGGACGCAAAGCCCGTCCGCCGCTTCACCGCCAAAGGCAATTGCACTGATTGCCTGGCGGACGGTTCTAGGCCCCTGAAGTGGCAGCTGTGCCTAGCAGGCACCATCCACCAAACCAGGATGTGGGTTTAGATAGGCCTTTCCATGGCGGGGATGCATGTCTGGCAGGCGGTCCCAAACACCGCTACGATGGCGGTCGGACCTAGTCCGCCCGCCATCGTAATCAGCTCCTATATTCTTATTTTCGAAATTCTTGTCTTTGATATTTTTGAGATCTCGATGTTCTTGACACGATATTTTTGTTTCACTGTATTTTTCATTCGATATTTTGTCCAACCACCGCTAGGAGTGGCTAGACTGACATCTGTTCAGTGTCATGATACCGTCCTAGGTGTAATGATATCCTCTAAAAATCTTGATAACCTAATATAACATTCAGAAACAAATTGCATATAAAGTGGTTATGAACTTCCCCAAACGACTCCCTACACACCTTCTAGGAATTCACAGTCCTTCAATCCAAACCTGCTAGTCACACCCACCCCTTCCTCTGCAGCATCAACATTCGGATGCTTTGGGCTTCCAGGACCACATCAGTGGAATGCATTATCATCTGATATCTGAACCTGTCCCATCCCAATGAGTTTAAATGACCTTGAAAGTCTAACTCAGGAGAGTGGAACAAAAGAACTACTAAATGTACAAGCTGAACCAATACTGTAAATAAGTCTATTGTGCTACCCTACGAGGCAGCATCTTTGGTTTGTAATTTCAAACTATTGATGAGTCGCTGTCCTCTCATCACAAAACAGCTTTGTTGCTCAAAAGCATGTGTTGCAACTTGGATAGAGTAGTCCTCATGTCTTGATTATGTACCGTAATTTCACCTTATTTAATACTTGCCTGGTAGAAACATCATGCCTCTTACAGTTAAATAAATGAGTAAGTAAATAAATTGCATCATGACCATTTTGCTCTCATAAGATCAATTAAGCTGGCAAAAAAGCATTGCATTGACAACAAACCTGTGTTGAAGAACAAGAGCATCCATGAGAAGCCAGTACTCTGCAATTCCCTTAATGCAAAGACCTTTGTTAAATGTCCAAAATGGTGCATGGACTTGCATTTGAGTCCACAATGTTATTGGTTGGCAATAGTGTAATTAGAGAATACAAGGCCAGATGTACTAAGCATTTTAATGGTCACAAACGCTCCAAAATAAGCGTTTGGAACAGTTAACCCCTTCAGTGCCACGCCCTTTCCCCCTCCTGTGCCGGGCGTTGCACTAGTGGGTGGGGTTCATGACGAGATAGTCTCGTCATGGGCACAGCGCTACCGTGCTCCATGACGAGACTATCTCGTCATGGGCACTGAAGAGGTTAAAGTGCTTTCTCCTATAGACTAATACAATTTTAGGAGTCTCAAATATTTTATCAACGCCCAAGATGGAATTCTGAATGGATAACGATTCTGTGTCTGGAAGCGGAGTGTTTTGCTAGAGAAGCCCATAGCTGCCTATGAACATATTTTTTGTATGAAAGCTAAATGTAAATTTGAGGATAGGATCTGTCCAGGTGGGCTCAGCCAATCCCCCAGTTCTCCTTTCTCCTGCATGTCCAAAATTACGAGTGGCACAGCACTCAGGTGGATTTACAGCATGGTAAATTTGTATGCCAATTTACAGGCACCGTGCCATGAATCAATCAATCATTCACTACTTGTATAGCGCAGCTTATCACCTGTGAGTGTATCCAGGCACTGGGCTGTGGGTCTCAACCGAAGAAACAGATCTTGAGTCCCTTCCTGAAGTCTGTCAATGAGGGTGATGTTCGAAGGTGGAGGGAAAGGGCGTTCCAAGATTTGGCGGCAAGGTGGGAGAAGGATCGTCCTTCGGTGGAGCAGCAGCGGATGTGCTGTGTCTTTGCCAGGGCGAGGTGAGCGGAGCGCAGGTTTCTGAATGGTTGGTGGAAGTTCAGGTGGCGGTTCATGTATGCCGGTCCTTGGATGTGGAGGGCTTTGTAGGCATGGGTCAGAAGCTTGAATTGGCATCTTTTCTGGATGGGGAGCCAGTGAATGTCTCTCAGGTGCTGGGTGATGTAGGCCCTTTTGGGCAGGTTGAGGACCAGTCTGGTTGCTGCATTCTAGATTGTCTTGAGTATTCTCAGGAGTTTGTTGGTGGTGCCTTCATAGAGTACTTTGCCATAGTCCAGACAGCTGGTTATGAGGGCCTGAGTCACTGTTTACCTGGTGATGATGGGAAGCCGTTTGAAGATTCTGCACCGCATGAGGAGAGTGTGGAAGCAAGCTGAGGAGATGGCGTTGATCTGTAATTTCATTGGGAGTTCACTGCCCAGGATAATGCAGAAGTTACGTGCATGGTCTTTAGGAGAGGGGTTAGTTCCAAGTTCCGCTGGCCACCAGGAGTCATTCCAGATGGAGGTGTCACTGCAGAAAATCAAACATTCGGTCTTGTTCGTGTTGAGCTTAAGGGAGTTGTCTTTCACCCAGGCTGATGTTTTTCATGCAGTTGTGGAAGTTGTTTTTGGTCATGGTGGAGTCCGCTGAGAGTGAGAGAACGCGCTGGGTGTTGTAGGAAATCATGTTGATGTTGTGGGTTCTGACTATGTCTGCTAGCTGCATCATGTAGATGTTTAAGAGGGTGGGGCTGAGGGATGAGCCTTGCGGGATGCTGCAGATGGTGATTTTGGGCTGTGAGGTGAAGGGTGGGACACATTCTTTGGGTGCGTCCCGTAAGGAAAGATGCCATTCATCTAAGAGCAAAAAGAACAATTGATGGACAGAATGCAGAACAAGGTCATACATTCACCCCAGTACAGAGATCTGGGCCTAAATCCATCGTTTTTTTGCTCACCATGTCTTGACCCTGCGCCCAATGGGAACAGTCCAGTCCGAACTGCCAGGCCAGGTCCTCCCTGGACTGGAAACAAGCATCCTAGGCCCGGTTTTGGGCTTTCAGCCCTCATCAGCCAGGATAGCTTGACTCCAGCGGAATGGAGAGCACAGGACCCACGTCTGGGCATACCCGTCCCACTTGGGGTGACAAATGCAAAAAGAACAATTGATGGACAGAATGCAGAACAAGGTCATACATTCACCCCAGTACAGAGATCTGGGCCTAAATCCATCGTGTTTTTGCTCACCATGCCATTCCAGTCTGGACCCAGCCATATGCAAATCAGTCTTGACCCTACGCCCAATGGGAACAGTCCAGCCCGAAGTGCCAGGCCAGGTCCTCCTGGGACTGGAAACAAGCATCCTAGGACCGGTTTCGGGCTTTCCACCCTCATCAGCCAGGATAGCTTGACTTCAGCGGCATGGAGAGCATGGGACCCACGTCTGGGCTTTTAAGAGCGTCATCTTTGATTCCGAACTGGTGCAATCAGTTGATGAGAGTGTGGTGGGAGACATGTTGAAGGCTGCAGAGAGGTCAAGAATGATCTGGGCCGCTAATTCACCTCTGTCGAGTAGGGTGCAGATGTCTTCTGTCGTGGCGATCAGGGTATCTTGATGCTGTGGTTGGCACCAAATCCTGATTGGGAGGGGTCTAGCAGGATTTTTGTCTCCAGGTGTTTGGTGAGTTGGAGGTTGATAGCCTTCTCCAGGACTTTGGCGGGAAACGGGAGCAGCGAGATGGGGCGGTAGTTCTGGAGGTCGCTGAGGTATATGAATCTGCACAGTACCGCACTATTGCAAGTTAGACCCCATAAAGGGGGAATTACTGTATACATTTACCACCTGCTCTGAGAAGGTGGTAAATGTATGCTGTGGGCTTAATGTGTGGGGGGTATTGGGGAGGGTCATCAGGAGTGTAGGGGAGGGAAGACAAACATTTTTTTGAGCACTGCTGCCAAAGTCTCATGCAATTTTTCCAGCTGGTTTTATCGGCCTAAAAATCTAGTTGAGTTCTTGTGCACCCAGAAAAACCCTGTGTGGAAATACCTAACAACTAAATACCAGGCAGAAAAAAATTAACACATAAAAAAAAATGTAATTTTGTTCTGCCTGACTCATAATATGGCCCTAAGAATTGTGTTCTCACCTGAGCAGCCACCCTGGTTTTATTCTTTAGGTGTATAATAGCCACCAGATCCTGCAAAGCATGGTGGCATCAAAACCAGAACAAACCTGCTATGCCCAACGGCATCTAGAATTTCCCAAAGCTGGTATAAGAATGCCATGAACGTAGCTGCTGTAGTTTTTAGTACTGCTTAATATTATTCTATACTCTCTAAATAAGCCTTTCAGCTGAGGGTGATCAAACAAAGCTTTATGTAAATTATTATGTTAACACCAGCTCTTGTTGTGTTAATAATTGTATACCTCCACTTAAATGTGCCTTCAATATGAACATATTGTCAAGTTATATATGTGTTACCTTGACAATGTTTGGCACTTGACATTTTTTGCTACAGTATTTTTGCAGCACACTATTTTTCCTAGTGTATACTGATACTACATCTCCCATCTGTATTAGCTTCAGTAACACCCCTTGGGCTTCCTTACTATTTCTGCCTCCTGCAGTTTCCAGTGAGGCTTAGCAGAAGTACTGGGTAATTGGTCATCAATTATTAAATTAGAAAGAACTTCAACTGAAATGCTGCATGAGATTGAGCTCGAGGGACCTGCTGCAAAGTGCTTGTGGCATGCTCAACAGAGAATGTGGCTAGTAATATATATTTTTCATCCCTGGATACATTCGGAGTGGAGGGCCAATGTGCTCATTTGTATGGTCTGGCTTGACAGTGCAGTTTTCACCAGACAATTATGCGAGAATCGCCAGGAGAGGGGTTTGGGCTCAGTCCATATGTTGGGAGCCAGGTTTACATGTTTTGACTGGGCAGAAGGTGTGTGCCTCCACATAAGAGTGCTTGCCCACCACCCAGCTGTGATCATTTAGTTTATTTAACCTGGTGTGTGCCTGAGCTTGAATTTTCAGGGGCCTGCACATGACATTGTTCTACTATTAAAGCGTCTTAGATAAATCAATAATTTATGACGTTTTTCTCTGGCAGCAGCACAGATGGGAGAAAGGCAGTCATTAAACTACAGGTAGTTTTAGGTCTGAATAGGCAGTGCAACGGTCACCTTACCTTTTAACCTACACCAATATTATTGCGGTGGCGTAACACAGGCCCCCGCCTCCCCGCAGTGCTGGGGTGGGGGGGTGGTCAAGATCCAGGGGGCCTCCTCATCACAGTACTCGGGCTGGAGAGCTCCTAATTAAGTCCGGAGGGGGTCCCCCCACGTTTCGTTACGTCAGTGTATTATTGTACAATTCTTTGCTTCCATAAAATAATTATCCATTCCCATGCTATCTATTTATAATGCTTCACATTACTATACAGCATTCCTCCCCCCTACCAGACAATACAAAGAGTAAAGAACAAGTATATGAGCGAAAAACAACAAGTTAAAAACCACATAGTTCTAAGAAGGAATATAATCAAAGGGACCTGGCAGTGCCTGTCTTCTTATCGCCTCTGATGGTCTGCCTGTGGTATGGGCTTTGCCTAGATTAAGCCCATTATGTGCTGTCACTGTGCAGCCCATTTCGGCGTTCGGGACAGGAAGTGCTTTTGTGCGATGTAAGCGGCAACCCAGAAACCTACATGCCGTATTGCATACCCACTTGGGACTCATTAACAGTATTGAGGATTGAAGTCTGGCGACTCACTGCAGCAAGATTCAACACTACAGCTACCATCGGCCACAGGGGTGGCCACGCCCACTGAGGCGGGAAAATAACCATTCAAAAGCCGTGTTGAAAAAATGCCAGTTTCATTCCTCGTCAGTCCGTGATCCTTTGAAGAAGTGCTCCCCAAGCACGAAACGCGTCAGGAAGGACTTATGTTGTGCAACGATGTCTGTGCCTGGATTTGCCTTTGCACAATAAAATGATGGCGAAAATACTTACCTGTGGTGGTCCCCTCTCTACAGGCAACTTTGCGGTTGATATATATATATATATATATATATATATATATATATATATATATATATGTATATATATATATCACAAACACAACTTTCCGAATTGACGGGAAAATACATCCAGGACTCCCAGGGGTGCTGTATTCAAAGTTTTAATCCAGGCAAGTGTTCCGCCTCACCAACGCGTTTCGCTGAAAAGCTTGTTCACGGTATGGCGAGAAACAAATTACAACCTCTTTACATACGAGCATTCAGAGATATAGAGATAGGACTGAACATATCCAGTACATTCGTAGTCTAAGCGCCATTTTGCAGTCTATTATAACGGGGTCCTGAAAATAAAGTGATTGTCAATGCAAATAACAGACAATTTAAATCCATATTAATTATAAATGGCATAAAAAGATAATTTCAATCAATTTTTTTCAATTTTTGAGATAGCCTATGATTTACAGCCAAAAGCTCAAAAGACAAATATTTGCATAAGCAGTAGTTTGAAATCAATGCCCCAGTGGGCTGGTGCCTATTGTACCGTAATTAATTGTCATAAAGAAAAATGGAGAAAAACATTTTGTTTAAACCCTCCAGTGGGTGTGTAGAATTCAATTTCAAAATAATGTTTGTTCCTTTTAATTGAGCTGCAGGGGCACAGAACTGTGCGCAGCCCTGAGGTGGCTACAGAAGGGAAAAGGAGCCGGTTATTGATGTCCGGAGGCTCACTGGAGAGCCCATAAACAAACGAACATTATTTTGAAATTGAATTCTACACACCCACTGGGGGGTTTAAACGAAATGTTTTTCGCAATGCATCCAAATACACTACATGTCCCAGCATGCTGTTAGTAAGTGGACTCACCTGAGAGACCTCATCACGGGGCTTGACAAGAAAAGAAAAGAAATTGCATGTAGTCATGGTGGTGATTTGGAAGCTGGTGTATGATTCACTTTCAGTCTGTGAACAAGGGCTGATGCGGCCCGAAACGCGTCAGGCAGAATGAAATGGACCGGAGTAGAAACCTCGCCCTTCAAACGATCCCATCCGCAGGAACAAACAAGAGTAGACCCAAGATAAGTGCTATTTTTGGTTGTTTATTGCTCCAAAAACAGCTCCGCCATGACGCGTTTCGGCAGTTCACGTGCCTTGATCACATGACAGCGTTACCTGCTGTGGTTAACCTTTTAAAGTGACAGTGCCCACTCATAAATGTATAGACATAGTAGAAATTCCTATTTGACAATTTAAAATGTACAAAAACTATATTTGCATAAATGCTCGGTATAAAAAGGTTAAAAACAGTTTAAAATGTATCACCTTTCCACTTTTATGCCAATGTCTGTACAATATTGTCAATATTGATTTTAAATGCTGAATACTCCAGAATCCAATGAACTTTAAAAATTCCTTGCTTAAATGCAAATATATTGATCCATATTCCAACCCTATGTCACATTCATCAATTGAACTGTTCAACAAGTGCCTAAAAATATTACTACTGAAAAGTGCTAAATAAATTGCCTATAAAGTGCTGACGTATAAAGTGCTAGTGCAGAAAACTACTTTAAAGCTTGTCTATATTGTATTCTCAGAAACACCTATTTATGACTCAATATCTTATTCAATGATGTACTGGTTATACAAACTAAACTGCAAGAAAGGCATGTGCAAAATAGAGGCAAGAGACTTTAACTGTCAACACTTGATTTCCTAGTTGACAGTTCTAATTCATAAGCAATTTATTCCCACTATTGTACTAATACAAATATAAATATGTAAATAATATATATATATATATATATATATATATATATATATATATATATATATATATATATATATATACATCTATATCTATATATATTATCTACTGGCGGTCGCCAGTAGATAGTTATATTTACAACCTAGTTTCCATAGGAAATCTCAAAATTCTATTTTGAATAACTTTGGCGCCGGTTGACGAATCCTCGCGAAATTTTCAAAACTAATGGGGCGCTCCGTTCAGCTCCTACCCTGAAAGTCTCGGGGTGATTCGTCAAGCGGGGGCCGAGAAAAAGGGGGGTCCCAAAACGCATTTTCCCCATGCATTTTTCCATAGGACCTTTAGTCGCAGCTACAGCCCGAACGGCTGAACAGAATTTCGTGAAATTTGGCAGAGAGGTAGCCATAAGGTCAAGGAAGTGCCTTTTGCAGGTCTGGTGTAAATCTGTTCAGTATTTCCTGAGAAAATAGCATTTAAAAGCATATCAATATCTATACGCGCGCACCGTGCGCGCACTGTGCGCGCACCCTGCCGAGCGCGAGCGCAATTCTGATTGGTTGTTAGATGTCGGTAAACATTCGAATCGGTCGAAACCAGGAAGTGTCGGCCGCCATTTTGTCTCTCGCAGTCTGAGGGGGTGAAAAAAAAGGTGGAGAACGTGAAAAGGGGGCAGAGTGGACAGTTCCTGACCCCCTAGCATTGGTCAGGGGGTCACAGAAGGACCCCCAAGGGAGAAAAAAACTTTTTTTTTTTTTAAATCGCGAGGTACGCGCACCGCGCGCGCACGGCACGCACTGCGAACCGTGGGTGCCCACAGCGCGCGCACGGTGCGCGAACGGTGAAAAACCTGAAAAAAAAAAAAATGATAAATACATAACTTAGCATTTAAAAAACCGTACAAATTCACTGAAAAAACCATAGGTTTCACACACGTTATAGTTACGTGTTAGCATTTAAAAAACCTTGCAAATTCACTTAAAAAACCATAGGTTTCACACATGTTATAGTTAGCTGGACATTTCACTCGTAAAAAACCAATGAAATTCCCCCATTATAGTTAGTGCAGGCAACTATAACTCACGCGACCGCAATCCTCTGCTGATGACGTCAGATATTACATCACTGATGACATATGTGTCTTTATGAAAAATAAATATTTGTAATATATGTATAGCTAAAGATTAATGGAAGAAGACATGGGTAAATAAGTGTCTAAATACAGTGATGTAATATCTGACGTCATCAGCAGAGGATTGCGGTCGCGTGAGTTATAGTTGCCTGCACTAACTATAACAGGGGAATTTCATTGGTTTTTTACGAGTGAAATGTCCAGCTAACTATAACATGTGTGAAACCTATGGTTTTTTAAGTGAATTTGCAAGGTTTTTTAAATGCTAATTCGTAACTATAACGTGTGTGAAACCTATGGTATTTTCAGTGAATATATATATATATATATATATATATATATATAAACTTGTCGAAAACCGCTTGGTTAATCCTGCCGCGTCTCCAGATCAAAGGGCGCGTCGTCTTGTCAGACCAACCCCGCAAGGTCCGTAATGAATTTCCACGAATTCCCTTAAGAAGGATTGACGACACCGTGTCTTGTGCTGCAAATTAATTTTATTTGTCAGCGGCTGGACGCGTTTCGCCTGACCTGCAGGCTTGCTCACCAACATTTTAAATAAAGTTTTTTCACCAATTTAAATGTGCTCTAAACAAAACGGAAGTCACATGATGGACTACAAAAACAGTACAATGGAAAAAAGACTCGTAGTTTTTTTGCAATCGAAATAATTATACATTGCTTTTCTCTGCACACTCGATATTTCAAACATCAATCATTTGTTTATGTTAGTACATTGTAGATCTTTTTAAATCTTATAAACATTCTAATTCCGCCCCAGTGGGCTTTGCACCTCAAAAGTTTCTGTATTGAAACCAATCAACATAATTACTGTTGCTCATGCCTGAAAATCAATGTTTGGTGTATAACACTTGAAAATTGCATTTCATTTACTGAACATGTGTTCTTTGCTTTTTATATTGTATTAAATAAAGCCCTAGTGGGCAAAAATAAATGCATTTATCCACAGCCTTTTTTTTATATACTTGCAATAGTATGTGACTTTCCTCTAATACAAATTGACCGTGCTCAAATGATAAAAAAATGGTTAAAAACGAAGAAAAGGAGTGATGCATTTTTAATATCTATTCTATTTACAGATGTGTGTATAAATCTTCTTCCACATTCAAACCTGCGGGGGTTTTGCAGTTTAGTTTTATTATGTATTTGGATTCCATCTTCCTCAACTGCTTCTCCCGGTTTCCCCCTCTCTCATTAGGTTTCACAGCATCTATTACATAATAGGTTAGGCCCGTTATGTTTTTTTGGTGGTATCGTTCAAAGTGACGTGCCACAGGGTACGTTTTGTCTCCATTTTTGACTGCTCTTAGATGTTGCAACACTCTCTTATGGACTGGTAAGATCGTACTGCCCACGTACCTCAGTCCACACGGACACTGAAGCACGTAGACAGCATGGTCTGTCTTGCAGGTATAATGACCTCTGATTTTGAATTCCTTGCTTGCTAAATTTGATGTATATTTAGTGGTGTTGATCCCGTGGATGCAAGCTTTGCATTTTGTGCATTTGACAAAGCCTTCTTTTTTGTTTAACCACATTTTAGATGATTTACTCGGCATCTTTTTCATTACATTACTAACTAACATTTCTTTGAAGCTTCTTGCTTTTCTGAATGTTAGTTGAGGCCTTCTCTGGACGATTTTACCCAGTACCGGATCATTTTTGATCAGATGCCAGTGCTTGGATAAAATGTTTCTCACCTGTGTGTGCTGTGTGTTAAACGTGGTTATCATCCTGCATATATTCACATTTAGAGTTTCTTTTTTCTTTTTCGTGTTGCTTGTTTTGAATAAAATATCTTCTCTGGTTCTTTTTTTAGCTTTCATAATGGCTGAGTCTATACACTGATCTGGGTACCCTCTCGCCTGAAAACGTGTATGTAAAATTTTCAACTCTGCATCACAGTTGTTTTTGTTGCTACAATTACGAATTGTCCTGAGGCTTTCCCCATAGGGAATACTCTTAATTAAATTCTGGGGATGGAAACTTTTGGCATGTAGCAACGTGTTGCCTGCCGTAGGTTTACGGTACAACACTGTTTCTACTTTGCCCTTATCAATGTAGATGGTAAGATCCAGAAAATTGACTGTAGTGTCACTGATGTCACTAGTAAATTTTAAGTTCAGGTCATTGATTTGTAACTGCGCAACAAAGTTTACTTTCAACAGATTTTGGCGGTATATGTAATAGGGAATAGGCGCCACAAGTATTCACACTTCCAGTATTCGCTGTCACTTACTAATTACGAACGGTGCTAAAAGGTGAGGGAGAACCACCAGCCTCCCCCAAAGGATTTGTGGCATAAGCAACAAAAATGCATACATTAAACACCCTAGCACACGTTATTTTATGATTAAGGTCAATTTCCCATATTATTCATAGTATAAAAAACACAAGCGAAGTCTTTTCGTTTTTCTGTCTTTTAATCCATTCGGGTGTTCTTTAGCCTCTTTAGCCAACACGTGTTTCGTCGTCTCTGTAGTCTAATACACACGACTTGTTCACGGCTGTACTGTAATAAACAGAGTAATTCCTATTGTGGCGATAATTCCAGGCCACAATAATCCTGTGGCGTGGGGTACACGAGCAAATCCTTCTTAAGAGCGAGTCAGTTAATTGGTGCTCTGTATGGGTTGTCAATCCACAACCCTCGTTAATCCCTGGTTTCACGTCTTCATCAAGACATTAAGGTTTGTAGACTCCTTAACTCGTAACGAACGTCTCCCCACGCCGGTCTCCTCGAGTGCGGAAAGGCTCCAGAGACTCGTATGGAAAGGCTCCAGAGACTCTGCAACAAACTTTGTTGCGCATACATTAAACACCCTAGCACACGTTATTTTATGATTAAGGTCAATTTCCCATATTATTCATAGTATAAAAAACACAAGCGAAGTCTTTTCGTTTTTCTGTCTTTTAATCCATTCGGGTGTTCTTTAGCCTCTTTAGCCAACACGTGTTTCGTCGTCTCTGTAGTCTAATACACACGACTTGTTCACGGCTGTACTGTAATAAACAGAGTAATTCCTATTGTGGCGATAATTCCAGGCCACAATAATCCTGTGGCGTGGGGTACACGAGCAAATCCTTCTTTCAAAAAATTCATCTCCTCTTGTTTCAATAGACCCCTTGTGTACCAATCTGATAGCATACTGTTATACAAAACATGACTATCCTGCATAGTTGATTCGGATATTTTTACATAGTTCGAACGATTGTTCAATTGTTTGTTGGCTTCTAGTAAGTATTTCTGTTTGTCCCACAAGAGGAGATGAATTTTTTGAAAATTAGTAATCCAGTAACACCTGTGTTATATTTAATACCGAAGATACACAAAGATCAATTGAACCCTCCAGGCCGTCCTATAATTTCGGCTATTGGTAGTGCACTAGCTAACACTTCTAAGTTTGTAGATTCATTTTTGTGCCCCCTAACAAAATGTCTTTCATCTTACATCCAGGACACAGGGGATTTTTTGAAACGAATATATGATATGCCATGGGAAAGTGATTTTGTATTGGTAACTATAGACGTGACAAGTTTATACACCAGCATTCGCCATGAAGATGGCTTAAATGCAGTCAAACATTTTTTGGGCAATCGACCAGTAAAATTCTGGGCACACACCCAGATGTTAATGGAAATGACAGCTTTTTGCCTAAAAAATAATTACTTTCTTTTCAACGGTGAACTATACCACCAGGTATGTGGCACAGCGATGGGCACCTGCTTCGCCCCCAGCTTTGCTAATTTGCATATGGGCTGGTGGGAGGAGCAGGTGATCCAAAAAATGTACCCGGAAATTTGGCAAGACAATGTAATGCACTGGAGCAGATTCATTGATGATTTGTTCATCGTATGGAAAGGCTCCAGAGACTCTGCAACAAACTTTGTTGCGCAGTTACAAATCAATGACCTGAACTTAAAATTTACTAGTGAAATCAGTGACACTACAGTCAATTTTCTGGATCTTACCATCTACATTGATAAGGGCAAAGTAGAAACAGTGTTGTACCGTAAACCTACGGCAGGCAACACGTTGCTACATGCCAAAAGTTTCCATCCCCAGAATTTAATTAAGAGTATTCCCTATGGGGAAAGCCTCAGGACAATTCGTAATTGTAGCAACAAAAACAACTGTGATGCAGAGTTGAAAATTTTACATACACGTTTTCAGGCGAGAGGGTACCCAGATCAGTGTATAGACTCAGCCATTATGAAAGCTAAAAAAAGAACCAGAGAAGATATTTTATTCAAAACAAGCAACACGAAAAAGAAAAAAGAAACTCTAAATGTGAATATATGCAGGATGATAACCACGTTTAACACACAGCTCACACAGGTGAGAAACATTTTATCCAAGCACTGGCATCTGATCAAAAATGATCCGGTACTGGGTAAAATCGTCCAGAGAAGGCCTCAACTAACATTCAGAAAAGCAAGAAGCTTCAAAGAAATGTTAGTTAGTAATGTAATGAAAAAGATGCCGAGTAAATCATCTAAAATGTGGTTAAACAAAAAAGAAGGCTTTGTCAAATGCACAAAATGCAAAGCTTGCATCCACGGGATCAACACCACTAAATATACATCAAATTTAGCAAGCAAGGAATTCAAAATCAGAGGTCATTATACCTGCAAGACAGACCATGCTGTCTACGTGCTTCAGTGTCCGTGTGGACTGAGGTACGCGGGCAGTACGATCTTACCAGTCCATAAGAGAGTGTTGCAACATCTAAGAGCAGTCAAAAATGGAGACAAAACGTACCCTGTGGCACGTCACTTTGAACGATACCACCAAAAAAACATAACGGGCCTAACCTATTATGTAATAGATGCTGTGAAACCTAATGAGAGAGGGGGAAACCGGGAGAAGCAGTTGAGGAAGATGGAATCCAAATACATAATAAAACTAAACTGCAAAACCCCCGCAGGTTTGAATGTGGAAGAAGATTTATACACACATCTGTAAATAGAATAGATATTAAAAATGCATCACTCCTTTTCTTCGTTTTTAACCATTTTTTTATCATTTGAGCACGGTCAATTTGTATTAGAGGAAAGTCACATACTATTGCAAGTATATAAAAAAAAGGCTGTGGATAAATGCATTTATTTTTGCCCACTAGGGCTTTATTTAATACAATATAAAAAGCAAAGAACACATGTTCAGTAAATGAAATGCAATTTTCAAGTGTTATACACCAAACATTGATTTTCAGGCATGAGCAACAGTAATTATGTTGATTGGTTTCAATACAGAAACTTTTGAGGTGCAAAGCCCACTGGGGCGGAATTAGAATGTTTATAAGATTTAAAAAGATCTACAATGTACTAACATAAACAAATGATTGATGTTTGAAATATCGAGTGTGCAGAGAAAAGCAATGTATAATTATTTCGATTGCAAAAAAACTACGAGTCTTTTTTCCATTGTACTGTTTTTGTAGTCCATCATGTGACTTCCGTTTTGTTTAGAGCACATTTAAATTGGTGAAAAAACTTTATTTAAAATGTTGGTGAGCAAGCCTGCAGGTCAGGCGAAACGCGTCCAGCAGCTGGCAAATAAAATTAATTTGCAGCACAAGACACGGCGTCGTCAATCCTTCTTAAGGGAATTCGTGGAAATATATATATATATATATATATATATATATATATATATATATATATATATATATATATATATATATATATATCCAATACACTCCTTCACGGGCAAAGAGCAGAGGCCACACAGGGGAAATTCGAAGAAGCTCTTTATTGCATGTAGTGGCGAATGCATTTCGGCGTATGTTTGCCTTCCTCAGCGCCCAAGAAATCAAAAGGCTTCCCTTCGCATTCTGTAAGTCCTGCCTTCCTTTTGTTTGTTCAAGTGTGCTCCGCCCCCACGAGTAACAGCTCACCTGTTTCCAGTCCTCGGATCTCTTGTGGACTGCACAACCCAGAATGCAGTGTAGTGCTTCCAGGTAGGTGATGGATGGGGGTAATTCTGCCAAGTGGTTGCGCAGAATGCAAGACATTGTGCGAAGTTAAAACCATTTTTTCCTGTTTGTGTTAATGTGCAAACAAAGCGCCTCCTCGAGTCCCCACACGCTCCAGCTTCAGTGTTCAGGAATCCATTTGGCGGGGACAGACTGGCAATGCGAGCCGCCCTGTGTGAGGTGGAATACCTCACCATCGCCCTTTTCTCCTCCCAAGCATAGAAGCGAGTCCAGACCATCCGATTCCTCGGAAAACCCAAAACTGTCAAAAACAGAGCCAGTAAAGTCCGGGCCTCTTGTGGAGCGGGACCCTCTGTATCACGTCTCTGGCTGACATGAAATTTAAATCCAATACACTCCTTCACGGGCAAAGAGCAGAGGCCACACAGGGGAAATTCGAAGAAGCTCTTTATTGCATGTAGTGGCGAATGCATTTCGGCGTATGTTTGCCTTCCTCAGCGCCCAAGAAATCAAAAGGCTTCCCTTCGCATTCTGTAAGTCCTGCCTTCCTTTTGTTTGTTCAAGTGTGCTCCGCCCCCACGAGTAACAGCTCACCTGTTTCCAGTCCTCGGATCTCTTGTGGACTGCACAACCCAGAATGCAGTGTAGTGCTTCCAGGTAGGTGATGGATGGGGGTAATTCTGCCAAGTGGTTGCGCAGAATGCAAGACATTGTGCGAAGTTAAAACCATTTTTTCCTGTTTGTGTTAATGTGCAAACAAAGCGCCTCCTCGAGTCCCCAAACGCTCCAGCTTCAGTGTTCAGGAATCCATTTGGCGGGGACAGACTGGCAATGCGAGCCGCCCTGTGTGAGGTGGAATACCTCACAACCGCCCTTTTCTCCTCCCAAGCATAGAAGCGAGTCCAGACCATCCGATTCCTCGGAAAACCCAAAACTGTCAAAAACAGAGCCAGTAAAGTCCGGGTCTCTTGTGGAGCGGGACCCTCTGTATCACGTCTCTGGCTGACATGAAATTTAAATCCAATACACTCCTTCACGGGCAAAGAGCAGAGGCCACACAGGGGAAATTCGAAGAAGCTCTTTATTGCATGTAGTGGCGAATGCATTTCGGCGTATGTTTGCCTTCCTCAGCGCCCAAGAAATCAAAAGGCTTCCCTTCGCATTCTGTAAGTCCTGCCTTCCTTTTGTTTGTTCAAGTGTGCTCCGCCCCCACGAGTAACAGCTCACCTGTTTCCAGTCCTCGGATCTTTTGTGGACTGCACAACCCAGAATGCAGTGTAGTGCTTCCAGGTAGGTGATGGATGGGGGTAATTCTGCCAAGTGGTTGCGCAGAATGCAAGACATTGTGCGAAGTTAAAACCATTTTTTCCTGTTTGTGTTAATGTGCAAACAAAGCGCCTCCTCGAGTCCCCAAACGCTCCAGCTTCAGTGTTCAGGAATCCATTTGGCGGGGACAGACTGGCAATGCGAGCCGCCCTGTGTGAGGTGGAATACCTCACAACCGCCCTTTTCTCCTCCCAAGCATAGAAGCGAGTCCAGACCATCCGATTCCTCGGAAAACCCAAAACTGTCAAAAACAGAGCCAGTAAAGTCCGGGTCTCTTGTGGAGCGGGACCCTCTGTATCACGTCTCTGGCTGACATGAAATTTAAATCCAATACACTCCTTCACGGGCAAAGAGCAGAGGCCACACAGGGGAAATTCGAAGAAGCTCTTTATTGCATGTAGTGGCGAATGCATTTCGGCGTATGTTTGCCTTCCTCAGCGCCCAAGAAATCAAAAGGCTTCCCTTCGCATTCTGTAAGTCCTGCCTTCCTTTTGTTTGTTCAAGTGTGCTCCGCCCCCACGAGTAACAGCTCACCTGTTTCCAGTCCTCGGATCTTTTGTGGACTGCACAACCCAGAATGCAGTGTAGTGCTTCCAGGTAGGTGATGGATGGGGGTAATTCTGCCAAGTGGTTGCGCAGAATGCAAGACATTGTGCGAAGTTAAAACCATTTTTTCCTGTTTGTGTTAATGTGCAAACAAAGCGCCTCCTCGAGTCCCCAAACGCTCCAGCTTCAATGTTCAGGAATCCATTTGGCGGGGACAGACTGGCAATGCGAGCCGCCCTGTGTGAGGTGGAATACCTCACAACCGCCCTTTTCTCCTCCCAAGCATAGAAGCGAGTCCAGACCATCCGATTCCTCGGAAAACCCAAAACTGTCAAAAACAGAGCCAGTAAAGTCCGGGCCTCTTGTGGAGCGGGACCCTCTGTATCACGTCTCTGGCTGACATGAAATTTAAATCCAATACACTCCTTCACGGGCAAAGAGCAGAGGCCACACAGGGGAAATTCGAAGAAGCTCTTTATTGCATGTAGTGGCGAATGCATTTCGGCGTATGTTTGCCTTCCTCAGCGCCCAAGAAATCAAAAGGCTTCCCTTCGCATTCTGTAAGTCCTGCCTTCCTTTTGTTTGTTCAAGTGTGCTCCGCCCCCACGAGTAACAGCTCACCTGTTTCCAGTCCTCGGATCTCTTGTGGACTGCACAACCCAGAATGCAGTGTAGTGCTTCCAGGTAGGTGATGGATGGGGGTAATTCTGCCAAGTGGTTGCGCAGAATGCAAGACATTGTGCGAAGTTAAAACCATTTTTTCCTGTTTGTGTTAATGTGCAAACAAAGCGCCTCCTCGAGTCCCCACACGCTCCAGCTTCAGTGTTCAGGAATCCATTTGGCGGGGACAGACTGGCAATGCGAGCCGCCCTGTGTGAGGTGGAATACCTCACAACCGCCCTTTTCTCCTCCCAAGCATAGAAGCGAGTCCAGACCATCCGATTCCTCGGAAAACCCAAAACTGTCAAAAACAGAGCCAGTAAAGTCCGGGCCTCTTGTGGAGCGGGACCCTCTGTATCACGTCTCTGGCTGACATGAAATTTAAATCCAATACACTCCTTCACGGGCAAAGAGCAGAGGCCACACAGGGGAAATTCGAAGAAGCTCTTTATTGCATGTAGTGGCGAATGCATTTCGGCGTATGTTTGCCTTCCTCAGCGCCCAAGAAATCAAAAGGCTTCCCTTCGCATTCTGTAAGTCCTGCCTTCCTTTTGTTTGTTCAAGTGTGCTCCGCCCCCACGAGTAACAGCTCACCTGTTTCCAGTCCTCGGATCTCTTGTGGACTGCACAACCCAGAATGCAGTGTAGTGCTTCCAGGTAGGTGATGGATGGGGGTAATTCTGCCAAGTGGTTGCGCAGAATGCAAGACATTGTGCGAAGTTAAAACCATTTTTTCCTGTTTGTGTTAATGTGCAAACAAAGCGCCTCCTCGAGTCTCCAAACGCTCCAGCTTCAATGTTCAGGAATCCATTTGGCGGGGACAGACTGGCAATGCGAGCCGCCCTGTGTGAGGTGGAATACCTCACAACCGCCCTTTTCTCCTCCCAAGCATAGAAGCGAGTCCAGACCATCCGATTCCTCGGAAAACCCAAAACTGTCAAAAACAGAGCCAGTAAAGTCCGGGCCTCTTGTGGAGCGGGACCCTCTGTATCACGTCTCTGGCTGACATGAAATTTAAATCCAATACACTCCTTCACGGGCAAAGAGCAGAGGCCACACAGGGGAAATTCGAAGAAGCTCTTTATTGCATGTAGTGGCGAATGCATTTCGGCATATGTTTGCCTTCCTCAGCGCCCAAGAAATCAAAAGGCTTCCCTTCGCATTCTGTAAGTCCTGCCTTCCTTTTGTTTGTTCAAGTGTGCTCCGCCCCCACGAGTAACAGCTCACCAGTTTCCAGTCCTCGGATCTCTTGTGCACTGCACAACCCAGAATGCAGTGTAGTGCTTCCAGGTAGGTGATGGATGGGGGTAATTCTGCCAAGTGGTTGCGCAGAATGCAAGACATTGTGCGAAGTTAAAACCATTTTTTCCTGTTTCTGTTAATGTGCAAACAAAGCGCCTCCTCGAGTCCCCAAACGCTCCAGCTTCAGTGTTCAGGAATCCATTTGGCGGGGACAGACTGGCAATGCGAGCCGCCCTGTGTGAGGTGGAATACCTCACAACCGCCCTTTTCTCCTCCCAAGCATAGAAGCGAGTCCAGACCATCCGATTCCTCGGAAAACCCAAAACTGTCAAAAACAGAGCCAGTAAAGTCCGGGCCTCTTGTGGAGCGGGACCCTCTGTATCACGTCTCTGGCTGACATGAAATTTAAATCCAATACACTCCTTCACGGGCAAAGAGCAGAGGCCACACAGGGGAAATTCGAAGAAGCTCTTTATTGCATGTAGTGGCGAATGCATTTCGGCGTATGTTTGCCTTCCTCAGCGCCCAAGAAATCAAAAGGCTTCCCTTCGCATTCTGTAAGTCCTGCCTTCCTTTTGTTTGTTCAAGTGTGCTCCGCCCCCACGAGTAACAGCTCACCTGTTTCCAGTCCTCGGATCTCTTGTGGACTGCACAACCCAGAATGCAGTGTAGTGCTTCCAGGTAGGTGATGGATGGGGGTAATTCTGCCAAGTGGTTGCGCAGAATGCAAGACATTGTGCGAAGTTAAACCCATTTTTTCCTGTTTGTGTTAATGTGCAAACAAAGCGCCTCCTCGAGTCCCCAAACGCTCCAGCTTCAGTGTTCAGGAATCCATTTGGCGGGGACAGACTGGCAATGCGAGCCGCCCTGTGTGAGGTGGAATACCTCACAACCGCCCTTTTCTCCTCCCAAGCATAGAATCGAGTCCAGACCATCCGATTCCTCGGAAAACCCAAAACTGTCAAAAACAGAGCCAGTAAAGTCCGGGCCTCTTGTGGAGCGGGACCCTCTGTATCACGTCTCTGGCTGACATGAAATTTAAATCCAATACACTCCTTCACGGGCAAAGAGCAGAGGCCACACAGGGGAAATTCGAAGAAGCTCTTTATTGCATGTAGTGGCGAATGCATTTCGGCGTATGTTTGCCTTCCTCAGCGCCCAAGAAATCAAAAGGCTTCCCTTCGCATTCTGTAAGTCCTGCCTTCCTTTTGTTTGTTCAAGTGTGCTCCGCCCCCACGAGTAACAGCTCACCTGTTTCCAGTCCTCGGATCTCTTGTGGACTGCACAACCCAGAATGCAGTGTAGTGCTTCCAGGTAGGTGATGGATGGGGGTAATTCTGCCAAGTGGTTGCGCAGAATGCAAGACATTGTGCGAAGTTAAAACCATTTTTTCCTGTTTGTGTTAATGTGCAAACAAAGCGCCTCCTCGAGTCCCCAAACGCTCCAGCTTCAGTGTTCAGGAATCCATTTGGCGGGGACAGACTGGCAATGCGAGCCGCCCTGTGTGAGGTGGAATACCTCACAACCTCCCTTTTCTCCTCCCAAGCATAGAAGCGAGTCCAGACCATCCGATTCCTCGGAAAACCCAAAACTGTCAAAAACAGAGCCAGTAAAGTCCGGGCCTCTTGTGGAGCGGGACCCTCTGTATCACGTCTCTGGCTGACATGAAATTTAAATCCAATACACTCCTTCACGGGCAAAGAGCAGAGGCCACACAGGGGAAATTCGAAGAAGCTCTTTATTGCATGTAGTGGCGAATGCATTTCGGCGTATGTTTGCCTTCCTCAGCGCCCAAGAAATCAAAAGGCTTCCCTTCGCATTCTGTAAGTCCTGCCTTCCTTTTGTTTGTTCAAGTGTGCTCCGCCCCCACGAGTAACAGCTCACCTGTTTCCAGTCCTCGGATCTCTTGTGGACTGCACAACCCAGAATGCAGTGTAGTGCTTCCAGGTAGGTGATGGATGGGGGTAATTCTGCCAAGTGGTTGCGCAGAATGCAAGACATTGTGCAAAGTTAAAACCATTTTTTCCTGTTTGTGTTAATGTGCAAACAAAGCGCCTCCTCGAGTCCCCAAACGCTCCAGCTTCAATGTTCAGGAATCCATTTGGCGGGGACAGACTGGCAATGCGAGCCGCCCTGTGTGAGGTGGAATACCTCACAACCGCCCTTTTCTCCTCCCAAGCATAGAAGCGAGTCCAGACCATCCGATTCCTCGGAAAACCCAAAACTGTCAAAAACAGAGCCAGTAAAGTCCGGGTCTCTTGTGGAGCGGGACCCTCTGTATCACGTCTCTGGCTGACATGAAATTTAAATCCAATACACTCCTTCACGGGCAAAGAGCAGAGGCCACACAGGGGAAATTCGAAGAAGCTCTTTATTGCATGTAGTGGCGAATGCATTTCGGCGTATGTTTGCCTTCCTCAGCGCCCAAGAAATCAAAAGGCTTCCCTTCGCATTCTGTAAGTCCTGCCTTCCTTTTGTTTGTTCAAGTGTGCTCCGCCCCCACGAGTAACTGCTCACCTGTTTCCAGTCCTCGGATCTCTTGTGGACTGCACAACCCAGAATGCAGTGTAGTGCTTCCAGGTAGGTGATGGATGGGGGTAATTCTGCCAAGTGGTTGCGCAGAATGCAAGACATTGTGCGAAGTTAAAACCATTTTTTTCTGTTTGTGTTAATGTGCAAACAAAGCGCCTCCTCGAGTCCCCACACGCTCCAGCTTCAGTGTTCAGGAATCCATTTGGCGGGGACAGACTGGCAATGCGAGCCGCCCTGTGTGAGGTGGAATACCTCACAACCGCCCTTTTCTCCTCCCAAGCATAGAAGCGAGTCCAGACCATCCGATTCCTCGGAAAACCCAAAACTGTCAAAAACAGAGCCAGTAAAGTCCGGGCCTCTTGTGGAGCGGGACCCTCTGTATCACGTCTCTGGCTGACATGAAATTTAAATCCAATACACTCCTTCACGGGCAAAGAGCAGAGGCCACACAGGGGAAATTCGAAGAAGCTCTTTATTGCATGTAGTGGCGAATGCATTTCGGCGTATGTTTGCCTTCCTCAGCGCCCAAGAAATCAAAAGGCTTCCCTTCGCATTCTGTAAGTCCTGCCTTCCTTTTGTTTGTTCAAGTGTGCTCCGCCCCCACGAATAACAGCTCACCTGTTTCCAGTCCTCGGATCTCTTGTGGACTGCACAACCCAGAATGCAGTGTAGTGCTTCCAGGTAGGTGATGGATGGGGGTAATTCTGCCAAGTGGTTGCGCAGAATGCAAGACATTGTGCGAAGTTAAAACCATTTTTTCCTGTTTGTGTTAATGTGCAAACAAAGCGCCTCCTCGAGTCCCCAAACGCTCCAGCTTCAGTGTTCAGGAATCCATTTGGCGGGGACAGACTGGCAATGCGAGCCGCCCTGTGTGAGGTGGAATACCTCACAACCGCCCTTTTCTCCTCCCAAGCATAGAAGCGAGTCCAGACCATCTGATTCCTCGGAAAACCCAAAACTGTCAAAAACAGAGCCAGTAAAGTCCGGGCCTCTTGTGGAGCGGGACCCTCTGTATCACGTCTCTGGCTGACATGAAATTTAAATCCAATACACTCCTTCACGGGCAAAGAGCAGAGGCCACACAGGGGAAATTCGAAGAAGCTCTTTATTGCATGTAGTGGCGAATGCATTTCGGCGTATGTTTGCCTTCCTTAGCACCCAAGAAATCAAAAGGCTTCCCTTCGCATTCTGTAAGTCCTGCCTTCCTTTTGTTTGTTCAAGTGTGCTCCGCCCCAACGAGTAACAGCTCTCCTGTTTCCAGTCCTCGGATCTCTTGTGGACTGCACAACCCAGAATGCAGTGTAGTGCTTCCAGGTAGGGGATGGATGGGGGTAATTCTGCCAAGTGGTTGCGCAGAATGCAAGACATTGTGCGAAGTTAAAACCATTTTTTCCTGTTTGTGTTAATGTGCAAACAAAGCGCCTCCTCGAGTCCCCAAACGCTCCAGCTTCAGTGTTCAGGAATCCATTTGGCGGGGACAGACTGGCAATGCGAGCCGCCCTGTGTGAGGTGGAATACCTCACAACCGCCCTTTTCTCCTCCCAAGCATAGAAGCGAGTCCAGACCATCCGATTCCTCGGAAAACCCAAAACTGTCAAAAACAGAGCCAGTAAAGTCCGGGCCTCTTGTGGAGCGGGACCCTCTGTATCACGTCTCTGGCTGACATGAAATTTAAATCCAATACACTCCTTCACGGGCAAAGAGCTGAGGCCACACAGGGGAAATTCGAAGAAGCTCTTTATTGCATGTAGTGGCGAATGCATTTCGGCGTATGTTTGCCTTCCTCAGCGCCCAAGAAATCAAAAGGCTTCCCTTCGCATTCTGTAAGTCCTGCCTTCCTTTTGTTTGTTCAAGTGTGCTCCGCCCCCACGAGTAACAGCTCACCTGTTTCCAGTCCTCAGATCTCTTGTGGACTGCACAACCCAGAATGCAGTGTCGTGCTTCCAGGTAGGTGATGGATGGGGGTAATTCTGCCAAGTGGTTGCGCAGAATGCAAGACATTGTGCGAAGTTAAAACCATTTTTTCCTGTTTGTGTTAATGTGCAAACAAAGGGCCTCCTCGAGTCCCCAAACGCTCCAGCTTCAGTGTTCAGGAATCCATTTGGCGGGGACAGACTGGCAATGCGAGCCGCCCTGTGTGAGGTGGAATACCTCACAACCGCCCTTTTCTCCTCCCAAGCATAGAAGCGAGTCCAGACCATCCGATTCTTCGGAAAACCCAAAACTGTCAAAAACAGAGCCAGTAAAGTCCGGGCCTCTTGTGGAGCGGGACCCTCTGTATCACGTCTCTGGCTGACATGAAATTTAAATCCAATACACTCCTTCACGGGCAAAGAGCAGAGGCCACACAGGGGAAATTCGAAGAAGCTCTTTATTGCATGTAGTGGCGAATGCATTTCGGCGTATGTTTGCCTTCTTCAGCGCCCATGAAATCAAAAGGCTTCCCTTCGCATTCTGTAAGTCCTGCCTTCCTTTTGTTTGTTCAAGTGTGCTCCGCCCCCACGAGTAACAGCTCACCAGTTTCCAGTCCTCGGATCTCTTGTGCACTGCACAACCCAGAATGCAGTGTAGTGCTTCCAGGTAGGTGATGGATGGGGGTAATTCTGCCAAGTGGTTGCGCAGAATGCAAGACATTGTGCGAAGTTAAAACCATTTTTTCCTGTTTCTGTTAATGTGCAAACAAAGCGCCTCCTCGAGTCCCCAAACGCTCCAGCTTCAGTGTTCAGGAATCCATTTGGCGGGGACAGACTGGCAATGCGAGCCGCCCTGTGTGAGGTGGAATACCTCACAACCGCCCTTTTCTCCTCCCAAGCATAGAAGCGAGTCCAGACCATCCGATTCCTCGGAAAACCCAAAACTGTCAAAAACAGAGCCAGTAAAGTCCGGGCCTCTTGTGGAGCGGGACCCTCTGTATCACGTCTCTGGCTGACATGAAATTTAAATCCAATACACTCCTTCACGGGCAAAGAGCAGAGGCCACACAGGGGAAATTCGAAGAAGCTCTTTATTGCATGTAGTGGCGAATGCATTTCGGCGTATGTTTGCCTTCCTCAGCGCCCAAGAAATCAAAAGGCTTCCCTTCGCATTCTGTAAGTCCTGCCTTCCTTTTGTTTGTTCAAGTGTGCTCCGCCCCCACGAGTAACAGCTCACCTGTTTCCAGTCCTCGGAACTTTTGTGGACTGCACAACCCAGAATGCAGTGTAGTGCTTCCAGGTAGGTGATGGATGGGGGTAATTCTGCCAAGTGGTTGCGCATAATGCAAGACATTGTGCGAAGTTAAAACCATTTTTTCCTGTTTGTGTTAATGTGCAAACAAAGCACCTCCTCGAGTCCCCAAACGCTCCAGCTTCAGTGTTCAGGAATCCATTTGGCGGGGACAGACTGGCAATGCGAGCCGCCCTGTGTGAGGTGGAATACCTCACAACCGCCCTTTTCTCCTCCCAAGCATAGAAGCGAGTCCAGATCATCCGATTCCTCGGAAAACCCAAAACTGTCAAAAACAGAGCCAGTAAAGTCCGGGCCTCTTGTGGAGCGGGACCCTCTGTATCACGTCTCTGGCTGACATGAAATTTAAATCCAATACACTCCTTCACGGGCAAAGAGCAGAGGCCACACAGGGGAAATTCGAAGAAGCTCTTTATTGCATGTAGTGGCGAATGCATTTCGGCGTATGTTTGCCTTCCTCAGCACCCAAGAAATCAAAAGGCTTCCCTTCGCATTCTGTAAGTCCTGCCTTCCTTTTGTTTGTTCAAGTGTGCTCCGCCCCCACGAGTAACAGCTCACCTGTTTCCAGTCCTCGGATCTCTTGTGGACTGCACAACCCAGAATGCAGTGTAGTGCTTCCAGGTAGGTGATGGATGGGGGTAATTCTGCCAAGTGGTTGCGCAGAATGCAAGACATTGTGCGAAGTTAAAACCATTTTTTCCTGTTTGTGTTAATGTGCAAACAAAGCGCCTCCTCGAGTCCCCAAACGCTCCAGCTTCAGTGTTCAGGAATACATTTGGCGGAGACAGACTGGCAATGCGAGCCGCCCTGTGTGAGGTGGAATACCTCACAACCTCCCTTTTCTGCTCCCAAGCATAGAAGCGAGTCCAGACCATCCGATTCCTCGGAAAACCCAAAACTGTCAAAAACAGAGCCAGTAAAGTCCGGGCCTCTTGTGGAGCGGGACCCTCTGTATCACGTCTCTGGCTGACATGAAATTTAAATCCAATACACTCCTTCACGGGCAAAGAGCAGAGGCCACACAGGGGAAATTCGAAGAAGCTCTTTATTGCATGTAGTGGCGAATGCATTTCGGCGTATGTTTGCCTTCCTCAGCGCCCAAGAAATCAAAAGGCTTCCTTTCGCATTCTGTAAGTCCTGCCTTCCTTTTGTTTGTTCAAGTGTGCTCCGCCCCCACGAGTAACAGCTCACCTGTTTCCAGTCCTCGGATCTCTTGTGGACTGCACAACCCAGAATGCAGTGTAGTGCTTCCAGGTAGGTGATGGATGGGGGTAATTCTGCCAAGTGGTTGCGCAGAATGCAAGACATTGTGCGAAGTTAAAACCATTTTTTCCTGTTTGTGTTAATGTGCAAACAAAGCGCCTCCTCGAGTCCCCAAACGCTCCAGCTTCAGTGTTCAGGAATCCATTTGGCGGGGACAGACTGGCAATGCGAGCCACCCTGTGTGAGGTGGAATACCTCACAACCGCCGTTTTCTCCTCCCAAGCATAGAAGCGAGTCCAGACCATCCGATTCCTCGGAAAACCCAAAACTGTCAAAAACAGAGCCAGTAAAGTCCGGGCCTCTTGTGGAGCGGGACCCTCTGTATCACGTCTCTGGCTGACATGAAATTTAAATCCAATACACTCCTTCACGGGCAAAGAGCAGAGGCCACACAGGGCAAATTCGAAGAAGCTCTTTATTGCATGTAGTGGCGAATGCATTTCGGCGTATGTTTGCCTTCCTCAGCGCCCAAGAAATCAAAAGGCTTCCCTTCGCATTCTGTAAGTCCTGCCTTCCTTTTGTTTGTTCAAGTGTGCTCCGCCCCCACGAGTAACAGCTCACCTGTTTCCAGTCCTCGGATCTCTTGTGGACTGCACAACCCAGAATGCAGTGTAGTGCTTCCAGGTAGGTGATGGATGGGGGTAATTCTGCCAAGTGGTTGCGCAGAATGCAAGACATTGTGCGAAGTTAAAACCATTTTTTCCTGTTTGTGTTAATGTGCAAACAAAGCGCCTCCTCGAGTCCCCACACGCTCCAGCTTCAGTGTTCAGGAATCCATTTGGCGGGGACAGACTGGCAATGCGAGCCGCCCTGTGTGAGGTGGAATACCTCACAACCGCCCTTTTCTCCTCCCAAGCATAGAAGCGAGTCCAGACCATCCGATTCCTCGGAAAACCCAAAACTGTCAAAAACAGAGCCAGTAAAGTCCGGGCCTCTTGTGGAGCGGGACCCTCTGTATCACGTCTCTGGCTGACATGAAATTTAAATCCAATACACTCCTTCACGGGCAAAGAGCAGAGGCCACACAGGGGAAATTCGAAGAAGCTCTTTATTGCATGTAGTGGCGAATGCATTTCGGCGTATGTTTGCCTTCCTCAGCGCCCAAGAAATCAAAAGGCTTCCCTTCGCATTCTGTAAGTCCTGCCTTCCTTTTGTTTGTTCAAGTGTGCTCCGCCCCCACGAGTAACAGCTCACCTGTTTCCAGTCCTCGGATCTCTTGTGGACTGCACAACCCAGAATGCAGTGTCGTGCTTCCAGGTAGGTGATGGATGGGGGTAATTCTGCCAAGTGGCTGCGCAGAATGCAAGACATTGTGCGAAGTTAAAACCATTTTTTCCTGTTTGTGTTAATGTGCAAACAAAGTGCCTCCTCGAGTCCCCAAACGCTCCAGCTTCAGTGTTCAGGAATCCATTTGGCGGGGACAGACTGGCAATGCGAGCCGCCCTGTGTGAGGTGGAATACCTCACAACCGCCCTTTTCTCCTCCCAAGCATAGAAGCGAGTCCAGACCATCCGATTCCTCGGAAAACCCAAAACTGTCAAAAACAGAGCCAGTAAAGTCCGGGCCTCTTGTGGAGCGGGACCCTCTGTATCACGTCTCTGGCTGACATGAAATTTAAATCCAATACACTCCTTCACGGGCAAAGAGCAGAGGCCACACAGGGGAAATTCGAAGAAGCTCTTTATTGCATGTAGTGGCGAATGCATTTCGGCGTATGTTTGCCTTCTTCAGCGCCCAAGAAATCAAAAGGCTTCCCTTCGCATTCTGTAAGTCCTGCCTTCCTTTTGTTTGTTCAAGTGTGCTCCGCCCCCACGAGTAAAAGCTCACCAGTTTCCAGTCCTCGGATCTCTTGTGCACTGCACAACCCAGAATGCAGTGTAGTGCTTCCAGGTAGGTGATGGATGGGGGTAATTCTGCCAAGTGGTTGCGCAGAATGCAAGACATTGTGCGAAGTTAAAACCATTTTTTCCTGTTTGTGTTAATGTGCAAACAAAGCGCCTCCTCGAGTCCCCAAACGCTCCAGCTTCAGTGTTCAGGAATCCATTTGGCGGGGACAGACTGGCAATGCGAGCCGCCCTGTGTGAGTTGGAATACCTCACAACCGCCCTTTTCTCCTCCCAAGCATAGAAGCGAGTCCAGACCATCCGATTCCTCGGAAAACCCAAAACTGTCAAAAACAGAGCCAGTAAAGTCCGGGCCTCTTGTGGAGCGGGACCCTCTGTATCACGTCTCTGGCTGACATGAAATTTAAATCCAATACACTCCTTCACGGGCAAAGAGCAGAGGCCACACAGGGGAAATTCGAAGAAGCTCTTTATTGCATGTAGTGGCGAATGCATTTCGGCGTATGTTTGCCTTCCTCAGCGCCCAAGAAATCAAAAGGCTTCCCTTCGCATTCTGTAAGTCCTGCCTTCCTTTTGTTTGTTCAAGTGTGCTCCGCCCCCACGAGTAACAGCTCACCTGTTTCCAGTCCTCGGATCTCTTGTGGACTGCACAACCCAGAATGCAGTGTAGTGCTTCCAGGTAGGTGATGGATGGGGGTAATTCTGCCAAGTGGTTGCGCAGAATGCAAGACATTGTGCGAAGTTAAAACCATTTTTTCCTGTTTGTGTTAATGTGCAAACAAAGCGCCTCCTCGAGTCCCCAAACGCTCCAGCTTCAGTGTTCAGGAATCCATTTGGCGGAGACAGACTGGCAATGCGAGCCGCCCTGTGTGAGGTGGAATACCTCACAACCGCCCTTCTCTCCTCCCAAGCATAGAAGCGAGTCCAGACCATCCGATTCCTCAGAAAACCCAAAACTGTCAAAAACAGAGCCAGTAAAGTCCGGGCCTCTTGTGGAGCGGGACCCTCTGTATCACGTCTCTGGCTGACATGAAATTTAAATCCAATACACTCCTTCACGGGCAAAGAGCAGAGGCCACACAGGGGAAATTCGAAGAAGCTCTTTATTGCATGTAGTGGCGAATGCATTTCGGCGTATGTTTGCCTTCCTCAGCGCCCAAGAAATCAAAAGGCTTCCTTTCGCATTCTGTAAGTCCTGCCTTCCTTTTGTTTGTTCAAGTGTGCTCCGCCCCCACGAGTAACAGCTCACCTGTTTCCAGTCCTCGGATCTCTTGTGGACTGCACAACCCAGAATGCAGTGTAGTGCTTCCAGGTAGGTGATGGATGGGGGTAATTCTGCCAAGTGGTTGCGCAGAATGCAAGACATTGTGCGAAGTTAAAACCATTTTTTCCTGTTTGTGTTAATGTGCAAACAAAGCGCCTCCTCGAGTCCCCAAACGCTCCAGCTTCAGTGTTCAGGAATCCATTTGGCGGGGACAGACTGGCAATGCGAGCCACCCTGTGTGAGGTGGAATACCTCACAACCGCCGTTTTCTCCTCCCAAGCATAGAAGCGAGTCCAGACCATCCGATTCCTCGGAAAACCCAAAACTGTCAAAAACAGAGCCAGTAAAGTCCGGGCCTCTTGTGGAGCGGGACCCTCTGTATCACGTCTCTGGCTGACATGAAATTTAAATCCAATACACTCCTTCACGGGCAAAGAGCAGAGGCCACACAGGGGAAATTCGAAGAAGCTCTTTATTGCATGTAGTGGCGAATGCATTTCGGCGTATGTTTGCCTTCCTCAGCGCCCAAGAAATCAAAAGGCTTCCCTTCGCATTCTGTAAGTCCTGCCTTCCTTTTGTTTGTTCAAGTGTGCTCCGCCCCCACGAGTAACAGCTCACCTGTTTCCAGTCCTCGGATCTCTTGTGGACTGCACAACCCAGAATGCAGTGTAGTGCTTCCAGGTAGGTGATGGATGGGGGTAATTCTGCCAAGTGGTTGCGCAGAATGCAAGACATTGTGCGAAGTTAAAACCATTTTTTCCTGTTTGTGTTAATGTGCAAACAAAGCGCCTCCTCGAGTCCCCACACGCTCCAGCTTCAGTGTTCAGGAATCCATTTGGCGGGGACAGACTGGCAATGCGAGCCGCCCTGTGTGAGGTGGAATACCTTACAACCGCCCTTTTCTCCTCCCAAGCATAGAAGCGAGTCCAGACCATCCGATTCCTCGGAAAACCCAAAACTGTCAAAAACAGAGCCAGTAAAGTCCGGGCCACTTGTGGAGCGGGACCCTCTGTATCACGTCTCTGGCTGACATGAAATTTAAATCCAATACACTCCTTCACGGGCAAAGAGCAGAGGCCACACAGGGGAAATTCGAAGAAGCTCTTTATTGCATGTAGTGGCGAATGCATTTCGGCGTATGTTTGCCTTCCTCAGCGCCCAAGAAATCAAAAGGCTTCCCTTCGCATTCTGTAAGTCCTGCCTTCCTTTTGTTTGTTCAAGTGTGCTCCGCCCCCACGAGTAACAGCTCACCTGTTTCCAGTCCTCGGATCTCTTGTGGACTGCACAACCCAGAATGCAGTGTAGTGCTTCCAGGTAGGTGATGGATGGGGGTAATTCTGCCAAGTGGTTGCGCAGAATGCAAGACATTGTGCGAAGTTATAACCATTTTTTCCTGTTTGTGTTAATGTGCAAACAAAGCGCCTCCTCGAGTCCCCAAACGCTCCAGCTTCAGTGTTCAGGAATCCATTTGGCGGGGACAGACTGGCAATGCGAGCCGCCCTGTGTGAGGTGGAATACCTCACAACCGCCCTTTTCTCCTCCCAAGCATAGAAGCGAGTCCAGACCATCCGATTCCTCGGAAAACCCAAAACTGTCAAAAACAGAGCCAGTAAAGTCCGGGCCTCTTGTGGAGCGGGACCCTCTGTATCACGTCTCTGGCTGACATGAAATTTAAATCCAATACACTCCTTCACGGGCAAAGAGCAGAGGCCACACAGGGGAAATTCGAAGAAGCTCTTTATTGCATGTAGTGGCGAATGCATTTCGGCGTATGTTTGCCTTCCTCAGCGCCCAAGAAATCAAAAGGCTTCCCTTCGCATTCTGTAAGTCCTGCCTTCCTTTTGTTTGTTCAAGTGTGCTCCGCCCCCACGAGTAACAGCTCACCTGTTTCCAGTCCTCGGATCTCTTGTGGACTGCACAACCCAGAATGCAGTGTCGTGCTTCCAGGTAGGTGATGGATGGGGGTAATTCTGCCAAGTGGTTGCGCAGAATGCAAGACATTGTGCGAAGTTAAAACCATTTTTTCCTGTTTGTGTTAATGTGCAAACAAAGCGCCTCCTCGAGTCCCCAAACGCTCCAGCTTCAGTGTTCAGGAATCCATTTGGTGGGGACAGACTGGCAATGCGAGCCGCCCTGTGTGAGGTGGAATACCTCACAACCGCCCTTTTCTCCTCCCAAGCATAGAAGCGAGTCCAGACCATCCGATTCCTCGGAAAACCCAAAACTGTCAAAAACAGAGCCAGTAAAGTCCGGGCCTCTTGTGGAGCGGGACCCACTGTATCACGTCTCTGGCTGACATGAAATTTAAATCCAATACACTCCTTCACGGGCAAAGAGCAGAGGCCACACAGGGGAAATTCGAAGAAGCTCTTTATTGCATGTAGTGGCGAATGCATTTCGGCGTATGTTTGCCTTCCTCAGCGCCCAAGAAATCAAAAGGCTTCCCTTCGCATTCTGTAAGTCCCGCCTTCCTTTTGTTTGTTCAAGTGTGCTCCGCCCCCACGAGTAACAGCTCACCTGTTTCCAGTCCTCGGATCTCTTGTGGACTGCACAACCCAGAATGCAGTGTAGTGCTTCCAGGTAGGTGATGGATGGGGGTAATTCTGCCAAGTGGTTGCGCAGAATGCAAGACATTGTGTGAAGTTAAAACCATTTTTTCCTGTTTGTGTTAATGTGCAAACAAAGCGCCTCCTCGAGTCCCCAAACGCTCCAGCTTCAGTGTTCAGGAATCCATTTGGCGGGGACAGACTGGCAATGCGAGCCGCCCTGTGTGAGGTGGAATACCTCACAACCGCCCTTTTCTCCTCCCAAGCATAGAAGCGAGTCCAGACCATCCGATTCCTCGGAAAACCCAAAACTGTCAAAAACAGAGCCAGTAAAGTCCGGGCCTCTTGTGGAGCGGGACCCTCTGTATCACGTCTCTGGCTGACATGAAATTTAAATCCAATACACTCCTTCACGGGCAAAGAGCAGAGGCCACACAGGGGAAATTCGAAGAAGCTCTTTATTGCATGTAGTGGCGAATGCATTTCGGCGTATGTTTGCCTTCCTCAGCGCCCAAGAAATCAAAAGGCTTCCCTTCGCATTCTGTAAGTCCTGCCTTCCTTTTGTTTGTTCAAGTGTGCTCCGCCCCCACGAGTAACAGCTCACCTGTTTCCAGTCCTCGGATCTCTTGTGGACTGCACAACCCAGAATGCAGTGTAGTGCTTCCAGGTAGGTGATGGATTGGGGTAATTCTGCCAAGTGGTTGCGCAGAATGCAAGACATTGTGCGAAGTTAAAACCATTTTTTCCTGTTTGTGTTAATGTGCAAACAAAGCGCCTCCTCGAGTCCCCAAACGCTCCAGCTTCAGTGTTCAGGAATCCATTTGGCGGGGACAGACTGGCAATGCGAGCCGCCCTGTGTGAGGTGGAATACCTCACAACCGCCCTTTTCTCCTCCCAAGCATAGAAGCGAGTCCAGACCATCCGATTCCTCGGAAAACCCAAAACTGTCAAAAACAGAGCCAGTAAAGTCCGGGCCTCTTGTGGAGCGGGACCCTCTGTATCACGTCTCTGGCTGACATGAAATTTAAATCCAATACACTCCTTCACGGGCAAAGAGCAGAGGCCACACAGGGGAAATTCGAAGAAGCTCTTTATTGCATGTAGTGGCGAATGCATTTCGGCGTATGTTTGCCTTCCTCAGCGCCCAAGAAATCAAAAGGCTTCCCTTCGCATTCTGTAAGTCCTGCCTTCCTTTTGTTTGTTCAAGTGTGCTCCGCCCCCACGAGTAACAGCTCACCTGTTTCCAGTCCTCGGATCTCTTGTGGACTGCACAACCCAGAATGCAGTGTAGTGCTTCCAGGTAGGTGATGGATGGGGGTAATTCTGCCAAGTGGTTGCGCAGAATGCAAGACATTGTGCGAAGTTAAAACCATTTTTTCCTGTTTGTGTTAATGTGCAAACAAAGCGCCTCCTCGAGTCCCCAAACGCTCCAGCTTCAGTGTTCAGGAATCCATTTGGCGGAGACAGACTGGCAATGCGAGCCGCCCTGTGTGAGGTGGAATACCTCACAACCGCCCTTTTCTCCTCCCAAGCATAGAAGCGAGTCCAGACCATCCGATTCCTCGGAAAACCCAAAACTGTCAAAAACAGAGCCAGTAAAGTCCGGGCCTCTTGTGGAGCGGGACCCTCTGTATCACGTCTCTGGCTGACATGAAATTTAAATCCAATACACTCCTTCACGGGCAAAGAGCAGAGGCCACACAGGGGAAATTCGAAGAAGCTCTTTATTGCATGTAGTGGCGAATGCATTTCGGCGTATGTTTGCCTTCCTCAGCGCCCAAGAAATCAAAAGGCTTCCTTTCGCATTCTGTAAGTCCTGCCTTCCTTTTGTTTGTTCAAGTGTGCTCCGCCCCCACGAGTAACAGCTCACCTGTTTCCAGTCCTCGGATCTCTTGTGGACTGCACAACCCAGAATGCAGTGTAGTGCTTCCAGGTAGGTGATGGATGGGGGTAATTCTGCCAAGTGGTTGCGCAGAATGCAAGACATTGTGCGAAGTTAAAACCATTTTTTCCTGTTTGTGTTAATGTGCAAACAAAGCGCCTCCTCGAGTCCCCAAACGCTCCAGCTTCAGTGTTCAGGAATCCATTTGGCGGGGACAGACTGGCAATGCGAGCCACCCTGTGTGAGGTGGAATACCTCACAACCGCCGTTTTCTCCTCCCAAGCATAGAAGCGAGTCCAGACCATCCGATTCCTCGGAAAACCCAAAACTGTCAAAAACAGAGCCAGTAAAGTCCGGGCCTCTTGTGGAGCGGGACCCTCTGTATCACGTCTCTGGCTGACATGAAATTTAAATCCAATACACTCCTTCACGGGCAAAGAGCAGAGGCCACACAGGGGAAATTCGAAGAAGCTCTTTATTGCATGTAGTGGCGAATGCATTTCGGCGTATGTTTGCCTTCCTCAGCGCCCAAGAAATCAAAAGGCTTCCCTTCGCATTCTGTAAGTCCTGCCTTCCTTTTGTTTGTTCAAGTGTGCTCCGCCCCCACGAGTAACAGCTCACCTGTTTCCAGTCCTCGGATCTCTTGTGGACTGCACAACCCAGAATGCAGTGTAGTGCTTCCAGGTAGGTGATGGATGGGGGTAATTCTGCCAAGTGGTTGCGCAGAATGCAAGACATTGTGCGAAGTTAAAACCATTTTTTCCTGTTTGTGTTAATGTGCAAACAAAGCGCCTCCTCGAGTCCCCACACGCTCCAGCTTCAGTGTTCAGGAATCCATTTGGCGGGGACAGACTGGCAATGCGAGCCGCCCTGTGTGAGGTGGAATACCTTACAACCGCCCTTTTCTCCTCCCAAGCATAGAAGCGAGTCCAGACCATCCGATTCCTCGGAAAACCCAAAACTGTCAAAAACAGAGCCAGTAAAGTCCGGGCCACTTGTGGAGCGGGACCCTCTGTATCACGTCTCTGGCTGACATGAAATTTAAATCCAATACACTCCTTCACGGGCAAAGAGCAGAGGCCACACAGGGGAAATTCGAAGAAGCTCTTTATTGCATGTAGTGGCGAATGCATTTCGGCGTATGTTTGCCTTCCTCAGCGCCCAAGAAATCAAAAGGCTTCCCTTCGCATTCTGTAAGTCCTGCCTTCCTTTTGTTTGTTCAAGTGTGCTCCGCCCCCACGAGTAACAGCTCACCTGTTTCCAGTCCTCGGATCTCTTGTGGACTGCACAACCCAGAATGCAGTGTAGTGCTTCCAGGTAGGTGATGGATGGGGGTAATTCTGCCAAGTGGTTGCGCAGAATGCAAGACATTGTGCGAAGTTATAACCATTTTTTCCTGTTTGTGTTAATGTGCAAACAAAGCGCCTCCTCGAGTCCCCAAACGCTCCAGCTTCAGTGTTCAGGAATCCATTTGGCGGGGACAGACTGGCAATGCGAGCCGCCCTGTGTGAGGTGGAATACCTCACAACCGCCCTTTTCTCCTCCCAAGCATAGAAGCGAGTCCAGACCATCCGATTCCTCGGAAAACCCAAAACTGTCAAAAACAGAGCCAGTAAAGTCCGGGCCTCTTGTGGAGCGGGACCCTCTGTATCACGTCTCTGGCTGACATGAAATTTAAATCCAATACACTCCTTCACGGGCAAAGAGCAGAGGCCACACAGGGGAAATTCGAAGAAGCTCTTTATTGCATGTAGTGGCGAATGCATTTCGGCGTATGTTTGCCTTCCTCAGCGCCCAAGAAATCAAAAGGCTTCCCTTCGCATTCTGTAAGTCCTGCCTTCCTTTTGTTTGTTCAAGTGTGCTCCGCCCCCACGAGTAACAGCTCACCTGTTTCCAGTCCTCGGATCTCTTGTGGACTGCACAACCCAGAATGCAGTGTCGTGCTTCCAGGTAGGTGATGGATGGGGGTAATTCTGCCAAGTGGTTGCGCAGAATGCAAGACATTGTGCGAAGTTAAAACCATTTTTTCCTGTTTGTGTTAATGTGCAAACAAAGCGCCTCCTCGAGTCCCCAAACGCTCCAGCTTCAGTGTTCAGGAATCCATTTGGTGGGGACAGACTGGCAATGCGAGCCGCCCTGTGTGAGGTGGAATACCTCACAACCGCCCTTTTCTCCTCCCAAGCATAGAAGCGAGTCCAGACCATCCGATTCCTCGGAAAACCCAAAACTGTCAAAAACAGAGCCAGTAAAGTCCGGGCCTCTTGTGGAGCGGGACCCACTGTATCACGTCTCTGGCTGACATGAAATTTAAATCCAATACACTCCTTCACGGGCAAAGAGCAGAGGCCACACAGGGGAAATTCGAAGAAGCTCTTTATTGCATGTAGTGGCGAATGCATTTCGGCGTATGTTTGCCTTCCTCAGCGCCCAAGAAATCAAAAGGCTTCCCTTCGCATTCTGTAAGTCCCGCCTTCCTTTTGTTTGTTCAAGTGTGCTCCGCCCCCACGAGTAACAGCTCACCTGTTTCCAGTCCTCGGATCTCTTGTGGACTGCACAACCCAGAATGCAGTGTAGTGCTTCCAGGTAGGTGATGGATGGGGGTAATTCTGCCAAGTGGTTGCGCAGAATGCAAGACATTGTGTGAAGTTAAAACCATTTTTTCCTGTTTGTGTTAATGTGCAAACAAAGCGCCTCCTCGAGTCCCCAAACGCTCCAGCTTCAGTGTTCAGGAATCCATTTGGCGGGGACAGACTGGCAATGCGAGCCGCCCTGTGTGAGGTGGAATACCTCACAACCGCCCTTTTCTCCTCCCAAGCATAGAAGCGAGTCCAGACCATCCGATTCCTCGGAAAACCCAAAACTGTCAAAAACAGAGCCAGTAAAGTCCGGGCCTCTTGTGGAGCGGGACCCTCTGTATCACGTCTCTGGCTGACATGAAATTTAAATCCAATACACTCCTTCACGGGCAAAGAGCAGAGGCCACACAGGGGAAATTCGAAGAAGCTCTTTATTGCATGTAGTGGCGAATGCATTTCGGCGTATGTTTGCCTTCCTCAGCGCCCAAGAAATCAAAAGGCTTCCCTTCGCATTCTGTAAGTCCTGCCTTCCTTTTGTTTGTTCAAGTGTGCTCCGCCCCCACGAGTAACAGCTCACCTGTTTCCAGTCCTCGGATCTCTTGTGGACTGCACAACCCAGAATGCAGTGTAGTGCTTCCAGGTAGGTGATGGATTGGGGTAATTCTGCCAAGTGGTTGCGCAGAATGCAAGACATTGTGCGAAGTTAAAACCATTTTTTCCTGTTTGTGTTAATGTGGAAACAAAGCGCCTCCTCGAGTCCCCAAACGCTCCAGCTTCAGTGTTCAGGAATCCATTTGGCGGGGACAGACTGGCAATGCGAGCCGCCCTGTGTGAGGTGGAATACCTCACAACCGCCCTTTTCTCCTCCCAAGCATAGAAGCGAGTCCAGACCATCCGATTCCTCGGAAAACCCAAAACTGTCAAAAACAGAGCCAGTAAAGTCCGGGCCTCTTGTGGAGCGGGACCCTCTGTATCACGTCTCTGGCTGACATGAAATTTAAATCCAATACACTCCTTCACGGGCAAAGAGCAGAGGCCACACAGGGGAAATTCGAAGAAGCTCTTTATTGCATGTAGTGGCGAATGCATTTCGGCGTATGTTTGCCTTCCTCAGCGCCCAAGAAATCAAAAGGCTTCCCTTCGCATTCTGTAAGTCCTGCCTTCCTTTTGTTTGTTCAAGTGTGCTCCGCCCCCACGAGTAACAGCTCACCTGTTTCCAGTCCTCGGATCTCTTGTGGACTGCACAACCCAGAATGCAGTGTAGTGCTTCCAGGTAGGTGATGGATGGGGGTAATTCTGCCAAGTGGTTGCGCAGAATGCAAGACATTGTGCGAAGTTAAAACCATTTTTTCCTGTTTGTGTTAATGTGCAAACAAAGCGCCTCCTCGAGTCCCCAAACGCTCCAGCTTCAGTGTTCAGGAATCCATTTGGCGGAGACAGACTGGCAATGCGAGCCGCCCTGTGTGAGGTGGAATACCTCACAACCGCCCTTTTCTCCTCCCAAGCATAGAAGCGAGTCCAGACCATCCGATTCCTCGGAAAACCCAAAACTGTCAAAAACAGAGCCAGTAAAGTCCGGGCCTCTTGTGGAGCGGGACCCTCTGTATCACGTCTCTGGCTGACATGAAATTTAAATCCAATACACTCCTTCACGGGCAAAGAGCAGAGGCCACACAGGGGAAATTCGAAGAAGCTCTTTATTGCATGTAGTGGCGAATGCATTTCGGCGTATGTTTGCCTTCCTCAGCGCCCAAGAAATCAAAAGGCTTCCCTTCGCATTCTGTAAGTCCTGCCTTCCTTTTGTTTGTTCAAGTGTGCTCCGCCCCCACGAGTAACAGCTCACCTGTTTCCAGTCCTCGGATCTCTTGTGGACTGCACAACCCAGAATGCAGTGTAGTGCTTCCAGGTAGGTGATGGATGGGGGTAATTCTGCCAAGTGGTTGCGCAGAATGCAAGACATTGTGCGAAGTTAAAACCATTTTTTCCTGTTTGTGTTAATGTGCAAACAAAGCGCCTCCTCGAGTCCCCAAACGCTCCAGCTTCAGTGTTCAGGAATCCATTTGGCGGGGACAGACTGGCAATGCGAGCCACCCTGTGTGAGGTGGAATACCTCACAACCGCCGTTTTCTCCTCCCAAGCATAGAAGCGAGTCCAGACCATCCGATTCCTCGGAAAACCCAAAACTGTCAAAAACAGAGCCAGTAAAGTCCGGGCCTCTTGTGGAGCGGTACCCTCTGTATCACGTCTCTGGCTGACATGAAATTTAAATCCAATACACTCCTTCACAGGCAAAGAGCAGAGGCCACACAGGGGAAATTCGAAGAAGCTCTTTATTGCATGTAGTGGTGAATGCATTTCGGCGTATGTTTGCCTTCCTCAGCGCCCAAGAAATCAAAAGGCTTCCCTTCGCATTCTGTAAGTCCTGCCTTCCTTTTGTTTGTTCAAGTGTGCTCCGCCCCCACGAGTAACAGCTCACCTGTTTCCAGTCCTCGGATCTCTTGTGGACTGCACAACCCAGAATGCAGTGTAGTGCTTCCAGGTAGGTGATGGATGGGGGTAATTCTGCCAAGTGGTTGCGCAGAATGCAAGACATTGTGCGAAGTTAAAACCATTTTTTCCTGTTTGTGTTAATGTGCAAACAAAGCGCCTCCTCGAGTCCCCACACGCTCCAGCTTCAGTGTTCAGGAATCCATTTGGCGGGGACAGACTGGCAATGCGAGCCGCCCTGTGTGAGGTGGAATACCTTACAACCGCCCTTTTCTCCTCCCAAGCATAGAAGCGAGTCCAGACCATCCGATTCCTCGGAAAACCCCAAACTGTCAAAAACAGAGCCAGTAAAGTCCGGGCCTCTTGTGGAGCGGGACCCTCTGTATCACGTCTCTGACTGACATGAAATTTAAATCCAATACACTCCTTCACGGGCAAAGAGCAGAGGCCACACAGGGGAAATTCGAAGAAGCTCTTTATTGCATGTAGTGGCGAATGCATTTCGGCGTATGTTTGCCTTCCTCAGCGCCCAAGAAATCAAAAGGCTTCCCTTCGCATTCTGTAAGTCCTGCCTTCCTTTTGTTTGTTCAAGTGTGCTCCGCCCCCACGAGTAACAGCTCACCTGTTTCCAGTCCTCGGATCTCTTGTGGACTGCACAACCCAGAATGCAGTGTAGTGCTTCCAGGTAAGTGATGGATGAGGGTAATTCTGCCAAGTGGTTGCGCAGAATGCAAGACATTGTGCGAAGTTAAAACCATTTTTTCCTGTTTGTGTTAATGTGCAAACAAAGCGCCTCCTCGAGTCCCCAAACGCTCCAGCTTCAGTGTTCAGGAATACATTTGGCGGGGACAGACTGGCAATGCGAGCCGCCCTGTGTGAGGTGGAATACCTCACAACCGCCCTTTTCTCCTCCCAAGCATAGAAGCGAGTCCAGACCATCTGATTCCTCGGAAAACCCAAAACTGTCAAAAACAGAGCCAGTAAAGTCCGGGCCTCTTGTGGAGCGGGACCCTCTGTATCACGTCTCTGGCTGACATGAAATTTAAATCCAATACACTCCTTCACGGGCAAAGAGCAGAGGCCACACAGGGGAAATTCGAAGAAGCTCTTTATTGCATGTAGTGGCGAATGCATTTCGGCGTATGTTTGCCTTCCTTAGCGCCCAAGAAATCAAAAGGCTTCCCTTCGCATTCTGTAAGTCCTGCCTTCCTTTTGTTTGTTCAAGTGTGCTCCGCCCCCACGAGTAACAGCTCACCTGTTTCCAGTCCTCGGATCTCTTGTGGACTGCACAACCCAGAATGCAGTGTAGTGCTTCCAGGTAAGTGATGGATGGGGGTAATTCTGCCAAGTGGTTGCGCAGAATGCAAGACATTGTGCGAAGTTAAAACCATTTTTTCCTGTTTGTGTTAATGTGCAAACAAAGCGCCTCCTCGAGTCCCCAAACGCTCCAGCTTCAGTGTTCAGGAATACATTTGGCGGGGACAGACTGGCAATGCGAGCCGCCCTGTGTGAGGTGGAATACCTCACAACCGCCCTTTTCTCCTCCCAAGCATAGAAGCGAGTCCAGACCATCTGATTCCTCGGAAAACCCAAAACTGTCAAAAACAGAGCCAGTAAAGTCCGGGCCTCTTGTGGAGCGGGACCCTCTGTATCACGTCTCTGGCTGACATGAAATTTAAATCCAATACACTCCTTCACGGGCAAAGAGCAGAGGCCACACAGGGGAAATTCGAAGAAGCTCTTTATTGCATGTAGTGGCGAATGCATTTCGGCGTATGTTTGCCTTCCTTAGCGCCCAAGAAATCAAAAGGCTTCCCTTCGCATTCTGTAAGTCCTGCCTTCCTTTTGTTTGTTCAAGTGTGCTCCGCCCCCACGAGTAACAGCTCACCTGTTTCCAGTCCTCGGATCTCTTGTGGACTGCACAACCCAGAATGCAGTGTAGTGCTTCCAGGTAGGTGATGGATGGGGGTAATTCTGCCAAGTGGTTGCGCAGAATGCAAGACATTGTGCGAAGTTAAAACCATTTTTTCCTGTTTGTGTTAATGTGCAAACAAAGCGCCTCCTCGAGTCCCCAAACGCTCCAGCTTCAGTGTTCAGGAATCCATTTGGCGGGGACAGACTGGCAATGCGAGCCGCCCTGTGTGAGGTGGAATACCTCACAACCGCCCTTTTCTCCTCCCAAGCATAGAAGCGAGTCCAGACCATCCGATTCCTCGGAAAACCCAAAACTGTCAAAAACAGAGCCAGTAAAGTCCGGGCCTCTTGTGGAGCGGGACCCTCTGTATCACGTCTCTGGCTGACATGAAATTTAAATCCAATACACTCCTTCACGGGCAAAGAGCAGAGGCCACACAGGGGAAATTCGAAGAAGCTCTTTATTGCATGTAGTGGCGAATGCATTTCGGCGTATGTTTGCCTTCCTCAGCGCCCAAGAAATCAAAAGGCTTCCCTTCGCATTCTGTAAGGCCTGCCTTCCTTTTGTTTGTTCAAGTGTGCTCCGCCCCCACGAGTAACAGCTCACCTGTTTCCAGTCCTCGGATCTCTTGTGGACTGCACAACCCAGAATGCAGTGTAGTGCTTCCAGGTAGGTGATGGATGGGGGTAATTCTGCCAAGTGGTTGCGCAGAATGAAAGACATTGTGCGAAGTTAAAACCATTTTTTCCTGTTTGTGTTAATGTGCAAACAAAGCGCCTCCTCGAGTCCCCAAACGCTCCAGCTTCAGTGTTCAGGAATCCATTTGGCGGGGACAGACTGGCAATGCGAGCCGCCCTGTGTGAGGTGGAATACCTCACAACCGCTCTTTTCTCCTCCCAAGCATAGAAGCGAGTCCAGACCATCCGATTCCTCGGAAAACCCAAAACTGTCAAAAACAGAGCCAGTAAAGTCCGGGCCTCTTGTGGAGCGGGACCCTCTGTATCACGTCTCTGGCTGACATGAAATTTAAATCCAATACACTCCTTCACGGGCAAAGAGCAGAGGCCACACAGGGGAAATTCGAAGAAGCTCTTTATTGCATGTAGTGGCGAATGCATTTCGGCGTATGTTTGCCTTCCTCAGCGCCCAAGAAATCAAAAGGCTTCCCTTCGCATTCTGTAAGTCCTGCCTTCCTTTTGTTTGTTCAAGTGTGCTCCGCCCCCACGAGTAACAGCTCACCTGTTTCCAGTCCTCGGATCTCTTGTGGACTGCACAACCCAGAATGCAGTGTAGTGCTTCCAGGTAGGTGATGGATGGGGGTAATTCTGCCAAGTGGTTGCGCAGAATGCAAGACATTGTGCGAAGTTAAAACCATTTTTTCCTGTTTGTGTTAATGTGCAAACAAAGCGCCTCCTCGAGTCCCCAAACGCTCCAGCTTCAGTGTTCAGGAATCCATTTGGCGGGGACAGACTAGCAATGCGAGCCGTCCTGTGTGAGGTGGAATACCTCACAACCGCCCTTTTCTCCTCCCAAGCATAGAAGCGAGTCCAGACCATCCGATTCCTCGGAAAACCCAAAACTGTCAAAAACAGAGCCAGTAAAGTCCGGGCCTCTTGTGGAGCGGGACCCTCTGTGTCACGTCTCTGGCTGACATGAAATTTAAATCCAATACACTCCTTCACGGGCAAAGAGCAGAGGCCACACAGGGGAAATTCGAAGAAGCTCTTTATTGCATGTAGTGGCGAATGCATTTCGGCGTATGTTTGCCTTCCTCAGCGCCCAAGAAATCAAAAGGCTTCCCTTCGCATTCTGTAAGTCCTGCCTTCCTTTTGTTTGTTCAAGTGTGCTCCGCCCCCACGAGTAACAGCTTACCTGTTTCCAGTCCTCGGATCTCTTGTGGACTGCACAACCCAGAATGCAGTGTAGTGCTTCCAGGTAGGTGATGGATGGGGGTAATTCTGCCAAGTGGTTGCGCAGAATGCAAGACATTGTGCGAAGTTAAAACCATTTTTTCCTGTTTGTGTTAATGTGCAAACAAAGCGCCTCCTCGAGTCCCCAAACGCTCCAGCTTCAGTGTTCAGGAATCCATTTGGCGGGGACAGACTGGCAATGCGAGCCGCCCTGTGTGAGGTGGAATACCTCACAACCGCCCTTTTCTCCTCCCAAGCATAGAAGCGAGTCCAGACCATCCGATTCCTCGGAAAACCCAAAACTGTCAAAAACAGAGCCAGTAAAGTCCGGGCCTCTTGTGGAGCGGGACCCTCTGTATCACGTCTCTGGCTGACATGAAATTTAAATCCAATACACTCCTTCACGGGCAAAGAGCAGAGGCCACACAGGGGAAATTCGAAGAAGCTCTTTATTGCATGTAGTGGCGAATGCATTTCGGCGTATGTTTGCCTTCCTCAGCGCCCAAGAAATCAAAAGGCTTCCCTTCGCATTCTGTAAGTCCTGCCTTCCTTTTGTTTGTTCAAGTGTGCTCCGCCCCCACGAGTAACAGCTCACCAGTTTCCAGTCCTCGGATCTCTTGTGCACTGCACAACCCAGAATGCAGTGTAGTGCTTCCAGGTAGGTGATGGATGGGGGTAATTCTGCCAAGTGGTTGCGCAGAATGCAAGACATTGTGTGAAGTTAAAACCATTTTTTCCTGTTTGTGTTAATGTGCAAACAAAGCGCCTCCTCGAGTCCCCAAACGCTCCAGCTTCAGTGTTCAGGAATCCATTTGGCGGGGACAGACTGGCAATGCGAGCCGCCCTGTGTGAGGTGGAATACCTCACAACCGCCCTTTTCTGCTCCCAAGCATAGAAGCGAGTCCAGACCATCCGATTCCTCGGAAAACCCAAAACTGTCAAAAACAGAGCCAGCAAAGTCCGGGCCTCTTGTGGAGCGGGACCCTCTGTATCACGTCTCTGGCTGACATGAAATTTAAATCCAATACACTCCTTCACGGGCAAAGAGCAGAGGCCACACAGGGGAAATTCGAAGAAGCTCTTTATTGCATGTAGTGGCGAATGCATTTCGGCGTATGTTTGCCTTCCTCAGCGCCCAAGAAATCAAAAGGCTTCCCTTCGCATTCTGTAAGTCCTGCCTTCCTTTTATTTGTTCAAGTGTGCTCCGCCCCCACGAGTAACAGCTCACCTGTTTCCAGTCCTCGGATCTCTTGTGGACTGCACAACCCAGAATGCAGTGTAGTGCTTCCAGGTAGGTGATGGATGGGGGTAATTCTGCCAAGTGGTTGCGCAGAATGCAAGACATTGTGCGAAGTTAAAACCATTTTTTCCTGTTTGTGTTAATGTGCAAACAAAGCGCCTCCTCGAGTCCCCAAACGCTCCAGCTTCAGTGTTCAGGAATCCATTTGGCGGGGACAGACTGGCAATGCGAGCCGCCCTGTGTGAGGTGGAATACCTCACAACCGCCCTTTTCTCCTCCCAAGCATAGAAGCGAGTCCAGACCATCCGATTCCTCGGAAAACCCAAAACTGTCAAAAACAGAGCCAGTAAAGCACGGGCCTCTTGTGGAGCGGGACCCTCTGTATCACGTCTCTGGCTGACATGAAATTTAAATCCAATACACTCCTTCACGGGCAAAGAGCAGAGGCCACACAGGGGAAATTCGAAGAAGCTCTTTATTGCATGTAGTGGCGAATGCATTTCGGCGTATGTTTGCCTTCCTCAGCGCCCAAGAAATCAAAAGGCTTCCCTTCGCATTCTGTAAGTCCTGCCTTCCTTTTGTTTGTTCAAGTGTGCTCCGCCCCCACGAGTAACAGCTCACCTGTTTCCAGTCCTCGGATCTCTTGTGGACTGCACAACCCAGAATGCAGTGTAGTGCTTCCAGGTAGGTGATGGATGGGGGTAATTCTGCCAAGTGGTTGCGCAGAATGCAAGACATTGTGCGAAGTTAAAACCATTTTTTCCTGTTTGTGTTAATGTGCAAACAAAGCGCCTCCTCGAGTCCCCAAACGCTCCAGCTTCAGTGTTCAGGAATCCATTTGGCGGGGACAGACTGGCAATGCGAGCCGCCCTGTGTGAGGTGGAATACCTCACAACCGCCCTCTTCTCCTCCCAAGCATAGAAGCGAGTCCAGACCATCCGATTCCTCGGAAAACCCAAAACTGTCAAAAACAGAGCCAGTAAAGTCCGGGCCTCTTGTGGAGCGGGACCCTCTGTATCACGTCTCTGGCTGACATGAAATTTAAATCCAATACACTCCTTCACGGGCAAAGAGCAGAGGCCACACAGGGGAAATTCGAAGAAGCTCTTTATTGCATGTAGTGGCGAATGCATTTCGGCGTATGTTTGCCTTCCTCAGCGCCCAAGAAATCAAAAGGCTTCCCTTCGCATTCTGTAAGTCCTGCCTTCCTTTTGTTTGTTCAAGTGTGCTCCGCCCCCACGAGTAACAGCTCACCTGTTTCCAGTCCTCGGATCTCTTGTGGACTGCACAACCCAGAATGCAGTGTAGTGCTTCCAGGTAGGTGATGGATGGGGGTAATTCTGCCAAGTGGTTGCGCAGAATGCAAGACATTGTGCGAAGTTAAAACCATTTTTTCCTGTTTGTGTTAATGTGCAAACAAAGCGCCTCCTCGAGTCCCCAAACGCTCCAGCTTCAGTGTTCAGGAATCCATTTGGCGGGGACAGACTGGCAATGCGAGCCGCCCTGTGTGAGGTGGAATACCTCACAACCGCCCTTTTCTCCTCCCAAGCATAGAAGCGAGTCCAGACCATCCGATTCCTCGGAAAACCCCAAACTGTCAAAAACAGAGCCAGTAAAGTCCGGGCCTCTTGTGGAGCGGGACCCTCTGTATCACGTCTCTGGCTGACATGAAATTTAAATCCAATACACTCCTTCACGGGCAAAGAGCAGAGGCCACACAGGGGAAATTCGAAGAAGCTCTTTATTGCATGTAGTGGCGAATGCATTTCGGCGTATGTTTGCCTTCCTCAGCGCCCAAGAAATCAAAAGGCTTCCCTTCGCATTCTGTAAGTCCTGCCTTCCTTTTGTTTGTTCAAGTGTGCTCCGCCCCCACGAGTAACAGCTCACCAGTTTCCAGTCCTCGGATCTCTTGTGCACTGCACAACCCAGAATGCAGTGTAGTGCTTCCAGGTAGGTGATGGATGGGGGTAATTCTGCCAAGTGGTTGCGCAGAATGCAAGACATTGTGTGAAGTTAAAACCATTTTTTCCTGTTTGTGTTAATGTGCAAACAAAGCGCCTCCTCGAGTCCCCAAACGCTCCAGCTTCAGTGTTCAGGAATCCATTTGGCGGGGACAGACTGGCAATGCGAGCCACCCTGTGTGAGGTGGAATACCTCACAACCGCCCTTTTCTCCTCCCAAGCATAGAAGCGAGTCCAGACCATCCGATTCCTCGGAAAACCCAAAACTGTCAAAAACAGAGCCAGTAAAGTCCGGGCCTCTTGTGGAGCGGGACCCTCTGTATCACGTCTCTGGCTGACATGAAATTTAAATCCAATACACTCCTTCACGGGCAAAGAGCAGAGGCCACACAGGGGAAATTTGAAGAAGCTCTTTATTGCATGTAGTGGCGAATGCATTTCGGCGTATGTTTGCCTTCCTCAGCGCCCAAGAAATCAAAAGGCTTCCCTTCGCATTCTGTAAGTCCTGCCTTCCTTTTGTTTGTTCAAGTGTGCTCCGCCCCCACGAGTAACAGCTCACCAGTTTCCAGTCCTCGGATCTCTTGTGCACTGCACAACCCAGAATGCAGTGTAGTGCTTCCAGGTAGGTGATGGATGGGGGTAATTCTGCCAAGTGGTTGCGCAGAATGCAAGACATTGTGCGAAGTTAAAACCATTTTTTCCTGTTTGTGTTAATGTGCAAACAAAGCGCCTCCTCGAGTCCCCAAACGCTCCAGCTTCAGTGTTCAGGAATCCATTTGGCGGGGACAGACTGGCAATGCGAGCCGCCCTGTGTGAGGTGGAATACCTCACAACCGCCCTTTTCTCCTCCCAAGCATAGAAGCGAGTCCAGACCATCCGATTCCTCGGAAAACCCAAAACTGTCAAAAACAGAGCCAGTAAAGTCCGGGCCTCTTGTGGAGCGGGACCCTCTGTATCACGTCTCTGGCTGACATGAAATTTAAATCCAATACACTCCTTCACGGGCAAAGAGCAGAGGCCACACAGGGGAAATTCGAAGAAGCTCTTTATTGCATGTAGTGGCGAATGCATTTCGGCGTATGTTTGCCTTCCTCAGCGCCCAAGAAATCAAAAGGCTTCCCTTCGCATTCTGTAAGTCCTGCCTTCCTTTTGTTTGTTCAAGTGTGCTCCGCCCCCACGAGTAACAGCTCACCTGTTTCCAGTCCTCGGATCTCTTGTGGACTGCACAACCCAGAATGCAGTGTAGTGCTTCCAGGTAGGTGATGGATGGGGGTAATTCTGCCAAGTGGTTGCGCAGAATGCAAGACATTGTGCGAAGTTAAAACCATTTTTTCCTGTTTGTGTTAATGTGCAAACAAAGCGCCTCCTCGAGTCCCCAAACGCTCCAGCTTCAGTGTTCAGGAATCCATTTGGCGGGGACAGACTGGCAATGCGAGCCGCCCTGTGTGAGGTGGAATACCTCACAACCGCCCTTTTCTCCTCCCAAGCATAGAAGCGAGTCCAGACCATCCGATTCCTCGGAAAACCAAAACTGTCAAAAACAGAGCCAGTAAAGTCCGGGCCTCTTGTGGAGCGGGACCCTCTGTATCACGTCTCTGGCTGACATGAAATTTAAATCCAATACACTCCTTCACGGGCAAAGAGCAGAGGCCACACAGGGGAAATTCGAAGAAGCTCTTTATTGCATGTAGTGGCGAATGCATTTCGGCGTATGTTTGCCTTCCTCAGCGCCCAAGAAATCAAAAGGCTTCCCTTCGCATTCTGTAAGTCCTGCCTTCCTTTTGTTTGTTCAAGTGTGCTCCGCCCCCACGAGTAACAGCTCACCTGTTTCCAGTCCTCGGATCTCTTGTGGACTGCACAACCCAGAATGCAGTGTAGTGCTTCCAGGTAGGTGATGGATGGGGGTAATTCTGCCAAGTGGTTGCGCAGAATGCAAGACATTGTGCGAAGTTAAAACCATTTTTTCCTGTTTGTGTTAATGTGCAAACAAAGCGCCTCCTCAAGTCCCCAAACGCTCCAGCTTCAGTGTTCAGGAATCCATTTGGCGGGGACAGACTGGCAATGCGAGCCGCCCTGTGTGAGGTGGAATACCTCACAACCGCCCTTTTCTCCTCCCAAGCATAGAAGCGAGTCCAGACCATCCGATTCCTCGGAAAACCCAAAACTGTCAAAAACAGAGCCAGTAAAGTCCGGGCCTCTTGTGGAGCGGGACCCTCTGTATCACGTCTCTGGCTGACATGAAATTTAAATCCAATACACTCCTTCACGGGCAAAGAGCAGAGGCCACACAGGGGAAATTCGAAGAAGCTCTTTATTGCATGTAGTGGCGAATGCATTTCGGCGTATGTTTGCCTTCCTCAGCGCCCAAGAAATCAAAAGGCTTCCCTTCGCATTCTGTAAGTCCTGCCTTCCTTTTGTTTGTTCAAGTGTGCTCCGCCCCCACGAGTAACAGCTCACCTGTTTCCAGTCCTCGGATCTCTTGTGGACTGCACAACCCAGAATGCAGTGTAGTGCTTCCAGGTAGGTGATGGATGGGGGTAATTCTGCCAAGTGGTTGCGCAGAATGCAAGACATTGTGCGAAGTTAAAACCATTTTTTCCTGTCTGTGTTAATGTGCAAACAAAGCGCCTCCTCGAGTCCCCAAACGCTCCAGCTTCAGTGTTCAGGAATCCATTTGGCGGGGACAGACTGGCAATGCGAGCCACCCTGTGTGAGGTGGAATACCTCACAACCGCCCTTTTCTCCTCCCAAGCATAGAAGCGAGTCCAGACCATCTGATTCCTCGGAAAACCCAAAACTGTCAAAAACAGAGCCAGTAAAGTCCGGGCCTCTTGTGGAGCGGGACCCTCTGTATCACGTCTCTGGCTGACATGAAATTTAAATCCAATACACTCCTTCACGGGCAAAGAGCAGAGGCCACACAGGGGAAATTCGAAGAAGCTCTTTATTGCATGTAGTGGCGAATGCATTTCGGCGTATGTTTGCCTTCCTTAGCGCCCAAGAAATCAAAAGGCTTCCCTTCGCATTCTGTAAGTCCTGCCTTCCTTTTGTTTGTTCAAGTGTGCTCCGCCCCCACGAGTAACAGCTCACCTGTTTCCAGTCCTCGGATCTCTTGTGGACTGCACAACCCAGAATGCAGTGTAGTGCTTCCAGGTAGGTGATGGATGGGGGTAATTCTGCCAAGTGGTTGCGCAGAATGCAAGACATTGTGCGAAGTTAAAACCATTTTTTCCTGTTTGTGTTAATGTGCAAACAAAGCGCCTCCTCGAGTCCCCAAACGCTCCAGCTTCAGTGTTCAGGAATCCATTTGGCGGGGACAGACTGGCAATGCGAGCCGCCCTGTGTGAGGTGGAATACCTCACAACCGCCCTTTTCTCCTCCCAAGCATAGAAGCGAGTCCAGACCATCCGATTCCTCGGAAAACCCAAAACTGTCAAAAACAGAGCCAGTAAAGTCCGGGCCTCTTGTGGAGCGGGACCCTCTGTATCACGTCTCTGGCTGACATGAAATTTAAATCCAATACACTCCTTCACGGGCAAAGAGCAGAGGCCACACAGGGGAAATTCGAAGAAGCTCTTTATTGCATGTAGTGGCGAATGCATTTCGGCGTATGTTTGCCTTCCTCAGCGCCCAAGAAATCAAAAGGCTTCCCTTCGCATTCTGTAAGTCCTGCCTTCCTTTTGTTTGTTCAAGTGTGCTCCGCCCCCACGAGTAACAGCTCACCTGTTTCCAGTCCTCGGATCTCTTGTGGACTGCACAACCCAGAATGCAGTGTAGTGCTTCCAGGTAGGTGATGGATGGGGGTAATTCTGCCAAGTGGTTGCGCAGAATGCAAGACATTGTGCGAAGTTAAAACCATTTTTTCCTGTTTGTGTTAATGTGCAAACAAAGCGCCTCCTCGAGTCCCCAAACGCTCCAGCTTCAGTGTTCAGGAATCCATTTGGCGGGGACAGACTGGCAATGCGAGCCGCCCTGTGTGAGGTGGAATACCTCACAACCGCCCTTTTCTCCTCCCAAGCATAGAAGCGAGTCCAGACCATCCGATTCCTCGGAAAACCCAAAACTGTCAAAAACAGAGCCAGTAAAGTCCGGGCCTCTTGTGGAGCGGGACCCTCTGTATCACGTCTCTGGCTGACATGAAATTTAAATCCAATACACTCCTTCACGGGCAAAGAGCAGAGGCCACACAGGGGAAATTCGAAGAAGCTCTTTATTGCATGTAGTGGCGAATGCATTTCGGCGTATGTTTGCCTTCCTCAGCGCCCAAGAAATCAAAAGGCTTCCCTTCGCATTCTGTAAGTCCTGCCTTCCTTTTGTTTGTTCAAGTGTGCTCCGCCCCCACGAGTAACAGCTCACCTGTTTCCAGTCCTCGGATCTCTTGTGGACTGCACAACCCAGAATGCAGTGTAGTGCTTCCAGGTAGGTGATGGATGGGGGTAATTCTGCCAAGTGGTTGCGCAGAATGCAAGACATTGTGCGAAGTTAAAACCATTTTTTCCTGTTTGTGTTAATGTGCAAACAAAGCGCCTCCTCGAGTCCCCAAACGCTCCAGCTTCAGTGTTCAGGAATCCATTTGGCGGGGATATATATATATACATACAGCATTAAGAGCATGGGCCCTTCCTTTGCGGGTAACATTGTGGTGGAAAATTTAACGGCCGACCTGAGCCGTAGAAGGAGTACCATTGCACGGCGAGCAGACCCGCGGAGCCATCAAACAGCGGAACCGTTATGTGGGACAAGAGCGGATTATGGAGGCATTAAGGTGCGGCTGAGTAATAAGAGATGTCTGACCACCCACTGCGGTTGTATTTTAATGAGAATTGATATGAGGGTGCATGGCAACTCACTGTAGTAAGAAATGTGCACTTCAGGTACCAGCAGGCCATGCGAGTGGTCACGCCCACTGAGGCAGGTGTCAAGATTGACTATCTGGTGTACTTAAACTGCCGTTGCACGCTGTTAATGCTGTAGCACATTGACAAAGTGCAGGAGTACGAAACGCGTCAGGGCTGGACATTTTATTTTGGAATTTGGCATTTTCTGTGTGACCCAAGTGGCAGCCTCCATAAAATACAAAAGCTTAATCTACTTGTGTGGGCCCTTCCTTTGCGGGTAACTTTGTGGTAGAATATCTATATATATATATATATATATATATATATATATATATATATATATATATATATATATATATATATATATATATATATACACATAAATACATACATACATACATACATACATACATACATATGTATGTATGTATATATATATAAATAAAAACTATTTGGGGTCACCAGTAACAGTAGGTAGTTACAGTTAGGACCTAGTTTCCATAGGAGATGTCTTTTTTTTTTTACAAATAACTTTGGCGCCGATTGAAGAATCTTCACAACATTTTCAAAACTAGTGTGCTAGTCTGGCCCAAAGCTAGACCTTGGTCCAGAAGATCTCTTTTTGTAATGTGGTGTAAATCAGGTCAATAGTTTCTAATTAATTTAAAAAAAGATTTATGTATATCTAGAGACGCGAAGGGTCCGGGAATCTGACAGATCTCATGCTAAGATCAGCTTGGCTGCCACCACTTCAACCAGGAAGTGGTGGCAGCCATCTTGGTACTCGGGACTCAGCCTGAGTTCCAAGAAAAACGCAGGAAACCCCACAAGGGGACAGGGTAGGCATACCCTGACCACTAGGCCTGGTGGTGGGGTCCCACACATTTTTTATTTTGGCATGAATATGTGGAGGATCAGTGGCAAAATAAAAAAAATTTAAAAAAACAGGGTCAGTCTCCTGTGCTTGTTTATTTTAGCCCCCCGGGTGGGCCAGGTCTGGGGGGTAGTCTTTATAGTAATATGGAGGAGAGGGGCACACGTGGACCTCCCAGGCCGATTTTGGTCCTGGGAACTCCATCCGTGCCGTGCTGATATTGAGAAGGGGAAGGGTCCCGTGGCCCTCTATCTGGGCAGATTTTAGCCCTAGGGATCCCATCCCCCAGACTTGGCCTTATTAAAAAGTGGGAGGGGGGCACGCAGTCTCCTTCCCGGTCTGATTTTGGCCCCGGGGATCCTGACCCCCAGGGCCTGGCCATATTAGTAGTAGGGAGGGGCAGGCAGCCCTCCTACCCAGGCTGATTTCAGCCCCAGGAACCCCATCCCCCAGGGCCTGGCCGCAATAACAAAAGGGGAGGGGAGCCGTGCGGCCACCCTCCCAGAGCCAATATTGGCCCTGGAGACCTTATAGCCCAGGGCCGTCTCCTGCTAAGTCCCAGGGTGCCCACCCAGGGACATAGCGGTTTCCTTGCCCGACCGGAATGGGCATGTGCCTCCCTCCCCCATAAAATGTGTTGGGTCCTGGGGGATGTGTCCCCGGGGCAGAAATCAACCTGGGGAGGGGAGCCACTTGACCCCTCCCCCGCATATATGTTTCTGAGCCCTAGGGAATGAGGGTCCAAGGAGGGGGCTCCTGTGCCACCTCCCCCTCCACAAAAACACACCAGACCCCGGTGGAGGTGGTCCCAGGGGCCTGTGGAAGGGGGCCATGGGTTGCTGCCTTTGGGGGTTCGCCACAGGGCCTGGCCACAAGCCAGCCCTTATGGCCAGCCCCTGCCACGCTAGTATGAAGACTGTCCGTACCGTGTGGTTGGCTGCATGTTGAAGGTGGCCGCAACCTCTGGCCGCAGGCCAAGCAATGCAGCCAACACCTTGCTGCGCACGCCCAAAGGCCATGCACAGCGTGGGGTTGGCTGCATGCGGGGGTTGTCTGTAATGTCTGGCCACAGACCAGGCCCTTCGGCCTACCCCCACAATGCACGGGCAAAGGCCATTCGCAGCAGTGGTTGAATTAATGTATTAAATATTACTTTATGTTAAAAAAAACTAGCAATTCACTGAAAAAAAAAACGTTACACGGAAATAATAGTTAGGAAATAGCATAAAAAAAACGTAGAATTACAGTTAAAAAAAGCAAAGGTTATAAGGACATTAATATTAGTTCCGATTTTAAAGACACAAAGCCATAGAAATTCATCAGTTATTGTTATCTCAAGTAAGTATAACTCGTGCCCCAAGGTAACTGTAACTCATGCTCTCGCCATGCACTGCAAATTCCCCCACATATTACATCACTCACAACATCTTCTATGACATCATTGATAACATCACTGCAACATTTGTTGTAAGATTATTGATGATAAAACATGGCGGGGTTGCAAGTTATAGTTACCTTAGGGCAAGAGTTATAGTTACTTGAGATAACCATATGAATTTCCATGGTTTTGTGTGTGTAAAAACAGCGTGACATGCTACTCAACTTCTCTCTACGATACGCCACTCCACTATATGACACTGCACTCCACTATACAACACTCTCCACTGTACTCTACAGCACTCCACTTGACGATACTCTACTCTATGACAATCTACTTCACCCAACTCCACTCTAAAACACTCTACTTCACTCTCAGACACCCTACTCTACTGTTCGACACGTCATTCCATTGTTCAACTTGCTGCTCCAATGTACGATACTTGATTCCACTATGTGAGACACCATGCTCTATATAACACTTTACTACCCTGTACGATAAGCTACTACACTCTATTTTACTCCACTCAATTACAATCTACAGTACTCCAGTCCATCACAATAGACTTTACAACACTCTCCTCCACTGTACCTTATGACACTCTACATAACAACTCTCCACTTGTGGCACTGAACTCTACAATTTGCAACACATTTTGTTTTTAATGTGGGGGTCAGCAAATTAGATTTCTTGGTTCCACAGGACTGGTGTCTCTGTTCCAAAATTCCATTAAAGACTGACAGGAAAAAAAGCTATTTAACTCAATCAGAGGCCCTTATTTATTACATTTACGGTATGGGACTCCAGTGAGACCAACCATCTAGCTATCTTTATCATTTTAACCCCTTCACAACCACCCCAAGTAGCTCTTTAGATGCAAATTTACTGAAAACGGTTGAGTGGATTTACACCAACAAAAGAAAAGCACGCTTTCTGAGTAAAGTTCTAATTTTTTGCCAAATGTGGTGTAGTTCAGTTCATTGATTGTTCTGTATCGCTTCCCAAAATTTCCTATGAGAATTAATTTGGGAAAAAAATGTTTTCTTTTTTGCACCCGGTTGACAGATCACCCCGAAACTTAACAGGAAGGAGATGAGTTGGATGAACATTTTAGGGAATATTTTGTGGAGATTCTTCAAATGGCACCCAAAGTAATTAGCAAAACAAAAATCGCTCTTCTGATGCAAACTCTCCCCCAACTATAACTACACAGTGTCAACAGCCACATTTTGATGAAATGAGGATGACCAGTCCTTAATTTATACAGGTGGGCGCCGGAAGGCACTACCTGCACTTATTTTCGGGGGCTGTGACTTTTTGTAACCTCCCACCCTATTTGGTCTATGGCTACCGATGCCATAATTCATAAGCATAAGAGATAGCCAAGCAATCTTTTTTATTTCCACAATGGCCTATCGAAAATTAAAAACAGCTGCCAATACAGTTATAATTTATGATTTCTTGTACTGGCAACCGTTCTTGTACTTCAACAAGCCATAACAGAAAAAGAGCTGCATTCTTCTTAAATGGTGTACATGTTGCTCTCTCAAGAGGCCAGACTGGGAAGATGAAGGGTGAAAACTAAAAGAGGCACCTGATACTTCAGTGAAGAGTCTTTTCATCCAAAAATGATGTACAAAAATTTAGCTATAAGAGCTTGTGCAGGAAGGGATGCTGGAGATGAATACGCCACAGAAGGACATGAACAAGGGATAAAAAGGAGACAAAAACCAGCAATGTCTAAAGCTAACCCAATTGCAACCAAAAACTTGAGGATAGACAAAAATGAAGGGACCGCGAGGCACTCACAAACACATCACATAAAGATTCCGGCAATAATGAGAGGTCCTAGTCATGGCACACTGTGTCAATTCAAAAGGGAGGGTCTGTAAGCAACCTCCTAACCACAGCTGCATGTAAATGTCTTGGAGGTGTTTGTGTTCCTGTCTGTAGGTGACCTCGGCTGGCAGTTTGGCAAGACTGTTCCTGTTGCAGCAGATCAAAGTCTGATTAACGTGATTTGGCCTTCTGTAAAAATCAGGATTTGAATTCTCCCCAGTTTGTGTTGTTGCACAAGGTTTAGACTAGTTGTTGCTTCTTGTTCTAGGCAAATAGCACATATTCGGTTTGGTGGGGTTAAGCTTCAGGCAGATGCTGGACATCCAGGATTGGATGAGTGGCAAGTAGTGTCTGTGACTCTGATTGTCAGGTGCAGAGGAGGCTCTCAATTATAGTTGTGGGTTTATTGGTGAATGTTTATGCTGAGATAAGTGTGTAGAGTCCCAAGGGGCTTCACGTAGAGTTTGAAGATCATGTGGACCACATGGAGCCTTGGGAACTCCCCAGGTGATCGAAATCTCCTGTGGCCTGGAGGTGCCAATGTGAACAAACTGGAGCCAGTTTGATAAGCACGACGAGAATCAGTGTAGAATGTTTCCAATTAATCCCAAGACTTCAGGGAGTGATGAGTGTGGGTGGTTGACAGTGTTGAAGGCAGCTGAAAGTTCTGGTTTATATCTGGAGGCTGGGGTCACTTTAGCTCGGGCCAAGAGGGCTTCATCTATTATTTGTAAGGTAACAGTCTCTGTGTTGCAGTGTGATCTGAAGCTGCATTGAGAGTCATACAGGAGATAGTTGAGGTGATCCTGAAGTAGTGCATTCATTGCCTTTTCAGTTACCAGTTCTTGTCAAGGACTGGACATGAAGTAGATCCATCGAGTGTCCTTTCAAATTGCCCAAGGAAAGGGCAATTTTTCTCAGTAGCTTTAATTGTAGGAGTAGGAGTTTGAATTGTCTACATTTGTGAAAGGGGAGCCAGTGGAGCTCTCGTAGGTGGGTTGAGATGTGGGTGCGGCATGGGACACTGAGTATGAGTCTTGCAGCACCGTTCTGGATGGTCTGAAGTCTGTGTGGGAGCTGCTTGGAGATTTTGGAGTAGATTGCACTCCCGTAGCCAAGTCTGCTTGTGATCAGTGCTTGCATAATGGTGTGCCTGGTGTTCGTTGGCAGCCACTTGAAGATCTTTCATAGGATGTGGAAGGAGGCAGCGCTCACTGATTTGACTTGTGCTGTCATGTTGAGCTTGTTCTCCAGGATGATTCTCAGATTTCTGACGTGGTCATGAGGATTGGTGTGGGTCCTAGCCCTGTCGGACAACAGGTGGGATCCCACAGGGACTTCCTGTTTCTGAATGCCACTACTTACATCCTGTAGATGAGCTTCAAGCAGTTCTTGGCATGAACATGACAGAAGTTTAGGAGGTTGTCAATGTCTAGTGTGGGTTTCTTCAGGAGTGGAGCATCAGGCCTGCCTTGAGAACCCCATGAAAGATGGCTTTAATGTGGGAGGTGTTGACAGAGGCCATTAGAGATAAGAGTGTTTCTCCAGAGAGGCTATGATCAAAGGTTAAGGTAAGATAACCTTCATAGATGGTGGCTTTGAGGGAGTTAAGGATGTCGGCAAGGTCTGTGAGAGACAGGCATTTGAAAGATGATCATTGCGAGATACAGCAAGGAGGTGTAGGTATCAGAGGACAGACAGATTTTATGTTGATGTGCTGTTGTACAGTCTGTATTTTTTCATTGCAGTATTGGTTGATGGAATTGCACATGTGTGTACAATATGATGAAATTAGGGCCTGACAGGGGCTGATGCTGATGCAATTTGAAGAGGGCTGGCAGCCTCATTGATGGTGTTTGTATAATGTTTGGCTATTGTGGTGAGTTGTTCTTGTGTTACAGAGATAGACTTCTCAGTGTGAAGTCAGCAGGGGTACTTTTTTCTTTTAATTTTCCTTTCAGCCTGAGGATGGAACGTGTTGTTATCAAGGCCAATCGAGTGCTTGGGTGCTGAATGGTTCAAATTCTACTTGCTTGTTTTATTTGGAGCATGGGTGTTCACACTGTTTTCCAGCACAGGTGGAGCTAGCAGAGCGAGAGATGAGTTTCAGCTTTAGTTTGTATTTGGAAAAGTCTTTGAAGGATCTGAAGGTGTGTTGTCATCTTTGGGTTGACCTTGATGAGTTGGCGGGATGCTTGGCAGGATGATGGGCATGTTGCGGAGTCCAGGCTCCTGTGGGAGGCTTGCATTTGGGTGACTTGCGTTGGATATTTCGAAAAGACAATGTCCAGTTTGTGCGCTCATTTTGTGATTTTTCAGTTGTCTAGAAGTTCAAAATCTCCAATGGTGGTGGTGTGAGCATGTTGGATGGATGGAGTGTTGAGGAAGTCCAGAATTCATCTATGAAATCTATGTTCTGTTTAGAAGCCCTATTGATAAGGTGGAAGGTGACAGACTGAGTTGCAGATAGCAGGATGCGACTTGAGGAACTCTATAGAGTGTTGCTTGCTTTTCAATGATGCAGGAACAGGAAGACATATGGTGAGGCCGCCTCCTTTCTTATGAGTGTGATCCATGTGCTGGATACTGTAGTCTGCAAGGAGAAGGACTTCTAGGACATGTGAGGGAGAGCTGTAAGCCATGTTTCTTTGATGAAAAGTACAACACGATTGTGACAGGTTGATGAAGTCTGAGATCTCTAGAGCATGGAGTATTGCAGAGCATGCATTGATTTTTTATTTTTTTAAATATCTTCATTGCATTTTTTTTTCCAGTTACATATATTACTAACAACAATACATGTCAGCACTTACGATGATAACATTTGTTGCATGACAGTGCGTATATAGTCTAAAACTTTTCCTTTCTCAAAGTTGTAATAGCATTTGCGTCATCAGTGTAGGAGTGCTCATGCATTTACATAGCGCTTCGGGCAACTACAGACCGCACAATCTGTTATCTCCAATCAGGGGTCAGAGTGGATCTGGTAAGTACGCCTCTCCGTATCGATGTTTAATAGTGCGGTGATGCATCTATATATGTAGAAGTATTCTATTTAGTAGTGGCACAATTGTTGGTTCACAGTATGGAGCACTTCCTGGGTAAGCAGAGTCAATTTACATGTAAATGTCGTTTCTACTCAGTAGAAATATATTTTTATAATGAAACAACCACATCTAATAAAGAAAAAAATATATATTTTTTAATAGAACAAAACAAAGAGATATCAAAGAGCTGAAATGATATGTAACTAGTGTGCAATGTGCCATCTGGGCATGGTGACAGCCAGGTTAATGTGCAAACAAAGAATGTGGGTCACTATTCTCGTGTGCCATGCGATTTCCATAAATGCTATGGTGACATGTAGCAAAGCCACTGCTGTGTGACGTCCTATGAGGAATGTGAGGTTTGCACCAATCACAGCAGTCGCGGTCAAGGTGACACCTGGGTACAACGCATCTTCTATCTCTATGCAGCCTGCAGAACGTTTGGTCACACCTACCTTGCGGGGGGCTCCCACAGAGTGGCAGTAGTGCGTATGAGGGCTCTGAGCATGCCGTCCCAGGATTGTGCAATTGGGTATTTTCGCAGCCCTGCCGTTTCCTCCCTAAGTAGAGTGGTGCCCTCCGCCTGCGCCCAGACTTCCAGGGACCTCACCCAGTGTACTACTTCTGGTGGATCCTTGTGTTTCCAACGCTTAGTTATAAGTCGCTTTACTGTTATTAGGCCCAGGTCGCGAAATCTGGAACTTACTTTATTGGCCTTAGTTCTTTTAGAAAACCCCAGAATACAGAGTTCCCATGTGCTAGGCACCTTAGTATTGGTGCATGTGGCAAGTGTGCCTGTGATCGCGCGCCAGTAGGGTAAAAGCGAGGGACAGGACCATAGCATATGTAATAGATCAGTGCCCAGAGAACGGCATCTCGGGCACTCAGAGGCGTTGATGGCAAAATATTTATTAATTTTATCTGGTGATAGGTACGCCCTGTGTAGTATGTAATTTTGTATAAGTTTGAATCTCGAGTTATGTGGAATGTGTGTGGCACTGGACAAAACATGTTCCCACTCTTTATCAGTCCAGGGACGGCCTCTGTCTTCAGTCCATTGCGCGCGAAGTCTCTGCAGTGGTTTTAATACATGGACAAGCAGGGCTTGAACCAGCCAGTGTATCACATGCGATCCCTCCCCCATTACGTGTAAATATTGCAATAACTGATGTGCCGGTGGCTCATCAGTTATGTCTCCCCATGCTAGCATAAGTGTAAGTATAATGGCTGCGTGTAAATGGAATTGGCCCACCGGCAGTCTGTTATCTGCTGCTAATGTCTCAAAAGGTAACAAGGTGCCATCTGCGTATAAGCCTACTAACATGTCTACTCCCGCTGCAGTCCAGATCATCATCGTCGCGTCTGTTATAGGGTCTCTATCTCTGGGCGTCCCGGCGAGAGGCAGGGTCGGCGCATATGGGATCGTGTCTTTTGTGAGGTGGAGGCTTCTCTTGTAACATCTATGCGCCAACTCCACATATAGCTGCGTCGGACGAGGAACTTTGCCCAGCGGTTGAAACAGTCCGTATATATAAGCCTGCGTCCATACCGTTGTCTCAGTCGCCGTGTCCGTCAAGTTTTTGCCACATAGCCATTTTGCGACCCATTGCAACTGTGCAGCTAAATAGTATATTTCCAGATGGGGAACTGCTAAGCCCCCACTTTCCGGGGGTGCATATAACTTCAGTAACGCTATCCTGGGTTGACCTGCATTCCAAACTAGGCCTCTGATTAACCTCTCTAATTCCCTAAACAGCCTCACTGGGACATACACCGCAAGGTTTGCAAAATAATATAAAAGCCTGGGCAATACTATCATCTTGGCTAAGGTGATACGCCCCATCGGATTGAGTGGCAGCATCTTCCAGAATTGTATCTGTGATCTTATGGAGGAGATAGCACGAAACAGATTACCCTTTAGTATGTCCACTGGGGACCTGTAGATGTATATACCGAGGTATCTGAACGTGGTCGGATACCAGTCAAGCGCAATCCCGTTGAACATGATATCCGTCGAGGCCACGTCCCCACTAAAAGAATAGACACCTGACTTAGCCCAGTTTACCCTGAGGCCCGATACCGCTTCAAAGCTACGGAACAGTGCTGGTATCGTCGGCGGTATTGCATGTAGGTCCCTTACATACAGTAACAAGTCATCCGCATATAAGGACACTGCATGGAGTCCATCCCTCAAGGGGATGCCCCAATCTTCACCATCCTCCCGGAGGAGAGCTGCCAGAGGCTCCATAGCTACAGAAAAGAGCAGTGGGGACAGAGGGCATCCCTGCCTGGTTCCCCTCTGTACTCTGATTGTGTCAGACAAAAGTTTGCCCGTACGAGCATGTACTGTGGGGCGTTGATACAGCAGTTGCACCAGCTGCAAGTATCCATCACTCAGCTCATATTTACGCAAGACCGCCGCAAGATAGGGCCACTCCAGCGAGTCGAAGGCCTTCTCCAGGTCCAGTACCAGACAGCCAGAGCGGGACCAGTTCTCTACTGCATATTTCTGAATTCTAAATAACCTGCGAATGTTTAGGGAGGTACTTCTGGTGGGAACAAAGCCATGTTGATCAGCATATACTAGAGACGGCACAAATGGGGAGATACGCCTGGCTAGTGTGGAGGCAAGAATTTTATAGTCTGTGTTCAACAGAGCCAGCGGGTGATAAGAGTCTAGGAGATTGGGGTTTCTGCCTGGCTTCTAAAGAGAAACTAACATAGCCTCATTCTGTGTCCTGCACCAGTATATCTGAATATGCCTTGTAAAATTCAGCCAGGCACAAAAAAAAAAAAAAAAAAAATGAATGAATTTGAAGAGGGGAAGGTTTTTATTTAGTTATTTATTTTTTATTGTGATGGGAGCGAATATATATCACTTCTAAGCTGTCAAACTATTATGTTCCTCTCTTAATTTTGATGTTTTTTTATATGTACCTTTATGGCCCATGATGTTAGCCTTTCATTGGCCTTTAATATGAATTTCATGTGATAAGGGGTTCCCACTCATGGAAGGATCGAATGTGTATCATTTTAAGCTGTTGATTGTTCTGTTTTTATATTATGATGTATTTTGATCTGCACTTTTATGGTATTTTTTTAACGTATTATTATTACTATTATTAATTCAGCCGGCAGGCCGTCGGGCCCGGCGTTTTACCATTCGAAAGTGAATAAATACTATCTCTTAGTTCCTCCGAAAGCAGGGGAGCACCCAGCTCCTCTTGTTGATGCTCCGTCAGTTGTCGCAATATTAGGGTAGAAAGGAAGTCTTGTATATCAGCTTCCGTAGCTGTCAAACAAGATTTGTATTCCATGGAATAGTGCACCACAAAAGCTTGGTGTATATCGCTTTGGGTATACACCATGATTCCTTGCGTGTTGTGTATTGCTGTCATGGGTGCTGTAGCTATGTCCTGTCGTATCAACCACGACAGCAGCCTGCCCGGTTTGTCTCCCGTATGATGGGTGCTGCATAATTGAGATTACGAAGACGATCAAGCAATCTGGCGTGCTCTTCCCTAACACGCTCCAAAGGTCCAGTGTCCCCCCCATCGCGTCTCCCTCTCTTTGGAGCATGTCAGTTTCAAGGTGTGTACGGTCTGCCTCCAATTGTCGCCGCATGCCTGCCTGTGCAACGAGACAGTCGCCCCTGATCACCACCTTGAATGCATCCCACTCTACCTGAGGTGTTGTAGCTGTGCCAGTATTGTCTTCAAAGTATTGGGTGATGTTGGCGGCTAGTAGTGTATGAAAGGGTGAGTCTAGCAGTAAATCAGGTTGGAGCCGCCAAGTCAGAATTGGCGGCCGAGGGTGTTCCCACAACATCTCCAATTCGTGTGGATTATGGTCAGAATGCGTCCTGCCTAGATAGTAAGCTGACGATACATTGGGGAGAAGTACTTCCGATAGCATATAACGGTCTAACCGCACATGCAAGTTGTGAGCCCCTGAGTAATAGGAATACACCTTGTCGCGAGAATAACGGTACCTCCAGGCATCTCTCAAGTGCCATTGTGTTGCCCAGTTAGTCAAGGCTTTCATGACGTGGTGGGTACTGGTGCCCGGAATGGGCGGAAAGGATCTGTCTAATGAGACATCAAGTACACTGTTATAGTCCCCTCCTAGTAACATGGGAACATCGTGCCAAGGTGCAAGGATGTGTGACACTCTGTCTAGGAAAGCAGCTTTTTCTGTGTTAGGAGCGTATAGTGATGCAAGTACTACATGCCGGCCATGTAGCATGCCCCTAACTATTACATACCTCCCTTCGGCATCTACCTGTGACTGTGTAATTGTAAACGGAACACCTGACCTCGCCCATATCAGTGCACCTCTCGCAAAAGCTGAGTACCCTGTAGCATACAGTTGACCGTGCCAGCGGCGGTGTAAGCGATGTATTTCTGTTTTGGCCAGGTGGGTCTCCTGCAGTAAAGCTATTTGTATGTGATGTCGTTTGAGGTATGAATATATCTGGTATCTACGTGACTGCGTGTGCATGCCCCTCACATTCCAGGTACCAATTTTAATCGAAGACATACATACAACAACCCTTCAAATGAATCTGTGTCCGTAGCGGCCAGACAGTTGTAGCTATCGAACGTGGCCTAGTGTCACTCAATTTGCCCAGCACGATGACTTGTGGCACATTCCAGTACAGGAGCATACACATAATGGATGATATCTTATAACAAAACTAAAACAGAAACATAATCATATGCAATACCAAAAGGGCGAAAATGCAACCAGCAATCATCCAAACTCCCATATGGCGACAACAGTTAAAACAATCCAGAGGGGTGTACTTCGAACTGCTTTTCGTTAGCTAACAGTCCGCGTACCTAGCAGCTCGGAGACTCCCCATTATCAGGCAAAATACAATAGAAGGGTGGCTGGCTGCGTATATTAATCTAGAGGCATTTATCAAATGCATATATTAATCTAGAAGCATTTGTCAAATGAGTGGTGTACATTAATATCCTCACAATAGCAACAACTCACACAGCAAAAATCCACCGCTCCACATGTAGTATGATACCCATCCCAGCTGTGAGTAAATGCACCGCAGACACAGCAACGTTCACCATGGATGCCCAATTTGGCAATGACGGCGCACCCCTGCATACACACCCCAATACCTTAATTCGTAGATCATGCAAAGATAGGAGCCAGTGGTGTTCATGCTATTAAGTCCGCCGTCTGCGGGTTGACATCTGGCTGGTCAGTCGAGTTCTGTGAGTTCTGTAGGCCATATATCCGTTTATCATCACTGGACAGATCTCGTTGGCTCGAATTAGACGCCTCCTCAGTCCCTAGCGAGCCGCTGATTTCTGCTACCGCCTGCAGGGCTTCCCGCTGCCCGCTGAGAATCATTTCTGAGTGTGGGACTGTAGTTGGCGAGGGCGGTGTCCTTGTACTTGTGAACCTACGCTCCCTCCGTCGTCGGCAAAAAGGGCCTTTCAGCTTTGGCAGTGTTGCGGCATGTTCTCGGGGCTCCGCATTAGTGAAGGTGTCCAGCCAGTCCTCCGCCTCCTCTGATGTGTTGAAAAAGTGGGTCTTATCGTTGGCAACCACTCGTAGACGGGCCGGAAACAGCAAAGAATATTTCAGGTCGTGTTGCCGAAGACGCCTCTTCACCTCCATAAACGAAAACCTCTGGCGTTGTACCTCGATAGTATAGTCCGGAAAAAACATGATTTTGTGATTGTCAATTTGGACACCTTGGAGTTTTCTGGTTTCCTGCAGTATTGAATCTCGGTCCCGGTAGTTGAGGATCCGAAGGAGCATGGGCTGCGGGTTTGATCCCATGGGGTGGGGGCTTCGTCGGAACCCTGTGCGCACGCTCTATGACAAAGTGTGATGAAAGGGACCCCTCCAGCCATAGATCTCTGAGCCATTTTTCCATGTGTAGGGCGGGCTCTCTCCCTACCCATCGTTCCGGTATGCCTATTATGCGCACATTATTGCGTCGTGTCCACTCCTCGGCATCCTCAGCTCTTTTTTCCAGGAATTCCACACGGTTCAGCAAATCAGTGCTTATCTGTTTGTGTCACCTGCGGTTTGATATCAGCAAGCGTAGACTCCAAGGCAGTAGTGCAGGTGGGTAAGGTCAATGGCTACCTTGTCAATTTTGGATTCCAGGGAGGTGCAGGTCTGGTTGAGTGTTTCCTCCAACCGTTCCATGGCGGCAAGCAAGGCGTCTAGCTTGCTCGCAGTCTGATCCGTGAGTCCCTGCTTTGCCATCTTTTCCAGTTTAGGCCTGGACGGCGGTGGTAGGCTCTGCGCTCCCCGTCCCAGTACGTGCCTGGGTGCCGCCCGACATCAGTCACCGGACGCGTGTATCCGCCGCGCACCACGTCCAGCAGGTGTATGGCACTGTATCTCTAGGACAGAAGTAGTGCTCTGAGCCTCGGCTCCGTAACAGCAGGTCGCAGTTTGCCAACGTTCTATGGCTCGCAACTGAGGTCGTGGAGCCCAGCCCGCCACTCACTCATGGCCCCTCCGCAATACGGCTGCCAGCCACCTATTCCAGCCGTCTAGGCCTCAGGAGACGGTAGGGCTTCAGTGTACTTCAATAGGAGTTCCCATGTGGTTAGGGTTGGTGTTGCATCCCGCAGTGGGCATCGATGAGCGCGCCTCCCAAAGCAAACCAGGTAGCAGCGGCCCCCCGCCGCCCCAGGGCACGACAGAATGGATGTCAGAGTCGCGTCTCAGCTCCTGTTCAATCAAAGCTGTGAAGAAGTGGCAACCTCACAAGTCTCATGCAGCAGGCAAGACCAGATCATAGGATTCCTAGGCAGCACTCAGCTCCCATAGAAGCACTAGCAGAGTGTGTAATATTCGTGGGCCATAGATAGGGTTCAGTGTGTAGTTGCATTCACTAGCGCCATCCACTATCCCAGCAAATGAACAGCCCGCGGAATTGAGTAATGGCCCATGGGATACGGCAGGCAATCTCTCAGGGGGGGAGGGTCCTCGCCCCATATGCATGCTGCGCAGATAACAGCAACTATGCCTGTCCAGATAGTGCAGCCATGTAAGGTCCCGCCGCCCCTCCCATGGTGAGTGTCAATGGGCCGGTGAATAGCTTTGTCCCCTCGACCTGCCAGCAGCGCAGCCAGGGCTACAGTCACATCCCCCCCTGCCAGCGGGCACACCCAAGAGTAGTAATGGCCAAACATGCACCGTATCTGGTTCACCGGCGGAGGAGCTGCACACACCGCGACAACTCAGCAAGTAGAGGGCAGCCGATTCAGCCAGCGGTCGTCTCTGGCACGCCTGGGGGGGGCCCTCCACCGCGATCACGCCATGCAGACCGAGGCAACACAGGCGATCAAGGTGGTGCCCGCGCGCACCAGGCCTTCTTAAATGCCTCCCCAGCCGGCATCCGGGTCGGGGGAGGTCACAGTCCAGGACCTCACAGGCGGCACCGCATGGGCTCCAAGCATGCCCCGCCGGTCACCGAGCCCGCGGCCGCTGAGCAACGGAACAGTCACCCACGGGCACACAGCAGAGGCGGGGAGCCGCACACCGGAGCCCTGCCGCGAGGGCAACAGTCAGTCAGGCAGTCCAGGCATCGTCACTTCAGGCGGCCCGCCCCTCGCAGCGCAGCAATCCACAGTCAGGATAGCGACACCCAGGCGGGAGCACTCGGGCAATCCAGTAGGGGCACCAGCCACATCTCCTCATAAGGCAGCCGGCACACTTACGGGCAGAGGCAGGACGTGCAGCCAGCGGCTAGGGATGTTGTCTCGCTGGGACTGCGCCATTACTTTCGGCCTAGTGGGCGGAGCCAAACCACGGATTCGAGTAGACGGAGCCTGCCCAGTCGGGACCACACAGCCATCGGTCTCCGCAGTCGGGTTCCACGCAGCGGGGCTCGGGTGAGTCAAAGTTCACATCGCTGTTGCAGCATCATGTCCTGTGTGATCTCTTCTCTGTTGCAGCCTCCAGAAGCGAATGTACTTGGAAAGAGCAGCCTGTTTAGGGGAGCCTCCGGCAGAGCTCTACCCAAACACGTCTGCCGCCATTGCAGTCCTAGCCACGCCCCCTTGCAGAGCATGCATTGATGAGCATGAAATGGAGACTGTGTTGTGTGGTTTGAGGGTCTGTGCTAGTTAGTGGGATGTTTATGGGGTTGAGTCTGTGTGTTTAGAGGATGTGTTTGTGTGGTCTATCTTTGTGTGTGGTTGCAGTGATGGGTAATGCGGGGTACTGGGTGCAACATTTGATGAGATCTTACCTTGTAGGTTGCAGCGGAAGAAGGGTTATGCCCTATGACAATCCTAACCCTAATAGGGCCAAATAGGTAAAGTCACTGCCTATGCCTGCCCTTTGCTGGGGTGCCTGTGGGCTAGGACTCCTTGTGGCATTGATTGGAAGAGGAAGAGGAAGAGGCAAGAAACTATGCAATTTCCTATTGAGGAGAACACTGGTAAATGCATTTAGGTAAACTTCCAACTGATATAGATAAAGGGAAGAGCATCCAAAGTGTTAACATGTCGTAGCTTGTCCATTGTCCACAAGTTAGTATTTCGGTTTTTGATGCAAAAAAAAAGTTGCTTTTCATTTTATGCCAAAAGTGAATAAAAAAATTGAAAAGTTAACAAAAAATGAGAGATGCAAGGAGTGGGGAAAGAAAAAAGGGAGAAAACATGATTACTCAGCTCTGATGCAGTGTAAAAGTTTAATATCAATTCTCACCACCAAATCAGATTTACGTCAATCATTTTTTATAAGAATGTGTAAAATGATTGGGAATGAAGAACGTGAGATTTTCTACAGCATCGTAAAAGCATGCAGAAATGTTTTGAAACGTAGAAATGTGAAAAATGTAATTAAAGAGAGAGAAAAGGTTATTTGCTTATACAATGTAATCACATGTTTGAGAATGTAAACATAAGTTAACCTAGAAAATGTATGTTGATAACTTCTAAATGTGATAGATGAAATTAATGCCTATATAATGAACACTCAAAACAGTTAAAATGTTTAGTATATGAATGCTTCATAACATGAAGTTTCATAGTTTTACTTTAGTATTTTGTGATATCAATGTGTATAACAAAATGACACACATATTAATTTGTTCGAAAATAAATAATGTGCTAGTAGTACCTAATATTGGCATGTAACTTTTAAACGAAGAATAATGAGTGAATTAACTAAGAAAACTGAATTATTAATATTAATGTGTGTTTTGTATTAATCATAACGTGATAATGATTCAGCAAGTCTTTATGTAGGCCTCAAATGCTTCTTTTTCCTCATTCAAAAAGCAGAATCTATCTGAAATAGTCATTCTGGACGCTATGAGAATTTCTCATGAAGTTTCTTTCCTATGCTCGCAAACAAAAAAGACTCTCTTTCAAATCAGCAACACTTTTGACAGAAATGTATCAATACAATTGCAAACCCAGAGAGAGCGTCTGGGAACGGACAGACAATGAACAAAATGAATCCACTTACTTCAGAGGAAAGGATGGAAATATAAAATAATTGAATTTGATGAATTTGCAAAAGGATAACAATGTTTCCGGATTTCTTAGTGAGGTGTTGATCACACCATGAGCACCCCACAGTGAATAACCAATGGAAACCATATCGTATGATGGAAAGGATTCTTTGTGGGCGTAAACTGAGAGCTTTTAGAAGTATGTTTCCCCGTTGGAGGAAGAGTCGGGGCTGGTTGTCATTTTCAATTTCCGTGCCTGGCATGCTGTCGGACTGAACTCTGATTCTTTCTATCCTATGCCAAACCCTTTGAACTGAACATTCCGAAATGACTCCGACCTGTTCTTTACCGGCTGGTAAAGAGTACAGGTATAACTCTTCGGCTGAAGAGTTCGTGGACTATTTCATGTAACATATTGTGCTTCCACTCTGCATATTCGGTTTGTATAACCTGAATGCTGAAACTTAATTTTCCCATGTCTTCTCTCTCTCTCTAAGTATTTTCCCTAGGTAATCAGCAAATGTTATTTTATTGAATCGGTATGACATTGTGTGACTAATTGTACTAAATGATTTCTATTAAATTGAATCTTAAATTTCATTTATGTTCTTGACCATTCAAATTGAGGCTTAGATAAAATGTTTACATGAGCAAACATATCGTATTGGAGTCATTCTTGAAATAGCTTTTTGTCACAAGTCTTAAGATGAGAAAGATTTTAATGAAGGGTTATATGTTGTTAGCGTGAATTTGGCATTTTCTTATTCTTTGCCCTCATAAGGATTTGCGTCATGTTTTCTAAATATCCAAGTCCCTGTTAGCTCTCGTAAAAGATCCATTGGAGGACCAATGGCAGTTTAGTGTTTTGTTATGGGCACCATAGAGGAAAATTGATCGAGTCAGTTTTCATGTAGGATGTGAATAGATGAGAAAGATTTTGCCCAGCTTCCACAGGAACGGTCCAATGGTAATCATTTTATCAACCGTGGAAGACTACAGAGGCTAAGTGGTTGTGGCAGAATTAGAACCTGCACACTAGGATCGGATTGTCCTATAGGGCAATCTGGCAGTGCCAGAAGGACTGGTTTGGCAGGCCAGTGTATGGGTGAGGTTTTTTTAAAAATGTTTTTGGCTTCTTTTTTAGTTTGGTGGTCTGGTTTTTGGTGTTTGTTTCCTAGATACTACTGCAAACATCACTTGCAGCAGGCTTAAATGTATGCAGTATACCATACCTTGCAAAACAGCTATACAGAGTGTCTTTACAACTTCAAAACTTCCTGGATTTTCAAAGGTCTGCTCTTTTTAGCTCTCTGATTTGCTAATGGGGCCAATTACATTTTGGTGACCAGACTATTTTCTGCCCCAGTCTGACACAGGAGTAGCCATGTGGCCAACACATAGTTAAAGGGAACTTTCTTAAGGTTATGCTAAGGGATTAAGTTTGATTACGTTTAGGATTTGGCAGAAAACAGATAGTAGGCTATGGTAAGGGTTAAAGTGTGGATTAGGGCTGAAGTTGGGGTGAAAGTACATAAACTAGGGTTAAGAGTAAAGGAAAGTTAAGTCCCTATATCTTATAATAGGTTTAGCAGAAGCGCTCAGGGTCTCGTGATAGAAATTAGGGGGAAGCGTTGATGTCACAGTAAGAATAAGAGGGTAGGAAATTAAAATTTTAGGAATATTTAAATATGTAGAACAATTCTCAATAAATATTGTTTGACTTTTTGCATTAGAAATTTAAATCATTACCTTTTCACTAAATGTTTCTCACTTACTGCTTTCTCCCTTTTGTCATGGCTTCCAATCCATATGTGTTTCTTTCGTATGAAAATAATTTTGAAAGTTAAATAATTCTTTACTAGTTTTAAATTATTTCCTCTCTGTATTCTTTTCGTTTTAACGCGCAGTATGCGTACTATTCCGTTCTTGCACGGAGCGGCGTTCGAGTGGGCTGCAGGGCTGAATGCCAGGATTAAATCATGCAGATGGCGATGTCATAAGGTGACCTGCAGGTGACGGCCCCTGCTTGTCTCTGTGGAGCTGCGCTACCTGAAGAAGTGCCGGTCACCTATTCACCCGCTGCTGGCCTGTAAGACACGTTCTTTCCTGTCTGTCGCGGGTGTGTTTACCCTCGTGCGGCGAGGTTAAGGGTCACAGATCTCGCGCGAGGCGCACAGATGGGGTGTGACAGGCATAGGGAGCTGCGCTGCTCCGGCCTGTGGGAACACTTCGGAGGCTGCGCCCCCTTTGTCTCCTGGCCCCCCACTCCCTGAGACCGCCCCCTCTCGGTGGCAGGCTGACAATGGCAGGCCTGCGTCAGTAAACAGAGCAGCCTGCGCCCTCTTGTTCGCGGATCCAACCTTTCTGACCGGGCATTCATTTTTTTTACCCATTGTATTTTTGCAGGGGGGTTGGGACAGAGTGTTACGAATACGCGGCAGGTGCAGGCCAAAGTCTTAGCCGACTCTGTGAAGGATTCCCGTCCCCAAGAAGCAGACACGAGATGCAGATGCCGGGACTGTCTGCGTCGAAGATTAGTGTTTTACAAGTATTGTTGCCAGGCGGGTCCGCGACAGCTGGGGTCCCGTGGCCCAGAACCGGGCTTTCATGGCTGCAACACAACAACGCATTTGCCCTCGATTGGTCTAGATTTGAGAGAGTCGGTGAAGGGAAGCTGGTGTACGGAGTGACATGGGGGCACATTTTAATTTTTTTCTGTAATTCTGTAGGTCTTCGTCATCTAGGGGCTCATTTATGAGCCCCTGCGTCACTTTTGCGCCGCCGGTGCGTCACTTATTGTGACGCACCAGTGGCGTAAAACATGTGCCATGTTGCGCCATATTTACAAAGTGACGCATCTAGGTAGATGCGTCACTTTGTAAACCCCTGCGCCACATTATACCTGCGCCAGGTATAATGTATGCAGGGTGGGCGTTTTGACGCAACAAAGGGTCATAGAAGTGACGCAATGAAATCTACGAGATTTCACTGCGCCACTTCTAGGGTGCAAATGCGTCAATTTCTTGCGCCTGCCTCAAGGCAGGCGTAAGACTGACGCAGGCCCTTTCACACGGGGCTTGCCCCATGTGAAAGGACACATTGCTGGAGTTGCGTCACTTTTGTGACACACTCCAGCGATGCGTCACTTTTGCGCCTACAGATACGTCAGAAATACTGACGTATCTGTGACTCCTTGCGACATGATGCGTCATACTGTAAATATGACGCATCACTGGAGTCGCAGGGAGTGCGCAGTGAAAAGTGGCGCATCACTGTTTTCACGCAGTGATGCGTCACTTTTCATAAATGAGGCCCCTAGAATGTAAGCCTAGGTCTGTGTTACAACCGAGGTGAACAAGGGCCAGCATTCTTGGAATGCAATAGTTGTTACATGAAATGCTACACTTGGAACATGGTGTTGCCGATGACTGGTAAATAGGCAGAAAACGGTTTCCTTACCTGTCACCTGTGTAGACTGAAGAGGGAGCTTCGGACTGCGAGTACGCTGGAGCCGCTCTTCCTTCAATCAACTCCTCGCGGAACCCGCTTCGCGGGTCCCGCTTCGCCTCTGGGTCTTTGTTTAGCGCTGCTGGAAGTGCGCTGTGACTGTGAGCTTTAACTTCAGACAGAGCCTCTGTGGCGGTGGTGTGGGCAGGGCTGCGAGCGTGGTCAGGCGAGGACTTCAAGTCCCAGGAGCGCCTGACCCTCGGCATCACCAGCAGCTGACCCGCTCTCCCTGCTGGCTCCTCCCCCGCCTCAGCGCGGCTAAAATCAGCGCGTCAGTTTCACTGCTGGTTTCCTTACCTGTCACCTGTGTAGACTGAAGAGGGAGCTTCGGACTGCGAGTACGCTGGAGCCGCTCTTCCTTCAATCAACTCCTCGCGGAACCCGCTTCGCGGGTCCCGCTTCGCCTCTGGGTCTTTGTTTAGCGCTGCTGGAAGTGCGCTGTGACTGTGAGCTTTAACTTCAGACAGAGCCTCTGTGGCGGTGGTGTGGGCAGGGCTGCAAGCGTGGTCAGGCGAGGACTTCAAGTCCCAGGAGCGCCTGACCCTCGGCAGAAAACGGGCCTTCCCTTTGGTGGGTCCCAGTCATGAGAACAAGCCTCGGGCAATGCTTGTAGAGACCAACATATCGGGATGTGTTTTCCTTCCTGCCTCATACTGATGTGTGTAAAGCAGCATTGTAACACTCTGTGCAAACTCCTTGTAACCAGGGCCGGTGATATTCCGTAGGCAGGAGGTATACTTACAAAACCGATTCCAAAAAAACAGATGAAGATTGAACCTAGACGTTCAGTATCTCGCATGTGTGCACATGTCCTCATTTTAGGAAGTCTCCACGGTTTTCCAGAGTTCTCTTCTAAACTTGTTACAGGTTCTCCGGTAAACGTTTGGGATTTCCTACTTGTGCGCATGTGAAGAACTCGCTGCATGCACAATTGAATAAAGTGTAAAATTGCATATGTGAAAAAGCCTCCAAATGCACCTTTTTTCATTCCCTCTTGTCCTCCGCGGAAACATATTTTACCTCTCGTGAATCCCTTCTCCTACACCCTGCACATTTTGGACGTGTTGCACCCGATTCCCTCCATGGAAGGGAAGTGAATTTTGCCCCTGACAGAAAGAAGAACATTTCCGATTGTTTCCAGGTTGGAAATGGGTGCGGTGGGGTGGAAGTATACAAAACCCACACACTATATGTCTGTGAGTGTGCACAAACGTTCTGGGAATCCCTGCACTGAAACACCTTCCCTCCTTCTGGGAGTACTTTTTGTGCGTTTAAATCCTTGCATGAGTAATTTTTTATGAGTGGATAATCATTTTTGTGAATATGAAGACTGGCCTTAAACTAATAAAAATGGACATTTGGCGTCCCCCTGTTTTGTTTGGTCTTCATTATGTATGTATGTGGTCTAGTGTATCCCTTCTTGGACACTTGGTTAGGTGTCTGTCTTCATTTGTGGGCAATTTAATGTCTTAGTTCCTACAACCACGGTTTGGTGTCTTACGTCATGTGTGCATGATTTGGTGTCTTCCATTACGTGTGCATGATTTGGTGCCTGTCTTAATCCTCTGCATGTGTTGGGGTCTCCTGTTGTACATGCAGGGTTGGTGTCTTTCTTCATTTGTGCATGGTTTGGTACCTTTATTCTTGCATGCATGTTTTGGTGTATTTGTTCATGTGTATGTGGTTTTTTCAGCTTGTATGCAGGATTTGGTGCCTGTCTTCATTTTATTGGAGAGAGTTGGCAGTCCCTCTTCTTGTATGTAGGGGTTACTTATTACTTCTTGCATGTAGGATTTGGCTCCTTCATTCATGCTTGCATGATTAAATATCTTCCTTATTGTGTGAAATACATAACTTGGAGTCTGCTTTGAATGTGCAGAGTTTCGTATTTGCCTTCGTTTGTACCTGATTTGGCGTCAGTGTCCTTGTGTGCCGTTTTGGTGCACGTGTTCTCATGATAGATTTTGGCACCTCTATTCAGGTGTGCACACTGTGCTGTCTGTCTTATTGCCTGTTGTTCATGATCTGTTCAATTTATGGATTGTTTGTTGTCTTTTTCGTTGCACTCTAGTTTTGGTGTTTTCTTCATGTGTTCATGGCTTTGTGCCTTTTTTTATGTGCATAATTTGGTGCCTAACTTCTATTGCACATGGTATGGTGCCTTCTTCCTTTTGCACCAGTTTTGGTGTCTTTCTTCATGTGCATGTTTTGGTACCTGTTCTCATTTATGCATGGTTTGTATCTCCCTTCTTAGTCAAGCGGTTTGGTGTCTTTCTTCATGTGCATGTTTTGGTACCTGTTCTCATTTGTGCATGGTTTGTATCATGGTGTCTTTCTTCATGTGCATGTTTTGGTACCTGTTCTCATTTGTGCATGGTTTGTATCTCCCTTCTTAGTTAAGCAGTTTGGTGTATTTCTTCATGTGCATGGTTTGGTACCTGTTCTCATTTGTGCATGGTTTGTATATCCCTTCTTAGTCAAGCGGTTTGGTGTCTTTCTTCATGTGCATGTTTTTCGTACCTGTTCTCATTTGTGCATGGTTTGCATCTCCCTTCTTAGTTAAGCGTTTTGGTGTCTTTCTTCATGTGCATGTTTTGGTACCTGTTCTCATTTGTGCATGGTTTGCATCTCCCTTCTTAGTTAAGCAGTTTGGTGTATTTCTTCATGTGCATGGTTTGGTACCTGTTCTCATTTGTGCATGGTTTGTATATCCCTTCTTAGTCAAGCGGTTTGGTGTCTTTCTTCATGTGCATGTTTTTCGTACCTGTTCTCATTTGTGCATGGTTTGTATATCCCTTCTTAGTCAAGCGGTTTGGTGTCTTTCTTCATGTGCATGTTTTTCGTACCTGTTCTCATTTGTGCATGGTTTGCATCTCCCTTCTTAGTTAAGCGTTTTGGTGTCTTTCTTCATGTGCATGTTTTGGTACCTGTTCTCATTTGTGCATGGTTTGTATCTCCCTTCTTAGTCAAGCGGTTTGGTGTCTTTCTTCATGTGCATGTTTTGGTATCTGTTCTCATTTGTGCATGGTTTGTATCTCCCTACTTAGTCAAGCGGTTTGGTGTCTTTCTTCATGTGCATGTTTTGGTACCTGTTCTCATTTGTGCATGGTTTGTATCTCCCTTCTTAGTCAAGCGGTTTGGTGTCTTTCTTCATGTGCATGTTTTGGTACCTGTTCTCATTTGTGCATGGTTTGTATCTCCCTTCTTAGTCAAGCGGTTTGGTGTCTTTCTTCATGTGCATGTTTTTCGTACCTGTTCTCATTTGTGCATGGTTTGTATCTCCCTTCTTAGTTAAGCGTTTTGGTGTCTTTCTTCATGTGCATGGTTTGGTGCCTGTTCTCATTTGTGCATGGTTTGTATCTCCCTTCTTAGTCAAGCTGTTTGGTGTCTTTCTTCATGTGCATGTTTTTCGTACCTGTTCTCATTTGTGCATGGTTTGTATCTCCCTTCTTAGTTGAGCGTTTTGGTGTCTTTCTTCATGTGCATGGTTTGGTACCTGTTCTCATTTGTGCATGGTTTGTATCTCCCTTCTTAGTTAAGCGGTTTGGTGTCTTTCTTCATGTGCATGTTTTTCGTACCTGTTCTCATTTGTGCATGGTTTGTATCTCCCTTCTTAGTTAAGCGTTTTGGTGTATTTCTTCATGTGCATGTTTTGGTACCTGTTCTCATTTGTGCATGTTTTGTATCTCCCTTCTTAGTCAAGCGGTTTGGTGTCTTTCTTCATGTGCATGTTTTGGTACCTGTTCTCATTTGTGCATGGTTTGTATCTCCCTTCTTAGTTAAGCGTTTTGGTGTATTTCTTCATGTGCATGTTTTGGTACCTGTTCTCATTTGTGCATGTTTTGTATCTCCCTTCTTAGTCAAGCGGTTTGGTGTCTTTCTTCATGTGCATGTTTTGGTACCTGTTCTCATCTGTGCATGGTTTGTATCTCCCTTCTTAGTCAAGCTGTTTGGTGTCTTTCTTCATGTGCATGTTTTGGTACCTGTTCTCATTTGTGCATGTTTTGTATCTCCCTTCTTAGTCAAGCTGTTTGGTGTCTTTCTTCATGTGCATGTTTTGGTACCTGTTCTCATTTGTGCATGGTTTTTATCTCCCTTCTTAGTTAAGCTGTTTGGTGTCTTTCTTCATGTGCATGTTTTGGTACCTGTTCTCATTTGTGTATGGTTTGTATATCAATTCTTAGTCAAGCGGTTTGGTGTCTTTCTTCATGTGCATGTTTTGGTACCTGTTCTCATTTGTGCATGGTTTCTATCTCCCTTCTTAGTCAAGTGGTTTTGTGTCTTTCTTCTTTAGTGCTTGATTTGGCATCTCTCTTCTTACATATGTGGCGTTTGGTGTCTTTCTTGATTTGTGCATAGTTTCGTCATTTTCTTCTTGTGTGCATGGATTGTATCTTTCTTCATTTATGCATTGTTTGTTGTCTTCCATCTTGTGTGCACACTTTGGTGTCTGTCTGCATTGTTTAAGGTTTGCAGTCTACCTTCTTGAATGTAGGGTTTATCCATTTTAGCACACATTAAGTGTTTTCGTTGTTGCATGCAGGTTTCAGGGTCTACCTTACTGTTCGCAGTGCATAGTCTTGTGTCCGTCTCCTCAAGTGAACGTTTTTTTGGGTGCTGTGTTGGTGTCTGTCGCCTTTTGTGCCGTATTTGGTCTGTCTTCTTGTTTCAGTATTTGGTGTCTATCTTTATGTGTGCATATTTCCGCTGTTTCAAGCACCCCCTGTGTGCTGTTTGTCTACATAGGTGCATGTTTCAGCATCTTCCTCCTTGAGCGTAGGGTTGGTTCCCTCCTTTCTTTGCGCGGTGCCATGTACTTTTATGCGCGCGCTTTGGTCGGTGTTCTTGTCTGTAGAGCTTGCATTTATCCTGACCTCTGGAATCCGGGGTTCATCGGACTCCAGCCATTGCCTTGGAATGGTTGGTTCACAGAGCGGGAGGTGATTGGCTGACGTGGGCCCTATGCTTGACAGACTCGCGCACTGACAAGAACGGGTTCAAAGGTTAAAATTCCTTCAGTGCGCTGCACCTCGGGGTCATGTGAACGACCTCTGCGGGTAGAGACGGGACAGATGCCGCCTTCCAAGGTCTCTAGCAACAAGTCCGGACTAGTCTTTTTGAAGGAGGCCTCTGCGCTGAAGAACTCCGGGCACATGAATAGTCAGTCCCTCAAAACCATGTCCGAAGGAGCGCGCATGGAAATGATTTCTATTCAGTGCAGGACCCAGAGGGCAGGGCTCCCCAGGGGAGGAGCGTCTAAGCCCCTCTTCGCCCCCCAACCCCTATTTAATCAATTAATATTGTGTTGTACTCGAGAAGGCACGTCCTAATCTAGCCCTCCGTGGACCATCTGCTCCTATCTAAGGGAGAGTTCTCATTTGTTGTGACCCTCCCCCATAAGAACATCTTCCCACAGCCCAAGCCACCCAAGAATCTCAAAGTAATTCCTGATAAAATAATGTTTCCCTTCTGAGAATGTACAACACTATTGCTTTTTTAGATTGACTGGGGCTGGACTCTACAAACGAGCTCATTCAAAAAAGTGAGCCATATGTAAAATGTGATTCAATATATATGTCGTTTCGGTATAGCGCTAAAGTTGCAAGCAGGCTGCTTCAGGGCATAGTTGGGCCAGTGGGCCCAAGCTACCATGTGCAATTTTTGCAGCACTCCACATTTTATGCGGCTTACCCTCAAGCAGGGTGTTATCCCGTAGAATGCTGAATTGATAGGTGTTCATCAAGTACCAATGCAGTGCAAGGCATCACTGCTTTGAATTTGCACATGGGTGCAAGCATACTGTCAAGCTAAAACAGAATTCTTTCATGAACGCGGGGAATGATATCATTGGCGCATGCCACTGCCCAATAGTTAGTTTCTCATTAGTGTATGCAGCACGGCTCGATTTTCATGTAATCTGGGCCTCTGTGTCACATTTAAGACTGTACTCAGTCACACAGAAATACGTTTCTAATCAGGTCCTTACCACCCAGAATGACCTGCTGCTGACTTTTGAAAATCACTTAAAATGCACTTTCTAATTTTTTTCCTTTTCCTTTTCACACAAAGTCACAGATTTTAGGAAGAATTCACACAGGTGGCCCCAATAGAATAAAATAGTGCTTTAAGCTATTGATAGTTTAAAAACCATAGTGGCTAGAAGTCCAGTGGCTGTCTTCACCCTACCATTCTTCTGATGCTTGAAGTATGAGCAGGGCAGCTGGAATTATGGGGCAGGGGAGGCCAAATTGTGCGGCAATGTTGACTAACTTATGCAGCAAGAAAGGCAAATTATGTGGCATAATGCAGCACATTTCGTGATAGTATTACATTCTTTTGTCATTTTTACACTTGTTATCACTGTCTGGGCATTGGTTACACCTCATTAGTACCGGTTTACTGACGCGGCCCGTGCAGGTAAGAGAACTGGGGCCAAGTGGAGGAGATTTCGACGGACGATGATGAGGAAAAATTTATTATTTATTTGATTTTCACTCATCATCCATCGTAAATCCCACCCTCCAGACCCCACTGCTCTTACCCGCATGGGCTGCAGCTGCTGGTTTAACTCCCAAATGCAGCAATAAGCAACAGAAAGGTGACCAGTCAACCTTTGGCACGTGCATTCTACTGCACGGCAATGCATTTCATTGCGGTTTTTTAAAATAACTTTTGAGCTGTTTGAGCTAGAAACAATTACATTTGTTAAAACCTGCAGATGATGCAGCAGATGATGGATTATGTGGCAAATGCAATGAATCTAAAATGATGTGTAAAATGCAGCAGCAAAACAATCGCATATTCCAGTGGCCCTGATTATGACTACTGTTCTTCTCCCGTAACCCCTGGTCCAGAGTCTGTGCTTTGGCTGCTTGAAATGTTCAGCGTTGAGCTGTCCAGTTGTGGTACGAGACATGAAGAGAAGTCATGTATACTAGGAAACTGGATCAGGAATAGAACTGTGTACATTTTGAACAGTGGAAAGCAGATTCTGCTCTTGGCTGCAGTCTTATGTTAACTGCAACTGGACCTCTTGTTAAATGCATGCTTTTGGGGCTGAAATATCCCCTGCATAAGCCTGGCAAGCAAACGCTCCTGTTTGGAGTTTCCCATGTAGCATGTTTCTGAATATTTTAGTTTTTTTGATCTGGGCACACAAGACAATCACAGGCGTACATGGGGCCTGAATGGAAATGGATTGAGGCCCTGAACATGGCTTTGTGGTCTGGACCTGCCCATTGTGTGCACCTGTTATCTTCTGAACATGAGTACCACCAGCTCACCGGGCTCTAGAGAGCTGAGTGGTGGCAGTGACTGATTATACCTGCAGGATAGGCATTTTGGACAGGGACAAAGGGATTGCCTTATGGCAACTCTCTCTGGCCTACTCTCCAGCTTACAATAATATGACGGTCCCCTGAAACAAGTTCCTTCACTCCATTCATGTGGTATATGGATCTCACATGTGTCTTCAGAGTATGTATTGTAGTAGGATAGGCGCAAGGCTTATGTGCTGTGTTTAACTACAGCTACAGCCGGGGAATCCATTTTGAATTTCCTGTGTGGAGATGGTCAACAAACCTGAGGTTGGAAGGAGCCTGCCAGCCGGCAATGTGAATTGCATGACTTCCCCAAAGATCCTGGGATCCTTTGAAGTTAACTCGACTTCCGTGTGTGGAGGATAAGAGACAGGGACCTCTTTGAAGTAAAGGGGCAGTCCTTGCCCCCTTACACAGCCATTCTTCTCCAGACGATTCTCAACAGCCTGTTAAGGTAGCTGAGTGAGGAACCCTCTCTCTCTCTCTTTTGAGCCTTTGTTTTGGGTCTTCCCGGCAAGAAGCTCCCGGCATTCCCTTTTCCTAATGATACCAAAGGACAAAGACTGTAGCTTGACCAGTCATGGAGAAAGAAAGCAAACAGCCAGAAACCACCTGAAACCAGTCCCAGAGCTCGGTATGTAGAATCCCCAGTATATGTCTGCCAGCTGAGTATAAGTATGAGGCAGAAACGCCAGTCAGCCTGCCAGGATTTCACACAACATTGTACACTGAGAATTTCTTTTTTTTAAGTTCCAGGTTGCAGAGACTGGCTGCTAATTCCCCTTTCCCAGGAACCTTAACAGGAACCTGGATGTTCTGCGTCTTGCTATGAGAAGTTGGCTCAAACTCCCTTGAAGGAAGAAGTTCCTTGACTGCTGAAGAGGGCAATGAAGGTATCCCTGCATAAAGGAAAGGATGCATTTAAGAGAACTGCGCAAGGAACTGTGTAGGAAGGACTGGATGTTGGGCCACTCTAGCCTAGTAGAGTAGGAGTGAGGCCTTGTGATCCTAGTCCTCTTACAATATGTCCAAATGTATGGTAACTTTTTCCCCTGAAACTTTGCGTGCACTTTGACTTCCCCCCATCAGTCTGCGGAGGATGGTGAAAGTCAGCTGAGTTCTGCAGAAGTGATTAGCGTGGACAGACTCAATAAAGAAGCAGCTGTCACGACTTTGTGCAAACCAGACAGCCACCTTCTATCTCACCTGCAGGTCTCCTGGCAAGAACAAGGACTACATCAATTTATTCTCAGATCTCTTTGCCACGTCAACAATCCGGCATGCCCACACAGCCCCCACGTAGGTGACTTTATACTCCCAGAGAACGCAAGCTCAAATAAAAAAGAGACAGCGTATCAAGGAAGATGCCTGCACACCAAAATTTAAAGGCATAGTGAATACTGAAGCTTTTGGGGACTTGTCAAGCACCATTCAAGGGCAAGGCAGACAGGGGTACTGAACTCCAACGATGAAGATGGAGGTAATTTGCTACTGGTCTAGTGGAGTCCATCCTACTATGGCTCTGCAGACTGGGCCAAGAAAAAACCCTTTCCACACTAGACTTTCAGGGTAGCGTGGTTGATCTGTCACAGGTTTGTCAGAGCAGAGCAAGAGCTGAAAACAGTCAACCAACAGACACAATAAAGTGTTTTCCAGCCCAGTGCTAGTCCATTGAGTAAAATAAAGTATTTTCATCACATATTACTTAATTCCAGGAAGGGCACTTAGGGAATGCAACACAGGGTTAAATTCTTTTTTGTAATTCTAGGTGCTACCTGCTCCTAATGGAATTTGCCAGTGCCTGTGCTCCCTGGCTTCTCAACAGGCTGGTTGTGCACTTCCCAGTCTATCATTTGCACTGAGTTCTTATGCCCCACAGTAACTTTCTTTGGGTAATTGGAGTCCTGGCAGGTGTGGGAGAGACACACGCAGCAGTCGCACTCACGTGGTGGTGGCTTCAGGGAACCTGAAGTCTTAAAGGGATCCCTGTGCGGTGATCTCCTCTCACATAGTCCCATCTTCAGCAGTTGCAGCCCCCTAGGCCTGGTACAAAATGGACACAGACTCAGCAGTTGCATCCTCCAGGCCAAACTCAGTTTGCAGATGTCTTTGGCAGTTGCTAGAGCAGAGGGGCTCTAATGGCAGCAGCAGCACCACCAGTCTTTCAGCTAAGGACATGATACTGATGTTGATGCTTTCTTTCTGTAGAAGATGATGCGGTCACAATGAGAATCTTTTAAGGATATTGGAGGACCCCCTTTCATGCTTGGGCTCCTCCTGACCTCATTCCTTTGCAGTTTCTCATTGTCTCTAGCTATTACCCTCACCTAGAATATGCTCTACCTTTCCTCCTTGCCAGTCTCTCCTACCAGGCACACTTCATCTTTCTCTCAGAATGCAGGCTTCTGTTCTCTTGATAGACCCTCAGCTCTTCCAGCGGAGAGTGTGGCCTTCAGCTGAATTCCTCTCAACTCTGGGAGACACGCTGTCATACAGACAGCAGCTCTGGTCACACAACAGTCATTTGACTACTCTGTGGAGCCCTTTCTTGCTTGCTCATGAAGAGCTTGGAAGTGGAAGAAAGTAGATCCTACTTTTGCACACATCTTCCAGACAGGGGATGTGGATCCATAGTGTATGGGTTCAGAACCGATTCGGGTTAGTTCTGTTTAAAATGTAATTCTCGAGCTGCTCTCTAAACACAGCCTTTGTATAAAGTAATGGCTCTCGCAGCAAGGAGCAATGGTACTGGCTCAAAGCAGGAGTATTTAAAACATGTAGTCACTGTTCCTTGTAGAGGATGAAAGAGGAAGAAACTTTTTTTCGTGTGCTACTCTATCTGTGGGGGACAGTGTGTCCTCATCATAATGCCCTCACACACCCCGAAGGATGTCATGCTTCATCATTTGAGCTTTGCTCCTCGTCGGGCCGGTGCTGCAATGCCCTACGGGTCCCCCGAAGCGTCTCTTTATTGGAGATCTTTTGATTAGAAGCCGTTTGGGTGCGTGGGTGTAAGTGGCAGTGAAGTCTAAAGTGGTGTGTTAAAAAATGACTGGAGGGAGAGTGGGTACTATTTATTAGGGTGATCTCTTTGTCATTGTTAAAACAAAGTGTGTAGTGGTGCTCTAGGGGATATTATGTCCCTCTGTAGCTGAGTATATGTCCCTAATGGAAATATATAATGGACTACATGTTTCGCGCTGTATGTGGCCTCAGAAGGAGATCCAAAGCGCTTCTTCAGGACCAAAGGAAGGTCAATTTTAGTATCAGTGGTGGCCTGAACTAACCAGTGCCACCAAGTTTGTAGTAGGGAGTAGCGTTTCCCTTAATATTAGAGTCAGGACCTCATGAGATCAGTGAGGGCACACGGGAAAGTTCTTCCGTAGTAACAGGGCTGATCCACCTGCGTGCCTCTCCCTGTCTCCGCCGGCAGAGAAACATGTTGACCATTATATATGTCACAGATAGAGTAGCACACGAAAAAAAGTTTCTTAATTCTTTCATCCTCTACAAGGAACAGTGACTCGCTTTGTGTACTAGTTACTTTTCGGGAGCAAGGGTCACTGGACCTAATAATCAGCCCCTAGTGTCCACCTTCTCTATAAATAGGAGTATTTAAAACATGTGCATGATGAAGTGTGATTTCTCTACACCTGGCTGCCACTTAAGCAATAATCAGAGACATACAAAAAGGACAGCCACTGCCTAGAAACGTCTTCACTTTGAACAACAGAAATCTTAGTCCTATTCATCTCCCCTATCATCTACCAAATGGCAGTGCTTTGTTAACTAGAACCTCATGAAATGTCTAAAGGTAGCTCTATCTCCATCCCCTTCCCTTCAGTGTCTGGGTCTCCACCGTCCAGTCCCAAGAATGTAAGGAATAAATGGCCACCATCTCTCAAAGCCACCCTCAACCTTCATGCTAATCCAGAAGCATCCAAAGTAGATCCCACTGGCCCCAGTAGTCACACAACACTACTATCGTGCATGTGCTACCCACATACTGCCCATACACACAAACTTGCAATATACACTGAATATCAGAGCAAGGTCCTGGGTTGCACCCAAAAACAGATCATTACACAAAAGGGGTCTGTAGTCTGTGATATCACTGATCAAGAGAAAAGGGTCTGGTCACACTAAAGGATCACAAGACTCAGTACACTGCCACCACCACTCTACATAATGAACCCAGGGCAAGGACAATAGTCCACAGCCTCCTACGAGAGCATGCTTGACAAACTCTTTCATATTGCAGAACAGTTCCTGGACTTTGAATTGTCATAGGTAGGCCATGCAGTCTGCCCACACACTAGGTTAGCAAGAAGCTACGGCCAAAAATAAAAAGCCAGGATACCAGTTTACACATGCAGTCAGGCATTCTGGGCAGGGGTACACACCCGTTTAGGATACAGAAGATAGTTCCATCTCAACAGGACTACAATAAAGTTGACACACCCAAAGAAAACTATACAAATAATTTAGAGCAAGGGTACTCACAAACATTTTCACAAGGGCCACAAAGTGTGGTCTGTGATGTGACCGAGGGCCGCATCGATACTAGCCGGGTGGCGTTCTGGGTGAGGGGGAGGGTGGGAACTTTTGGTGCAAGATGGTTTTGAAAATGAAGGTATTTCTAAAGTTAAGTGGTGCAAGACAACCTATTTAGTTCCCGCCTTTAACTTAACTTAACCTTTAAATAAAGGCTTGCCTGTAGATGTAACATACGTTTAATGATAGTCGAGTGAACAGCAACCCAGTGCTGCTGTTGATCAAGGGGCCGCATGTAAAGGTCAGGAGTGCTGCATGTAGCCCCCGGGCCGTACTTTGGGTATCACTGGTCTAGAGACACCTAGGCTTTACCAAGCTTACTCATTGTGTCGAAAGCCCTGTTTGAGTGAATGGAAATTGATCCCCATAAGACCTTGGGATAACATTATGTGCTTTCACCCTTAAGCTGCTATGCTACTTGTAACAACCTGTCTCAATGTTGTACTGACTTTCCAGTAATAACTGTGTGTATTCATTGTGCCCTCTGCATTTCTTGTGTAACATTTAGCTGTGTGGTGTAAATAAAGTATATGTTTTTGATTTAAAGCAGAAGCACTGGTTGGACAATGATGTCTGAGTTTCGGTCTCAAGCCACCTCGATGAGTAAGCCTTGAACCACACTGGCAAGCGACTCTGATGATCAAGAAATGAAGGGGTGAGGAGGAGCCAAGATGGCGACCGGGACGGCAGCGTAGATTCCCGGCTCCGTGAACCTCCGCATCCCGCACGGATATCCTGCATGAGATCCTTATTCTGCGCTACGAGATCGTGTTCGTAAACGAAAGTGGCAACCGATTGTGTGACCCTGAGGTTTCTGACTGCAGTACCGCCGGAGAAATCAGCGATTGAACTTTGCGGCCCGTGCGGTCCCGAAGCCGGGACCTCGAGTGGACGCCTTGGCCGGGCGGCAGTTTAACAACAGCGGCCTGTGGTGACTGGGTGGAGTCGGTCCGCCGGAGTGGTGCTCCCTTCGGCCTGCATTTTGCTGTGGTCGCTCCCCCCCTGCTGAGCGCTGCGGACCGAGGACATGCCCGGGTGTGCAATTCTCGGATTCTGTGGTGTTTGCCCCTGCCTTTGACGGTGAGCTGCCCGGACGCCGTCCCTGGTTCGGCCTGATCCTTGCGGGCTGCTCCCGGCTTTTTGCGGGAGCTGGTCCGTGGCGGAGACGACTATTGCCTGTGACCGCGCAACGGTTGAATCTGTTCCTCCCCCAGGATCCCTGTCTTCAGCGACGTGGACCTTGAGGCGTTGGTCCCGGGGTCCTGGCCCCAATACGAGTCGGGCCTTCCCAGCGGCCATTTTGTCATTATGCAGCCTACCATCCTGTCCGCTGGGACGCAGCGGGACTGGGGGTGTGTGACGGTCGGGAGTGTGGCAGAGCGATCGGAGAGAGCTGCTCTGGGGTACGGCGACCTCCTGGAGGCCCTTGGTGCCCTTCATTACTCCTTGGCTCATGGCGCCGGGGTCCTGGGGAGGAAGCTAGATGGTGTGGTATCAGCGTTGGGACAGTGGCGGCACGCTGGTCCACAAGTACACAGTGGCTTTCCACACTGCACACAGGAGGAAGATGTCGCGGCCCCCCCCGCGATTAGTGTACAGCCGGACACTCCGGACAGTATGCTACCGTGTGGTCAGCTAACTGTGGGCTTGATCTGCTCCGGAGGTATTGGACCTGAGCGGAAGATGGTGGCCTTGTCCCGTGCGCAATCTCCGGCGGCCCAGGGACGATTCCAGCAACGTGTGTCTCATTTGACTGCTTCAGCCTGTCTGGACCATGTGTGCAGTGCAGATCCTGGGGCGGCACTGGAAAAGACGCCCCCCCATGAAGCGGTCCGTGCTGATGCTCAGAGACTTCCACCCCACCTGTGTGCGTCGCTTCCCGACTGTTTTTGGACACTCCTGTACCTTGGGACATCGGACATGGTGCTGGGTCGAGGGGCAGGCATGGGCAGAATCGCAAAGAGCGGTCAAGGCTGAGGCTGATCCTTCGGGAGTGGTCACCTAGTAGACAGGCGGACTCATGGTTGCGTGCTCTTATGGTTATTCGCATAGTTGGTGCATAATGCTCCCCACTCCCCCCCTCCTCTTTTGATATGATCAACCTGGTGCTGCTAATTGTTTGCTGTGGGGAGAATTCACCGTGCGGGAGGGAGAAGCCGGGGGTATGTTTTGAAGGCCCTCCTCCAGTTTATTACATTCCCTCCGCCCCCCCGTCGGGGGGGGCTCTTTCTTACTCCTTTTTTCCCTGTCTCTTCTATATTTCGGGTCTAGTTCCAGGGCGACAGGCACACTGCTGGGGGGTGGGGCCATACTCATTCGCAGAGGTGCAGGGTGGGGGGATGGGGGAGGGGACTCTTTAGTCTTTATCTCTTTTTCCATGGCCTCCTTTTTCTTCTCTGTTTCTTTTTGCTTGTTTTTCTGGGATCAGCGCGGTGCACCTCTCTTATTGTGAATCGCTTGCTCTTAATGTGTGCCACAGTTTCCGGGGGGTTCGCTGGGCTTTAGGTACGGGGACCTGTAGGCGCAACTATCTTTGATATTGCTCCCCATCCGTACTTTCCCGTGTTTGCGCCATTGATTCAATGTATTGCTGCTTGCTGCTTGCGTCTCTTATCCTTGCCCCTTATCGCTGTTGGGAAACTGTTTGGCACCTGATCCTACTGTTTTGTTTTATTATAAAATGAAAAACCCTTTCTCTCCTGGTGTCCTACCTGAGCGGCTCATTGGCCGGACTATACTGTATCGTAGACTTTGCTCTCCGAGGTGCCGCCTGTGTTTACATGTGCTTTTATTGTTCTTATTCCTTAGCGGCCGGCCCCGGGGGGTTGTAGGCCCATACGTGTAAGTGATTGAAACGTCAATAAAGGTTTTTCAAAAAAAAAAAAAAAAAAGAAATGAAGGGGTGTACTTGGTGGTCAGATTTGGCCCAGCAGTCAGTAAGCCCCAGGACCATGATTTGATTTCAATAAGCCCTGTTTTCCCTGCAACTCCAGAAAATGTTCACTCACCTGCATACCTCCTGCAAAGCACAGAAGAGGTACAGAGTAACTAGATACACATTGAAAAGTATTGGCAATTCCATGTACCTTATTCATGTAACCAGGGCTGGTTTTAGGGCAGTGCGACCGGTGCAGCCTCACCTGGCGCTGACATTAGTGGGGGGCGCTGTGTTTAAAAATAACTGTTGGTCTAAAACCACATGAACTTCCTTGTGTGTCCAGCAGTTTTCAGGCAACAACAAAAATGTCAAGATAACTCCGGTGATTAATGGTTCTTTTGATGAGAGATCAGAATTTTGTCTAGTTCCAGTTTTGACTCATCATAAAGTAGCGCAAAAGGTTAATGTGCCTGCTGTAAAGAACATGCACCATGCAGATAACATACCTACATGTGAGTGAACTATGAGTAGCAGTATAAAATATGAAATGTATGTCAGAGAGAGGCTATGGAAAGATGAGGTGCACTGTTGGAGAGTGGCAGTGAGGGAATTCATGGAGAAGGAGGTCATGGGGGGAGGGGGGTGGGAGTGCCAAAAAAGACAGTTGCACAGGGCACCACCAGCACTAAAGCTGGCCCTATTGTTACTGAGAACATAGTCTTTCATTTTTTTATTAACAAAACTGCCATGACATTATTTTTATTGTGAGGGATATTTGTGATACTTAAACTAGACCTTCTGCTCCACACCACCCAACACCAGTAAGCCATGACAATGTAATCTTGCTACCCTGAAAGTCAAAGACTAAAGAAGAGCTATTGAGCAGCTCAATGAGCTTGCATCAGTACTTTGTTCCTGTGTTTCTGTGGACGGCAACAATAGTTGTGACAGGATTTCCTCACTGCCATTGAGTCACACAGGATATCACTGGTTCGATAGTAAAGAAGGTGAACCCTCTCTCCATACTCTAAACTACATGCAATCTCTTGCATACAGATGGACAGATGGAGAGGAGGTTAAAGACTTGCCACTCCAAGGCATCAGTGTGGGTTTTTGAAGTGGAATACCTTGCAGTGGTATGTGGCTGTTTGGCAGTGCAGAGTTTGGTTTACTCTAAGTAAATATCTTCTGGCAACAAAAATAAAATTCTGTATACAAGCATGCCCATTCTTAAGGAAGTAATTATTTTTGGCAGAGCATATCTCTCTTCATATCTTTCTACATAGCTTTACATTAATATTTAATATAAAAATATTTGTAATACTTATTTTTGTGTTAAATAAACTTTTTTTTATTTTTCCCTATACTTTTTCATGCAGAGATCTCAGCCCAGGTTGTGGAGTCTCGTTATGTAGAAATATAGGGAAAATTGAAAAAAAAGAATTAACTAGAAAAAATATTTTCATATTAAATATTAATGTAAATTCATGTTACATATTTATTATAGACAAAATACAATAATGTTACAGTACTATTAACTTAATTTTGAAATAAGTAATTAATGGAAATATATGAAGTTAAATTAATTAAAAATATTTGAAGTTTAAATTAAAAAATATATTCCTACCTAAAAAAAATAATACACATGAATAATTATTGAAAATAAGTATAGAATTAATGAAACACAATTTAGTAATATTTTAACAAAAATTATTGTGACTTACATTTTGTATTCAAAAGCATAATACAATATTTCATAATTAAATAATATGTATGTTCTATTTTGATATATTTATGACATTACATTACATTTATTGATTTTCATTAATGTAATTATATTTATCATTATTGCCTGAATGATTGTATTTTAATTGCTTACCTCCATTATTTGCTATGGAAGGGTGATGCCGTACTAATGGGTGGCCATGTGTAGTGCTGGACTTTCTACTATTTTGTTTTAGTAGTAACTGCCACTTCAATTTTGTCAATAGGCAAAAAGTAGCAAACTTACGCAACCATGTAAATTACTCAAAAGTTTAAGTTGCCTTTTTGAATCAGCCCCATATCCTTCAATTGCTGCCTCTAGACGTCACCAAGATCAGTAGAAAGCAAGTTAAAATAGTACACTTCCTAAACCATATGTCTCTGCCCTTGGTGTAGGGTTCAATTTTGTCTTGCTTTAAACAGCACTAATTCCAGTCTTATGGTAATACACCTGATGATGAAACCACCTTTTCAGACCCCAGTGGTTAGATTACAATAATACAGCACATGGCCTTGGACTGACCCAGGCACACACTGATTGGGGTGTGTGTGAGAATAATAAAAAAGAATAAAATTGATATGAAAAAATATGTGATTTAAATATCGACTTCCAAAATGTTGTGATGGAAAGTGTATACAGGTAAGTAAAGATTTACTTTTCTTAACTCCACATCTTTCTACTTTCAAGATATATATTGTCAAGGTTTATAGAAGGTGGGTGAGAATTGTAAATGTATACTTATCTATAAGTAGCTACCTTCATGGTATTTTAGCAATAACTTTTCATAATATTTTTCAGCATCAATATTTGTTCACAACATTCTGGTAGAATACCCCTGAATTGCACCGTGGGTTCAATTATAGAAAAACAATGTGCTGTCGCCAGTGCAGGCGAGAACTCCCGAGCTCACACCAGTGGTGAAGGATCACAGTGAAGGGAGTGATGGAACCATGTGACTCTATCTGTGACTGACAGCAGACAGGCCTGATTTTCAAGAGGGGTCATTTTGGAACTAGTCAAACCTGTATGTGGATGCCGGAGACCCCATAACCACTTGAGGTCACGCTTGTAGTGTGCAAAAACTGTTCAGCATTTCCTATGTGATGCATAGTCGGTGCATATCCAGACAACCTGTTCGCCTCTGAACCAACTTTGGTATTACAAAGTGGGAGCATAAACTAAGGGGTCCCTTTGAGATTGCGGTATCTCAAAATGTGCTCCTGCATGACTTATGGGTTCCAGAGTAGCGTGCTTTTCAACAAAAAATAAAAAAAAATTAAAAAGCGCTTCAAACCCCATCAGGGGTAGCGAGCCCTATACAAACCTCTTACCCTCTTCTATCCTGCCGCTACCCTTCTCTATCCAAATAACTGAATAACATATCCACCACTCAGATTACTTCATATTTCACTATACTAATTTTCAACACTAATCCTTTATGGGTTTCCGGAGTAGCGTGCTACTGCCCATCAGGGGTAACAAGCGCTATATAAATACAAACCTTTTTTCCTCTTCTATCCTTCCGCTATAATTCCGAATCAAAATAACTGACTAACCTATCCACCACTTTACTTTCATATTTCACTACACTAATTCAACACTAATCCTTTATGGGTCCTGGAGTAGCGTGCTACTCGCCGAAAAAGCGCTTCGACACCTCGTCAGGCATAGTAAGTGCTATAAAAATGCAATTACAATACAATACAATATTACAAAAAAGGACTGTACAACCCTATAAGCATAAGTGGCCCCTTCTGTAATACAGAAGTGCCCCACAGACACAAAACGCAGACACTCACACCTGTTGCTTCCCTGGGTGACTACCGTAATAGTCACACAGGTGTTCTCCATAGCAGAGGAATTGCCTGCTGTTCTATTAACATTAAGGGTGCGGGAGTCAATAAACAGTACTCCTGTTTCAGTTTAGATATGGGGAAGGTGTCATTGAAATAAGTACCCATTTTAGGTCTTGCAGACAGCTGTAACTGTGGCAACTTCATGTCATCAATTCTTCAAAAATTTACAATAAGGGCCATTCCTCCTTCAGACACTGACTTTCACATGTTTCCCTGGTTTGCTAATATTTGAATATGATATACCTCAAGACCCAGGCATTTTCAGGATGGTTACATCGTATCATTTGTGTTTCCATCAAGTTTTGAGAATTAAGGAGTACTTTTGTTAAACTGCAGATGCAGCATATAGCTTGAGGGGCTGGTGTGCATCCCTTGATGTTTTTACTTTACTGGCACAGCAACATATTAATTTCTGATTTTTTTTTTTGTTTTCTTTAGGAAGTGCTTGCTGTTGGATGTCTTAGCCTGTCATGAAGTGTTACTAAGTGATGCCCTTGAGCTTTTATTTTTTTCAATTTGCTGTAATGATAGCATGTTGGATGTACAGCTTTTTTGTTCGCAAAATAGAGACATGCACAACTATAGACTTTCCTTAAAAGGCAACAAAAAGATTTGCACTTTGTGAAAAGTATCTACTATGCAATAGTTTACTGTGTATGACTTTTAAGTTCTCCACTCAAACTTCATCTTCTGAGTTCTTTTGACTGTAGAGTTTGACTAAGCTAAGCCAACCTGTTCGGCAAAGAAGCCCTCCTTCTTTTATACATACTGTTGTAACCCAAGATGTTGGCCCAATATGTGATTTTCTTTATATACCAGCAGGTAGCAACACACACAAGTACACAAATAACCAGTACCAATCACTTCCCCTAAAAAAAACAACAGACCTATTGGTGTTGCCAATGCTTGTTATATTTTGAGTAGTGGAGCGTTACCGCCTCATATTAGAAGCTGTCGCATTGATATTGCATGGAGAGTGTACCGTAGGCATGGAATGCACATTTGATGTAGTTTGTAGCCTGGATTTATTATCTCGAACAGGAGATGATAAAAACACACTTAACACAACTATGAGCAGGGAACAGTTCAAGTATTTAAAGCAACCATGTCTCCATTCACATGCGTGAAGTCTACATTTTCTAGAACTATGATCTACAACATCTTTAGTAGGGGATGTAGTGTGTTTCTCGTTTATCGTGTTTGTATCTTATATATTTGTATTTAAAATGATTTTGAATAGCTATGCATGTCACTGAAAAGCTTCCCAAAAGCAACTGAGTGAATGACAATGTGGGCAAGAAGCCTATGGGTTCAACACCCATCAGACTGAACTTTTCAGATTTGTTTTGTTTAACCTAATCCCAGAACAGCTTGGTGTGCTAATTTACATGCAGCTGCCCTGGGGCAAGGGTTGTGGTCTTGTCCGGTTGAGTTACACCTCAGACGCCAGCTGCTGCGTTCACCAACCACATCTCCATTTCAGTGCATAAGGCTCTGGAAAGCAGGTGGTACATATGAATGGAAAATGCATCCATCATACAATATTGTTCTCAAAGTAAGATTTCAAGATTCTAATCTCTGCTTCACCACAACATTGTGTGATCATGGAGAAATTGCTGTATATCCTTCTCTCAAAATTGTGAATTTTTAGAAATTATTTGAACACAGGTATTCAGCTTTGTATGTTGTGTTTATTAAGCTACTTGATCCAACCCACATGCAGCTCTAAGGAGCAACGGAGCCCTTTGAAGAAAGCGTTTATATTACAGCCGCATCAGCGCAAATACAAAGAGCCCGATTCACAAACTGCACTTTGTAGAAAGTATTGCAGTACTACAAAACTTACTGCAAAGTACTATTCACAAACTGCGCTTTAGTAAATTACACTTTTGTAATAAATTACGCATTTGTTGTAAGCCCAATCCTCAGCCTTTTCAATGGGTGTGTGTTGCAGTAGCAGGTAGATGATGTGTACAGCTTGACTTAGTACAAAAGAAAAAGTTACTACAAAAGTGCAGTTCGTGAATACTGAAAAGTAGTAAATGTTGTCAAAAGTGTAAACTTACTCAAAAGAGTAAGGGGCATATTATCAAGAAACGGCGATAATTATCGCTAAGCGCACTTAGCGCTAGGATAATTATCGCCGGCTAGCGTGGATTTTTATCGTTGAGATAGCATGCTATTAGCAACGCTTATCTCAAAAGCGATAAAAATCCTAGCGCTAACTGCCTAACGTGAGATTATCGCTGGAAACCCAGCGATAATCTCACAAAATGTGGTGTTAGCTTGTTGATAGGGCCTCACAAACTTAGCCATGATATCCACCTTCCATAGGATATCATGGCTAAGTCAGTCCTGAAGCAGGCGTAAGGAAAGTAGCGATAACAGGGGTTATCGCTACTTTTCTTGCCGCTATGCTTCATGGCGTGGGGCTTGATAATAGGAGAAATGTCGCTTAGCGACATTTCTCCTGTCATGTCAGGTCAGGAACGCCCACTTTGCATCTCATTAGAGATGCAAAGCTGGGTGTTAGGAATTCCTGCGCTAACGCAAGGTTTCACGCGTTAGCGTGAGCTTGTTAACTAGGCGATTAAATTATCGCCGCTTTTCGGCCGAAAACGGCCGCAAAAGCGGCGATAATTTTCTATCGCCGCGTTGTAGATAGGCCCCTTAGTAAGTTACCTTTGTGAATCAGGCCCGAGGTGTGGTACCCAGAACAGTATAAAATGTGTATTTGTGGTATCTTGTGACAGCAAAACTGGCAAAACCAACTTGTGATGAGCCGGATGAGTGGTTGGAAGTCATTTGGACCTTATTAGACTAAATAGTTATTTATTACATTAGACACATTGGACCTGATTCACAAAGGTAAACTTACACTTTAGTGTAAGTTTATCATTTTTTTGTTATTCACAAACTACAAGTTAATATTAAGTTTATGCCAGTGGAGACTCCACAGTCGGGGCTGAGATCTCCACACATAAAAAGATAGGCCTTTCCTAACTTTTTATGTGCAGAGTTCTCTGCCCAAACTGTGGAGTCTCTGCAGTCATATACTTACAATTAACTCAGGGTTTGTGAATAGCAAATACATTGGAAACGTATCTTTCTGAATCAGGCACATTTATATCACACCTGTTTACAACACTGGATCGCACAGATTTGGTCATTTGATAAAGCTAGGATTAAAAGGCAGTTCTAGCATACAGCTCTTCCTGTTGAAGATTACAGGGCTGAGAGGACGTCACATGTGACAAAGAACACAATTTGTATTTATCACTCCATCTCTGCAGAGCAGTGTTTTATCCATGGTTTACTCAGGGTACACTTCTTACAGTCTCATAGCTGCAGTGGCGGCTGGCAGGGAATGGGGGTGGCGAGGCAGGGGGGTTGGAAAATAAATAAAAATAAAAAAACACTTATTTTGTAAACGGCCGCTGTCTCTTCATCGCATTGCCGCACTTCTTGGTGAGGTCCAAACCAGGAATCAACCAGGCTTCCCATGTCCAATCACAACGCTGCAATGCAGTGTTGTGATTGGCTCCTCATAGCCAATCACAACACTGCAATGCAGCATTGTGATTGGTCTGAGCACCGTGGTTCGGCGTTCAGACGGGGATAGGGAGCCTGTGCATGTTGCTCACCAGGCTGTGAATTGCATGTTTGGTCGGCCTGAGACGATCATGCACACTTGGAGTGTGCAAACCACTCCTCCCGCTGTGTGACCCCAGCCCCGCCCTGCCCTAAACCAGCCCCGTAGCAAAGAAAAATAAAATGATAATAACAAAGTTGATATAATTTTATTTGTATTTTTTTTCTTCTCTGCGAGCAGTGGGGCGATGCTCCTCCGCCTTAGGAGCCCGAGCCGTCCCTGCATAGCTGACTTCATTTGGTAGGACTTCTGAACAACATGCTATCATTTTCTTTGTGGAAAAAATCGCCTTCTGCATTCTTAAGCAGGAACATCATTTAATTTGATTTAGAATCAGCATTTAAATCTCTCTGGTTTAGGCAACATGTTGTTGTACATTAGTGCACCTACATTATTTTGCTGTGATTTATCATCTGTTAGTCGTATTTTCATTTAGTCTCTAATTTTTGAAACGTTGTCTAACGACTGCCTGTTGTTTACTATACACTTAAACTTGTTTCAATGTTCATATTTACCTTATTGAAATACTTACATTTTTATTTTGTTCACCAATTCTTGCCATCCTTAAAAAAAGATTGATGATCTGCACATTGTCTTCTCATTTATTGAAATAAAAAAAAAAAGGTCTCCTGTGAGCCATGACATGTGCCAGAAGCAAATAATCCCTCAGTTGTGGTGGGTTTGTGCTACTGATAAATGTTCTTTAGTTGACATTTCTGACAACCTCCTCTTGTATTTTTCATTATACTACAAGCCAATGGCCCTGATTACGAGTGGGCCAGCATATTCCGACTCGTGCGCAAACCCCTGTTTATGCACGGGTCGGATTTATGAGTTTGGCTGTATTCAACATATACAATAATTATTGAATGTGTTAAATACCTCAGCTGTCGTTGAGTTTCGGTAGGACAAACCTGCCAAAATGTAACAGGGGAAATTGAATGGTATTTACCGTACCATGTAGATTTTGGTGTGTTAAACATGTTATTCCCCAATAACTCATTATAGGTGTTACTTATCGCCCATCGTATTGTTATTTGTCATGTGCGATAAATAATACCTAAACTCGTAATCAGGGCTTTAGTAATTCAGGACATACCTGATATGTAAAGGCAAAGCTGCAACAGAAACACACAAACAATTGTTGAGACAACACCGGCTATTCTTGGAAGGTATACATTTAACAAACACAAGGACTGGCAATGCCAATAGGTCTGATTATGAAATAAATTGCCTTTTGTTTCATTGATGGATTTACTCAATAACACATCAGATATGCACTTTATCACTCATTATGGCACTCATTAATCCAGTCAAATATACACTAACTCATTCTTACATTCGCCTTCCAACACAACCACTATAAAACACGCACAAGCACAACAACAAATGAATAATAAATTAAAAGAAGTAGAAAAAAAATCAAATATGCTGCCATCTAAACACTTCAGGCATATGCTTGCAATAACAAACCCACGCATAGCAGCAGGTTTCTGTCCTTGTAGAGGTACTGTAAAACATATATTGTTGCTTTAGAGTTCCAGCACGGCTGCAACATTTAGAAGCAAATCACTGGTCTTCGAATGGTAAAACAAGGCTAAAATATGGGTTGCAGCATTCCATAATGGTTTCCTGGTTTAGAGGAAGAGGCTGCATAGGACGCGGTGCTCTGCCCCAGAAAGTTCAAGCTCCGGAAGCCACATTGCTGCTGTCTCCGGCAGCTGATTAAACAAACTAAAATATTCACAGCTGCATGAAGGGGGCGCACTTTTTACTGTGGAAGCACACAAGTTCTTCCCAATCAAAACAGAAACTCCTCACTGCCAACATGTGTGCGGAGCCCAAGTCCCACTCTGTAGTATTCCTGAAAGCTGTATTTTACTTGTAAGGGTGGGCGTAGTTCGCGAAGTAGCACTTCGCGAAGCTACGCAAAGTGCAGTTCGCACTACGCGAGCTTCACGTAGCACTTCGCGAACTGCGTAGTAACGTGTTCGCACTGTGCAAGATGTTGTTTTCAATGATTGCACAGTGCGGACAAGCAACCGGCACTGTGCAATCATTGAAAATGGCATCTTGCACAGTGCGAGCTGTAGTTTTCTGCTGCTCGAGGAGATTTTTACTCGAGCGGCAGCTTTCTCAACGCGAACTGGTAGTTTCTCATCACGAGCGGTCGCGAGCATACGCGACCCCTCGCAATGAGAAACCTGATCTCCTCGCGTTGGGAATCTCGCCGGGAGGTTTATTTCCCTTGTTCGCGATCGCCAACTTGATGTTGCTGATCGCGAACAAGGAAAAAGTCTCGCCGGGATGTCATTTTGCTTGCTCGCGGTCGCCAACTTGACGTTGAGGACCGCGAGCAAGCAAAAAATGACCGCAGCACTACGCAAGACTACGCTACGCGTGTTCGCACTGTGCTACGTGCAATTCGCGTAGTGCGAAGTAGCGCGAACTTCGCAAACTTCGCGAGCGTAGCGTAGTGCTTTGCCCAGGCCTAATTTTAAGATGATCACATAACGTCTGGTGACAGCTTTCAAGCCAAATCTAAAATGCTCACGAACGTCATTTGGGGGGTCGTAAGGTGTCAGAGCTACGACCCTGGCTTTCCTTCAGTGACCCCTAGCACTGTGCTTGTGACCCCAGGCCTTTAGAGGAAAGTAACAAACTTGAAGTGAGAGAGGTGAGAACTATGTGATAGACACATAGGTGACAAAGAGACAGAGCGATGCAAAGACAGTTGAAAGGGGATGGCAGGATGAGACAGGCTGTACACAAAGAGGCAGATGAGAAAGAGAGAGCTAAGTACACAAAAAGAGAGGGGAAACAAGTGTGAGTTGGTGATAGACAACTGCGAGGTTGGTGAGACTTGGAGGAGAGGCAGAGTGAGAGTGGATGAGGCAGTTGAGAAAAGTAATAGAGACAATGATGAGAGAGATAGCTTAAAGACAGTGGAAGATGGGTGTGAGAGAGAGTTGCAGTAAAAAGACAGGTTAGAAATACAGCAAGAGAAGTGGGGCGTTGGCAAAGTTATGGCCATATTATCAAGGAACGGCGATAACATTATCGCCGCTTTAGCGGCAGGAAACTGCCGCTAAAGCGGCGATAATGGGCTTGATAATATGCCCTTGTGAATTCCCATAGCAGCCCAGGTTCTGGTGTGAACCTGGGCTTCTACGGGAATTCACAAGGGCATATTATCAAGGCCATAATCGTCGCTTTAGCTGCAGTTTCCTGCCGCTAATGCGGCGATAATGTTATCGCCGTTCCTTGATAATATGGCCCTTAGAAAGTAATGGCTGAAAGAGGGACAGAAGAAAGATTGGTGATAAAATGACAGAGCTGATTGGGATATAGTGGTTATCCCAGTTTAGAGAAAGACATAGAGGCAAGTTTCAAAAAACAGCTGAGGGGCAGGTGGGGAGGAGAAAAGGTAAGAGATATAGAGGTGATGGTGGTAGTGATATTGAGGTAGAGACAGCAGGGGTGAGAAAGAGACAGCAACAAACGAGAACGTTAGGAGAGCAAGATGTAATAAAAAAGACAGACAGAGGAGAAAAAGGCAACGGTTCAAACGTCATATGACATCACTTCCTATGATGTCAGTGGGAGCAAAGGACACGTGAGTTGACTTCTGCTACCCCAGGCATTTTGTCCATCAAACGTGCTATTTTGCAAATGTTTTTTAAAGTGTTCAAATACTTTACACATGTTGCCATGAAGGTCAGTGTACCATTTAAAGTATTCACATTGACTAGACTAAACATAGGGGTGCTTTTTTATCAAAACATTTGACAATTTTAGCACATGAAAAGATAAAATGTTCAGCAAGTGATATCTTAAAACACGTGAGACATGCATGGTTAAAAGGAACACTGAGTTAACTAAATTGCCAATGGCTCAAAGGAGATTAATATGACTATTAAATGAATGGCATTTGAAAGTGCAACCATAACGCAATAAGCTCACACATAGAGAACTCACGTGTAAGTATATCTTCAGGTCTTGTTTTTTTATTTGTTTTCTAGCACTTGTAGTTCTGTATTTCTAAAGAGGAAATCCAAAGAAACAGACTAGGAGGGATAAACAGGGCTGAATGAGCCACTCATCATGACATGGAGCATGTTACATGTGCTTTTTCTTCATGGACATATTTTCCACTGTTTCAATGAAATGTGCATCTAGCAACAAAGAAGAATGTTTATTGGAACCCGAAGGGGGATAATGTGTCCACTCATTTCTTCTTCTATTGCATTCTGGTGCTTTTTGCTCAATTATTTCATCATAATCACAAAACGACATGTGTCTGAATCAAAATAAAAAGTAGTACTGGAAATCTCAGCATTGTGCCAGTTCTACCCTTGTGATAAAATGCAACTGAAAGTGTCATTCATGGCACACGCACATGCTACCCACAGAAATGTCACTCCTGTTCAACTAGAAAGCCTGACAGCTGTGGCCCTCTCTGTACAATCGTGATGCAACGAGAGGCCATTTGTTTTGTTATTGTAGATCGTATTTATATAGCGCTTACTACCCCGAAAGATGTGACGCGAGTAGCACGCTACAACGGAACTCAAGAGTAAAGGTTAATATAATTAGTTTTTCTTTTTTCTATTGTGCATTAATTGTGTTAGAGTTGCTCTCTTTATGGTAATGTCGAGGTTTCTTACCTTCTTGGATATTTTTGGTGATTGTTCTAGATTATCAAGTTAGAAGCAGAGAGGGTCGTAGGTTTTCTAGTCGCCTCAGGTGAGTATTTTGGTTTGGGAGGCATTCAGTTTCAGGAGCCTCCATGCCATCCATTGGTCAACGGTCCAGGAGCAATTTAAGAATTTTGATGATCCAATATCCTTTGTGTTTTCCAATTTCAAAAGTATCTGAGTAACTTCTGTGTACTTATAGCAGGTGAAGTCAAAATCATTGATCCTATCTGGTAATGATTCCATATAGATGTTGAAAAGCATGGGGGAGATTGATCCTTGAGGGACTCCTGTCATAATACTCTGTGTTTTAGAAGAGAAAGGAGGAGTATGTCAAATATTTGTTCCATTGTGTAGGTACAATGTGATCCAAGCGAGAGCTGGGCCTTCTATTATGCCCACCTCGTCTTTGGAACAGTGTTTCATGATCAGTTGGGGCAGCTATCTGGTCTACTGCATTTTTAAGGCCATCCCAGATAGAGGCATGGGCTGATTCAGTTTGGAAGTCAGAAAGTATGGAATTTTCTTCAGTGAATTGTGACATTTGGGCAAAAAACGCCATTTCTTTAAGTTTGCTCAGGAATGGTCCTTTTGCTATGGGTCTCTAGTTGTCCAGGGTAGCTTCTTTTTATAATAACAGACATATTTCTGTCTTTTGTAAGTCTTCTAGGAACACTGTTGTTGTTAAGGAGTTGTTGATGAGTGTTCTGACTGGGATCGCTGCAGAAGTTGATAGTTGAATGTTTTTTAAGATTTGAGGTGTAGGGGAGGAGCCTAGCGCGCAACCAAGATGGCCGCGTAGGTGCGAGGCTCCCGAGGACCTCCGCGACCTCCTGAATAAATCCTGGAAATATCCTGTCCTTGTTAAGGGGACTGTGTCGGGGAACCCGAGCTGAGGCATTACCCGTTTTTTGGGCTCGAATCGGACCCCGAACACCGGTGGGAACATCGACTGAAGGTTGCGGCCTTCTCCTCGCCGGCCCCCCGGATTGGAGTAGTGGCGTGATCCGGGGACAAGGTGAATAACAGCGGCGAGCGGGGCTGGGCGACTCGCGTACCCCGCACTTTCACTTTCGCTTTTGCGCCCTCCTTGCTCTCTGGCGAGGTCGGGCTGCGGCGCGGGGTGCGGTGGTGTTGCCTTGTCCTGGTGCCCAGCTGACCCGCCTGCGGTGGATCGACCCGCAGCTCTGTGGTCGCCCCCTTGACACCCGTGATCTGGTGTGACGGCCCGTTTGGAGATCTTGGCACGACGGTGGAAGGGCCAGCATGGCCACCAAACAAGATGGCGACCGGGCGAAGGTGAAGACGACCCGCCGTGGTACGGCGCACCAGGCCAATAGTATGGACCGCTACACGCTCCAAAAGGGTTCTCCGGAGACAACGCGGTCATCCCCGGTGGGCCCGACGGAGGCACCCGCCCATCCAGTGGATCTAACCCTCCGGGACGTCATGGGCGCCATCGCTGAACTGAAGGCCTCAGTGGACCAGCGTTTTGACACCTTGTCGCAAAAAATTGACTCGGTCCTGGTGGATGTGGGACTTGTGAGGGCGGACTTGTCAAAAACGAACGACCGAGTCGACTCCCTGACCCACACCACAACGAGCCTCACGACTGACGTGGTGGCCCTCCAGAAGGAGGTGCGCCGGCTTGGCCAGGCGAGCGCCCTGATGGACCGGCGACTGGAGGATTCCGAGGGTCGCGCCCGGAGGAATAATATCCGCATTATTGGTGTGCCGGAGGGACGTGAGGCGGAGGCGGCGGACCTCTTCGTGGAAGACTTGATCCTGACCCACCTCCAGCCCCGGGGGCTGAGTAAGTTTTTTGCGGTGGAACGTGCCCACCGCGTCCCCGGGGGCCGCCCTAGGACCGGTGCCCCGCCACGGCCCCTTATTGCCCGAATCTTTAATTTTCGGGACCGAGATGCCATCCTCCAGACCTCTAGGCAACAGGGACCGGTCAGGTTGGACAACATGGACGTCAACTTCTACCCAGACTTTACCCCGGCGGTCCAGAAGCAGCGGCAGAGCTTTATTGGCGTCAAACGTCGTTTAAGGGACCTAAATCTTAAGTACTCAATGCTCTTCCCGGCTAAGCTGCGGGTGGAGGTGGATGGTCGCACGCACTTCTTCGACCGGCCCGAGGCGGCTGGGGACTGGTTGGACACCTTGCCTGGGGATCGGGGCCGGGGGGGTGGGGGGAGCGCGGCTGGCGAGGAGGGCCCGCTGGATCAGAATTGAGGGATGACTGTATTGCCTTGCTCGGGACATTGTTCCTTCACCACATACTGCTTCTGTAGGTTCCCCTCCCATGGAGGTCGTGTGGGGCCTGCTGGGGGCTTCCCTCCTCCTCTGGGGGACTAGTTAGTATTTAGCTATGGGGCGACAGGCACACTGCACTTTGGGGGGGCTGTCTGGGCTCATGCAGGGGTGCAGGGAGGGGGGAGTTTTGTTGGGACCGGGGGGTGGGGGGGGTGTGTTGTTTGTTTGTACCGCAAGGCAATCCTGCAGCTGTTTTGTTGTCTTTAGACTGCTCGGTGGGGGACGACCAATTGTTTCGACGTATGATGGGGGGTAGGGACTTGACGGTGTTGTCATGGAATGTTAACGGTCTGGGGGATAGGATTAAGCGTGGTGTGGTCCTGCAGTATTTAAAACGTATTTCACCAGATGTTGTCTTTCTGCAAGAGACGCACCTTATAGGTAACACCTTTCATGCAATGAATCGGAGGGGATATCGTTTGGCGGCCCACTCTGGCTTCACCTCGGGCTCGCGGGGGGTGGGTATTATGATTAGGAACTCGCTCCCGCTGGAGATTGATGAGGTGCACCACGATGAGAGGGGACGTTACACTGCTCTGGCGGGACGTATGGAGGGTAGAGTGTTCAGTTTTGTGTCGGTGTACGTCCCGCCTGGGCTACAGGCCACTACATTTGCGGACCTGGGGCGCCTCCTTCTGGAACTTCCGAGTGGCCTCTTGGTGGTGGGAGGGGACTTTAATGCGGTTGTTTCTGGATCTATGGATCGCCATCCCCCTAGGGACCTCCCTCGGGCACAGGCGTGGCTGCCTGGCCTTTTAGACACACTGGGCCTGGTGGATTGTTGGCGCCTAAAGCATCCCGTATTGCAACAATACACCTTCCACTCGGGGGCCCATGGTAGTCTCTCGCGGCTTGATTACATCCTTATCCCAGCAGCCCATGCGGGGAGGGTGGGAGAGGTGCGCCATCTGGCACGGGGTATTTCAGACCACTCCCCATTGTTGTTGCATTTCGATGTCATCCCGAGGGGGGATGGCAGGGTGGCCCCGATTAACGCCTGGTATCTGCGCGACCCCTCCATTCGTGCCGACTTGATCACATCCTTGCAGCGCTATTTTGAGGAGAATGAGGGGTCGGTCCCATCTGCCCTCTCCCTATGGGAGGCTTTCAAAGTGGTTCTTAGAGGGGAGGCCCTCTCCTTTATTGCCAATGCCCGGCGGCGCGAGCGGGAGGAGGTGACCCGGGTGGAGGCCGAGATTGCGGAATTGGAGGGTGACCTGGGGAACGGGGTAACAGACGCCAAGTTACATGTTCTGCAGTTAAAGCAGGCGGCCTACCGGGCCCTCGTCGCGGAGGCGGCCAGGGGCCTTGGTAGAGAGCAGCAGGGGCGCTTGTACGATGTGGGTGATAAGGCCGGTAAATTGATTGCGTGGTTGGATAAGAGAGAGAGAGCGAGCCGAGTGGTGCCTTTGATTGAGAGCGTGGATGGTGCGTGTGCCACGGAGCCGGAAGCCATTGTCTCCTGTTTCGCGGATTATTTCCGCGGAGTCTACTCCCCTGTTTCTCCCTGTTCGGAAGCGGACTCCTTTGCCCTGCTTCGGGATATTGCACTCCCCTCCCTTACGGCGGAAGACAGAGACTCGCTGGACGTCCCTCCCACCTCGGACGAAATTGCCTCAGCTATTCGCTCGATTTCATCTGGCAAGGCCATGGGCCCCAATGGCATTCCCATTGAGCTATATAAGCTACGCCCGGATGTGCTGGCGCCCCACCTGCGTGCGATGTTCCTCGCGGCTCACTCGCAGGGCTCCCTCCCGCCGGACCAGCGTCTGGCTACAATTGTGGTGATCCATAAGGAGGGAAAGCCCCGTGAACGGGTCACATCCTATCGGCCGATTTCGCTTTTGAACGCGGAGCCCAAAATCCTCGCCAAGGTGTTGGCTAACCGGTTGGTTGGCGTGGTGGGCGATTTGGTCCACCAAGACCAATCGGGCTTTATCCCGCACCGCAACACGGCGCTTAATCTACGGCGCTTGCACGGCGTGCTTGCGCGTGTTCCATTTGTGCGGGAGCCAGCCATCTTGGCGTCCTTGGACGCCACCATGGCGTTTGATACGCTCGAATGGCCATATCTCTGGGCGATGCTCGCGAAGTTTGGGTTCGGCCCGGGTTTCATCAGCTGGGTCAAATTACTATATTCGGGCCCAATGGCGCAGGTGGTGGTGAACGGGCGTGTGTCGACCCCGTTCGCGCTGGGACGGGGCACGCGACAGGGTTGTCCCCTGTCGCCTCTTCTGTTTGCCCTGGCCCTGGAGCCCCTGGCGGAGTGGCTGCGGTGGCACCCTTCCATCCGGGGTCTCCGCTGGACCCCCGAGCACGAGGACCGTGTGTCCCTCTACGCGGACGATATCCTTTTGTATCTCGCCTCCCCGCGCAAGTCCCTGATCGTCCTAGTTGATGTGTTGCGCTCCTTCGGTCGCAACTCAGGCCTAGTCATTAACTGGGTGAAATCCTGTGTCTACGTACTCTCCGGGGAGGCTCCGGTCCTGCCGCGGGACTGCCCGATCCAGATTGCCTCCCAGGGTTTCCGGTACTTGGGTATATATATCACTCTTGACCCGGAGGCCCGCTATGAGCGGAATCTGCTGCCCCCTCTCCAGCGTTTGAGGGAGGATGTGGTGCGCTGGCGGCGTCTCCCGCTCTCGCCGCTCGGTCGAGCGGCCTTGTTTAAAATGATGTCCTTGCCGCGCTTCCTCTATGCCCTCCAGAACACTATGGACATGGTCCCGGCAAGCTACTTTCGTGAGGTGGAGGGCCTTCAGCGGCGCCTGTTCTGGGACGGGAGGCCGCGTATTGCTCTGGCTAAACTGACGCTCCCGTGGTACGATGGAGGGGTCGCCCTCCCGGACATTAAACGGTATTACTGGGCCTCCCAGCTAGCTGCAATTAATCATGGCCTTTACGGGCCCGCCCTGAACCCGGCATTCGAGATGGACAAGATGCTCCTTCCCGGTGGCGATTACAATCGAGCACTGTACTCTGGCGCGCCCGACTCCCGTCTGACGGGACCGACGCGTGTCATGGTGCGGGTTTGGCACGCGGCTAATGCAGCTATGGGGTGGAAGGACCGTTTGACCCGGGCGTCTCCACTGTATGCCTCCGAGAGGCTGGGCTCCCTGTGGACATCAAAGGGCTTCGAGAAGTGGGACACGATCGGAATCAGCACAGTGGGGGATCTCTGGACGAGGGGGGGATTCAAAACTTTTGAGACGCTGCAGGCGGAGTTCCAGCTGCAGGGCAGTGAGTACTTTCGGTACCTACAGGTCCGCCATGCGCTGGGCTCCGTCTTCCCGGATGTTGCATCCATTCCGGAGTCTTCCCCCCTGGAGGACAGAGTGCTGGATGGCCATGTCCCGGACAGCACGATCTCCCTCATATATAAGAAGCTGATTAATGATAGATCGTGCCTGTTAACTAGTCTACGCGAGGCTTGGGTGGCCGACGGGCTGGAGCTGGACGACGAGGATTGGATGTCCGCGGTGGCCTCTCCAAAAGAGGTGGCCATCCCGGCTCGCCTTCGTTTCGTCCAGCTCAAGATCCTTCACCGGGTCTACGTGACGGGGCCACGGCTTCTACGTATGGGTTTTGCCGTGGACGGACTGTGTAAGCGTGGCTGTGGTGCGTTGGCGACTTTTATGCATATACTGTGGGAGTGCCCGAAGGTGGAGCGATTCTGGCGTGGTGTGCATGAGGTCCTGCGTGTGGTCACGCGTGTAGCGCTGCTGCCTGAAGCGAGGAGGTGCTTGTTGAATGTATGGGAACCGAATGACTATTCGGCTCCGCAGACGCGGTGGGTGACTCTGGGATACATGATAGCGAAACGTGATATTGCTCAATTGTGGGGATCCCAGAGGCCCCCTGCGGTGTCGGCCTGGAAAGAGCACATGGATTGGTGTATGTTCCGTGAAAAGGTGGTGTATGTGGCGAGGGGTAAGCCTGGGGCGTGGGTGAAACTCTGGGGCCCCTGGAACGCCTACCGTGGGGGCATTTGTGAGCCGCCACAGCTGCCGGCTGCCTCGCCTGCTCCGTCTCCCTAGCTGGACCCCCTTGCTCGGCCGCGGGCACGCGGCCCCCCAGTCCCTGATCTCCTCCCATCCCCCTCTTCAGATCTTTCCTGCCAATCTGGATCCCCCACTATGGAGCAAGTGTTGTCACCTTGAATCTTGGGTTGCCTTGCGGTTGTGGTTTTTGTTGTTGTTGTTAGTCTTTAAAATGAAACCGTACTCTGTGGCAGGACGCCGTGAGGCCTGCACCGTTGATTACTCCTGTGTTTCTACTGTGCACCGCTGAGAGACTTTTACTGTCTGTATGTACTATATTTGTGATGCTCTAGCGGCCGGCCGTGCGGTTGTAGGCCCATAACTGTAACCTTCTTATGGATGTAATAAACGGTTTCAAAAAAAAAAAAAAAAAAAAAAAAAAAAAAAAAAAAAGATTTGAGGTGTACTTGAGACATAGGGCAGCCTATTGGAATTGGAATTTACTATTCCAACTCCAGTCCACGTAACAGTAGGGAAGGTGTTGGGATAGTAAACTACACTATTTTTAATGTTAGCACGCCATCTAGTGAAAGTCGATGTAAAGACTTGCGTTGTAATGTCCTGCGTTGTCAATGCACTCGCGTTGTAACAGTTTCGTTGTAATGGTAGTGCGTTGTAAAAGTTGCGTTGTAAAGGTTGTTCCCCTCTAAAGAGTTTTTGTTGGAGGTGGTGTCAGTTTGTGCTGCAGGAGGGTGAATAATGTCCTTTGGAGTGTTGTGTGGTGTGGTCTAATTGGTTAACTGCTGGAGGACAGAGAAATTGTTCTATTTGTTTATTACTATCTTCCTCCAAAAGGTTTATAAGACATTTTTGTGTCTGGTTGTGTAGGTGGTGATGAGTGTGCTTGAAATTTAGGGTTTGGCTGAGAAGTTCCGTGTGAAAGGTAAATTATTTTGCAATGGACATCGGGAAGCAAGGTTATGATAAGTGTTGTAGAGTTCCTTTCTTTTGCATTCTTTGAAGGTGGAATGTGTGTGGATGAAAAGTGGTGGTGAGGCATGAGGGTCACACTGCATCACTCTGAAATGAGCAATGGATAGTAGAGTTGTTGTTTGTTTGTGGATTGCAACTGGTGTATTTGTTGCCTGGGGAGTGTGAGGTAGAAATGGGCTTCAATGTGTGCTATTTTTGTAGATATTCAGAAAAGAGTATATGTGTGTTGGTAAGTTGGGATTGGGGGAACATTTTTGAATGTGTGAGATTTTGTTTTTGTGAGATAGTGTTACATGTTGTTGGTAGTGACTCGAGGTTTAGGTTTTGACTGTGAGCGACTGGTGAGTTGAGTATGTTGAAGGAGAAGGGGGTGGGATTGTGTCTGAGATTAGAGTTTCTGTGTAGTGTGCAAATGGGGAAATATTTGTCTCGAGAGATGGTTGTAGGCTGGTAGAGGAATAAATGTGCCTTATTGGTGGAACAGAGTGCTGAAAGAGTGTTGTCATTGATTGTGTTTGAGTAGAGGATGATAGCTGTGTGGTAATGCAGAATGATCGATGGTTGATTAAAGGATTCAGAGGGGTGGCAAGGAAAATGCTAGGATAAGGCAGAGGGCATTGAAAGGGTTTTGTTTGGAGAGGGTCTGAGTGTGTATGAAAAGCTCTGTGAGGTTTTGTTTTATTGGTATCAAGCCAAATGTGTATTTGTTTGTTTGGTAGTATAGAGTTGTGATTTTTGTAGGAATGTGTGGGTGTAGGGGTACAAGGATATGTAAGAGCGAGTTATACATCTGGGTTGATTTTGGTGAATGAGCAAATGGTGGAAAAACATTGATTGATGGTATATAGTGGTGTGCGCTTTGATCTGGTTGTGGCTGTGTTTTGGAGAGTACTTGTACAATGTGATACAGGGAGCATCTCTGGCCCTGTTATTGGTGAGCGGAATTGCACAAAAATCAAAATCTTTTATGTCACTTTTAGAAATAAGCAGAAGCACAGTTTAATACCAGAAGTGCTAACCTATAGCTCTAAACGAGCACTTAGAATGTAGTCAAGGAGTACACAGCTATTGGGCTGATAAGCAGACCCAGGGAGCCTGCAGGGTTCTGTGAGAGGAGAGTAAAGAGGCTAGAGAGAGCAGGTAGGAAAACAGAGGAAGAGAGAAGCTGCAAAGAAGGAAAGCAGAGCAAACAAAGGGGAAGGGTGAAGTCAGGGGGAAGAAGGGGATCAGAGAGAAAAAGGGGTGCAGAGGATACAGAGCGGAAACAAAGATGTAGCAAAAAGGAAAAGGAAGGGGATTTGGCAGACATTAGCACACAAACAAAATGATTTTCGTTGTGTAACAAGATAATGAAAAGCTAACAAGTTTCAAGTCTAAATGGACCTCTGGGTGTACTAGAAACCACAGGTTATCAGGTATTATGCTATGTAATATTTTCAAACAGTCAGATCTGGATTAAGGTCAGATTAAAAAAAGGAATAAAGTCCCTCCTCTTATCTGTAGGTGTGTCTGTCTCTCAAGGGATCACAAGTTCATGCTCACAGTCAGATCTGGATTAGGATCAGATTAAGAGAAGGAGTAAATCCCTCCTTTTACCTTCAGGCATGTCTGTCTCCAAGGGGTCACACGCACCTGGAGTACAGTGGTCATGCCCATATACCCATATGCAACAAACACGCCTTGCATGTATGTGCCAGAAATGAAGACCTAGGATCATAATTTGGGGTACTGAACAGAGGTTTTACAGGGGACCAAGTAGGCAGTTCCTGTCCCCACAGGACTGCAAAGGCCCATGTCTAGAAACAATGGGAGGAAAGGGCAGAACCACTCTCACAAGAAGCACTGGCATAGCTAATTGGTCTAGCTTTTTTAAACTAACACTGACAAAGCCTGTAGGTATGGATGTAACTGAAAAAGCAACCCAGACCTTTCACCTTTGGAAACACTGGTTCATACTGCATGCCCAGTCCTAATAATTACTGTTTTTGGCACTCTGGACCTGCAAAATATGTGAGATTTTATGCTCTGCTGTTTAGGCCTCACTGTGCAGACCGAGTAAAAAAATATCCTACATCAGTATTTCTCTTCCAGAGTAAACACTAAACAGCAACACAAGACTTTATTCAAGTATACATTGGCAATTCTTTTTTTTTAATCAATGAATAAATGAATAACGTTTAGAAGCTATTCTTCTGGTTATCACTTTTGCAATAATGTTTTCATTTTGAATTACTCAAGACAACATTAAAAGTCAGTGTTTTTTCTACTGTTAATCAATATTTTGTAGTATTTCTGCTATTTTCCTTCTGTTTAACAATATTTTCCTTTTGGAAAATGCAGTAGAAAATTCACATTTAAGTCAGCAGTTTTTTCTATCAATGAAATACATGATTATTGTGAATACGTTTTTTATTTTTCTCTTCTGCAGAGCTGGTTTCATCTAGGGAAATATATATGAGACTATTCAAGTGTTAGGTCAGCATTTCTTTAAATCAACGATCAATATTTGAGAGTATTTCTGTTTTTTCTCCTCTGCAGTAACAGTGTCATTTTCGGAAATGAGAATAGGGAAGAATTAAGCCAGCATTTCTTTCTAGCAATTATCTATTTTTCGTAGCATTCCTCTATCTTTTTTCTACTCAGCAATTTTGTTTTCATGTTTGAAAGCACACACCAGTATTCAAGTTTATTTAAGTCAGCATCTCTTTAAATCAATAATTGGGAGAATTTCGTCTGTTTTTCTTCTTGTAGTAATGCTTTAATTTAGGGAAATGCAGGAGCATATCCTAGTATTAAATCAACGTTTCTTTATATCTTTTTTCTCCTCTTCGGTTTAGGAAGCACAAGAAGTATTCAAGTTTTAAGGCAGCATATATATAGGACTTGCACAAAGACCGCATTAGACCTCACAGGGATTAGATCCCATAGTATAAAATTTGTTCATTATGCAGACGATAAGCAATTAATTTTCAAATTTGACCATACCTCTAAATCACAGATGGTGGTGTGTAAGGAAATGCCTTTTTTGGATGACCAGCCCCAAAGGTTTGGACTGATTCTGCTGTTTTTTTAACTCTGAGAATGCACTGAGGCCTGCTAACCAGACCTGCAATGATTGTGGACAAGCATCCGGCACTGTGCAATCATCACGAACAGCGTACTACGCAGTTCGCGTAGCGCTACGCGTATCACGCGTAGTGCGAAGTGCACTTCGCATAGCTACGCGTAGCGCTACTACACGAACTACGCCCAGAGTTACTTAGAAGTCCCTGGTATATGGTACCAACAGTACCTAGGGCCTGTAAGATAGAGTGTTCCCCCAGGGCGTCAGCACTAGTCGTGCCACCCTGTATGGGACAAAGTACAAAACGTCTCCAAGCTTGCCACTGCAGCATGAAAGAGCAGCTTTAAACTGCACTTCGACTTTGACATTTAAACCAATGGCAAAAGACCCACTTCCCTTACAATATATGTAAGTCTCCCCTAAGGAAGGCCTATGGAGCTCTGAGGCAAGGAGCTAAATATTATTAAGTATAATATAGCCCTTTAATCTGTTCTGATAGCAGCACCTCCAAATTGTTGTTTTGCTGTGGAAGAGTTAGTAGCCTCAGTGGCTAACACAGAGTTACCTGCTGACCCCTCAGCACAGCCAACTTCTGAATGGGAGTACTAAAATGAGTACTTGAAGGTATCAAATTAATTGTAGCATTAAACCTAACTTGATGCCCAAGTCGGACTTAATGTTACTTTGAAGGAAAAGCAACTTTTAGAAGTTGCCACTCTGTAGCCCATTTTGTCTTGTGGCCTTACATGGTTGCTGGCCACCAGACATCTTTCTGCCGTCCTCAGTAGTAGTGCGAATGACTCCCAGGCTTAAGAACAATGGTAGCCTGGCTATGTGATACATAGGAAAGATCGATTGGTAGGTAGAGGTGGAGGGTTGGCTATTATTTTACGTGATTCCTTTGCCTGTACCTATTTTGAGCTCGATACTATTAAAGAAGCAGAAAGCCTAGGCTTTTGCCTCTCCCTCAATGCCACTTCATGTTTTTCAGGTGCCCTTATCTACCGGCCACCTGGCCAAAGCACTAAGTTTGTCGATTCACTCAGTGATTCATTGAGTTATCTTCTTCTTAAATATGCAAACTTCACACTTTTAGGTGATTTCAATCTTCATTTGGAGGGTAACTCTGAGCCTGGCACAGATAAGTTCCTCCAAATATTAGATTTATTCTCACTTCAACAATTAGTGAAGGGATCAACCCACCTGGCTGGACATACTTTAGATGGGGTGTGTTCTAACCTGACCTGGCTTTCGGCGGATACCCCTTCTCCCCACATTTGGTCTGACCACTTCTTTGTCCCCCTTGGGATCACGATCCCCAAGAAGTGTCATAGGGAGAAGTCTCTTAAGGAACTTAATCAGGGGCCTATATGGGCACAGATTGCAAAAAATCCTAATTTATCGATTCTGGCAACGGCTCTTACGCCGGCGTTGACAGGCAATACAGAGACAGACTCACGCTCCTTCCAGTCCTGGTTATCCAACGTATGCAATACACTTTCTCCTTTGGAGAAGTGGAACAAGCCAAAAAAATCTAAAACCTTAAAAACTCCTTGGTTTACGCCCCAATTGGCCCAAGCGCGTTTGCATTGCAAACAACTTGAGCGACAGTGGAGAAAGGTATACAACGAGGAACAAAAAGTAGTGTTCAAAAAGGGTAGGAAAGATTACTTTCTTCAGATTAAATTGCCAAAAAAAGAATTTTTCACTAATAAAATAAACACAGCTAAGGAAGACCAGAAAACGATCTTCTTGATTGTGAAGTCCTTTACAAAACCTAAAGTGGAACAAAGGGAACTTCCGCCCTCACAGAAACTGTGTTATAGTATCTCTCTGTTTTTTGAGGAAAAAATCCCAAAAATCCAAAGAGATTTCCCAATACATAATCTTTGATGATGTTTCAGACTATCCTTTGGTGGAAAGCACTGTCTCTATTTGCACTTTTGAATCAGTCCCATTAGAAAGGACACTTGTGCCAATTGAAAGGTGCAAATCAGGCTCGCCGCTGGATGCCTGCCCCCCCGCTGATTCTTCATAAAATGCTTGAGATAGTGAATCCCATCATTAATCATATAGTCAATTCCTCCCTTAGGACAGGTATTGTCCCAGCTGAGTGGAAGCTTGCGTTGGTAAAACCATTAAAAAAGAAACAAAACATTGACTCGTCTGTTCTTTCAAACCTTCGTCCAATTTCTCTTTTTCCTCTGTTAGGTAAAATAACGGAGACATTTGTTCATAAAGAATTAACCAAATTCTTGGAAGAGCAACAAATCCGTCACCAGCTTCAATCCGGTTTTCGCCCTAAACATTCAACGGAATCAGCCCTTCTGGAAATATCTGACACCCTTAAAATGATTGCCGATAGAGGTAAGAAAGCGGTCTTGATTCTTTTAGATTTGTCAGCTGCATTCGACACTATTTCTCATGACATCCTGTTGAAACGTCTCGAGTGCAACGCCATTTCTGGTACGGTGCTAAAATGGATCAAGTCTTTCCTTGCTAATCGGAGACAGGCAGTCACCTTGGGTGCGTTTTTGTCCCCAGAACGTCACATTGCAGCAGGAGTCCCTCAAGGATCTTCTTTAAGTCCATTGCTGTTTAATGTGTATATGACCCCTCTTATCGCTTTGATTAGATCGTTCGGGATAGAGGTTATGTCATATGCAGATGATACCCAGATGATCCTCTCCATAGAGAATGGCTCCGTGGAGGCTGAAACAAACTTTAAACGCTGTTTGACCGCGGTTCTTCAATGGATGAACAATCAGTTAAAATGCAATACGGACAAAACAGAAATCCTCCCGATAGGGACTGACATCCTCTTCCAGCCGTCCAAATGGTGGCCTGATGGAGCAACACCCCCGCCGGATGTGGTGAATGTTGCTAGAAATTTGGGAGTACAATTTGATACTTCCCTCTCTTTCCTACCGCATATTAAAGCAGTGGCGGGAATGTGTTTTAGCCTGATAATTATCATTAGTTTTTTTTTTTAAGTTCCTCCCCCTGCCAGCAAGAAAATCTGTGGTTGTGGCCTTGATACTCTCACGCATTGACTATTGCAATGGTCTCCTGGCAGGTGTCAATAAAGCTATTTAAAAAAAGCTACAGGTGGTGCAACATGCAGCGGCACGATTAGTGCTCAAACTCCCCAGAAGATCCTCAGCCTCTGCTGCCCTAAACAACCTTCATTGGCTCCCGGTGCATAAGAGAATTCTCTTCAAGATTCTCCTGATTACCTTTAGAGCTAAATTTAATATGGGGCCTAAATTTATGACAGCACGTTTTGTCCCATATACAACTACAAGACTACTTAGGTCCTCTTCAGCAAATTTGCTTAAATTGCCTAATTTCAGATATAAATTGAAAGGTGCTAAGACAGTGGCTTATCTGGGGGCTAGAGCCTGGAATATGCTTCCTGCTCATCTTAGATCATGTAACACTGAACTTTTATTTAGGAAAGCTTCAAAAACATGGATTTTTGGTACCTCTGATGAATGTTGTTTTGCTCTGATCTGATTTTCTTGTTTGGAATTCTCCTCCTCACCCGTACGCTAGCGCCAGGATACTCCTCACGGAGTGATAGCTGCGCTTTATAAATAAATTCTCAAATTCAAATTCAAAATTCAGAAGGGGATGTTACCTCTCCCTCTCAGGAAGCCACTCAGGGTGTTGGCCTAAAAAGCAAGCTTTAAATGTGAAGCTGCCTGTGGTGGGTAAATAGCTATTGCAGTCCTGAAGGGTTGCCTCTTTGTTCAGGTAGACAGGCTGGCGGCGGCAACAAAGAAGGGAGACTAGTGCCCAAACTGGTTTTCTCATGGACGTTTAGCCCACAGGTAACGACAACGCTAGGGTGGGCTACCAAGCTCCTAACATCCAAGGAAGGGTTCAGACATCTTGGGAGTGGGCTTAATAGTGCACCCTGGGATTGCTAGATATTAAATATAGCCAGAAGTTGTCACAGGGTGGGAGGGATCCTGGTAGCCCATTGGCTAGTGACCACATCATCACCCCAGGGCACTGTCTGGGCATAAATATGTCATCCCTGGCACCCTGAACCTCACATCACTAGGGAAAGGACCAAAGAAGGACTGCCCTGCTGACCCCTGGACCTGGAAAAGAGAGGCTGCAGCGTGTGCTGAACTACAACGGCCACACCTTGGGCTAGCAAAGTGAGGACTTTGCCTGTGGCTTCTGGCTTGAGGAAGAATCATGCACAACCCCTAGACCAAAGAAGTGACTACAAGGGTCAGTCATCTGACAGCCCTCACACCAAGACCAAGGAGAGATCTGCTTGTTCAACCCCTGAGGACACTTTCAATTCAAATTGATGCCCTTTGGACTGAAACATGCATCTGCCACCTTCCAGAGATTGGTGAATAGAGTAGTCTCAGGATTGAAAGACTTTCATGCAGCTTATCTAGATGATATTGCTGTGTTTAGTTCAACCTGGGAGGATCACCTGGTCCACTTCAGGGAAGTGCTTCAAACCCTACAACAGGCGGAACTGACTATGAAGGCAGGCAAGTGCAAGATAGGGAAGGTTCTGTTGTGTACCTGGGCTATCAAGTAAGAGGAAGCCATGGACGACCTCTCCAGTCCAAGATCCAGACAAATTCTGGCCTAGGAAGCTGCTAAGACACAGACCCAGGTCAGAGCCTTTCTTGGACTGATTGGTTACTACAGAAGATTCATCAAAGGTTATGGAACCATAGTGGCACCTTTGACAGAGCTAATGCCCAAGAACCAGCCCAGAAAAGTCATCTGGACTAACCAATGTCAAAAGGCCTTTGACACCCTTAAGGAAGCCTAGTGCTCAGCATCTGTCCTAAAGGCATCTGGTTTCACCAAGGGGCTTGTTGTCCAAACTGATGCTCCATAACATGGGATTGGGACAATACTGTCACAGCTGAATGACCAGGGTCAGGATCAACCAGAAGCCTTCATCAGCAGCCGACTCCTCCCCAGAGAGCAGCCTTATAGTGCCATTGAGAGGGAAGCCTTTGCTGTGTTTTGGTCCTGAAAGAAGCAGAGACCCTACTTGTTTGGGACTCACTTCAAGGTTCAACCCGACCACAGGCCTCACATATGGCTTATGTAGATAGGAGGGGAAAACCCCAAGCTGTTGAGGTTGTCCATTCCATACAGGATATGGGCTTTACAGTGGAATACTGACCATGCCAATGCAGATGACCATTCCAGGTTTTTCCACTCATGCAATTAGTACTAGCCCTGAGACAACCCCAGTCGAGTTAGCTGATGCGCTTTATAAATGCACATTGATTGAACTAGGAGAACTACAAGAGGTTAGGCTAATTGCTCATCACCTTCTGTCTAGGTGGGGGGTCGCGTAGGAAAGTGTCCCTGAACTTCATGAAGAAACCTATGGTTGATATCTGAGCCCTTGCATATGATACCAGCCTGCCATGTCTGCGCAATTCCTCTAAGAAGAGGCATAGGGAGGAAAATGAGAACATGGGCCCAATGTGATGACTGTTCAGGAAAGCCCTTTAAGTGAGGAAGGCCTTCTCATAGGCCAACCTTGTACGCCTCTGCAGGAAAGCGGCCACCAAACTGGGTTGGACAGCACACCAATCCTACTCAGATCCTCCTGGACCTTCGTCATCTTCACCTCTGCATGTGGGTGGCTAATCCGAAGCGTCTGCAACTTGGAGTGGGGCAAAGCATCAGCTGTGTTGTTATGACCACTAGGACTATGTTTGGCTTCACTAATACATTGATTTACAAGCAGTGAAGAATTAAGTTCTTGGGGAGCCTGTGTAGGAGCCTTCAAGAGACCCTTTGCCTGTTGATGTTGAAGGAACTCGGTGGGTCCATGAATAGGAAAACCTCTAGGTGATGGACGACATCCTGACACCCAGTCGGCTGAGTGAATATCCACTCAAGAAGGGGACTAAACTGCTCAAATAGGTGCAGGATACAGAACAGCCCATTGGCAGGCACATGTCGCAGTAGAATTCGCCCTTAACCCTTTCGATGCTTGTGACGGAGCGGTTCCGTCATGCGCGTCGGTCGCGCTGTGCGGATGACCGCTCCGTCACGGCCCCGTCCGCCAAGAACCCTTCAGCACAGCGCGGTAATCAGCGCCGCGCTGAAGGGGTTAAACTGAAAACCCAGTGGGTGATAATCATCAGGGTGCAGAAAGAGAAGGAGGAATGCAGACTCACCATCAGTCTTGGCTAGGAGTGGGTCCCACCCTATATGCCTTGACTTTGCCTGATAAATGGAAGCATATTTGACTGAACAGGCCAGCGTGTTGTTGGCATCATTCACAGATGCCCCTTTCAAGGCATACAGATTATGGATCAATCTAAACTGACCAGGCTCCTTCTTGTGTACCATGCCCAATGCAGAACACACAAAGTAAATCAGTGATGGGTCAGGGAATGGGGACTCTGCTTACCCCAAGGATGCTTCTTCAAGCAGTATCTTGGCACAGCGACACTATGAGTCTAGACAAATATCTGATTTCTGAAGGTAGAAATGGGGACAACCCCAGGAGTTGAGATCCATAAACTAAAGGAAAATCTAAGAAACAGTCTGTGCCCCCTTTTTGCTTGGGTACCAGTTAAGCCAACATAACAGCCTGTCAACCCTAACTGACACAGCTAAGAGGGACTTAACTGGAAATCTTGGGTGTCTTTACCCTTCTCTTTTGCCTTCTTGAGACACTTAAACTCTGTGTGTGATTTAATCCTACAGAAGGGGCAAACATGCTTCAACTTGCACATCCCAGCTGGGGTGTGTGCAGGATTTTCTATTGAAGACCCAACAGGATCCCTTTTTATCTCTGCCAAAGTGGTTGTGGCAAGAGAGGTGTTTCAATGGAGTTTTATTGTTGACTGATTCCAGCCATACGTTCTCGTCTGTCTGATCCCACGCTATATCAAGCTCCTCAAGCTTGGCCCACCTGTTAGCCTGGTGATAGTCAAGCAGTGCCATACCCCTGATCCAGCGCAAAAGACAAAATTTACATATTCTCCTTATGTCACAGATTCTTATTCACAAAGGTTCATTCATGCATTCATTGGTGGGGCCCATAACACCAACACACTTCACATCCACACAAAACTCACTTGAATCTGTACACAGGAGAAGGGGCTGCTGGACCTGTGGGTACCTTATTATCTATCAGGATTAATTTTCTTACTACTCTATATACACATTCTATATACAACTTTCAAAATCCTGACTTTATCATCAAGGCACTCCACTGTTTGGTCGATGGACCAACTAGTTGGACTGGTTGATAGTGAATTAGAACCAGCTAAAACATGATTAAAGTCCAGGAAAACATTCGATATCTTCAGTGATTAATTTAAGAACCACAAAACTCGTTTCTTGTTATTTCAATTTTGTTTATCTAAATCATTAATCAATCTCTTTAATCTTGCATTTATTTACTACGGCTCATAATTTGAATTTTACATTTATTAAATAGTAATTAATCATTTAGAAATTTCATTAAACATAAATTTAGGGAAAACGCAATAAATTAGTTACCAATGAACAGGCGACGAATTGCTTCAGATCGAATAAGGAGTTATCCGCATTCTCAGGTAAAGACTGTCTGACCCTCACCAAGGGATCAAACCATCAGGTTAAATACAGAATATAGCGTAATATCAGAAATTCAGCAATGTCCATACATCAATCCGCAGCATGGATCAATTCCACACCAAAACTAGCAGCATAGGACTTAATGAAAAAATAGGAAAGTCGAAAAAATAATAAATAAAAAAAGGATCAACCACCCAACAAGAACTCTCCTTCTACGATTATCCCAAAACAAACAGCAACCGCAATGGGCACTACAGCAACTGAAAAAACTATATCCCAACCACTCCCGTAATGACTGATGAGGGGTTAATATACCTTTCCTTGCCTTACTTCATACAAAATATGGCAACATTAGGGGCAGACCAAATGTTCTGATTGGACAGTTCGGGGTTATCAATAGTTCATTGCACTCTTCCCAGCGCAAACTGGTTCTGCATAGTGACTTGGCACAAGAGTTCACAATTTGTAATGGTTCTTCCGATTCCCGTGTGGGGACCAGAAAAATGTATATTTTCAAGGCAAAAGGGTCCTATTGACAGGTTCATTCATTGTCTCTTCCTTGGTTCTCATACATCCATCTACTGGCTTGCGGTCGAGTCCCCAACACATCGACCTTGGCAGGGAACACGATGTCAGGAGTTCATTTCACCTTGTGATTTCCAGAGCCATCTGCAGAAATCATTGCGCACACATGGTGGCATCAGCTTCAGAGAAGGCCATCTTGAGTACTGCGGCCTAGTAGGCCCAAATGTTAACTAAGCGAAAATAGACATAACAGCAATTAATATGTAGAAATGAAGGTTCTAATGTTCAAACCCACACTAATCCCAATATATATTAGTATCTTCCTAGCTGCAGCAACATTTAAAGCGATAATACTTACCATACGATAACTTTGAGCCACAATACAATCACAAAGCAATATACACCATGTACTTTTACTATTTCAACACAATCTAAGGTTAGTTTGTGTACCATTGTTAATTATTTAATTTTGCCATGCAATTAGCAACTTAGTCTCACATGTATTTATGTTGATCAAGGTGCAAATATTGATTAGTACCACTTCCACTTCAAACATGTTATGTAAATTAATTTTAGAATGATTGCGTAATTAATTTCATGCAAATTAGAGGAGGTATACAAAATCTTGTTTTACCTGCTCCATCACCCCCAGACACATGATGAGCCTTAAAGATCTTGTTAGCGCAAAATATCATTGATGTAGCCAATTTAGCTTTCTTCTTCAGCATAGCCAGCATGTAAACATTAAACTGTAACAGTCCGTTAGGTATATTTTCCTCAACTCTGACCATTTTATCTTTTGTTGACGCATTCCCCTCCTGTTCCTCAACCTCAAGCTCCCTTCTTTTTACACAAATTAGCGAGAAGACTTTAACAAAATTCCCCCTTCTAGATTTTCTCCTTCACTTCAACTGGTAAATAGAAGGCCAGTTTTCCCAATTTGGAAAGGATTGTTTCTTGCCTGCCAACCCTCTTCAAAGAATCTCCTTTCTGCCTTTGCCACTCACCTTTCTTTGCTGTGTTCGCTGACTTGGTTACCTCCTTGCTAACCCTTGCTTATCCGGTCTTTTTTTACTGCCGCCTCCTTTTCCCTTTCTGCTGCTATAGCCTCCTCCTGGGACTTCAACTGTGCAATAGCTACAAGCACTGTGTTCGAAGGGGCCCAAGAAGAAGTTAGCAGGGACTGGTGGAGAGGTTCCAAGGGTTGGCTCATTGGAGTACAGGACAGAATCCATTGAAACTTACCTGCAAGCCAAAGTAGATGTGGCAGACAGGGACCGCCACCATCAAGTGAGTGGCACCAGCTTCTCTAGGACCATGGGCGAGAACCTTCAAGGATTGCCTAATCTCCTCCAGAACCTTACAAATCTCACTTGTTTGTCTTGCTCCAGGGGTACAGGAGCTGGGGGCTCAGAGGAGACTATGGGGACCTGTTGACTGCCGCAAGAATTGGGGCAACTGGAGGGGTCACTGAGGGGACCTATAGACTGCTGACAGAATTGGGGCTGCTGAAGCAGTCGCTGGAAAGTCTGGTGACAAGATAGCAGGCTGACTGCTAGGTCCCAACTCCTCAAGAGACACTGCCTGACTAGGTGAGGCTGGGCTCTCCATCTCATCACCTTTTTGGGCTGGTCTCTTAGCTCTCTTCATGACGGGGGGAAAAGCAGTGTGTGGTCGCATGTGAGAACTCCTGGGGCACTCAACTGATTGAACCTCAGGTTCCGGATCTGAATCCGGTGAGGACTCTGAAGACCTGCTCTCATTCCCTAACTTCACAAGTATTAGCTTAAGCATCTGGGTAAGTTCAGGATCCCAGCCCTTTCTCTTATTCACTTGCGCTGGCAAAGTGCCATCCCATAGACAAGAAAATTACAAGGAAGTTCGGACACAATAGCAAGACAATTTAGCAACAATTGCCCAACCATTGCTTATAAGAGTTCCCACAACTTACATGTGCACTGCTAATCCTTGTTTCTAGCCCCGGGCAGCTGTCCGGCCTCGAAATCAGTCCCTCTGCTCCACACAGCACCACACAGCCCGAGAGCCGCAGCCACCCCAGGCCAGGAAGGGTGAGCCGGCAGGAGGGCCAAGACAGAGCACACAAGGACCAGTTATGCCAAAATCTGGTCCAATTTCTATGTGGTGGCAATAAGAAAAATTACTAAATTGGGACTGGGAGGAAAACTGGGGTTTAAAATGGCTGCCTCACTGATGTGGACATGCTGGCCCCAACCCCTGATAGATAAAGGGAAAATTAAAATAACATTGGCTGCTGTGCTTATGCGGTACCATCCTCCAAGGGATATTTGCAAGGGAATACCCGTTGGGCCCGATGCTAGGACAAAACAAAAGTAGAGGCTAAAATTGGAACCAAGCTGATGTGGTACCGGACCCTGAGGATATTAAAAAGTGAGGTGGAATACTCCATCGGGTCCGAGGAGACAAAATAAGAGCGGTATAGCACTTCCAATGTAACACCGGTGGTCACCACAAAAGATAATAATGATCTCTCCGATTGCTGTGGGATGTGGCACCCACTGATGAAGTCCGGTGGGCACGGTGTGCAGGATCCACATGGCTGTTGGTGACTGGGGCAGTTCATGGTCCTGACATTGTAATGGTAGAACAAAGTGGGGGGAGGCTATGAGTTGGACCAAGTGCTTAAATTTGTGAAAAAAGAAGTGCCACGGCCCTTGTCAGGAGGCCACTGCAGCTTGCACCACCCATTGATCCCACTAGCAATGCCAATGACAGTACTATCACTACTAGCCATCACACTCATACAAGTTTGATAATTCACCATTTAAATATACATTAAAACGACTAATCCATGCCACTCAAACTATTCTTATAGCTTTGGGTGGCAGGCTTGAGTAATTTTAATGTTTATTTAATTATTAAACAGCAGCTGTTGTGCTCCTCAAAAAATAGGACAAGCAGCGCCACCATGTGGCAGGCTGTCATAAGAGCCGGTGTTGACAATAATGTGCCCTTGAAAAGCACCGGAAACCACTGGCTCAAATTAAGCACTGGTTGGACCCCCTTAAATGCCCCCTTGTCATCACAACAGAAAGTGACATGCTATTTTTGTTGATGACTTCCTGCCCTTCGTCCCATGATTTGCGAGATCAGGGACAGGAAGCACTTTGTGCACCCGTGGTGCCTCCCCTGGCTAGGACCACTGAGCCATGAGAGCTGGGGAGGGGTGCAGCTCCACGGGTGTCCCACCACTATCGCTGAGCACACCTATGGGTGTGTCCTCTGATTATTGTTATCTTTTTTGCTTGCCCCACTCGCCCTCCTGCCTTCTGTTGTTGTTCTTGCCACTTGCCCCCACCTGCTCTCCTTCACTCCTTTGCTGTCTGTGTTGTTTGCCCCACCCACCCTCCTTCATTCCGTTGTTGTCCACATTGCTTGCCCCCACCAGCCCCCTCCTTCTGTTGTTGCCCAAGCATTGCCTGCCTGAACCCCTCATTTGCCCATGTTGCTTGTCACCACCTGCCTCCTACTTCCATTGTTGTCGGTGTTGCTTGCCCAAGGCACCTTACGTCCTTCAATTGCTGTATATGTTGCTTGCTCCACTCACCCGCCTTCATTCTGTCGTTGTCTGCATTCCCTGCCCAGGGCAAAGTGCTGCATATAATATCATCAGTGTGGGCGGAGTCTATGTGATTTCAAGGATTCATGCAGTGCTTGAAAAGAAAATATAAAGGTGAAGGGGCACACTGTCCTACAGTACCGAATATATGACGTTACACCGCAAACAATTATAACGCATGCTTTTATAACGCGGTTTTTACATCGCAACTACCATTACATCGCATGATTTTACAACACATGCCATTACAAAGCATTCCATTACAATGCGTACCATTACAACGCATACCATTACAACTCATAATACTTTCAGAGCAACAGTAGGGTAAGTTTTGGATAGTGTAGGGGTAAAAATTACTATTCCCACTCCAGTGAGTGCAACAGCAGGGTAAGTGTTGGATAGTGTAGGGGTAAAAACGACTATTCCCAATCCAGTGAGTGCAACTGTAGGGAAAGTGTTGGCTAGTGTAGGGGTAAAAATTACTATTCCCATCTACCCCAAAACCCATACCCAAACAATCTCCATTACTTACCTTATAATGCATTGTAATGGCATGTGTTGTAATGGTATCCGTTGTAATGGCATGCGTTGTTGCGACATGCATTGTAATTGCATGCGTTGTAATGGCATGCGATGTAAAGGCAGTTGCGTTGTAAAAGCAGTGCGGTGTAATGACAGCGGATTTTTCCCAGAGTACCAGTTTGGTACTGCGAATTACCAGTACTTAGCCATTGTAAGTATTGCATCCCTGCTGAGAGTGTTTGGGGCTTCCCCTTTCAAATTAAAGACGCTCAGATACCCAGTCATTGTCCGTTTAAAGCACTGGAAAGGTCAAATAGGAGGGAATTGTGATATTCTGTGCTGAAGCTTCAGCATATGGCGCCCACTGATTGGGAATGTAGAGTATTGGTCGCAATTTATTTGAAATTATGTTTAGGTTAGGATGAAATTTTAATTACACTTGTGTAATTCACGTAATTTCAGGGATTTGCATTTCACTTATTACTCGAAATTCCCCAAATCACGCCATTATACCACATCTCATATTTATGTTGCCGTTCATGGCAAAATTCTAGCAGTGGCTAACCACAACAATCAGAACACAGCAATTTTATTTTTCATGTTTTTTGTAGCATGAAATACGTCCTCAAATCAAAAATTGACACAATGACACATTTCATGCTAAAATGTAGTGCTGAATGACAGATTTGTATTTTGTGTAATTATACAAAATGTTGCAAAATGTTCTTGAAGTTTCACATAATTGCCCTAAAACAAATTGCACGAATTTTGTACACTGCTATCTTCCCTGCTCAAATAAATACAGTACATAGCATCGTATAGTGCTTATGAACATTTGCATTTATGAGTGACATGTAGATAATAAATTAGCATATATGAATATTACAGTAATGCGATAGAGAGGCAGACGGAAGAAGTTACAAACAGTTGTCACTGCTACATAATTAATCTACATATTTACATTGCGAGCCGTGAAAGCCTACTTCTTATGTGAGCGGCATGGAAGTCAATTGGGGGCTATTTACAAGCCCCTTTCAACGCTATATGTCACTTTTCTCCTTATTAAAAGTGATGCACCGGTGGAGCAAGGGGCTTGTAAATAAGTCCATGAGGCCTCATTTATGAAAAGTGTTGCATCGCTGTTTGAAAACAGAGATGCAATACTTTTCAGTGTGCCCTCCTTCTGACACTATGGTGGCGCCGTATTTACTGTACGGCGCTCCATGTCGCAAGAATGTACAGATACGTCAGTATTCCAGATTCATTTGTAGGCACAAAAGTGGTGCATTGCTGGGGTGTGTCTGAAAACAGACGCAGCTCCAGCAATGTGTCCTTTCACATGAGGCAAGCCCCATATGAAAAGCCCTGCGTCACTCCTTATGCCTTCTTCAAGCAGACATAAGGATTTGGTGCCGTGGCGTCCCAGAAGTGCCGTAGTGAAATCTTATAGATTTCACTGCGCCACTACTACGAGCCTTTTTTGCGGGGGAACGCTTACCCTGCTTACATTATACCCGATGTAAGTATAATGTAGAGCAGGTGTTTACAAAGTGACGCATCTGCCTAGATGCGTCACTTTCATGGCCGAACTGGGAACGGAAACCGGTCCTGGCAAACTGCTTGGCCGGCCCCCCTGGGTTGAGGAGGGAGGTGCGGCCGAGCTGTTTGAAACAGCCAATCTCGGCCAATTTTGTAACAGGGGGGCGATATTGCCGGCCCCTGGTAAAAAAACCGGCCCCCCAGGGCCTAAAACCGGCCCCCACCATGGCGGCCTACAGTGGAAATGTCCGGTGCCCGCTATAGCCAGTCCGACCCTAGTCACTTTGTAAATATGGCGCAGTGTGGCACATATTTTACACCGCTACAGCGTCACAAACAGTGACGCAACGGCGGCGTAAAGGGCTCATAAATAAGGCTGTGATTATTTGTCAGCTGTAGCAGGTGCAGCACCGAGCTTATCCTTCAGTACTCCTGGCACTGCCCGTGTTGCTATGGGGGCAGCACTGAAGCAGATATAGAGTGCAATAAGCACTGACAAAGCCGATATATTCATCACTGGCAAGCTGGTGTGATGGTTAATTTGTTATGTGTTCTTGCAAGTATATGCAGCAAAAATAAATAGAATAAAAACAAAGAAAACGTCAATACCTACATGTGGTGACCATATGCGTGCAATAAAAACTTTGAGTTAAAAAAATTAACTTTCACATATGATTTTAATGGACTACAATGGGTGCTTAATAGCAGGCTGGAACACTTAGAACAGGCATAGAAAACGTTTTAGTTTTAATGCACATAACAGGAAAATATGACTCTTATTGGCACAAAGCAAAGGTGTTATTGGTTTTACATTACTGTAACCTGAAGCCTAAGCACAGATGGAAGAATTGAAAAATGTAAAGGGAACAAAGAATTGAAATGAAAAAACATTGACAAATTTAAGTATTGGATAATCAGCCCAAATAATGAAATGCTCTTCTTTTTTGGGTGGCTTTGCAGACTTGATCAGTGAAAATGCCATAATTCACACTGCGAGTAAGCCAATGGCTGAAGTGTGCTGACCCACTGCTCCATGCTGTCTGCTGTGGGAAGGGAAACAGCAAATACCACGTCTGCTGAACAATGCGTTGCTTTGCAGCATGGGTGGAACAGCAAATGCGTCTCAGCCACGTAATCCATTTGCAACGCAAGTCGTTATGACAACCTGCGTTAGGTAAAGCGGTGTTGGAATTTAAAGTACAACGCTTTTCCTACTGTTTCGGGGACTGGAGTTGGAATAGTAAATTATACTATTCCAAAGTCCAGCGCCCCCTAAGGCAAGTTGTTGTATTTGTTGTTCCACGTTGTTACGGAACGCATGGGAAAGGAAAGCGTGGTTGTTTTCATACAACACTGTGGGAAAAGCAAAATGTGAATGACAGTGGAGCAGATCAATGGGTGAATGGTGCTGACCCAAAGGCCCTCTACGTCTGTAGTATTTATTATTTGCTTGGAATATCAAGTTTAAGGAGACGGTCGAAGTCCTGCCCCCTTTTGGTTGGAGTGTCAAGTTTAAGGAGACGGTCGAAGTCCTGCCCCCTTCTGATACTACCCGTCCTACTTGGGTAGAATCTCTGTAATCCTTTTTGTAGATTGAAAGAGGAGTTGAAAATTAAGCTCTAGCAGGCTAGAGACAACGAGTTTGCCCTTGGTGAGCCCTGCAACATACACCCAGGTGAGATGTGGACAGGTGGCCAGGTGAGAGGTCCCTGGTGAGGAAACTTTCTTCCCCAACCAAATTTGCATGTAAATATAGTACACTGCGGAGTTAGATATTAGCTTTCCCGTATAGTTGATGGTGAAATTTCATTGAATATCTACACATTTTTATCTCACACCTTTATTTTTTTTTATTTTTTTTTATTTTGAAGGTTTTATATAGCGCTGGCTAAACCCAGAGGTATCAGAGCGCTTTACAAGATAAGGATAGTATAAGGCACATAGGGTATAAAAGCATATGAAAGGTAGTGCAAAAGAATTTGAAATATACAAAGTACAAACAACATGAGCATTATACAAAACCAGATAAATAAACAGGGGCCAGAGCTATACATTTAAGTAATTAGGTAAATGGTGAAACAGGAGAACAGGGTATATAATTACTGAACAAATATAGTGTGATAGACAAGAAATCAGGAGTAGGACACAGGTTAGGAACCCCAATAATAATTGAGGAGGTGGGTTTTGAGGTCTTTTTTGAAACTAGAATAGGAGGAATTACAGCGCAGGTTTTTTTGGAGGGCATTCATTTTAATGTGTTGTTTTTTATCTCTATTTTTCTCATTTGATTTTTTCCTTCTAGGGACAGACAGAGGCTCCATAAACTCATCGCAGTCGAACAGACTCATGTGCAATTTCCCTCCTCAGAAAATCTGTTCCAACAATCGTCGACACTTGATTTTCTAAAGTGCCACTGCTAATGCTTCATTTTTGCCTCTAGGGTTTTTTTTTTTAAGTGCAGGTAAAGTGAAAAAGATAGTGCAAAAATATAAGCCTAGAAGTAAAATATGTTCATATATTGGATTGTGTGTAAGATGTGGCTTCCTGCTAAAGAGTTTCTGAAGTATCTTAAAGAGGCTGATCCCCATGTGCCACCTCCCTGAGTCCATCTCTGCTTTCCTTCTGCCTCGAATGGGGCTCTTACAGTCATCAACTGCTCTGACACTCACTTTGCTCATAGAAGTGAAAATAATTCTTCTTCATCAGGTATTTTATATCCTTTTGATGCCACTTGTAGTTGGGGTTTGTGCATTTTAAAGGATGGAGAAATGGTGGATTGGATTTCCCGCTCATCGGCCCCAAGTGGTGGAAGACCATGGTCTGGGGTGGGGATCTGGGAGTACTAGGAGTGATAGTGTGGCCCCTACAGGGTCCCCATCCTGGTGCTGAATACGTGTGGGGTGAATGACCCTTGCCTCAATTCTCTAGGGTAACAAGGTTCAAAATCTAGAGATTGTGAATCAGTGAAGTAATCGATACAGCAAAGGAAATTGTGTTTGATCCCAACATCACGGGTTCAAATGTCAACGGGTCAACTATGGTGCAAGTACTAAGAAAATAATGAAAGTTAATTAAAACCATCCAATCAAAACAGATCATGCACTCGGCCTCGTGTGCAGAAACTAAAAGGGTGTTTATCATTTGTTACCTGGAAATAGCGCCAAGAGACACATTCAGTCCAATTCTGTGCTCTCAAAATCTGTGACTGGGCCTCTGTTGTGTTAATAAGGACCGGGATTGACCCCTGCATAAAAGAACTGGAAACAATACTGGCTGTTTACTATGCCATTAACAACACTTATCACACTGTGCACTGTGCTCCTTAAAATACTGTGAGCCAAGAAACGCCTTTACCTAAGGGAAGAAAAAGTCCAGCTCACAGAAACATGCAGACTGCCACAATAGGAAGCAGCCTGTAGTGTAAGGGCTAGCCAGATGGCTGGGCCTGGTAGCACCGACCTGGGCTATGAAGGCTGGTGGCATTATCCTGCGAGCAGCAGCAAAGGCATGACTACTTTATTCCCCCTGCTGAAGTAACTTGGGGCCAGATGTACAAACTTCACATTTGCGAGTCGCAATTTGTGAGTCGCAAATGGGAATGTACAACAGTGTTTGAGACACTGTTTGCGATTCCCAATGGGGTCGCAAATTGCATGCCTCATTAATATTCATGAGGCAGTCGTAATTTGCGACCCCATTGGGAATGGCTACCACTCCCAGGGACAGTGGCCTGCTGGGGTCAGCATGTCTGTGACTGCTTTTTTAATAAAGCAGTTTTTCTGTTTTTTAAATGCAGCCCATTTTCCTTAAAGGATGCATTTAAAAAAGAAAACTTTCAGTTTAATTTTTGTAAGGGCAGGCAGTGGTCCCTGGGACCACTGCCTGCTCTTAAAAAATATTTTCTCACATACTCACAAAGGGGAAGGGGTCCCCTGGGAACCCCTTCCCGTTTGATAGTGGTTTACCAACTACCTGAATTAGGTGGCAAACTGCAAGTGTTTAGCGGCCGCAAATGAGGTCGCAAAACAAAAAGCACATGGCAAAGGGACTTGCTATTAGGAAGGGACGCCCCTTCCTAACAGCGAGAGTCGCAAATGCTATTTTGTGAATCAGTGACTTGCAAAATAGCATTTGTACATGCCATTACTCTTTTTTGCGGTCGCAAATCCGAGGATCTCCCGTTTGCAGCCGCATAAAAGGGTCGTACATCTGGCCCTTGTTCCTTAGACTGATGAGAGATGGAAGGTCGGGGGCAAGCAATGAAGGAGCGCACAGGCTGACAACCACAATATGGCAGGATTTGGAAAGCAGATATCAATTCTGGAAGACAAGCACAGAGTATGAAAAGGTGTCAACCCCCTGAATATTGACCAGTGACCACTTACTGGGGGTGTGGCATAAAGGCCAGAGCTGCCGGCGCGGGACCTGGGGAACTAGGTTCGGATCTGGCTTTGGCTCAACATCCTGTGAATCTGGGCAAATAACTTTAATGCCCCTCCCTCACAAAAACATGTATGTGTTGTTGTGTGATGTAACTGGTGCTTGTGTAAAGCACTCCAATAACATCTTGTCGAGTTTGTGCTAAAAAATAACTGGAATAAATAAATAGATAAAATAACAGCTCAGCACTCTTTGGTGTCTGCAGGGCCAGCTTTAGGGCAGTGCGACTTGTACGGCTGCACTGGGCGCTAACCTGTGGAAGGGGCGCTGTGACCTCAGGGGGGCGCTGTGTTAAGCAATATCTTATGATGTGAGAGGTGAGGGGCACTTTTGCAGGTGGTGGTGAGGGAATCCGAGGAGGTGGTCATGGGACATGGGGGCGCCAAATGTGACTGTCGCACCGGGCGCCACCAGCGCTAAAGTCTGCCCTGGGTGTCTGTGTGTCTCTTCCAGAGTAGATCACCTGTCCAACCATGGGTCAAGGGGTAAGGGTTCGATCTGGTCCTTTCCAGGTGAATAAGAGGAAACAGTCTCTTACAATCTGCATGGGTTACAGGCTAGTATCTTAGGGAAGCTTGCACAAGCACATACTGGGAGAGAGAAACCAGTGGTGTCTGCATTTCCCAGCTAGAGGGGGTGTAGTGTAAGTTGTGCAGCCTTCAATCCTCTGGCATTTCTGTAAGAGGTACTCTTCCAGACTACAGGGGACCATCTCAGCTGCACACCTTCCTTTCTCCCTTGTTGCACAGGGACAGGCGGGCAGCCCGTGGCTGCAGGGCTCTGCAGCCCTTCCTCTGCCCACACTGAATGTCGGCAGTGACAAGTCCAGGAGGAAGGTGTCCCTTTCCAGTCAATGATGTGAGTGTCCTTCTCAAGAAGGTCCCTCCAACTCAGTGGAGTGTCTTGGACCAGTCTTATGATGTTGGGTGTTCACTCACCTGACATGAGGAGCCAATCAGGACAGACTGCGCTCTATTCTTTATGTACCATGAATTCCTGTTCATGAGGAGAGCCCTACTCTTCCTCGGGGCCATCCAGAAGTGGGGCCCTCAAGCCGTCCTCCTACTCACCCAGGGTCCTATCGCACCAGGTGAAGGGCCCTATGTTACGCAGATGGCAACTGGGATGGCACCATGGTGTAGGTCTTCGCATACATGGACTGAGGACTGCTCTTCTCCTGGGCTCCCGCCTTACTCATCACTGAGTTCCTCTATGAAGGTGAGAACCGTGAAGGTTGTTGAAGAGCTGGAAGAGGAAAGGAGGCAACTTCTTAGATGGTCAGTTTAAGTTCCGCAGGTGACCCATCAGCCGAACGGTGCACTCGATGCCCCATCTCAATCTAGAGCTCTCTGCCAGCTTCACTGGGATCATTTTAGCGAAAGTGCTTCCGGTATGCAGCTGGAGGGCTTTCATAACAACTGGAATGCAGGATAGCCATTTTTATTCGCATGTGTTTTGTGTCTCAGAAACAAGTCCCTCTAAAAAGGCTTTTGTTTCTGAAACATAAATAACCAGCAGCCCTGAGGTGCAGAAAGTTTTCTTTCCACAAATGGAGGCCATTGAAGATTGTTCCCGCCCAGCACCGCCCAGCACTGGCGTGCAAGCGGTGGCCTCAGAGCGTTGGCACAATCCTTGCGTGGCGGTGCCAGTCAGGGAAAATATATGTTGGATGGACTCCAGTGGCTGTGTGACAGATGAGCCACTGGGAAGAGGTTTCCAATGATGGAGCCATCTGAGAATCCCGTAGGTAACCTGCCCCCCCCACTCAGTTTGGGGGGAAGGAACCAAAACATTTGCACAGTGAAGGAACCATGGACTTCTGGCGCTCAACCGTCCCGCCAACCTCTAAAGGACCCTAGATGTTTTTAAATGAAAAAAGATTAGGGGGCATATTATCAACAGTTGTATCGCCACATTTTCGGCACTTATCGTCAGAAAATCGGCGATTTTCCTATCGCACAATCATCAAGGCGTCGCTAACATGCATTAGTGCATGTTAGCTGCCGTTTTTGTTACGCTTCTCATGTTAGCGATATACATCGCTAATGAGATGCAAAATAGGCTTTCCTACGAAAAACAACATGTAAAAAGTCGGAAACACGACATCGCGGTATTAACAACACAGCCCAGGAACCGCAGAGCGATAAAAAAAAGCCGCGATAACCGCGGGTATCACCGGATTCTTATGCCTGGTAAAAACTTGACTTAAGCATGTTTTGTATGGGAGGTGGATTGTCTTTTTAATTCCACACTCCCCTATTAACAAGCTTTTCATGAGCGCTGTGACATCATCGCTGGATTTGACACGCGAATGATGATTATCGCAGTCTATCGCTGGATTGTACATCGCCTGTTAGCAAAGCGTTGCTAATGTGCCGCTAACACGGCGATGTAATTCAGCGATAGAGGGCGATAATGAAAAATGCGCTAAGCGCAATTGGCGATATTTATCGCGTGTTCTTGGTAATATGCCCCATTATATTTTATTTACCAAAAAATACAATCACTTTCAATAAGCTCCTCAGATTTAGTACTTTAGCAGACTTTTGAGGAGTTTTCGCTCCTCCCTGACTCCAAATCAACCTCCAAGTCACATACTCAGCCCTTCCTAGAGTCCAAAGACATTTCTGTGATTTTGCCTTTGGACTGAAACGTAAGTGCTCAAAATCCTCACTTTATCCAAATCAATAAAAAATGCTCCACAATTGGAGACGAGTGCGGTACTCGAGGACTATCCAGAGAGAACAGAGATGAAGTGTCCTTTATCTCTAGGATGACCAGGTGTCCCGGATTTGCCAGGACGGTCCCAGTTTTTCCACCAGCTTTCCCGGCAGATTTCAAGAAATTTAGCTCATGTCCCAGTTTTTGGAGAGGTTCGACTGAAAACAGGGGAGGTGTTTTTTATGTTTTACAAAGCAGGGATAGTTAGCAGTAGTTTCAAGAAAGCACTTTAATTCACAGGCAAGCTACTGGGTTCAAAAAGTGCATCTTATGTATGTGCTTACTGCCTGTTTTGTAATTCTGTGCTCAGGAGAGCTGTCATTCTGTGCGCTCGCTTGACATAAAATTACAGTCCTTCTTCTATTTTTGTGAAATGTCCCGGTTTTTGGCTCTAAAATTCTAGTCACCCTATTTATGTCAGATGTAGTGCCAAGAACTTTCCTAAGCTCACTGAACTCAGAATGATACTTAAAGTGAGGCCTAAAGAGATAGAGCGGCATATCATCAAGGCGGCGCAATGAAATTACCGCCGCTTTTGCGGTGGTTTGCGGCCGTAAAGCGGCGATGATTTCATCGCCTTATCAGCAAAGACACGCTATTGCGTGTTTTGCTGATTTAGCCCCCGTTTCCAGCACGCCTAACTTTGCATCGCTAATGAGATGCAAAGTAGGCGTGGCTGTGAAACCAACCAGGGGAAATATCGCGAAGGCAGCTTCGTGATATTATCAAGGAAGGTGAGCGATTTTTAAATCGCGTTAAGTATGCCTTAACGCAGGAATTTAACATCTGTTAAATTCCTGACTATGGCATACTTAACATGGGGGGTGCATTATGTGGCTAAGACCACAGGCCATATCATCTAGGCTATCGCCGTTTTCCACAATGGAAAACGGCGATATCCCAACTATCTCTGGAATTTTCATCGCCTCTGTGATGCGCGTTGTTAATAACACGCTAACCGGGCGATAAATTCCAGAGATAGCCGGCGATAAATATGCAAGCGCTAAGCGCGCTTTGCGATATTTATCGCCGGACCTTGATAATTTGCCCCAGAGTGAGTTGTCCATGATCAATCAGTTTCCCTCAGAAGATGAAGCGGGGTTACTACACAAGCTTCCTTCATCCACTGCCAGTGATGTAGACACTAGACCACATCTCCAGAGCCTCTGGTAATGCACCCATCTCTCTTGCGCCTAGAAGCGTTGAATTATGGGATACATACGGGCCCTTTTGGTTGCTGAGCCGAAGTTCCGCTTTGCTTCTCCCTGAGAAGACACTTGTGAATAGGAGGCACTGCCCAAAGGCAGAAAACCCGAGGTAGAGGCCTCTTCGCCAGGTACAGGCAGGATGGATTCAGCCACACAGTCCTTTTTTTTTTATAAACCACATACTACTGATCGTCAGCCTCTTTCTACGCCTTCCCCGTGCGGAGTTTAAATGAACTGAGAAGCAAGAACATAGATCTGATTACCCAAGATCACACAGTTTGATTAAGCGGCGAAGCCGGGAACTCCCGATTTCACATTCAATAACTCATCACCTCAGCTCGAGGCCACCCTGGCTGTGACACAGGGAAGGGACCTGCAGTGCGTCCACATCAGAGCTTCCGCTGTGCCACGACCTCTGCTGTGCTAATTGCCATGTACGGTTAAATTAACTTTATCACCGGTGAATCGTGGGTCGCTATTGTGTCATTATTCGGCCGTAAATAGTGTCTAATTCCAGGACAGGACAACTGAACGCACTTTACATCGCCCTCAACAAAAGAAGCGTTCGGTGCCACCATAAATAACTCCACAGGCCTCCAGAGAATGCCTCCCTCCAGCTCCCGTCCTTTCCCGCTTCTCCCTTCCCCTGCAGCGCTGACTGGCAGCGCCAGGTGCCCATTATCCCAGCACGGCTGAGGAGGCCAGGGGAGCCCTGTGAGGAAGTGTGAAGTGAGGAGGGCCTCTGGGGGAGCGTGGAAGTGTTAAGCGTAGAACATTCATTAAACAAACTCCCTTTGCCGAATGCGTCATCCATCCATATTTCTTTCTTTCTTTCTTTCTTTCTTTCTTTCTTTCTTTCTTTCTTTCTTTCTTTCTTTCTTTCTTTCTTTCTTTCTTTCTTGCTTTCTTTCTTTCTTTCTTTTTTCCTTCTTCTTTCTTTCTTTCTTTCTTTCTTTCTTTCTTTCTTTCTTTCTTTCTTGCTTTCTTTCTTTCTTTCTTTTTTCCTTCTTTTTTCTTTCTTTTTTTCTTTCTCTCTTTCTTTCTGTCTGTCTTTCTTTCTTTCTTTTTTCCTTCTTTTTTCTTTCTTTTTTTTCTTTCTCTCTTTCTGTCTGTCTGTCTTTCTTTCTTTTTTCTTCTTTTTCCCTGCCTGCCTTCCTTCCTTCCATCCTTCCCTCACTCTGATCTCTGTTTCTTGCTACGACCGCTCCCTCCTTTTTCTTCTTTTTTAGCTCTGTGCGTTTGTATTCTCACCTCCCAGCTCAACCACCATCTTTCTATCTTTCTTGCTATTTCTTATTTTTCTTTTCATGCTCCTTTCATCCCTCTACCCTTTCTCTTTGTCCTGCTTCTACTGCTCCTTCCCTGTCTTTATTTTTTTTTTCATTTCCAGTTCTGAGCATACTTATTCCAACTCAAACCTCTCTCCCACTTCCTTCTGTCTCGGTTATGTCCTCTTTTCGTTGTTTTTATTTACCCCTTTCCTTTCTGCCATCCTTTTCCTTTCTGTCTTCTGCCTTTTTTTACTTTGTCCTACATTCTTTTGGTTAGTGCTTGTTTTTTCATTTAGCATTTTTCTCCTCCCTCTCACATGGCAAATGCACCTGCCACAGAGTTCTGTGTTTTCCCAGAAGGTGTGAGGTGCAAATCGCAGCATTATTGATGGAGCCTTTGATAGCTCTCAGATCAGCAAAGTGAATAACACTCCTTGGTTAATTAAGGCGTCTGTTTGCTGTGTGTTGATACTCTTGGGAGTTTTAGCACTTTACTGCCCTAGTTAACACCCTCTGTCCTGTGAATCCGGGGCTATTGGGCTTTTAAAAAAATGTATGCATGAAACTGTATTCCTGGTGGATTCTTGTTCATGGGGCCCCACTCCTGCCTGCCTTTACAGGCTCACCTGAGAACAATCAGGTTTATACAGGGCTTTAGGTGGGCTGAAAAAACTGGGGGTCTCTCAAAGGGGCGTGGCAAATGTAATTAGGGGCGTGGCTTAAAACACAGTAGGCTTAAAATCTGTGCTTAGCATAGTATGCCACCCGACTATGCTTTCGTAGAACAGCATTGCGTATTGAAATCGCTTCCATTCTGAAATGATGAGCCAGTGAAAGAACTATAAGGAGGCTCTTTGAAGTTACATCACAAGCAGTGAAGGGTTGCACTGCTGTTGTACTGCTGTTGTACTGCTGCGGTGTTAAACAAAATATTCAACCTGAGAGTTATGGCAGAAATGGAGAGCTCGAAAGAGAACCGTGTCAACAGCTGGTTTTTGAAACTGCCAGTGCTGAGCACAGGCAAGACCCGGCTCACTTAAAGCCCTGTGTTTACATTCTGGCATGTTTGGGTCCAGATTTACAGAGTTTTCATTAGGTTTGTGGTACTTTTTTGATGTAGGTCTGACGGAAAGTTTTCCGCTTTGATATACAAAGCAACACAAATCACAATTGCATTGAGTTGTAACAAAAGAAACACCACAGCACAATGAGCTGCCTTGTGTCACTTTGTGTTAGGGAGGTGCATGGGTGTTCCTCTGCACCCACCCATGGATTTTGGTGCAAATAAATATCTACAAAGACTTTTAGACATGGATATACGCCAAAATTCTGCACCTCCCCATGGCTGGTGTATTGAGAAGAAATATCTTTATTACATACGGTTTTTAGGTCGAGCCTGGGCAGTGCATGTGCTACTCTGTGAGCCATGCTTTAATGGAGTATGTACTTGAAGCCCCGCCCAATCTCCGCCCATATTTGTCATTGGCTTGTGTCACTGTCCTTCGTAAATGCTGGCTTCTGATTCGTTATTCGGCCTGTTAGTCCCTCCTTAGTACCATCTTGTCTTCATTTGTAACCTCCCACGAGGACTGACCCTTTCACTGCGGTTGTTACACTGTACGTCTTCTTTAGTCTGTAAGCACTATCTTCTTTAATGAGTTTCTCTTACTGCAGGAGGGCCGGAGAGTCTCTTGTGCACAGTTGGAATCACTGGCTTGTTTATTTAACTTGTAGCAAATGGGGAGCTCTTCAGGGCCCATGGGAGACCAAAGGCGGCAACTCAGCGATGCCTTCAAGCATTTGGAATGCAATCGGTCTTGCACTTGCGAGAGTTTAAGCTATTGGCATTGTAAATTACAATGCCTTTTATTTATGTGTTAAAAACCAAAACATAAATAAAAGGCATTGTCATTTACAATGCCAATAGCTCAAACTCGCATAAATGCGAGACCTTTTGCATTGCAGATGCTTGTTTCCTGTTTGCATGTGGGCAGCATTCTTCAGACACATACATACAGGAAATTGGTGGAAGAGGTGTGGCACAGCGGCCAGGGTGCCTGACTCCAGACCAAGGAGTTCATGGTTCGATCCTCACCAGCGGCATGTTAGCCCAGCACCATGTTAGCCCAGCACCATGTGACTTTGGGCAATAGCTTGCTTAATCTTCCTGATGGCCCCAAGCGCCGGAACACCTCTCTCGAGGTAGCTGTGCGCTTTAAAAACGCTGGTAAATTGCCTTGCAGCTTAGGTTTTGTGCAGGTTGGATTTGAACAAAGATTTTCCCATTTCTATTTGGGATAACCTATGGTCCAAGTTACACACCACTCCTCGCTCTGCAAGTACCACTAAGACACTATGTTTTTAGGTCTCGCATAGTGTTGCAACGCACTGTTCGCTTTGCGAGGCATGCAGTATACAGAATAGTGGGGGGAAGCTCCGCCCACTTTCCGTGCATCTTTTTCATTGTCTTTAAATTGTAAATGCTGCATTCTCATTCGTCTTCAGCTTGTTTGTCCCTCATGGCCCTCACGGCCATGTTGTCATTTCTCTCCTTCCATAGCTATCGGCTCCTTTACTTTAAAAACTCTTTTGTTCCCCTGCCTCCCCCTGTTCCCTGCTGCAGCCCATCACCACCTCCCTCCCCACTCCCGTTCGTATGTTCTTGGATGCACTTTTGTTTACAATGCAATAGGTCTCGTGTAAATACAAGTCGTATTGCATTTGTAAATGCTTGTTTTCTCCTGGGATTGGCTAGGTGAGTTCGCACTATATTTTGCCTGACCTGTCCACAACACATGCGCATACAACGTCTTTTATGCAGAAGGAGTTACTTGAATGTTTGCAACACGGGCCAATTCACGGCGGAAGGCAGAGACAGCACAAGCAGCGAAACGAAACAGGACAAAGTGAAGCGCGACGGGAGTTTATTTAAATGTTGTTCTCTCAATCTTTCTATGCTCAATTTCGGCTCCCTTCCTTTTATTTGTCCCATCGTTCTTCCTTTTCTCCTTCCTTGTGTTTACTTTCGTGTCTCTTTGCTGCCTTCTCTATTTTATCCTCCTTTTCTTGACGTTCTCATTCCATAGGCTCCCCTATTTTAACTCAATTCACTCGCTTCTACCTTTCTTCGTTTTATTCTCTCTGCTCTCGCTTTGCCTTCGTTCATCTTTTTTCTTCCATCGTTGCCTTACTCTTGTTGTTTGACTTTCTCCGACTCACTCCTTTATTTCTCTTTCGCTTCTCTTCACATTTTGGTACACCCTTTCTGCCTTTCCTCCCTTCTCCTCGCAAGCTCCTCCTTCATATCCAGGACGCATCTCCCGGGTAACAAAATGCGGCCCGGCGGCTTCATGGTGACCAAAGCAGAGCGCGCTTCTGGCTTGCAAGGCTCAAATTTCACGCGCGGCCCTTCTGCACCCCAGGCCTGGACTCTCAACCAGCACCATAGCACGTCTCAACATGGAAGAGTACTTACGCACCGCCATGGAGGACAAGCTGCTAGTGTAAGAATGGTAGCTACGCCCTTGGAAGGGGGTGGACATGTTGATAGGGGAGGGTGCTGCTCTGTACATGTACAAGAAGGGTGCACATTGCTGAGGAAAACGACAGCTCTGTAGAGAAGAGGCATTGGCATCTACTATAGATAGGAGATGCCTGCTACAAAAGTGCTCTCTCTGGGATATACTCTCTCCCAAACGATGGGACTCTCTATGGGGCGAGATTTGTGTCTTTTTTGGGCGCGTCGGGTAGGAGGCACAGGATCTGTCCCCGTGAAGGAACCTCCTTGCACAAGGGTAGGTGGAATGGCTGTTGTGCACACAACCAAAAGGAGACACACACGGGTGGTTACCCTACTATAAACACTACTACAAGCAGCTGGCAAGGTGTAAGTAAGGTAGTGCATCTTACTCTATGAGTAGTGTAAGGGATGTACACTACTTCAACAAACAGATGAGATGTGCACACTACAATAATGGAGTGTATTCCACCAGAAGAAGCAGGAAACGTTTTTTAGGCACAGGGAGATTAACTGATTTGCCCGGAGCCTACCGCCAGACTCGAAACTGGTACCCAGCTTCAAAATCAGCCACTCTAGCCATAATCTGAACAAGCAGTGCGCCGTTGGCTACAATGTAAGTAATTGTGAATGGTCTGCTTGGGTTCGGGGGGCTGTTAACAGCTGTGACGTAAGGGTTAAGGTTCGCCTTTCAAACAAAACTTCCCAGCTGAATCTTGCACCTTTTATTTTGGTCATTGCTACTCCGTCCCACCCATCCATCTACTGGGACTATTCCCCGGTAAGTACGATGCAGTCAAAAGACTGTCAGCCATACGGCCATTTGTAGGATCAGGCCACCCTGGCAAGCTGGCATGCTCCCACAAGCATTTGCAATGCAATAGGTCTCGCATTTACGCAAGTTTGACCTATTGACATTGCAAATAACAATGCCTTTTTTATTCTTGTTTTAGTTTTTAAAACATAAATAAAAGGCATTGTCATTTAGAATACCAATAACTTAAACTCACGAAAATGCGAGACCTATTTGCTTTGCAAATGCTTGTTTCAATAAGAGATAAAGATGAAACAGGCTAAAGGAAGTACATGCAGGTCTTGCGATGGAGATAATTGTGACGTCTTACATATTTTTTAGAATGTTCTAAGGTGATACTATTCTGGACGCAGGTAAAGGAAAAGAGTACCAACACATGCCCAGTACATTTGTCTCTTAAAACAAAATACAATACCCCCTCATGGGTCCTTCCCGTCCCAGTCCTTACTACGTGAGGCAGTCCTGCCTCCACCCAGCCAATCCCATCGCCAGTATCTTTAAGTCTACATAAGCCACGCCCACCTACCGCCATGCCTGGTTTTTTTCTGTTCCGACAATGTGCTGGGCTGGGGCAGGGAGCTCTCTTGGTGTCCTGGCCTCGGGTCGTTCCGGCGCTGCTGCTCTATTGCAGCGCCCGGCCCTTGCGGCCATGCTCTTTCTGATCTGTGGCTGAGGGTGGAGACTACAGGGCTGCCCTTTTTTATTTCATTGCTCCACTCTCATGTTACGAGACTTGGTGATTGAGGGCAGTATTTATTGGAGGTTGCTGGGCCCTTCCTTTTGTTGTGTGGTGAGTTCCTGTTTGGTTTACACCGTTTTTCTCACCATGATTGAAGGCGCTTCTTCACCTGTGCCTGCTAAGGCAGTTTCCAAGCAGCTTAAAGTTCAGGATCTACAGGAGGACGACGTTTTACAGATTTCTAGGGCTGATATACAGGACTTGATTAATTCTGCAGTCCAGTCTGCACTGCTGGAGCCTGCAGCAAAGAGGACTAAGGATGATGAGGAGGACATGGACAATTCACCTAAGGCAAAGTATGTCCAGGGCAAGGTGTTTTCTGATATGCTGGTCCATATTCGGGAGGTGATTGGTTTAGACCCTAAATCCCTAGCTGGTGAGGGGTTTTACGCACAGTATAGTTCTTCTGTGGTGGATGACCTTCCCTTCCATGATGTCCTGAAGGATATCCTGACTAAGGAATGGCTTGAGGTGGACAAGCAGGATATTCCGCGCTTTCTGGGAAAGCGGTATCGCCTGGCAGCCTTTGACTCTCAGTTCCCTGCGATTCCAAAAGTTAATTCTCTTTTGTCCTCTATGGCTTCTGCCTTCCTCTTTGTCATCGGAGTAGGTTTCTGTGACAGATCCTGTGGAGCGTAAGGTGGAGTCTGCTCTCAAACATTCTTACGCCGCTTCTCCCTTTGGGGTGCGTGCTAGCACTTATGCGGCCTATGCCTCGCAGGTCTTGCTGAAGGATTTTGAGAAACTGTTTGACTGCCTTCAGGATCAGGGGGACCCTACTCTGGTGTTGGCTCAAATGGAGGTCTTGGCCCAATTCCTCTCAGATGTCACTTTCGATTCCTTGTGGGCCTTCTCCTCGGCTGCTGGAGCGGCGGTGGCGGTGGCTGGAAGGAGGTCTCTATGGACTAAACCGTGGCGTCTTGAGGCTGTGCAGAAGGCTTTGGTCCATAAACTTCCTTTTGAGGGTCCCCGTCTCTTTGGGGATGTTTGAATACGATGGTGCTGCGCTCTGCGGAGGAAAAGAAGTTGTTGAAGCCTTTTCAGCCTGCGCCTAAGAAAAAGTCTTTTTTCCAGAAGCAGGGGTTTCAGGGGGTTTTGTCCTCTCAACCCTTTCGTGGTCGGGCCCGTGGTCAGAGGCCACATTCCATTATAAGTCCCGGCCTCAGCAGCAGCAGAATCCCTCTATTTTGCGGACAGAAGTGACTATGCCGTTGTGCAGGCTCGCCTCCGTTTGTTTCTGGACCGGTGGTCGGCTCTGATTTCCGACCAGTGGGTCTTGTCTGTCATCAGGTGGGGTTAACAGATTCCCTTCCAGGGCCCTCCCCCTCTGGATTGTTTTCTGGTTACCCCGTTGTCAAGAGACCCCGTGCGGTGGTCTGCCATGTTGTCCGGCATCGCCATGTTGTTACAGAAAGGGGCGATTGTGCTGGTTCCAGTAGGCCTGGGGTTCTATTCCCATCTGTTTCTGGTACCAAAGCCCGATGGTTCCTTCCACCCCATATTGAATCTCCGTTTCCTGAACAAGTTGGTGTGGTTGGATCATTTTTGGATGGTCATGTTACAGTCAGTCATTCCCCTCATCCAGGAGGGCTATTTTTGGGCTTCTCTGGACTTGGAAGACGCCTATTTTCACATTCCGGTCCATCCTGCCAGTCAGTGGTTCCTGAGGTTTGCGGTCCAGGGGATGCATTTCCAGTTTCAGGTTCTACCGTTTGGCCTCTCCACTGCCCCCAGGACTTTTACCAAGGTATTGGCTCCTGCTGTGGGGGGTTTGCAACATCGGGGTTTCTCCGTGTTTCCCTATATTGATGATTGTTTGATCTCTGCTTTCTTCTTTCCTAAGGCTCTTCTGGTGGTGGAGGCTCTGTTGACCCTGTTCTGGGAGCTGGGGTTCAAGGTGAATCTGGCGAAGTCTCATCTGGATCCTGTTCAGAGACTTCAGTTCATCGGGGGTCTGTTCGACACTTCTCTGGGGGCGGTGTTCCTTCCTCCTGTTCAGATCCTTTCCTTGCAGACTCTGTGGTGGGACCTGTTGAGCCATCCCTCTGCCCCGGCTGTGTTTGGTTATGGGTCCAGGTATTGATGGCTGAGACCACTGCTGTGGTTCCTTGGACTCGTCTCCATCTCAAGCCCTTGGTGACTCATCTGATGGCTCGGTGGGACCCCTCCCGGGCAGATTATGAGACTCTGGTTCCTCTCTCTCCTGCTCTGGTTCTGGACTTGGGCTGGTGGCTTTGCACTCCCAATCTGGAGACGGTCGTGCGGTTTTGTCTTCCACCTCCCCTTTTGTTGACTACGGATGCCAGTCTTTGGGGTTGGGGGGCCACTTTGGGGTCCTTAGAAGCAAAGGGTCGGTGGTCTTGGGGGGACAGCACCCGTTCCTCAAACTGGCGGGAGTAGGCGGCAGTCTGGGAGGCGGTGCAGTTCTTTCAGGTTCATCTCCATGGGTCGAATCTGTTGGTTCGTACCGGCAATCAGGTGGCGTGTTGTTACTTGAACCATCGGGGGGGACGAGGTATGCGTCTCTGAACCTGTTGGCCTCCTTGATTTGTTCTTGGGCGGAATCTCATCTGCTGACCTTGAGGGCGGTATACATTATGGGACAGTTGAATTTTCATGCGGACGCTTTGAGACGCAACCTTCCATCCTCTGTTCTGTGCCATCTCTCTCTTCCTCTGTTCCAGTCCCTTTGTCTTCGGTGTCGGGACTCCCTGGATCGATTTCTTTGCCTCTCCTCACAGCACTCTTTTCCCCCGGTTTTGTTCGGAGGTCCTGTGTCCTCAGGCTTGGGCGGTGGATGCTCTTTCGATTCCCTGGCCTTTGGACCTTCTGTATGCATTCCCTCCTATTCCCCTCCTCCTGAGGGTGCTGCAGAAGATTCGGGGGGAGAAAGTTTTGGTCCTATTGATTGCTCCTTTCTGGCCTCATCGCATTTGGTTTCCTCTCCTGTGGCGGCTGGCAGAGGGTCGGATTGTCGGGCTTCTCTGTGTCCGGCTCCTCTTCAGTTTGCGCTCCTATCTCTGCCTTGTCTTCGTCATTTGCAGCTGACGACATGGCTCTTGAGCGGTTGACGTTGGAGTCTTTGGTCTGTTCCTCTGTGGTGGCTCGAGACATTCAGTTGTCACTCCGCCCTTCGACCCTTAAGTGCTATGGTCGTTATTGGGGTTCTTTTGTCTCTTGGTGTTCTTCCCATGGGGTGGATTCTGTGCTGGGGGATCCTACTTATGTGTTGGATTTTTTCCGGGATGGATTTTAGATGGGCCTTTCCCCTTCCACTTTGTCTGCTCAATGGGCGGCGGTTTGTGCTTGTCGGGGTCCTGGGTCCTCCTTGGAGGTTATTGCCCCTTTGGTTAGTCGGCTTCTTTGGAGCTTTCGGCTTCGTCGGCCGGTCTCTCCTGTTCTCGTTCCTTCTTGGGATTTGTCTACTGTTTTGCGGGGTCTGCAGTTGCCCCCTTTTGAGCCTTTGCTGGAGGCGGATTTGTTGTGGCTGTCCGCTAAGGTGGCCTTTTTGCTGGCCATAACCTCCACTCGCAGGTTGGCTGAGTTGGGTACCTTGCTCATTTCATTTCTTTATTTGTAGGTCCTGCAGGATCGGGTCGTTTTGCGGCTTGATCCGGCTTTCCTGCCTAGGTTTCTTCTAAATTTAATTTGCAGCAGTAGGTGATTCTTCCTGATTTGCCTACTGAGGGGCATTCCCTTGTTCCCCCTTCCTTGGATGTTCGCAGGGCTCTCCAGATTTATCTCCAACGTTCCCCGGAGATTTGGGTTTCTCCTGCCCTGTTTGTCTCCTGTGGGGGTGTGGCTAAGAGTAAGAAGGTTTCCACTTCCACGATCAGTCGGTGGGTGTGTTTGGCGGTCTGCCAATCTTATAAGTCTTTGGATCTTTCTCCTCCATCTTAGGTGCAGGGCCCTTTGATGCGTTCAGTGTCTGCTTCCTGGGCTGGGGCGGCGGGGTCTCTATCCATGAGATTTGTAGGACAGCCACCTGGCAGTCCCATCACACTTTTGTGTGACATTATCGTCTTGATGTTTTACATGCCTCTGCTGACAGTTTTTCTGTTGGCGTCTTGAACGCTGCTGTTCATTGATCATTTCTTGATTAAAGTTTTGTACTTTGCATGGATCCCTGGTGTCCTGCGTTTTTTATGGGTTCTCTGCTTGTGAGTTCCTCACGTAGTAAGGACTGGGACGGGGAGGACCCTTGAGGGGGTAATGTCTTGTTACTTACCGGTAATCTTCATTACCCCGATTACGGTCCTCCCCGTCCCAGTCAGTCAATCAATCAATCAATCAGTCATTTGTAGAGCGCACTACATACCCGCGAGGGTCTCAAGGTGCTGGGGGGGGCGCTATTGGTCGAACAGCCAGATCGTGAGTAGCCTCCTGAAGGTCAGCAGGTCTTGGGTCTGTCGTAGGCTCAGTGGGAGGGTGTCAAAAGGGGGTGGTGATGGACGGAGCATCAGAACCAATCAAACCCTCACACCCAGTCAACAGATCTGGGTTTGATCCATCACTGTTCTTTAGCCCACTCTGCCACCCCAGTTCAGACATGGCCATATGCAAATCAGTCTGACCATGTGCCTCATGGGAACAGTCCAGCCCGAACTGCCAAGCCATGCCTTCCCTGGACCGGAAACAAGCTCCCTAGGACCGGTTTCTGGCATTTCAGCCGTCTTCAGCCAGGCTTGCTTGAATCCAGTGGCAAAGTGAGCAAGGGACTCACGTTTGAGCATACCCTGCCAACTTATGGCGAACAAAGCGGTACAAAAGGGGGTGGTGATGGACAGAGCATCAGAACCAATCAAACACTCACACCCAGTCAACGGATCTGGGTTTGATCCATCACCATTCTTTAGCCCACTCTGCCACCCCAGTTCAGACATGGCCATATGCACATTAGTCTGACCCTGTGCCTCATGGGAACAGTCCAGCCCGAACTGCCAAGCCATGCCTTTCCTGGACCGGAAACAAGCTCCCTAGGACTGGTTTCTGGCATTTCAGCCGTCTTCAGCCAGGCTTGCTTGAATCTAGTGGCAAAGTGAGCAAGGGACTCACGTCTGAGCATACCCTGCCAACTTATGGCGAACAAAGCGGTACAAAAGGGGGTGGTGATGGACGGAGCATCAGAACCAATCAAACACTCACACCCAGTCAACAGATCTGGGTTTGATCCATCACCGTTCTTTAGCCCACTCTGCCACCCCAGTTCAGACATGGCCATATGCAAATCAGTCTGACCATGTGCCTCATGGGAACAGTCCAGCCCGAACTGCCAAGCCATGCCTTCCCTGGACCGGAAACAAGCTCCCTTGGACCGGTTTCTGGCATTTCAGCTGTATTCAGCCAGGCTTGCTTGAATCCAGTGGCAAAGTGAGCAAGGGACTCACGTCTGAGCATACCCTGCCAACTTATGGCGAACAAAGCAGTACAAAAGGGGGTGGTGATGGACGGAGCATCAGTACCAATCAAACACTCACACCCAGTCAACAGATCTGGGTTTGATCCATCACCGTTCTTTAGCCCACTCTGCCACCCCAGTTCAGACATGGCCATATGCAAATCAGTCTGACCCTGTGCCTCATGGGAACAGTCCAGCCCGAACTGCCAAGCCATGCCTTCCCTGGACCAGAAACAAGCTCCCTAGGACCGGTTTCTGGCATTTCAGCCACCTTCAGCAGGCTTGCTTGAATCCAGTGGCAAAGTGAGCAAGGGACTCACGTCTGAGCATACTCTGCCAACTTATGGCGAACAAAGCGGTACAAAATGGGGTGGTGATGGACGGAGTATCAGAACCAATCAAACGCTCACACCCAGTAAACAGATCTGGGTTTGATCCACCACCGTTCTTTAGCCCACTCTGCCATGCCAGTTCAGACATGGCCATACGCAAATCAGTCTGACCCTGTGCCTTATGGGAACAGTCCAGCCCGAACTGCCAAGCCATGCCTTCCCTGGACCGGAAACAAGCTCCCTAGGACCGGTTTCTGGCATTTCAGCCGTCTTCAGCCAGGCTTGCTTGAATCCAGTGGCAAAGTGAGCAAGGGACTCACGTCTGAGCATACCCTGCCAACTTATGGCGAACAAAGCGGTACAAAAGGGGGTGGTGATGGACGGAGCATCAGAACCAATCAAACACTCACACCCAGTCAACAGATCTGGGTTTGATCCATCACCGTTCTTTAGCCCACTCTGCCACCCCATTTCAGACATGGCCATATGCAAATCAGTCTGACCCTGTGCCTCATGGGAACAGTCCAGCCCGAACTGCCAAGCCATGCCTTCCCTGGACTGGAATCAAGCTCCCTAGGACCGGTTTCTGGCATTTCAGCCGTCTTCAGCCGTCTTCAGCCAGGCTTGCTTGAATTTAGTGGCAGAGTGAGCAAGGGACTCACGTCTGAGCATACCCTGCCAACTTATGGCGAACAAAGCAGTACAAAAGGGGGTGGTGATGGACGGAGCATCAGAACCAATCAAACACTCACACCCAGTCAACAGATCTGGGTTTGATCCATCACCGTTCTTTAGCCCACTCTGCCACCCCAGTTCAGACATGGCCATATGCAAATCAGTCTGACCCTGTGCCTCATGGGAACAGTCCAGCCCGAACTGCCAAGCCAGGCCTTCCCTGGACCGGAAACAAGCTCCCTAGGACCGGTTTCTGGCATTTCAGCCGTCTTCAGCCAGGCTTGCTTGAATCCAGTGGCAAAGTGAGCATGGGACTCACGTCTGAGCATACCCTGCCAACTTATGGCGAACCAAGCGGTACAAAAGGGGGTGGTGATGTACGGAGCATCAGAACCAATCAAACACTCACACCAAGTCAACAGATCTGGGTTTGATCCATCACCGTTCTTTAGCCCACTCTGCCACCCTAGTTTAGACATGGCCATATGCAAATCAGTCTGACCCTGTGCCTCATGGGAACAGTTCAGCCCGAACTGCCAAGCCATGCCTTCCCTGGACCGGAAACAAGCTCCCTAGGACCGGTTTCTGGCATTTCAGCCGTCTTCAGCCAGGCTTGCTTGAATCCAGTGGCAAAGTGAGCAAGGGACTCACGTCTGAGTATACCCTGCCAACTTATGGCGAACAAAGCGGTACAAAAGGGGGTGGTGATGGACGGAGCATCAGAGCCAATCAAACACTCACACCCAGTCAACAGATCTGGGTTTGATCCATCACCGTTCTTTAGCCCACTCTGCCAACCTAGTTCAGACATGGCCATATGCAAATCAGTCTGACCCTGTGCCTCATGGGAACAGTCCAGCCCGAACTGCCAAGCCATGCCTTCCCTGGACCGGAAACAAGCTCCCTAGGACCGGTTTCTGGCATTTCAGCCGTCTTCAGCTAGGCTTGCTTGAATCCAGTGGCAAAGTGAGCAAGGGACTCACGTCTGAGCATACCCTGCCAACTTATGGCGAACAAAGCGGTACAAAAGGGGTTGGTGATGGACGGAGCATCAGAACCAATCAAACACTCACACCCAGTCAACAGATCTGGGTTTGATCCATCACCGTTCTTTAGCCCGCTCTGCCACCCCAGTTCAGACATGGCCATATGCAAATCAGTCTGACCCTGTGCCTCATGGGAACAGTCCAGGCCGAACTGCCAAGCCATGCCTTCCCTGGACCGGAAACAAGCTCCCTAGGACCGGTTTCTGGCATTTCAGCCGTCTTCAGCCAGGCTTGCTTGAATCCAGTGGCTAAGTGAGCAAGGGACTCACGTCTGAGCATACCCTACCAACTTATGGTGAACAAAACGGTACAAAATGGGGTGGTGATGGACGGAGCATCAGAACCAATCAAACACTCACACCCAGTCAACAGATCTGGGTTTGATCCATCACTGTTCTTTAGCCCACTCTGCCACCCCAGTTCCGACATGGCCATATGCAAATCAGTCTGACCCTGTGCCTCATGGGAACAGTCCAGCCCGAACTGCCAAGCCATGCCTTCCCTGGACCGGAAACAAGCACCCTAGGACCGGTTGCTGGCATTTCAGCCGTCTTCAGCCAGGCTTGCTTGAATCCAGTGGCAAAGTGAGCAAGGGACTCACGTCTGAGCATACCCTGCCAACTTATGGCGAACAAAGCGGTACAAAAGGGGGTGGTGATGGACGGAGCATCAGAACCAATCAAACACTCACACCCAGTCAACAGATCTGGGTTTGATCCATCACCGTTCTTTAGCGCACTCTGCCACCCCAGTTCAGACATGGCCATATGCAAATCAGTCTGACCCTGTGCCTCATGGGAACAGTCCAGCCCGAACTGCCAAGCCATGCCTTCCCTGGACCGGACACAAGCTCCCTAGGACCGGTTTCTGGCATTTCAGCCGTCTTCAGCCAGGCTTGCTTGAATCCAGTGGCAAAGTGAGCAAGGGACTCACGTCTGAGCATACCCTGCCAACTTATGGCGAACAAAGCGGTACAAAAGGGGGTGGTGATGGACGGAGCATCAGAACCAATCAGACACTCACACCCAGTCAACAGATCTGGGTTTGATCCATCACCGTTCTTTAGCCCACTCTGCCACCCCAGTTCAGACATGGCCATATGCAAATCAGTCTGACCCTGTGCCTAATGGGAACAGTCCAGCCCGAACTGCCAAGCCATGCCTTCCCTGGACCGGAAACAAGCTCCCTAGGACTGGTTTCTGGCATTTCAGCCGTCTTCAGCCAGGCTTGCTTGAATCCAGTGGCAAAGTGAGCAAGGGACTCACGTCTGAGCATACCCTGCCAACTTATGGCGAACAAAGCGGTACAAAAGGGGGTGGTGATGGACGGAGCATCACAACCAATCAAACACTCACACCCAGTCAACAGATCTGGGTTTGATCCATCACCGTTCTTTAGCCCACTCTGCCACCCCAGTTCCGGCATGGCCATATGCAAATCAGTCTGACCCTGTGCCTCATGGGAACAGTCCAGCCCGAACTGCCAAGCCATGCCTTCCCTGGACCAGAAACAAGCTCCCTAGGACCGGTTTTTGGCATTTCAGCCGTCTTCAACCAGGTTTGCTTGAATCCAGTGGCAAAGTGAGCAAGGGACTCACGTCTGAGCATACCCTGCCAACTTATGGCGAACAAAGCGGTACAAAAGGGGGTGGTGATGGACGGAGCATCAGAACCAATCAAACACTCACACCCAGTCAACAGATCTGGGTTTGATCCATCACCGTTCTTTAGCCCACTCTGCCACCCCAGTTCAGACATGGCCATATGCAAATCAGTCTGACCCTGTGCCTCATGGGAACAGTCCAGCCCGAACTGCCAAGCCATGCCTTCCCTGGACCGGAAACAAGCTCCCTAAGACCGGTTTCTGGCATTTCAGCCGTCTTCAGCCAGGCTTGCTTGAATCCAGTGGCAAAGTGAGCAAGGGACTCACGTCTGAGCATACCCTGCCAACTTATGGCGAACAAAGCGGTACAAAAGGGGGTGGTGATGGACAGAGCATCAGAACCAATCAAACACTCACACCCAGTCAACAGATCTGGGTTTGATCCATCACCGTTCTTTAGCCCACTCTGCCACCCCAGTTCAGACATGGCCATATGCAAATAAGTCTGACCCTGTGCCTCATGGGAACAGTCCAGCCTGAACTGCCAAGCCATGCCTTCCCTGGACCGGAAACAAGCTCCCTAGGACCGGTTTCTGGCATTTTAGCCGTCTTCAGCCAGGCTTGCTTGAATCCAGTGGCAAAGTGAGCAAGGGACTCACGTCTGAGCCTACCCTGCCAACTTATGGCGAACAAAGCGGTACAAAAGGGGGTGGTGATGGACGGAGCATCAGAACCAATCAAACACTCACACCCAGTCAACAGATCTGGGTTTGATCCATCACCGTTCTTTAGCCCACTCTGCCACCCCAGTTCAGACATGGCCATATGCAAATCAGTCTGACCCTGTGCCTCATGGGAACAGTCCAGCCCGAACTGCCAAGCCATGCCTTCCCTGGACTGGAAACAAGCTCCCTAGGACCGGTTTCTGGCATTTCAGCCGTCTTCAGCCAGGCTTGCTTGAATCCAGTGGCAAAGTGAGCAAGGGACTCACGTCTGAGCATACCCTGCCAACTTATGGCGAACAAAGCGGTACAAAAGGGGGTGGTGATGGACGGAGCATCAGAACCAATCAAACACTCACACCCAGTCAACAGATCTGGGTTTGATCCATCACCGTTCTTTAGCCCGCTCTGCCACCCCAGTTCAGACATGGCCATATGCAAATCAGTCTGACCCTGTGCACATGGGAACAGTCCAGCCCGAACTGCCAAGCCATGCCTTCCCTGGACCGGAAACATGCGCCCTAGGACCGGTTTGTGGCATTTCAGCCGCTTACAGCCAGGCTTGCTTGAATCCAGTGGCAAAGTGAGCAAGGGACTCACGTCTGAGCATACCCTGCCAACTTATGGCGAACAAAGCGGTACAAAAGGGGGTGGTGATGGACGGAGCATCAGAACCAATCAAACACTCACACCCAGTCAACAGATCTGGGTTTGATCCATCAGTGGGAGGGTGTTCCAGGTCTTGGCGGCGTGGTGGGAAAAGGATCTCCCACCTGTGGTTGTTCTTCCGATGCGAGGGACGGTGGCGAGTGCGAGGTCGGTGGAGCGGAGCTGGCGGTTGGGGATGTAGAAGGAGAGTCGTCTGTTGAGGTAGGCTGGGCCGGTCTTGTGGACTGCCTTGTGTGCGTGGATGAGGAGCTTGAAGGATATCCTCTTGTTGATGGGGAGCCAGTGCAGGTTTCTCAGGTGGGGGGTGATGTGGCTGTGGCGTGGTACGTCAAGGGTCAGTTGTGCAGAGGCGTTTTGGATTCGTTGCAGTCATTTGATGAGCTTGGTCGGGGCTCCCGCGTAGAGGGCGTTTCCATAGTCGAGTCCTATTCCCTCCCTTCCTCCCGCTCTGTTTGTGTCAGAGTCTTGTTGATAACAGGCATGGTGGTAGGTGGGTGGAGCTTATGTAGACCTAAAGATACTGGCGTTGTAATTGGCTGGGTGGAGGCAGGACTGCCTCACGTAGTAAGGACTGGGACGGGGAGGACCCTAATCTGGGTAATGAAGATTACTGGTAAGTAACAAGACATTTTTCTTCATGGTGCGACCACCTTTTGGTCAAATAGCCCCATGATTGGAAGGTTCGGGGACCTTCTTATTGACATAAATCTGCAAGTTATTTTGCCCAATTGGAAAGATGCACATAATATCACTTTTGCGAGATGGAGGAATGTGATTTGTTAAAATCACGCGTTTCACAGAGCGAATTAGTCAGCAGTCCAAGTGGCAATCAAGAGAAACGTGTTGCCAATGACTTTCTTGTTCTATCAAAACATGCTCGAAGGGTTTCCACAGTAGCTGAATTGTTTCAAGCACTTTGAACATTTTTATTTTCAATGTTTATGTTCATTACAATTAAAAAAATATCATGTATTTGCACTATAATGGTACTTACATAACCATATGAAAGCTGCATTGCTCATATGGATATGCTGGTTATATTCTGCTTCTAACGCATTTTGTTAACTTTTGTACAAGGTCACTCCTTTGCGTTTTTCTTTCACTTCTTTCCCATGCATAAAGTTTACAATATGCCCCCTTTTGTTATTGGTTTCAGTCTATGTCATATGCATATTAAAAGTATTAAGCTGAGTTTAGGGTGTTTGTTTAGAACTAAAACTCCAATTTATATATTTTGTTGGAAAATGTTGTGTTCTTGTATCATTTGGTCATATAGATACTGTAGTTCTTTTCACAGACTATGGGCCTTCTTTACAAGGTGGCGTTAAGAGACAAAGAGTGGATTAAAGCCACTTTGTAAATATGGAGAAGGGCATAGCCCCACCATAACGCAACTAAAAGTGATGTTCTGGACTGGTGGCGATATCCGCTTGTAAATACACCCCTATGTTTTAATAAAGAATACTTTAAAAAGAGTGAACCATGTGTTGACGGACAGTTGGCAAAACAAAAACAAAATAAACTACATTACTTCTTAGAGAAATACATATAAATTCAGTACATTAATACAAAGGATAGGTAGTTAAGCATTGGATTGATTAAAGTGCAGAGTTTGGGAAATGCAGTTAATTTCATTACAAAACATGAACAATAAGGGAATTTTACATAATTCCAAGAGAGCAGGTAACAGCAGAGCATCATGAGTGAAGACCCCATTTGGAATGAGGAATCAATGCAGTCCTGAGATCTCTTGAGATATGCAGCAATCAGGTGGTATTGTCAGTGCTGTTCAGTCCATTTGGATACAATGATTTTAAATGGTACATCCAGAACTTTTCTCCGGTGTCCAGTAGTGCTTCCCTTTAAGACATGCATGCACCGATATTGCCTTTGGAGTAACTGTTCTCTGTTCACAGAAGCTTGCACTACTGCTACCTTTACAGTAACTGTTCTATGTGTCACAGAAGCTTGCACTGCTGCTACCTTTACAGCAACTCTTCTGTGTGTCACTGAAGTTTGCACTGCTGCTACCTTTACAGTAACTGTTCCATGTGTCACAGATGCTTCCACTGCTCCTGCCTTTACAGTAACTGTTCTGTGTCTCACAGAAGCTTGCACTGCTGCTACCTTTACAATAACTGTTCTGCGTGTCACAGAAGCTTGCACTGCTGCTACCTTTGCAATAACTGTTCTGTGTGTCACAGAAGCTTGCACTGCTGCTGCCATTGCAGTAACTGTTCTGTGTTTTACTGAAGTTTGCACTGCTGCTACCTTTATAGTAAGTGTTCTGTGTGTCAGAAGCTTGCACTGCTGCTAGCTTTAGAGTAACTGTTCTGTGTGGCACGGAAACATGTACTGCTGCTGCCTTTACAGTAACTGTTCTGTGTGTCACAGAAGCTTGCACTGCTGCTACCTTTATAATTACGGTCTGTGTGTAAAAAAAGGCTTGCACTGCTGCTGCCATTGCCATAACTATTCTGTGTGTCACGTAAGCTAGCACCGCTCTCTTTGCAGTAACCCTTTTGGAGTGTGTGTCAGAGAAGCTTGCACTACTGCTACATTTGCAGTGACTGTTCTGTTTGTCATAGGAGCTTGCACTACTTCTACCTTTACACAAAATGTTCTCTATGTCACATAAACTTGCACTGCTGGTGTCTTTGCAGTAACTACTTGGTGTGTCACAGAAGCTTGCAGTGCTGTCTTTGCAGTAACTTTTCTGTGTGTCACAGAAGCTTGCACTGCTGCTGCTTTTGAGGGAACTCTTCTTTGCATCACAGAAGCTTGCAATGTTGTCTTGCAGTAACTGTTCTGTGTTTCACAGACGCTTGCGCTACTGCTGCCTTTACAGTAACTCTTCTGTGTTTCATAGACGCTCACACAACTGCTTTCTTTCCAGTAACTCTTCTGTGTGTCACAGAAGCCTGCACTACTGCCGCCTTTGCTGTAACTCTTCTGTGTGTTACAGAAGCTTGCAATCCTGGCTTGCAGTAACTCTTCTGTGTGTCACAGAAGCTTGGAATGCTGTCTTTGCAGCACATCTTCTGTGTGTCACATCAGCTTGCACTGCTGCCTTTGCTGTAACTCCTCTTTGTGTGTGTGTCATATAAGCCTGCACTGCTGCTGCCTTTCCAGAAACTCTTCTGGGTGTCACAGAAGCTTGCACTCCTCCCTTTCCTGCAACTCCTCTTTTTGTGTGTGTCAGAGAAGCTCGCACTGCGGCTGCCTACCCAGGAACTGTTCTGGGTGTCACAGAAGCTTGCACTGCTGCTGCCATTGCAGTAACTGTTCTGTGTTTCACTGAAGCTTGTACTGCTGCTACCTTTATAGTAATTGTTCTGTGTGTCACAGAAGCTTGCACTGCTGCTACCTTTACAATAATGGTCTGTGTGTCAAAAAGGCTTGCACTGCTGCTGCCATTGCCATAACTATTCTGTGTGCCACGTAAGCTAGCACTGCTCTCTTTGCAGTAACCCTTTTTGAGTATGTGTCAGAGAAGTTTGCACTACTGCTACATTTGCAGTGGCTGTTCTGTTTGTCATAGGAGCTTGCACTGCTTCTACCTTTGCACAATATGTTCTCTATGTCACATAAGCTTGCACTGCTGGTGCCATTACAGTAACTACTTGGTGTGTCACAGAAGCTTGCAGTGCTGTCTTTGCAGTAACTCTTCTGTGTGTCACAGAAGCTTGCACTGCTGCTGCTTTTGAGGGAACTCTTCTTTGCGTCACAGAAGCTTGCAATGTTGTCTTGCAGTAACCCTTCTGTGTTTCACAGACGCTCGCACTACTGCTGCCTTTACAGTATCTCTTCTGTGTTTCATAGACGCTCGCACAACTGCTGCCTTTGCAGTAACTCTTCTGTGTGTCACAGAAGGCTGCACTACTGCCGCCTTTGCTGTAACTTTTCTGGGTGTCACAGAAGCTTGCAATGCTGTCTTTGCAGCAAATCTTCTGTGTGTCACAGCAGCTTGCACTGCTGCCTTTCCTGCAACTCCTCTTTGTGTGTGTGTCAGAGAAGCTCGCACTGCGGCTGCCTATCCAGAAACTGTTCTGGGTGTCACAGAATCTTGCAATGCTGTTTTAGCAGTAACTCCTGTGTGTGTGTGTCAGGGAAGCTTGCACTGCTGCCTTTGCAGTGAGTGTTCTGTGAGTCACAGAAGTTTGCCATGCTGCTGCCCTCACAGTAACTGTGCTGAGTGTCACCGACACATGCACCAGTGTTACCTTTGCAGTATCTATGCTGTGTGTGTCAGGGAAGCTTGCAGTGCTGCCTTTGCAGTATCTGTTCTGTGTGCGTGTCAGGGAAGCTTGCACTGCTACCTTTGCAGTGCCGGTTCTGTGTGTGTGTCAGGGAAGCTTACACTGCTGCTTTTGCAGTAACTCCTCTATGTGTGTGTCAGGGAAGCTTGCACCACTCACATTGCTGTGTGTTCAGTTTATGCGAAAGACATTTGCTTTGCTGCCAATTGTGCTACTGCTGCCTTAACGGGTACTTCTCCCTGTACTGAACGTCTTCCCTATATTAAGGATGAAGTTTGTGCCGCTGCTACTGGCCTTGTACTGTTAGGAAAACTTGGTAAGTCTTTTCACTTTACAAAAGACAAACCAATTGGTTTTGTCAATGGTGTGCTCTTGGATATTTCAAGGACTAGGGTAGCGCCGTAGCGCTTAATGGACTGGGCACCCTTCTCTGCGTTGTATCAATTCCATTCTTAAGATTTTCGAGGGCGCTGTGTCTTTAAGGGCTCCGTGAGGGGGCCGCCCCTTCTGTCAGCCCGGCCAGGCCCCAGCGACTCTCTTAAGATAAATATGAGGGCGGCATGAATTAAAGATACCGCGCCGCTCCGCTCTACATAAATGATGCGCTCTTAGGAGTCTCCTTGGAGCGGCCGCAAAGTACATTAGCGGGGAGGCGGGCCCGGGGCACGGCCGGGGAGCGCGCAGAGGCGGCGGGGACTTCCAGAGCCCCCATATGATCTATTTAGGCACTCAGGATATTGAAGAGTGCGATCCAGCCGCTCGACAAGCCAAGAACCATTAGAGAGGCGGGAAAGACGGGTCTTTAATGAGAGTGCGCCTTCCAAACGAGGCTGCTGCCGAAACTCCGGCGGCTTAGCAAGGGTACTTTGGGCCTTAAGCAAGCAGGCGAAATGGCCTCCTTTTCCCCGGCTGTATGGTAAAAGTCATTGTTGGGGTGCAGATGGCTCTTAACACCGCTGAGCCCCGGTGCCTCTGCACCTGTTTTACTATTGACAGCTGTGCCCCCTAGGGATACAGCATTACTCCGTCCTCTCATCTTCATCCCTAAACTGCAACCTCGGTATCCTGCTGGAGCCCGGTGCCACTGCACCTGTTGCACTATTAATAGCTGTGGCTTGGGAATACAAAAGACACACAAATAATGGACGTAATGCGGAACAAATCAAACATTCGCCCACAGTCATGAGATCTGGGTTAAATCCATCCCCACCCCAGTTTAAACCCAGCCGTATGCAAATCAGTCTTGACCCTGCTCCTCATGTGAACTGTCCACCCCGGACTGCCAAGCCTGGCCCACCCTGGACCAGAAACAAGCATCCTGGGACAGATTTTGGGTTATCACCCCTCATCAGCCAGGCTAGCTTGCGTCTGGGCATACTTGGTGCACTTAGAGCGAAAAAGCAAAAGACACACAAATGATGGATGGAATGAGGAACAAATCAAACATTCACACCCAGTCAAGAGATCTGGGTTAAATCCATTGTTCTTTTGCTCACCATGCAACTCCAGTTTAGACCCAGCCTGGAAATACAGCGTTGCTCCATCTTCTCAGCTTCATCCCTAAACTGCAACCTCCTCTCCCCTCTGGGGCCCAATACCATTGCACCTGTTACACTGGTGATGGCATCCCTCCCATAGGTGAAACAGTTTTTGTGTGGGGAGAGCACTCCTTAGTTGTGAACAGATAAACGGTAATTATCAATCGTAAGAAGACAGTGGTGCATCAGTTCTGTAGGAGTTTGTCCTCTCCTACTGTAAACAAGACCAGGTATTGACAGGTTGAGAACCTGTATGCAACTGAGCACTGTTCACAAAGTGTCCTTCCTGACACTGGTTTGTATGAAACTTTTGTTTTTAATTTTCAACGTTAAATCATAGTTTACTTTGCACTTTTGTACGTGGTTATTAGGTATAACAGTTTTCAAACATATGACAGTTTATCCCAATACAAATTAATGTCATTTGTACAAGAATAGCGTGGTTACACTCAATTATAACTTTGATACAATCAATTATGCATTTGTTACCAAATCATGTGTATTAGACATGTTGCATTAACATAAGAGTTTATACACAGCAGAAAAATTTAATAAATGCCCAATGCATTTCGGAACCAGCCGGTTCCTTCGTCAGGGGCCAATCTGAAAAATAAAGCGAACCATATTTCTAGTTAGGATCATGTGTTGAGGGCTCGGTCTCAATAACTCTGATACTGGACAGACGTATTTTACAACAAGTTACCTGTTTGGCTGTGTAATTAGATGTTCACTGGATGTGAAAAGCATGTGTGTCTAAGGGAATAAAAGGGTAGACCGGTATGTATTAGTGCAAGTGATCAAAATTGAGGTCCTGATGTAATGGAGCAGAAATGGGTATCAAGTTCCAAAAGAAAAAGGTCTATTCATACCTTGAGTGAGTTCATCAACTGTGTAGCTGTAGAGAAAATGACAGTACCATATTTAAACTGATAACGAGTTGAATAAACACAACTCTACGTGCATGTTGTGTAGAATAACACGCAAGTGAATTTGCCTATATACGAGTTTTGTTCGTACCTTAATGGCGATATTCGGCTGAGAAACTGTTGGAAAAATAAATAATGATGCCGCGTGTGAGTTTACAAGCGAAATATAGCGTGCATATCATTCAGATTTGTACGCACAAGGACATTGCCATTAGATTTTAGAACTGGTATCTTACCTTCGTGGATACGATGGTAGACTGCATGTAAAAAAGAGAGAGAAAAGAGAAGATCGAATATAATGAGTACGTAAGCGGGGACGTTAACACGCTGCAACAATAGTCTAAAGGTTCCGAAAATGCATCGTGAAAGTCTCACCTGAGAATGTTTCATGAAAGGAATAACAAACGTCTCGGGATTGCCAGTGAACACGTTAAGAACGCCTGGGTGACAAGCATTTATATAGGTGGAGTTTAATCAGAGACTAACACCGGAAGACGCCGGTACTGACAACGGACTCGATGTGCTCAGGTGAAATCTGAGAGGCGGATGTTCTATACGTTTGTGCGGGGGCCATGTTAGAACGGAGACATAACGTGGTGAAAGAAACAACAATGTGGGAGAAATCGTGAGAAACGCAGAATATCAAAACTAAAATCAGTCGACAAAGTAATGCAAGATACAAATGGAGAAGTCCATTAAGGTGGAAAGAGGCGCGTGAAGTATATATGCAATGTTTTCCTCAAAACCGAAGGGGTAGATCTTACGGACTCATGATCTCATGACACAAATCTAAACAAAGGAATAATCTACGATGGAGATTACACGCGGGTGATGAGATGCGCATCGAACTGCGTTTTAGGAAAATATGATCAATGTCTACAGCTACTACGTGGTGTTTGAAATGTTCTGTGGGGTAATATGACACAAAATCAAGGATTATGGTTACAAAGTTTAAAAACGGATATAGTGAATAAAATGTTCAATCTTAGGGAATGTTAATTGGTGCAAGGGATGTTTTTGCAGTCAAAGAAAACATGACATATCCATCCGGTCGTTAAGACCGGTCGGGGCCAGAGTGTGCAGATTTTTAATCCAGAAGACTTCCCTTTGGAGAAGTCTAAGGTGGTTATTGGTGCCTTGTTGTAGCTCCACATGTTCAATGATCTGGAATCTTAATTGAGATATGGAGTGATTAGCTTCAAGCCAGTGGGTTGCCAGAGGAGAGTTTTTGCTTTGAGTTCTAATGCGACTTTTGTGTTCCGTTAGACGTATTTTCATTTTGCGTTCAGTTTTTCCAATATATAACTTGCCACAGGGGCATTTGATCCCGTAAATGATGTTGGAAGTATTGCAATCACTTGTGTGTCGTAGTACAATGTCCTTACCAGTAGTGGGATGTTTTAGAACGTTACCTGTAATGATGTTATTGCAGTGTTGGCAGTTATGGCATTTCATGGTACCTTTCTGAATTCGAGCAGGTTGAGATTGAGGCTTAGTGGATGATAGTATTTCACGGAGGTTTTGACCTCTAGTGTATGCATGCATAGGTGGTTCACTGAAGATGTTGTTAAATTCAGCTTCATTTGCTAACAGTTCCCAACGCTTATTAATGATCTTCTTAATGGTTGTGGAGCAGGTAGAGTATCTGGATATAAAGACCAACTTCTTTTTGTTGTCACGATTTGATGGTGTCAATAAGTCTTCCCGTGTTTTGGTAAATGCTCGTTGTGCACAAGAGTCAATGATGGTTGAAGGATACCCACGCTCATGGTATTTTACTTTTTGTTCATCAATCTTCATCATGCTATCGCCCATGTTAGAGCAGATCCTTTTAATACGGATGAACTGTGAGTAAGGTAAGTTGTGAATGAGGTTGCTGGGATGAAAACTTGAGAAATGTAGGGCATTGTTGCGGTCAGTGGGTTTAGTGTAGATCGTAGTTGTGAGCCCTGGACCATCAAGGTTTTTGTTGATAGTAACATCAAGAAATTGAATGGTTTGAGTTTCAATCCTGTACGTGAATTGTATCCTCGGATTATGAGAATTCAAAGTCAATATCATGTCTTCCAAGCGTTGTTGGGAATTAGTCCATACCAAAAAGATGTCATCAATGTATCGGTTGTAGGTGTAAATATTTGTCCACCATTGTGGTGTATCCATGATGTGTTCTTGTTCAAACATTGCCATGAAAATATTAGCATAGGAAGGAGCTCCTGGAAAGCCCATAGAAGTTCCCGACAGTTGGGCATAAAATTGATCATTCCATTTGAAATAACTGTGGTGAAGACAAAAGTGTAATAGTTGCAAGATGAACACCTTCTCTGTGGTAATGTCTTCACGTTGGAGTAAGGCCCATTCTACTGCCTCCAAACCCAAAGAGTGGGGGATAGAGGTGTAGAGAGCCACCACATCAATGGTACACAGTAGCCAAGTAGGTTGAATGTTGAGTTGAATTTGCTGTAGTTTTTTAAGAAACTCTGTCGTGTCCTTGGTGTATGACCACCAGTTTTGTACAAATCTCTGTAAATGATAGTCCAAGTATTTACCTACGGCATCATTAATAAGCGTTGGGAACTGTTAGCAAATGAAGCTGAATTTAACAACATCTTCAGTGAACCACCTATGCATGCATACACTAGAGGTCAAAACCTCCGTGAAATACTATCATCCACTAAGCCTCAATCTCAACCTGCTCGAATTCAGAAAGGTACCATGAAATGCCATAACTGCCAACACTGCAATAACATCATTACAGGTAACGTTCTAAAACATCCCACTACTGGTAAGGACATTGTACTACGACACACAAGTGATTGCAATACTTCCAACATCATTTACGGGATCAAATGCCCCTGTGGCAAGTTATATATTGGAAAAACTGAACGCAAAATGAAAATACGTCTAACGGAACACAAAAGTCGCATTAGAACTCAAAGCAAAAACTCTCCTCTGGCAACCCACTGGCTTGAAGCTAATCACTCCATATCTCAATTAAGATTCCAGATCATTGAACATGTGGAGCTACAACAAGGCACCAATAACCACCTTAGACTTCTCCAAAGGGAAGTCTTCTGGATTAAAAATCTGCACACTCTGGCCCCGACCGGTCTTAACGACCGGATGGATATGTCATGTTTTCTTTGACTGCAAAAACATCCCTTGCACCAATTAACATTCCCTAAGATTGAACATTTTATTCACTATATCCGTTTTTAAACTTTGTAACCATAATCCTTGATTTTGTGTCATATTACCCCACAGAACATTTCAAACACCACGTAGTAGCTGTAGACATTGATCATATTTTCCTAAAACGCAGTTCGATGCGCATCTCATCACCCGCGTGTAATCTCCATCGTAGATTATTCCTTTGTTTAGATTTGTGTCATGAGATCATGAGTCCGTAAGATCTACCCCTTCGGTTTTGAGGAAAACATTGCATATATACTTCACGCGCCTCTTTCCACCTTAATGGACTTCTCCATTTGTATCTTGCATTACTTTGTCGACTGATTTTAGTTTTGATATTCTGCGTTTCTCACGATTTCTCCCACATTGTTGTTTCTTTCACCACGTTATGTCTCCGTTCTAACATGGCCCCCGCACAAACGTATAGAACATCCGCCTCTCAGATTTCACCTGAGCACATCGAGTCCGTTGTCAGTACCGGCGTCTTCCGGTGTTAGTCTCTGATTAAACTCCACCTATATAAATGCTTGTCACCCAGGCGTTCTTAACGTGTTCACTGGCAATCCCGAGACGTTTGTTATTCCTTTCATGAAACATTCTCAGGTGAGACTTTCACGATGCATTTTCGGAACCTTTAGACTATTGTTGCAGCGTGTTAACGTCCCCGCTTACGTACTCATTATATTCGATCTTCTCTTTTCTCTCTCTTTTTTACATGCAGTCTACCATCGTATCCACGAAGGTAAGATACCAGTTCTAAAATCTAATGGCAATGTCCTTGTGCGTACAAATCTGAATGATATGCACGCTATATTTCGCTTGTAAACTCACACGCGGCATCATTATTTATTTTTCCAACAGTTTCTCAGCCGAATATCGCCATTAAGGTACGAACAAAACTCGTATATAGGCAAATTCACTTGCGTGTTATTCTACACAACATGCACGTAGAGTTGTGTTTATTCAACTCGTTATCAGTTTAAATATGGTACTGTCATTTTCTCTACAGCTACACAGTTGATGAACTCACTCAAGGTATGAATAGACCTTTTTCTTTTGGAACTTGATACCCATTTCTGCTCCATTACATCAGGACCTCAATTTTGATCACTTGCACTAATACATACCGGTCTACCCTTTTATTCCCTTAGACACACATGCTTTTCACATCCAGTGAACATCTAATTACACAGCCAAACAGGTAACTTGTTGTAAAATACGTCTGTCCAGTATCAGAGTTATTGAGACCGAGCCCTCAACACATGATCCTAACTAGAAATATGGTTCGCTTTATTTTTCAGATTGGCCCCTGACGAAGGAACCGGCTGGTTCCGAAATGCATTGGGCATTTATTAAATTTTTCTGCTGTGTATAAACTCTTATGTTAATGCAACATGTCTAATACACATGATTTGGTAACAAATGCATAATTGATTGTATCAAAGTTATAATTGAGTGTAACCACGCTATTCTTGTACAAATGACATTAATTTGTATTGGGATAAACTGTCATATGTTTGAAAACTGTTATACCTAATAACCACGTACAAAAGTGCAAAGTAAACTATGATTTAACGTTGAAAATTAAAAACAAAAGTTTCATACAAACCAGTGTCAGGAAGGACACTTTGTGAACATCCCTCCCATAGGAGCACAGTACAGACCAGTTTTTTAGGTCTCGCCTGGCGTTAGCAGCGCGCATGCGCTGGACTCGCCATGCGAGTGCCTCTTGGAATCAATACAGTTTCCGAAGGGGACTTGAAGCCTCGCCCCTTCTTTCTTTGGCTTCCATCATAGCTTATGCTAAATGCAGCCTTTCTATTGTGAAGGAGGCTTTTTAAACCCTCCTTGTTGCCGCGCTCTCGCCATGCGAGGGCCTCTTGGAATCAATACGGTTTCCGAAGGGGACTTGAAGCCCCGCCCCTTCTTTCCATTGGTTTGCGTCATAGCTTATGCTAAACGCAGCCTTTCTATTGTGAAGGAGGCTTTTTAATCCCTCCTTGTTGCCGCCCTGTCCGCTTTTAGCCCCGCCCACCAGGACTGGATGCTTTACTGGTGGCGGTACACTCTCTCCTTCATCAGTTGGTGAAGGCACTTTGCTTTCCCATTCAAGCATCTGCCTTTACACAATGGCGACAGCTTGTATTACTTTGCTTTACAGTGGCCGCGGCACCCCGCTTTAGCCTTAAACATGTAAAGCTAAAGCGCGGGTGCCGAGATAGCTTCAAAAGTAAAGCAATCGAAACAAATGCACACTTTTTTCCGAATGCTTTCCTTCTGCAGCTATCGCGGCACCCCCCCTTTGATGTTTAAATGTAAATCACGAGTGCTGTCATTCTAATACAGCGGCTTTCATCTTCCAAGCCTTTCAGCCCGTTACCCAACAAAGCGCCAAAAGGGTGAATTTAACATGTAAAGCTAATGTGCGGGTGCCGCGATAGCTTCAAAAGTTAAGTGGTCGAAAAAAAATGCACACTTTTCATCCCGTTACCCAACAAAGCTCCAAAAGGGAGAATTTAAACACTGCAAACCCAGCCAAAAACAAAGAGCCGGAGACACCACCAGCCACAAGATCCTGCTCGTGCCCACATCCGAGATTCTCGCTGGCAGAGCAATGACGAGAAACAGGCACACACCAAAACTGCATTTCTAAACAAAATAGCCTACTTCCATTTCCACCACCCGGCGGCCACCGCGAGCACTGCAGCAGGCCAAAATAAAGGATTTTCCTCATAGGAACAAGTTTCCCAAAAGCAAACCCTTCCGCCCTCCACGCTACAGAGCGGGAAAAAAAATCAAAACCCACAACCCCAGCACAAACCAAAGAGCGAGAGGTGCCACAAGGTCCTGTTTGTCCCCGCATGCAAGTTTACTCGCCGGCAGAGCAGGAAAGAGGAACGGGCACATTATCCCTCATGCTGTTCTTCTCCTCCTCACTCTCCTTCCCAAAACTTCACACATTCTTCTCCTCCTAACTATATGCTTCACACTGCTACACAGCTAAGAATTACAATCCAAAACACATAATTTCACTACACATCACATCCATACACTCAATAACACATAGCTAAAATACAATACCATTAGCAAAGCCAAACGCTCTAACTTAAACAAATGCAAGACCTATTGCATTTTTAATGCTTGTTAAGCTCTGTCTCTAAATGTCAACTCCTTCCAGCGATTTCTCTCTATCTCCCCAAGTTCCTTAACTCACCATCTGAGGCTCATTTCCCCTGTTCCCCTGAATTTCTATCTTTCCAACCCCCCATCCCTCCACCCGTCCTCAGTCTGTATGTTGCTCTCTCAAATGTTCCTTATGGCCAGCTCAATTTTTCACCTTTTGTAGGGCCATTGGAATTATGTGATTTTCTGGCCAAATTGTTTCCTGCTTAATTATGGATTTGCATGTATTTGTCACATAAACCATTATCTGATGCATAATCTGCAGGTTAAAAAAAAGGTGCTACTGAGATTAAACCTTTGCCCAGAAACTGTTAACACTTTTAAAAATGTCAAAATTACGAGCTAATACTAATACAAAATGCGCCATATTATGCTGCATAATTTGCCTGTTTGTGCCGCATAATTTGGTAAATCCTGCTGTATAATTTAGTGGCCCTCTGCACCATAATTCCACTGAGTTCATCTCCCACAACTGTCTCTCACCCTCGCTCTCCAGATGTCCATATCATACTGTTGTAAAGTAAGATACAGAGTCCATCTGTACATGTAGGATACTTCTTTATTAGTAGCTTGGTTCCAGTATAGGAGATCAGGAAAGTAGGAGAAGATAGTTGGTACAAAGACAGCCCCACCAGGAGCAGGCTCCTAACAGCTCAGCCTGAGTTGACTAACTGACACTCTAACACAGAGAGGCACTCAGGCATTCTATGATGTCATGGAACATTCTAGCAGAGCAGTACAGTGGAGTGGAGAATAGTAGACAAGTAATTTACTACACATACCAACTTCTCGCTTTTGTTTTTCTATATCCTGCCATTTTCTGTGTACCTATTACCTTCTTCATCTTTTTTCCATCTCTACATGTCCAGCCATCTTCCATCTCTGTATCCTTTTGTGTACAAATTTCCATGTTCTCCTGGTGTGGTAATCTCTCACCAGTCTCAAGCAGTGAATCTACAACCCCTCTGGTAACATACCTTTCTATTATCTTTGTTCCTATGTGTCCTATCATCCATACCTCAACCTCTGTTCCATTTGTTTGCATCCCTCCTTAACATATGTCTCTTAGTCCATACAAATCGCTCTGAATTATCTCTGTATCACAGTGTTTATGCCCCTTTCCCGCGTACTTCCATATTCCATGTTTCCAATGCTTAGTGTGTTGTTCTGTCAACCCATTCCAATGTCCTTTTCCTATTCGTCTCTCTCATCATCCATCTATCTCCATATTCTCCTTACATGTGTGGCATCATTTCATTCTGTTCCTCTCTAATCCCTATCAAGTCATATGCCCTTCTAAAAGTCCATCTTCTCTCTCTCTCTCTCTCTCTCTCTCTCTCTCTCTCTCTCTCTCTCTCTCTCTCTCTCTCTCTCTCTCTCTCTCTCTCTCTCTCTCTCTCTCTCTCTCTCTCTCTCTCTCTCCCCCCACTTCTCTTTGGGCCAATCTATCCCTCTTCCCTTTGTGCATCAGCACAGGAATTTTGCCTTGATTCCTAGTATGCCCCATTTTGACTGTATCACCCCTTGCTCTAGACCAACTCATTCATGAAGACTCCTCCCTCCAAGATGCCCCAACCTCATTTACTGTGACTCCCAAACCAATCATGCTCTTCTTGTTCATGGCCCCCCAAACATCTCACCTCTTCTCTGGCTCTAACATCCTACAACTCATTCTTCTCTGGACCATTAACACCTCCCTCTTCCACCTACCAGCCTCTCACCACTAGTCACCATTATTTTGCTTGCCACATGAGTCTTGCCCCCCTCTTCCCTCCTTGAAGTTCAGACATCTCCCCTTCCCATGACCCAAGTGCTCCTCTAATGTGGTCCTCCCTTTCAATTATTCCACTTTCTCCAAATTCCCTTGCCCCATTCACGTATTTCTCTTGGCTCTATGGCATCAACCCATGCTCTCCCCTTTCACTTGAACTCTTCATAACCCTCAAACATCACCCCATCAATATCTCTTTAGTATAAGATTTCTTTCCCAATTCCAGTTGGTTTCTTCACCCCAATTCCTTCCCTCCCATACCCCCTTCTCTTCTCCCCCCCCTTTTCTTCCCTCCTCTCTTAATGAACTCTCGTCTCCTCTTCACCACCATCTCCCCTTCCACAGCAGCCTCTACTCTTTCTTTAAAACACCATTCCCAGGTAAACTGGATCACTAGGCTCTTCTGACCTGGGACAACCTGCTTGGGGAGGAACCCTGCAGACAATATTGACAGAGGGCTCAAAGTGTTGGTTGGGTGAAGAGTCATGCCATAGCTTATGGTGGTCCAGAGTGAAGTCTTCTTGAGTGCAACATTGATTTAATTTTGGAGCAATATGTTTTTGAAGTTTTATGTTTCGCACTCTCAGACACCGAGGATCTAGATCTGTCACTGACAGCACACTCATAGGGGCAGCTATGTCATTAGGATTGTGACCTAAGGGATATACAAATACATGTCCTCAGTAGGAACGTTTACCTTCAGTTTTCTGAATGGGATTAGATCCTGTAATACACATTCTACACCCAGATCTCTGCAGTCAGTATATCAATCCATTGAACTATCTCATGAAGGTTGAAGGCAGCATCCTGTAGATTAATCACAATCTATAATACATGTAGTCTCCCTATATGATATTGATTTTGCATTTTAACCTAACAAGTACTAACCCTACCAACATAGATCCTTTACTTGCTGTTGGGGGAAAGATGAGAAGGCAGAAACTTAGAGGATAACCAAATCCTTTATCCAATATTATGATCAGAAAACGTTTACAATGGCCATTTGCCTCGAACAAAGCAGGCAAATGCAGGAGCCATAACTGAACCCTTAAAAGAAAGAGGGAAAGGGTTGAGGATGAAGACCAAAAAGACAGAAAAATTGTGAAAACTGAGTGACCCTATGAACAAAGTTGCTATAGGAAAATCCAGCCAGAGCTAGAAAAGAAAAACAGTCCATTTGAGTGCAATTGCAAAAAAATCTAATATATTGTTCCAGTCCCTGGTTAAGTCATTCAGTTTGACCATTGATCTGAGGATTAAATCCAGAGATACGGTCACATCAATGTGGAGAGATTTGCAAAAGAACGTCCAAAAACAAAAAACAGGAAATATATTGAGGTGCCAGATCTGTAATAACTTGAACTGACTCGTGCAAATGAAGCAGTTCTTGTAAAAAATGTGTAATACGTTTTTGGCAAAAGGTAATTTCTTAAGTGCTGTAAAATGAGCCATCTTGGAAAAGGAATCAACGGTGACCATGATAACCTGATCATCATCTGATGGAGGCAGGGCTACGATGAATTCAGTGGAAATAGTATGCCATGGCTCTGACAGTAGAGGTAAGGGCTACAGAACTCCAGCGGATTGAGAGTGAGGAACACAGACAGAGCATTACTTTCCATAAAGTTCAGTGTCACTTTGAACAGAGGGCCACCAAAAAGAATGATGAAGGAGCTCAAGAATAGATTTAAGTTCTTTGTGACCAGCAACAGGAGAACAATGGCGTATCTTGAAGACTTCCAACCTTCTTTGGAGGGAATGAAAAAGGCCTTTCCATTGACTACAAACCCCTTTGTTTGTAGATTTGCCCTCGTGAGGTTTCCCAATTCTTCCTGGTGCTTTAAAATAACTAGCTTTAACTCTTTCAAGAAAAGATTGTATCACCCCAATGAGCTTTTGTAAAGAGGAAGATATGTTGACCAAAAGTTGGAGAAGATTCAGGATATCTATGTGAGAGGGCATCAACCAAGGTATTCTTGGAACCAGTAATATGAGAAATAAAGAAGTCATACTGATTTAAAAAATAGCCCCAGCAGGCTTGGCGACTATTCCCTCACTGCATATTCCTAAGGTACTGTAGGTTAAGATGCTCAGTGCAAATTCCAAAGGGTTCCCAGGATCCCATTGTTCTCCTTTTTGATAATCAGAACCATCTAAACATACTCCCATTCAGAGTAAGCCATTTTCAGTGCCAGAAGTTCCCTCTTTAATACAGAGTAATTCCCTTCAGAGTCAGACAAACTATGATGGAGGTAAAAAGTTGAGTATTATAGTTCGTCATCTTTTAAAAGCAGTAAGAGTACAGTATTAATTGCACGTTCAGCGGTGTCAGTCTCAACAATACATTTCTTGGATCTGGATGGTATAGACTGTGGCTTGAGTAATGCCTTGCTTCAGTTCTCTGAAAACTTTCTTGGCCATGGAATCCCACTGAAAACCATGGCTAAGCATATCCTCCTTTGCGAGTGGGTGAAGTTATTAGTTAATTGAGCAAACATGCCCACAACTACCAATAGAAATTGGCAAAACCAAGAAAACACAGTGCTCCCTTAATACTAGAAGGGGCAGGTCAACCAATAAAGTAAGATACTTTACATATACTCCATTGAGACTCCAGGTTGTTCATTCAGAATACCCAGATATTTCAGAATGATTGTGCTCACACTTTTTACGTTTGCAAAAAAGTTGATTCTGACGGAGTCTGATCAACACTTGATGGACATGCTGGTGGTGTAACAAGGAATCACTGAAAAAGAACATGGTATCATTGAGATATATTACAACAAATTGTTTAAGCATGTCAGCAAAAATGTGGTCCATATAAAGCAGAAAAAGGCTGGAGCATTACTTAAACTGAAGGGCATACATCGATATTCTAATTGACTTGGGGTGTTTTAAAGGCTGTTTTCCATTCGTTCTCGTTCTTTATTCAGAGAAGATTATGTGCTCCTCAAAAATCTAACTTGGTAAACATCTTAGTGCCTCTAATGGACTCTAAAATATACTTAATCGAAGGAAGGGTATATTTGTTTTTATTGTGACATTAAAGGAACATAGGAGCACTGACTGCTGTTGTAAATTGAGCAATAGGGCCATTTGCTCAATTGTTCATAAAAGTATTGTTTTAAGACTTAAAGGGAATAAAGTCTTTCAAAGGGAATGGTTGTGCCGGGTTTAATAAGAATGGCACAGTCAAACTCCAGATTGGGAAGGCAGTGTCAATTCTTTGGATTTTTCAAAAAGATCAGCATACTCTTGGTACTTAGCAGGTATACTGTGAAGTAAGTTTATCATATTGGAATTTAAAACTTGGTCTGCGCTACTTCTTTGAGAGTTAAATAGTCTGCCAATAAGGAGCAATGATTGTGGCATAACTGAGAAAATAGTGAAATAATTCTAGTTTCCCAGTTGATAAAAGGATTATGGTAAGCCAACAAAGGAAACCCTAATTAGCTGTGTGGTTGGGAGAAGCAATGAGATCAAAGGATACAGTTTCTTGGTGTTTACCAAAGGCTATTCTTTAAGGCATAGTCATCTCCTTAGCTGGGCCAGAGGAAAAGGGTGTAACATCCAATGTCTGGACTTGCTCAGGAGATTCTTTAGATATACATGGTATATTTTTCTCTTTTGCCCAGTACTCGTCTAAGTACAAGCTACTGGCTCCACAATCAAGTAGTGCCAAGATTCTCTTGTTCCTTCCATCTGTTAAAACCACTAAAACTGGCAAAAGAAAGAATGGAACTTTAAAATCTTTGGCACTTCAACTAAGGGAACTGGAAGTGCTTCTGTCCCTTTCATAAAAGGACAAGATCTGCTGTTTCCCTAAGACTTCTGAGTTTGGACTGGGCATGCGTGGATGAAATAGTGAGGAGACCTGCAGTACATGCATAAGTCATTCATACGATGAAGTTCTCTTTCAAAGTCGGAAAGGGAGCCATGAGCCAACTCTATATGCATTGGTTTCTCAGTAGAAAAAATGGGTCGATCTTCAAGAGAGCTTCCAGTTTTCCCAGCAAAAAACCAGAGTCCTCTAGCTGCTGGTGATGGCCTGACCTGTGTTCCTGCAGGCGATACTCAGTCCGCGCTGCTTGATCCATAAATGCGGGAAGATCCCCACCAGACAGAGTGGACCAAGTTATCTTTAATTTCTTCTTTGTGCTGTGAAAGAGTCATTGGGGTTCATTCTACCTAGGTGGTCTCAGCTACTAGCTGATGAAAACGGGTAGTGTAAGTCAAAACATCTTGTCCCCCTTGCTGAATTTCACAGAGAACCTCCTCAGCTGAGAATTCCAGGTCTGGGTTTCGAACATCAGTTTGAAAGTGGTCAGAAAAGTCAAATAATTAGATGGACTGGAATCTTCTGCTGCTACTAGAGGAGTCGCCCAAGCTAGACCTCCGACCCTCGGTCTAGGTCCACTCTCTCCCCGCAGCTCTGCTGTGCCATCTCTTGCCTCCAGACCCCGACCTCCTCCTTGGGAGGTTCGAGGCTGCTGTCCGCTCCTGGGCCTGCTGTCCACTCCAACTGGGACCAGACTGCCTGCAACCACCTTAACCTTTCTCAGCCATTTTTTTTCTTAATTTTTCCCAGTTGTGCCACTGTTATTGTGCCCATCTGTGTCTTGCTCTAATTCCACCACTGTTTTTATTTTTGCATGCCTCCCTGTTCCTTTCGCCTTTTGTTGCTGCTGCCTCTGTGCCCCTCCCCACCGGAATTCCCCCCCAGAATTCCCCCGCTCCTGCCTCCCAGCCTCTCCTCCCTCCCACTTCCCCTACTTAATGACGCCAAAGGCAAGCCCATCTGCGCCCATCCGTGACCGAACGGCGACCAGCACCAGGAACCCTGGACCTCTCACTACCCATCGCTATGACACCACCACCCTCCTCGCACTCAAGCCTGGAAGACTTAGAGAATGCCAACAGGCCTCGCCGAACACGACCCACGGGCAGTTCTCCTGCCTCCACTGCCACCAGACCCTCACCGCCACCCTGGCCTCGAACACTGCCGACGCCAGCACCGGCGACACACTAAAATGCATCCTCCTCAATGTACGCTCCGTACACAAACACGCCATGGAAATCTGGAACCTACTCGACTCTCTCTCGCCCGGCATCGCCTTCTTCACAGAGACCTGGACCAATGCATCCTCCGCCCCCGAAATCAGCACCGTCATCCCAGACGGATACAAGATCCAGAGGAAAGACCGCCTCAACCACCCAGGAGGGGGACTCGCCATCGCCCACAAGAGCACCCTCACCTCACCACCTCCAGCGAAACCTTCCCCTCCGGCGAGCACCTGCACTTCCAGATCCAGACCACCCCCAAAGCCACACGCCGAGGAACCCTTGTCTACAGACCGCCGGCCCCCGAACACCCTTCGCCACCACCATCACCGACTATGTCGCACCCCACGCCATCGCCTCAACAAACTACATTCTCATTGGAGACCTGAACTTCTACCTCGACAACCCCAGCGACCCCAACTCCACTATCCTTCGTGACAACCTCGCCAGCATTGGACTTAAACAACTCGTCAACACACCGACCCACAAAGCAGGACACACCCTCGACACCATCTTCGCGACAGGAAACAGCATCCAATTCAACCACACAACGTAGCTGCCGTGGACCGACCACCAATGCGTACACCTCGCCATCAACAAACCCAAGGCACCCAAACCAGTCCCACGTCCACCACGAAGGAACTGGAGCAAGGTTACAGACGAGCAACTTAACTCCACCTTCATCCGAGATAACCACACCTGGGCACCCGACGCAAGCGATGCAGCCAGAGAACTCCAAATCTGGATCTCCGACTGCGCAGACGAGCTTGCCCGCTATGCAACCCCGACAGACAACGCCCCAGGAAAGCCACCTGGTTCACCACCTCTCTCCAAGAAGCCAGACGCACCTGCAGACGCCTGGAGAAGAACTGGAGAAACAGCAAGATAACCGAAAACCACACCACCTACAAGGACGCCATGACGGACTACCACAACCAGATCAGAGCCACGAAGAGGAGCTTCATCAACAACAAAATCCTGGCCAACTCCACCAACTCCAAGGAACTTTTCAGTGTCATTCAAGAATTCACCAACCCACGCAGCGAAGCCACAGACATCACCCCATCCCAAGACCTCTGTGACAAGCTTGGAACCTATTTCCACCTTAAGATCAAAAACCTCTACGACAACTTCATTGACCATCCACCAGGTGCCACTGACAGCCCCCCAGAAACACCAGCCAGCCCACCATCTCCAACTGGACACCGATCACGGCCGAAGACACCGCCTCGACCATGAAAAGCATCCACTCGGGGGCCCCCACTGACCCCTGCCCCCCTCACATCTACCACAGAGCCTCGGCTGCCATAGCACCCGAACTACAATGCACCATTTAACACCACCTTCAAGACAGGCACCTTCCCAGACGTCTGGAAGCACGCAGAAGTCAGACCTCTGCTCAAGAAGCCCACAGCTGACCCCACCGACCTCAAGAACTATCGGCCCATCTCGCTCCTCCTTCTTTGCAGCCAAATTTGCATAGAAAACAGTCAACAGGAAACTGACACGATTCATTGAAGAGAACGATGTCCTCGACCTGTCCCAATCCGGATTCCGAAGCAACCACAGCACAGAGACCGCGCCACTCACCGCCACAGATGACATCCGCACCCTCCTGGACCAAGGCCACTCCAGAGCCCTTATCCTACTCGACCTATCAGCGGCCTTCGACACCTTCTCCCACCGCACACTAGTCGCCAGACTACATGAATCAGGCATACAAGGAACAGCCCTGGACTGGATCCAATCATTCCTCACCGGAAGAAGCCAAAGATCAGACACCCCCCTCCCTTCCTCTCCAACCCCACGAAAATCACGTATGGAGTCCCACAAGGTTCATCCCTGATCCCCACCCTCTTCAACATCTACATGGCCCCCCTCGCAGCCATCGTCCAACAACACAGCCTCAACATCGCATCCTACGCCGACGACACCTAGCTCATCCTTTCCTTCACCAAGGACCCCACCACTGCCAAACTCAACTTCCAGAAAGGAATGCAACACATCACAGTCTGGATGACTAACAGCTGCCTGAAGCTCAACGCAGAGAAGACAGAAGTCCTCGTCCTCGGTACCACCCCTTCTGCATGGGATAGCACCTGGTGGCCAACCGCCGTCGGAAGCCCACCTACCCCCTCAGACCACGCCAAGAACCTCGGCATTGTACTCAACTCATCACTCACCATGAACCGACAGGTCAACGCCGTCACCTCCAGCTGCTTCAACACCCTCCGCATCCTCCGCACGACCTTCAAGTGGATACCCCCTGAGTCAAGGAAGACAGTCACCCATGCACTCATCACCAGCAGACTGGACTATGGAAATGCACTCTACGCCGGCATCAACAAGTCCCTACTCCGCAAACTCCAGACAATACAGAACACCGTCACCAGACTCGTCCTCTGCCTCCCCAGACACGAACACATCAGTCAACACCTACGAAGTCTCCACTGGCTCCCCACGGAGAAAAGAGTCACTTTCAAAATCCTCACTCACGCCTACAAATGCCTACACAACAACGGACCCAAATACCTCAACGACAGAATCAACTTCCACGTACACAAAAGAAACCTCCGATCTTCCAACCTCGCACCGGCCGAAATCCCGCGCATCCACAGAGCCAGAGCAGGCGGAAGATCCTTCTCTCACATTGCAGCCAATACCTGTAACGAGCTACCGGCAGACATCAGATGCGCTCCCTCCCAGAACACCTTCAGGAAGACCCTCAAGATCTGGCTCTTCGGCTAAACAGATCTGCGGACCCCCCCCCCCCTCAGCGCCTTGAGACCCTCACGTGTGAGTAGCGCGCTTACAATTCCCTGACTGATTGATTGAGACAAGGCAGAAATTAAATATCCCACCTTGGCGCAGTTTTGTGAGCATGAGCTGGCCGAAAGAGAAAGAAGCTAATCAATGAAATCAGGAATTCTTGCAATTTATGTGGGTCCCCGAAAAAAGTAGGAGTAGCTGAAGAAACTGTTGGAATGTTATAGACTCTGGAAGTGAGGCCTTGACATAAGGCAAAACTTTCATCTCACAGTTGCTGTAGCTCCTGTGTTTGCTGCAGGACTGGCTGATCTAAGGTCAGAGCCTGATCCACTGGAACTCCCTAACTTATGGCTTGGGCTTGAGTGATCTGGACTGCCTGAACTGAATCCATGTATTTGGTGCTAGGACTGTTTTTGAAGTAGTAAGCTGACATGAATCTGATGCCTGATTTAGAGTCTTTGGCTGCGGCACAGTCCAGTGTCTCAGGTCTGCACCGCCTTAGTCTGCCAGAGATATGGGAGAACCTATCCAGTAGCCATGTTGCTGATTATACTAGGTGGAGGCCTAATCAGAAAGTGCCTCCCGGATTAGGCCCAGGATGGATTAAAAAACCCAAAGGCAAAAAAACATCTGAGAGGACATGGACGTCCTGGACTGGAATGCTGACCACTGCTGACCAGGACTCAAAACCAGAGACAATGCTAGAGAAGAAGAGATCCTTCCAGAAGAATTCCAAGGAGGACCCAGGAGAGCACTGGAGGAGGAGGATAACCTAGACAAAAGAAGGATAGAAGGATAGGATAGTTCTTTCCTATTCTACTTTCATCTGGGATATGAGGATAACCCATATGAAAGAAGAAGAGGAAGAACTAGCAAAACCACAGAAGAGAATAGCCATTCAATCAGGGGCACTGCAACAAGACAACAGGACTGCACAAAGGATTGCGATGCAAGGAATGAACCATTTTCCCTCCTTTTAGTGGCCAATGGAACAGGAAATACACAAAAGTCCATATTGTATTGGGAAAAATGTTACTGACCTCAATACTTGATGGCCATCTTGAATTGGACAGAATATAATTATTTGGAAATACACACAAGGGTTTTTGGGAGAGAGCAAGGCTTGCAAGTTTGAATACGCCGATGGCATCTCCTAATAGAGACCACCCATGGAGAGGAAAAGTAGCATAGGGAAAAACATCAACAGGCCGGCTGAATGAAGATAAGTTTAGATTGAGAGCGCCTCAGCCCACTGGTACTCTCACAGACCTCCGTGCTCTGCGAGAACCTTGTATCCCGCCTTGCTAAGATAGCCTCAGGCACTGGCATCGAGTGGGATGCTGGCATCATTGCAACAATAATATTCTATTATTGAGGGATGGCAGGTAAAGGGCATTAACAATCGCTTAAGGCTTGGCCCCACATTAGTCATGGCTGCTTCCCACACATATATGAGACTGGGGGTGAGTGGCTGAAATGTTTCAGCACTCCGTCCATCATCTTGTTGTGTTTGCTCCATTGAAAAAGTATGTTTTGCTTCTTAATAATTTGGCACCATTCAACGAACCTCAGTGAAATTAGATACTTCCATAGTAGCTCCCTCATGCAAATCTGTCAAGATGGGGCTAAAAAGGGGGGTTTCAAAAATGACATTTACCATTTTAAGTCCCCTAGGATTTGCCCCTTCAAACTGTTGGCTTCCTTCGACTGTCCTCTTTCAGACATTGGCTTGAAACATTGCCAATCAGATGTTGGCTCAGCCGAGGAGTATGTATCTCTAACCAAATGCTATTGGCTGTTTGTGTTTATACTTCCCCTTCCACTTGAGTGCAGGCATTTAACTGTATGAGGGACTACATTACAACTATAGCTCTGCCTGTCCACTTCATGCCTTCTTTACTGTGCTTACGCCACATGCATTAAGCCAAGTTTTAGATGCTGGGCAACCCCGAGTAGGTTTTCCTTGTGGAACAAGTACATGAGCATTGCGGCGCATGCATTGCCATAATGACATCCATCATGTCCACCACGACCTGGCTATTTTCCGGCCACAACCTGACTGTATTTGACATTCAGTGGCTGCCATGTTGGGATTGAGTAGGCAGTGGTGTGGTCTAGATATGCATGAAGACAGTGTTCCTACCAGGTCTCCTAGGTCCAAACATAGGCCTAAGTATGTTTCTGTTGGCATAGTATAGGCTCACACCACATCACGGAAAATAACTTCATATAACATCCGACAACATCACATCTCATTACACTGAGCTCTTCTATACGTTTACTCTATGGTGTCACAAATTGTACAGGAAGCCACAGTTACTGTCTAATGTCAGAAATTCTAAATTGGGAGTACCCATCCATCTTAGAGGTGTTGAGTGATGTACCTAATACAGAAAGGAAAAATCGTTTCTCAAAAAAAAGGAGCAATTTAGTCTACAATGTCTTTATTTTGGTACATCTGAAATGACAAAGAAACAATCAGCTTTTTCTTCACTCTATATTTATTATAGCATTATAGTCCAGTGCAGAGAGCTATAACACTTGTTAAAGTCCCTCTGCCCATGCTATAGGCTTGCGCTATAATAAGGGAAGAGGGCCTTTAACAGCCATTATAGCCAGAGGCAGAAGGGCTGTAATGTTATAAAAAGGAAGAATGGTCCGTAGGAAGAATGGTCTAAAATACACAGAAAGAAAGAAAAAGGTGAGCATTGCAATGTGGGCGCAGAAGGTATTTACCATCAATTACTTGTCCTGAGCCACTTCATTGTCTTCAGTGTAGCTTACTTTTGAAAATATCAAGGACCCCCTGTAAATATTTAGGTGAATTCCTAGGACAGGGCAACAGACACAGTGAAAAGTATATTCCTAGGCAATCACAATAGGTATAGGTATCAGCCACTAGGTCAAATGATATAGAACTGAAAACATTAGAAAGACTTTTAATAAGAACCAGTGTACCATACAATAGTGAAGATTAAAACATTTTTTTATTGTTGTCAGTGTAAAATCGTATTTAATGTTTGAATCAACATAAAACTAAAACACAATACAATTTCTAAAAAATATACACAGATTTTATAAAAGAACAAAACTTTAACAAAATATAAATTGGAATGCAAATACAATGACATAAAAAAGCTATTCAATAAACGCAATATAAAATGATGAGGATAAACCAAAATGTGAGCATTCAAGATAAATGAAGTTGCGGCAATAGATTATCTTCGACGCGCGTTTCGGCACATTAGCGCCTTCGTCAGGAAAGCCACACAATGTTTCCTGAAAATCAAAGGTACACTGGCTTAGAATATAAAACGGTATGATTATATAGATAACATAGTTGCCAAAGTGTTTGGCTATAGGATTAAAATTAGCTCTTCCGAATTCATCAACTACATACTAAAGTAGGTATGGAAGATGAACCACGTGGTAGGGGATAGATGATAATAGTGACTGGGCACAGAAATAAAAAGTGCTTTGAACAGAATGTCCAAGGTGAACAAAGTGAATTGAACATAATAATAATGATAGAGTTCTTGTAAGACTAACGATAGATAGACCTGTTTAGTGAAAGATTGTCTGAAAATCCCAAGAGTAGATAATGATCACCATTTGTGAAAGGGGTGGTAGACACAAAATGAACATCAAAGAAAAAGGGGGAACTTACTCATAAAAACAATAAGGGTAAGAAGGTCAAGAAATATTGAGGTCTAGTGCTTGCTGATAAAGTAGTCACTAGAAAATAGGTAAGAAAAGAGGAAACGGAGTGCGAGACTGTTGTTGTGCTTTTTTATCCTCACGTGCCAACTATATATTGTAAAAAATTAGCTCTTCCCATTGTCACAAGTTTTCCTCTTTTCTATTTCACATCTTGAAATAAGCTGTCGACTCTATACATTCTGACTATAATCTCCTGACCTTTCTCAGATAATAAACTTCTTCCAACAGTAAGGGTTTATTTAGATCTCATAGTAGCTATGGACAAACTTAGAACTTTCGGATTCTCAGACGAAGATTTCGCTGCACTTGTGGGCAGTAGTAACACTCTTAGTAATAGCACAAATATGAACATCCAGAATAATGATGACATCTTAACAATTTCCAATCTAAAGAAAAAAATAAAGAGGATGGAAGCGCATGGAGAATTCATGATAGAATACCTTAGAGCTGGAATTATTCCCCAGGGGCTCCGTGTTCGCAACATTCCGGGCCTCTTTATCCAACATAAACCTTTTTTAGAGAAATGGAGCATGATAGCCAGTAGATGTTCAAGAGATCTGATGATCCTAATAATAGAGACAGCAAAGGAACTAGTAGCGACCCTAAAATTAGAACTTCTAGAATTAGAAGACAAAATAAAAAAATGTAACAGCTTAGAGGACGCAAAAAAGAAACTGGAGGAATCTGAAAAAGAGCTAGCATCCTTTGCCGAGTATCTAAATAAACGCAAAACAGAGAAACTAACAAAAGATAAACGGTTTTACTCTATAGAGAGAACCTACCCATATCTTGGAGAGCATTTCTATAAATCCAATCAATATATAAATGAGAATACCTCTAAAAGTCAAAAAGTCAGGACTTTCTCCGATACGACTGACTCAGAAGGAGAAAACAATTCAAACTATTATGAGTCAGATGGTAGATACAATCCCTCTAATCAAACTACACGCAAGCCTTTTTTGGGACAACGCGGGAACAACAGAGGACGCCAGAGAGTCAGATTCCAACCACAGTCCAGAGAGACATATCAGAATTATCATCACCAAGCAGACCCTCAACCATTTGTAGAGACTCGCAACAAACAATACTGGAGATAAAAGAAACCATCCCTATCTTCAACTTATCATCCCACACGTTAGATCCAATAACCAATACGGTATTATCTAAGGGACTTTCCTTTGTTCCCCACGCTTTTGTCAACAAATTTGAACTCTATAAAGACATATTTTCGTTCTTTCGAAAAGTGAGATTGAAGAAGTTCTTTAATGAAGAAAAAGGCCCCTCCGAATACTTAAATACCGTAAAAGAATTATCACTACCCTCCACCTTTCTCCCATCTTTAGACCAAATTGGCCCTGAGGTCGCTATTTTTGAACATGTGGTTTTAAAACGTCTAGATCAGGCCACTCGCTTCATCCCTAAACCACTATACAACTTGAATAAAGAAGAATTCCTTTCTTTAAAGGCATTAGCAAATAATAAGGATATTGTTGTAAAAAGTTGCGACAAAGGAGGAGGAATTGTGATCACTGACACTGACAATTATAAATCAAAGATGCAAGCCATGCTTAATGATCACAAATTTTACACAAAAATAACATCTAATCCTATGACCAAAGTAAGCCAAGAAATATTAACATACACAAGGGCCGCCCTAAAGGCTGGCCACATTAGCAAAAAAGAATTCGAATTTCTAAACTCCTCAGACAAAAAAACTCCTTGCATCTATGGGGTCCCGAAAACACATAAAAACATCCATGACCCCCCATACAGACCTATTGTGTCCACTATTGGTTCGGTCACTGAACCAATATCAAAATTCCTAGATCACAAAATCAGACCATTTGTTTGCCAAACCCCTTCTTTTGTGCAAGACACACGTGATATTATCAATAAAGTAGAGGACCTCCATTTTAATCCAGCTACTGACATTCTAGTAACCTTGGATGTAGAATCTTTATATAGTAATATCCCCCAAAAAGAGGCATTAGAATCGGTTCTCTGGTTCATTGATGAATACAACATCCCTTGCTCTAAGCCTTTTCTTACAAAATGCTTACAGACAGTCCTCACAGAAAATGTATTTGAATTCGATCAACAACTATATCACCAAACCAAAGGAGTCAGTATGGGAGCTTCAGTTGCTCCCACAATAGCCAACATCTATATGGCCTTGTTCGAGAAGAAATATATTTACAATGAAGTGGCTCCATTTTTCGAGTCTGTTTCCCATTGGTCCAGATACATTGACGACATCTTTTTGATCTGGACCGATGGGGAAGCTACTCTTGGGGAATTTTTGCTGTGGATAAATCTAACAGACCCAAACCTCAAATTCACAGCCCACACTAGTACACAACAGGTGGAATTTTTGGACATTCTAATAAAACATAAATCTGGTAAATTGGAAGTTGAGTTATTCACCAAACCAACAGCAAAAAATACTCTTCTTCATTTTAATAGTTTCCATCCACGGTCCCAAAAAGATAGCATTCCATTTTCACAATTCCTTAGAGTACGCCGCAATTGTACTAACCTGGCGGATTTTGACACCCAAGCAGAAAAATGAAAGAAAAATTCCTACTCCGTGGTTATCCGCGGAGACTGATCAGAGAATCCTATAAACGAGCACGTTTTTTTGATAGAGACCATTTGCTCACAAATAACACACGCAAAAAGAAAGATCAACTAGTCTGTATCACCAGACACTCCACTCTAAATGCCACCGTGAAGCAAATAAAAAAACGCCAACTGGCACATTTTAAATAGCCACCCTGAAACAGATAACAAGATTGCTAAACCTTTATTTGCACACCGAAGAAATAAAATCTTAAGGACATGATCGTGCATTCTAGGTTTAAATCAGACACTCCTTTCATCCAAAAAACCATTGATGGCAAGAAACCAGTTAAAGGCACCGTGAGATGCTCCGCATGTAAATCATGCGCCCAGGTTTCAGAAGGTGAAACCTTAATGCATAATAACTACAAGATTCAAGCATCACAACTATGGAATTGCAAGACACAGAATGTGATTTATTTCATTTTGTGTCCATGTAATCTGGGCTATGTCGGTGAAACATCCAGAGCAGCCCACATCCGCATAGCTGAACATCGCTCTGCCATCCGTAATGAAAAACTGTCTGCACCTCTGGTTAAACATTATTTGGATGCAGGACACAAACCAGAAGAAATCAAATGGAGAATTTTAGAAAAAATTCACATTCCTGAAAACAGTGGTGGTGACAAGGTACGCAAGAAAAGGGAAGTTTTCTGGATTTTTGTCCTGAATACATTCCAATGCGGCCTTAACAACGAATTGCCATGGGAAAATGCCATTGGATAGGGTTATTTTCCATATCGTCTATTTATATCTTCAGTCCCCCATATTACACATTGAAGATCATCTCTATTCTTGTATAAAGTTAATGCCCCACTCGTTACACCTATATATACTACATATACTACATTCCATCAAAAACATAATAAGTTAGTAACCTTCCCTCCCTACCTCCACTATAGGGTCTCTAATCAGAAATTAAAATGCTAAATTTAAAGTATCCACTGAATATACAACATCATTGTCGGATTTCAGAAATAATGAACTACGAAACATAAAGCTTCATTGTATCCATTCTTCCATTATATGGTCTCCAGATACATATTAAAATTACATACTTTATGTACCATCTAACTACATGATATTCTTGCCGAAGCGTAGATAGAACATACTGTCAACAAATAAAGATTTATAGTTTTCAAAAAAAAGTAGAAAAAATTCACGTCTACTTTTACGTATTATATACACTCCCTCCATATCCAAAGCTTCATGTATCTTTCTAATTACATGATATCACTGTTAAAATGCGCATATAACGTATTATCAACAAATAAAGTTTCATTGAACAAAAGTAAATATTCACGCATTCACGTAAAAATTCACGTATTCCGTGACGTGTAACATGCAGATCCAGGTCTTTATGTATTTTTTCGTCCGTCTCGGACGTAACTATACTAGCACACCCGTCACGTACGCGACGTACTGCCCCATTGGTTAAAACCCTACCCTCAGTCCATCCGACATCAATGGCCGAAACCTTTCGAGAGCAGCGAAGAAGACAGTGAGGCACGTCCCACCTCCTACGAGGATCTTTTATCCATAGGTAAGCGTCTGCAGAACCTTTCCGCTCTTTGTCATGCCGTTAGAAATACATATAAATTAGAATTGAAGGTCCTGTATCCGTTGGTAATCGTTGTGGAACCCATTAGTTTTTTGTCTGCTCGCCAGGGACATCTATAAATTAGAAACATCACCGCCAGGTAAAAATATCAAGGCTTCCCCATGCTTGTCACGAGTATCATCTCACAACCATGTCAATGGGAACGGTTTTTAAAAAAGAAGTAACATCGCCTTGTTTAAGTAGTTTTGCTTGCTGCCACCAGGGAGGATTGATAATGTGTAATTATATCACCAAAGACATATTTATAACATAAGATATATCGCTAGACTAAATTACTTTGGATTTTTTTTTGCTAAATATTAAAAGTATCATGTAATCTATCCGCCTATACTTCATTACTTAGACCTTCTGGAGCAAAGAAAGAAAAAAAGAAGGAAAAAGGTCAAAAAGGAAGATATATACTTCAACATATCAAAGAAATCAGTATAATATATCGCAAACTGTCTGCTACCCTCGCCTCCGCATTTAACCGGGTAGGCACTAATCCCCTCTCTTCTATTTTCTAACCGTTATATCACACAAACAATGTGATCAATATGCTAAATTATAAAAACGTTAATAACTATATCTCCGTAGAAATCATCGGTGTAATTGTTGCTTCATCAGTCGCTTGTTTAATACATCCCAGCTACCACAGAATCTCAGCTGACAAAAGTATCAGTTAGAAGGTAATTTATTGACATTTTCAGACCTACACTAAAAAACATAGTTACTATTTCTTCAATGTCTAACTCGAATAACTCCGTTTCCTCTTTTCTTACCTATTTTCTAGTGACTACTTTATCAGAAAGCACTAGACCTCAATATTTCTCGACCTTCTTACCCTTATTGTTTTTATGAGTAAGTTCCCCCTTTTTCTTTGATGTTCATTTTGTGTCTACCACCCCTTTCACAAATGGTGATCATTATCTACTCTTGGGATTTTCAGACAATCTTTCACTAAACAGGTCTATCTATCGTTAGTCTTACAAGAACTCTATCATTATTATTATGTTCAATTCACTTTGTTCACCTTGGACATTCTGTTCAAAGCACTTTTTATTTCTGTGCCCAGTCACTATTATCATCTATCCCCTACCACGTGGTTCATCTTCCATACCTACTTTAGTATGTAGTTGATGAATTCGGAAGAGCTAATTTTAATCCTATAGCCAAACACTTTGGCAACTATGTTATCTATATAATCATACCGTTTTATATTCTAAGACAGTGTACCTTTGATTTTCAGGAAACATTGTGTGGCTTTCCTGACGAAGGCGCTAATGCGCCGAAACGCGCGTCGAAGATAATCTATTGCCGCAACTTCATATATCTTGAATGCTCACATTTTGGTTTATCCTCATCATTTTATATTGCGTTTATTGAATAGCTTTTTTATGTCATTGTATTTGCATTCCAATTTATATTTTGTTAAAGTTTTGTTCTTTTATAAAATCTGTGTATATTTTTTAGAAATTGTATTGTGTTTTAGTTTTATGTTGATTCAAACATAAAATACGATTTTACACTGACAACAATAAAAAAATGTTTTAATCTTCACTATTGTATGGTACACTGGTTCTTATTAAAAGTCTTTCTAATGTTTTCAGTTCTATATCATTTGACCTAGTGGCTGATACCTATACCTATTGTGATTGCCTAGGAATATACTTTTCACTGGTTCAATGTAGCTTACAACATTCCAATGTTGCAATATAGCCTTAGAGCCCGACGTTGCAGACACTACCAGCCATTAAAGGCCCACTCTAGAGTTAAAGGCCCAAGCCGAAGACGAGACCCTTTAACAAGGGAGCAGCCCTATGAAGGCTGATAGAACCCGCTGCAGCGGTCTCTAAGGCTATAAGAACATTCCGCCCCCTAATGGGCAGAATATTCTGATTTGTAAAACAAAGGAGCCCTAGGCGATTGAAATTCCCTCGAGCTCTGTGAGGCCTTTGTTCACAGCAACAGCTGTGAACAAACATTGGAATGTTGATGCTCTGGGCTTCTACCAGCCATTAGAAGCCCGTAGCACTCCACTGTCTTCAATGGAGCGCTCAACATTCCAATATTCTAATAATGAATTAGCACTATACCAGCAGAAGTGCTTTACACAGCAGTGAATGGTACATAAGGGCTTTTGCAGTTGAGGTGGTTGCTCAATTAATTTTGCTGAAATATGGTAATTACGTGTGACACAGACAAGACGAATAGGTTTGTAACTCAGACATTACATGATTGTACATTTAGGCCTGCATTAGTTAGACACTCATTATTTATGCACTTCCTGCGCCAAGCCAGAAATGCTAAACGAGCAATCATTCCTTCCCTGCACTTTCTGTGCCAAGTTAGAAATAGTGAAGGAACATTTACACCTACCATATATTTATTCCATGTCAGGTCTGCAAAGCGGCTCAAACGGATGAACGCTCGCCCCTGGCACAAGCAGCGATTTGCAGATTACAAGTATGAATGCTTAAAGGATGCTCAGTTTTCTGACAAAGGTTTTGTGCATTTTATGGTTATGCGCATTATTAACGACATGCAGAATTTGGATTTTCTCTTGAATTTACATGTACACTCTGCCATGGTGCTCTTGCATTTGAAAAAATGTGCTATGTCCTGAAAAAGTACTTTTTCCCGTCTTATGTTAATTAGGCCTCTATTAGGTCTTGACACCATTTTGCCTAAAATTGATGTCTCCTCCTGCTCGTTCACTGTTGATTATTTCCGCAGCACACAGTCAGACAGAGTCATATTTGTATTTCCATTGACTCTGTTCCTGAAGAAAACTTTCCAATATGGACCCAGTAATGTAATATTTGCAATGTCCTTCCGTTAGCTCACTGTATGGCATTTATTCATAACGGTTTGCTGTTGTTCTTTTAACTAGTTTGCCATGCCGTCCTTGGATGTCCTTAGCATAGAGTGGGCAGAATCAATATTCATGTAATGGGATAGTGCTTAGATAGTAAGGCGATATTATGTTTTTTATAGAAATGTATTCTGATTTCCTGAGGATATAATTATTTGGCTCACACCATGATGAATTTGCAGAATATGATGATTCCCTAAGAAAGAAAACTGTATATAAACCCTTGATTTTGGGGTTGATCCAGAGCCTTCCTAAATACTTTACAATGCTATTAGGGATGCTGTCTGCTTTCTTATTGATTTTGCTGCTGAAATGGGACCTAGAATGTTTCTGATTTGTACATTGTTCTGTAATGCACTATTTACCAAGGGACTTCCTGAGAATGAATTTATGCATTTGCATTTGTAATTTCTGTAGCACACGTTTTTGAATTTTTGTAATAAATCTTTTAAATTTTATTCCTGCCCTGGAACTCAATTATTGAGTCTGCCCTTACTTAATTGAATAAATCTTGATCGGTTCTGGTGTGCCTTACGTTAGGGACAAAGGGCCAGAAGTACGAACAATTTTAGCATGCAAAACGGGTTAGCGACCCATTTGCGCATGCTAAAATTATCATGAGCTTGTACCAACACAATTTTGCGAGTTGCAAATGAATTGCGACTCGCAAAAAAGTGTTTAGAGACTCGATATTTGGAAGGGGCGTTCCCTTCCAAATAGTGGGTCTCAAGCCCATGTACTAATGTTTTGCGCCCGCAATTGCAGTCGCAAAACACTTGCAATTACCACCTACTTCAAGAGGGAAGTAGTTGTAGTTGTATAGTTGTAGTTGTCGTAGTTAGGGAGAGGATGTAGCCTTACGGCTAGAGTGGTCGACTTTGAAGCAGGGGAACCAGGTTCAAGTCTCAGCAGTGACACTCAGCATCCTGTGATTCTGGGCAAATTACTTAATCTCCCTGTGCCTAACAAAAAAAAAATGAATGTGTCCTTGTGTAATGAAACTGGTGTTGATGCAAAGCGCTCTGATATCTTCGTGGTCTAGTTTGGCAATATAAAACTCTAAAAACAAAAAATGCATTGCAAATGGGAAGGGGACCCCTTCCCCTTTGCAAATGCATGCAAAATATTTTTTTAAGGGCAGGCTGTGGTCCCAGGGACCACTACCTGCCCTTAAAGACATAAACAAAAACGTTTCATTTTTAAAAAAATGCATCCCGTTTTTCTTTAAGGAAAATGGGCTGCAATTAAAAAAAAATAAGACTGCTTTATTAAAAGCAGTCCCGCACATGATGGTCTGCTGAGCCCAGCAGGCCACCATCCCTGTCATTCCCAATGGGCTCGCAAATTGTGAGAGGCTCATTAATATTAATTAGCCTCGCAATATGCGACCCCATTGGGAATCACAAACAGTGTTAAACCCACTGTTGTACATTTGATTTTGCGCCTTGCAATTTGCGACTCGCAATTTGTCGCAAATTGCGAGGTGCAAAATCAAATGATCGTACATATAGCCCCAATTGTCTCCTGAAATTGAGGTTTAACACATTTCTGATTCAACAACCCGTAGGCATACTTTTGAGGTAATATTTTGTGGTGTACAATTTTACGGGTCCTCCACATCCACACTTCCATCCATCAGAAGGTGGTTACGTTTGATTATAGCTAAATTGAGTAACAGCAACACTTGTTGTATTCTGCTCTTAGAAACAGAAGAAATGTACTATATAAGAACTAAAGTTATTATTATTGCGAGAGAAGAGAGGTGTTTTACGAAAAGGGTGATTCAAGGGTATTCCAAATTATTCATTATTTATGCCCCAGTGCTCCTCCCGGTAGCATGGACTCCTGGGGATATCGATGCCACATTACAATTAACCCTGGGTGGAAGAGGATGAAGTTACAGAGGGATTGAAAGTGAGACCTGTAGGGTCCACTTAGCAATGAGGAATTATCAAAGCAATTGGTGATTCCTCCTTTTGGCCAGAGTTTCACCTGGAGCAAATCTGTAGTTTCCCCATAAATCGAATAATAATAATAATTCTGACTGCTCCCACAAGCTGGTTTCAGCAGAAAGGACGCTCCTCAAAAACAGACTGGGAAACAAGTTTATCTCTAGAAGTGTGTGTTGGAAAGTGGATTATTGGTAGGGGCAAATGTAGGCCTGCCCAGGGCAATAAGGCCACTAACACAGTATAGGGCTCAGATTAGGTTTTAGCAAATTATTCCTATGCTCAACCCTTGGTAACGTGGCTGCGAGCAGGCAGGCTTAACTTCAAAGACAGGTATGTAGAGCATTTAAAAACACAAATTCAGTAAATAATTAAGACACAACACAAAATAAAAATCCAACACCAATTTATTAAAAATAGGTAATATTTTTATCTTTTAAATGACACCAAAACGAAAAACATCCACTGTAGGGAACCAAAGATATGAATTTTTAAAGATTAGTCACTTTCTAGTGCTTAGAAACCAACAGTGCCCCTTTTAGTCATTTCGTTTTCTCTGACAGGGACACACCTTTTAGAAATTGTTCTGGAGAATTTCTCTCCACTGTGTTGTGCAGCCCTCTCCAGCAGGCTGGGTCCAGTTAGAACTCCTTCCTGAAGTTCTGCTTGCGGGTCCCAAAGTATCCAACACACAATCCAAGGTTCTGGAATCTCCAAGAGGGTCCTTGAAAGTGTGAAACTTCAATTCTGCAATCCACTTGAACAAAACCCTTACAGATCCACTGGTACTCCACGCTGGGAATTCTTTGTGGGGATGTCCAGGTGAGCTCTGTTAACCTGTAGCTTGCAGGGAGTCCACTCTTTAGTTCCAGCAAGGTAGTCCACAGGGCTGTAGTTTCAGATGGAGCAGTCTTCAGAGGGCAGGCCTTAGAAATTGCACTTCAAAATTCTCAGCCTGGCAACGTCTTGCTTTCTTAAGTTTCACACAGCAGAACTGGAGGGCTCTGCCCCACTCAGATACTTATTCCAAGTTCTCTGGGTCAAGCAGGAGGTCACTTCTGACCAATGGGAGTAGGTAACTCCTCCAAAATATGACCACATCCAGTAGAGTGTGGCATTATTTTGTCCCAGAGTGCATCAAATCTTCCAAATCCATAATGGCTGATTTTCCAGCAAGGTGGTAAGAGCTGGCTAAACACCCCTAGGATGGCTAATTTACTTAGACTCTCCCCCTGCATCTGCTCATACCTTCCTTAATCCTACCATCTGCCTAAGGTGGGAAGTTCAGAGTTGTAAATGACACTGTTCTCTGCTCTCCTCTTTGAAGAACATAGTTTACGGCTCCTCCCCATGGCCTGCCATTCCTGTGGAACAGCACACTGCCCTGCCAGCAGAGCTGGTTAACCCCAGGGGCTCTTTATCACCTCTACAAGGCAGCCTGGCAAATCCACTTAACTCTGACCAATCAGGGCAGACCACTGGAAGGCTGAATTTCGACTTACAAACAAGAAAGTCTTATAACTTCTTGTATGTGCACTTTAGGAGAACTTCAACAATATGATATTGTGGGATTTGTTAATACCATTCTGGGAAGTCTTTGGATGGCATTTCTAGCCCTCTCCTATCAAGAGTTATTAATCAATAACCTCCTACCATGTTAACCTATGTAACAGGGGATTTGCAATGGGAAAAATGACTTGGCCATTTTTCCAGCACCAGGACTAACAAAAACATATTTCATAAGTACTTGTCTTATATCTACAGGAACCCCACCCCATGTGCAACTAGGGGAGACTTTAGGGGTTCTGAATCTGTAGAGATATTGCAGATCCTCCCTCCACAGTGCTCCTAGCATCAAAGTCGAATTTGAGCAGCACTTTACCACAATGTGGGGAGTGAAATGTGAAATGAAATGTGAAATTTCACTTAACCCAGGGCATATAAAACTCATTTTATAAGGGTGTATCTCATACATATCTGAACCCCCACCCCTGGGACACCTAGGAGAGACCCTGGGGTGCCTAATATGCCAAAACATTGTAGGTTATCCCTTTTTAAGTGCCCCAAAGTCGAGTTTGGGCACAAGTTACTTGTTTAAAAAGCAGTCCTGGCACCCAGGGCTGCTTTTAAACTGACCTCAGGCTTCAGCAGTGCACACATGCAGGTGCAAAAAGAGCTGCTGGCCTCTAAACTGCCATGCCCTAGGGTGCTTGTGACTTCTGGGTAGTTTCAATCCCCTCCTATTATATACTAGGGGCCTATAGGGTAGGTCATGCCAATCACAGGGGTACCCCACCATACCATTGTGTACCCTAGTGTATGTAGGTGTTTTAACTGTCTCTTTCAGCATAGCACTAGCCCTGGGCCTGGTTCAAAAAGAACTATTGATGGACAGAATGCAGAACAATGTCATACATTCACCCCAGTACAGAGATCTGGCCCTAAATACATTGTTTTCTTTGCTCACCATGCCATTCCAATTTGGACCCAGCCATATGCAAATCAGATCTGACCCTGAGCCCAATGGGAACAGTCCAGCCCGAACTGCCAGGCCAGGTCCTCCCTGGACTGGAAACAAGCATCCTAGGACCGGTTTCGTGGTTTCACCCCTCTTCAGCCAGGATAGCTTGATTCCAGTGGCATGGAGAGCACGGGACTCACGTCTGAGCATACCCGTCCCACTCGGGGTGACAAATGCAAAAAGAACTATTGATGGACAGAATGCAGAACAATGTTAGGCAGAACCCAGGGTCAGTCAGAGTCATTTACCACCAGTACCATTCAGCAAAAAGTTGGGGGGTGTCCAGGGCACAGGATGACTTTGCAACAGTGTGACATTAAATGTAATTGTTAGACTTCAGAAAAAGAATCCAGGCAAAAAAAAACAACATATGGATCGAAAACCAGATTCATTAACTTTAAGGTACTCTCAGGACTCAGTACCCTTTCCTGTTAATGAATTATTTTTACTCAGTGCCCTTTTAATTTAAGAAATTACTTTGTCACTTTTTGCCAGTTCTTTAACACCCTGTAAAAATCACTATTCACTTTGGTGGGAATTACCATTCACATTAATGGGCTAGGGCTTTGAGTCTTTAGGAAAATGTGTTCTTTTCTTAGACTTTTGGCAGATTGCCTGGCTTCAAGCCAACTGATGTGGCCACCTGTATCCAGGGTAATTGAGAAACTGGAATAAGGGCACACCTTGCATTGCATATTTATTTAATACAGCAATGCAGTATTACTTCCATTGTTCGGGGATTGTAAGCAAACCATAGTAAGTGAATGAGGCTAAGGGTCTGATTATGAGTGTGGCGGTCCATAGAACCGCCGTACTCATAGTGGTGTGGCAGGAACTGCCAGACTGGCGGTCCACTAGCTGCATTTTGAGTGCAGCGGTCCCACCTTCACAAGACCGCAGCAACCGCCAGGGACTCACAATCCCTGGTGGTGGCATGGCGGTTTGAAGCGGCAATGTGCTTGGCGGGGCCACTGCGGCCCTGCCAAGCATATTATGAGTTCCCTCAATGACAGCGGTCTCATGACGATGTTCACACCATGAAACTGCTGGTGGTGAGGAAACTTAAGAGGCCCTACTTTATAGTCCATGCCGTGTTGGAAGTGCTTTGGCTGACCCACGGCGCTGCCTTTCTACGGCTCTCCTATGAACCTTTAAAAAGGCAGCACCATGGGCCAGCCGCCACCGGACCACCTGCCTTGATTACAACTTGTAATCCGGCAGGCGGTTAGCAGTGGAGTTTTGGGGTGTGGGAGCGGGGCAGTGGCGTGCCGCCCCACTCCTTCACCGCCAAACTCATAATCAAGCCCTAAGTGCTTTCGCAGACAGCTGCATTCTCCCTATCCAGATTCTTCATTGCCCTCATGTTCAAATCTAATTTTCAGAGTAGGCCTCACTGAAATTGTTTTGGGGGTCTTATCTTGGCTCCAGGTAGTGCCAGAACATTCTGGTTTGTTTGGTGACCGTCTTTTAAACATCTCTACATTCTTTATAACATATAAAATTCTACGTCTTTTAAATATAACTTTGACAGGGCATTTATTATGTGTGTGAATACTGTGTCATACAGTGTCTGGGCTCTTGGAATATAGTGTAAATGTTGGCTGCTTCACGTGGGGCTACCTTTGAAGGGTCAGGTGTCCAAAGGGAGAGAGCTGGCTATCTGCTGCTGTTCTAGAGGCACTGGGTCACCCCTGACGAATGACAGTGTCAGTCACCGCTACTGCACAGTAAACACTGACTGCCCCAGGACACAGGCAGCAGGCCCACAGCGTGTCAAATCAGAAAGGATAAAGTAACCTTCATTCCTAGTACACATCATTTTGCCCATGCCAGAAATGATAATGAAGCACTTAGCTACTTTTTGTACTTACTTTGCCAAGTGAACAATGAAAAAGGCTTTCCAAGGCAGTCTCTGATTTACTGTGCCAACCGGGAAAAGAGAAAGAAACCACCAGCTCTTCTCTGAATTGCTGTGTAAGAAATTATAAAGGAAGTATGTGTCCTTGTCTGCAGTCACTGTGTCATGTCAGAAATGATAAGGGAACACTTAGATCTTCACTGAAGTTACTATGCCAGGTCAGAAATTATAAATGGACTCAATCTATCCTTCTCTCTACTTCAGTAGGATAATCTTGTTTCTGCCATAATCAGGATTACAGGTTGTGTGGGAATAACACTTCATGAGTTGTTAAGATGTTTATCTCATGCGTATGTGACAAGGAAATTACTTGGCAAAGTATATAAAGGGAAAGGACCTTGGAGTAGGGGGCTAATATGTGGAAGTTGGTGCGTACATAGGGATTCGTGCAATGATTCCCCATTAACAAGGATATCACACGCGGTTGCACGAGCACATGCTTCAAGATGGTCGCCTCCCGCTGATGCTCTGATTTGCCTGATAAACAATGAGTTATTTGCACGATTGGGGTATTGTTTTCACTTACTTGCTGGTCAGAATTCCACTTGCTGACCTCAGCGCTTCCCTTTGGCATGTTCATGGAAGCTTTTTAAGGAGGTTTGGTGATTTTGTTTTCTCTGCTGTTCCTACCGGTTGCTCTGCTCCTGTTCTGCTGATATTTCCTGTCAGAAAGGTGGAGTTTACTTCAGGAAAGGGTGATGCTGAGGCCTAGAACCACTCCTGCGAGTCGGTTTTAGCTGCTGCACTTTTAACTTCTGTGGTGAATTTAATGTATTCCTGCTTCTTCATTTCAACTTTTGGTGAGAATTAACTTTCATATATTTAATTATACTATTTCAGCAAATTAGAAGGAAAAAATACTTCTACTTGAAATAACAAACGTAAACAAACTATTTCTCCTCCACCTGTAAAATCTAAAATTGTTGATTCTAATGAACCTTCTTTATCGACTTTGTTGGTAGAATTGCAAGCTGTACGTTTAAATACTGATACTATTGTGTCTGAAATTAAAACTATCCGCAAAGTCATGGCTGTTCTTTCTATGAATGTTTCTGATAACACAGTTAAAATTCAGGATAATAAAGCCAAAATTGATAGCCTCACACCTATGGCAGCAAAAGTCCTACCAATGAGTAAGTTGCTGTTAGATTTAGAAAACCCTAATCGTCAATAAAACTTACGTATTTTTAATTTGCCAGAAGATGAGGAGGGAAATGATTGTAGTCAGTACTTAGAGAAATTTCTGCCTGGCTTGTTAAAGAATTTTTATTTTTTTATTTGTAGTTGACAAAGCACATAGATTTCCTTCACACCGAAACCCTCATCAAGGTAAACCACGATAAATTATATTTAAACTTCTGCACAATAACCACTTGGTGATGATCAGAAAGGCAGCTAGAGACATTCTGGCTTTAATGGTAAATGGAAATAAAATCTACATTCACCAAGACTTTGCTAAGGAAACTGTTCATCTTCGTAAAGAATTTGCTCAGCTGAGACCAGAACTACGCGCCTCTGGTTTCAAATATAGTCTCATTGATCCTTCTACTATGAGAATGTGGAAAGACGGTGTTGCGAAGTCCTTTCAATGACCAGAAGAGCCATGTACCTTCTTAGACCAACAGTCTTCAATGTCCATGGAAACAAATGCTACTAATACTTTTTTTTTTTTTGGCTGTGGATTTAGGTCTAACTTGCCCTTCCTCTAAGATTAGCTATGTGGCTATCTGGGTAGGTTAATCTTGGTAATGCAAGTATGCGATTCTACAATTCTATTTATGTTTTTATGTTGTCTTATTTATGTTTGTCCTTGTATTTTCTTTCATCCCTGTTTCTTATATATAGATCTACTTTTGGTATTTTATCTGTATTTTTCCTGTCCTTTTCTATTGATAATCCTCTTATAATATGGCAATATAAATAATATTAAAATGGTTTCTTTGAATGTTAAAGGTTTAAGACATCCGTTAAACGTGTAATATGTTTACATTATTTAGCAAGTCACAAAACTGATATTTGTTTTTTACTGAAGACACATATTGATGAAAGGGTTTTAGCATATATGTAGAAAAAGTAGGTTGCAGTTAATAAGAAAAATGGTGTGGCTATTCTTTTTGCCAAGAGATTGCATTTTCAGTATACTGAGCACATTTTCAGAGACAGAAGGTTGTTACACTATTATTAAAATTCAATTGGATAATACACCTATTTATTTAATTAACGTTTATGGGCCGACAAATGATAATCCCAAATTTTGGTCCCTATTTACGACAGAGGTGCTCAAACTAGGTAATGTTCCACTCATTATTGGGGGAGATTTTAATTTAATATATGGCCCTTTGTTAGATAGATCATCACAATCTAAATATCGTCCGCCTAAGGCTTTTTTTTATCTTATAGTCTTTTCTTAAAACAATTAAGCTGGTTGATATTTGGCGATTATACTATCCAACTGAAAAATGTTTTACTTTTTTCTCAAATCCTCATCATTCTTATTCATGACTTTATTATTTATTAGCTTCTAGACAATTAACTCATTCAATTTCTCCTCCATTAATACATAATATAGATATCTCTGATCATGCACATATTTCAGCTATTTTTCAATTCACCCCCACTCTTTCTACTCAGTTCAGATGGCATACTGTTCTCAGTGTAATTAATAAACCAAATGTGCACTTCAAGATTATTTTACTTTTAACCCTCAAGGTTCTGTGTCCTTGGCAATTCGATGAGATGCATTTAAGGAATATATTAGAGGTGTAACCATGTCTATTATGGCACATAAAAAAATCTATTAATGCTAAAATTAAAGATTTGGACAAACAAATTGCACAGTTAGAGAGATTATTTATCTTGTCTAATGATCTCAAATATAAAATGTAATTACAAAAACTTTGTTACGAATTTAATTCCATATTAAGTAGACGTGCAGGTACACAACTTTCCAATAATAAGGCTAGATTTTCTTTTAATGCTAATAGATAAGGTACATTCTTAGGAAATTACTTGTGTATTAAAAAAGATAAGACTCATATTACTTCAATTCATGGTGTCAATGTTACTATTGCCTTATCCCAAAAAGATATAGTTAATGAATTTTTAAATTACTATAAAACCTTATATAATAAGCCTCCTTCTGTGGACTCTTCATTGATTGATAATTTTTTGTTTGCGCAATTGTGGTTTACAGAAAATATCATAATCAGCAAAAGAGGATTTAGATTCACCGATTACTTTAGAAGAGATTGATTTGGCTATTACATTTCTTAATCTTAATAAATCTTCTGGACCTGATGGAATCTCAGCTGAGTTTTATAAGGATTTTACTTCCCACCTCATACCTCACTTGCTTCAGCTAACAAAGATCCAACCATTGTTTAAAATTATTGGCTGATTACCCTAATAAATCAAGATTGCAAACTTTATGCTAAAATACTTGCAACTAAATTAACCTCTGTGCTTTATTTTCTTATACATCCTGATCAATATGGTTTTGTGAAACTTCAATATTCTGCAAATAATACCAGAGTGTTGTTGAGCAAGGACCCATTTTATCAGTACCTTCTGGAGTGTTGGCATTAGATGCAAAAAAAGTTTTTGATAAAGTTAATTGGCAATTTGTATTTAATTCATTAGCTGCATTTAATTTTGGTGATTCATTTCTTCGCATGATATCTGCTCTTTATTCTAGACCTTCTGCTTCTCTTTGTAGAAATGGTCATATTTCTAATCAATTTTTTAATTTTCCGGAGTACACAACAAGGCTGCCCTTTGTCATGTTTACGTTTTCTTCTGGTTATAGAATCTTTACTCAAGGGTATTAGAAATTGTACAGGAATTACAGGTGTTAGTATTAATTATGTTATTATAAAAACAATAGCTCATGCAGATGATGTTCTTTTGTTTATTAGTAATCCTGAATCATCCCTTCCTCCTTTAGTTGATGTAATCTCGTTGTATTCTCGGATTTCTGTATATAAGTTAAATACCAACAACACAGATTTTTTTCCTTTAATGTTTATTGCACTCCTGATTTGTTGCCCAATCAGGATATCATCTAGCAAAAGGAGAAAATTAAATATCTTGGTGTTTTCTTTTCCCATATTATTAAAAAATCAATCATATTAAACTGTGACAATATAATAAATGATATCAAAGAAAAATTGGCAATTGGTCTTCTTTACATCTCTCATGGTAGGGGAAAATAGATTCAATTAATATGGTAATTGTTCCAAAATATTTTTATTTCCTTGCTATGTTGCCGACTCAGTTCCCTAGGTCATTTATAAACTATTAATAAACTTCTTTCTAAATTTATTTGGACAATAAAACTCCTCGTATTAGTTATACTAAACTGAAAATTTCAAAATGTAATGGGGTGGTTTGGGTTACCTGATTTTTTTAATTATCACAAAGCTTTTATATTAAAACAAAGGGGCTCATTACGATGGCGGAAAAATAGCCACCGCCGGGCCGGCTGTGGCGATCGTTCCTCCACCGTCATGAGATATACACCCGCCACATTATGATGGTGGTGGGTATCGCGGCGGATGGGAAGTCAGTCTGCCGCTTTTCTCCCGGTAGCAATTGTCACAATTGCCTGGCGGAGCGGTCTCACAATGGCGGCGGAGCCAAGCAAGCTACGCAGGCACAATTATGATGCCGGCGGAAGCCAGCCGTTCTGTGGTGGTTGAACTGCCATTGAAAGGCTGGCTGAGAATGTCTTCAGGGGTGCGTTGCAGGCCCCCAGGATATCTCAGAAGATGTATTTTAAAAGTTTCAAAATATTAGGCAACAACCCCAAAGATTCCAAGAAGAACTAGTGACTATATTTAACTGTAACAGCCCTACCTGGGCAGACGTAAATTAGTTACTTAGTGATGTCTTGCCCCCAGGGACGGGGGGGGGGGGAAGACTCCTGTATGTAGCCACTACTACAACTACTGTGTGTCTTTGCAAAGCAGATTGGTGAACGAATCGGTTTTCCCTATTACTGACCCCCAAAACCCAACATTTCTATCTGCAGGTCACAGTACTGTAAATAGGTGTCCATTCTGGCCTGAACCCTGCATCCCTTGTACCTAACTCCTAGGAAGCTGAGCAGCAGGATCATCTCGCCATCACTCCCCATCGGGGGATGCCTTGCATCCATCTTCACAATCACAACCTGCACCTTTAAGCGGACAGTGCTTGTTTATGCAATGACAGTGGTTTCTTGGTAGGGGGAAGACTGTGTCCTCCTAGCATGGGGTCATAAAAAGCAGCCACTTGCCCACTGTCCCTGACACTCAGGAGGCCGAACTTCACGCTCTCGCCAGAGCTTGGATTTTGGCCAAAGATACATGGGCAGACATGTGCACTGACTCTGGTTATGTCTCTGCATGAATATGGACAGCTGTGGAAGAAAGAAGGTTTCCTTACTTCTAGCCGGGTTATGGGGATGGATAGAAGTCTACTCCTGTTCTTTCGCTCTTCTTGTGCTATAGTGAGTCCCTGTCCTTGTATATTTCCATTTATAGCACTTGCGCTTCCTGAGGGTTATGTGCAGTGCCTAATTTAAGCCGGTGGTTTTTGGTGCTCGGCACTAGCACTTAATTGGATTCAGCTACTCGGCACTAGCACTTAATTGGATTCAGTTACTCGGCACCAGCACTTAATTGGATTCAGCTGCTCGGTACTAGCACTTAATTGGATTCAGCTACTCGGCACCAGCACCTAATTGGATTCAGCTACTCGGCACTATCACTTAATTGGATTCAGCTACTCGGCACTATCACTTAATTGGATTCAGCTACTCGGCACCAGCACCTAATTGGATTCAGCTACTCGGCACCAGCACTTAATTGGATTCAGCTACTCGGCACTAGCACCTAATTGGATTCAGCTACTCGGCACTAGCACTTAATTGGATTCAGCTACTCGGCACTAGCACCTAATTGGATTCAGCTACTCGGCACTAGCACTTAATTGGATTCAGCTACTGGGCACTAGCACTTAATTGGATTCAGCTACTCGGCAATAGCACCTAATTGGATTCAGCTACTCGGCACTAGCACTTAATTGGATTCAGCTACTCGGTACTAGCACCTAATTGGATTCAGCTGCTTGGCACTAGCACTTAATTGGATTCAGCTGCTCAGTACTAGCACTTAATTGGATTCAGCTGCTTGGCACTAGCACTTAATTGGATTCAGCTGCTCGGTACTAGCACTTAATTGGATTCAGCTACTCGGCACCAGCACCTAATTGGATTCAGCTACTCGGCACTATCACTTAATTGGATTCAGCTACTCGGCACCAGCACCTAATTGGATTCAGCTACTCAGCACTAGCACTTAATTGGATTCAGCTACTCGGCACTAGCACCTAATTGGATTCAGCTACTCGGTACTAGCACCTAATTGGATTCAGCTGCTTGGTACTATCACTTAGTTGGATTCAGCTACTCAGCACCAGCACCTAATTGGATTCAGCTACTCAGCACTAGCACTTAATTGGATTCAGCTACTCGGCACTAGCACCTAATTGGATTCAGCTACTCGGCACTAGCACTTAATTGGATTCAGCTACTCGGTACTAGCACCTAATTGGATTCAGCTGCTTGGCACTAGCACTTAATTGGATTCAGCTGCTCGGTACTAGCACTTAATTGGATTCAGCTGCTTGGCACTAGCACTTAATTGGATTCAGCTGCTCGGTACTAGCACTTAATTGGATTCAGCTACTCGGCACCAGCACCTAATTGGATTCAGCTACTCGGCACTATCACTTAATTGGATTCAGCTACTCGGCACCAGCACCTAATTGGATTCAGCTACTCGGCACTATCACTTAATTGGATTCAGCTACTCGGCACTAGCACTTAATTGGATTCAGCTACTCGGTACTAGCACCTAATTGGATTCAGCTGCTTGGCACTAGCACTTAATTGGATTCAGCTGCTCGGTACTAGCACTTAATTGGATTCAGTTGCTTGGCACTAGCACTTAATTGGATTCAGCTGCTCGGTACTAGCACTTAATTGGATTCAGCTACTCGGCACCAGCACCTAATTGGATTCAGCTACTCTGCACTATCACTTAATTGGATTCAGCTACTCGGCACCAGCACCTAATTGGATTCAGCACTAGCACTTAATTGGATTCAGCTACTCGGCACTAGCACCTAATTGGATTCAGCTACTCAGCACTAGCACTTAATTGGATTCAGCTACTGGGCACTAGCACTTAATTGGATTCAGCTACACGGCACTAGCACCTAATTGGATTCAGCTACTCGGCACTAGCACTTAATTGGATTCAGCTACTCGGTACTAGCACCTAATTGGATTCAGCTGCTTGGCACTAGCACTTAATTGGATTCAGCTGCTCGGTACTAGCACTTAATTGGATTCAGCTTCTTGGCACTAGCACTTAATTGGATTCAGCTGCTCGGTACTAGCACTTAATTGGATTCAGCTACGCGGCACCAGCACCTAATTGGATTCAGCTACTCGGCACTATCACTTAATTGGATTCAGCTACTAGGCACCAGCACCTAATTGGATTCAGCTACTCGGCACTATCACTTAATTGGATTCAGCTACTCGGCAGTAGCACCTAATTGGATTCAGCTACTCGGCACTAGCACTTAATTGGATTCAGCTACTGGGCACTAGCACTTAATTGGATTCAGCTACTCGGCACTAGCACTTAATTGGATTCAGCTGCTCGGCACTAGCACTTAATTGGATTCAGCTGCTCGGCACTAGCACTTAATTGGATTCAGCTGCTCGGCACTAGCACTTAATTGCCATGACCGCACCAATGGCACATGGTGGAGCTGCTCATCTAATTTAGAGATGAGCAGAACAACAGTTGTTTATGAATACACTGTACATAACAAACACGAATACCTGCCTCCACAGCCATTCCTTTAGCTTTGGTACCTGAATTAATCTGAACTGTCGCACTTGGAGATGGTTATAGTTGTTTTGGTACCATCAATGGCAGTGATTACAGGGGTGATGGGTGGTGCAAGCTGCAGGGGCCTCCTGCTGAGGGCCCTGGCACTTATTACTTTACAAATTAAGCACTTGTATAATGGGTGCTTTTAATGTAATTGCTAGGTTGTAATATGTTTTGGCTTATACATTGTGTTGTACCCAGTTATATTTTGTTATTTTGTTGTGCAACGTTATTGAGCCCAATCCTAATATTGTCTGTAATTACTTTAGAGATTTCGTCAAATGCTGCGACAGAAACACAGCACGTTCCCTTAAAGTTCCAGTGACAAACAACTTCTCACCTCTATCGGAGGATGTAAAATGCCGCTGCAGCACCTTTTGCCACGTTCACGACACTAATCCTACCAAAACCATGACATGTATTTGTCCTACGTTTGCACTCTCAGTGCTCACTTTAATGTGACACTTTAAAGGGATACGGCCCAGAATGTCTTCTGTCCATGGCTGCAGGCCACAAGCTCAGGGTCAGGTTTGCCAGTCTAAGACTTGTAAAATACGGCTACCTTCTGACCAGTCTTTACGCTGTCTGTGGCTGATCCTATCACCCTCAGACAGCAGGAAAGTTAAGTAATAATGGTGTTCTAAAAAACACCACAAACTGGCCAAAGTCTGAGCAGAACCTGAGCTCAAGAGGCCTGATACATTGCCCATCGTTCACACAAGCATGGCCACCATTTCAAATAGGAAAACAGATTCCAGACCGCACAAAGTTCTAATGGGTACTCCAAGGAGACTTCCAGCCTTGTCATAGTACCTCACCAGCATTAGTTAGAAACTCAGCTATCATGTTATCTAGCATTGTTGCTGTACTTTAATAAGTTGTGTAAAGATGTTCCATGCACAAGTATCAAAGCCCTTGTCCAGGGAAACCACTAACCACAGCCATCAACAACCATCAGGTGATTGGGAGCCTGCAAGAGTGCACCAAAGAAAGACAGCATTGCAGCCCAGGTGGAAAGGACTGTCTCCCGGTCCCATTCATCTCCAACAAAGCAGTCACGTGCCAAGGCTTCCAACCACGGGCACACGCATCCAACTGTGAAAAGCCATGTCCTCCTGCTGAAATGAGGAGTACATCTCAGGCTGCACAAGCAGAAAACCTCTTCCCTAAATAAGATGTTGGCACTACATGCAGCAGAGAATTTGCAACTAATTGCCGAAGAGGGTTTGCAACTGTCTGCTGAAGGGGATGTGGCATAACACATGCATGGCTGTTCTTAGCCATGTCAGGAATTACCCTGCTACTATTATGATGCTACCATGAGCTGCTCCTTCCTAACATGACACTAAAATAGTAGCTACTGTAATGTTCATTCTCTTGTTGGGGATTTTGTATTAAGAATCTTCGAGCCCACCCTGGATACCAAATCGCCTGTGGCATGGAATGCTACTGTAGAGATTGAAGGCTGGGAAACACTCTCAAAATCATGGGCATGATGCTCATATATTAGTGAAGGGAAATGTTAGAATATATTAATTGTTAATCCAATAGGAATGCTGTTTTCTATTCGTTTTAAGTCTTGCGTAGTATTGTATTAGCTGAAAACCTTTCGGGGCCTTAGCGGGCCCAGGAGCCATGATGCCCTGGATGGTGCGCATTTTCAGTAACCGTAACCTTGTTTGCGGGATCTGATGAGAAGAATAGAGTCAGTATTTGTGGATATGAATGACATCTCCCCTCAAGACTGCCCTGCAATTCCTGAAGTTGAAGATCCTGACACCTGCGCAACAGATATGTTTTTGCTGAGAGCAACAACAACTTGTCATGTGGCCACAGTACAATGATTTGTGTACAGAAACACTGTATATATACTAGGATGATTTTATATGTCTAGGACACTTGTATATGTTTTTGAGTGCATAGCTCTGAGGGACCACTTTCTAGCGAGAGCCCTGATCAGATGAAATGTGGTTGACTGCCTGCAATTTTGCATTAAAAGCTAGTTGGACTTAAGGCTTCCCGACATGTTGTGTTTTACTTTTAACAGTTGCGGCTGCATGTATGTGCATGCAATAATACTGAAACTAATCATTCTATCATTGGATTACATGCTAATATTAGCTTGTCTATAAGGAATGATGAGGTGAGTAGGGCTAGGTTGAAAGTGGTTGTAAAAGATGTGGTAAATGCTGCAGTCTTGGTACAATGCCTTCCACCCCAAAAAGCTTCTCACAGGGATCCCGAGTGTGGGAGAGCTGATGGTGTTCTAGTCATCCCACCCTAGAGCAGCAAGGAAAAAACCATACTCACCCGTCGGTCAGAGAACTACTCCCCTTTTGCATCCTTCCCACCTCCAAGCCCCATTCAATTTTTTTCTCTGGCAGAAGGTCAGCCATACACATTATGGCCTACAATACATTAATATGCAAAGGTACATTTTGCATTGTGCATATCATGCTGATTTGACAACTTGGCTTCAAAACAGACTAGAAGGGGCTCTAGAGGAAGTGTACTAGCCATCACTGAGTGCATAAAATGCACTGAGAGCCACGAAAGGAGAATTCAGCAATATAAATTCATTATATAAACCCTCGCTGTGAATGAAGAGGTCAGTAGATGCCAGGGGAATGCAAACAGGCTGGCCAAGGAAGACATTCATGAACATGTATATGGAATTGTTTGCCTGACACAGAAGAAGGGGGTTTCAGTCCCTTAAAAACGAAACTGGAGAATATATAGGTGACCACTACTCTGCAAGATGGCATTTGGGCCATATGGATATTGAGATGTGTTAATATTGGTAATGTGAAAAGGCTGGAATTGATTTAACTATATGATACTAAAAGATCCGAGTTTATTTTTAATGAAGGACACACAATATAGGAGAATTGAGTCTTATGAAAATTACAATGAGATTGGGCAAAGAAAATTGATTATATGTCTATTAAAGAAATGGCATCTTGAATCGCTGTATGATATTTAGGTCGAGTAAAGATTATTTGATTACTTGATTGGTTGATTGACTGTATGATAAGAATAAGGTAGAGAGGTATTGCGAAGCGTTGTGGTGAACCATAGATGGAGTTTGTAAAAACTACGTATGAAGAATACCCCATTATTTGTGATTAATATAAACTATTTACTGCTAATATTGTAGAAACATTAATATGTGCTGATCGTGGTATCAAATAGACAAAGTAAATTATCATGGTCCTGATAAAGTCTCAAAATAAAGAGGTCCAAACTATGGATTCATAGTCGATGATAATGAAAAGTAACATGGCTATACAGAAATCAGTGTGCAGATATGATACTGATGTGGATAGACTTTGAATTGAAGACACTGACTTGCATTAAACTGAACTCTCTCGACCAGGTTTTTAGTGTTTAAAGTGCGAGTAATGAGTATGCTTGGATGGTTTATATTTAAGTATTTGTACTTATGTATCTGATATCAATGAATGAGAGATAGTGATTTTTTTTAAATAAAAACTATAGACTTTCACAAGAAGTTGTAATGTATGAAGGGTATTCTTTTTACAAATTTGAGATAGGTGTCATGTCACTGTGGCTAGATATGATAATATTGGGACAACCCTAATACAGTGTCTAATATCCCTGTATGTTTGTTTATAGTGTGCTTGGTTCCACTGTGCTTGATATGGGAAGGATAGGGTGTGGAGTGTTAAGGTACTTACATGGTTGACACATATCACAGTGAAGACGCCACTGCTGGTAAACATGCTGTAGGAGAGTAGGGTCTGCTTTCTATGTTCACCCCCACTTTTTGCTTTTGCTTTACTGGTTTTCGACTTAGATGTGGCTGTGGGCCTGCTAATCAGACCCACAGCCCTGCTGTTCTCTCTCTAAATTAATACTATGTACTTTAGGTGCATAACCCATTTGGATAGGGTCACCTTATTGGCCCCTGTACAGTGTACCCTAGGTACCCAGGACATAGGTGTACCCTAGGCCTACCAAGGGCTGCAGCATGTATTATGCCACCCCTGGCCTGGCCTTCCATTCTGACACAACTGGCTGATCACTCAGCTGGGGCAAGGTCGTGTAATCACCCCTTGCTTAGGTGTAGTATTCCTATACCTAACTTACATATAGACACATGTGTACCTATCAGTCACTCCTATGGCAGGCCTTAACAATCCTGGAGGCAGAGTGCTTGGTAACATGTGAGATGGTGCTCTAGCATGAGCTGAGCCTGTCTGCAGCTTTCGGAACCAAGTCCTTATAGCTGTTCTATGATATAGCCTACCATATACTCTTAAAGTGCCTTATAATCTTAGACGGTTATGGTAACTATGGTTTGGCTTTATCGAAACATGTTGTGTAAGGTGTCTAACACTGTGGAATAATACCCCCATGCCATTTCTGGACATGAGGATATTATTCCCCCCTTCTAGAGGGAAAGACATGTTAAAATCATACTTCACTGTTAGCCTCTGACCAAAGCCTCAGCATCACAAAATGGATGCTGCTGCCACGACACAAGTCTGACCTCCTGCAGCTGGGAGTGATCCCAGCCAGGGAGGCCTGGACAATAGGTTTCCTGCTTGGGGAGGTGCTAGCACCTCCCCAGACAGCCTTTAGTGTATTGGGGCAGGGTGGGCTGAAAGGAATGAGACATGCCTGGGGCACACAAGGTGTTCCTTGCATAGTCCAGTTCAAACCGGCGCTGGGGCACTCCAGCCCTAGCTCTGGCGCGAAACTGGACAAAGGGAAGTGGGTGTAGCCACCCCCTCCCAGGTCCCACCCATAAGGCGTGACCTAGCAGGTATCCCAGCCCCCCAGATTAGTATAAGAGTGGGAGTTGGGTCTCAAGACTTTAGATTATCCTGAACCTGCAAACTTGAACAGAAACTCTGGACCTTCGACATTCAACGAAAGAAGAAGACTGAAGAATCTCCCTTGTAGCCAAGGAGTGGCTACCCTGTGCAAACAGGCACCATCAAGAGACTACCCTTTGCTTTGCCCACGTTCTACGAGGAACCGACTGCAGAGCCCGACCAGAGCCTTGACTTCCAGACTTCTCCGACCCTGATCCACATCCACAGCAAAGCTGAGATCCGTGGAGGCGACGAGCGATGTGGGACCGGCTACCTGGAAAAAGTGGCTAGTAACTTAAAGCGCAGCTTCTGAGGCACCCTCAAAGTTGTGCACCGGGGATTGAGAAGCCCCAACCCCAAGCACCATCTGCACCGAAGATCAGCCCCCCACACTCCACGAGTTCTGCGTGGGGCCCTTCTGCATTTCCCTGCTTGCCGCGTCTGTCCGGTTGCTTGCCCGCTGGCTGGTGGCCTTTGTGACGACGCTCCCTGAAATCTTCTGCGCTGGTTTGGCTCCTCCAGACTGGCTCCCACTTCTCTGCAAAGAAGAAGCACCCCAGACCTCCCTGGTCTGCACCAGAAGCAAGTCCTCCGTTCTTCGTGGGTTCCGCTTGCCAAGGCTTGGTGAGTCCTAGTCCAACTTCGACGCCGCCGACAGCAAGAGCCTTCGTGGGACAGCTCGCCTCCTGGTCCTGGTTGTCCTCGACGCTTCCTGGTCCTCCTGGCTGCAGCGACAAGCTTCACCTTCACCTGCAATCTTCACGACATCGCCTGGTTCCTTCCTGGTTCCACGTGGTCACTGGCTAGTGACCTTGACTCTGTCCCTTCTGCTTGCAGGTTTCCTCTCTTCTTGATCCCAGCCTTGGGATCCACCGGACACTCTTCACTGACTGCCTGTCAGCATCTTTCTTCAGGCATCCATAGGAGTCGACGACGAAAACGACGCATCTTCACCCCTATGCACCCGCAGCCTGTGGGCTAGGTAACTTGGGTACTCCGGTGCTCATCAGGATAGTGACTATCCTAGTGTCTAGTTTTCAAGTCTCAACTTCCTAGCTACTCCGGAAGTGTCCTAAATCTACCGTTTTCTAAACTGTACTATTGCTATTGACTTTTACGCATTACGCGTGAGTGTTTCCACTCTGCACACGAATCCCGTGGGCCTCCCACTTCCTAACTAACGCTAGTGTAGTGTCGCCCCAGCGATTCCCTAGGCCTAGGCCTATTCTATTTCCGTGACAGTGGTTCTTATACCATTTACTTAGTATATGGTTTGCGTGGCCCCTAGGGCCTAACTGTATTACTTACCTGTGTGACTTAATGTATGCTTAAATAAGACTGTGTTGTACTTACCTCTAATCTCATAAAGAGTGCTGAGGGTTTGACTAGAATAAATACACTTTATTTTATATATATATCTGTTGTGGTGTCCTTTCATTTGGTATTCAAGGGATTATATATGGTATCACAGCTGGCTTCACATGCCATTCAGAGTTTAGCCTAAGACTGCTCTTGTCCATGCTACCACTAGGATAGCTGGTCTAAAAGGTTGACTTTACAACCAATCACCATAAGGGTATTTGGACTGATATAAGGTGTACACTAGAACTAGTGACATCATACATCAGGCCAACTTCTCACATTGGTGAGCAGCGGTTGGGATCTGAGCTTGCTTGATTACCAATGTAATCTTGGGATACTAAATTGAAAGATCACACAGATATTGTCTAGGTACATATAACATAGATTATAATACTTAAGTCCTACTGGACTTAGTAGTTGTAGGTTGAAGGGAGTAACACACCCTGACTACAACTACTAGAGAGGTTTAGTAGAAACAACTAGTGTAGGTAGGTGCACACACCACACCCTCACTAGATCATGTCTCTGAGAGGAGATCAAGTAGATGCTCTCTCAGGAGGGGCAGGTCTGCAAAAGACCCCCTCTAGATATGATACCTTAACATTCCAGGAGATGAGACACTTGTGTACCTCCAGAGGAATAAAACAGGGTGCAAACCCTACCCTCCTTCAGTTAAGACAACTACTAGAGGAGTATGATACTCTTAGGGCATCTCAGGCAGGTACCCTAGGTACAGAGGAGGGTCTACCCACCACAGAGGAGTCAGATGGGACTTCAGATGAAGAGGTAGACAGCCAGGGCCAAGTAGGAAGACTTAGCCAGACTAACCTAAGCTTACATGGGAGTTTGCATGGGGTCCCCCCATACAGACCCCCAAGTAGGCTTACACAGAGAAGCAGGAGGGACAGATCCCCTTCAAGGGAATCCATCCACTCCCATGTCTCTAACATCTCTAATGCTTCCTCTCACAGGGGAATGACTTCCCCTGAGAGAAAGGAGCATGAAGCCAGAATGAGGGAAGCTAATCTGAGGATTCAGAGGGAAGAACTTGCCCTTGCCAAGGAGAAGCTTGCTCTGGCTAGAGAACAAAAGTTAAGTGGGTCAGAACCCACTGGTGGCAGCAATATCCCTAAGGATAGAGACAGGCACTATGATAATAGAAACATGAGCAAGATTGTCCCTCCCTACAAGTGTGGGGATGACATCCACAAATGGATAACTGCTTTGGAGAGAGCTTGCAAAGTACAGCAGGTACCCCAAAGTCAGTGGGCAGCTATCTTGTGGCTCTCCTTCTCTGAGAAAAGTAGAGACAAGCTCCTCACAGTTAGTGATGAGGATGCAGATAATTACACTGTCCTGAAGAGTGCTCTGATTGATGGGTTTGGCCTAACCACTGAACAATACAGGTTGTTGTTCAGGGATACCCAGAAGACACAGACTCAGGACTGGACTGACTTTGTAGATTGTGCCACTAAGGCTCTGGAAGGCTGGCTAATGGGAAGTAAGGTTAAGGACTATACAGGATTGTATAATTTGATCATGAGAGAGCAAATACTTAACAACTGTCAAAACCAGCTATTGCATCAACACCTGATTGATTCTGATCTGACTTCTCCCCAAGAATTGGGAAAGAAGGCAGATAGATGGGTCAGGACTAGAGTTAAGCAGAAAAACCAGAACCAGGGCGGTGATCAGAAAAAGGCAGACCAGAAGGGTAATGAGCAGAAACAAAAAGACCAGAAGTCTTCACCAGGCCCCCAAAAGGCTCAGGGGGAGGGTGGTCCCAAAAAGGATAAAAAGAAAGATGGCCAAAAGAAACCATGGTGCAACTATTGTAAGTCCAACTCACATTGGTTTAGTGAATGCACCAAAAAGGATAAGCCCCCAGCCACCATTGCCCCTAAGGCAACTGTACCCCCTAGTTCAGCTGTAAGTGGTGGTTCCCAGCAAAAGGGTGTAGTAGGGTTAACCCTGGGAACTGAGGAGGAGTCTGGCCTAGTCAGAGTACCTACTCAGGCTGTTTTGATCTGTGATGGGGACTTAGCTTTGTCCTCTACTGTAGGCCCCAGTAACCTGGGCAAGTACAGACAGACTCCTTTTATCAACCAAAGAATGGCTCAGGCCTACAGGGACACTGGAGCTAGTGTCACAATGGTGACACCTGCTTTTGTGGACCCTGGACAGATCATACTAGGTGAGAATTACCTAGTGACCAACGCTAGCAATGCCACTACCTCCCATAGTGTGGCTATTGTTAACTTCTCCTGGGGAGGGGTAACTGGCCTCAAGAAAGTTGTTGTTAGTTCAGACCTTCCTGTAGAGTGTTTACTGGGCAATGATCTTGAAACTTCAGTTTGGTCTGAAGTGGAGTATAGGACCCATGCAGAAATGCTGGGGATAGATGCACATGTCCTTGCTGTGACCAGGTCACAGGCCAAAAAGTGCACCACTGAACAAGTGCTGGATCCTGAAACTATGGACCAGTCACAACCCAAGAGAAAGAGCAGTAGGGTTAAGGCTGTGCCTTCCCCCCTGCCTCAGGTGGTGGATCCGCCCTCCCAGGAGGATGATTCTGAGAGCCCTGAAGGAACTGTCCTAGAAGAACTTGAACCTGATCAGGTTGAGTTTCTTGGGACAGGGGGACTTCAAGGGCAGATCTGAGGCAGGCTCAATTAGACTGCCCCTCTCTTGAACCCCTCAGACAGCTGGCTGCTGCTGAGGCTGCAGGGAATGCTCAAGGTACCCATAGAGTGTATTGGGATGAAGGGCTACTGTATTCAGAGGCTAGAGACCCCAAGCCTGGTGCATCCAGGAGGTTGGTCATACCACTGAAGTTCAGAGGCTTCCTTCTTACCTTGGCCCATGATATTCCCCTTGCAGGACATCTAGGCCAGAACAAGACTTGGGACAGGCTTGTCCCTCACTTTCACTGGCCCCACATGTCAGAAGATACAAAGGAGTTTTGTCGCTCCTGTGTCACCTGCCAAGCCAGTGGCAAATCAGGTGGCACCACAAAGGCCCCCCTCATACCACTACCTGTGGTGGGGGTCCCCTTTGAAAGAGTGGGCATAGATATTGTAGGACCAATGGACCCACAAACAGCATCTGGGCACAGATTCATACTGGTGATAGTGGACCATGCCACCAGATACCCAGAAGCAATTCCCCTGAGGACCACAACAGCTCCTGCTGTGGCAAGGGCCCTGCTTGGAGTATTCTCCAGAGTGGGCTTTCCAAAGGAGGTCATTTCTGACAGAGGTGCCAACTTCATGTCAGAATACTTGACTGCAATGTGGAATGAGTGTGGTGTTAACTACAAGTTCACCACACCCTATCACCCACAGTGCAATGGGCTTGTTGAGAGATTCAACAAGACCCTAAAGGGAATGATAAAAGGATTACCAGACAAGCTTAGGCGAAGATGGGACATCCTTTTACCCTGCCTTCTGTTTGCTTACAGAGAGGTCCCACAAAAGGGGGTTGGCTACAGCCCTTTTGAGCTTTTGTTTGGGCATCCTGTAAGGGGACCCCTGTGTTTGGTGAAGGAAGGATGGGAGAGACCTCTCAGACAACCCAAACTAGACATAGTGGATTATGTACTTGGTCTCCGCTCCAGGATGGCAGAGTATATGAAGAAGGCTTCTAAAAACCTTGAGGCAAGCCAAGAACTCCAAAAAGCTTGGCATGACCAAAAGGCTGTACTGACTGTTTACCAGCCAGGACAGAAAGTGTGGGTGTTGGAGCCAGTGGCCCCAGCAGCACTCCAAGACAAATGGTCTGGACCCCACACTATTGTTGAGAAAAAGGGAGAAGTCACCTACTTGGTGGACCTTGGGACTCCCAGAAGCCCCCACAGGGTGCTTCATGTCAACAGATTGAAGGCATATGTTGACAGGGCAGACATGGGGCTACTCATGGCTACAGATGAGGGGCAGGAGGAAGAGAGTGACCCTCTCCCAGACCTGTTGACTCAGAACCCTGATGATGGCTCAGTTGATGGTGTGGTCTTTTCTGACAGCCTCACTGTCCATCAGCAACAGGACTGCAGACAAGTTCTGCAATCCTACAGACATATGTTCTCTCTGACCCCAAGTCAGACAAACTGGTGCACCCATGAGGTGGACACTGGTGACAGTCTGCCTGTGAAGAGTAAAATCTACAGGCAACCTGACCATGTCAGGGACTGCATAAAAGTTGAGGTACAAAAGATGTTGGACCTGGGAGTCATTGAACCTTCAGAGAGCCCTTGGGCTAGTCCTGTAGTTCTTGTGCCAAAACCTCACACCCAAGATGGTAAGAGAGAGATGAGGTTTTGCGTGGATTACAGAGGTCTCAATGCTGTCACTAGGACAGATGCCCACCCAATACCTAGGGCAGATGAGCTCATTGACAGACTGGCAGCTGCTAAGTTTTTGAGCACATTTGACCTGACAGCAGGCTACTGGCAAATCAGACTAGCTGAGAGTGCAAAGGCCAAAACTGCTTTCTCGACCCCAGGAGGACATTATCAATTTGTGGTAATGCCCTTTGGTTTGAAGAATGCACCTGCCACTTTCCAAAGGTTGGTGAATCAAGTCCTTACTGGGTTGGATGATTATTGTGCAGCTTATCTTGATGATATTGCTGTCTTTAGCTCCACCTGGGAGGATCACCTGGTCCACCTGAGGAATGTTTTAGAGGCCCTGCAAAAGGCAGGCCTCACTATCAAGGCCACTAAGTGCCAGATATGGCAGAGCAAGGTTGTATACCTGGGCCACCTAGTTGGTGGGGGTCAGGTTCAACCACTGGAGAGCAAGATCCAGACCATAAAGGACTGGGCTCCTCCAACTACCCAGACTCAGGTCAGAGCTTTCTTGGGCCTGACTGGGTACTACAGAAAGTTTGTTAAGAACTATGGGTCCATAGTGACACCACTTAATGACTTGACCTCCAAGAAGATGCCAAAGAAAGTTCAGTGGACAGTAAGCTGTCAAAAAGCATTTGATGACCTGAAGCAGGCCATGTGCAGTGCACCTATTCTGAAAAGTCCAGACTACTCCAAAGAGTTCATTGTCCAGACAGATGCTTCTGAGTTAGGTGTGGGAGCTGTTCTTTCACAACTGAATGTAGATGGTCAAGACCAGCCCATTGCTTTTATAAGTAGAAGGCTGACCCCTAGAGAGAAACGTTGGTCAGCTATTGAGAGGGAGGCCTTTGCTGTGGTTTGGGCCCTGAAGAAGCTGAGGCCATACTTGTTTGGCACTCACTTCAAGATTCAGACAGACCATAAGCCCCTCTTGTGGCTAAATCAGATGAAGGGTGAAAATCCCAAACGTCTTAGGTGGTCCATTTCCCTACAGGGGATGGACTTCACAGTGGAACATAGACCTGGGACTGACCATGCCAATGCAGATGGACTCTCCAGATATTTCCACTTAGAACATGAAGACTCAACTGGTCAAGGTTAGTTTAATGTCCCTAAGTTTGGGGGGGGGTTGTGTAGGAGAGTAGGGTCTGCTTTCTATGTTCACCCCCACTTTTTGCTTTTGCTTTACTGGTTTTCGACTTAGATGTGGCTGTGGGCCTGCTAATCAGACCCACAGCCCTGCTGTTCTCTCTCTAAATTAATACTATGTACTTTAGGTGCATAACCCATTTGGATAGGGTCACCTTATTGGCCCCTGTACAGTGTACCCTAGGTACCCAGGGCATAGGTGTACCCTAGGCCTACCAGGGGCTGCAGCATGTATTATGCCACCCCTGGCCTGGCCTTCCATTCTGACACAACTGGCTGATCACTCAGCTGGGGCAAGGTCGTGTAATCACCCCTTGCTTAGGTGTAGTATTCCTATACCTAACTTACATATAGACACATGTGTACCTATCAGTCACTCCTATGGCAGGCCTTAACAATCCTGGAGGCAGAGTGCTTGGTAACATGTGAGATGGTGCTCTAGCATGAGCTGAGCCTGTCTGCAGCTTTCGGAACCAAGTCCTTATAGCTGTTCTATGATATAGCCTACCATATACTCTTAAAGTGCCTTATAATCTTAGACGGTTATGGTAACTATGGTTTGGCTTTATCGAAACATGTCGTGTAAGGTGTCTAACACTGTGGAATAATACCCCCATGCCATTTCTGGACATGAGGATATTATTCCCCCCTTCTAGAGGGAAAGACATGTTAAAATCATACTTCACTGTTAGCCTCTGACCAAAGCCTCAGCATCACAAAATGGATGCTGCTGCCACGACACAAGTCTGACCTCCTGCAGCTGGGAGTGATCCCAGCCAGGGAGGCCTGGACAATAGGTTTCCTGCTTGGGGAGGTGCTAGCACCTCCCCAGACAGCCTTTAGTGTATTGGGGCAGGGTGGGCTGAAAGGAATGAGACATGCCTGGGGCACACAAGGTGTTCCTTGCATAGTCCAGTTCAAACCGGCGCTGGGGCACTCCAGCCCCAGCTCTGGCGCGAAACTGGACAAAGGGAAGTGGGTGTAACCACCCCCTCCCAGGTCCCACCCATAAGGCGTGACCTAGCAGGTATCCCAGCCCCCCAGATTAGTATAAGAGTGGGAGTTGGGCCTCAAGACTTTAGATTATCCTGAACCTGCAAACTTGAACAGAAACTCTGGACCTTCGACATTCGACGAAAGAAGAAGACTGAAGAATCTCCCTTGTAGCCAAGGAGTGGCTACCCTGTGCAAACAGGCACCATCAAGAGACTACCCTTTGCTTTGCCCACGTTCTACGAGGAACCGACTGCAGAGCCCGACCAGAGCCTTGACTTCCAGACTTCTCTGACCCTGATCCACATCCACAGCAAAGCTGAGATCCGTGGAGGCGACGAGCGACGTGGGACCGGCTACCTGGAAAAAGTGGCTAGTAACTTAAAGTGCAGCTTCTGAGGCACCCTCAAAGTTGTGCACCGGGGATTGAGAAGCCCCAACCCCAAGCACCATCTGCACCGAAGATCAGCCCCCCACACTCCACGAGTCCTGCGTGGGGCCCTTCTGCATTTCCCTGCTTGCCGCGTCTGTCCGGTTGCTTGCCCGCTGGCTGGTGGCCTTTGTGACGATGCTCCCTGAAATCTTCTGCGCTGGTTTGGCTCCTCCAGACTGGCTCCCGCTTCTCTGCAAAGAAGAAGCACCCCAGACCTCCCTGGTCTGCACCAGAAGCAAGTCCTCCGTTCTTCATGGGTTCCGCTTGCCAAGGCTTGGTGAGTCCTAGTCCAACTTCGACGCCGCCGACAGCAAGAGCCTTCGTGGGACAGCTCGCCTCCTGGTCCTGGTCATTCTCGACGCTTCCTGGTCCTCCTGGCTGCAGCGACAAGCTTCACCTTCACCTGCAATCTTCACGACATCGCCTGGTTCCTTCCTGGTTCCACGTGGTCACTGGCTAGTGACCTTGACTCTGTCCCTTCTGCTTGCAGGTTTCCTCTCTTCTTGATCCCAGCCTTGGGATCCACCGGACACTCTTCACTGACTGCCTGTCAGCATCTTTCTTCAGGCATCCATAGGAGTCGACGACGAAAACGACGCATCTTCACCCCTATGCACCCGCAGCCTGTGGGCTAGGTAACTTGGGTACTCCGGTGCGCATCAGGATAGTGACTATCCTAGTGTCTAGTTTTCAAGTCTCAACTTCCTAGCTACTCCGGAAGTGTCCTAAATCTACCGTTTTCTAAACTGTACTATTGCTATTGACTTTTACGCATTACGCGTGAGTGTTTCCACTCTGCACACGAATCCCGTGGGCCTCCCACTTCCTAACTAACGCTAGTGTTGTGTCGCCCCAGCGATTCCCTAGGCCTAGGCCTATTCTATTTCCGTGACAGTGGTTCTTATACCACTTACTTAGTATATGGTTTGCGTGGCCCCTAGGGCCTAACTGTATTACTTACCTGTGTGACTTAATGTATGCTTAAATAAGACTGTGTTGTACTTACCTCTAATCTCATAAAGAGTGCTGAGGGTTTGACTAGAATAAATACACTTTATTTTATATATATATCTGTTGTGGTGTCCTTTCATTTGGTATTCAAGGGATTATATATGGTATCACAGCTGGCTTCACATGCCATTCAGAGTTTAGCCTAAGACTGCTCTTGTCCATGCTACAACTAGGATAGCTGGTCTATAAGGTTGACTTTACAACCAATCACCATAAGGGTATTTGGACTGATATAAGGTGTACACTAGAACTAGTGACATCATACATCAGGCCAACTTCTCACACATGCCAATATTTAGAGTATATGAAATGTACTAGAGCACGAAAATGCAGCGTCTATTCAGGAATGTCTCATGGCCATCTGAAGAAATTACAAGACATATCTGTACGCTTGGATAGTTGTACTATGTCCAATGTGAGAAGAGTTGGGAGTGGTAAAGTTTTCATAGCGTATTTGAGAGATGATTGATGTGCTTCATGCTGCATGTGTACTATTTACCTGTTCTTTGAGTCCTCACATATCAGGTGAATTATTCTCTTCATTAGGGATGACAATATATTAGTGGTCTACAGTAACATAGCCCAACACAGGTTTCATATACCAATTTGTTAACTTGAAGGTTGGTGATGGTTGCTATCAATCCTGTGGCTATGGTCACTCTGCCGGGCTGAAAGTTTGAAGAGGCATGCTTTTATGGCCTTCTTGATGCAAAGAATGTATTTAAAGTTCCTTATCTGGGTAATGAGTGAGTTGCAAAGGTTGCTGGCTTGGATGGACAAAGAATGGCCCTCAACCCTGCTTTTGATGGAGCACTTAAATTAGTGGAAATGTGTTTGGAATGGAGGCTGTATCTAGACAGTATCTTTTAGGGCTCACTTTAGACAGCTCATAGCTGTTTGTTATCAAAGAACTGTTGTGGACAACACCCATTCTGACAGAGGGCTTTAGATCAGACCAGTGCTTACCATTAATTTTATTTCTTATAACTCTTGCTTGCTATTTTTTTATGGCTTTCTTTCCTCTTCTTCTCTTTGTCCCTTCCCTGGAGAACAGTTGCCTTACCATCCTTTTTTACTGAATAATTTGTATCCTTGCGCTGCTCTCATTGCGGGAACTACAATTTTTTACTTTTATCAGTCCATTTAAAGGGCTAGTGTTTTCTTACACTTGCCATTGTGTGCTGCTTCCCGTTTCAAATCCATGCACCCCCATGCTCTCGATGTCGCTCATTCCTTCTCCCCAGGTTATCCATTGCTTCCCCATCCCTTCTGGTCAAGATTTTTTGCATTTTGTGTTTCAGCCACCTCTGTCCCAACCTTCTCTGCTCCTTCTTAATACCCCCTTGCAGCCTGTTGATTCACGCCCCTCCACTCTAGAATTGAGTTTCCTTTCATTTATACCCTATTTGCTGCCGAGATGCTCCTTGCATAAAGAGTTTTCACACACATTTTATTTATTTTCGGTCTCGGCTCTAGACAGTGCATGCACTGTCTCGAAGAGACATGTTATATTTACTTTGTGGGCTTCAGCTTGCCCATAGGCTTCCCATTTGCTGTCTCCATTGGTGCTCTCCTGTTCTTTCTCCCCATTTGTCAACAGCATGCATGCTTCTTGCCTCTTCCTGTGTTTAGCCATCTCCGAGAGCATGGACAATTTATTACTTTACATCCCCTGATCCCATTTTATGACCATTTAAGGAACTTCTTTTTTTCTTTGAAGTAAGAGCCCTCCTCTGGACCGCTTGTGTTTTCACTCACTCTGAGCGACGAATGTTCTTATCTTGTTTCCTGTCTCGGCCCCTTATCACCCTCCTCCCACTGTTGCATTCTCCCTCCTGCGCTTGCTTGCCCTCTGCTTCTCTGACTGTCGTGAAATTGCCCTCCCCCACTCTGCATTTTTTCTTATCACTTCCCTTGCTTCCTCCCACGCCCCTGTGGCTGCTTGCCCTGTCCTTCTCAGACCGTATGGAACAGGCCTGTAAATCATGTCCTTATCTAGTTTCTTCCCCCGTCCCACAATCACCTTCCTCCTGCTGTAGCTTCCTCCCTCCGGCACACCTTGGCTGCTTGTTTTATCTAAAGCTGTCTTATTTCCACACCACAGATGCTGCACTTTTGCTACTGCTGGACTAAGTCTTCTCGAGTCTCCTGGACATGGGCAATCATGCTGGTGCGGCAGGCAGCAGGCACTAAGACAGCCATGAAGCACCTCACAGTCTGCCATCACAGTGCGGAGCTGAGTTGTGACAGTGTGTGAACAGTTCGTAAGAAAGTGGAGATGTGGAGGAGACGTGTTTCAGGAACTAGATTGTGGACATACATCGGAGCTAATCCTGGTGTCTCCACTACACATTTGACCCTTGGCAATGATATTTGTTCGGGCTCAGAAATATGTTGCCCTAGCATTAAGCGTTATGCAACCCAAAAAAATGTGTGATATTGTCTATAACTCCTATTTTAAAAGCATGTGTATTTAATCTATAATTGGTGGCCCACTTTTGGTCAAGGCAATGCAAAATTACTGGTTGGAATTGGCACTCACATTAATGCCTAGTTGCAGGAATAGACTCGCCACTATAAAAACAAGCATTGTCATAGCCAATAGGTCTCGCCTTTGGGACATTATAAGTGTTTAGCCAAGCAACAGTTGATGTTGTTACACCAAGGATATTGTACTGCACAACTAAATACTTATAAGGTCACAAAGGCGAGACCTATTGGCTATGCCAATGCTTGTTTTTATTGTATTGATAATAAACAATAAATGAGTGACAATGAGTGAGTGTAACTGTGAGTGATAATATGTAAGGAGTGAGAATGCGGGAGTGTAAAAGTGAGAAAGTATGAGTGAGTCAGACTAAAAGGGAGTGAAAGAATTAGTAAGAGTGAATGAGAGTGTGAGTGAAAGACTGAGTGTGAATGAGTTATGCTTGCGAGTCTGCAGTTGGCCTTGGCAAACTGAAGATAATTGGCTTATGAAGGCATCCACCACAAAATACTGGTGCTGGCATAATGGGCGCAGTTCTTAGCATGACAGGCACCTATGACAAAATACTAAAATAATAGGGGAACACCCAGGACAAAATGCTGCTACTGGCATACTGATGGTACTTATTGGCGTAGAGGCATCTGTGGAAAAATGCGGGTGCTCATATAATAGAGGAAGTTCTTGGCGTGGGGGGTCCCATGGCAAAATGCAGGTGCGGGCATGTTTTATGCAATTCTTTGCATAACGTAGAACAAGAGTGGAACCATGCCACAGGGGAAGGCAAATGACAAATTGCTGATCCTGGCATTCTAGAGAAGAATTTTGAGATAAAGACCATCCGTGCTATATAGATGGCACGAATGACAAAAGTCTGGCATGGGCACATCTTATGTAATTTTTGGCTGTGGGGGCACCCATGGAAAAGTGCTGGTGCTGGTAGGGTAATTTTGACATATGGTGGCACCTTCTGCACATTTTGAAATAAATATAGTCAACTCATAGAGAGAGCCCAGTTTCATTGGCCTGGTTCACCAAGAAAGGGTTGAAAATATTTAAGGAGTGAACTGTCATGGAGTATTTTTGATTTTAGTAAATTTATATGAAAATTGTGCTTTAAAATGCACTACTTAGCTCAATTCCGTCAACATCTTCAGGGGCCGGGGGGGGGGAGAACCTCTCTTCTCCTCAAACCCTTCCTGGAAAAGGTTGGGCACACTGGCTACCACTTAGGGCAAGTGTCATCATGGTGAAGGTCATGTGACATCACTTACTGGGATGTTTCAGGGTCACAGGTCACACCATGTCACTTCTTGTGATGTAATTAAGTTCAAAGGGTTTGTGGTTGTCATTTCCACTACCCTTGCATACTGGTGAAGTAACATTCATACAGAGGGTGGAGGTGGGGGGAGGGGTTATCGTTTTGCGTTTCCCCACTGATGTATAGAGTCTCACCGTCATACAATAGCAACCCTAAGCCTGTATGAAGTTCTTTTTCTGCTTCTCAGGTCATTCACAAACGTTTTGCTGTGTGTTACCACAATGCTGTTTCTCGCAGACTGCCCACAGCAGTTCTGCATCCCAGATTCCTAGAATGCACTACTTGCCTCCCGAGTCCCAAGCAGCTATCCTGAAATCAGGAAGAGTCTCTAGAATTAAAGTATGGCCACGCAGGGCAGAGGGCTGCCAGGGAAGACCGGGAGAGAAGGGATTAACTCCCGCACAGAGGTCAAGCTGTCATTCACGAACCTCTAGCGCACAGTTGTGTACCTAAAAAAATAGTCAAATGGGTCTATTTCTTCAGCTGCAACCCAAGGAGGGGGTGCTGCTGCATGAGGGTTATCATGGGTTTGGGAAAGGGGTCTTGTCTGTATGTGTGAGGGAGACTGAAGAGGTGACGGAGGGAGGGAGCAAGGGTGAGAGGTGAGGAGAAAACGTCGGTACGGGGAAGCGAGTTGGATAAGGGGGGGGAAAGTGGAAAGAGGGAGTCGGACAGGAGAGAGTGGGAAGGAGGAGATTGGGAGGGAAAGGGTGAGAGGGTGAGTCGGACAGGAGAGAGTGGGAAGGAGGAGATTGGGAGGGAGAGGGTGAGAGCCCGGAGCTGCCTGAAGAGAATAAGCGCAGAAACATTCTGCAACTCTACCGAGAGTCTCAGCCCACAGATTGGGTGCAGCCAACATGCAGCCGGCCGACAAAGACTCCCGGCATCTGCAGGCTGAGGCGCACCCTCCCGCGGGAGTGAACCACTAGTGGGGGTTCTCCAGCCATGGCGGACAGCAGGGGGGGGTCGCAGCCACCCAGCCCCTTGCGCACTTCCCTCGGAGTCTCGGCGCCCCGCTTGTACCATGGGGCTGCCCACCTTGGAGTTCAGCGATTCGTACTTGGACAGCCCGGATTTTCGAGACTGCCTCAAGTGTCACGAGAACGAGCTGGACCGAACCAACAAGTTCATCAAGGAGCTGATCAAGGACGGCAGTATGCTGATCGGGGCTCTGCGAAGTAAGGCGCCTGGGCAGGGGGTGCTGGGGGAGGGGAGAGGAGAGCGTGCTGGTGGGTGGGCTGCAAGCATTCTTTTGTTTGAATGAATCCAGGGACGTGCTCCTCTGCTGGGAGCAAACAAAACCAAACAAGTTTATTTGGAATCCCCTCTTCGTCTGGACTCTCCACTGGGGGCTTGTGTGTTGGTCAGGGGTGGGGAGGAGGTTCTGCTGCATAGAAAATGCAACTTTGTTTTTTGCAGATTTTTTAAAACAACGCCGATATTGTGGGAATGTGTTTCAAACAACGTCTCCTCAATGAACTTGCAAGGCATCTTGCATGACTTTATTTAAGCGAAATACTGCCTTGTGTGAAATTCTCATGGAGGATACTGGCAAACCACATTTCCCATAATTTTCCTGGAATTTCATTAAAATACTGTACGCAATTTCGCACCCACATGACCAAATGAGCATTTTTTGGTTCATTTTCATTTCCAGACACGAGAGTCACGTCGGTAGCCTGACGCAGGGAGATGCATGTCAAAGATCACTGAAGTCTGCCAACAGTAGGTCGTGGCACAGAAGGAGCCCTTGTGAATGAACAAAGGCCCGCTCGCTTAATAATAACAGTTGTGTAAACATAAGGTCTGTAAAGTTAAAGAGAAAGCAACTTCAAAAATCAGTAAGACACGGAAAGCGAAACCTTCCGCGCTTTGAAGAAGCCCATCTTAAGCGAGGCGTTTCTAGTTACGGGTGAATGGAATGAGGATTCCGCTGCAACAAATGGGCTTCCAAGTCCCCAGAAAGACTAATTAGATCCATGTGAGAAGCCGCGTCTAGAACTGCTTCACACATTTCAAAAGAAAGCTCCAGTGTTTCCTTTGAGGAGTCTATAGAAATACATTTAGTCACAGATGACGCGCTTCTTCAGATGGCGCCACAAAGTGCACAACGATGGCAAAATCTGGTACTGCACTTAGCTAACTCAAAAACAAGCGCACTGAAACTAAAACATAAAAAAAAGTTTGACAAGGAGAGGAGGCAGCAGGGGGGGAGGAGAGAGTAGGGGGCCTGCACCTGTTTTCCTTGGGGGAGCGAGCCAGAACCATCTGTTAATTACAAACAGATGGTTTCAAAGCTCGCTTCCGCAAGGGAATCACCAAACATGCATGCGTTGCCACTGAAAGCAATGCAACGCATGCACGTTTTTGGGCCTAAAACTGAATCGATTCCTAAAGGTCTCTCCTAAGCAGCGCATGCGCGCTATGTAGGCGAGACCTAAAAATGTTATCAGGTGTGGTAAATTAGTGTGATCAGCCGTTTCAGGTACAGACACAGGAGAGTGTATCAAGGGGCAGTGCACGTGCATTGGAGTGCTCGCAGCGTCTTCCAGGCGTCCACTACTAAATGTAACTTTCATTATAGACTTAGACAGAGAGCTCTCTGGCTACCCAATAGCAATGAGAGGGAAAGAAATTACTGGGCTGTACAACATCTGCCTCCTGAGTGACTGCTTTACTACACTACACACACATACGGCTCTTGATAGTAATAAGCAACTAGATATTTTTTTACTGCCAGTTTTATATAGCACACACTCGGATAAAGGCATTGGAGCGCTTTACATGAGCACCAGGTACATTACACAAGGTCAGATTTATTTTCTTTTAGGCACTGGGAGATTAATTGATTTGCCAAGAATCACAGGATGTTGAGCTGACATCGGGAGTCGAACCTGCTTCTTTACAGTTCAAACTCAGCAGCTCAGGGTTAAAGCTACATACTCAAAATTAACATTCAAGGTGGCACACAAACGTTATCTTTGAAATCTGCTTTAGGGAAACAAGTGCTGCCTGCGAACTGACTTTCTGGTGCTTTTGCAACTCTGATTTTAGGATCTAGGAGGGGCTCCCTAGTCTTAGACATAGGGCAACTGTTGCACTAACACACCTCCCTCATGCATAGCAACCTACAACAAAAGTAGGGAGTGAGAGGAACTGACCAAAAAGCATTTGTTAGGTATTTTCTCAAAACCATGAATGTTTGGTGCCTCTTTAGATGTTTGAATTGCAACATTTTCGCAGCATGTTGCTTTTGTTAACACAAGCAGTTTACACTAGGATAACAACTTCTCCATGTTTTCCTTATCATGCTTAATGTATTGCTTTGTGAACTGCATATCTGTATCAATACTGTTTATAGCAACGCTCCCAGGATGTGGAACGCTCTCCCTAGAGTCCTCAGATGCAACCCCTCCTTCTCCTGTTTCAAAAGGGACCTGAAAATCCATCTCCTTAACAAATACTTTCCTGACCAACGTCAACTAACCTAGTCTTCAATATCCGAGTTTACTCCTCTCTCTCTCGACATTCAAGGATAGTTGGTGACCGGACTGTGTTAACCACCTTATCTTCCATGCTGTATTTTTTTTTTTTTTTTTTAGCCCTGGTTTTGGTTCCTTACTGCCTGCCTACTATGTAATGCAATTTCCGTCTGTTATTCTTTACAGTATGTATGTAAAGTGCTCTGATACCTACGGGTCAAGCTAGCGCAATATAAAACTTTAAAAATAAATAAATAAAAATAGCTACAGTAAAAGACCACAGTAAAGCAAGCATCTGTCTGTTTTTTTCCCACACCCTCGCCACACATTCAAGCACATTACACTGCATTACAATAACAACTTCACCAAAGAATATATTCAAGGTGAGACCTATTGGCTTTGCCAATTATTGGTTTAAATATACTGCTCCTAGATGCATGTCTGTCCTCTTGGAAGGGTAAATAAAAAATAAAACCAAAAAGGGCAAATGCATACGCATGCATGGTGACGCACACATGCAGTTATATCATCATGGTTGGCCGCCCTAGTGTTATGGCACAGACGTAATAAAGCGTGTCCACATAAAAAACAAAAATTTCCTTCAACATCAGCAGACATTTTTAGGTCTGGCATTAGCCAAGAGCATTATTAGAATTATATATATTATATAATTACTTACAGAGGATTTCATCCAGCCTTCTTCTTCCTTTGGTCTGTTGTGTCATTTAAAACAATTTTTCCACTCACTGCAGCAAAGGTTCAGCCCACTTCAGCCATTGGTTAACTTCACTGCGAGTGGCGGCATTCTGCTCTTTCACAATCAACATATCCGCACGCAAAGCAGATCTCTTCAGTACCAGGGACCACTGCAGAAATTAATGTTTTTTGAGACCCAAAAATACTTTTTCATTTTTTTTGTAATATAGGGGGAGACAATAACAACAACATTGTACAAAAACAGTGACAAAACAAAGCAAGCATTAGCCAAACCAAAAGGTTAGCAGCCATTGCCAGACATATTGGCTTTGCAGTGCTTGTTAGGTCTCATCTACCAGACTGCGCCAGACCTTCAGTGAGCTTACCAAAAACTTACACTGGGCTTGCAGACCACCAATTGCTTGACATTTGTTGGCTTCAGTGTCACTTTCATTTACTTGTTTCTTGCCATCCTCTTTTAGGGTGTGTTCCTTCTTTGGAGCAAAGCCTCTTTACCATCCTTTTGATTGGGTTACTTGTATCCTTCCACCGCTCACGTTTAGGGAACTACTTTTTCTTTCTGGTTTAGCCCTCCATGTGCTTTCAGCTCTCTCCCAAGTGTATTTCTCCCAACCAAAAACCCACCCCACGCTGCAGGTTGCTTCCGCCCTCATGTGCTGCTCACTCTCTTTTGAGTGAACCCCCCACTGAAACTCCCCACCCCTTGCACTGCTCTCTTCGCCCACCTCCATGTTGCAGAGTTTCCCTTGAGCCAGGCTTTTCCACTTCGAAATACATCAGCTTTATGTTTATCCCCCCCCCCCCCCCCCGCGCGCCCTGTCTATTGCTCCCCCTCTCGCTTCCTCCCCCATTCTCTCCTCTGTTGCCCCCTGCCGCTTGCTTCTTTTTTTTTTATATAGACACATAAATATTTTTTTTGGGGGGTGGGCCTCTCTGCCTCAAAAAAACCTTTTTCCTGCTAGTAGAATTTATTTTTCTTACTTACCGATCCATCTTGGATTGGTAAATAAAAAAACGGCGCCTGAATAATTTTATGGGCACGTACATGCATTGCATACTTGCGCAATGACACATGTGCTGGCATATGTTATCGCATGTGCGGGTGCCTGGCCACATCGTCGTGCTTTGTTTTTTATTTCAGCCAATGTTGCACAGCATCAGCGGTAAATGCTTTTTACCGCTGCGGTACAAAACAGACGAACTGCATTGGCAATGCCAATAGGTCTAAAAGGCAGGACCTATTAGCTTTGTCAATGCTTGTTTCCTTTTTGCCAATCCTGAACAGCATCAGCAAAAAAACACAAAGTGCTCACAGTCGAAGAACCTCCAGACACAGCATTGAGAAGGCGTAAAGCTTCCCTTGAGCAGTGCACAGCACGGTAACAGTGTGCATTAGAAACGTATAGGTGCTATGCAATGGGCAGCTGCCCTGTTAGATATATCATTATAGTACATATGGACCGCCTACAATATATTAAGTTATTGCCCTCAGGCACTTCTATAGTACAAAGCCGGGCCATCGCCCCAGAAACACGGTGAAAGTTATCCGTGCGAGATGACCCCTCCTGGGACATTCCCACGGACACTGTGTTGTGTCATCTGCTGAGGAGCGTGACCTCTGTGACCTTTGACTTGATGCGCGTCATCTTAATGAAGTGTTCCCGCGATGGACACCAACACATGCTCGGAGACCTGAGCGGCCTCCAGGGAGGAGGCGCTTTGTAGTTTACACTCCGGCCTGTCAAGCGTGAGAGCTCTCAGAGTGGGTCACGTTTCAAGGTCAGAGGCTCATTACACAGGTCACGCGCATTTCCTGTCAGCGCACCTGTACCTTACAGTATTTCTACCTACCATATGTTATTGTTTGCCGTTCAATTAAGCAGAGAGTAAGGTTGTAGGTGTCTGATGAATGGATGTCTGTGTGACACGGCCCGACGGTGAAGATTATCGTGTGGGAAAGAGGCCTCCTCCCCAGGACCCTCCACATAACCAGTGCTTAATTTGGGAAAATAAAAATACCAGGGCCCTCAGCAGGAGGCCACTGCAGCATGCTCGACCCATTGCCACTCCCAGCACTGCCAATGACAGTACCAACACAACTACCAACCATCGCACTTCTGTGTGACAATTCTGACTATTTTAGTCCCCAAAAGCTATAAGAACGGATTGGGCGGCAGGTATTTGTCATTTTAATGAATAGTGAGTTAATAAACAAGTGCAAGCATCACCACCATGTGGCAGACTGTCATAAGTGGTGGTGTTGGCAATTAAGTGTGGTGCCGCGCACCGGCTCAAATTAAGCACTCTAATCAATGCACACAAATGTGCTATTAGTGGAAATATAGGGGGGCAGGGACTCACTAGCTCAGAGTACCTTGTTGCTGAGAGATGGCAGTATTATCCCTTTAAAAGTATTGCGCCAGTGCTACGAAGTGCCTGTACTATGAAGTACCTGACCCAGGGCCGGCCCTAAATCAGATCGAACGGGACAGCGCCCTGGGTGGAAAGAAAATGTGGTGTTTGTTGTTGGGGCGGGGAGGGGGTGGTCATTGTGGTGTGAGGGCAGGAGGTGTTGAGGAAGATGGGTGGAGGGGCAGGGGGTTGATTGGGTGCTAATAATTACACTGAGGTACATTAAGGGCCGATTACAAAGTCTTTAATGGGCCCCATTGAGACCAAGTGGGATGGGGAGCTGCTGTTTGCATGACATTAAGTCAGGCAGCTCCCTGCTGCGCCCCTGGGAATACCTGACCATACCTACAGGTTGAGCAGATTTTGAAATGCAAACGCCAAACCAGGACCTTTTTAAACAAGCATTGGCATAGCCAATAGGTCTCGACTTTGGGACCTTATAAGTGTTTAGCCATGCAACAGTTGCATAACTAAATACTTAAAAGGTCCCAAAAGCGAGACCTATTGGCTATGCCAAGCGGCCGTGCGGCCGCAAAAGTGAAAGCAATCACCGTCAAGCGCGGCACGCGTGCCCGCGCACATGCACTGTAGCTCTAGGCTGGCCTGGTAGCACTTTTTGGAGCCCTCTCAATAAGTCTCGCCAGACCAGCGCATGCATTGGGTCAGGCGAGACCTAACAATAAAGGAAGGACTTCAGCTTTACATCAAGCGAGGGGCACAGAATGACAGCTTATCAACATAGAATGACACACAACACCACAATAAAGAAATAAATAAAAAAGACAGTTTTTAAACCCAGTATCATACCCTTTAATTAAATTGCTTTCTGATAACAGCTGCTAACTAGTCCTGCTTTGGAACACATAAAAAGGCACCTCCCACTGCTTTCAACCGACCCTCGCGGAAAACTGGAACACCAGCCAAATGTGCCTCACTATGCCGGGTCAGCTGGTGAAAAACCGGGACTGCTCGGCTAATCCGGGATGCCTCGTCACCCTATTTGACAATCATTTTAAAGCACTGGGATCAGTCAAGTTTCAATGTTTACAGACAATGCCTAATTTGGGAGAAAAAATAATCCGAAGGCCCAAATGTCTTTTTAGGAGCCCACCGCTTTAGATTCTACTGAAGGCCTAGTTTGGCCTTGTTATGAAATTCCAGAAATTATGTTATTAAGCCACATCTCTAAATTTCTGACATTTGTGGCAAAAATTTAGCAATGGAAGAACGCGAATGACCAGACTGGGCTTGGCTGCCGTTTGCAGAGCTTGTGTTCTTTTGTGCTAATTTTTTTAGCTCAAAATGCATCCCCATATCCAGGGCACAAGTTGGGGGTACATGCAAGTACACGGCGTCCACCCACTCTTTTCACAGGGTGGACGCCGTCCCCCCTGTCAAAAAGTTGGGCCCCACAGGAATATGTTGAACTTGTCCCGGTGTAATTTTCAGATACCGGGACACGGTCAGCAGCGCCTGTACGTTGTCTGCTTTCGATTCCCAGCAGCACCCCGCAGGCGGTGAGGGGGCTTTTTTTTTCACCTCCAGCTGGGCCAAAGTTAAGGGACCATCAGGCCTCCTTTTGTTGGAGGAGCCTGACTGGAGGCAGCCTGGAACACTTAATGAATGCCACGAGGGGAAACAAACGTTACAACAAACAAATGATGGACGGAATGCTGACAATGCAGACATTCTCCCCCAGTCAACAGATCTGGGTTAAATCCATCGTTCTTTTGCCCACTACACCACCCCAGTTTAGACATGGCCATATGCAAATCAGTCTTGACCCTGTGCCTCATGGGAACAGTCCAGCCCGAACTGCCAAGCCATGTCTTCCCTGGACCGGAATCAAGCATCCTAGGACCGGTTTCTGGCTATCAGCCGTCATCAGCCAGGATAGCTTGACTCCAGTGGCGTAGTGAGCACGGGTCCCACGTCTGGGAATACCCATCCCACTTAGGGCGATAAGCGTTACAACAAACAAATGATGGACGGAATGCTGACAATGCAGACATTCTCCCCCAGTCAACAGATCTGGGTTAAATCCATCGTTCGTTTGCCCACTACACCACCCCAGTTTAGACATGGCCATATGCAAATCAGTCTTGACCCTGTGCCTCATGGGAACAGTCCAGCCCGAACTGCCAAGCCATGTCTTCCCTGGACCGGAATCAAGCATCCTAGGACCGGTTTCTGGCTATCAGCCGTCATCAGCCAGGATAGCTTGACTCCAGTGGCGTAGTGAGCACGGGTCCCACGTCTGGGAATACCCATCCCACTTAGGGCGATAAGCGTTACAACAAACAAATGATGGACGGAATGCTGACAATGCAGACATTCTCCCCCAATCAACAGATCTGGGTTAAATCCATCGTTCTTTTGCCCACTACACCACCCCAGTTTAGACATGGCCATATGCAAATCAGTCTTGACCCTGTGCCTCATGGGAACAGTCCAGCCCGAACTGCCAAGCCATGTCTTCCCTGGACCAGAATCAAGCATCCTAGGACCGGTTTCTGGCTATCAGCCGTCATCAGCCAGGATAGCTTGACTCCAGTGGCGTAGTGAGCACGGGTCCCACGTCTGGGAATACCCATCCCACTTAGGGCGATAAGCGTTACAACAAACAAATGATGGACGGAATGCTGACAATGCAGACATTCTCCCCCAGTCAACAGATCTGGGTTAAATCCATCGTTCTTTTGCCCACTACACCACCCCAGTTTAGACATGGCCATATGCAAATCAGTCTTGACCCTGTGCCTCATGGGAACAGTCCAGCCCGAACTGCCAAGCCATGTCTTCCCTGGACCGGAATCAAGCATCCTAGGACCGGTTTCTGGCTATCAGCCGTCATCAGCCAGGATAGCTTGTTGTTTTTGCATTTGTCACCCCGAGTGGGAAGGGTATGCTCAGACGTGAGTCCCTTGCTCTCCATGCCACTGGAATCAAGCTATCCTGGCTGACGAGGGCTGAAAGCCCGAAACCGGTCCTAGGATGCTTGTTTCCAGTCCAGGGAGGACCTGGCTTGGCAGTTCGGGCTGGACTGTTCCCATGGGGCACAGGGTCAAGACTGATTTGCATATGGCTGGGTTCAAACTGGAATGGCATGGTGAGCAAAAAAACGATGGATTTAGGCCCAGATCTCTGTACTGGGGTGAATGTATGACATTGTTCTGCATTCTGTCCATCAATTGTTGTTTTTGCATTTGTCACCCCGAGTGGGAAGGGTATGCTCAGACGTGAGTCCCTTGCTCTCCATGCCACTGGAATCAAGCTATCCTGGCTGACGAGGGCTGAAAGCCCGAAACCGGTCCTAGGATGCTTGTTTCCAGTCCAGGGAGGACCTGGCTTGGCAGTTCGGGCTGGACTGTTCCCATGGGGCACAGGGTCAAGACTGATTTGCATATGGCTGGGTTCAAACTGGAATGGCATGGTGAGCAAAAAAACGATGGATTTAGGCCCAGATCTCTGTACTGGGGTGAATGTATGACATTGTTCTGCATTCTGTCCATCAATTGTTGTTTTTGCATTTGTCACCCCGAGTGGGAAGGGTATGCTCAGACGTGAGTCCCTTGCTCTCCATGCCACTGGAATCAAGCTATCCTGGCTGACGAGGGCTGAAAGCCCGAAACCGGTCCTAGGATGCTTGTTTCCAGTCCAGGGAGGACCTGGCTTGGCAGTTCGGGCTGGACTGTTCCCATGGGGCACAGGGTCAAGACTGATTTGCATATGGCTGGGTTCAAACTGGAATGGCATGGTGAGCAAAAAAACGATGGATTTAGGCCCAGATCTCTGTACTGGGGTGAATGTATGACATTGTTCTGCATTCTGTCCATCAATTGTTGTTTTTGCACGAGGGGAAACAAAGGCACACAGCTTGTTATCTGTCCACAGATACTTAAGGAAGGCAGCTTTTGCCTTAGTTCAGTCCCTGTATATAAGAGATGCATGCACTTAAGAATGTCAGGTGTGTTTGTCTGTCCCAGTATTTACACAAATAACAATTTCAATAGCACTATTTTATTTATTTTATAGCGCTGTGCAACCGAATGCTTTTTATGTAACATACACATTATGCATTGACAATAAATCATGTACATGTGTAAATGAATGTACAAGGTGAGTTACATGAGACAGTGAGGGTTACAAGGTGTAGGAGTGACATGTCCTTCATACCTCACTGTTGTCTTTTAGAAGGATTACAATGTATGAACTGCAGGTAACAAAAGGATCTCTGTGTTAAAAGCAGTAACCCACTTTACTATCTACATAAAATAACAAGCATTGGCATAGCCAATAGGTCTCGCCTTTGGGACCTTATAAGTGTTTAGCCATTCAACAGCTGCATAACTAAATACTTATAAGGTCCCAAAAGCGAGACCTATTGGCTATGCCAAGCGGCCCTGCGGCCCTGAAAGTGATCGCGATCAAACATCAAAGCAAAAGTGAAAGTAATCGCGGTCAAGAGCGGCGCGAGCCCGCGCACATGCACTGTAGCTCTAGGCTGGCCTGGTAGCACTTTTTGGAGCCCTCTCAATAAGTCTCGCCAGACCAGCGCATGCGCTGGGTCAGGCGAGACCTAAAAATCAGTCACCTGCATGTTAGATTTGATTTGCAGGATACACATTTACCTTCTCCATTACTTTGATTCAAATGTGGGACTTCACAAAACACACATCTCTCCAGCAAGTGCATTAACCACCAGAGTTATCTCACCATTTTTACTATTCCCTGAGACTTACTAGGCACCACCTTAATCCAATCAAACATTTTAAAATGTAGACTTTGCAACCAATTAGGCGTAACAAATCTACTACCATGCTTCTCCTTGTCACCAATTTCTTTGTGGCAGGGTTTAAAAAAATAAATGTATTAGTTGAGGCCCAGATTTTCCGTCAGGATTGCGCCACTTTTTTGGCACAACCCCAATGCCAAATCTCATTTGCTATATCTCATAATGAGCTTATGTACTCATGAGATAACTGATAAACATATGTGTCAGGTCTTACTATCTCATGTCACTTCTTGTGATGCCACTTCCAGTGAGGTCACTTCCTGTGATGTCATGTGCAATGTCACGCATAGTGACATCATGCGCTGTGATGGCAAGCGTCATGATTTCACTTGCATACTGCCTAACCTGGTTAGTCCCCCCCACTTCTTTTTGAAGGACTTGTGCCCTCCCCATATCCCAAAATGGACGTGAGGATGCATTTACTGGGAGGAGGCTATCTCTCTCCTGCTGGAATTTGTGTCTGACCAGTGACGCGCTTTTACATTAAAAAGGCGGCCACACATGTGAATGGACCATCAGCGGTAAAGCCCATCTAAGGAATGCAGAGGTGGACGTTTGCTTTTGCTGTTTGGACTTTGGAGTGTGTTAATCACTGGTATCTAGAGCTGCGGTGGGTGTTTTTGATTCACTAGCACTCTGAAACCTGGAGTCCAAACAAGCTGTTCTTTTAGTTAATTTCATTTTGATTTTTTGGGCTCTGTTATTGTATTGGGGTAGAAAAAGCATTCAGTAATTGTGGGCGGCCATGGGGGCACACAGTCCTGTTGCCTTGCTAACGAGAGATGTGATGTCACAAACAATGGGCGTGCGCTAATCCCGTGGGGTAGCTGTATGGCCGCCGCCGCACTACAAGGGGTGCCTATGCCATAGTCCATCTGCCATCTACCAAGAAAACCCATGCAAAAATGTAGTTAATTAAAACGTCTCTAAAGCCTCATCAAGTTAAACAAATACATATTTTGAAAAACGAGCAAGACATGTTCTCATTCCGGCCTGCAGTGTGCCTCCATTGATGTACAAAACAGAAAAGCAATATAGCGGTCTACTGGGGTGAAGTCGCGCTCACGGCATGTCTCCAGTCATGCCTTTGAACTACCTCTCATTTGAAAATCAACACTGAAAACACATTCTAAAAGTGCGTTGCAAAGTGGTGCAGAAGGAAATGGATGTCTTGCAAAAAAAAAGAAAAGAAAATTATGGCAAAACGTGTTGCCACCATTCTCTGCAAAATGCTAATATTTGTAGAAAGATAAAGGCATGTTCCACACAAACCGTACTGTGTGAACGCACGCATGTGCCTCCTCGCTTGTTATAAGGTGCCAGTCTACAGGGGTGCCAGCTTTCCTTTGTGTACTGAAGCTACGCAAAGTGAACTTGCATCCTCTCAAGCCTCACACGCAGTAGACTGCCATATTCTACACCTCCATCCAAACTTACGTTCCCCAAAGTGGCAGCATCCATGTGAAATGTCGCCCTCAGGGGTTGTACTCACCCATCTTCGGCGCATTATCCACCTCTTTAAGTCTTCTCTTTACTGTGTGTTGTGTTTTCACAGTTGGCCATTTAGTGTTTTGATGCTGCCTGTCTGGCTCTTTGTTTAAGATTTTGTTTAAGGCTCAGAGGGTGTATTATCACGTAATATGTTTCGCCTTAATCAGCCATGGTATTTACGTTCACCATACGGTGCATCCTCAATCCAGGGTGTGTGCAAAGGATGGAAGGTACGAGGACCCTAGAAAACAGGGGGGGACAACCCCCCACACTATCTGCGGCAGTCCTGATCCCCATGTATTTATTTATTTATTTTAAAGTTTTATAGAGCGCGAAACAGACCCGTGAGGGTATCAGAGCGCTTTACAGTATTGACAGGTGGTATAGAAAAGACTTAGGAGGGGAGGATATCATTGGGATACAAAAGGGTAGATACAATATACCAGAAAAATGAACAGTCTCAAATCCCGAATACATTTGGGATAAAAACAGGTAGAATCATTATACAAGAAAATAAGTAGTCTTAACTCCCGGGTGGGATGCCCAGAAGGGCCGGGAAGGTATCATCCGGAAAAGCCATGGATGATGCCATAATGGTTGGTGGAACAACGTCGCTGAGGTGATTGTAATGCGATCGTTAGGCGAAGAATTTGCCCATTAGGAACATTTTTGTCTCCTTTTTAAAGCATGCCAAAGACTAAAGTCTTCTGATGGTGGGCGGGAGAGAGTTCCATATTATTGGAGCGGCCCCAGAGAAGGCAAGATTGTAGTCTTTTTTCTCCTGGAAGCGAGCTGGTTGGAGCAAAAGGTCTCTGGCAGATCGGGAGTTTCTGGCTCCTTCGTGTGTTGTGCTGCTGGTCGGTTCACGCTCTATAAGTACCAACACTTCGCACACCACACGACAGAGGCTTCCAGTGCTCTGGCCTGGTGTCCTCACATCTCACCCATGTCCTTGTGACCCCTTTCTTCTTAAGCCACAGGCCTTGGCTTCCTCCAACTTTATGAAGTGTGAGAAAAACTTGGCAAACTATAGACATTTGTGGTATAAAAATGCAGAAAATCTTTTTACATACACCCAGGGAATACTATTTCCAAATAAACTTTACTCACCGGTCCACGCTTCCCTCGCTACACTGTCTTATAGGTGTTAATGGGTGAGTGAGTATCTGGTAATGAGTGAGGTTCTGGTAATGAGTGAGGTTTGGGTGTGTGAGGTTCTGGTGATGAGTGAGTTTCGGGTGAGTGAAATTCTGGTTATAGTTATCGTTCACCTAATACTTTTTTAAGAAAAGGTAAAACTGCATTATTACTGACAGGTGACAGCCTGAAAGACCTGCGTGCTGTACAATTGTAGTCAGCCTCAATATTCACTCATCCACAAGCTAACACACTTACACAGTTATTAACTCACTCATCCACAAGCTTACACCTTATATATTTGTAAGAAAGTTCCAACCACACACCTCATAAGATGTAACATGCTACCCAAGTAGGCAAGCGCTTTAACAACACACATAGGTATTAAGCGCTACACAAATATTGCTATACAGTACAATCAGTGTGCGGAGGAAATTGAAGTAAGAGATAGCAACAGCAAGAGAGGGAGTGTGATGTAAATAAAGCAGGACAAGGAGAATAAAGGAGGACACTGATATGTAGAAAAGTGAGAAATTGACACATACTGGGAAGGGACACAGAAAAACAAAATGGTAATAGGTAGAAAAAATATTCCTAGGAACACAAGCATTACAGAAATTAAAATGGAATAGAACTATCTAGCTTGGTGTGGCAGAGCATAGAGAAAGGAACAGACTAAGGGATGGATGGAAGGGGACAGAAAGGCATAGAGGGTACACAAGAGGGGATTTTTATTTCTGAATGCCAGCCACAAAAGTATTGTGTTACAGGAATGATCTAGTAAGGATATCAACTGTGAAAATATACCTCAGATGAGTATATATAGCTGCATGTAAATTTACTATCCCTAATTCAAAATATATATACGCTTTGAGACACCCAACTATGAAATCCCATGGTGGCAGTTGCTCTCGCTCACTACACTTGCTCATACAGGCTAATTCAGAATTTTGTTTTTCGCCCTTCCACTCTCAAAATTCACCAGCCGCCACTGCAGGGGCCAATAGTGTCTGTCCCTGTTAGGATCAGATTGGTAAGGCGGTCACTCGAGAGGCCGGTATCCGAGTTCCAGCTGTGGGCTGCTTTTTTGGGCAGCCTGGGGGCCGATTTGGGCTCAGCTTGGTGTGTCCAGATGCCTCCAGCGTCCCAGTGGGTGCCTGAGTGGCCTTTCTGGAGGCAGATGGGCGTCCATTACCTCCCTTTTATCAACGGGCAGAGGTGTCACTCCCTTTCTCTCGCTGGGCCGGCCCATTAATGTGTGCATATTGAGCGGGGAATGGGGCTTGAGCAGAAGTGGCCTCACTTGTTTTCAGGTGTGTTTCACCAGTGTGAACTAATCCGTGCATTTTTTTTAAAACTAAGTAAAGTTAAGAAAACATGCCTCTGTCAGAGATCCCCCCCCCCCCACCCCCTTGCTTCTTTTTTTATAAAACTTCCCCGAAGCAGTGTTTTGCTGAAGGGCAATAAGCAAATGTGGGCCACTCTTTTTTTAGCGTGCCCGGACAGATTTTTAATCCCAATCCAACCCTGGTCCCTGTGATACTAAAATGCTAAAATGTGCAAACAATGCCGTTTTGCAGAAGCCTTCAAAAGCTAGGGAAGCTACTGCTAACTTTGCTTTTCTTGCTTCCAAGATGGATTTTCACAAGGTCATCCGCCGTAGTCCAACAACATGTCTCGTTTGGCTGGCGCTGCTGGCTGTGCCTGGCGTGAGCGCGCGCCCTTCGGCTGCCGCACCTCGGAGCTGAAGAGGTCTCGCTGCAGTATTCATGAGCGGAGCTTTCAGTGGGCACGGAGCCCGGGGGCTGGAGGGGGGCAGGTGGCTCAGCTGAGGAAGATTTCATTACTTTTTGATGCAGAGAGAGCCTAACGCGCTCCGCAGAGGAGCCCGAGCGCGCGCCACGTCTGAAGCGGGCACGGAGACAGGGCACCCACTGGGAAAGCTCGGCTTCTGCGACGCGAGGGTCCTTATAGGAGCTCGGCCATGGTGTCATCTGCCCCTACATAGATGGTCGCTTCACCGATCTCAGCCAAAGCATTGCCAAGAACCAATGAATGTCTCATCTGGAGTGGAGGCGAAGCGGTGGAAACTTGCAGAAAAGGGAGGCAGGCTTAGGGTGGACCAGAATTTTAAAGCCAAAAACCGGGACATTTCCTAAAAATAGAAGAAGGACTACAATTTAACTTCACCCCCGCGCACAGAGTGACTGACAGTGCTCCATTGCAGAGAATTACAGAGTAGGCAGGAAGAACATACATAAAATGCCATTTTTAAAGCTAGTAGCTTGCCTGTTAATTAAATTGCTTTCTTAACAGCTAACTATCCCTGCCTTACAAAACATAAAAAGATACCTTTCACCGTTTTCAGCCAAGCATTTGCAATGCAATCGGCCTCGCCTTTGGGACCTTATATGTATTTAGCTATGCAGCACATTAGCCTGGGTGCTGAAACATCTACTGTTCTTTAACATGGTGGAAAGTAAGCAGCAAACTGCGAGACATGCCAGGTATGGGAACACATGGAGAGAAATATTGCCTTTCAGCGGGATATAGTATAGTCCAAAGCTCTGTTTTTAATATAAAATCAGGGCCTTCGGTGGTCATATCACTGAAAAAAATATTATTGTCTACGGGTGCTCCTGGAAGACAGTTTCTATGGACTGGAATCTAGAGAATGCCATAGTTAATCTGGTTTTTTACTGACCTCTGCTGGTCGTTCTCTATCAAGAAATTTAAATAGAGGCAGTTGCCAGAAAAGTTTAAAAAAGAAAGTCCCTCAGCAGAAAGCAGCTGTGGTATTTTACTGACCTCTACTGGTCCTTTTTTATTAAGACAGTTAAATAGAGGCAGTTGAACAGAAAAAAAAGTCCCAAAGCGGAAGCAGACAAGTCCTAGGGCTGATCTCCAGAGCCCACAAAGTACATACACATATAAGTATATACTAATATATAAGTATATACTAAAGTATATACAAGAGGTCTCGAATGCTCGACCTAAAAACCGGGACATGAGCATCATTTCCTGAAATCTGCCGGGACAGCTGGCGAAAAACTGGGACTGTCCGGGCAAATCCGGGATGCCTGGTCACCCTAAGCAGGCTGGAAGATATAGTGAGGGAGGAGAAAGGGTAGGAAAGGGAAAACAGGAAAGAGAGAGAGACAGAGATGGGTTAATGCAGGTAAGCAAATCTGACACACCGAGGAAAGAAAAATAAGAGGAAGAAGAGATGCAAAGGGGAAGGAAATGGAGAGACCGAGCTGAGTCAAACATGAAAGAGCAAGGGGAAGCGACTACGAGAGAGGGGCAACAAAGACAGGAAAGTAACAAAGGAGGCCAAAGAAGAACACGAGGAGGACCAGAAAATACAAAGAGGAAGAGGAAGAAATGAGGAATGAAAAGACTGCAGAGATGGGAGTGAGAAGCCAAGGGATAAGTGAGGGAATAAAGGGGAGAGACTAAACGAAAGACGGGAAAAAGAAACAGGAGAGAGGGAGAGTACAGGTTGTAGATAAGGAAGAGGGGATGGATGGCTGAAAGAGGTAGGAAAACAAATGGCGGAGAAGGGCGCAAAAAAGGGGAAGAAAACGAAGGGGTCATCCTCATAGTCCTCTCTTCATATTGTGAGATAAGAAAGTTTGATGGTCAGGATAAAGGAAAAGATGGCAGGGGGGAGGGCCTCAAGAAAAGACTGAGTGAAGGGAAAGAGAATGCGAAATGCTTCTTCTTAACGGTTAGAACACACAATGCCAGCCTGGCGCTTTACTCCTCGGGAGCTGTCACGCTCATCTGCGGACTACCTCAAGGTTCATCGCTCAGTCCCACCCTCTTCAACATATGCATGAACCCTCTACTATCCTGATATATAGGCCCTCATTATGAGTTCGGTATATTTGGGTGTGGAGATGAATACCAGAGAGCGGGAATACCTGATTCCGGCTGGTGTCCCTGCACCAAAATCCAGTGATTGCAAGAATTCTCCATGGAATAGGAAATATCCACATAGACCCATGAATACCAGGTGCTTCTCCATTTGGTTTTCCCAGGTCTGATTTCCTTTATGAGCACCGGAAACCACTGGCTCAAATGAAGCACTGGTGCTTAGGCAGGTGTCAAAAAGATGCAGAGTGCTGTGGCGAATTTGAGGCATGGACGCACGATCTCCAGAGACTTGCGGGGGACCTTTCTCACTCCCAAAGCAGCAAGCTGTTCAAGGCAAAGTCAAAAAGATAATACCTTTCTTTCATAATCAGAGCTTACTTTTTATGCATACAGCACTTCACGTCGAATGGCTACCATTTCCAAGTACTGTACATAACATGTCACAATTACTCAAGTTAAAGGTACCCAGGAGCTTGAACCTGAGCGTAGCATCGTCTCCTCCGCATTGGCGGAGATGCATCACCCCACACCCCCTGCCAGCAGACTCCATAACTTGAAAAATAAAATGATAATAAAACAGGTTTATTATAGTTTTATTTTTCAAGTTCAAAGACAGGCCGAGTCTTGGAGGCGGGCCGTCGCAGGGGCAGACACCAGGAGGAGTGGTAGGCGCACTGCTATCAGTGCGCATGTCGGTTTGGCTGGCAGTCTCAAGATGGCCAAACTGACATGTGCACTAAGCTGTCTCCAACCCAGCTGCATTGCAGGGTTGAAGATAGCCGGCACAGGTACCCAGGCTCCCTGGGAGCATCAATCGAAAGCTCTCAGGCCAATCCTGGCGCTTCTCTCATGCACGAGAGCAGCATCAGGATTGGCTGTAGGGGAGACTGGGATCTATGCTGCAGTGAGGAGCAGAAGAGCGGCGATGAGTCAGGCAGCAGAGCAGGTAAGTTATGGTTTCTGTTTTTGTATTGTCGTCATCTGCCTCCCTATGCAGCTCCGTCAGGCCCTCTGCCCTAATACTGGCCGCTACTGCCTGAGAGTAATCTACTATGTGAACTAATAGATGGCCCTCCCTCCTCACAAACTAGGAGAGACTACAGAGTGGTGTATATACCTTTCCTGGTCTCTTACCTTGTCTTTTATAGCTGGTGCTTTGTCATTTGATGAGTTTATGTTCTTACATTACCTACAATATCTGAGCCACCAGCATTTTCAAATAAACTTTCCAAGTAGCTTTCTACATAAGAACAACTGCACACACACCAATTGAAGACTGAAAGAGCTTATTCAAAATTAATGAGAAATTAATATTCTGTGAATCACAGATTTGGTCAACCAGGAGGTCCCCCAGCAAACCATGATGTATGATGGAGCGAGCTACACAAACAAAGGCAAGGCTCAAATGTATTGAGTTCAGCACACAGACTACCAATGAATATCGCAATACCTTTTTTAAAAATAAAAATAAAGTATAAGGGGCTGATTCACAGAACTAACTTAAGACAAAATCCTAAACTTACTACTTTTGGTATTCACAGAAGTTAGGATTTTGTCTTAAGTTTGTCTTAAGACAAACTTAAGACAGACTTAAGACATACTTAAGACATACTTAAGACAGACTTAAGACAGACTTAAGACAGATTTAAGACAAATTTAAGACATAATCCTAACTTAAGTCTGTCTTAAGTCTGTCTTAAGTCTGTCTTAAGTCTGTCTTAAGTTTGTCTTAAGACAAACTTAAGACAAAATTCTAACTTATGTGAATACCAAAAGTAGTAAGTTTAGGATTTTGTCTTAAGTTAGTTCTGTGAATCGAACCCTTTATTTTTCATAGTTTTTGGTGAATACATGCAAACATGTTGCAACGTCCATATATTTTAAAACAAACAGAGTTAAAATGCATACTAGGTAGTAAAACATCTTTAAACATATAAAACACATTTTTTATATGCCTGACAACTTTCACACGACATTTGTAATTAATTAATCAATCCTCATAAAACCTTGATTTGGTGTTCAGGCGCTAAAAGCCAATAGCAGTATAAGTTACATTAAATCATTTTGGCTCAGCAATTTATAGTCATCTATTCGGGCCACATTTTACATCTTGTTTTTTCCTAACTATAAAACAAGAGAAGGAGTTATAATGAATCGGAAACAGTTAATTTCGGCTTCACAGAGACCATTGGAAGCCGAAATCTTAGGGCGCACATTCCCCGTTCCATAGGTTTAAAGTTCTGGCCTGCATTTCACAGTTTATCCATTTATTCCTGACTTTTCAGTACTTTATTGCTTCTGTTAGGTCTATAGGGTGCACTGGTTAGTTACCCCTCAGTGGCCAAGTCTAGGAGAGTTATCAGAGAGCTCCATCTCTTCTAGAAACCTGGTAAGAGGCTCTCCCACATGTCGTTGGACGCTGTGATCAACCAGCTGTATTGCAAGAAATGCAGCTCAATGTTGAGCTTTGTGCCTCATTTTTCATTCATGCATTGAAAGCTTCTGAGTGGGTTCTACAGACCCTTTACTGAGCTCTGTGTAGATTTTCCTGTGTAGTGCTTTCAGTATGTCTGGATGGAACCCTTCATTTTTTGTATTCATTTACTCACTCAGGGTAGCCCTAATGAGGAATGTATAGCATATCAAACAAAGAAGTCTGTGGGTCTAACCAGCTCTCCTAAAGAGAGATCAAAAGCACAGCCAGTACAAGCAAATAGTTCCTACTAAAACATGGAAGGAGTTCTAATTAAGCTTGGCTCCTTGCCCGGAGCAGCTGACCTGCTGCCCGGGGCTCCACACAATGCCTCCCTCGCCTCGAGGGGGTATCTCCAATACGCAGCAACAGCCGTGTCCACCGAGGCTGGCTGGTAGTGGCTGTGATCAGCTCTCGGTGGCCCTCTGTCCTGTGCAGGTGGGCGAACAGACTTCCAGCGGGTGTGATCTAGGAGCAGATGCCCCACTCTCAGCAGCCTCTTAGGCAGCAGGCTCCACTCTCCTTATTCAGTTGGAATCGCGGGGGTCCTCCGTTCTAGCACCAGCGGCCGCCATCTTGGTGGGTCTGAACTAGGCCGGGTTCTTGAAAGAATGTCCGCAGTGGGCCTCAGAGCCTGTAACAGGTAGGTACAAAACCCCATTCTCCCTCTTCACCGGGGCCAGGAGCAGGATACGGGTGACGGTTATTAGCCAGGATAAAAGCAGGATTAAGCTGTTGCGGCAGAGCCAGTGAAACGACACTAGTCGGCCATCCTGCAGGCCATGCCCCATAGCCAACACAATACTTTGTGGGAGAAAGAGACCTACACATTCACACTTATTGAAGGACAACTTTAGATATTCAGATTAGGGCAAATTCGAAACTAAAATGAAATGTGATCATCAGAAACAGGCTATTTATTGTATGTTCAACATCTGTTCTACAGAAATGGCTCATAGATGTTTCTGACAAACTGCTTGGAGAACAGCATTCTAGGTGAAGTCAAGTTTGATATGAATTGCTTCTGTCAGCACTTAGTGTAGAATCAGAGTCTGTTCTGCGGGGTGATCATTACTGAGGGATACTTGGGTTGTGAGGAGCTCGGTTGTGCTGCCACTTATTGACTTAATACAAAACTGGATATCAGAACATAATCGTATAACACATGGAAGTTTGCAATTACTGTATTCTGGCTGCCTCTAATTTTCTTGTTCCACACAGCTATTCTACTTCAATAACATTTTACAGCTGAAGTTGTGAGGTCGCAATGCTTGCTGCTAGATATAGCAAACAGTATGAGATATATAGCGCTTAGCAGAACCATACCTTCCATCGAAATGTTTAAACACAAGGCAGCACACATGGGAAAAGCAAAAACGAGGAGAAATAATGCATTTCTCCTCATTTCGCCAACTTAAGGCCAGGGTTTTCCTGGTCTTAATTTTGGCGCTGCCTCCTATGTACCCCTTGTACATAGGGGGCAGTGTCAAATACAATGGGTGTTGCAGTGGAACACCCACAACACCCACGGCACTCCCCTTTCACGCTAAACATAGCATGAAAGGGTGCCTTGTACATAAGGGGCTGTGAGCACCGCCCGCCACAATGCTGGGAATGGATGATGCCACCGCCACGGTGGCATCCTAATTGGGGGCTGTGGCATACTAATTGCCGGTGCGGGCCCGCCGCACCACTGGCGGCCGGTCCCTGCACCGCTAGAGTTTCGTCCGCCCGCCATCCTAATAGGCCCCTAAATATGTGTTAGGATGAAAATGTCCCTTGTACGGTCAATTGACATGCACCCCTGCCCTGAATAAACTAACTTTATGTGAAACTGGATTTCAGGTTTTCTTTTGACACGAGCACACACTGAACCCTGTGTGTATCTGAGTCCTAAACCCAAAATTGACCACAAGACCCAGGCTCTGAGGTCAGGAGTGATGCCAATACTGCGCTGTCTCGTGGAAATGAAATGAGGCATTTATAAAGCGCTGCATATACCCTGAGGTGTCTAGGCGCTAGACTATCGACGTTTTGGGACATGTACTGTCAGTGTTGGTGACGGCATACCAATTTTTAATCCATAATATTGGTCAAGGTTATTTACATGTTCAAAGTGAGAGTAAGATGCCTACAGACCGGCTCTTGAAAATTCCGCTTGCATGTGTTCCCAGCCCCTGCGCTGATATCCCTCTGTGTATGTTGAGTGCATGTGTATGTATGGTGAATGCTAACGGGACTTTATGTTGTTTGTGAGCTGGTGAATGCTGAAGCCACTGGGATCCATTTTGGAATGCCCATGGTTTGTCAGGGCTGAAGATGGAGGATCTTTTGCAGCTTCACAGACAGTAGGAGTGAATTACATTGCATTCATAAGCTGGAGGGTTATGTTATGTTATGTTAAAACCTCTTGTATAGCGCGCAGCTGCCCCAGCAAAGGGGCGTCCCGGCGCTGAAGGCAGAGTCCAAAAAAAAGCGAGAACTAGGCTGTAGGAAAGAAGTGAGCTTTAATGATTTTGCGGAAGGATGACAGACAGTCTAGCTGACGAATCTGCACAGGAAGGGTGTTCCATAGCTTTGCGACAAGATAGCGAAAGGACCTGCCCCCGCCCTAGTACGTTTTACTCGCGGAACAATGGCCAGAGTTTGCTCAGCGGTGCATAACTGGCGGGTGGGCACATATGGGGCCAGGCTTAGAACCTGAAATGCGAAGGAATGGAGACTTGCAGCTTTTAGAAATCCTCTGGTAACCTTTTTAGGGTCAGTGGATTGCTGTGTAGTCCTCCTTAGAAGTGCCATTTGATTGATCGTAGGGGAATGGGGCGAGTCAGAAGATTCAGTTGCTAGAGGAAGAAACATTTCTGGCAGGGCCTGGTACATTTTTCCTTTCCCTTTGGTTGTACATCCCAGAAGGCTGATGACAGCCAATTACAGAGCTTCACACTTAATGTGATCATGTCATGGGTACTCCTAATTGCACCCAGCCACATCCACCTCCTGCTGGAACAGCCAACACCATGCTCAAAGACTGTGTCTGCACTGCAGCCAGAAAATGAAATGTGGAAGGGAACTGCACCCAACCAGTTCTTGGACTTTAGACAGTGATTACACATCTCCTGTCTAAAAATCATGTATAAAAGTGGGACCCACATGGTTCTAGTTTTATCGTTCACATTGAGCAAGGACAGAGGCACTCCAGAGAGAACTTGGAGAGCTGCTATTATACAGGGCTGGTAAAGCTGATAGTTGGTCTCCTGGAGGTGAATGGACATACTGGAGAGGTGTGCATCTGCCTGAGATCTGAAAGCTTGCCTACCTGGTCAGAGAGAAGAATGGTGGCACTTGCGTGGCAGAAGATGTCTAACTGGAGAGGCAGCCCAGTCACCAGAGACAGAAGAGGCCCAAGAAAAGCAGACTGCTATGGAAATGTGCCCATAGTTTACTTGCGTGCTTGATGGCCTCTTAGCCTCCCTGCCTACCCAAGATGACCCAGCATGAACCCATGACTTGCCTGTGCCCATTCCAGTGACCACAAAGAGAAAAAAGAGAAGAACCTGTCCTGGTTCTGCCTTTGCTGCACCCCAAGGACCACTACCCTGTATCTCCCTGGGATGCCTTGAGTTTCTTACACTGGGCAGAGCTTCAGGGTGGTGTTTGGGGTGTTACACCCCCCTAATAAATTAATTTTCTGATAAATAGAAGGGTACAGGTGCTGTCAGTTGGGTATTGTGAGATGTCAGACAGACTTCACCAGGGATGTTTACATACACAGAGAAAAAAACACGCACATAGTCTCTCCCTCTGCTTTGAACGTCCTCAAAACATTGGTATTTTACAAAATATTGTGTTTTCTCACTTAATACTTCTACCAATCTGCATTCCTATCCCTTTCCATTGCCCCTTGCACCCCTCTCTTGGCGTGTATAATGTATTTAAACATTATATCCCAGAATATCCCAGCCTGGTTGTCAGAAAGTCTGAAGCACACTGTCCCTCTCCCAGTATTACTGACCAAGCTACGCTCCTGGTAATACTTGGCACAGTTTACAGCTTAATGGTAGGACAGACCCCAGGATACCAGCAGCAAATGCCCCCAACACACCACGGTTGTGGCCCGGTAACCCCTGGCTACACTGCGGCCTCCCAAACCTTCATTCATACTTGGCATTCAATGATGGAACATAGATTAAGGAATGAAGAGTTTACTAAAGCAAGGAAAGAATTGATGTTGTTATGAAGTCAATCTGATAGAGACGTCTAGCCGCAGATTCCTCACCTTAGAATGGGGATATTCTAACTATGTCTCTACCAGATACATCGTTACCGACGTAAGTAACTCGTTCGTTACACATAAAAAGGCATATGTGATGGGGCATAGGAGAGTTATTTTCTGTTTTTATTAGTGCTCTGGAGCAGCCACTTTGCTACATTAGGAGATATAAAAGTAACAAATACAATAAATTGCTTGAATCATAGAAATGCGAGTTTTCCAGTTTCACCTAGGAACTCCGGCTGATGAAAGCAGTTAAACCTTGTGTGTGGAACAGCAATGAAAACATTTGGAACGGGTGGTGAAGAAGTGATTCCTGCATGTCATTCTCTGAAAACAGAACTATTTCCACCCAGCTGAAGGTAGCAAACCCCCGATAAGGGCTGAATTCCATCCAACATGTAACCCCCCGCTAAAATGCCACTTTCACCTACTGTAAATCATGTATATTTCACATGAACAGAAGGATTGAGCTCAGATATTAATGACAACAAAGCAAATGGGAAATTATCTTAGACCATTCTAAAGGTAATCTTCTTCCACATACGGTCATTAAACAACCCATGCTGCTTGTTTTCTTCAATAGGGACTGGTTTAGTGTTTCATCCAAATCTGGGGGAAAAGCGTATTAAGGCTTGGATGAAAGGGTGCCCTGGTTGCACACAACTATGTCGAGGATGATAACAATGGCTAGAATAATGTTGCCTGCACTTCATTAGAAGATAAGGGCATATTTACTCTCCGCGACTGCTGAGCCTGCTCCAGGCGAGGTCGCCCCCACACACCGCTGCTCCTGCCCGCTGCTGCCAGTACTCTGCCCTGCTGACTGCTGTGCACTTCGTGCTACTGCCATAGTTTTTTGCCGCTGTTTGCCATCTGCTGCGTGCCTTTTGTTTCCCCTTTGTCTTTCGCCTGGTGTATTTTGCATTTGTTTCCCCTTTTTGCCTTCTGTAATCTGCTGTGTGCCTTTTGTTTCCCCTTGTCCTCCGCCTGTGTATTTTGCATTTGTTCCCCTTTCCCCTCTTGCCTTCTGTACCCCTCTTCCCCCCTTCTGCTGCCCTCCCCCACCTGTGAGCTCCCTACAGCCGCCGGACGACCCAGCCGCCGCTGAGCCGCCCTTGGTCCTCCTTCCCGCCACTGCCCTCCGGCGTCTCCGCCCCCCTCCTGCCCATTGGCCGCCCCGCTCCCGCCACCCAGCTGACCCGCCCTCCCGGCTCCTCACTTATGACGCCCCCTGAGCGACCGCGCGCAGCGGGAGCACCGAATGAGCGCCGAAGGTGCGCCAAAGGTAAGCCCGTCTGAGCCCGTCCGCACCTGGACCGCGCCCAGCGCCAGACCCCCTGGCCCCCGCAGACCCCAGCCCACCCGCCGGACTTACGACGCCACAGACCTCAACGCACTCAACACCGGCCGGATCCCCGGATGCCACCGAGCCACACAGAGAAGCACCCACGGACCCTTCAGCTGCCACTCCTGCAAGTTCACCAGCATCCGGACCTGCACTGCACCAACACCCGCCAAATCGAGCACCAGCAGCAACCACCTGAAGTGCATCCTGCTCAACACCCGTTCCGTCCACAGACACGCCGTCCAACTCTGGAACCTGATCGACACCGCATCCCCAGACGTCGCCTTCCTCACGGAAACCTGGATGAACGCCTCCTCAGCGCCCGACATCGCCATCGCCATCCCGGACGGATACAAGATCACCCGGAGGGACCGCGTGAACCAGACCGGAGGAGGCATCGCCATCGTCCACAAGAACACCATCCGCATCACGACCAACACCGACGACACCCTCACAGCCGCCGAACACCTGCACTTCCAGATCCACACCGACCCCAAGACCACCCTCAGAGGCACCCTCATCTACAGACCCCTGGGACCACGCACACAATTCAGTGAAGACATCGCCGACTTCATCAGCCCGCACGCCCTCCGCTCGGCTGACTACATCCTCCTCAGGGACCTCAACTTTCACCTGGAGAACACCAACGACCGCAACACCACCACCCTGCTGGACAACCTCGCCAACCTCGGTCTCAAGCAGCTGGTGACCTCCCCCACCCACTACGCCGGACACACACTCGACCCCGTCTTCTCATCCAGCCAGCACATCGCCTTCAGCCACGCCACCGGACTCCACTGGACGGACCACAGCTGCGTCCACTTCAGCTTCAAAAAGAACACGACCCACCCACCACCAGCAACAGGTCGCACGCAGAAACTGGAACAAGATCACAGCAGACCAACTCGCTGCAGCCCTGAGCCAAGACCCCCCCGCCGGCTCCGCGAACCCCAGCCAGGCCGCCAACATCCTCACGAAGTGGATCAGCAACTGGGCAGACGACCTCGCCCCACTGAGGACCCCGCCCAGCAGACCCGGCAGTAAGAAAGCGCCCTGGTTCACCGACGAACTCAAGAGCTCCAAGAAGAACTGCCGGGCCCTCGAGCGAACCTGGCGCAGAGACCCTACACCAGACAACATAACCGCCCTCAAGCTCGCAACCCGAAAACACCACCAACTGATCCACACCACCAGGAAAACCGCATTCAAGGATCGACTGGACAACAACGCACACAACAGCAAGGAACTCTTCAACATCGTCAAAGAGCTCTCCAATCCCAACGCCGGAAACAACGACATCACCCCATCACAAGACCTCTGCAACTCCCTCGCCTCCTACTTCCATAGCAAGATCGCAGACATACACAACAGCTTCAGCACACAACCGACGCACCCTATGACCACACCAACGACCCCCACCACCACCCTCCGCGCCTGGACCCCGATCACCACCGAAGACACCATCCGCACGATGAACTCCATCCACTCCGGATCCCCAACCGACCCCTGCCCTCACCACGTCTACAATAAGGCCGACGCCATCATCGCACCCCACCTGCGGGACATCATCAACACCTCCTTCAACACCGCTACCTTCCCAGAGAGCTGGAAGCACGCCGAACTCAGCGCTCTACTGAAGAAACCATCAGCGGATCCCACCGAACTCAAAAACGACCGCCCCATCTCGCTCCTCCCGCTTCCGGCCAAAGTCATCGAGAAGACCGTCAACAAGCAGCTTGCCGCCTTCCTCGAGACGAACGGATCCCTCGACCTCTCGCAGTCCGGCTTCCGGGCCAACCACAGCACCGAGACCGCCCTCATCGCAGCCACCGATGACATCCGAGCCCTGCTCGACAACGGAGAAACTGCGGCCCTCATCCTCCTGGACCTCTCCGCGGCATTCGACACTGTCTGCCACCGCACCCTAGTGCAGCGCCTCAGCAACGTCGGAATCCAAGAGAAGGCACTAGAATGGATCATCTCCTTCCTCGCCGGAAGGACACAGAGAGTCCGCCTCCCCCCGTTCAGATCAGAAGCCACCGAAGTCATCTGCGGCGTTCCTCAAGGCTCCTCGCTCAGCCCCACCCTCTTCAACGTCTACATGAGCCCCCTCGCGGCCATCGCACGCCAACACAACCTCAACATCATCTCCTACGCCGACGACACCCAGCTGATCCTCTCCCTCACCAACGACCCCGCCACCGCCCGAGCCAACCTACACAAAGGGATGACAGACGTAACCGAGTGGATGATGAACAGCCGCCTGAAACTGAACTCAGACAAGACGGAAGTCCTCATCCTGGGCTCTTCACCCTCTGCCTGGGACGACTCCTGGTGGCCCACCGCCTTGGGCAGCGCACCCAAACCCACAGACCACGCACGCAACCTGGGCCTCATCCTGGACTCTTCCCTCTCCATGACCAGACAGGTCAACGCCGTCTCCTCGTCGTGCTTCAACATCCTGCACATGCTACGTAAGATCTTCCGGTGGATCCCCACCGAGACCAGGAAGACGGTCACCCAGGCCCTCGTCACCAGCCGACTGGACTACGGCAACTCCCTCTACGCCGGAACCACCGCCAAACTCCAGCGGATCCAGAACGCCTCAGCAAGACTCATCCTCGATATCCCCCGACAGAGCCACATCTCCGGTCACCTGAGGGACCTGCACTGGCTCCCGGTCAACAAAAGAATCACCTTCCGTCTCCTCACCCACGCACACAAAGCTCTCCACAACCAAGGCCCAAGATACCTCAACAGCCACCTCAACTTCTACACTCCGACACGCCAGCTCCGTTCGACCAACCACGCCCTCGCCGCCGTCCCCCGCATCCGAAGAGCCACTACAGGAGGAAGGTCCTTCTACTACCTGGCCGCCAAGACCTGGAACTCCCTCCCAACCCACCTCCGTCTGACCCAAGACCACCTCGCCTTCAGGAAGCAGCTCAAGACCTGGCTGTTCGAGCAGTAGTGGACCCCCCCTCCCCAAGCGCCTTGAGACCCTCCGGGTGAGTAGTGCGCTAATGCTTGATTGATTGATTGATTCCTTAACTTCGCCTACACTGACCTCAGGAGGTGTGTATTGCAGTTCATTTCAGTAATTCTATTTTTCCATTGCAGTGTAGTGGTCGGTCCATATGGTGGATGCAGTGTTATCGTTCTGCAATTTATCCTTTGGGATGGAGTGACTTCCCAGGCCTGGGATGAAAGCATGTGCCCTCACTCCATTCCCCCTGCCAGAAGCAAATGTCTGGGTGTGCCAGAAAAAAGGGTCACCATTGACCACATGTATCGTGTTCATGTGCATGGACCACGGAAGGAGTTGAGCTGTGCTTCAACAGCTATGGAGCCAATGCAAGTGGCACAGGTTAGTGGCTGGCTGGTGATGCTGTGTAGCAAGCATTGCTTCTATGAGTAACTGGGAAGTTGGAGTCCTGGCTGTGCCAAACTGTTCTAGAGAAATCTGTTGTGCTCGCAGCTGTTCACTTCAAACCTCTACGTGCATGTGCCACTTGGCAAGCTGCCTGTTTATGCAGCCAGCTCTCTATGACAAATGGTGGTGTCACACTATCGTAGTCAGAAATAGGGTCCGACATAAATATGGCGTCCTAAATATTACCCCATTAGGGCCACATTTTTTGAAACGATATATAAGCCACAATATTTATATCAGTGGATTTGATGCTAAAATATTTAGATAAAACACTATTTTTAATACCTTGAGATACAACCTGCTTGCTGTTTTCCTCAGTAGATGAGGAAACTCTGCTCAGGTCCACACTCTGTGGTTTCACAGATGCAATGGTGCCTCTCATTGCAGGTTGACAGTCTTCTAAAATTCTTTGTGCAAGAAGCATGCCCTGTGGCCCACTGGGGTCCAGTGTCACAGTGTCCTTGAAGCCTCCTCTGAAATTAAATGGTTGAGAGAGGCTGGTGGACCTTTTAGAAATGTAGCATCACTGGTATCATGAGGAGAGCTCTCACACATTTACCATCTTGTGTCCAGTGAAGGTAGTTTGACAGTACATCTCCCTCTGTTGTGCAGCCTCACTAGAAATGGAAGGCACTTGTGCATAGTGGTGAGATGAGTTTATTACAATTGATAGGAGTTTTCTGCATGGTTGATTGTTGTGTGACTTCATTTAGCAGCCATTAAATTTCATATGTTTTGGTGTTTTGGAAGTTATGTTTGGATTTGACAAATAGAATCCACCTTTTGAAAAATATAGGGGCCCTTTAAACCTGGTGGGCAGCCCATCGTTCACCATGGTGGTGGGGTTATGCCCTCCACCACTCTAGCCGAACTACCAAAATAAGAGCTCTTCACCAGCTCTGCGAAGACCTATGTGCCCCAATGTTCTGCACGGACACTAGATAAAACACTAACACCAAGGTACTTTCATATAGAGTAACAGAGATCATATAATGATGAGAGTGACCTATTGAGTATATAAGGCAGCGGAGGAGGTCTTGGCTCCACAGACCTTGAAGCCTTTCTAGCTTTGTCTGAAAACAAAGCTCTTTAAGTATGTATATAATGATACATGTGGAGCAAAAACCTAGCTGGGAAGCAACGGAGCACTGAAGAGCAGCAAGAGTCCAGGGACATGATAAAGATTGTTTACGGAAGTCGCAGGTAACATTTATGCTTCTATTTTGTTGGGGTAAGATGCACCTTAAAGGGATGCTTCTGCAGTTTCTTTCGGCATCAAAAACAAAGTGATTGAAGGAATCCTTGAGTTAATGTTGGCCACTGGCAATTGCTGAGGGCCACATCCCAATCCATCATTTTTTACCCACCTTGCCACCTCAGTCTGACCCAGACATATGCAAATCAGTCTTGACCCTGCTCCAATGGTAAAAGTCCTACCCGAACTGCCAGGCCAGGCCCTCTCTGAACCAGAACAGAAGCAACACAGGAACAGTTTTGTCCTTTTTTAGGTCTCATCCACCAGGTATAGCTTGGATCCAGTGGCATAGTGAGCATAGGGCCCATGTCTGTGCATTCACCTCACGCTTAGAGCATCACAAACAAAGTGATGGATGGAATGTTTGAATTAACCTCAGCCACTGGCAATCGCTTAGGGCCACATCCCAATCCATCATTTTGCTTCCACCATGCCACCTCAGTTTGGACCCAGTCATATGGATATCAGTCATGACCCAGCTCCATGGGCATTAGTCCAACCCAAACTGTCAGGCCAGGCCCTCCCTCAACTGGACCACAACGAACCCAGGCCCGGTTTCGCCCTTATTAGGGCTTATCAGCCAGGTGTAGCATGGTTTCAGTGGCACAGTGAGTACGGGACCCACGTCGGTCAACAAAGGGATGGATGGAATGCTTGAATCAATCTCATTGAATGAATCTACAGTTTTATTTATTATTTATCTGTGAAATGTAGAGTTCTATTGCGGTCATCGTTTGGCGTGGGGGTTACAGATGGAATGATATCGACCAGGTCCCAAATTCAGGTGGCTCCACACTTCCGTGAGGGCCCCAGTCCAAAGCCAACAGATGATAGTAGCCTGACTTTTTTAGGCTTGTCTGCTCAGTCGCTGTGGCAAGGCGTTGGGCATTGATTCAGTAAGCGCAACAGAGTTTGTCGCTAGGGCAGTGCCACTCCTGAGTAAGTGCCAAGTGTTGGGTCCTCTGTACATGGCAACGTCATTGTTGTTTTGAAATTTTTAAAAAACAACAAATCACTCAACAGTTTATCTGAGTGTATTAAACAACAATTCCGTTAAGTGTTTTTTTGGCTTTTCCTTCCAGAATTTCACTTTTCTGAATAAAGACAGCTGCTTTGCTTTTTAATTCATTTTCCGCCGAGAATGCCAGAGAAAACAAGTGATAGATAGAATACTTAATTTGCAGACAAAGAACCACTTTACTAGCTTTTAAGTCATACAAAGTAATGCTTAGAAATAAAACATCAACTGCAGCCATGTTAAAATCGACACTTTTTCAAACTCCCCTGTTTCAGCTGACACATTACTTACCTTACAAGGAATATTTTATTAACTAGATAAAAATAGAATGAACACACGGTAGAGTAGCAGTCATTTCTGAAAAATGGCAACTTTTTTTTTTTTTTTTTAGAGTTTTATATAGCTAAAACTCGACCCAAAGGTATCAGAGCGCTTTACACGAGCACCAATTACGTTACAGACGGACACATTCATTTTTGGTAGGTACGGGGAGATTACGGGATTTGTCCAGAAGCACAGGATGTTGAGATTCGAACTCGGGGCCATATTATCAAGGAACGGCGATAACATTATTCGTGTGAACCTGGGCTTCTATGGGAATTCACAAGGGCATATTATCAAGCCCATTATCGCCGCTTTAGCGGAAGTTTCCTGCTGCTACAGCGGCGACAATGTTATCGCCGTTCCTTGATAATATGGCCCATAGTTCCCCAGCTTTGAGGTCGACTGCTCTAGCCATTAGGAGAGTAGTTAGACGTTAAACAGAACAAGATTTGGTAAACCCAATAGGTCTTGCTAATAGAAGTGGCTTTTGATAATAGTTGGGCAACTTTGTGTGTGTTGTGCTCAGCAATTCTTGAAAGAAAATATCATGTGCATTCTCAGCATAAAAGCCATGAACCAGCTAATTTATGCATTCATTTATTTATAGGTTTTATATGGTGCTAGCTAGACCCGAAGGTATCAGAGCACTTTACATGTAATGCAGAATCGTTTCAATTCAAGTACATACATATATACAGACCAAGAAAAATACATTTTAATACCTCTCTTTAGGTCAGTAAATCGTCTAAAGAACACACGCTGACCCTGAAAAACATGCTGTGTGTGATGTTTCTTCTGCAATCTAACTAAAAGGACTATTAAATGCAAAAAGGTTCAGCACTATACAGCATAATATAAAGATTCCACATCAAATTTCAAGACAGCACACAAAAAGACATCCAAGTCCAAGATGTGTGTTTCTTGAAAGGGTTTCTCTTTATTTTTCTTAAAAAGATTTCTCTTTATTTTCTCAAAGGCAGAGAATCATAGCCTAACTAAAAGGACTACTTGAGAACCATCACCGATATGAAAACAAATGGGACAATATCATCCTAAAAAATGACGTGGCCATGATGGTCAGCTCATCCAAGCACTGGCCAGCCATGAACAATCTTTGCAAGCCAGTGGCTGAAGAGGGCTGGCCCAAAGCCCACTCACTTGGTACTACTTTTTACATGTACTTTTCAGGTTGCGCTCCAAACTTATTTAACAACATGCCAATGTGATCCGTAAAAGCTTGCATGATAGCACAAGCATAATAATCAGATAAACAAATCAAGTCAAAAGAATGAAGCTGTGGATGGAACCACTTACACCCAGCTATTCAGAAGCTCTCAAATCCAGGACAACTGGCCCCGTATATTGTCCCAGCAAAGTCCAGTCAATAGTGGGGGAACCTGAGCTGTTAGACTTTTGAAGGTAATGGAGAGGAACAAAGACGCATCAATGGGAAATAAGAAAAAAATCCCAATTGTGAGCAGGGCCAGACTGGCTGTACCGGGCATCGGGCAGATCCTTGGGAGACTGGAAGGGTGGGGGCCGGTTTTGCAGCAGTAGGGGCAAGTTTTGTTACTGGGGGTCAGTTTTGCAGCAGTGCTGCAATATCGGCCACTAATAACAAAAGAAGCAGGCAAGTGTTTTCAGCCTCCCGGGGCCAGGCAGTGCATCCTCAGGGGATGGTCTGAGAAAATTGCCTGGGCTGCTTTGGGTTCCCTGTCTGGCCATGATAGTGAGCCTGGCATGAACCTTGCTGTTGGTGGTCTGAGTGCAGATTTAGTCAGTATTAACCAGCAACTCCAACACCAAGGTTCAGCCCACCCACAAGGTGCCCAGACAGATCACAATAAATATTCTAAAATAACCTACCGGTGATGATATTCTGATACGACAAGTCATCGGGCTGCAGTCGCAGAAACCAGGAGCAAGCGTTATCCTTGCATGTAAAAAAGTGCTTCCTGCACACTCTTGTGAACTATTCATAGTTAAAAATAAAGTGGTGTTTTTCTCAGTGCGTTATTAGATGCACAGTTAATTTCCTTAGTTATTCATTCGTATATGTGCTTTAATTTCAAGCAAGCAGAAGCATATTTGCTTAGAACATTTAGCAATCTAAAATAATTGTTTACATGCATAGCTTGTATGTGTATAGGTAGGCTTTGGTAAAAGTCTATTAAAAGAGAAGCATAAGTGATAAAGCACATTCTCAAAATCATCACACTTACAAGTGTCCGCCCCCTGTTGAAGAATCCAGCACAGTGCATGAAGTTCCACCGCACATTCATCTTGCTAAGAAGCATGGGTTGTTTCCAAACTCTCACCATCCTGCTTACACTGCCAATGAATGATGCTCAGGGAACAGAGTTTTAATTAAATAAAAGCGATGAACACATGGGGGTCCATTAGGATGTAGGGCGGATCGCCACCGCCCGCATGGCGGTGGCAATCCGCCCTACATCCTTTCCCGCCTGCCACCCATTTCACCCCCCGCCATATTAGTATGGCGGGGGGACCCCGGCGGACGGAAAGACCGGCGGACGGAAAGACCGGCGGACGGAAAGACCGTCCGCCGGTTTTCCGCCGGTCGACCAGTCGACCGGGTGGAAAAGGTGCTCAATATGGTGGCGGTGTCTGCATGACACCGCCATCCATATTTGGATGCAGGCGGAGACGTGCATCGCCACCACGGAAAGGCATGCGGGGTTTGCTGTCGGGGCCCATTGCGGGCCCCCAGTGTAGGGAGGGTGGGAGGTGCACATGAGGGCTACCTATGGTACCTCTCTGCATTGTCATGGACATGGTGGCAGGCACCTCGCAGTGCCTGTCACCTTGTGCATGACAATGCACACAGTACATTTCCAGCATTGTGGCGGGTGGTGCTGTGAGCACTGCCCGCCACAATGCTGGGAATGGAGGATGCCACCGCCACGGTGGCGGTGGCATCCTAATTGCAGGTGTGGGACCGCCGCACCGCTGGCGTCCGGTCCCAGCACTGCTAGGGTGGTGGGCGGACTAAAGTCCGCCCGCTATCCTAATGGGCCCCATGGTCTTGCCCCACAATGCTCCCCACTGGTGGTAGAGACATTATTGTCTCTGGTTGGTTTGTCAGTTGAGAGGAACATGTCCAAATAAATTCTCCTATGGCAATATCTAAGAATAGGAGAGTGATGTTTGTGTTAGGGTGACCACCAGAGCCCAGGGCATTATGGTCACTCTCTCCTGTCCTGAACATATCCCCTGCAAATCACTGATTTCAGATGTATTGGTCTAATTAGTTCAATGGAAGCAAATCAAGACTACAAAATCCAGAATGCATTAGGCTATCATTCAAACGTCCAGGACTGTAAACACCTGAAGGGAGGTGGATGTCCAAATATGTGTAGGCAGTGGCTATGTGTCAAGAATAAATTCTTATTCGTTCATTCACAATTTTTTAGCTTAATTTATACTTGAAATTGAAGCTAATGAAGTCATCTTTGTTTGCATCACTGTTATTTAATGTGAAAGCAACTTGACTTTCACATCAGGGAGCGTGAACGAGGTGATCATAGAAAGGTGTGGTTTAGGTGTTTTACAGAGTTGGGCAGGACTGCGAAAAGTGTGGTTCACAGGCACTGCTTAATTTGAGCCAGTGGTTTCCGGTGCTCAGCACCAGCACTTAATCATGAACATTGGCGCTTATATTGCAAACTCAACCCAAAGGTATTGGCGCACGGACACATTCATTTTTGGTAGGCACAGGAGTTCTGTTTAAGGCGGTGCTTGTAGGGCAAATGGGCTGGTGCAAGCTACCTCCTGACGAGAGCCCCGGCATTTATTCTATGTATGCTAGAATTCCATATACAGAAATATCGTCTGACACAAATATTGTGTGTACGAAAACATGGTCTCATTGAGGGTAGATTTTCCATTGTTAACTCTTTTATGATTAGCTCCATTGGGGCACCATTTTTGTAAACTATATTTGGAATATATTTAGGCATGATTTCATTCTCCTAACAATTTTCTGACACCACAACTAGAACACCAACCTAAGACGAAGAAGACTTCATCTGGTCAAACACTTTTTTTCCCAGGAAATATCGAGGGAAGTGTCTTTTGTGGTGAAGAGGTAAAAAAAGGCAATGAAGACAAAGACAGGAAGGAGCCAGAACTAAAAGTGAGACAGCCTGGCTTCTTGGCTTACCATATACTTTTTAAAGCTGGCTGTGAAGAGACCCTGTGATGACAATAGTCCAAGATGCTAAACTGGTGAGGCCATAGTTAGTCACATTGCTGGAGTGAGCACCACTTCTCCTCATCTGGGAGGGTTCTGATACCAGGGCAGCCACCTCATGGTGCGTTGTACTGGAGCTCTTCGCTTGTGAGGCATCGCACCATCATGAGGTGGGTCCTTTTTGGGTGTGAAGCTTCACTGGTGGGCAACACTGGGGATTTGCAAATTCAAGACACGAGTACTGCAAATCATGAAAATGTGTGGTGGGGACTTGCACATTCTCCACCGTGAGCCTTAAAAAAACAGACCATTGCACAAGCGTTGAATTGATGTTACAACTACTCTGAAGTGAAGTGAACTCCCAAAAAAGTAAGATGAGTGGCAGAACTCTTCCAGAAGGATTCTGACGCATCGCACACCTGCAGGGTGGGCATTGGAATGCTGGGCGTGACGCGAGTACTGGACCACCTCTGATGTAAGGTCCAAGTGATCCTGACAGTAGGTCCTTGCACACCCATGGTGATTATAGTGAAGTGCACAAGTAGAAAGGCTTTTGAGAGAGCACGAGGGAGGCAATGTCTCTAGTAGCTATAATGGCAAAGTTGGAACCTGGTTACCTGGGTCCTTACTACAGCATTTAACTGAAAATTGTGTAACTCTGGAGAAATTCCTGAATCTTCCTGTGCTTAAAAGTGTACATATGTGTGTGATGTAATACAATTATAAATATGTGAAGTTAGTATCATTTTGCAAGTCAAGGTGAAATCTTCAGTTGATGTACACATTCTTCTATTGTCTCCAGACACCACATCCCCTCACATTTGGTGAAGGGCTTTTTTGTGACTCAGCTTTGTTTAAGCTAAATATATTCTGATACATACATAGATGCCTACCATCTACACAATAGGACCCCACGTTGCCTACTGAAGCTCACCTACTGTGAGGTCCAAGAGATCATGATACATGAGCCGTCCGTGATGCATCATGGGAAGTTTGCACACTCTAATGTAGGCAATAGAACATTAATGCTAAGAAGGCAATGGTCTCCAGCTCACTTTAGTGGTCACTGTATCATAATGTATCGATATCAGCAACACAGTGTGAGTTGGCAGGTATGGCCAGGGTTTCAGAAAGAGCTAAGAAGCCAGTGGTGGCTGCCTCTGAACAAGGGTGGTGAGCAGGGGCTGGGGGGCATGAAAAAAACAAACAAAACATAAACTTACATTCTCCGCCGTACGCCTCTCCCGACGCCGCACGCCTCTCCTCCATCTGCTGGCAGCACCGGAAGCACCCAGGCTTCCAGGCTCTCCCAGCGTCGTGATTGGTCTGAGCCGTCTGTTTGGCCGCTCAGGCAGTGCATGTGGAGGCTGGGCATGTTCTCCACGGGTTGTGCAACACAGCCAAATGGAGAACATGCAAGTGCGCATGACGGTTTAGCCAGGCCAGAGGGCCTGTCAATCCATCACGCGCACATAGGGTGGGAGTGCAAACCACTCCTGCTCCCTCTGCAGCGAGCCAGCCCCACGCGACCTGGCTGGTGCAAAGAAAAATAAAAAGATACTAACTTCTAGCTATTGTCATTATATTTTATTTTTGCACTGCTCAAGGAGCAGTGGGGCGACGCTCCTCCACCTTGGCAGAGGAGTCGCATGCAAATTGGGGTGCTGAGCGCGGGGGTAAGGGCATGGAGAGTTTTCCCAGTCTTTGCCTCTTTCATGCCTAGGACCCCTGCAGAAAGGAGACCCCATAGGATGGAGCATGGGGCCTCCACACCTCCCCCCACAGCTCCCAGCGCCTCAGGCACTCTAAGCAGCAGATGCTGAAATATAGAATGTTTATTTGCTTTTACATAATGCGTATCCACAGTGTTCCTGCTCACCTCCCACGCTTGGCTAACCCCCCCCCCCACATCATCTATGATAGAAGCGTGCGGGGGTGGGGTGGGGGGGGTCCTTCTGAGCTCCTACCAGTTTGCAGTGCTTGAGTGAATTTCCCGCCTTTTCCTTGTGATTACTGTTTTCAGACTTTAATGGTCCAGTTGCCCTCATGTTCACCACATTGTAAATTGCTTTCAATATAACTAAAGTGTGGCTGCTCTGCTGTCTGGCAACAAAGACCTCATTCTTTAAAGTTAGAGGAAAGGTTCATTGTGAAACGACATTAAAATTAAAAGGGGTGTGTTGGAAGGATTCTGTATTTTTTATCTGCTTTTAAGGTATTATTTCTTCTTCGCGACTGGAATTTAAATTGCCTGCTTATGAAACACCCACAAAATATATATACATCTCTGACATTGTCATTCAAGAGAGGCTGTTGATCATATGCGGTGTTGATTCCAGCACTGGCTATAGTCTGAATACAGAATAAACCCCACACCCACCGACAGAGATCAGTTTTAACTCGTAGCATTAGCATATTTAAAGAGGTATTCCTTTAAAAAAAAAAACCATGCACCCATAGGTCTGGGTTCTTCTCAGGGCAATACTTTATATGAAATGTTTTGAAATACATGGTCCTGTCTCCCTTCGCGACCTCTGCTTTGTATTGTCACTAGCCTCCTGCCTGGTTTACAGTCTTAATAACATCAATTCTCATCTGTTCATCAATTAAGAGCAAAGACAGGGGTAGAGACGAGCCAGAGTTTATGCAGTTACTTCCCTACAATTCTTTGCTCTGTGCATTACTCCCAAAATGGTCTACAAGAATTTCAGACATGCCTATCAGAATGTCCAGTGTTTCCACATTGTGCCTAAAACACTCATGAGATGTCCATTTTACAACTCTTTGCTCTGTGCATTACTCCCCAAATGGTCTACAAGAATTTCAGACATGCCTATCAGAATGTCCAGTCTTTCCACATTGTGACGAAAACACTCATAAGATGTCCATTTCCCCTTGCAGTTTACCGTGCTTCTATCACCTATCTGGTTCTCCTTGTGGTCAGAGCTCCCGTTGTAAAGAGCCTGCACTCATTTTGAGGACTTGAGCCTTCTTTGCTTTAAGTCTTGCATTGTTCAGCGGCACCGACCAAATGTTCCTAATTTATACATTAAGTTCTCCCAGACGCCTAGAGGTGATTCAGTTTGTGGAGTTTGTCCAGTGGCGGCTGGCACAGATCGGGGGTGGGAGGGTGGAGTGCAGGGGGGGCAGAGGGGGTAAAGACAAAAAAACTTACCTTCTCGCCGCGTCTCGCCACTCTATCCATCCTCATCTCCGGAACAGGAACAGAGCACTCAGGAAGCACCCAGGCTCCCCTGGGCCAATCACAATGCAGCACTGCAGCATTGTGATTGATCTGACTGCCATGGTTCAGCGCTCAGGTGGGGACTGGGATCCTGGGCATGTTCTCCACCCAAGCTGTAATGCAGCCTGCGTGGAGAACATGCAAAGTGCGCATGGCTATCTGGCCAGCCCTAGACGGCCGACCAAACATTCATTCGCACTTAAGAAGTGCAAACCACTCCTCCCCTCTCCTGCTCTGTCAGCAGAGCAGCCCTGCTCCGCCCCGTCCTCAAAGCTGCTGCAATAAGGAAAAAATTAAATGATAATATCTTTGAGTTATTATCATTTTATTTTTCCTTTATTTATAGTGCTTAAAAGCAGTGGGGCGATGCTCCTCCCCCTTAGCGGAGTAGCCGCCACTGAGTTTCTCATGCAAAGAACACACTCTTTACCCACTGGTGGTGTTTATTCACCCTCAGGGCTAACCACTTTTCTCTTTCCCTGAATATCAATTTACCACTCCTAAAGCTAAACTTAGCTATATAGACTTATCTTGACGACATAGTGGTAGTAATATTATGCACTCAATATTGTTGCAGGTTGATATTTTAACATACAGGATTTTAACATAATTCCCCAGAGAGGATTATGTTGTACCAAGCCTTTGCGCAGGACTTTAACATTTGGAAGAAACTATCCAAATTCAAGCATATCATTTTTAGGTCTCGCCTTGCTATCGCGCAAGCGATCGCAAAGCGAGACTATTGTAAAAGGGCATTTCAAAGTGCTCCCAAAAAGTGGATTGCATTGCTAGCACGCGCACAATCACGCGCTTGGTGCCGCCATGCACTCCGCTTTTTGGGAGCACTTCAAAGGGTCCGCTCCCCCGCCTGGAATGCGCTCCCCCGCCCCTGCCAAACGCGCGTGCCAAATTTGCTTTCACTTTCGTGCCGCGAGCAGACGCGCCAAATTTGCTTTCACTTTCGCGCCGCGAAACGCAAATCATAACTAAGCAAATCATTTAATATCACCGCGCCTCAAAATGAATGGGTCTGTAATGCAACTGGTGCCCATGTAAAGCGCTGTTATACCTTCGGGTCGCGTTCGCGCTATATAAAACTTCAACAACAAAAAAACTCGGAAAAAATGAAAACCATCCGAAGCAGTGCTTCCAGTATTTTAAACGATTCATTTTGAAACCACGAGGGGCTTTCGAGGCTCTTCCTCCGGAGGGGTGTAGACGAGTATGCACATAAGAAACATATTGCCCGTTAACATGTCTAAATAGGGGTGTGGGTGGGTACGAACAGTAAGGGACAGTGCAGATGACTTCGAGCCAGGCGCGCAACGCACATTGTGATCAAAGGGCTTCAGCCCCACTCCCCTTCGTGTGTCGCAACCCAGGCTGAGTTTCCAGCACCAAAGTCGGCAGTTTAGCCGACGGACCACATCCTCTTCCCCAAGAAACTTCACGAAACCCAAATCATAACTAAACAAATCATTTAATATCACAGCGCCTCAAAATGAATGGGTCTGTAATGCAACTGGTGCCCATGTAAAGCGCTGTTATACCTTCGGGTCGCGTTCGCGCTATATAAAACTTCAACAGCAAAAAAACTCGGAAAAAATGAAAACCATCCGAAGCAGTGCTTCCAGTATTTTAAACGATTCATTTTGAAACCACGAGGGGCTTTCGAGGCTCTTCCTCCAGAGGGGTGTAGACGAGTATGCACATAAGAAACATATTGCCCGTTAACATGTCTAAATAGGGGTGTGGGTGGGTACGAATAGTAAGGGACAGTGCAGATGACTTCGAGCCAGGCACGCAACGCACATTGGAATCAAAGGGCTTCAGCCCCACTCCCCTCACGTCATGTGTGCCAACCCAGGCTGAGACGGCTTCCTGGCCACCCGAGTACTTCACAGGTCTTTAAAAGACCATTTGCTTGTGAATAAGGCTTTGCTGTTTTTCACCCCTTCTCAGAGCCCCTGCATCTCCACTCTTAACTACTGCTGGTAGAGTCAGCCCCCCACCCGAAATTTTTTCTTAGCCCCCTCGAAATTTGGCTCTAGTTGCGCCCCTGCTACGAGTGTATCTAAAGGGTGATGGTGACCAAGCGTGCACCACTGAGCGCCGCTCCTCTAGATGTGTGCACGAGGGTGCTGCTGCTCATGTCTGTGTAAACAAGTCTGGTGCCCGCCCAGCGTGGGCTCAACAACCGTCCTTTGTGGAGGGTGCCAAAGCCACCCGAGTCTGCGCACATCAGTGGTCCAAGTGTGTGTGTGTGTGGGGAGGGAGGGGTCTGATGGGCACGACGTGCCCAGAATTGTAACAAGCATTGGCATAGCCAATAGGTCTCGCTTTTTTGGACCTTATAAGTATTTAGTTTTGCAGCACAATATCTTTTGCGCAACACCATCAGCTGTTGAATGGCTAAACCTTGTACCTTATAGGTGTTTAGCCATGCAACAGTTGATGTTGTTGCACCAACGATATTGTGCTGCATAACTAAATACTTATAAGGTCCCAAAAGCGAGACCTATTGGCAATGCCAATGCTTGTTGTTGTAGAGCCAAGGATTTCATAACATGCACTGACTTTTATAACCCATTGCCTACCTCCTGGGGGAGTATAATCACTCCGGACAAACCTCAGCCAATCAGAGGGGCTGCATCAGTAGCTCATTCTTCTGAGCCTGACACAGGACATGGGAGGGTGCCAATGACACATTTCTTCATTACTGGTGGCGAAAGCTGTGGCTATGTCCTTGGCCTATTCATTTGTGTAGGCGTTTTGTCATGTCGAACAGGCACACACATGTAGTGTATTTTATGTGACACAGAGTAACCTGGCCACAATGGCGTGCCCATGAAGAAACCAGTGAAGGAATAGGATAGAGACAAGCAGGGGGAAAAGGAGAGACGTTGATAGCAAATCTAGGAAACCGGTTTCAAGTCTCGGCAACAGTGCTTTGAATGGGCCGGTACTGTCCGGTACGGAGTACCGGCACTTTTTTATTTTAAGAGGTAGAGTACCGGCCTTCTCAAGAGAAATGCTATACTTTTAATTGGAGAGTACCAGCACTTCTCAGAAACAAGCAGTACTCTGGTACAGAGTACCTGCACTTCTATTTTTCCATTTCAAGCACTGCTCGGCAATGACGCTCAACATCCTGTGTGGGCAAATCACTTAATCTCCCCCTGCCTAACAAAATGAATGTGTCCTTGGGTAACGCAACTGGTGCTCATGTAAAGCACTCTGATACCCGATTCGGGTCAAGTTTGCGCTGTATAAAACTCTGGAAAAAACAAAAGGTTCACAGCAATCTCTATAGCAAACCGCATCTTGGTGTGAAACATGTACACGTGGACCACAAACAGGGGTACACTTATTTCCCATATAAATGGTGTATGGAATTAAAAAATAAGACTGATGGGAACCCTTCCCAACCTACAGTGCAGATAAATAACAATCAGGTGCAATAAATAATATTCAGCTCCCCCTCACCTCGCGAAACCATAGTGCGACAGCTTCCATAGGACTTGTGACATTAGTCTATGAGGATGACATCATTGTGAGTCTGCCTGAAATGTGGAACAGAGCAGCACAGACTTACTGGCCGAGAGAGGTTTGAACCCACTGCACACACTCATACAACCTGTACTCTCACACATCACTCCAGCCACAAATACAGACTCCCTTTGTTTTAACCTTAAAAATCAGAGTGTGTATATGAACAAACGCTGTATGATCATAATTGTAGGAGAACAAAGTGTACCCAACACCATTGTATTAAGCTGTGTTTTATTGTGTAAAATCCTAAACTTTCAAATCATCATTTATCAAAACAATTTCTATTTATATTTCATCAAAACATTGTTCAAAACATTTAAGATTGATGAGTGTTCATACTTCATAGATTGTCAATTAAAAAATGGTTTAATACATAGGGGCCTATTCACGAACTACATTTTGCAGTAGTTGTAGTAGTACTACTAACATAATACAAAATACTATTTGCATCCCTAAGGGCCCGATTCACAGAACTAACTTAAGACAAAATCCTAAACTTACTCCCATTTTGGTATTCACAGAAGGCACTTACTCATTTCGGTATTCACAGAAGTTAGGACTCCTAACTTTAGGACTCCTAAATGCCTTCTGTGAATACTGAAAGTCTTAAAGTTAGGATTTTTCTCAGCTTAGGAGTAGTAAAGTTAGGACTCCTAACTTTAGGACTGCTAAACTGGGAAAAATCCTAACTTGAAGACTATCGGTATTAACAGAAGGCATTTAGGAGTACTAAAGTTAGGAGTCCTAACTTTACTACTCATAAACTGAGCAAAATCCTAACTTTAAGACTTTTGGTATTCACAGAAGGCATTTAGGAGTCCTAAAGTTAGGACTCCTAACTTCTGTGCATACTGAAATGAGTAAGTGCCTTCTGTGAATACCGAAATGGTAGTAAGTTTAGGATTTTGTCTTAAGTTAGTTCTGTGAATTGGGCCCAATGTAGGGAGGACTACACCTCCACTTCTCTTATCTCTATGTGCGGAGGTCTCCGTACACGTCGGTATATGTTTTAGATGTAAAAGTTAGAGGGACAGAGAGAACTGGCAGAAAAATTAGAAATACTTACTACTGAAGGGAGGGATAAAGGGAGGAGGAGGGCTTAAGGGACAGTTAGGGAGGAGTTTAGGGAGGAACAGACACTCACCCACAAAAGAGGAAGCCCCTTCCTGGACACAAACTGCCCTTCTGTTGTTACTACAGCCACAAAGGACCCGACATGGCCACTCACAGCTACTGCAACATCCTCCCATAGAAAAAAAAGTAATTAGAACAAAACTACATAGGAACTACTGTTAAAATATATACATTTATTTAAACTGTTTAAAAAAATAATTACAATTATATTCAATGTTAAGAAAAAAATCCTAAAACTAAAATATAATCATTAATTTACTATAAAGTATTTTATTAACCTTTATAAATATCAAAATCTAACCATAGTAGAAAAGCAGAAAAGGAGTAAAGTTACTCCAACGTGCAGGAGTAAACTTTCACATGTTGAGTTCCTCATGTGCAAGTTTACCTTTGTGAATAGGTCCAATATACGTTTTTAAACATTAAGGGGTCCTAGCGGTGCTGAGACCGGCCACCAGTGGTGCGGCGGTCCCGCACCGCCAAAAAGGATGAGACCGCCACCTTGGCGGTCGCATCCCACATATACAACATTGTGGCAGGTGGTGCTGTGAGCAGCACCCGCCACAATGCTGTAAATGCATGTTGTGCATTGGCATGCACAACGTGACAGGCACCGCGCGGTGCCTGCCACCTTGTATATGCCAATGTAGGGGGTACCATGGGTACCCCCATAGTGCAAACCCCCCACCTCCCCAACGCCCCGGGGGCCCGCAGCAGGCCCCCAAAGTAAAGACTGCATACCTTTCCATTGCTGAGTCTCCACCATGGAAAGGCATTGAACCGCCAACATCATAATATGGATGGCTGTGTCTGCAAGGCACCGCCACCACATTGAAGGCCTTTTCCGCCCAGTAGGCAAGGGACGATTGCCTACCGGCAGAGAAGCGGCAGATGGTCTTTCCGTCCGCTGCGGCACCCCCCGCCATGCTAATGTGGCGGGGGGGTTAAAGGCCGCCCGGCGGGGTGTTTTGCCGGGCAGATCAATGGCGGCGATCCGCCCGCCATGCTAATGGGCCCCTAAGTGGCTATGAGATAGGGTGACCAGGCGTCGCGGTTTTGACCAGCTGTCCAGAAGATTTCTGCAATTTTGGCTCATGTCTCCGTTTTTAGAGGGGGCGACTGAAACCAGTGAAAGGCACTTTTTGGGTGTTCTAAAGCTGTGCTAGTTAGCAGCTGTTATAAGTAAGCAATGTAATTAATATGTATGATGATGGTTTTATAAATAACGTTGGACCCGATTCACAGAACTAATTTGAGACAAAATCCTAAACTTACTACTTTTGGTATTCACAGAAGGCATTTAGTAGTAGTAAAGTTAGGATGTTGACTTAAGTCTGTCTTAAGTCTGTCTTGAGTCTGTCTTAAGCTTGTCTTAAGTCTGTCTTAAATCTATCTTAAGTCTGTCTTAAGTCAAACTTAAGACATAATCCTAACTTAACTACTACTAAATGCCTTCTGTGAATACCAAAAGTAGTAAGTTTAGGATTTTGTCTCAGATGTGTTCTGTGAATCGGGCCCATTGTATTTACTTTTTCAGTGCCTCTTCTGGATTCCTATGTTGATAAGAGCTGTCATTCTGCGCTGCTCTGTTGATGTTAAATTGCAGCCCTTCTTCTATTTTTGCAAAATGTCCGGGTCTTTGGTTCTCAAGATCTGGTCACCCTACTATGAGAACAACCTGATTCATAAGGTTAAAATAAAGAGGAGTCTGTTGGTTTCAGAAACCTGGTATTGTGGTTGGTTTAAGAACCGCTGTCTCCTTTGGTTTGTGGGTTTACTCTCTTTTCTCAAGCCTCACTCTTTTTCTGAGGTCTCACACGTCAGTCCTGCCCTGCCCTGTGTTGTGCTTTCAGTGCCGGTGAGTTCTCTAAGGCCCACCGGGCCTCAACATTGCAACATCTCTCTTTCTAAGCCACGGTTTTTACACACCACTGATCTGTTGACCCGTCTGAGCACTCTGGGTTCTCGCAGACGAGAGCCCTCCGCCCCGAGGCTCGCCCTCTATAACACACAAAATTATTCGAGGCCCTGCTGCATGAACGCAACTATAGTTAGCACGTGACCTGTCCTCCACCTGTGCAGGCCAGGGCTAACTTAAATTGATGGTTCAGTGTACTATAGCAGAATTCGCCGGGGTCGGTTTTTCGCCCCCATCTCCCGCCCAACAGTCCGCAAAAACACACTTTATTCAAAATAGGTTCTAATTGCGTCTGCTTGACCCAGTTCCGGCGTCCCTGCGCGCGGCTCCATTCTAATGCCGTCCCATCGCTTTTCCTGTCATGTTGCTTTAATTTCCTGGTTTATATCGCTGCGCGTTTCTGCCGCGCGCTCCTTTTATTGGGTTGAACTGCATAATTCAGTGTTTTTATGTTCTATACTTAGCAGCTCCCTCCGGGGGGCACCCCAGCGTGCTGCAAACATGCTAAGGGGAAGTGAAGTGTTCGGGCCATGCGGTGAGATATTCCTCGGAGCCCTTGCCTTGAAGACGCTATTCCCGTTTAAAGAGTTCCCCAGGCAGCCTTCAAAGGAACAGCCTGCGCGGGAGACGCCGGGTGAGCCCAGGGACCGCCATCTTTAAAGGGACTCCTGAAACAGCCACAAAGGGAGGAAGCAGGGATGAAAAAGAATCTGCAAGAGTGAGATACAGAGACAGGAAGTGCAAGGAAGTTGCGTCATAAGGTGGAATCAACACTGGCAGCCTTGGTATTCAACAACCATGGCATGCTGCGAGCTCCTAACTTCTTAATGACACCGCAGCCATACACGGAACAGCCGATGACTAATGACACTGCCACATGTGTGCCCTTTTCCATTTGGATATTGCCAACTTAGGTCACATTCTATATTGCTCTGCCATTTTACACTGAACTCTACCACTGTCCGACTCCTTGGCATTATAGCCGACTACCGCTAGTTCCCAAAGCACAATCGGAGTGAAATAGCCTTGAAAAAGTCCTATTGACGAAGTACGTGTCGGCTGTACTTGATGTCTTCCATATCTGCATTGACTATGATCCTCAACGTCTCATCCAATAGAAAAATATGTGTACAATTTATGAGATATTTCTACATACTTGTTTGGATGTTATAAAGACCCTAATTTTATGAAAATGTTTAACTATATCCTCACACTGAATGGAAACTTGTGCTAATGCTGTTATCACATGTAGAATAAACAGAAATGCCTCTGTCTAACCTTCTACCTACAATCAATATACATCAGTTACTGTTTATCATTGATATATTTGGGAGTGCTTCAGACAATTTTCGTAGCTCTTAGAAAAACTGCTGGCTCCCGCAGGTACTTAAAAATAAAATCAGCACAGAGTACACTCAATTTTAAATCCAGTGGATCCTTTTTTTGAAAAACAGCATTGATCCCAGAGGGGTCTGAGGTAGTGCTGCAAACAAGGAGGCCCAGGATGAGACCAACTAGTATTCCCAGATGTGAATTCTGAACTACAGGAACTGAAACTGAATATCTGTAGCTGTTTATATTCCCATTTAGAAGATATGTTCAGAGGGGACAAGCCGTAAAGATGGTTTATCTCCATTCTCAACCATATCCCAAATGTCACCAAGTAAGCCGTTTCTTAAACTGAATGTAGAAAGGACTTAGCTGCTAATAGGCAATATCAAGACTCCCTCTCCAACAGCCAAGATGACATCGTTAGGTGTGACCATAGTATCAGGGTTCATCTTTTAAGCACAAATTCACAAAGGTAACAAGCACATTTCACAATCCTGCTCTTTGTGTGAGGTCTTGACTTTTCTTAAGTTGTGGCAGAATCTTTGGTGATTGCTTCTCACATCTTGCCTAGGTTAGACTATTGCACGTAGATCTTTATTAGTTTGTTTTAGTACCAGCTCAATGCTCTAGGGCATGGAGAACTTCAGCAGTGCTTAAAAAAAAAATCCAAGCCAGGGCCCTCGCCAGGAGGGCACTGCAGATAGCGCTGCGCATTGCCCCTGCCAGCGCTGACAATGACAGTACCAGCACAACTACTAACTACCGCACTCCTACAAGTGTGACAATTCAGACTAGTCTAGGCTGCCAAAGCTATAAGAATGGCTAGGGTGGCAGGAATTAGTCATTTTTTTTTTTTCCGAAAACCTTTATTGTACATAAAAACTCAATACAAACATGGGCCTACAACCACCAGGGCCGGCCGCTAATATATACATGTTCAACAACGTCAAGGCAGCAACAGGCCCCCTGGGGCTCAGCCGAATTAACAAATTAATGAGTGCACCTCAGAGGTTATCAGGATACATAAATTTTAGAAATAGAAACAAAAAAATAAAAATAAAATAACACCAAAAAGCAAGGCGGAAACCATCGAAAAAGGGCGTCTAACCACAGCCGGGGGACCACACAATACATACTCCACCCTCGGGTGGTCAATGAGGATGATCAAGGGGGAGGTGGGGGCGACGGGAGAGCCACAACCATCTACAGGTAAAATGTAATAGTCTGGGAACCTCAGGATCAGGGGGACAAGGCAGCATCAGATGTGTCCACGAGGGGGGTTGTGCAGATGTTCCCTCGGTACGCGTTCCACTGACCCCAGATTCTACCCCACGCCCCCGGCTTAATTAGTAATTTTTAATGTATATTGAATGAATGAATAACTGGTGTTGTCCTGATCTCTAAATTAGATCGATAGTGCCACCATGTGGTAGACTTTCATAATACCGGTGTTTACAAGTAAGTACTGGTGCAGAGCACCGGAAACCACCGGCTCAAATTACGTATTGAACTTTGGTGTTAAAACATTTATTTCAATGAACAGGTTTGATCACAAGTCTACAGGTAGGATTAGTTTTCTTTGGCTGGCAGTGAAACACACAGTAGGGTTTGTTCAGCCAGTCTGATTGGTTTACATACCCTTCCATGATCTAGATCCTTCGGTTCTGTCTCATTATCAGCTACACTGCCAGTCGAGAAGAATCTTGAGATTCAGTGAACTATTATTGTTATGGTAACCTGTGATAAAGAAAGCCTTGATGTGTGGGGGGATCCTTTTGCAATCTTGCAAAAAAGTTGTAGAACAACCTCTATCCCCACTTATGGCAAATCAGAAACTTCTTGGCATATAGGAAAGCCTTGAAGACTTTTCTTTTTAAGATGTTTGATTAAATTGCCTGCCTGTGTCGTCTAGTCCTCTCTGTCTTCCCCTTCATGCCATATGACAACCCCACTAAAACTGCATTAGCCAACCCTAACTCTAGCTATCAATGCTAAATGACAACATACCAGATGGCAATGTACATGATGGTGATGTAAAAGTAAATGGCAATATACATGTGACTAAATAAAAATGTAACTGTGGGGAGACTACACAACATGCTACAAGACTACTCTTTTGATATGAATTCTTTAGAATAGGAATTAAAGGTTCTGTGATGTAAGTTCAGGTGATGACATCAAAGGGTCAATGGGTAGGTGATGGCTCTCCTGCTGACCAGTGATCAAGTCAAACAATGACCCTGTGTGGCAATATTTACAATGTTTAATTTCTATCATGCCAATGGTAAGCATCTGAAGAGCTAAAAAAATGTATGAATGTATATTCCCTCTGTTGACCCTGGAGTGTGTCTTACACCAAACACTTCAGCATGTGTCTGAAGGTGGTGACCAATGTGGCTGTCCAAATTTCCAAATGGACTTATGGCTTGATTACGATGGTGGTGGGGCTGCCACCACCAGGCCGTTGGTGGCAGTCTCACCGCCATCCAGCCCATTGGTCTGACTGCTGCATTAGGATGCAGACGCTCCGAGCTTGGCTGTCCGGGGGAAAGACCACCGCATCCGACAGGATCAAGGATCCATCAGGTCGGCGGTCAGACTCCTATTCCCTGCAAAGAGGGTGGTGCCTGCTCATGCACCGCCGTAGGGATTAGGATGTGCCTTTCCACCTGCCCTTTCATGGAGGTTCACCCACCATGAGAAGGCAGGCAGAAAGTGACGTTGGGGGCCCTTAGCAGGGATGTTTTAGATGCGTACATTTTGTATTGCGGCATGTGCTGCGGGCTGCTGCACATGCCGTAAAACAAAATATATATATTGCGACTGCTGAGAAGGCAGTTGCATCGTAATGCGGGCAGCGGGACCGCCAACTTCTAGTCGGGTGGTCCTGCTTCCGCCACAGTCGGATGTCAGTCTGACCGGCAACGTAATCAGGCCCTAAATTACATGTCATTGCAGCTTGCACAGAAAAGAGCATCTTACCATTTGAATGTGAGTTGTGGGAAGAAGATGGTGGGATATTTTGAAAAACATTTGGCCACATTCTGTAGATCTGTGGGTGGTACCCCTATATTTAAGAGGCACGGTAGATCAGGCTTACCTATTAGATTTAATTTATTCTTATGTAGCGCAATAACAAAAGTGAATTGGAACTTCGTAAGGATCTTGATGTGCTGTACAAAGGTATTGTTCTTGGAGACAGGAGTTGTCGCTGCAATAAAACACACTGTGTTTTTTTCATTTATACTAACTGTGGGCCTAATTCACAAAATGTGAAATTACATGTGTGTGTAACTTTAAACTTTTTCTGTATCCACAAAACTGCTTTTCAATAGTAGGTTTACAAGTATGAAGACTCCCTGGTTGGGACTGACAACTCAGCACATAAAAAGATAGGCCTGTCCTCTCTTTTTATGTGCGAAGCTCTCTGGCTCAACTGCGGAGTCTCCACACTCATAAACATACAATTAAAATGCAGTTTTGTGAATATTGAAAATGCTTAAACTTACACAACTGTGTACGTTTACCTTTGTAAATCAGACCCTAAGTCTCTACCCTAATCTTGCAAAATGCTCACATGCCCCCTTTGCATCAACTGAGCAAATTTTCAGCTGGAATTCTGTTCACAAGTGGGGGGTACACAGATTTTCACCATCATTTCTGGCAGTTCAGACCACTTTTCCTCCCAGATCGCCTGTCATAACCAGCGCCTATCAGTGGTTGAGAAACAACTGGCTGCGGCTCAACACAGGGGTAAGTTGAAGTAATTTACTTCTCCAACAGTGGGTTTTAGAGATGTATGACAAGTTTGCTTCTGTCCCTTCGTTATTCTCAGACCTTTTTAACCTACCACAAGGTGATGTAAACAATCCTGGATCTTCTTGGAACTGCACTGGTTTCATGAGATGGACACTTTAATTAAATCTCGCCTCGGATAATGTAGAACTATGTATTTCCATTGGTTGCCTTATCTTACCCAGAGTGTACAATGTAACCATAATGAGTTAGGGAAATGCCACCTTGTGTTCAACACCAGCGGATTGGTTGACAGTGCCAGTCCAAATGAAGTGTGGAATGTTATTTAATGCTTAAGGCGCTGCATGAGTAGACACACGATTACCTAGTTAAATAAGTAACGAGTTGTGTTCTACCATGACCATTACAATCTCTTGAACACTACTTCCTTACTGTGACCCCATCTCATTGAGTTCTGCTTAGGAAACATTGATCCTTGTCCAAGCCCTCTTGGTATGGAACACTGCTACCTGGCACTCACACTAGAGCAGTGATACTCAAAGTGCGGCTCTTTTGACCTTTAAATGTGGCACCCTTGGTGAACAGCAGCACCAACTGCTATTTATTTGCTAGCACTAATATTTAGAAAAATGTGTTAAATAATTGAGCAATTGTTATTAACCAGCAAATAAATTCTTGCCTGTTTATTTAACATGTTTTTTGTACCTCCTAACACAATCCATGACCCTTCGGCCAACCTGCTGGCATCAGTGCGGCCCTTGGGCACACCACAAACCGTACTTTGTGGCCACTGGGCAAATGTTTGTGAGTACCCATGCACTAGAGGATATGTGACCATCCTTCTAATCACTTCTCAAGTGGTACACAAAATGTTGATTACACCAGTGTAATCCCCTACAATTTAGTGAATTTCATGTTTATTGTTACGCGAAATTCATAAAATTACTCTATTATACCACGTGGCATTATGCAGGGTTTGCAAGAACATTTAGCGCAGGAGCACAGAAACAACACGTATGACTAGAACGCGGGTGTCAATTTTTCCCGGCAGTGTTGTTTTTTTGTGCTATCTTTTTAATGCAAAATATGTCCTTGAATCTACAATGGCTGCGAAGGAGCAGTTGTTAGCAAAATATATCGCTATATGCCAGTTTTACATTTCTCGTAATTTCATGTAATTTTTGCAGATGTTCTCAAATTATGTAAAAAAGGGAAGTTCACGCAAACATAGTGTCATCTCTTTGAACAGATAATTATTTACTATTGTGAAATATATTGTACCAGTACAGGAGAGGTTCGGTATACCAGGCTGGCTGAGGTACCCCTTCCTGCCCACAAAAAATATATTGTATAAAATCTAAATCTAAAAACAATAACGAGTGTTGTGGAAGTGGATGAAGCGCATCTTGATGAAAGCATGGCACCCTGGTTCCTTGTTTGCAGAAGAATGAGTCAGCATGTTGGACCTTGAAGCCACCTCCCCCAGTAGGACCTGTTTGTTAGACAGGCTTTGAGAGGGCCAATCAGCTCGCATCACGACATCTGCTTTTACCATGATGGCACTGAAAGAAAATGAGTACCCTATGGGTTCGCACGTGCCCCCTTCAGCCCGTGTAAACAAGGCCCCAGGCTGTGAGGAACCAGCTACACCTCCTGCTGAGCACTGGGCAAGGACCCCCTTGTTTGTGGCAAGCTCAGCCAGGCACCTCTCCTACGCAAGTACCATTGAAAGCACAGCTCTGTTTCCATAACTAGGGAGCTACATCACCGCTCAAAGGGGTGCCAGGCTGGAGGTGGTCAGAGTAATCAGTCAATGAAGGTATTGTTTATGCAATTATATGGGCATTTACAGCTCAGAGCTCAGGAGCTTCACCTTCCTCAGTAGGCGCATCAATCTATGACTGCTTGCAAAAAACAAAACTGGAGTAGATGATGATACCCTTGTCCATGCAGAACTTTATAAAAGCTGTTGGCTCTATTTCCAATGTGACGTCTGCGTCTGTAATATAGTAAAGTAGTTTAGGCAAAGCCAATAAGTCTAGCAAAGACAAGAGTGCAAAGTTTTCATATGTAATATGTGAAAAAATAGAAAAAATATGAACATAAAGGAGTGGACCAGGGCTCTTCTTTTCAGATGGCTGTACACATATGATCTGGCAAAATGCTATCCCTCACACTGCAAGACAGGTAATGGATGAAGGGGGCTGACAGATTGGTCCAGGCTGAAGGATGTGAAGGGCAGAAGGGTGTGTGTAAGAGTGTGTGTCTGTCACATTGTGACTCCATGTCTAACTCAATCAATAGTCACACGACCCGGAGCAATCAAGTATTATCACTCACTCAGATCAACTCTTACCTAGGTTACTCACAGGAAGCTGACAATGTCAAAACTGTCAACTTACACAGTCTTGGTTAACTTTCCAACAAAGATAGTTAATCAGGACTCAGTCACTTCCAATTCCACTCATATTATGGATGTCATTGTTGGCACAAGCAGCAGCATACATCACACAGATCACACACGCACAAGAGCAAGGTTGAGCCTAATGGTCTGTGCATTATCTAATATCCAACCTCTCCACCGCGGAGTTACTGAAACAGCACTTCCACATCTCTAACTCATGCACCATCAATTTTAAAGAAAGAGCAATAACTTCATCAAATAACTTATTCACTTCATCACCAGTTTATCCATCAATCACATAAAAAATATCCACTCTGTGACGCCAACCTACAGACAGTCCCCAAAAAACCTAATAACTCTCTTCGCTGTCTCCTAGACACCCCTGATATGAATCATTACACACAATAATTAAACCTATGTACCCTTGGCATCGCCTTTATGCCCACAATCCACTGAACCCATCCACAAATCTACTGCACTGTGCCACCTTATTCCCCATCAAACAGCCACCAACAACTCAACATGGCAAATACAGACTATACAAGCAACATTTGTCACACTCTAGCAAAATCTTTCCACTTCCTATTACCAGCCCTACCGCCACCTTCCAATCAACCGTCAATGTAAACTCACTCCAAGACACCCCCAAACAGCACCACTGTTGCGACTTAGAAGATTCATTGTGTCTCAGAGTCCTTTAGCCGGGCAAGTCAGGATGCTGAAGCTGACTAGCGTGACTCAAAGTCAAATACATCATCAAGACCTCACAGAAGCCGTCAGTTTTGGTGCCAAAAGCTCCATGTAGGACAAAGCAGGATTTGGTACCTGCCAAGATCATTTCGCCACTGATGTATATTATGTACCTCATTGCAATGGTCCAATGTTTGTCCTTTGGATTTACTCATTTTTTTGGTTCTGTAATTCCTCTAGCATGGCGAAAATACTCTTAGCATAGAAAACCAGGGTGGCTTGCCCACCAAGGTTGCATCCTTCCTGGGGAAGCCTCTGTACATTGTCTTGGTTCTCCGGAGGGGGGAAAGAGGCTAGCAACATATTTACTAAAACTATAGTTACAAAAAGCGGTCTCAATTTGCATACCAATTTGTTGGGCCAGTAAATTACTTTGTGAACCGAACTATGTACTAATAGATCAATTCATAAAATAACAATTCAAAAGGGTAGCAGAATAATCTGCCTAATTAAGCAGGCTGCAAATTGTGTCTCCCTTCGATTGGTTGGATGGATGGTGGCCTGCAAGGAACTGCCTGTCTATGCATTTCAAAACAGAAACATCTTTTTTATAAAGCAGTCCGATTTCAATAAAAGAAGTGGGGCTGATTTTAAAAAGAAAGAAGTTTTGAGTTTTGAAAAACTTCATTGAGGGTTGGCAGTGGTCCCTTGGACAACAGAAATACTGCCATCCAATTTTATTGTGAAGGAATCCTAAAGGGACACCTTTCCTTTTGCGAAGAGTTACCAGCCCAGCTTCAGAATGAATAACTTATCAATGGCTTGAGACTGGAATTACGATCACAAACCATTGATAGACAGGGAACCGATTCGGTATATGGAAGCACCACCCAAAGCACACTTCTTCCAAATACCGAATCGCTATCCATTTCTAAACACATTTTACGATTGAGAAACAGTTTTCCTTATAGTAAAATGTGTTTTGTGCATTTCAAAACGATTTTTATCAGGTGGAAGCCCTCTGATTTACTGAATAAGAGTGGGGGGCTATTGGAGAGGGAGCTACGACCGGAAAAAGTTGCCCGTAAGACCCCTATCATTCTAGGGCTGGAAAACATTCTCCTGGTCACTAAGAGAACCCTCAGATTCTAAGGGCAGACTACTAAGCACCAGGTTCTTCTCCAGCCAGGGCTCACTCAGTGTACACTTCACAGTGGTCAGCTGTGGCATATTCAAGTGCGGTTCCTACTTTAGCATTTAATCTTCTTAATCATTGATGTTTCTTACCAGGTCCACAAATGTTCAGAAGAGGTGGTGGTGAAGCCCAGTCTTATCCTGTGTGTGCTCTAGGCAGTGACTAGAGACTGCCTACACCCAATCCTGACAACTTTTCCACCAAAACGCAACCTCCGTTTCTGCACTTCCTTTCTCAGATTACTACAAAACTTCCCAGGATCCCACAACCAAGATGTCCTTTGCCCTCCTCCATCTGCAAAAGTGGTGTCCATCCTTCATACACCTTATTGAGGAAATTATCCTCCCCACTCACAGTTCTGGAACTGGGTTCGCTAGGTCTGTGCTTGGAGCACAGACAAAAACTCTAGGGGAGGGGTGTAGGCATGGATGGTTTCATTTTCAGAGAACCCCATTTGGCATCTCCAGTACAAAAAGAGTAACTGTTGAGGCTTTCCTGGGAGTTTGCATCAGTTCCTGTCCTCCTCCCAGATTACTAAAACCTGCTAAGTGGTCACTGCTGACCCCACTACAGCCTCCCTGCTCTGAGAGGCAGCCCAGTGCCCTATGATGCTTGAGAATAACTATTCTGTATCAAAAAGATGGTACTCTTAGCTTATCTGTGGATGAAATCTGGAGTAAATGGCTCTTTAGTTGCATAATCTGGAAACGAACTGTAATGGTGCCTGTAGGGGGCAAGGGGAAAGAGAAACCTGCAGCAGACATTGCCAACTGCAAACTAAGTGAAATTGGTAGGTCAGAAGTACGAATTCACCGAGCACTGGCCCTCTTCTTCCTCTGTGGAATGAGCTAGGCTGTACCAAGAGGGTGGGTACTGGGTTTGCAATGTGAAGGTCAGTGATTTCAGACTCCTGGACAGTGCTTAATTTGAGACAGTGCTACTGGCTCATTCCAGGTTCTAGAACCAGAGAAGAATGTATTTGACTTGAAAAACAGCACTCTGTGCTCGCCCAGGAGCAGATCTTTGTACAGTTCCAGGTGCATTACCATACAAATCAGCAGCTGGGGGTAAATGCAAGAAACCCAAGACATTAGACCTCTTAGTACAAGAGACATATGTGAGTGACATATCTATTTCCAAATGTAGGCAGATGAATCACAAATTCATAGACCCCTTCAGAATGAGGCAGACCTGACTATTATTCCTAAATGCCTTAACCACGCCCACCTTTAGATGCAGGAGAGGTTGCTCTATTTAAACCGAGTTCAAATAGAGATCATAGGGTTGGATGTGGCTAAATCTCTCTGTTTACAAGGCCCTTAGCCTGGGAGTGGCAGTGGGCACACCACCGACAGAAAAAAGAGGGGTACTATCTTTGATGCAGATCTCATATTTACTTCCCAGATCAATTCAGCACCCTGATAAAGGACAGCGATTTTCAGACCACTTTCCTTCATAAAGGCATCCCCTCCTTTAAATCCAAAAGCATTAAGAGCTCACGAGCGCTGGAGGTCAGGGGCCAGATTTATCAAATGCTTGCATTGCCCTTGCCTTGCTTCACGCAAGTAAATGCATGGGCAATCCAAGCCCTTAAGAGAGATTTACTCTGCCGTGCAAAGCCACCGTGCATGGCATAGCAAATCTTGGAGTAACGCAGCTGCCTTGTGTTACTTTGCGCTCGGTTGGAGAGTGGGTGTTCCCACGCATCCACCCATGTATTTAGGCGCATTCCCAGATTTATTAACACTAGTAAAGTTGGGAATGCGTCCAACTGCTACGCCTTCCCAGGAGAGGCGCAACGAGGAGAAATATTTTTATTTCGCCTCATTATTTCCTCTTTCTAAGTGTGCTCCATTCTGTAGCACATTTAGAAAGTGGAAGAAGCTTCTAAGGATTGTTTTTGTGTAGAAAGGTGTCCCTTCCTTCACAAAAAAACAATCCTGGGTGTAAACGCGAGCACCCTTGTACCATGGCGCAAGGGTGACTGTATTGGTGTTTAGTGGCCAAGTGTAAAGTTGTGAAGCATCAAACTCTACATTGCATGTGGCTGATATGCAACCTTTTTTTACACCTTTACAATGAACATTGTTTGGTTGCATTACAATTTGGGTAGACCTACTAGCTCTAAGATTCAACTTGGGAATTAATTAATTTTATCCTTAAACCGAGTTGATATGCAACTCTCTTTGGCTCTGTGGACCCCCTATTTTTTAATACTCTGTATTTTTTAATACTCTGTATTTTTTAATACTCTGAATGTTGTCTGCGCTGGGGTTGCGATTCATATCACGCTTTGTGCCATCCTTTCGATTGCACCTAGAGGAGTTTACATTCTAGCCCTCTAACAAACTAAATGGCGTTGTCCATCTTCTATGCCGATGCAGACGTCTTCCACGCTGGTCACGTGACTTGTGGGCCGGTTCCAGGAAGTCGAGCAGCATCGTCTCGGCATTTCTCTACACTACATAAACTCAGACTTTTTCATCGTCCGATGTCTCCGGGCTAGGTGGTACTAATGAGGTTGATCTGCCTGGCTGAGGACTTGGATGTAGTGAGTACATTGTTTCACTCGCTATACGGTGATTTATGCCAGGTTGTGATGTTACAGGGATAGTAATGTCATGTGGTTTCCCTGTTTTCTTCTCTCCCGACTTCAGCTGTTCTGTAGTCCCGCCACCCACTTTCTTGCCTAAGGAGCAAAGTTTTTCATTTTAAAACGTAAGCCTTGTTTATTCTCCATTTTACTCCATGTGCCACAGTTTAAGTGTCGGCTAATTGGCATAATTGAGGAAATTCACTCGTTTTATGCATGATGGATCGGAATGTCTATCTTACAAAGATTTTGAATTCCTTCACGATTCTGTCAACACTGATCAATGTACAAAAGTAACTCTCCTATGTTAGCACACTGTCAGCCATATGCATCAACCAAACCAAAAGCGATTCCTTAATAGCGAGAAATAAGGAATCGTTATTAAGGAATCGCTATTGAGCATGCATCAACAGATTCGGTAAATTTTAGCGATTCCTTAAAAATCGCTATATTTACCGAATAATCAATACCGGGGCATGCAAACTCCGAATTAGCAAAATCGCAATTGACCGCGTCGCTCCGGGAACGTGCAGATGACATCACCAACCAGGAAATACTGCAGCCCCACCCTCATTGCCTCGACAGAGGAGCAAACAGGAGCTGTGAGTGAAGCCTGCCTGTGCAGAGTAAAGCCACACCGACTGTTTAAAACCCAAAAGCTATTCAACATGGAGAAGGAAGTGCCATCCAGCGCTGAGTCAGCACGCAAGCGCAAGCGCAAGTTCTCTGACAGGGAGCTGGAGTACCTTATAGAGGGAGTCAGTTGCAAGCACGATCGCCTTTTCGGTAAGCTGTCCCTCAAGGTGCCTGAGCAGGAGAAGCGGCGCATATGGCTGCGCATCCGGGAGAGGGTGAATGCAGTTGGTGTAACGCCCCGCAGCATCGACGACCTCAAGAAAAGGTGGTACGACCTGCGGAAGCGTGCCAAGGAGAGGATTGCGGAGAGGCTCCGGGAGGCGAGCAGGACCGGAGGCAGACCTTCAACAGTACAATCCAACACTGCCCTGGAGGACCTGGTGGAAGGGACGATCGAGCGGGAAGCCGTCGTGGGAGTGACCCAGATGGACACGTCCGGCGCAGCCACAAGTGCCCAAGGTAAGATGCATGCCTGTGCCCATACCCAGCATAGCGTAAATCCATTCCCATGCCCCCAGCAAGTCCTGAGTGTGTATGCAGCTTTGGGCCACACAGTTTTACTCTTAACACTAGTGCATCCTGGGAGTTGTAGTCTAGTCAGCCCAGTGTGCATGTACAGGCGTAAATACAATTACGGATCACTACATCAGTTGAACAGGGATGTAGACTGTTTATTTAGTGGATCACAGAGGGACATGTACGTGTACAACACTACGGAGGTGTAACTATCCCACTAACCATGCACTGTTTCACACACAGATGCATCTCCTGGGGAATCGGACGACAGCGGCCAGCTGATCATATCTGAGACACCGGTGGATTCCGACATGGAGACAGCGCAGGATGCGCATCCATCACCTCCACCTGCCACCCCACCAGCACCAGCACCACCAGCACCAGCACCACCAGCACCAGCACCATCCACACCAGCTGCAGCAACACCAGCCACTAAAGCGCAGAGGCGCAGGTCCCAAGTAGCGCCCTTGCAGGTGATGGAAACACCCTCCACACAATTGGGACAAAGTCTGCGCACCATCACACCGCCTGCAGCACCACCTGGACGCGCCAGACTCCAACAGCGGCGCAGGGCTCGGCCAAGTTCTGTCTCCTCAGGCGACCTTGATCTCCCACACACTTCTGCCATCGAGGAGAGGATGCTACGTGTACAGCGCCTGCAGGGACGATACATGGCAACAATTAGCTCGAATATCGTGCGCCTTGCTCGGGAAATGCGTGCCATGAGTGCGGCGGTTAGGGACATGTCCACTGTAGTGGCAGAGGGCAATGTGTACCTCAGGGAGGACATCCAAGAGCTCACCCGTGCCATGAGGGAGGGCCATGAGTGCGAGAGGAGGAGGCACCGTCAGCAGTTGTTGCGGTCCGCGGCCTCTACAAAGGCCAACACACGTCTTAGCAACAGCACCGCAGTGTTGACACGCCGCTCTGTGTCCTTGCAGGTGGACCTTGGGCACTTTTGCGGGGATGTAGCAAAGGCACTAGGGCAGATGACCGCTGCTGTCGAACACCTACAGAGCGGCACATTCAGTGCTGGTGCATTGGGAGGGGAAGATGGCAGTGAGGCTGCCTCGAGTGTCAGCAGTGTGTCAGTGGCAGAGGCCAGCACCAGGCGCCGCAGTTCACGGGCCTCCACGGGGACAGGGCGTGGTGAGGCGTCGGAGACACCTGAGCGGAGGCTTGGTGTACGTGGCAAGCGCCACTAGACAGAATTACAGGCCTACCTGACCGTGGTGGGGCAACCATGGTCCTCCCCTTCCTGAGTCTGCACAGCCGTGATTTTAACGCACATTTGTTTTAACTTCTTACATGTGGTGCATTTTTTCCATTGCTTGTTTTGTTGCACATACCGCAGTGCTACTGTGCATTAAACAGTTGCACCCCCAACAAATTAGTTATGTATCATTCTCACCTGATTCAGAAATGATGTTGCATGATGTATGTCCGCCTCCTATGGCCCTCTGCTGTGTTAGGGACGTGTGCCTGTCGGTGTTGGGTGGGTGGTTGGTCATCCCTGTGGTCCCTATTCCTGTCAACCTCTATGGGTATCCCCCTTCTGGTCGCAATGTTGTGCAGCATTGCACATACGGCAATAATCCGGCAGCAGGTTTCAGGTTTGCATAGCATGGCGCCGCCAGTCTTGTGTAGGATTCGAAAGCGACTCTTCAGAATCCCAAATGGCCTCTCTATTACATTCCTGGTGCTAATGTGTGCTGCGTTGTAGCGTTGCTCCTGTGGGGTTGCTGGATTGATGTATGGGGTGAGTATGAAATCACGCAGGGCGTAAGCACTGTCACCTAGAAGATAGAATTCAATGGAAGGACAAGTTATTCAAAGGTGAGCTGTATTTTACAGTATCAGAGGAGTGAATCCATACAGAGAGGACAACAGGAGACCAAGTTTGTAGGAAAGAGTTGTATTTTCAACACATGATGAACATATTGCGTCATATGTACATATCATATAGGTTAAAAAGCACTGCGTGACACTTAGTGAAAGTGTAACCGAAAGAATACTGTGCACAAGTGCTCGTGGAGTTTGTGACGGCGCAAGTGACACATAAAGTGGTATATACAGCGGTGAAACGGCGCAACAGGGAGAACAATGGTACTTTGAATATGCCAAAGTTAGGGCATTTACACAATAAATGTATGAGATTTCAAAGGACAGTAGAGCAAATGCCCATGTTTGTAAATGCGCCAACAGTAACGCTGTTGAAGTCGACGGCGTTTCGGCCCGTAACACTCATGGCCATCATCAGGACTGGTTACACATATTTTGAACAGTGCTAGGGTAAAGGAAAACAATTCTCAAAAGCTGGACCAAAGAGGGAGAAAAGGGGACAGTCGTACAAATGGTGGTGAGCACGGCGACGTATAGTCACCATTCCTTGGCCCCGGTCTCTAGTTACTCTATGCCTGGACTTTTCTGCCAACTCGGGCACGCCCCACTTTACTCTTGTGCCGTTGTGATACCCGCTCTCGCCTTCACCACTCGACCGATCACTGTTCCTTGGCCTTTCTGAACACCGGCACCTATGGCCATACATAAGACCCGTACCTACGGCCACTATACGTCGCCGTGCTCACCACCATTTGTACGACTGTCCCCTTTTCTCCCTCTTTGGTCCAGCTTTTGAGAATTGTTTTCCTTTACCCTAGCACTGTTCAAAATATGTGTAACCAGTCCTGATGATGGCCTTGAGTGTTACGGGCCGAAACGCCGTCGACTTCAACAGCGTTACTGTTGGCGCATTTACAAACATGGGCATTTGCTCTACTGTCCTTTGAAATCTCATACATTTATTGTGTAAATGCCCTAACTTTGGCATATTCAAAGTACCATTGTTCTCCCTGTTGCGCCGTTTCACCGCTGTACATACCACTTTATGTGTCACTTGCGCCGTCACAAACTCCAAGAGCACTTGTGCACAGTATTCTTTCGGTTACACTTTCACTAAGTGTCACGCAGTGCTTTTTAACCTATATGATATGTACATATGACGCAATATGTTCATCATGTGTTGAAAATACAACTCTTTCCTACAAACTTGGTCTCCTGTTGTCCTCTCTGTATGGATTCACTCCTCTGATACTGTAAAATACAGCTCACCTTTGAATAACTTGTCCTTCCATTGAATTCCACGTTGAGACATTGTTGTCTGATATCATGTACTGCCCCAGTCTCACTGTGGTTTATGGGCTACCTCCTGTGGTCTGATACTACCTAGAAGATAGAAGCAAAGACTTAGCAATGGTGAAGTTCATACATGTGTGGTGTTCATGTTGGGAAGCGGGATTTGTACGTACCAAGCAGGAGTCCCTCTCCAAATTCTCCGTTGAGTAGACACCTGTGGATTCCACTGTTGCGGAATATGTAGGAGTCGTGTGTGCTCCCTGGGAATTGTGCCACTAGGTCCGTTATGATGTTATTGGCATCGCACACAACCTGCACGTTGATTGAGTGGTATGACTTGTGGTTACGGAATATGTACTCATTTGCTGCCGGTGGACATATGGTGATATGCGTACAGTCGATGCATCCAATTACATGGGGGAATTGTGCCACCTGGTAGAATGCCTGTTTGTTGCGGTCCAACTGCTGTGGGGTTGTGGGGAAGCTGATGTGGCAGTGTAGCATTGTCAGCATGGCATCTAGGAATTTCTGGAAGAAGTGTGAGAGTGCGCTTTGCGATACGCCTCCGGCTACCGCAATTACCCCCTGGAAACTTCCTGAGGCCAGTAGGTGCAGGCTGCATAGGACCTGGACGTGCGCAGGGATTGCATTGGTCCGGTGTGTCTGGTGCTGCAGTAATGGTTCCAGTTCTGCAATGAGGCGCATGATCATGGCACGATTGAGTCGATACTTCTCGTACACCTCGTCCTCATTCTGGCCGAGCAAGGTGATGCGCAGTCTGAAAACTCTCTCCTGGACCCGTCTCCTGCACTGTCCTGCCGCATTGATACGCATCCTCCTTGCAAGCACGTAGAGGGCTGCCATTTTGTGGTAGCCAACAGGGTCTCCTTGGCCACATTTAAGGGGTTGGTGATTACCACAATCTGTTGCACCTGTAGAATCATTTTTTTTTATTCACATATTTTTTTTTTAACTTTACCTCCAGGTTCTGATTCCCCTTATTTAGCTCATGCTAAATAGCGATTTTGGGGATTTTCGGTATTTGCGACTGTTGTTGCATTGGGTAGCGATTCGTTATTTGCCATTGGCACTTGCCGGGAGCTATTAGTGATTTCGGTGATTGCTAATTCGGTATTTAGCGATTCGGTATTTTTGCATGTTGGTTAATTGCGATTCGGTATTTTACCGGATTTCATTTAGCGATTCGTTATTTGCTCATAGTTTTGGTTGATGCATTGGGATTCGGTTTTTTTTAATCGCTAACGGGTGTTATTAGCGATTCGGTATTTTACCGACTGGATTTTGGCTTGATGCATGAGGCTGTGTGTGTCTACGTGCTGTTGATTTTTCATTTAGAAATGTACTAATAGCGGTTAGATGATGTAGCGCTTTAGTAATACAAATAATAGAAGTACTCTAGATTGTACTCTGTTTTCTTCCAGATATCCTGAGGCCATTGTGGATTTTTCGAGGCCCCATATGAAACCGTGAGTGTATCCGGTTCTTTGAACCTTAGGTCAGGGTAAGCCTTAGAGAGCTTATACCGCCAAGGTGACTTTTTGTATTGTCTACTAGGTCCTGAAGAAAGCTTTGTGACTAACAATAACAAGCTGAAACATGTCGACCATTTGTTTCGATACCTAATAGGATGTATCTGATCAATAATTATCAGTATAAGTCATCCTACACTGTTTTTAACCAGTGCCTGACTCGTCGTTATTAAAATTGTTTTTGGCGAATCCTTTGGGCATTTTTAATCTTCACATTCCCTATCACACACGAGAATTCTGTTTGTCTGATATCTGCGCTCCGCTGTAACCCAAGCGTTGAAGCACACCAGAGGTGCAGTAGGCACCCCTGGTGGAACCCTATGATGAAGCATGTCACCGACTAGGTCGGTGAGTGAGGGTTCTACGCAAATATCTGATTGATTTTTTCAGCAGCACTTCGTCAATTTACATATGCATATACATGTGTGTATACTTTTGTATGCTTATATGTGCATATATACTTAATTTTACCACTGGTATTTTATGCGCACACTCTTTTGTTGTTTAAAGTTCTAGCATAGGGGGAATAAGAGTGTGACTCACCCCTCTCTCTCTTGTTGTTTTCATCACACGTGCACAAGCACAGAGAGAGAGTAGGAATGCGCCATAGATTAGTAAATATGACACATTCCTACCCACAGCAAGTTGTCTTATTGCATTGCGCTGCTTCAAATCTTGAAAGAATGTACCCCCATGGGCTTTGCTACTGCTGAAGGACCTTCTTTTTAGAGAAGATCCTTGGACATACTATTTTTCGGGGCCTTCTAATAACCCTCAACTCTTCCCTCCAATAAGCAATATTGCTCCACTTCCACTCCGATCTCCTCCTGGAGCACTCCCAGTTCTCCACACCCGTATATTATCTGACCTCAACTCTCACTGTCCACTAAGGCCTGTCTCCATTGCAACTCTCCCAACCCCCTTTATCCACTAACCTTTAGCTGTCCCCAGCTGAACTATCTCCCTGTCAATGCACAATCAATAACAAAACCAGCTTAATTATCTGCAGCATACCTTCTAACTCAAAGCTACATCTCTTTTTCTTCCCTGAAACGTTTTAGGAGATGACAGATACCTGGTCCTCCATGAGGCAATACCCCTTGACAACCTCATCTGGAACAGCCCTAAGTAGACTATAGAAGGTCTACCCATTATATTCAAGGACCGCTTACAGAGCACTAGTTTTCAATAATTTAACAGAATAGAATAACATTCAATTCTGTTTTGCTGTTCTCCCGTGACTGCCTTCTCATGCTCATTCCTGTTGAGACATAGGAAGTCATTTAAAGGCTGGTATGTGGTACCTTTGCCTGCCAATCATCGGGTGCTATGGGCGTTGCTTGCTTGGTGGAGTACCGCCTGCCATGTGGTGCAAGCAGACAAATGTTGTTTTGGCCCAGGTCGCCAACCTTTTTGGTTTGGCAAAAACTAAACAAATCTCACTCAAAATCCTTACTATAATTAAACATAAACTACCACTGAATCATGCAGTGTAAAGATTTTTTTAAATTAAAATATATTCATTTAGTATGAACAATACTTATAAAAACACACTTTGTGTAATAAAATACATATATTCAGACATAACATATCAATTCAACATGATTAAAAACCATACAATTAATCTAATCAGAATAGAATAGCTACGTCATGGCTCAATGAATCTTCATCACCCTACCTAGATTTACTGGTCCCACCAAATTATAACATCGTTAGGCTTGACAGACTAATAAAAAAAGGGGGATGCGTTGCCTGCTTCTACCGTTCAGACCTCCTCGTTACTGAACTCCATGCCAGCCCCACGGATTCCTACGAATATCTTGCTCTCTCCATTTGTAATAACACTACTCAGCTATGCAAACTGCACATCTTCTACCACCTCCGAGGCAAGAACCACACTTTCATTGATCACCTCATGGAAACCATTACTGCTAAGGCTTCCCCCACTCCAATGAAATTTTCCTCGGTGACTTTAATCTGCACTGGAATGACCCCAAAGACCTCCAGGTCAACGCAGTCAAAGAATTCCTTGTTGACCAATAACTCACTCTAGCATGCACTCTACCAACTCACATAAAAGGTTCCACACTGGATTGGATCATCGCAAAGCCATCAGCGGTCAGGCTTAACTCAATAGTCCTGTGCGAGTGGTCAGACCACCACGTCATTACCTTCTTGATACCTGGCCTCCTCATGAAACAACCAGGGGCAACCTGTGAAACCGAAATGCTGGCTCAGAGACATTGAGAGCCTCAACCTCGAGAAGCTGACTGCTCACTGTGAGAATGACTCACACCCCTCTCCAATATCAACGACCACACAGAGCACTACAACTCGACTATGTCCAACATAATTGATGATCTTGCCCCGTTAAAGCTAAAAAGATGCCAAATCAAAGACAGAAACCCCTGGTTCAAAGGACCTCTCAATAACTAAAGGAGAGGTCTCCGGCTAACAGCAAGAAACTGGAGACTGCACCCCTCAGCCTCCCAACTAAAATTCTCCGTCAGACCAGAAATACATACAGCATCCTCAAATCCAAAAAAGAGTTCTTGCAGATCTGAACTGGAAACCGCTAAGAAAAAGCTCTTTGAAATGGTCAAACTCTAGTCAAACAAATTAGCCAAAACCTCCTAAGAAACTACAAAATCCCTAATAACCTGTGAGGAGTTCTCATCCTTCTTTACTGCCAAAATTAACTCTCTAGGAAACGAACTTAATGCTGCCTCTAACTTCGCAGCACCTCCTGCCGGGACCCATCTCTCTCCTCATCCCTCCAGGAAACACCCAAAATCCAAGCTCACTGGTCCAACTTTAAGGCATATGACGACCTCTCCATCTCGAAAATTCTATCCTCCATAAAACCGAATAGCCACTTCAATGACCCACTCCCCTCCAACTGCTTGGAAGCGACCTCCCCATTCATCATTACCATTTGGACTACAATCATCAACGCCTCCCTTCTTCAAGGATCCATACCTGACTCACTAAAAACCGGGCAAGTCATCCCCATCCTAAAAAAATAAATGAATCTTGCTATTCCAGACAGCTTCAGACCAATATCCAATATTCCTCTTCTGACTAAAGTGCTTGAGAAAGGTGTGCAACTTCAACTGAGCCAACACATTGCTAATTTCAACCTATTAGAAGAATTCCAATCTGGTTTGAGGCCAGAGCACAGCACGAAAACAACTATTCTTCACATTGTAGACGATGCTCTTCAAACCCTTGACCAAGGCAAAACCTGTCTCTTAATCCTACTGGATTTATCCTCGGCATTTAACACAGTTAACCATAAGAAACCACTGGAACGCTTTGAACACAGGATGGGAATAGGAGGTACGATCATCAAATGGTTTGGTTCCTTCCTCTGGAACTGCTCCCGCAGATTCTTAGTTAACAGCAACCTATCTGCTCCCTCCCCGTTAACAATCGGTGTCCCTCGAGGGTCAACTCAGTCCCCTACCCTCTTCAATCTCTATCTAAAACCGCTAGCTGAAATACTTCGCACTGCCAACATTTCCATTTACATGTACGCTGACTAAACCAAGATCTACACCAAAATATAATCTCTAGAGGAGATTAACTGTTTGAATGAGGCTCTGAAGCTAACTATTCAATGGCTCACCAGCAACCAGCTCAAACTGAATGCACAAAAAACAGAATTCTTTCTCATCTCCCCCTCTAATAACACTACTGACATCTTGGATTGGACTAACTCGATGACAGCACTTAACTGCACACCGACCATAGTGGAAGCTGGCAAATCTCTTAATTAACCTGAATATGTGTGACAACGTCAACTTGAATACTATAAAGAGAAAGCCCCCCCCCCCCTTGAAATACTTTGAGATCTAAGAGGAGGGTTCTATCCTGACAACACTTAATCAATACCCATTAACACATTGGAGTAAATACAAAAAACTATTTTAAACTCATTTTTATTATTTGTTTAAAAACAATTTTTATTTTATTTATACATATATGTCTAATAACACAATTTTGTCATTTAGTATTATTTAGATAGATTGAGTTGGAAGAATGTTTTTGTATACACATTCAATAACATCTAATGATTACACAAGAAACATTGATTACAAATGATACATTATTGCAAACAATATAATCATTAATTGTAGCAACCCCACAGCTACCAACAAATATCCATTCTCATCACACTCACTACTGCAAACATTCATCAATCTTCCTAATACTTATAAGTATTGGGATGAATGTTTGCAGTAGTGAGTGTGGTGAGAATAGATATTTGTTGAAAACTAAAACCCTTCCATTAAGCTGCAGACCTAAAAACGCAGTCCAGGCTTTAGTTGGCTCCAGGATTGAATACGTCTACTCAACCCTATCAGGCCTTCCCAATATCGCCGCTGCCCCCCTAAAAGATTGCCTCAACGTCGCAGCAAGACTCTTAACAGTCTCAAAAGGTTTTGGCCACATCTCTCCGCAACTGAAGGCACTGAACTGGCTCCCCTTTGAATCCAGAGTCCAGCTCAAACTGGCCTGTATCACGCACAAAGCACTATACACAAATTCCCCTGCATATCTCGCCAAGAAACTCTTGGCATCTGGGGGAGTCAGAAACTCTGGGTCCGCCAGAGACCTTGTGCTCCAGCCACCCCGCTTCCGTAAGGATAAAACCTATAACTGTGCCTTCTCTGGGGCCGCACCTAGAACATGGAACTCGCTGCCGTCCTCCATCAGAAGAGTCCCTTCTCTGTCAACCTTTAAAAAGGAAGCTAAAACTTTCCTAATGAGCAAATTCCTCCCATAATTCTCTCTTACCGCGCACTCTGCTCTGCGGTATTGCTCTGGGTATCCTGAAAAATCTCTTGTCTGCTTGGTTGCTCCTACTCTTTGCACTGATTTATTATTCCCTCATATGTAACTGTGGACTCTCTCTGCATATCATTGACGTGTCACCCCTCATATGTAATTGCTGGTTTTCACTGCAATTTGCTGACTTGTCGCCACTCTGATTATTTTATATACCCTGGTTATGTCCGAATGTAGTCACTTCCCTCTGTCCTGATCCTGTTTTTTTGCCTGTGTCAAACCTGTATACAACGTGTTATCCCTGTAAAGTGCTCTGATACCCTAATGGGTCACATTCACGCTCTATAAAACCTCAAATTCATAAATAAATAAAATAATTCATGCAAAACTTCAAAGATACTTGTGGAACAGAACCATTCACACTGGAATAGAACCACTCCTCAACATCCTATCATACAAGAAAATGTGCATCTAAGGAAGCGCCTTCTCTGTACAAGCAACAGAATTATTGAATGCCCTCCTAGCAAAGACACGAGCATCCAATGTCACTTGAAATTCAGAAGATGGCACAGGCTTGGCTCTTACCACAGATGCCTGCTTCACGGAGCCAATCCAAACTGGCAGGCAAGAAGGATATGACCAACAGACACCAGAGCCATATCTTCCCTACAAGGAGAGTAGGCATGATCCCATAGATAATTATTTCTCACTCTACTTCTTTCCACTCCATCCCTTAACATCGACCCATGATTGCTGCAACACAAGAGCATCATGCTACGAGTCATCAAGCATGACACCAAATCACTTCTCACGTGGTTACAGCCACAACTCACGTCCATACAATCAAACCCAACATAATATAGTTTAGGCCTTCTTTTTTCACTTTTCACTACATGCTGAACGGCAGGAACCACCACTCAAATATACATGCACAACACCACAAACCTTTCCACATAGGCTCACTACAACCCCCCATCCTTCCCAGCCACACCTACAGTGCTACTGGTCCACCAATACCTTTCAGTGCCTTCTCGTACATGAATGCAACTCCACCACAGTGCCCATCAGGGTCAATGCTACGCATGCATCAGAAGAAGACGCGTGCTGTCTGAGTGTGGCTGTAGAGTAACTCCTGACTTTCAGTGCATTTAATGACCGTGCAGGAAGTCCAGCGTTTACAGTCCACACCTGTGGGTCCACTTACCGCAAACAACCAGGGCCACGGGTCAGAATGGAATCCAAAGTCCCCCTCTGCATCCCTTTCGAGATTCACAATTCGAGGACTTTTGTTCGCAGCTGAGGGACTGAGGTAGAAAGAGTTAAGGTTTACATAAGGTTTCTAAGGATAGCGTCCAGATGGCAGACTGCTGTGATGAGCGGGCTTGGAAGACGCAGCGGCAGATGGCCCCGTGCCTTCCGGATACACCAGGCCCTCATTAACGCGCACACACAAGTGGTACTTGCTGCGTTTGAAGAGAGCCTCGGGAGAGGCAGGTGAGAGGCATCAGGTGCAGGCGCCTTCCAGAGAGGCTGGCTGGGGGCCAGGACTCTGACCCTCCTGGCAGGACAGGACTGCCTCGAAACAGAGGCCGCGTGCCCTTGACTTTGATGCTTTCTGGTTTATTTCACTGGCCCTCTTGGGCCGGTTATTAAACATGGGAGCCTGGGTCGGGGAAGGCAAAGCCGAACCCAATGGAGGCCCAGGCCAAACGCCACCCGGAGGTGGGAAGCCACTCCGCCCCTCCCCCCCCCCCCCCGCCTGTGCTGATTTACCTGCAGAAAAAAGGTGTCTCCAAGTGCTCGAGTGCCCCCCCACACAGCTGGTTTAAGCATGGACCTGCCGCCACCAGGTTTTAGCCAGTAGCAGGGTTAGATTGGGATCACAAATAGGCTCGGGCACCCTAAAAACAAGCATTACTGAAAGTTTGAGCTGTTGACGTTCGGGCTGGACTGGATATAGTGGTCACCAGGCGTTTTCCCGGTGGTCCGGAAGGGTGGGGGCTGGTTTTGTACAGGTGAGGGCCCGTTTTAATTGGTGGAGGCAGTGCTGCAAAATCGGCCCCTTGTAACAAAAGCACAGCAGCATTCACACCAACCCCCCCTCCCCCAGGCTGGTCGGACGTAATTGCCAGTTCTGGTTTGCGATCTCAGTCCGGCCCTGTTGGCGTTGCTAATAGTAATGCAACGCCAATAGCTCAAACTTTGAGTTATGTGAGGGCTATTGCATTGCAAATGTTCTGTTTTCTAATTATTTATTTTAGAAGAAATCAGGGCACCCACGCTTTAGCTTAAGATGTTTAAAGCTAAAGCGCGGGTGCCGCGATTGTAACAAAAGTAAAGAAATAGAATTAAAAAAGGCGTGCACCTGAATTTAACTCTCCAAATTCCTATTACAGGCTAAAGGGCTTTCTGCAGAAAGGCAGAGAGATTGGTCCTACTCTGGGGCTCATGGGCTACCCCTAGAGGAAAGACCAATAAAGACCGCTGCCATGGAGGGAAGCAGCACATTGAATAATTCTTGATCAGAAAAACCCTCTTCCATGGAGTCGGTAGTACCCTCGCTTCAATTGAAATTAAAGTTTTTAGAACGTTAGACAATGGGGCATATTACCACATGTGTTTGCAAAGTGCAACCCTTCAGACATATCTTGGTGCTGAATAACATAGTTATTGTTAATAAAATCAATGATATTTATTTTAACAACTCTGAAGGAATAAAAAGCTGAGTGGGCCTGCCATGATCTGAACCTATGAGCATGAGGTAAAACAGATCACTGAGGTGTGAGCATGTGTCCACAGAGCCACCAGATCCAGCAGGAAGGAAGCAATAATTGCGGCCTTTTTGGGTTTTGATAAAAGAGACAAAATTATTTGTGTGTGTGTGTTGGACCTTACTCGACCTGAGAGGTCTGGAGGCAAGACCGCCCATGGGCAAAAAGAAGAGCATGTGTTCTGCATGCTGGGCAGCCCTCACAATTGGGCCAGTATGGGCGAGGTAAGATCTCATATCCATGGAAGGGAGGTTCTCAACACCATCCATGAAACACTGTCAAAGGGGACCTGGTAGGGGGTGCCATTCTCCGAGTTCTTGAAAAAAGAGTATTGTTAAATCTTTTAATGCTATCAGGGATGGGGATTATGGGCTGGGACCCTCCTGGACCGGGTCCCCAGCTAGAAACAGAATAACCATTAGAAACGCTTGCAATAAAACAGTGTGGATGCTTCCAAGCAGGCTGGTGCACTTAGAACAGGTATTGAAACTTGGGTTTTATTGCCCACCAAAGGAAAATATGGTTCCTAATAGCGTAAAGAAAAGGGGCTATTGGCTTTGAATTGCTGAAGGCCTCTGAATCCTTGCCCACAATTAGACAATGGAAGACAAGAATGGGACACTTCAGGGAAGTGGAACTCATAACAGAGCTTGGTTGCAGAAATCTTTGGTGAAAAATGGCCAACACATGGCTTACATCTCCCAAGAGAATGGAAAAGGCCAAGGAGTTGCTCCTCTGCAAGTCAGGGTGGTCTCTTCCTCGCGGGGGTTGTGCGGAACGGTGCATACTATAACAACTGTCTTTAATCCAATGTATTCACGTTGAGGCCCTTTGATGGTGGGGTAGGCCTTTAAATGGCCTTTACTGTTTAGGCACAAATGCTGAGGGTCTTCCTTCAGTGGAAGTGGGACTGCCAAATGCTTGTGATACATAAACGTGAAATTAAGAATGTCCCTGGCAGTGCAATTCTCCCCGCATTATTTTTTAACACCCCTGGATGGTTACCAACATTCATTTTCCTAGATCTTGGGATCATTACATTTTTGGGTTTAAAAAAAAATGCCATTTGCAATCCTGTGATTGTGTATCGTCTTAGTCTTAACGAAGAAACAAAGTCGAAGTAGTTACAGGACTTCGTACTAAGGGCAGAGAGTTGAGAATAACCATACTTAAGCCTGGTTAGATGGAAAGGCACCGCCCAAAAAACTGGAGGTAGCGGAGAGAAGTAACATACACTTGAGATAGTGATGCAATCAAATACTCGTTTTACATTTCATCTGGGCACACACAATAATTAGACTCTGCAAGCACATTGTGGCTGTACTCTTGATCTTGAGTAACTGCTACCAGTGCTTTACATGGAAATACAGAAGTGCAGACTCTCACACTCTAGAGTACCTGTTTACTCCTTAGAAGTGCAGGTAGTCTTTAATTAAATGCATTGTAGCAGTGCTTAAAAGTGCATTTACTGCCCCTTTCAAATTAAAGAAGTGCAGGTACTGAGTAGCAGACAGGACCTGTCAATTTAAAAGCACTGATCTGCTGCAGACCTGCAAGGACTGGTTGCTAAGTTGTTTGCCTCCTAACAGACTGGGGGATCAAAGAGCCGTGCGGTCTCCTTACGGTGTGCAGCCTAGGTGCACAGGAACTGGGGCAGGAACGTTAATTGATGTAAGTTGAAGCACGATCACGTACTGCATAAAGTAACATTAAGTAAACAAAAAGAAACACGCATCCAGAAAAGGGAGAGGAGGAGGGACGAGGGAGGTGGTTGACATAGACAACTGGAGGGGGGGCGGGAGCAAAGGCAACACGGACTTGAGTGGTTGTTGGAAAACGAGGCAGCATCTGTGAGGCCTGCACAAATAACATGACTACATTTGTCCTTCACTGGGAACCAAACACCCCATTGTAGCGCTTGACTCTCAGAGGGTAGCACTGCAGAGCAGTCTAAGACTTACTCAAGGGAGGTGGTGTGGGCTAGTAATCGCCATTTACCAGTACACAAAAATAACACTCAATAATTGATTGTCCAGTCTGTACTTTGCTTTATAAAAGGAAGAGTACATTTATTAAACACACACACTACTCAATACCATGCAACAATTTACAAATATACATAAGCTGTTGGAATTACTTTGTGATATTGCATAACATTCCCACCCCTCCCGCAGCGGGGGTGGGGTCTGGGGGAAGCGGCGTTTACTTAGCATGCGTTACTTGGCATGCCGTTACTACGCGGTCGTTAGTACGACCGCGTTGTTAGTTAGCATACCTTTACTTCGCAATTCGGAACTACGAATTGCAGTAAGGGGGGGAAGGTGTTGGATTTAAAATCCAACACCTTACCTAGTGTCCGCATAGACTGGAGTTGGAATAGTAAATTATACTATTCCAACATCCAGCACCCCCTTACTGCAATTCGTAGTTCCGAATTGCGAAGTAAAGGTATGCTAAGTAACAACGCGGTCGTACTAACGACCGCGTAGTAACGGCATGCGAAGTAAATGCATGCGAAGAAAAGTTATATATTCGGGGTCTGGTACCACCACTCCCATGTATGCACATGATCTTGCCCCCTAATGCAGTAGGTTGACCATAACCTGGAGTGCGGGCTTTGCCCACTGGCACCATCCCAGTGGCGACTCACCCCATTATCTCGACAAGCATTTAAAATGGGCACACCTGCCATGGTGACACATAACCCTGACTGAGCATCTCATACTGACCATACAGTATACATCTCTACATCTTATTGGCTAACAGTCTGGGATGTTCTTCACCTAACGCAGAAGCAAGAATGTTTAGGCATCACTTAAAATGACAGAACTTATCCTAGCTGATAAAAGTTATATTGCATTACAATTAAAACCCCTAAAAGGCATCACCATTACAATCACAGGATTAAGCACGTACAGTCAGACAACTTAGCTGGAATGTCAAGGAACATAACCCCACTTTGCTTATGACTTCCACATTACACATGTGAATTTCAGTCCCTCAATAGAAAGAACGTCAGGAAAATGCACTTCTCGTGCAAATGCACCTCTTCTCCACCAGGGGTTGGCCTTCTCCAGACATCCCAGTTCAGCCATTCACACCATGGTGCAGTCCCAAACACACCCCCAGCTGAAGAACACAAGTTCGAGCCACAGGATGCTGTTGGGGCATGGCTGAGCCCTTGAGGGGTTATTTCTGTTAAGTCCCCAGAGACTTAGGGTGGGGACTTCCAATCTTCCAGTTGGGGGAGTCTGCGTGCTCTTGCAGCTCCCCCTCCACCCCCTCCAGCAAATGGTGGTGACCCCCTTCTCCGGGGGCCACCAGGCAACAAAACAAAGAGCTTTCCCCATGCCTTGCAAGGCATTATGGGGTGCTTCATGCACAGCCCGTGCATATCAGAGCAGCTGCTCTCCCGCTGCTCCGGGGAGAGCTGCGCTGCCAATGCTGGCGGCCTCACGCCGCATCTGCCCATTGTTGGGGGCCCGATCCCACCCGGGCCCCTTATCTCAGGTGAGTTGTTGCAGCTCGGGGAGCCCACCCCGACTGCTCCTGCCGCCTCTCGTTGCACAGATGTTTGAGAGCCACTCGGCGAGCCCACCCCCGGCGGCTCCCACCAGCTCCCTGACTGGCCAGCACCCTCGCATGCTCCAGCGGGAGATGGCACTTCCATTCTGGTCTGCCCGCTCCTGCGGGCAGACCCAGAGTCTGTGCCTGTACTGGCGGGACCTCGGGGGAGTGCGACGGCACTCCACCCACCTTCCTCCTGCCGCGGGGGAGTACGGCAGCACTCCACCTCCTCTTGGCATCACTGGGGCCCAGAATTGGAGGTCCAGGGCCCCTAGGAGGTCTTCACGGGGAGCGCGACTGCCCTCCCCGGCTTTGCTCGCTCGGAGGAGTGCAACAGCACTCCCCCACCATACTGCAGCCATCGGGGCCCGGAGTTGAGGGTCCTGGGCCCCAGAACACTTCACGAGGAGCACGACGGCACTCCCCGACTTCATCTGGACAATTTGCACTCCCAAGCTCTCTGCAATAAAATGAGTCTTTTTCTCCTCCAAAAAATCGACACTATCTATGATAAATTGGCCAGTACCGGCCACTCCTCAATGTTGGATGACACTGTTAAACCTTTTACCGTCAATCCCCCACCTCTGATGTCTTTCCCCCTTATCCTACGGGAGGAGACGACTACTTTATTACATAATGTCACATCGGGCTCCCCCGTAGATGTTATGCCTGCAAGATTGGGGGCTTCTCTTGCGGCCGCACTTGCGGACTCTGCTACCATGCTGTTTAATTCCTCTCTAAATTCGGGCCTAGTCCCCCTTTCTTGGAAAGCTGCACAGGTTATACCCCTACGGAAAAATAACAAGCTTCCTATGGACGATCTCGCCAACCTTCGCCCTATCTCCCTTCTCCCATATCTGAGCAAGGTTCTTGAGAAATATGTGAATAAACACATCTCTATCCATATTGAAACAACAGGCTACCTGGATCCGTCACAATCAGGATTCCGTGCAAACTACAGCACTGAGACGGCCTTGGTTGCTGTAACCGACTGTATCAGACGCACGTTAGATCAGGGACAGTCTGCCATCTTGGTCCTTTTAGATCTTTCTGCTGCGTTTGATACGGTCAACCATCAGACCCTGCTCAAAAGATTAAGAGAAGCAGGATTAGGAGGTACGGCGCTTAGCTGGATTACCAGTTTTCTTACTGACCGTACACAAACCCTGAACCTCGGTCCCTTTCACTCCGCCACCAAGTGTTTGACCAAGGGTGTGCCACAGGGCTCTTGTTTGAGCCCTACACTGTTTAATATCTACGTGGCCCCCCTTGCCCCTCTTTTAAGATCTCTTGGGTTCATCCCCATTTCCTATGCGGATGACACTCAACTTATCTTTCCTTTTGATAAAACTTCTCCTTCTGCTCAAACCCGTTTTTCCCAAGGCATGCTGATCATCTCGGAATGGATGTGCAGTAACTTTTTACAGCTGAATGCCAATAAAACTGAAATCGTCCTCTTTGGAGATGCCACTATTTTATGGTCTCCAAACTGGTGGCCTATTGAGCTGGGGCCCGTTCCATTACCTAAGGTCCCAGTGAAAAATTTGGGCGTCCGCCTTGACCAGGCCATGTCCATGAAGGATCATGTCTCTTACACCGTCAGTACATGTTTATTTACTCTGCGTCTTTTGAAGAAAGCCTTGCCATACCTCCCTGATTTTTTCCGCAGGACACTGATCCAGGCCCTGGTACTAAACAAACTTGATTATTGTAACTCACTAATGGTCGCTTCAAATGAATCTACCCTCAGCCGTCTACAAGTGGTGCAAAATACCGCAGCACGACTGGTTACTAAAGCTCCCAGCAGATCAACATCTACCCCGCTACAACGGCAACTGCATTGGTTACCAGTGAAGAAAAGAGTCAAGTTCAAACTGTGCTGTCTGACCCACAAAGCACTGTGGGGCCCCGGCCCTTCATACCTGACTGAAAGGCTCCATTGGTACATCCCCAACCGAGATCTAAGGTCTGGTTCTAAATCGCTGCTAACCGTCCCGAGGATTAAGAGATCGCGTTTGGGCGGTAGATCTTTCTCCTACCAAGCCCCTTCGGTATGGAATCAACTTCCCCTTTCACTCAGACAATGCTCTGACTATCTTGAGTTTAGAAAGTCTCTGAAAACCACTCTCTTCTCGGAACAATAATACCTCAGCACACCAGCTCAGGGTGGCAAGCGCTGAGAGACCCCTTCCGGGGTGATTCATGCGCTTTATAAACTATGTAACATAACATAACATAACATCTTCAGTGGGGCCCGGAGTTGGGGGTCCTGGGCCCCTGGGGATCACTTTGCCATCATGCTCCCCATCTTCCGCTTCTTTGGGGGGCAGGGTAGGCTCCTGGCAACCCTATGGGCACCTTCACGGGGAGCGCAACGGTGCTCCCCGACCTCTTCTTCGTAGGGGTCTGGGTAGGCTCCTGGCCCGCTCCTGGGCACCGTCACGGGGAGCGCAAAGGCGCTCCCCGACTTTCTCTTCTTCTGGGGGCAGCCCCCGGGACCTGACCCAGCCCAAGGGCACATCCAAGACCAGTGGCGGAGCCCCACGTGCTTCGTCGGTCTTCTCAGAGGTCAAAGGTCAACTACCTTTTGGGGGGCATATCTCAGCCCCCATGGGACCGATTCTCACCATCTTCAATCAATCAATCAGGGAATTGTAAGCGCGCTACTCACCCGTGAGGGTCTCAAGGCACTGATGGGGGTGGGGCGCAGATCTGTTCAGCCAAAGAGCCAGGTCTTGAGGGTCTTCCTAAAGGTGTTCAGGGAGGGGGCGCATCTGATGTGTGCCGGTAGCTCGTTCCAGGTCTTGGCTGCAATGTGAGAGAAGGATCTTCCGCCTGCTCTAGCTCTGTGGATGCTCAGGGTTTCGGCCAGTGCAAGGTTGGAAGATCAGAGGTTTCTTTTGGGTACGTGGAAGTTGATTCTGTAGTTGAGGTATTTGGATTGGTTGTTGTGTTGGCATTTGCAGGCGTGAGTGAGGATTTTGAAAGTGACTCTTTTCTCCACGGGGAGTCAGTAGAGACTTCGTAGGTGTTGACTGATGTGTTGGTGTCGGGGGATGTCGAGGACGAGTCTGGTCTGGCAGCGGTGTTATGTATTGTCTGGAGTTTGCGGAGTAGGGACTTGTTGATGCCGGCGTAGAGTACGTTTCCATAGTCCCGTCTGCTGGTGATGAGTGTGTGGGTGACTGTCTTCCTTGATTCAGGGGGGATCCACTTGAAGGTCTTGCGGAGGACGCGGAGGGTGTTGAAGCAGCTGGAGGTAACGGCGTTGACCTGTCGGTTCATGGTGAGTGTTGAGTCGAGTACGATGTCGAGGTTCTTGGTGTGGTCTGAGGGGGTAGGTGGGCTTCCGAGGGCGGTTGGCCACCAGCTGCAGAAGGGGTGGTACCGAGGATGAGGACTTCTGTTTTCTCGGCGTTGAGCTTCAGGCAGCTGTTGGTCATCCAGACTGCGACGTCTTGCATTCCTTTCTGGAAGTTGAGTTTGGCAGTGGTGAGGTCTTTGGTGAGGGAGAGGATAAGCTGGGTGTCGTCAGCGTAGGATACAATGTTGAGGCCGTGTTGTCAGAAGATGGCTGCCAGGGGGGCCATGTAGATGTTGAAGAGGGTGGGGCTCAGGGATGAACCAGGTGATTTTCGTGGGGTCGGAGAGGAAGGGTGGGAGTCTGATCCTTTGGCTACTTCCAGTGAGGAATGTTCGGATCCAGTCCAGGACTGTTACTTGTATGCCTTGCCTGCGTCATGTAGTCTGGCGACTAGTGTGCTGTGGGAGACGGTGTTGAAGGCCGCTGATAGGTCGAGTAGGATGAGGGCTGAGGAGTGGCCTTGGTCCAGGAGGGTGCGGATGTCATCTGTGGCGGCGAGTACGGCGGTCTCTGCGCTGTGGTTGCTTCGGAATCCGGATTGGGACGGGTCAAGGACGGCGTTCTCTTCAATGAATCATGTCAGTTTTCTGTTGACTATTTTCTCTGCAACTTTGGCTGTGAGGGGGAGGAGCGAGATGGGCCAATAGTTCTTGAGGTCGGTGGGGTCAGCTGTGGGCTTCTTGAGCAGAGTTTTGACTTCTGCGTGCTTACAGTCATCTGGGAAGGTGCCTGTTTTGAAGGTGGTGTTGATGGTGCATTGTATTTCGGGTGCGATGGCAGATGTGGCTCTGTGGTAGATGTGAGGGGGGCAGGGGTAGGTGTGGGCCCCCGAGTGGATGCTTTTCATGGTCGAGGCGGTGTCGTCGGCTGTGATCGGTGTCCAGTTGGAGATGGTGGACTGGCTGGTGTTTCTGGGAGGCAGGGGGCTGTCTGTGGCGCCTGGTGGATGGTCGATGAAGTTGTTGTAGAGGTTTTTGATCTTGAGGTGGAAATGGGTTCCAAGCTTGTCACAGAGGTCATGGGATGGGGTGATGTCTGTGGCTTTGCTGCATGGGTTGGTGAATTCTTGAATGACCGCCCTGCCACCCTCCTGGTCTCAAAGAAGGTGAACACAGCAGAGAGCTGTCTTCACTGGCTCCCTGCACCAGCCTTTCACCTGGGCCTCTCTTCTCCTTGTAAAGAGGGCCAGGCATCTCCTCACTGGTCCTGGACTCCCCCACAGGCACAATCCAGGGACCTGGGACAGTCAGGAGGTTCGTCCTTCCAACTGCCCATGGCGCCAGGGTCCAGCACCCAGCTTCCTTGGCCGAACACACCCCAGAGAGCGCTCCTCTTCCTGTCCAAGACCTTTTAAAATAATTTGGAGGGGGCTGGCAGGAAGACTCCTTTTCCCTATCCTGCAGCGACACATCACCTCTCTGCCCCTGCTCCCTCCTTCCTGCAGAGGCCTCTGGGATAGTTAAAAGTGTGAAAGGCCCCCTTCCACCCTTTCTGCCTTCATGGCCGAAAGCAGCTTGGTGCCTGGCACCAGGTGATAGCTGCTGATGGGTAATCTGCACCTCCAACCCCATCTCTCCCTCTTGGAGAGGAGACCTTCGCCCTTGGAATGCTTGCAATGAAGGGCTAAGCCTCTGATGCTACAGCTTGGGGAGGAAGGTCATTTATCCAGCCTGGCAGTGTCACCCCCAGCCAGGCTCTAGGTATGAGCTGAGTCAGAGGAATATGACATTTTTGGATGACCCATAAGCAGTACAAATATGGCTTTGGACTCAGCAGAATACTTTTTTTTACACAACTTACAGTGCACCTTAGTGCATGTCTGGCATTGGTAGGTCATAGGCAAGTGACACCAACCCATGTTGTCCCCATATTCATAGGAGAGTACTGGAGTGTTCCTATAGTGAAAACAGTAAAACACACTGACTTTCCCTCACATGTGTCTTCCCATACTATAAAGCCTATTCCATGTCACCACCCAATTCTGCTTAATTCCTACCACACCATTCTATCTGTACCTGCTCCTGAGCTGCGCACAACAGGAATCTCCCCCGCACAGCTCCTACACGTGTGCACATGCATGTACACACGTGTCTGAATGTAACCAGTCCAGTGCCCCTTACTCCGGCTCTAGTGCAGCGGCCTTCTCTCACAAGGGGGACACCGGGAAAATCCACTTGCAGTCTCTTTCATAATCAGTTCACTGTGGGTGAGTCCCAGCTTATGAGGCTCCCCTATAGTAAAAGCTCAAAAATGAGGTGTTCAAAAAGCGAAAAATCTGACCGGCTCAGATCGGCAGAACCACCTTCTAACAGTGGTACTGTCATACTGCAAAAAAGTAACATTTGATAACCAGAAAAAAAAGCACATGCCCAGAAAAGATGAAGGAGGAGGGAAGAGGGAGGTGATCGGCACGGAAAACAGAAGGGGGGTGGGAGCAAAGGCGACACGGGCGGCGCTTGTAGCAAAGCTCGGAACATAAGCAGCAGGAACGTAAGAAAAGAAGCTGAGGCAAAAGAAATAGTGCGCTAACAATATATATGACTGATCAGGAAATAATCAACGTAACAGGGTCAATCTCCATTTTCCTAATAAACAAATGAATTCTGAAATGCTGCCCATGGAGCCAATGAAAGTGATGGGCGTGGTGAAAATCCCCAGAAGGTGATACAGCATGTCGAGTGACAGCGCATGCGCTGCCTAGGCTCGACCTAAAAAAAGTGCCCCACACTTGCGGCTGGCGCCTTTTTGCAAAACAGAGCTTCAGTGTTTTCAGTATTCTGAAAAGAAGACGGGGGAAGTTCTCTAAAAGAGGCATGGTTTCTTAACTTCACTGAGATTTAAAAAAATGCAAATGCTGCCAGGACTCTTTGTGGATGGATTAGTTCACTAAGGTGAGCCACACATGAATATAAGTTAAACCACAACTGCTCAGCCCCTCCACACCCTCAACCTGCATACATTAATGGGATTAAGCAAGGCACTGGGCACTGGGCCCCCTTGTTAAAAGGGAGGTAATAGGGGCCCACCTGCCTCTGGTGAGGCTGCCAGAACCCCACTGGGATGCTGGTGGCATCTGAACAGCACAAACACAGCAAAAATCAGCAAACACGCTGGTCAAACAAGCGGCCCACAGCTGCAGCTCAGATACTGGCCCATTGCCCGAGTGCCCGCCTTATCAATCCGACCCAGGCCAGCAGCATATGTTTTGGAAGTAAGTCCTTTAGTAAAAATTACAACATGGAAAGAGACTTGGTGGTGTAATTTCCAAAAATGTTGCATAAGTAAAATGGCATAATATTGTAAAATTGCAATGCATTTTCTTGTATTTGATTAATAATATTAGTAGCAATAATGAAAATATTATTTTATTATTACTGTTGTTATTATTATCATTATCATTATTATTCTCCCTAAAGAATATATATTTTTTAATTTGTAGAAGTTGTTATTTTTTAGAGACTCTGGGTTAATTTTACATTGTCTTTGAATTCAGTGATACTCAAAATAGACCGGGGATTCATGCAGCCTTCCTGGCGGCCCTCTTGTGCTCCTGACTCAGCACACACATTAAAAAGACGGTAAAGGAACAGACAAACATTTATTTAAAGGTTAAATGAAGTTAAGAAAGGAAGTAAGAAAGCACCTTTAGGAACACCTTCATTTTAAAGACCTCTTGCAGCAAAAGTGTACAAAGATGACAATATTTCTTCAAAATTTCAAGTGTATTTCATTACTATGCAGAGCCATTTCACCTTAGTACATCAGACTATATCAGTAGTTTTCAAAAATGAATTTAGAAACATTAATTGTTCCCCTTACCCTTACAATCCCAACAGTTCACTAAGAGGCAAATTACTTTTTATGTGCACTCTCTGGGTGGCCTGGGGTACTATTATATACATGAACATTATAGTTTATTAAATCAAACATAGGAGATGATTTTGCTCAGTGCACATTCTGAAGTGATGTATTTTGAGGTCCTCTTATATGTGATAATGAATAAAAAGGAGGGAAAGCGAAATAAAACAACTACCGAGGATCACACAATTTGGTAAAGTGTGGCAGCCAGGGTTAATTCCCGATTTTCTGGTTTAACATAGTGCAATGCAGCCAACTAGATGCATATGCTTTGCTTCCCACACACCCACCTTACTGCCAACTGCCACTAACTGCCACCCTGCTGGCATCAGTGCGGCCCTCAGTCACATCACATCACATCACTTCGTGGAGAAGTGTGGCTCAATGATTAGAGCGGCAGACCCTGATGCAGAGGTCTAGCCCGGGACCAGGGTTCAATTCCCCACCGCAGAGGGTCTTGGGCTCAAAAATTCCACAGACCTGATAATTCTCGCCTCAGTGCCTATTCCAATCATGGAGTCCCACTCTGCAACTCTGGGCAATAGCTTGCTTAATCTCCACAACAGCCCCCACAACACTAAGGATGCCTGGCCTCCACCCATCCTGGCTTTCCTCACAGGGAAAGCCAGGATGGGTTCCACAGCAGTATTCGTACAAGCACCTTGAGACCCTTGCAGGTGAGTAGTGCGCTATGCAAGTATCAAATTTACATTTACCAAACAGTTTGGCCTCTGTGAAAATGTTTGCAAGTACCCATGTGTTAGATTGTTTCTTCTCCTAGGAAGATCCTGGCAAATAACTAAATTATGTTATGCTGTAGTATGTTATCTCATGTCATGTTATGCTATGTTGTGCCACGTTATGTTATGTTGGTATAGCGCCTACTCAACCCCTAAGCGTATCCAGGCGCTGGGAACATATTACTATATGGCAGCTGGAGCAGGAAAACAAATTGAGAGGGAAATCAGAAAAGCGAGGTTTTCAACTTTTGTTTGAAGCCGCGGAAATATACAGTGAATTGGAGAGATCAGGTAAGGCGGTTCTAGTTGTGGGCCGCCTAGATAGAAAAAGAGTGCTATCCAGTTCTTGCACGAGAGATGCATTTTGCAAAGAGGTGGAGCGGAGTGCTCTGGTTGGAGGTGCTGAGGGTTATTCTTCTATGTAAATGTAGGAAGCTGTTGTTGTGAAGTGCCTTCTGCGAGTGACACAGTAGCTTAAGGAGCACACCTTTACACATAGGAAGTCAATGTAGGGCCTTGAGGTGAGGGTACACCGAGGTGCCTGCCATAAGATTTATGACTTGCCAAACTGCTGCATTTTGAACTGTTTGCATTTTTCTCATGAGTTTAGGATGCCTCAGTACAAGGTGTTGCCTTGGTCTAATCAACTAGCGATCATGGCTTCTGTGACTATTGTGCGGGTGCTAATGTAGAGGCATTTGAACACCTTGCGGAGCATTTTAAGACTGTCAAAGCAGAATATAGCTACAGGGGTGACTTGGTCCACCAATGAAATGCTTTTGTCCAGGATAAGACCTAGGTTTCTAGCAGAGCTGGTAGAAAGAGGCAGGTTAATAGCTCCTTGGTCCACCAATCTTCAGACCAGTCTGGGGTGGATTTCCTACAGAAGATGACCTCTGTTTCATCTCTGTTTAACTTGCGTTTGCTTGAGACAGTTGACCTTCATCCAATGGGCAATTTGGGACATGTATCAGTGAAATTGGCCTGGGGTTTACACACATTCTTAGCAATGAAGATGATCAACAGAGTGTCATATCTAATTACCCCACCAGAGGGGTCATGCATATATTAAAAATATGTCAGGCTCAAGGAAGAGCCCTAAGGGACTCTGCATTATAACCTGGAGGTGCCAGAAAGATAAGAAAGAGGAGTTACTTCTTAAGGCTGAAAATTGTGGCAGAATTTTGTAAACCGTAGTGGTTTAAATGTTAGATAACCAGGGATCGCAAAAAGGTGAGGTTATTTTCTAATGATATGTTTGCAATATTTAGGCTACTCACTTGCTTGGAGTTTTACTGGGACTAGTTTAGCATCAAGGCACATTAACTGTCCAAAGCGGTCACAGCCTGACCGCTGTGTTTGGTTTCAGTGGTGTGTGGTTGTAGTATGACAAATGTGGGAGATGTTAGTTGAGGTGCATGAGGTACTGATGTGGTCTGACTGAATGACTGAACTTATGGAGCACCCAACTAGGTCTCTTGGCTCTGGTCTTAAATGTCCTGCCCGGTCAAACAGCTTTGTCTGCAGCATCTTCCGGACGAAAGGGAGTGAGGACAACAGCTTGATGTCCAGAGGTAAAGCTTTCTAATAGTGAGTCCTGCACTGATAATGAACGTCCACCTGGAGTTGTGAGATGATATTTGGAAATAGGCGTATGGACGTTGGGCCTAATTTAAGGTTTGGTGGAGTAGGAGGAAAGCTGTACACTAGCGGCCCTTCCGCCAAGCCTTTTGTGGCTCTAGAGCCAAGGTAATACTAATGCAGCTTTCCATGGCTACTGTAGTAAGCAATACTGAGTGGCATTTATTTATTTATTTAAATGTTTCATTAAAGCAAAAGCTGAACATGAAGGGCATCACAGCCCCCTGCAAACTTCATAAAGAGGCAGAAGTAGCATTAATAAAATGTGATCAATTTAACAATAACATTATCATTAGAATAATCAGTATGGAAACATATTACAGAAGCAAAAGGAATTTGTATAAAACTGGATAGGTAATTAGGATAAGTATTGCTGACAGAGCCAAGTTTTTAACAAATCTCTATGTTTTAAGAGATTAAATTCTGTCCTGAGAGGGGCTGTAAAGGAGTACCAGAGCAAGGATGCATACTTGAAGAGGAAGTTCAAAGTTCTGCGCATTTTTTCATTCCTGCTGCCTTAAGCTTGAGGACACCTTCTATCTCATCCATCGCAAACTACAAACCCTGTATCGGCAAAGCCAAGAAGCGATACTTTTAAGTGGATGTGCTTGTGAGCAATGCAGTTACTCATTCATCCTTCCATACACTGAAACCCTCATCGTTCAGGCGCTCAGTCAATGTATGACCTGCACTCTGTCAGGAGTGTGGGTGCTGTTGGTAGTGTGTGACTACTATTCTGTGAAAGGCTTGAGAGGGCCATCGGTTTTAAAGAGTGATGCTGTTCCACTATGAAGGCTTTAACAGATGCCCATTTGTTTTCAATGAGACCAGGGCTGAAGACATGCATGTAAATATTTCAAGATGGAGGAGTCTTAGGGCCTTATTTAGATCTAAGGCAGATGGAATACTCCATCACAAATGTGACAGATATCCCGTCCGCAGTATTACAATCTCCATAGGATATAATGGGATCATAAAAGGGTGGAAGGGATCTCCATCACGTTTGTGACAGAGTATTCCCCTCCACCTGGATCTAAATTAGGCCCTTACTCTTGAAACAACACTAAGTGGAGTCATCTTCTTTGGCTAGTGAGCTTTGACTGTCTACTTTCCTTAATGCGGGGGCCCAAAGATTTGCTGGAGGCGGAACAGGCATTAATGACCCAGGCTGTCCCTTTATTTACTTTTGAGAAATCTTTTTCAGTGACCGCAGGCTTGCCACCGCCTATAACCAATGACCATGACGATGACCACCATAAATAAGAAGGGAGGGGTAGAGCCTATACAACCCTCTAGAGCGTAGATACTCACAAACATTTTCCGAGTACTGTGGTGAGTCCGAAGGCCGCATTGAAGCTAGCAGGATGGGAGTGGGGCTTTGTGGGTGGTTAAATGTTGCAGGATACTTTATTAGATTATTTTCCTTTACTTCAGTTAACTTTTAAATAAAAGCTTCCCCATTTATTTAACATCTTTCTGAATGTTAGTGTTCTCCGAAGTAAACAGCAGCCCAGTGCTGTTGTTAACCCAGGGGGCCGCATGTGAAGGTCAGGAGGGCTACAGGCAACCCCCAGGCCGTACTTTGAGTATCACTGCTCTAGAGTCTAGATTACACAACTAAAAAACAACAACAAAAACAAGGTTCTAGAAGGATGAATCAATGGAAATCAAATATGAGGTAGACGTATTATTTGTTGCCTCAATGGTGCAAAGGACACCCTTTAGGACTGAATCTTTATTATTCTTATAGTCTATGTTCAAATTGTAATGGAGGCATTGTTGTACTGCAGAAAAGGAAGACACTGGCAACAAACATAATTCTCTTATCAAAATTTTCTTTTTCTGATTATACTTGCATACTTTACAATATACATTAACGCAAAATAATTGGGGAAAGTGTAAATATCTGGGTAAGCAGTGTATATGTAATGGCGGACAGTAAACCTTTGTTTCACTTCTACAAGGCTTTCCTGCGTGGGAACGCCCATACATTATACCTGATACAGGTATAATGTGACGCAGGGTTTTACAAGGTGACACATCTCCCCAGATGCATTACGTTGTAAATTGGCCGCATTGTTTACGCCACTGCTGCATCACAAAGGGGATGCAACGGCAACACAAAAGTGTCGCAAGGGGCTTGTAAATCTGTCCGTTAGTGCTTGCACCCTCTTCTCCAGCACTCTTTCTGTAGCCTCAAATGAACACCTCTGTGGTAGTTTCTAGGAGCTGCTCTCCCTGGCTGATGCCTGTCACAGTGCACCAACCCTGAAGCCACTCCAGGTCTTCTCTATGAGTGCATGAATATTGAGCATGGACACAAGGTGTCTGTGGTGCCTGTACCATATGCTAAGCTTGAAAGAAGTAGCTGCTTCTTCACATGACAGGATTGCTTAACTGCTCCTGTGCCGAAGAGAACAAAGAAGACATGCCTGTGCATAGAGGGAAGATAGCTGCACTTCTGCATTAGATAAACTACCACAGTGCACTAGATAAACCAGCATAGAGCAGCACAAACCCGACTCACAGCTTTCACCGCCCATTTGGATGGGGCGATGGCTCTGCAGGATATCAGGCCTTCTGAAACATTAGATAACACATCATCATGGGGGAAGCACAGAGAACTCCACAGCATTTCTGTCAATTGTTTACTGCAACACACACCGCCCCACAGACCTCTCAAAACACCACCACATCATAATGTTTGAATGAGGGGAAGGGAAGGGAAGGGAAGGGAAGAAGGGAAGACACAGTGCTCCCTGACACATTTTGCAGTACTGCTGCTGCTACAAAAGCATGAGACACTAATGATGTTTTCTGAGTGGCAACTGGCACTTCAGTTGTTAGAGAGTGTCCTGCAAGTGCTGGGGGAGAGTTACGGAAGCAGGGCTGGCTTTGTCTGGAGCAGTGAATAATACCACCACAAAAACTCCTATGGGAATTTCAGAACACGTTTGGATGGTCCCAGGGCAATGAGGGGATATCAGGCTCCAGTTGTGACAATTGGAGGATTTTACCTGTAGTGTGCATGGGTCCCCTTGCTATTGGACCCACATTGAGCACCACATACACCACGTTTTCTCGTTGCCCTCAAGGCAGAAAGGCAAGTCTGTCCAAGTTTTACGCAAGGTTCTGGTGTAGGTTGAAATGCACAACTTCACAAAGCACACAATAACACTAAATAAGTCCTGCCAGAAATATTTATTTTAATAAGGTAAAGGTAGCCAGCCATTCTGCCACTCTGGCATCCCCAGTAGTCTGCCAGCCTGTGTCTTTTTCCAGAGCATAATGGGCAACTGTACTTTCGTGGCCACACTTTTAGTCAAACTAAATACTAAACATATAATTACAAATGTATGAAATGAAAACCAGACCTCTATCCCACTTTTATACTAGAAGTCTGTCTAAGGCAGTCTCTCAGCATGTAAAATCCTGAGGAAGGCATGGTTTGGATGCCATTGAAGGTGGCCGCCTCATAACTGATCTCTGAGGCAAGAATAACTCACTGTCAGAGTTGGAGATCTCCCAATAGCAGGAAATGTAGCTTTTAAAGGGGCCCTGGCCTGGGACGAGACGAGTGGTGCATTGTTCTTCATAAATTGTTATATTTTCATCTAGTGTTCACTCCTTGTGTGCCTCTCTGTGGTGTTTCCTGATCACAGACACCATGTTGTTGCTTTGTTGCTTCAATTGCATGCTACATTGCAATATTGAAAGGCTGTAGTTGATGCCCAAAATGGGTGGGCATCAACCCCACGTTCCCATGCTCAACAGTGAGCATGGGAACGTGGGTCCCATGCTCACTGTGCCATAGCACCCAAACAGCACCAGTCGAATGAGGCCAAAACAGGTCTGGGGTTGCTTGTGTTCCCTTCTCGAGGGGCCCTTGTTGGGAGTTCCAGATGGACTATTCCCACGAGGATCATGGTTAGTACTAAACTGCTTTAAGCAGGCCTTTCTCTGAAGTGGCATGATGAGCAAAAAATAATGGACTCAAATGTTGCCCGAGTGATTGCCAGTGCTTGAGATTAACTCAAGTATTCCATCCATCATGTTGTTGTTTCTTGAAGTTGATGCCCTAAGTGTGACGGGTATGCACAGACATGGGCCCTGTGCTCACTGTGCCACAGTCGGCAAGCTGAACCCAACTGATGGGGTCCAAATAGGCCAAAAGTGGTCTGGGTTCCTTATGTGTCCTTCTCGATGGGGCCTCACAGGCAGTTCAGAATGTACCGTTCCCATGAGGAGTGGGTCAGCATTGATTTCAAAAGGAGGGTCTCTGTATGGAATGACATGGTGGGGAAGCAACAATGAATTGGAATGCAGCCCAAATAATCACCAGTGGCTGAGATTAATTCCAGAATTCTATCCATCACCATGCTGTTTGCTGTCAGAATGAAATAGGACATTTCTAATCAGAGACTCTCTGGTATATGAAGAGGTTCGAATGCCTTTTGAGTTTTTTTTTTTATTAATTGGATTTGTTGGGAATTCCTTTCAGAGGTTGTACTTAAGTCAACCAGATTTACATAGAGCAAAGATAAGTTTTGGCTGCCAATTTGTCCTGATTTCTGTGTGAGCTGAAGGCCGCTCATTACTATTTGCTCCTTTTGTATAAACCTTTTTGATTTGGCTTTGCATGTAAAGATATAGTACAGTGAGATGAAGTTGAGTAACCTATTGCAATCAAAAGATAAGAGAATATCAGAAAGCGATGCAAGCATTAACATCAGCCGCGGTCCGTGCAGGTAACAGCGGTGGGGCAGTGGTGCCGGGTAAGGGGGGATTTCGAGGGACGATGCAGAGGGAAAGTTAAATAAATCATTAATTTTCCCTCTGCATCGTCCCTCGAAATACCCCCTTACCCGGCCCCACCGCCCCACCGCTGTTACCTGCATGGACCGCGACAGATTAACATCCGATATAGTACTCATCTAATGTTCTCAAATTCGTCCATCATAGGGTAAGGGTGAAGAGGGAAGATACCTCACAACTTGCTGATAATTGTAACATCCCTTTTGCACACCCCAGTCTAGTATAATGTGAGCCAATCATTAGTATAAAAAGAGGATAGAAAAAGGAAGGAGTTGTATGGAACCCTGGCTGGGGCACTAACACAATTTTGTTTAGTCATGATGATAAGAGCTCTTATAGCTTTGTACACCTGTAATTGGTCATACAGCTTCTAAATTGTACTTTCAAACAGAGCAATTAACTTCAGGGCTTTCGACCACTCCTGCATTGTTGGGCGTGTTGCAGAGTACCAAAGTTATAGGATACATAGTGTCGTCAAAGAGAAGGCAGAGTCTAACCATCTCTTTTTGGGTGAATCCATATCCTCCATGTCGAGAATGTCAATGAAGAGTGGAAGTTCAACAAAGGGGTTAAAGGACAGGGAGCTAACGCCCAAAGGTGACGCCAGGTTTTGAGTCTGGGAAACCTTGCATTGTTGGGCAGGATCAGAGGATGTGAATTATCTCTGATGACTGACATAGTATCGATGCATACAATATTGAAACAAAAAAAATAGACTTCCTATACTTAACTAGTAAAACCACAAATATTGGAGACACAAATATCGCTGTTAAAAATATAGATTCTTACCTATATCTAAAACATAAATATCAGAAACAAAAAATTAAATAAAAATGTAATATCTCAGAAATATTTATTCACACAACATCAACTACAAGATTATCGCCAAAATAATTAATCATTAATAAATGTACAAAAAACATTTTTAACATAAAACAATTACATCAAATATACCTAAAATATTTTATACACATATTTAAATAAACATATATCACAACAATAAAATCTTTACTCTTCACCCCAATAAAATATATAAATCAAATAATAACAATACAACCCCAATGAAATATTAGCATTAACTACAAACATTTAAACAGCAACCTACATATTAATAAATATAACTACATTAATTAATATTCAAAACAATGTATCATATATCAAAAATAAAGCTCAAGTTAGTGTTTACCATAAAATGACTGAACTGATAAAAAATATTCAAACTAAAACTAAACCACCCAATAAAAAAAACTATAAACAACTTTAACCAATAAAATCTAACAAACAATTAAATGAACAACATGAAAGGCAGACTTATTTAAACAACTAAATACTTCAAAAGCGACAATCGCTGCAAGACCAGGAGACTCTGCCATATTTTCTCATCATATAAATTAAGTAGAAAATATATACATCTCAACAGCTACCTAACCAAGTGAGCAAATCGTATATGTAAACTAACAACTAGGGGCTTATGACGATGTCGAGCAGAAAGTTTACGCCCGAAGGATTTGGGGCCGACCGACTCACGGGCAACAGCTCCGCCCGACCGATTACGAAGCGACCGAACACTTTTTGGTTGGATTCCCATTGTTTCCTATGTGTTCCGACCGACAACACAGGCTCCTATGGGGAAATGGGGTGTGTGTGTAAAACCCTGCCCCCCCCCCCACGGTGCCTTCCACACAGTGCAAGGTTTTACAGGAGGGTCCCTTAGCTACCCATTCGACCCCCAACCGGAGACCTAAGGATGAAGGGGGGCATGCTAGGGGCCACCAAAGTTACTTGCTGACAGCCTTTCCATGTTGGACAGGCAAACTCGGAAAGGTTGTTGGAAATCAGCATCGTAATCGCACGGTCAGAAATGCTTTTGATATAGGTGTACGATGAGGTTCCGACAGACACAAATTCTCCAAGAGCCAGTCGGAACCAATTCAGAATGAACGTGTGGTTTACCTTTCGACTGAGAACATTGTAATCGGTCAGGCGGATTGTAAACCGACCAAGCTGGTCGGAAGAGTTCCGACATGGTCAAAGAGATTCTGACTGTTGGGAGGAGGCTTTCCGCACAACATCGTAATTGGCCCCCTAATTGTTACTAAACTTACAAACATTAAATAGCAATTAAATATTAAAACACTCTCCATCTTTTATCTCTTTACATGGACTTCCAAAAAGAAAAAGTTACGACTTGAAAAGCCGATAAACTGACTTAAAATAACAACTATCGTAAAACGATATAAGATAGTAAGTATACATGAATTTATAAAAAGCTATAAACTCACTCAAATAGCGAGCAAATATAAAGCTAACATCCTTAACCTCTTCGAATTACCAACAAATTATCATTTAAAATGAAACTTATGTTTTTTCTCCATCCAGCAGAAAAGAAAGCACCTGCTCCAGGTTATAACACGTCTAAAAGAAAAGCTGCAAAATCGTGTGAACCGTCTAAAATGAACATACAAGTACATTTACAAATTAGAAGTAGTTGCATATTTTTACATGTAAATAACAACCGGTCAAATGTTAAAAAATTATAAATATTTGTACTATTACACTACTTTCAGATACAATGACAGAGGCTGGAAAGTATATAACTTCACAGAAAGGAAAGCAGTCACTAAATCACATGGCCTACATCTACACCCAAGAATGTGCATCAACAGAAAATATAAACTGGAAATGCAGTAAATATTATTCAAATACAATGTATGGGAGGGCAAGTACAAAAGATGTTGTAATTCCTGTTAAGAGAGCACAGCCACCCTACAAATGTGACAGAAATAGAAGTAAGGGAGATATTGCAGGATATAAGGGAGGCAAACATCAGACCCCAGGAACCAACAACCATAATCCTACCTAAAGTCTCCAAACAGTTAACATGCCAACTACCACCTATACCCACTTTAAAATGTTTAATTGCACAAACTAAAAAAGCCACCAGCAATACTCCACCTGCCCCTAGAAGATACCAAGACATACACATACCTAAACATTTAACAATTACGCATAATGAGGAACATTTTCTTTTACATGACAGCTTAAATAATGAAAAACAAATCCTAATATTTTCTGCAGCAAATAACTTACTAAAACATTGCCAATATGAAATGTAGATGATGGATGGAACCTTCAAAATGTGCCCCAAGCAATTCACTCAGATATACACCATACATGGTGAATATCAAAATACAAATATACCCCCAAAATAATCATAGACTTTGAGCAAGCCATGATTCAAACCATTTTAAAAATTTACCCTCACACAGTCCTACAAGGCAGTTACTTTAATTTCAATCAAAGTATATGGAGACACCTCCAAAAATCTGCATTAAATGTAAAATATTCGACAAACAGCCAATTTGACTTTGAAATAAAAAAAATTATAGCAGCAGACTATGTTCCTGTCACATAGGTATCCAACCCCTACAATTTACTAATAGAAACCCTTTCTACCAACTAAATGAAGACAAACTTAGCCTCCTAATGGACTATTTCAAAAACACTTGGGCTGGCATATTGCATCGCTCCCAACACAGATGCCAACCCAAATTCCAAATACCATGGTGGAATGTCTCAGCCAGCACCTTGGCACAAGAAGCTAAAACAAATAACGCAGTAGAAGGATGCCACAGTGCCTTCCAATCCACACTAGGTAGAACCCAACCTACGCTCTACAAATTTATAGAAGCATTACAAAAAGAGCAAAGCTACTGAGAACTATGAATGGCACAATGTTAGCCAAATCTCCCCTAAACTTAGCAAAAAATCAAAATAATGTACAACATGCTACAATTTAAAGTCAAACTCTTCATGAATAACAAAGGACTACACAATTTAGAAATGATAGCCAAATTAATTGTACTATAAAATAAATAGTAATCTATCAAAGACCTCAACATTTATGACAAATTCAAAACAAACATACTAAATCTTTTTTATTTAAATAATAAATATAATATTTTATTACATCAGTCAAAAAATGTATTACAATTCCAATGTTAATGTAGTCTAATATAATAAAATTATATATACATTATTTTTTTTTAATGTAACCATCACTAGCCAGCAAAGTAAAGAACAAACTCAATCTATCACATAAATTAATTACAGCAAATAAACCAAACAATTCCACATAACAATCACATACTATGTACACAAACAATTTAGGGCAAGAATATGATGTCGGTCGGAGGCGACATTTTTACAGATCAAATTCTACAAGCGAAATCATCCTCGAAAGAACTCTTCAGGACAGTAGCCAAACTGGCTACCCCATCCAACCAAACAATTCAAAGCAGCCCGAAACTTTGCGAGGAAATCGCCATTTTCTTTTTACAAAAGGTGGAAGTTCTTTTTTCCACTTTTAAGCTCCCCCAGAGAGAAGACACCGGAGTTTCCGCCCTGTTGGCAAGCACCATAACCAAGTCACGACCAACTTTTAACTTATTTTCACCTCTGGAGAAGTTGGAAACAATAAAAATCCTTGCCTCTATTACATTGGAATCTCCCTATGATCCCTGCCCAGTCCGGGTGATTAAACTTGTTCCTGAAATTATAGGTACAGTTCTTACCCCCATATTTAACGCTATGTTTGAATCCGGGCAGTTCCCTAAAAATTGGAAAATTGCGTCCATTCTCCCACTGCTAAAGAAGCCAAATCTTGATCCTAAGGACCCAAATAACTACCAACCAATTTCTCGTCTACCCTTACCTGCAAAATTGGTAGAACGAACTATGAACAGCCAACTCTGCACATTCCTCCACGCTAATAACATACTAGACCCCACTCAATATGGTTTCAGGGCAGGTCATAGCACGGAGTCGGCTCTACTAAAAGCTACAGGAGAACTAAGAGAAGCCTTGGACCAAGGAGGCCAGGCTGCCCTAATTATGTTAGACCTCTCTGCGGCCTTCGATACGGTCCACCATGATGTTCTGATGGACCGTCTGTCTACATGTGGGGTACAAAGGAAAGCCTGGAAACTGTTGAAATCCTTTCTAACAGATAGAATTCAAACAGTGGACCTAGATAAAGCCCGCTCTAAACCTTTCTCCCTCCCATGTCGAGGACCACAGGCTCCTACCTTAGTCCGACCCTTTTTAATGTAAATGTGGCACCTCTAGCGGCGGTGATCAGATCCTTTGGATTTCAGCTGACATCCTACGCCAATGACATGCAAATAGTGGTTTCACTATGCCCAGAACAAGATGCAGAGAAAGGGAAAAGTTTCCATGATTGCATGAAAGCAATAAAATCCTGGATGATGACCAACTGCTTGAAGTTAAATTCCAGCAAAACAGAGGTCCTCATTTTTGGCAACAATGCCAACTTTTGGACCTCGGACTGGTGGCCGGAAGAGCTAGGGACTCTTCCGGAGCCAGCCAGGAAAGCAAAAAATCTAGGTGTCATGGTTGACAATAAACTCTCCTTTAGGGACCAGGTAAACGCAGTGACCTCTGCCAGTTTCCATCTTCTCAGAATGATAAGGAAAATAAAATCCTTCCTACCAGCAGACTGTCAAAGGATAGTGATATCATCTTTAATCCTATTGCATGTGGACTATTGTAATAGTCTTTACTTTAATGTTCAAAAGAATTACCTAAACATGCTTCAACTAGTAAAAAATGCAGCAGCTAGACTGCTGACTGGGACACCAACATTGGTTTCTGTTAAAAAAGTAATAAAAAGGCTACACTGGCTCCCTGTGAAACAACGGGTTAATTTCAAATCCCTGTGCACAGTTTTCAAAGCCCTTCACGGAACAGGACCAGACTACCTGCAACGGCGCTTCCAATGGTACATCCCCAGAAGAGCCCTTCGTTCTGCTGAAGCAAAAGGGGTGGTTGTACCGCTAGCTAAAAAAGCTACCTGGGGCGGTAAAACCTTTGTCACCTGCACCGCTCGGGCATGGAATGAGCTTCCTTTTCACCTCAGAAGCATCACGGAACTGCTGACATTCAGGAAGGGGCTAAAAACCTGGTTGTTTACCATGTAGGCCAATACATACTATAGAAGTAGCCAGCGCCAGGATACCCTCAGGTAACCGTGCGCTCAAGAAATGAAATTAACATAACATCTCTGTGGTTTCCGGACCGACCAACCTCGGGTTGCCAGTCCAAAACTGCTATTATGATGTGACCGCAGATGTGCGGTCGCAAACTCCCATTTCCCTATAGGAGCTTGTGGTGCGGTTAGAAACTGGCCTAAGCACAAGCTCCCATTGAGAAATGGGAGTTACTGTAAACCCATGCACCGTGTGGCAGGCAACTCACCTTGGAGGCCGCGGCATCATTGGGGCCCTGCTAGGGGCCTCTAAAGTAAATTTCCGAGAGGCTTTCCATGTCGGAAAAATGGAAAGCCTGTCGGAAACCGACATCATAATCCCGATGGCGGAAACGCCGTCTGTAAGGGATTATGTGGTGGTTCCGACTGGCCGACTGGCTCCTTGAGCCTGTTAGAAGCTAGTTGGATTGACCAGCTGGTTTGGACTCTGACCGAAATCATTGTAATACGGCGATCAGACTTCAAACCAAGGACGTCGGTTCAGAAGCACACAGCCTTGAACTCACTTATTGTATTGTCACAAGGTTACTATTTTAAGGTAAAAGTTAAGGAAAGGTGGTATTCATGTGACATCATGATCATCAAGCTGCACATAGCCAGGCCTGACAATGATCAGTGCTCAGTCGGAATCATGAGCCAGGCCGGGGCCGAATCATAGGCTTAAACAACAGAAGCACTGGGTTAGAGCTGTCAAAGATAGATATCCTTTGCAGCACAATTTTTGAGGTGCACTTAAAATAAGCCCCTGATTGTTTTGAAATGGACAATAGTTGTAAGGGAGAGTTTCATGACTCCTTGAGCTAACACTTCAGTTCACGTAACTCACATTTCAAAGTATGTCATGTCCAAACTGCAGGCCCCTTACTCACAGTGGCCACTATTCACTGTGCCATAATATTTATATTTAGCCTTCTGTAGTTCACAATCTTTTGCACTGATCAAAAATAGGGCACATCACAGAATTTGTTGGAGCCACCTGCTCTAGTTGATATCACAGGCCTGGATTGGTGAGTTTATACCATGACATAGGATATGAATAGGCTACAGGTCATTACAAATATGTGTATGAGGAGATTGGTTTAGCTCAGCATGTGACAATAAATATGTTGTATACCACCTAATGGGTTATGCTAGTGATAGATGTATAAATATTTTGTGACACCAATACAGACAAACCAAAAGTCACAAAACCTTTGTTTTGTCTTTCATTTCTTTTATCCATACACATCAGGGCCCATCAGAAGCGTGACATATAGAAGGTCATCGCCAGGAAGGTGTGGACCCTGCGGGTCTGCAAGCGACAAAGCAACCATTGTCACAAGAGATGGGAGAACCTACGACGCTGGACCCTAAAGTCAGCTGAAGTCCAGCTGGGGCAGTCCTCCCACCGTGAGAGACATGCACACCGCACCCTGACCCCCCTAACAGCAGCAACAAGGGGGTAAGTTTATGTCAGTTTCAAATGTTACTTGACTCATTTTTTGTTACAACCAGGATTTTTCACATCAACATTAACAGTGACCCATGTCCAATGAAAAAGAAAAGTTCTTGAAGGTGTAAGTTTTGCACTATGTGTATGATGAAGTGCTTCATCTAGTAATTTGCTGGTAAGGATCCCACCATATTTCTGTTCACAACCAATGGACTGTTCTGAGACACATGGCTGCCTATAATACACACATATATCATGTTGTTTGATGTCATGAGGGACAGTTGTACCAATCAGGCCAATAGTCTTTATTATGTCAAGTGTGATGCTCCTTCACTGTTATGGATGATGTAATGGTAGCCATATTGCATGTGACATAGCATGCTAGGCACTTATGATACAGTGGATGTACCAACCGTCACATTGGTAAATAGATATTCTACACAAACCAGAGTGACCATGTGATCCAAAATTACCAGTGACTGCAGAATTCATGGCTACGTATTGGTATCAAAACATATCCAAAATTGTGTTCAGCATCAGAAATACTGTTCCATACATGTTAAACAGTAACAGATTTGCATGATGTCTTACTGCTTCACAAATGTGTGTGCAGGGCAGTCTGCTTTTGGCTAAATAATTGGGATAGCCTTACAATTTTTGATGAAACATAGACAGAAATGTGTACACAATGGTGACTTAGTAACAAATACCCAAACTCATTGCTTAATGTCCGTTGTCATATTATGATGAAAAATCAATGATGAAGTAACATTTGAAACTTAAAGGTATTTTGGATGATGGGAAATGGAATGTTCCATCAAATATAGGTACAAATATCCCATCAGCAAAACTCAGATTCAGGCCAAACCCATGACTCATTAGGCAAATGTTGAAATGCATAAAGGTGTGATATGTTGCATAGTGTGTTTCACACTTCAATCTTTAAATATCATACATTAATCATTATATGTAATGATTAGTGTGGTGTTCTACAACGTTTTGAGTACTGTGAAAGTCAGCATATTTAGTTAAACCATTTCAGAAAGACACAACAAAGTTCAAATAACTAGAGATATTTAAGGAGTCAAATATGGAGATGTTTTTGATCTGTACTGAAGTGTATTATAAATGTTTCAAGGGCTAGGTATTTACTTATGTTGTAAAAATCATTTATAAATCTCCACAAATATTAGTTTCAGACTGTCTTGAAGAGCATAGGCATGGAAATAGTATGTGATACATTGCTAAGCTACTTCAGTACAGAATTTTTTTTTTTTTTTTTTAAACCTTTATTTACACTTCAAATATTCACAGTCATGGGCCTACAACCGCCTGGGCCGGCCGCTAACGTAGAGAAAAGGAAGGAAAACAATAATACAGCAGTCATAAGAGCCGGAGCGAGCCGCACGCATAACGGTTGCAGCCGCCCACAACTGAACCCAGCACTACAGAAAGGTTTCTTATTAACTAGTTTATAAATAAAAACAACAAAAAGAAACTTGGACCAGGCAGAAGAGCTCCATTAACAGGGACGTGCTCTCTCATGAGCGGGGGACAACAGCGAAAACGCAGCCCATTACACAGGTATTCGCGTGAAAAACGGCAGGGGGGGGGCAGGGAAAAGATCGGTCATCAATCCTGCAACGCGAAGGGGAAAAAAAAGACCAGGAACATCAAAGTCAAGGGGACATCGTTACGTCTGGTGTGACCACCAAGGGGGGGGGGGTGCAAATATCCCCCCGATAGGAATTCCAGGGACCCCACATCCTACTCCATTTCTTAGGTTTGCCTCTGGCCACGTAAACCGTCTTCTCTCGGAACATGCACCAATCCATATTTTCTTTCCACTTCGTAACTGTGGGGGGCCTACCGGAACCCCAGAGCTGCGCAATGTCCCTTTTAGCGATCATGTTGCCCAAAGTCACCCAGCGTTCTTGTGCCACATCGCAGTCAGTCGGCTCCCACACATTCAACACACATCGCCGAGCCTCAGGGAGCAGAGCCACACCCGTAACCTCCTCCATCACTGCATGCACCCCAGTCCAGAAACGTAGCACCTTCGGACACTCCCACAGAATATGGAGAAAAGTACCAAGCAGGCCACAACCACGCCGACACAAACCATCACTTGTGTAACCCATGTGAAGCAAGCGGGGACCGGTGACATAGACCCTATGTAGTATCTTTAACTGCACAAATCGAAGGCGAGCCGGTATAGCAACCTCCCTCGGTGAGGCTATGGCCGCGACCCAGTCCTCATCATCCAACTCTAGGCCATCAGCGACCCAGACCTCTCGTAAATGTGTGAGAAGGTCCGCTGGAGTGTTGATCAGTTTCTTGTAGATCAGGGAAATAGTACTCTCTGGCAGGTAACTATCAAGCAAACGATCTTCCAACGGGGAGGCTTCAGGGATATCTGCAGGATTCGGGAAAGCGGAAAGTAGCGCATGGCGCATCTGCACATAGCGAAAGAACTCCCTATCGCTCAGCTTATATTCCGTCTGAAGAGCTTCAAACGATTTAAAAGCGCCCTTCGTCCAGAGATCCCCCACACGACTAATTCCGATCAAATCCCACTTCTCAAAGCCTTTAGTACGCCATAAACCACCCAACGCCTCCGGCGCATACAGTGGAGTCGCACGAGACAGACGGCCCGTCCATCCCGTAGCAGCGGTGGCGCAGTGCCAAGAGCGCACCGCATTTTTCGTAGGACCTGTCAATTTAGTGCTTCCCTTCGTAGAATAAAGCGCCCTATTGAAATCTCTGCCCGGCAACAGTAGCTTATCCATCTCGTATGCGGGGTTCGCCGCCGGGCCATATGTCCCATGATTCACCGCCACCAACTGGGACGCCCAATAATACCTTTTAATATCAGGGAGAGCTATGCCACCGTCATACCACGGAAGGGTCAATTTAGCGAGAGCGATGCGCAGTCTCCCATCCCAAACTAGTTGCCTCTGTAAGCTCTCTCCCTCAATAAAATATCGGGCGGGCACCACGTCCAGCGTATTCTGCAATGCGTACAAAAAGCGTGGAAGAGACATCATTTTGAATAAGGCCGCCCGGCCAAGCGGCGATAGCGGGAGCCTACGCCAACGAGCAACATCGGCCCGCAGCCGCTGGAGCGGGGGCAACAGATTCAGAGCATAACGGACCGCCGGATCGAGGGACACGTGGATACCTAGATATTTAAATCCAGAATGTGAAATCTGAATCGGACAGCCACGAGGGAGAAGAGGGGGGTCGCCAACCAGCACATAAACACATGATTTCAACCAATTAATGACAAGCCCTGAATTGCGACCGAAAGAGTTCAATACATCAAATAACACTATCAACGATTTCTGCGGGGAGGTGAGATAGAGCAAGATATCATCTGCGTAGAGTGACACGCGATCCTCAAACGTCGGTGTCCACCGAATACCCGTCATGGTGGGTTCCCACCGGTGCCACGCCGCCAGGGGCTTCAACGCGAGAGCAAAAAGAAGCGGGGACAGGGGGCAACCCTGCCGCGTGCCCCTCCCAAGCAAAAAGGGGGTAGAAACTCTACCATTCACCACCACCTGCGCCAGTGGTTCCACGTATAACAACTTCACCCATCCAATGAACCCAGGTCCAAAACCAAACCTAGCCAGCGCCGCCCAGAGATACGACCACTCCAACGTGTCGAACGCCATCGTGGCGTCTAAGGACGCCAAAATGGCGGGCTCCTGAATAGAGTCAACTCTCGCGAGGACTCCGTGGAGGCGCCGCAGGTTCAGCGCGGTATTGCGGTGCGGAATAAAACCAGACTGGTCCGGATGTACCAGGTCACCAATGACTTTAATCAGACGATTAGCGAGCACTTTAGCGAGAATCTTAGGTTCAGCGTTTAGGAGTGAGATAGGCCTATAAGACGCACAGCAATCACGCGGCTTGCCCTCTTTATGGATCACCACAATGGTCGCTAGACGTTGATCACGCGGAAGGGTGCCGGCCTCTCGGGATGCAAGAAACATCTCGCGGAGATAAGGTGCCAACCTATCTGGACGAAGCTTGTAAAGCTCGATCGGAAGGCCGTTAGGGCCGAGAGCCTTTCCTGAACGGACCGAGCGAATCGCCGATGCTATCTCATCATTCGTCAACGCCGCGTCCAGCAGTTCTTTATCATCGACCGAAAGGCACGGCAATGCAATATCTCGTAGCAGTTGACGTGAGTCGTCTTCTGGCCTCTCCGAGACCGGAGAGTAGACGTCACGCAAATGGTCCGCAAAGCAGCCCACAATCTCCCCCGGATCCGTAACACTCACACCATCAGCACGCACAATCACCGGGACCACACGACTCGCTCGCTCTCTCCTCTCCAGCCATGTAATCAACTTTCCAGCCTTGTCACCAACATCATACAAGCGCCCCTGTTGTTCCCTACTAGCGAGCTTGGACGCATCCGTAACCAACGCCCTATAATCCGATTGTTTAAGGCAAAGGGCATGGAGTTTGTCCCGTGTAACCCCCCGCCCGAGATCTTCTTCCAAGTCAGTTATGTCAGACTCCAGGCGTACCACCTCCTCAGTTTTGCGTCTCTTAGCAAGGGAGATCAAGGATAGGGCCTGCCCACGGATGACCACCTTGAAAGGCTCCCACAACGTTACGGCCGATGAGACTGAACCTTGATTTTCCACAAAATAACGGTAAAGAGACTTAACCAAAAGGGCACGAGTTGTGGGGTCATGCAAATTCCAGGGATTGATCGGGGCCACCCTCCCCTCTGCCCCCAAGACCACATCTAAGTGTAGCAGGACCGGGGAATGATCAAAGATGCCACGAGCAAGATGCCTGACCTCCCCGATCATTTGAGCTTGGGCGGCCGGCATCAGCACATAGTCCAATCTAGATAAGGAGCCGTGGGCGCCAGAGTGAAATGTAAATTGGGCAAGCCCCGGATGCATTGATCTCCAACAGTCCACAAGCCCCATAGTGTCGATAAAGCCACCCAGCCAAGAGTGCGCCCCGGGGAGGTCTCTGGGAGGGTGTCGATCCTCTCTACCCGATACCACAGAGTTGAAGTCACCACCCACCAACAAGAGGCCCTCCGGGAGACCAAGCAGCAGCCCTCCCAAGTCCGCAAAGGTGGTGGTTTGCAACCCCGGGGGGACATAAACTGAAACCAAACACAAAGTCCGTCCTTCCCACCGGCCTACCAACACCACGTAACGCCCCCGGTCGTCGTGCCTCACCTCATCAATTTCCAGCGGGAGAGAGGATCGAACCAAAATGCCCACCCCTCTGGAGCCGGTAGTAAAACCAGAGTGGGCCACCAAACGGTAGCCCCTTCTATTCATAGCATGGCATGAGTGTCCCACCAAATGCGTCTCCTGCAACAGAACCACATCGGGAGAGAGACGTTTCAGATATTGTAGCACCACCCCTCGCTTCAATCGGTCCCCCAAACCATTGACATTCCATGTTAAAATGCGCAATCCCCTACCCCCCATTTCCACAACAACGGTCACCCCACCCACGTTGAGAGCAAAAAACAGCACATCGATTGCCTGGTACAAAACAAACGCCACACAAAAACAACTCCCCTACCGCCACCCCCCCAACTCCCATTACACACCCCCCCACCCTGCACCCCTGCACAAGACCATTAAGCCACCCCAACTCGCAGTGTGCCTGTCGCCCCAACATGAACCTACTCTACGGAAAGAAAGAGAAACCCCAGAGGAGGAAGAATCTCACCAGATACCCCGCAGCCTCCCACTGATGAAGGAAAGGTAATACAATCCTAGAAAAGAAAAAACAATACATCAAACACAAGTCGGAGATGAACACGAAATTGTCTAGGAACCACCAGTCATTCACACTTGGTCCGCTGATCCACCACCCTCATCCTCGGCTCGGTCCTCCCTGCCGTGCCGACGGTGCAAAGTGTCAAGCCAGTCCTCAACCGCCTCGGGCCGGTTGAAAAAATGAGTCCGTTCCTCCAGTTCAATGCGTAGCTTGGCCGGGAAAAGCATAGAGTACTTCAAGCCCATGTCCCTCAGCCGCCGCTTGACAGTCATAAATCCCATTCGCTGTTTTTGCACCGATTGTGTAAAGTCAGGATAGAAACTGATGTCCGCATTGTAATACTTCGTCGGGCCATGCACACGGGAGGCCTGCAGGATTGCGTCACGGTCCCTGAAGTTGAAGATCCTGGCAATAATAGGTCGCGGTGGGGCCCCAGGGCATAGCGGTCCATGTTGTTCGTTTGCACGTAGGGTAGCTCTAGACTTGTGCTTGTCACCGTCCAGCCGGGTCGTCATTACTCAGCAGGGAGTGCAGATCCAGTATTCCTGTTAGGCGTAACGATCACCCTGGGAAGTCCACCTGAGTGATGGATAGCCCCCTTTATTAACGCCACTCGACAGCCACAGATCGGTCCCAACGTAGAGCGACTGCGAGCGCCCGCTACCAGACTCGTAGAGGAAAGTCAAAAACGAAAGTGAAACCAGGGGGGGGACGGGCCCGCCCAAGACCCCAGAGCCGTTGTTGTTCGATTGGAGCTCGGGGACTGTGCCAACCCGAGTCCGGGGTGGCGCCACGGAGCAGGCCTCTTTCCGGAATACAGGATAAGTTGAGTTCCCAAGGTCCGATTTAAGTTCCGAAAACGGGAATCACCTCAGCTTCGGTTCATCAGCAATATTCCATCAAAATAGCAGGATTATAGCCAGGATAGACGTGGGAGGCTGCGAGGGTCTCGGGAGCCCTGTGCCTACGCGTCCATCTTGGTTGCGCGCTAGGCTCCTCCCCCCCTTCAGTACAGAATTAATGTATATTTTTGACACTTGACATTACTTTAGTGACTTGAAATGAGTGTTACCATCCTGAAGTGTCCAAACAAAGGTAACCTGCTTTCAGTTTATGCTAATATTGGTACAACATTGCAGTATATGTTGACAGGCCTTGATTTACATTTTACTTATTGATAATGATGAGTATGCAGATTTTAGGGCCTAGTGAACACACAGTACAAAAGTATTGTTTTTTTATTTATTTATTTTATTCATTTTTTCCATAGACATGTACAGTTTTAACAGGGTCTGATATCGCAAGGTACCACAATATCTCCTACCATATAGCAAATTGACAGTTCCACAAAATCATCATATTAGCCTACACGGAGCCCTGAACAAAGGCATCTTTCTATAGTCATTAGAAATTGGGGGGGGGACGGGGGGTAGGGAACAACCATAAATGTGCAACCTTACTTGTCCGAACCTGTTTTTTTCTGGATGTCAACAGGAGTGTCCATCGGTAGCAACAGCACCGATCATACCCATCCGCTTCGCGACATCACCAATGTACATAGATGGTTATAACAGTCTAGCATAAACTCCCAATACCAGCCGCCCAACTGCAGAAGTGATAAAATGTCATCCCCCGTACCGTCTATTTAGGAATTCGCTGCGGCTTCTGTAATATCATCGTTAGTAACGTCATTGTTTACAGTTGGATGTGACAGGAGATAACTTTTAAGGGGTCCCCAGATATCCACGGGTTTAGAGGCGGTAGGTAGAAGCTCCGCGTATCTGAGCAGAGTGTCCTGACAGTGTACCATGTCTTGTATCCATTCTTTAAATTTGGGGGCTCTGCCTCTCCCCCAACGACAGGCCACTCGTCTTTTTGCCAATAAAAGAGCCACAGTTATGAATCTACGATACGGCCTCTTGATTGTTTTGGTGTACCCCAGTAGTGCCTGTGTTGGAGATGGATTTAGATGGGTGTCAATCATCTCAGAAAGGCCAGAGTAAACCTGCTGCCAATATCTAGAAATGTCAGGGCATCCCCAAGCCAGATGTAGGAAGTCCGCTGCTGGCGCGTGACAGCGCCCACAGAGGTCACCCTCTCGGAGGCCAAACCTGCACATCTGAGCGGGAGTGCAATAAAGTCTGTGCAAGAATTTGTAGTGAATAATCCTAAATCTACTGCTGGATGAGATCTGCTCAGTCTGTTGGCAGCAATAGCACCAAAGCTCGTCTTCCAGGAGTGTGCCCAGTTCCTCCTCCCATTTAGTGCGTGCTTTACAGGGCCCAAGATCGAGAGAGGTGTGGATCGTGTGATATAGTTTAGAGACCGCGTGTGCAGGAAAGTCAGCTTGGAGCAGCTGGTGCAGTGGCTCCAACGTGGGTGGTTCATTAGGGTACGTCTCAGTAATCACCTGAATCCCACTGCGTAGCCGGATATACAGAAATATATCCATGGGTGTAGGTGTCAGGTCCCCAAACATATGTGCTAAAGAACGAAAATGGCCCCCCTGATACAGATCTCCCCATGTCTTAATTTTAAGTTTGGTCATCATGTTTTTGAATATTTGTTCCTGTAGTAGAGGTAATGAAGGGTGGTATGCTAGTGGGAGCAATGGGAAATAGACTAACGACATCTGGACTGTACGCGCAATGTGCCGCCAAGCAAGAATGGAGCTAGAGATGGGAGTCTGATACGCAGCCTATGTCTCAGGTTTACTAAATAATGCCCCTGCAAGCGGGATGGGATCCGCCAGCCAATGTTCGACCGCCACCTGGGGCATAAAAGGGGGGGGATGGATCCAATAGTAGACGAATTGTGCCTGTGCGCTCTGATAATATAGTTAAAAATCCGGTAAATCAAAGCCTCCCTGTGCAAATGGGCGGATCAACAGATCCCATCTCAACCGCGGCCGCTTACCTCCCCAGACCAACCGGATGAGTTCAGATCGCAACAATTTGAAAAAAGACTTTCCCGGGTGATAAGGAATGTTGAGAAATAGGTAAAGGAGTTTTGGGAGAATGACCATCTTAATGAGTGACGCACGGCCTGCCATGGAGAGAGGGAGCGTGATCCATCTGGTCATGCACGTCTGAATAAGGTCCATCGCACGGCCATAGTTCAGCCGCATTAGTTCCTCTCGATCTCGAGAGATCAGTATTCCCAGATATCTGACGTCACTGTCGCACCACTGCAGAGGATAATCAAGGGGGAAGGGTTTCGCTGCCACTGTGAGTGGGAAAATAGTAGATTTTCCCCAATTAATGTGAATACCTGACAGTACAGCGAAACGTATAAATTCTCTCAAGATGGGGTTAAGATTGACTGAAGGATCTCTGATGTAGAGCGTAATGTCATCCGCGTAAAGGGATATCAAAACCTGTCTCTGGAAGCAAAGCAGAGCCTTGTCTCGGTGGAGCTGCCGGAGTCGGGCAGCTAAGGGTTCAATGGCCAGAGCAAATAAAAGAGGAGACAAGGGGCACTCCTGACGATTGCCCCTGGATATCTCAAAGGCCTCGGATATATGACCGTTAATACCCACCCTGGCCACGGGTTTATGATAAAGTATCGTGATCCATCTCAAGAATCCTATGGGTAGACCCATGTTGCGCAGTATACCAAGGAGGTAGTCCCATTCTAATGAGTCGAAGGCCTTGGTGGCGTCTAAGAAGACTGCCACCATTGGTAAGTCAGGGTCGACATTCTGCAGTATTGAGAATAAGGTACGCAGGTTATGTGAGGTAGCTCTGCCGGGAATAAATCCAGCTTGATTGGATAGCACCAGTCCCTCTATCAGTAACTTCAGGCAATTAGCTAGTACCTTAGATCTTAGCATCGCAGTTGATCAAGGATAGGGGACGATAAGAATCGCAGCACTGCGGCGGTTTCCCAGGTTTAAGCAAGGAGGTGATTAAAGCCTCCTGCATCGATGGTGGGAGTGCTCCAGACTCATGGGCCTCGTGGAAGACCTCCCGAAGCACTGGCGCCAGTATGTCCACATAGGCCTTGTAGAAGTCTATAGGCAAACCATCTAACCCCGGCGCTTTTCCGGATGCCATCTGCCCTATTGCATCTCTGATTTCATCCAGTCCTATAGGTGCCGCTAAGAACTCTCTTTGATGGTCTGGCAGCCATCCCAAACTGAGCTCACTCATGTAATCATCCATTTCCAAGGTACCCACCCTGGTAGTGGTATAGAGCGATGCATAGTGTGTAGTGAAAGCGGCCATGATCGATTGTGTGTCGCGTAGAAGTTCCCCTCCATCACCCTCCAACTCCATGATAAAATTAGAGCGCCGTGGGGGCCTCACGACTCCCGCCAGAAACTTCCCCGGGCGTTCTCCCTCTCCGTACGCCCTGGCCTTGAAATATTTACTGCGAAAGTTAGCCTCTCTATCAGCAGTGGATTTATAGTCAGTCAATGCTATTCTGTATTGAATATGTGCGTCTACATTGGTGGCGAAGTCCGTTTGGGTTTCCAACTTGTGCAATGTGCACTCCAGTTTATGTAGCGTGTTTCGCAGTGCTCGCAATACCCCCGAGCTCTTGGAGATGCAAACACCCCGGATCGTGACTTTCTGCGCCTCCCACCTAGTTGCCATACACTCCACCGATCCCTTATTATGTAAGAGGAAGTCCTCAATGTCATGTCCCAGTTCTGTTCGGAAGAGTTCATCAAGTAAAATGTTGGGCTGTAATCTCCATGTAGGAGGATTCCCCACTACGTCTAGTAACCGGAATTTAGCCATAACTGGGGAGTGATCTGAGAAAGTGCGACCTACATGTTGTACCGCTGACAGCCCCCGAGAGATTAAGATGTAGTCCAATCTACCCCAGGAAGCGTGTGCAGTATTCCAGTGTGTGCCTTCTGTCAATATAGGGTGTAGGTGCCGCCAAGCATCTATGACGTCTTGGTTGTCGCATATGTCCCTCAGATATCTATACGTGTTGGTGTAGTGATGTGCAGAGGGGTTTGATCTATCCATGACTGGATTAAGAACTGCATTAAAGTCACCTCCCCATATCATGTGTGTCGATCCTATGTCTCGTATCTTATTCCAGACAGCCATAAAACTGCTAGGGTCATCGTAATTGGGACCATAAGAGCAGGCCAAGGTGATAGTTTCATTGCCAATCCTGCCCCACATTAAACAGTATCGCCCCTCCCGGTCAACCGCCTCTCCCAAAGGAGTGTAGGGGATATGTCTTTTTATCAGTATAGCAGTACCTCTAGCATATGAAGAGTATGGCGCAAAGACAGAGTGTGCCGCCCATCTAGAGGAGAAACTACTCCGGCGTTGTGGATCCATGTGAGTCTCCTGTAAAAATACTATGTGGACACTCAGTCTATCTAACGCATGCACCATCTGTCTGCGCTTCATGGGGTCGCCCAGTCCCCTCAAGTTCCAAATGATGGTGGAGATCATTCCCCCCAAGTTAGTATCAGTGTTGTTGACGCGGCTCATTTCCCCAATAAGATTGCGCCTGTTCAACGTGGATTCCGTCAACTACATGTCCTATTGCTACCTTTGTACGGACCGCGTCCGGCATCAATTCAACTTTATGCTTTGTACCATTGTCCCTTACATTCTTAACCAAAACATAACCAATTCCCTGAGAACATCCCCCCCCCCACCCACACCGACATCCCAATCATGCCGGGTATGTTTCCACCCCCTCTCAAACCCAAAAAAACCCCACATCATAACCCTGGCGGGGCACACCCGTATTGGGGGACAAAAGGGGTCCAGACCCGCCTTCGATCTCCCCCGATATTACACCCGCTGCACACTCGTCCTTACAACTAGCGGCAGACACGGGAAGGGGAGAGAAAGTGCCAGAGCATATTGTTGCTAAAGCAGAGTGAAAACCCTGAGAATGCTGAAGCTTTACGGCTTTTTAAGTGAGCATCTAAAACAAATGTGTAGAGCAGTCACTGCCAAAAAGAACAAGACATATCCTAAGGAGGATCTAGCAATAGTACCATACAGGTAAAAAAGATAACGGAGGGTGCCGCCTCCGATCAGTCCAGTGCAGATGTAGGCGAGCGGGACCGGGCCCGCCCAGGGGGGGACCGAGTAGTGTCATGGGGTCGCTTATTTTCTTTCAGAAAGTGTTCCACTTGTGCTAGATCTTGAAATAGGTGCTGTTTGCCCAAGTGGACTACACGTAACTTAGCCGGGTAGATCATGGAGTATTGGATACCACTCTGAAGAAGCCTTTTTTTGACTGCCACAAACTTGCGTCGTGCATCCTGAACTGATTGCGTGAAGTCCGGATAGAAGGAAAGCGTGATGTTTTCAAACTGAACCGGTTGTTTTTCACAAGCAAGTCGTAGCAGAGTATCCCGGTCTCTGTAGTTCAGGAATCGGATGATGATAGGTCTAGGGGGGCCCTGGGTATAGGCCGGGGGCCGAGAGCGCGGTGGGCACGCTCCACCCCCAGTTGTTGGGAGAAAACCTCCAGGCCGAACAGGTCAGCCAATAGCTTCTCAATGAAGATTTCCATTTTGCCCACATTGGTGGATTCTGCAAGGCCAATAAGGCGTACATTTTTTCGGCGCGAACGCGCTTCTAAATCTTCGCTCTTATCAGCGATCACCTTTAAGAGTCTCTCCATCTGTGAAACCTTGGTGTCATTGGCCGCCGCCCCATCCTCCAGACCAGAAACCCGCTGCTCCGCCTCCTTCACCCGTTCCTCCTGTTGATCCAAGCGATGCACCACAGAGTCCAGGAGCGCCTTCCAATCCACCTCAGCGCCGTCTCCCCCATCAGAGTCGCCATCCTCCATCGGTGGGGGTCGGGCCTTTTTTTTTGGGACTCAAAGGGGAGCGTAGATTGTCTAGTGTCTGATTTCCCCATGTTGGCGATGCAGGGTGGGAGGGGCCCCAGCCCACGGGAGCAAGCCCGGAGCGCCCACGCCGCCTCACCCTTCAGCAGAACCAGTGATCGCCCAAACAGCAGGGAGCAGCAGGCGGCCCGACTAGGGCCTCGCTCCACCCCTCAAAAATGCAGATCCGGGTCGTGGGGTACTGAAATGGGCCCAAGGATCGATGGGACGGCCCCCGGCGATCCACGGGAGCAGCCCCTCGCGTCGAAGGCCTCCAAACAGTTGAGCCTCCTTCCCCGGAAGTCAGGGGGACGATTTGCCAGTAAAGGTCTCGATGGAAGGCCCCTCGTTGTTAGGACTGCTGAGGAGGGTCACTATCCGGCGGATGCAGCCCGGCCAGTGTCAATGGGGGCGCACCTCCCCCCCATCTCCTCGTATGTTTCTGCACTTGTTGGCGGTATGAGAGCCTTTCTGCCACCCCCGGTGATCCCCGAGGCCCGGGTCCGAATGGTCCTCCCCCGACGTCCTCCACCTCTCCTGACCGTTTATTCTGGTCGCTGAGGATCATCTCCGGAGCACCGGACTCTGCGGCCTAGCGGCCTCGGCAAATCCCCGGTCTTGCGTGCTCGCACACGCCTCTCCCCACAATATCCGTCTCTGCGTCCGCGGACAGAGAGAAACGCCCCGTACTCCGGATTACAAGAGCAGAGCAGCTTGAAAATCTTAGCGAGCGTGCTCGCATGCGTTCTGCGCCGATATCGCCACTTAAATGCTGCTTTCCGTGCTTGTGGATGGGCTGGAGGATGGATTAATCGCCCGGCTGACGAGAGCCTCACGAATGTGCGGCCATGTTGGTCTGGCGCCCTCTAGCACCCCCTACAAAAGTATTGTTGATGCATATCCTTTTTGGTGACATAATTTCACTATTCTGAACAACAAAGGCAAACCATTCTGAGATGTGAAACCGTTCCTGGAGAGACATAATAATATATAAGAGACAACATCGTACATGATGTAGGCGGTACTGTGGGGAATGACATAACTGTGACCAAATATTGTCTCATAATGTTGTGTACATGCATGAGTTTACGCTAATGTTGATGCAAAGGTGAGACCCTTGAAGTGGGTGAACTTTGAAAACTGTTTTGTGATCAAATGTCATGATCAGTTCTGGTTACACAGATTCACTAACACTATTGTATATGTCATTTCAGCAACATCGCGGGGAAGCAGCTGGCCACAGTGGTTCCAGTACTGACACTGAGGGATCCAGTGACCCAGAGGGTGATGGGAGTGCAATGGAGGCCACCAGCTAATCTACATCTTCTTTGAAGGCCTCCTCCAGCGAGCACTCCCTAGAGGTGGTAGACCCTACTGCATCTGTTATCCCTGCATCACTGTCCGCCACCCAGAGTACCATCTCCACCCTCCTTCTTGCTCCCCTCAAGTAGGCCAAACCCGCACCGCTAAAAGAGGTAATGTCTCCTTTACTCCAGGCACTTTTCCCCCTGCCCCTATCCCTTCGGCTGTGCTGAGTGAGGAGGCTATTGATTTCCTCAGGAATAACTCTGTAGGCCAGACTGCACTATTGAATGCCATCCAAGGTAGCCTACCTGGAAGGCATTCACAGTCTGGTCTGAAGAGGTCTTTTCAAGGTCCAGCCTCCACACAGACCGCAGCCTCTCAACCATCCCAAACTTGAGCCCCACCTCCCACCCAGTCCCCATCCAAATTCCATATTCTCAGACCTGTCCCAAGCACACTCACACCTTTGCAGACACCCACTCAAACAGACGCAAGCAGCACACCCACACACAACCACAAACAACACCAAAAAAGAGGCACACATCCAAACACACAGACACGCCCCAATCCCCAGCACAACCACAGACACTGCACCCACCACCACAGACACATCCAACACCCCAGCACAACCACATACACTGCATCTACCACCACTGACTTATACACCATACCCAACACAACCACATACACTGCACCCACCACCACAGATAACATCCACCACCCCAGCACAACCACATACACCGCACCCACCACCACAGACACATCCACCACTCCTAGTACAACCACATATACTGCACCCACCAACACAGACATATCCACCACCCCAGCACATCCACATACACTGGATCCACCACCACTGACACTTCCACCACCCCAGAACAATCACATACACTGCACCCACCACCCCAGACACATCCAGCACACCCACATACACTGCACTAACCACCACCGACACATTCACCACCACAATCACAGCCCCAGACACCACACCTACCACCCCAGATACTTCCACCACCACAATCACGGCCCCAGACACCGCATCCACCACCACAGCCATATTTACCATGACCACATACAGCACCTCCACCCCACACACAGCCAAAAAACTGAAACACCCACACTCACCCATACAACACACATCAACATAGCAAGAAACACTCAAACATTCACAACATACCCCAGACCAACAGATACCTCCAACATCAACAGAGACATGCACAACAGACACTTTCACTCCCTCTACCTCCCAATTCCATCCCCAACTCCCTCCTTACCATTCTACCTATTTTCCCCATGAAAGTCTTGTGTTTGCCCTTGCCCTGAGCCCTGTCACACTTACACCCACCTCTCACAAACACATCCAAACCCACCCCTCAAAAGACAGCACCCACCCCTACTACCCTCCCCAAGGAACCCACCATCCCAAAAGCAAGACCACCTCTACCAAAAGCACACCCCCCTCCGAAACCCAAGACAATCGCTCCCAAAACCAAGGAAAACCCTCCCAAACTCAAACACCCCTCTCCCAAGTAACATAATTGAGGTGCCTGCTCTGCCCACTAGCTTTCCCTTCCCGGGGAGGTTACCCATTTATTTATTTATGAGATTTGTAAAGTGCACAAATACCCGTGGGTGTCTCGGTGCTGAGGACGGCGGGCATAAACCAGGTAGCAGAGGAACTTATTGGTTAAACAACCAGGTTTTTGTCAATTTTCTGAAAGCCAGTAAGGACTGACTGGATCTAATCTCAATTGGGAGGGAATTCCAGAGTTTTGCTGTGGCAACAATGAAGCGCTTGTCACCCATGCCGTGCAATTGGAGGCAAGCTGAGTGCCATGGCACACATGGGCACAAGACTTGGTGGACACTTATGGATGGGCATTTGCCTTGTTTCATACTAGTTAAGAGGTTTCTCATTGTGAATAAATCACAATTTTGCTTTTCACCAAGTTTGTCTTGGCATTAATTTTCCTTTGCTATTGTAAATGTGTAGTACCTATTTTTATTTAGCATGATGGCAGAAGCTACTACATACTTTTTAAATGTCTACTATGTTAAGTGCATTCACTGGTTTACATGGTATGTGATGGTGATTTGATATTAAGTGCAGCCATTCAACATAGTAGTGGACACTTGCACCAAAAAAGAGATATTGAGACATTATTTAAAAGATATTTTACTACAGGTGAGTTTGTTTCACCTTGATTACTGATAAGTGCGTACACATATGCATTTCACCTTGTAATATTATGTGCACATTGAAATTGTATACAATACAGGACTTGCACTACACAAGGGGACATTTTACATGGATGACTATGTAGAGTGGTTCAAATCTGGGACTGCCATTGATTTTCCAGTTTATCTTTGAGGTGAGGGTTACAGCTTGTTTAGTGCAATTTCTATATAAGGTTACATATCACTTATCCCAATGATGTGTGATGGATATGTTTTTATTGTGACAATTTCGGAACTTTTTTTCCACACACCTGTATGATGAGTTTCCGATTTTTGATTTGATATTGTTTTTTGTGCAAGTGTCCTTTTTTTGTATAGCAACTGGCACCTGATTTATTAACACAATGTGGTTATACAGGTGTGCTACTTTACATTTCTTAAAAGTCAACATTAGAGACATATGCGTTGCACATTGGTATACTATTGCTTGTGTGAGTAATTTAATAATGCATGAGACCTGAGCATATGTGAAAAGTCAAGTGAAGACAGGTAACAGGTAATGGGGGAGGTTACCTTCAGTTCCGGTGATGACGGTGTTGATTTGCATAGTGATCAGCCAGCAGAGGTAGGACGTGTAGGTTCGGATCCGTGACGGAACAGGAAGTGGAAAGGTGAGTAAAGGTGAGTTTGTGCCTTACATGAGTTCCATTCCACCAATATCTAAATCAGGCCCAAAGTCTTTTGAGAAGAGATATGAATACTTATCAAAAATACTATTCGGATTTTATTTCAATTTATTTCTCAGATTACAGATCATCTCAGAAATGTATTAATTTGTTATTCTCTTGCTCAAAAACTGCATTTCTGTGCAAGTATTCAAATAACAATGTTCATGATTGAAGTAAAAAAATCAAATTACTTTGGGAAAACAAATTTCATGTATGTTGGCTTATGGAACTTTAGAATAAAATATGGTTGAAGTTACTAAAACCTTTTGTGCAGTTCACAATACTAAAAATTAGGATGACAGGTGGTCAGGGAGCCCATCGGGGTGGCGGTCAGAATCCTATTCCCTACAATGGGGGCAGTGCCTGCGGAGGCACCGCTGTAGGAATTAGAATGTCCCTTTTCCCTCTGCCTTTACATGGTGGTCCAGCCGCCATGTAAAGGCAGATAAAAAGGGACTTTGGGGGCCCATAGCAGGGCCCCCGTCCCCCATGGGCCTCCGCTATGGGTCCTGGGGGGCACCTGTGTTGCCCACCTCAAACATCCATGCACCGTGTGCTGGGCACCACATGGTGCATGGAAGACGGTGCATGGATTTTTGAGAACTGCCTTTTTCCACTGCAGCATGTGCTGCGGCCCTTTTCTAGGGCTGCAGCACAAGCCGCAATGGAAAAGAGCAGTTTTCCAACTGCCTGCAAGGCAGTCACATTTTAATTGGGCAGGTGGGACTCCCGACATGTAGATGGTCGGACACCTGCCCGAGGCGATGGCGGTTGGACGCTCATCCGATTGCCATCATAATGAGGGCCTTAGTTCATATTGATGGAGGTGTCTCCAAATGCTTTGGTTAAAATGGTAGTAACAGCCTGGATAGCGATGTGTGAGTACAGCTTAAGGGCAGTTCGGATCATGTCTGTTCATATCAATTATTATTTCATGCGGGGAATAGTTGTTTGCTTTACTTTTAATGTGGTTTAGTAGATCATACTAAGTGCTACTTTGTTAGTTAGCAGGGAAAATATGAATGGTATATTAATGTTCTGATATTCACCATGCATGGTGTATATCTGAGTGATAGGTTTGACAATGGCTTAGTTTTTATAAGTTGTCTTCTATAGCAAATATTTTATTACGTTTTTTATTGCTAAGGTTATCATGTGTGGTGGCTAATTGTTCAGGAATTTGGATATCTTGGTATCTTCTAGGGGAAGCAGGATTATCATTGGTGGCTTTTTGTAGTAAGCTTTTTAATTTGGGTATAGCTGGTAGCTGGCCTGTGATGTACAGGGACTTTAGGGAGTATATATTTTAGTATTTTAGTTGTGGGCTCTTGTGATCTAGTGCTTCCCTCTCTAAAATCTTGTACTACATGCCTTAATTCGATTTCTGTGACTTTTAGGAGATGGTTTGTTCTCTTACATTAATAACATCATCATCTTTTGCAGTCACACTCCCTAGGGAACCCCTGGATCACCTGAAAATGTGGGTGATTCTGGGTTTGTACTAATAAGTCTGCCCAGGCTTAATAGGGCTTTAAAATGACACTAAATTTCACATCTATAACTATATGTGCATTTCAAGAGATTATTCAAATTTATGTGGATCTTAGTGTAAGGATTTTGAATTATTAAGGGAAAGTGTAACTATAGTTGCTATATTGTGCCACTATAACATAGATAAGTCTATATATATTGGGGCACATGAATAAATCCTGCATTTTCCGATTCCCAAATAGCTAATTTTACCAATTCGCTATTTGGAAATCGCAAAATGCTATGCATGTAGGAATCAGAAAAAAAAATTTGATTCCTTAACATTACCTAATAGTGATTCGGAAACTGTGAATCGCTATTAGGTAATGTAACTCCATTCCTTTCTATGGGCCTAAAGTCACATAGGAATGAATGGTATTGCATTCGCTAAATGCGATTGCCAAATTGGTAATCGCAAATAGCGAATGCAAATCCAAGGGTACCCAGGGGCCTAAGCCCCCCCCCCCCGAATCACCACACAAAAAAAGGTAAGTGTGCACATGTAAAGCACACACATGTATGCTCTACATGGCACTTTGAAAAAATGATTTTTGTGCATTTTTCAAAGCATGCACATTTTACCATCAGCTTGAAGTTGATGGTAATTAGCGTTTCCTAAATGCACAGTTTGCATTTAGGAAAGGCTACATGCATTGGCATTAGGGAATCGCAAATTGCGATTTTCTAAATGCATTCGCAATTTAGGTAATCGCAAAACATTGCGATTACCTAGCTTGCGAATGGGAAAAGGCTTGATGCATGTGCCCCATAGATCCTTATTACAAGTCAGGAGCAGTGGAATTACCAGATGGAATTCTGCTGCACCTGAATTCCGGTTGGTCCGTTTTTCCATATCTGCTTTCTTCAGGTGTGGGAGAACTAGACCTGATTTTACCTTGTGGTAATTTCTCAGAATATAATTGCATGAGAGTTTGTCTGCAGCAGCGGCCAAGCCTCTTTCCCTGGTTTTTTTTCTAAAAGAAAACACCTTCCCCTACTCTCCCACCAACCTCTCACACCCACAACCCCACGTGGAAGCCCCCATTTACCACCTGCTCAGGTGTTAATACCAATTAGTTGAGATTTAATTTGTAATTGCACCTACTGGGTGGATTTACGCAATGCTTACAGTACAATCATATGTGATTTCACCGTGCCCCCCTGTACCTCACAACTTAGATTGAGGACCATAGAGAATACATAGTGGCTGTTAATTATGAGCCTATAAGGCAATGACGTGAGGGGTTTTGGTAATATGATTGTGGAGAAGTGTGGCTCAATGATTAGAGCGGCAGACCCTGATGCAGAGGTCTAGCCCGGGACCAGGGTTCAATTCCCTGCCTCAGCGGGTCTTGGGCTCAAAAATTCCAAGGACCTGATAATTCTCGCCTCGGTGCCTATTCCAATCATGGAGTCCCACTCTGCAACTCTGGGCAATAGCTTGCTTAATCTCCACAACGGCCCCCACAACGCTAAGGATACCTGGCCTCCACCTTGGGGGTGCCCAGGAGTGGACGCCTCACAGGGAAAGCCAGGATGGGTTCCACAGTGGTATTCGTACAAGCGCCTTGAGACCCTTGAGGGTGAGTAGTGCGCTATACAAGTATCAAATTTACATTTTAAATCACGATTCTCAGTGGTTGTTGAATGCCATCGGAACTAGAGATAGTATCTACATTTCCAAAGGTAAGTAACTAAGACCTTGTTTGCACGTGCCCATTAGGGAACTTGCTATTTAACGCACCCAAACAAATCGGACTAATTAGGTTCCAAAGATTTTTTGTGCGATAAATTGCACCTAATCTGAGTTTTGTTGGAGTAACATGAAGATTTTAGTGCTTACCACACCATAATCCACATGTCACGATAACGAATATGTTGTTTTACCCTGTTAAATGTTCGCTGAAATTTGATGAAAGGTGCAGAATATCTTGTACCCGGTAACTACTGGGAGCAGTGAACTCTGCACAGCTCAGAAATCCACCCGGGAAGCATGGACTTGTTTACTTTAACTTCAACCAATTTTCACAGTGTTTAACCAGTAGATCTAACAAAGAAACTTCCGACCTTATTTATGATCCCTTTAAGCCGTCGTTGCGTCCCTTTTTGTGATGCTGCAGCGGCGTAAAATAGGTGCCACGATGCGTAATATTTACAAAGAGATGCATCTAGGCAGATGCGTCACTTTGTAAACCCCTGCGCTACATTATTCCTGCGTCAGGAAATAATGTATGCAGGGTGGGAATTCCCCCGCAAAAAAGGCTTGTAGTAGTGGCACAGGGAAATCTATGAGATTTCATCACGCCACTTCTAGGACGACACTGCGTCAAATCCTTACGCCTACTTCACACCAGGCGTAACGAGTGATGCAGGCCCTTTCCCATGTGAAAGGACACATTGCTGGGGTTGCGACTGTTTTCAGACACACCCCAGCAATGCGCCACATTTGCGCTTACAGATACGTAAGGAATTCTGACCTATCTGTAAATCCTTGCGACATGGAGCGCAGTACGTTAAATATGGCGAATCCATGGTGACGCAAGGAGGACAAACTGAAAAGTGTATCATTGCTGTTTTCACGCAGTGATGCAATACTTTTCATAAATGAGGCCCTTCATTATTTTGTTCCACCTTCCTCTTGCAACTCCCTCGCTCTTCACACCTCCTAATGGCCACTGCAGATACAGAACCCTGGAGCAAGGCCAGTACACGACCAGATATGAGTGATTCTGGGCAGCTAACTTCATCTTCCTGTGTCTGAAACTGTGATATAAAAATTATGTATAATATGAAAATAAAAAATGTGCAAATCGATGGGATGTTCTGTCATTACATTATTCTTTCATTGCCAATCATTTCCACCATCTGCCTCCTATGCTCTAATGTACTCTCTTGTTATTATGTACAGAGTTTCTGGTAAAAATGTGTTGTTTAGAAATAAATACATTTCCATAAATTGAGAGCGGTGTGGGCTGGAAATATGTCGGGATAGAATATCATTACAACAATATCAAGGGACAAAATATAAAAAGGTAAGTTTCTATACATTTTCTACACTAACTCAACATATAGGTGCCTTGGAGATATATATCTTCAAGGTACGTAGATGTTAAGTTATAAATAGTATATCCAGAGGCACAGGACAAGTGTTTTTTGCAAATCCTGCAGTCCTGTCTTCCATAAGGGAAAAAGAAGCCCTCCTGTGGTTGGGGATCCTGCAGACCTGCACTTCCTAAGGGGCACAGGGGAAGCCTGTTTTTGAGCTGCAGTTCCTGTATCTAAGAAATTGGGTTGTTGGTTGACTGGGGTGTGAGCCCTGGTCAAGCAGCAACTACAATCCTTGCCAGGGGGAGGCAAAAGCAAACCCTAAATTATCCTGTGCTCAACCCTCTGGTAGCTTGGCACAGAGAAGTCAGGCTTTACTTAGAGGCCATGTGTAAGGTATAGGCTGCAGACACCAAATGGCTAAGGCAGGAAAATGACAACTTTCTAAAAGTGGCATTTTCAAAATTGTCATTTAAAATCCGTTTCACCATGAGTTAGGATTTGTCAATACAATTTCAAAGACACCAAACATGAACTGGTGACCTTATCCCACTTGGAAATTACAGCTTATTAAATGTAATGAGGTAACCACAATGTTGTCCCATGGGAGATGTAGGCCTTGCAGTAGTGGAAAACAAATGTAAGAGTTTCTCCCCTACCAGGACATGTAAGACATAGACATGCATGTCCAACTTTTTAAATACACTGTACCCTGCCCTCTGGGCTATCCAAGTGCCTACCCTAGGGGTAACTTATATCTATTAAAAAGGAAGGTTTAGGCATGGCAAAAAGGTCTATTTAGGCAGCTTGACATGGCAGTTTAAAACTGCACACATTGGCTGCAATGACAGGCCTGAGACATGTTTAAAGTGCTACATAGTTGAGTGACACAATCTGTGCTGCAGGCACACTTAGTAGCATTTAATTTACAGGCCATGTGCCCAGGTAGTGCCACTCTACTAGGGACTTATAGGTAAATTAAATGTGCCAATCGGGTATGAGACAATTCTCCCATATTTTAAGGAGAGGGCGCAAACACTTTAGCACTGGTTAGCAGTGGTAAAGTGCACAGAGTTCTGAAGCCAGTAAAAATGAAGTCAGCAAACAGGGGAGTTGTACCCAAAAAGTTAGGGGTAAACGACGCCAAGAATGGCAGGGAACACTATAGTCCTGTGGTTCTTAAGGGACAGAAACAGTCCTTTCTGGGCTTAGAGATCTTGGGTATCACCTTTTGCTAAGGCACAGGAGAAGTCTGTTCACGTGCTTGACATCCTGTAGTCCTTTGTTTCTGAATGTGACAGGGGCATACCTTCCTGTGGTTAGGGATCCTGCAGATCTTCTCTCCATAAGAGACACCGGGGAAGATCCTGTAGTCCTCTGTTCCTGCATGTGACTGGGAAAGCCCTTCTTAGGTTAGGGATCCTGCAGATCTCCTCTTGATAAGGGACACCAAGGAACATCCTGTAGTCCTCTGTTTCTGTATGTGACACCGGCAGCCTATCCTGAGACTGGAGATCTAGGAACTTAGTGTTTTTGTAAGGGATAGGAGCAACCATTGCTGGTGTTGGATTGCTTGAAGGCCCATGAAAAACTATGAACCCATTATGGCATGTGCTGGAGGACCAGAACTTTTGTTTCACTGTAGGGAGCAGGTGCAGGCCCTTCCATCACAGTGGCCCATTGTTCATCTAAGTAAAGCTTGACAGATATTCACATAACAGACTAGCCCCTGAGCTGATTATTAACCCTACAAGAAGGAATGCATCTCAGGAAAGTCCTTCTCAGACAAGCTGCAAAATTACAGAATTCCCTCCCAACAAGGACAGGAAGTATCTGACATCACTTGGCATGATGTTAGGCATGGTGGAGAGTATGCCTGGTGCCTACTGTCGAGGGTGCACATACATGCCCACAAACAATGTTTGATGCAGGCCTCGTGTTGACAAAAAGATACTAAGGAGCACATTTATTAAAGGGTTGCATTGCTGTTGTGCCATGCAACAGGGCGCAAGTGTAACACAACTCTTAAGTTTGATTTATCAAGCCACACAAGGCCACCTTGCATGGCCTTGTGTTGCTTGATAAATCTAAAGTAACACAACATATCGCAAATATCTGTGTTGCATTACTCTGCCCCAGGGAGGCGCTTCATAGGTGGAGTGTGGGTGTTCCCACGCACCCACCCATGGATTTTGGTGCATTCCCAGATTTAGCATTACTGGTAAACCTGGGAATATGTCATAATGCTACACCTCCCGAGATGAGGGGTAATGAGGAGAAATATCTTAATTTCTCCTTGTTACTTCAACTTTCTATATGTACTGCATTCTGCAGCACACATAAAAAGAGGAATATGCCTCTGAGGATTGTTTTGTACAGGAAGGTGCCCCTTCCTGCAAAAAAACAATACTGCTTACAATTGAAGGCACCATTTAACCATGGCGCAAGGGTGACTGCATCGGAGCTAGGCAGCACATTGTGCACCAGTGCTGGAAAATGGCAGGAAAGCGCTGTTAAGTAACGGCACATTCCTGGAATACAGTGTGGACAATGGGCCTCATTTATGGGATTTTGCCATAGGGCAGCGCAGCAAGGCACCGTGCTGTGCTGCCCTATGCCAAAGTGAAAGGGCAGGAATGCACCGTATTTAGGCAACATGGTGAATTCCTGCTCTTTCTGCCTGCGCTTGTGCCATTTTGGCAGCCTAGCGCCGACGTAGTCATCCTTGCACCATGGTGCATGGGCGCCTCTGTTGTAGACAGGGTTGTTTATCTGCAGTAAGGGGCACCTTCCTGCACAAAAACAATTAAGTGAGACGTTTTCCTCTTCCTATGTGTGCTGGAGACTGCAGCACACATGAAAAGAGGAAAAAACAAGGAGAAAATAACATTTTTGTCCGTTCTACGCCTCACTTCGGTCGACGCACGGATTTGACACTTCCCCATCTTTACATCACTTTGTAAATCTGGGGCAGCGTAAAATTCCATGAGTGTTGTGTGGCAAAACCGACCGCAGCGCCCATGACATCCCTCCCGGGTGCAGAGTAAGGCCACACAGTGATTTGTAGTGTGTTGCATGACTCATGATTTATGGGGACACTCAAAGTCATGCAGGGCATCTTTGGGGATTCAAAAATCTTTATTAGAGCCCTGCGTCACGCATGTACCACTTTACTGACGCAAGGCTCTCATAAATAAGCCCCTACATTTTCCTGGTGCACAGAGCACTCCACTGAGACAAGGCCTCGGCCCACCCTGGGACACATAAGACTTCTGTAAGGTGCAGAAGAGCCAGAAAGCCTCATATCTCTTTTCTGACGCTATATGACTTTCAGGTCAGACATCAAGTCCCAAGCCATTGACAGACATGGCGGAGACGTGTAAACGATGTACGATGCCCCTTAGATGAACTTGCATCTCCCTCCCCCTTCCTTTGAGCTGATAACCTTTCTGGTGTATTTTTACCTCTTGTCAGCGTTGTTAGTTCTCGCTCCCACAGAAGAGCGATGGGTCCGGGTATATTAGATGCCTATGTCCCCGATGACCCCCTCGTGCGAAGGTTGAATTGAGGTAACCCGGCCTGTCTGGAGTGAAGCAGCAGACACCTCTTCCCAGGGGCTCGGCGAGCATCCATTCTCATCAATTATCCATGGCTGCCTGCGGTCCGAGGCTAGCGCCGGGGCCTCGGCTTTCGCTGAATGCGCAAAACTGCTCCTCTGTCTCCCGAGAGGAGGTGTTTGTGCACCGGCTGGAGGAGCCGAAGGCCGTCGGACGGCAGTCGGCTCACGGATCAGGGCACGAGGGAGTCAAAGACGTCATGGAACGCTGACCTTGTGCGGCGCCGTGTCTGTGTGAACAAATCAGGGGCGCCTTCCATTGCTGCAGCAGGTGCAGTGGCACCGGGGCCCAGAGGACTGAGCGGCATACTGAACCACGATTCTTGCTGTATAACAGCAGCCAAGGGACTCATTTCCTTCCTTGCACCAGGGCCCATGACACACTGGCTACGCCCCTGATGCAAATGTGTGTTCACAAATGTGCATATCTGTGCCTTGCGTTGCGTGCACGCGCGTGTGCCTGTACCTGTGCGCGAATCTGCCTTCTCTGTATTTGTGACTTTGGTGACAGCATCTCTTTTGTCACTTTCATGTTTTTCGTAGGGATTTGCTTAGAAGGGATAATAGCTGAATGTAGCTGTGGTTGCTTACCTTCAAGGAGCTATATTTTACAGACAGCTGCATAACGTGTTGGTCTCTACTTAATCTTCTGCTCTGGTGCATGCGCTGTATGTGCTTCTCTGGTTCTGTATAGGCTCGTTTGCCTTTTTGGATGCCGGTCTGATTGCTGCATGCACGACAAGGTGAAGCAAGACGCGCTTTAGGGTCCTCTTAGGGCACTATACATAAAACTGGAGTCTCTGTGGGGCCAAAGCTTGTTTTACCTGTTTGATTTTGTTTGTGTTTTGTTTGCGAGGTTTTCCCAAAGATCCCTTTATGTCCCTCTTAGGACACCTTAATCTGCGGCCCAAAGCTTGTTTTGCTTGTGAGTCATTTTCAAGGCATCCCTCTAGGTTCATCTCATCAGCAGTGCTCCCTCCACCGTGGTGAGGGCATCTTCAGATTTATTTCAAGCAATGGCTGTATCTGCTCCCGCTAGCACTGTTTTCTGATTTTCAAAGATAAACCCCAAAGTTTCTCCCATTGTTTTTTCATGTCCAAAGCCACCATGATTTGCACGGTCATCTCAGATGGTACCTCCAGACGGGGCTCACTAGGACCCCATCGGGCATCTTAGTCCACCCGCCTCAAAGTTGCTCTATGAGCCCTGTCTGGCGGTGCCAGGCCATTGTACCAGGAAAATGTGTAAGTCGGCATCTTGCAGGAGTAAACAGACTCACCTCACTCTTTCATTTACACTTCACAATGATATACCTAGTATAGGATAGTGTCTGAACACCTAAACACATAGGGATCTGCCATAGAGAGGTCCTGAGGAAAGCCATGAGACCAGTTTGGGCCCAGGAGGCTGAAACATGTAGACCACGATTACCTTGATGAAGTTAGGGATCATTGCCACCCCCAGAGCTCCATCCCTTCATATTTTAACCTTAACCTGATTCCTAGAAACATAATAAAATTGGATTGGGATATCTGAGGTAATTTTAACATACACTTCACAGATCCCACTGACAATGTCACAATGAAGTGCTCCAACCATGAGGAGGTTGAGACCACTCCAGGCACATTAGCTGCCCGAGTGCTGACCCGATGCTGAAGCATGAAACCAATGAATTCCAGTGGGTGAAGGTCTTAAAAAACCTTAAGAGACTCCCCGTTAAAAGAGCTGTTTTATGGGATTCCACTCCCCTCTAATTTTTGATTTTGTATTCACTACTGAAAGCTGTGCAGAGATTTCTCAAATACTACTGTTTCCCCCGTTTTTAACTTCTATCTATTTTCTATATACGTCTAAGCTTGGGTCTCATCTTGGGCATTGATCGGATGCAGGACACCATTGACAATTATTTCAAATTCAGCTATTCTGGCTATTACAATCTGCAAAAGAAAAAATGTGCACCACTAGAGACTAGAAATGATTAAGAAAAGGATAACATGGCAAAAATTGAATGAGGGGTGGGTGTCTTTGTGGGTATTGGGAGGAGCAGGGAATATGTGAGGTAAAAAGATACAAAACAAGTGACAGTGTGGAATGGTCCACCTGGGGCTGGTGCATACAGATTGCCAGCACCAAATACTCTTCGTCTGAGCATGCCCAGACCTTAAAGTGATCTGAATCATAGGCCTCTCAATGGTGCGCTTATTCATGGTTAGTGCATTTTCATACCACACCCGATCACCAATTGTTGTCCATAGTTCCCAAACTTGATCCAAAGTGAGCAGAACAGAACATTCCATTGCCCTGTGATATTGGGAGATTATGCTGTGTTTATATGATTTCTTTGCATTTCTCCTTGCAATATCTAAGTCTGTTATGTAGCTGACACCTGAATGGCGCATCCAAAAGTATGTTGTTTTGGATTCATGAAATTTTTGATGTCTGAACCCCAACCTTCACTCTACAGACTCCCTCCTCCCCGCCTCTGAGACCAGATTTGGTGGATTTAGAAATCCAATGAATGACCCCTATCATTCCGCCTCTACCGCTGTGCACAATGTCCTTCTCAGAGTGGCCCCAGGCATGCCAATGCGTTATTGTTCCAGGAGCAGCGACCAGATACCTAGTGCTTTCAAGAGGATGTTCGCCATCTCCCCAAAGTTATGATGAAGAGCTCTCCTCACGCAAGGCTCAGAGGTCGTCTTCATGAATTATGAGAGATGGCGGAAAGCCTCATCCTTATCCAACCTATTGTCTGGACTCTCTCTAACAAGACAGTGATTAATCTCTACTTGCTTGTGCCACGCGTATCTCTCCATCACCACCAAATAGTGCTAAAGCGCTCAATGTAACATCTGGGAACAGAGGGAATATTTTACATGGAGGAGGAATCAGGTGATGTTTCTATCTGTGCATAATAGGCAGGTCCCCCTTGTGAAAAAAAGAAGTTTAACACCTAAAAGAAAACACAGTCTTTTACTATAAGCGCTGTCTAACGAGCCTGCGAATTTGTAATTAAGCCGCGATTCATCACCGCGAGCATTGATTAAATGGACGGCAAGAGAGGAACACTCTGAAGTTCTTCGAGGAGTGATCAATAACCCATTACAGTAGTGACAGAAACTCTGAACCTAATTACAGGCGAAGAGAAGTGCTGCAGCCACCTTAATGAGAGAGAGTAAGGGAGGGTCCTGCAATGCCAGGGGTGTGCCAGGCCGGGGATTGATTCACTTATCAGTACTCGGCCTTCTTCACATTAAAGAGGTTCACAACTCATAAGGCCTCCCCATGAATGCTAACTCCCAACCCCACTGTATCCATACTGTAGGCCTCACACCCTGCCATGTCTGATTAGGGGTATGTATTTTTAAGCAGTGAAAAAAAAGGGTGACTGGTGAAGCAGAATGCGGTGGATTGGGTTGGGTGAGGCCTAGGGAGCAGGAAACAGGAGGGGATGGGTAAGCAGGGGCAGGCCTAAGAAAGCAAAATGGCTGCACGCATGCGTATCCCGGTAAGCCCTTTGTGCTGTTTTTTAACTCGAAAGGCGTCACTGGCTCCATTTTTCTGAAGCAATATGCACTAGATGTATCTCAAGTCATTCCATGTAATCTTGCAGAATATTTGAGTAATTCCTCGTGATTATGCTATGCAAAATGACATGACTTACACCCACCCCTAGTCAAAATGACATCAACTATACATTCATGAAAAATCAAAGTAGTCACTTAGCATTTAACCATGAACCAAGGTTTACTGCACAATAATTAGCTTCAAATAAGCAGTAGGTTCAAACATAAACTATTTGCTTTTTCCCAAATTTTGCAACCCTAACCATTCCCAGACCCTGCAAAACATGAAATAGTAGAACATCTGGTAAGAGGCTATCATGCTGGTCTGCTGCGTCAGGCATTATTTCATAGGATTAAATGAGTGTGATCAATGGTATATGGAGGCCATTGAATGTGCAGGCCTATACCGAGAGTTTTGAAAGACAGTTTTCATCCTTTCCAGAGTTTGAAAAGGTTGATGGGATCACTTCTTTTTGGTTTTGTACAAAGGTTTTCTATACACTTCAAGGTAAATAAAGGTTTATAGATATTTATATATAGATAGATTAATAGATGGATAGATAGATAGATAGATAGATAGATAGATAGATAGATAGATAGATAGATAGATAGATAGATAGATAGATAGATAGATAGATAGATAGATAGATAGATAGATAGATAGATAGATGGATAATCATACTAGTATCAGTCTGCTGGTATGTCCATTTGTTTTATTCTAAATTGAAATCATCTACAGCGAATCAATGAATTGAATCAATAAATGGAACAGTGAATCAATACAAATGAATGCACATGCTAATTCACAGGACCCAGGCCTATCAACCACTTGACTCCCATTGGCCCGAAGAAGGTCTACCATGTAATAGATGGGAAGAAGAAGGCATAGGATGTTGACATCTTACAATCTCTACAGATACAGGACTGAGTTTTATTGATTACACGCGCAGTGATATCTACAACATGAAGAAAGTCTACTGCTTCCAATGGACACAACTGAGCGAGCACCTGGTGTACGAATGGCGGGTGAGGCAACAATGCATTTGGGCTGAGGTTTTCCAAGGCCAAGCAGATGTCTAACTTCTAGCTGCAAAATGTCAAGAAAAGCAAGACGTATGCTATGATGAACCACAAGTAGGCAGACCAGGCAGACGAAGAAGCAGGAGAAATGTTAGAGCTGCGACATAAGTTTGCAGAGTGGAGTATTGAGTAGCTGATCATGGAATAGAAGTCTCATCACTCGGTCAGTTACTAGAGTGATTGCCGGCAGCTGAAGTGGCACCCGTAAAGGAACTCCAGGAGCTCACAGTCAAGCCATCCAATTTTGGCTAAAGGTTTCAATGCTGGCAGAAAAAAAGGAGTAATTTGAGCCATAGTTTGCATTTTCTCCTGATGAACAGAGGGGGAAGGATACGATTAGGCCACGTGTTCCATCCAGTTGTCTAATCTACCTGTGCCCATATATGCTAGGCATCAAAGTATTGGTATGCAAGGGCAGAGCTACCCTACAGGGCTCCACCAACTATTGAAAACCAAGTAAGTAATCCTAGAACTCCACCCCTGAGCTCAACGAGCACCTGCCTCCACTGTACCACCAGAGAATTCCTACCCCTTCATTCTATTTACTCTAGGCTAATGTGGCCTTATCACAGACCATTAAGCTTAGAGGACTACTCTCACTGGGCCTTGGCTGCCACTTAGTGCTGCCCCTTCATTAGACCACATCTCTAAGCTTGTTTCTCACCTTTGTGGTCATCATTGGAGAGACGTCAATTTCTCCTGCCTTCTCATCAGTGAATCTAGTAAAAACAATACTAGTAAGCACAGGGACTCTACTCTGGTACCTGTGTCTTCCAACCGGAAACTTGGCTTTCATTTTGACATGGATCTTTCTCTTTCTGTGCAGATTAATAAACTATCTCATACCTGCTTTTTCTGGTCTGGTTTGTCAGTGCAGCTGTCGCCAGATAATTATGTGAGCATTGCTAGAGAGGGACTTTGACTCCGCCCACATGTTGGAAGGCAGGAGTACATATATTGATTGGGCAGAAGTTGTATGCTTCCACACAAAACATTGCTTGCACTCCACACATATGTGGAGATTTGTTTATTTATCCAGGTGCCTGAGCTAGAACATTAAGGGGCACACACGTGATGCTGGAACGCTATTAGAGTGTTTTAGATAACTAGCTAGTTTTTGTTGTTTTTCTCTGGCAACAGCTCAGATGGGAGGAGGGCAGTCATTAACCTACATGGATTTCTATGTCTGGCTTGACAGTACAACTGTCACTGACCTTTCAACCTACACCAATATTATTCTATAGCTATTTTCTTATGCACTAATACATATTAATTCCCGAGCTGTTAGATAAGAGAATGAGATACATTTTTAATGGGGATGTTTGTTTATCTCTTTATTGTTCCAGCTTATCAACTATAAGCCATGCAATATTGCATAAAATAGAAGCATAACCACTAACCTAGGTCTATACAAAATCCACACATTTAAAACATGCTGAAGCTGGCAATTACATTCCATAAGGACATACAGAAAACACCATAGAGGACACCTCAAACTTGGCATATTTCAGTGGTAGAACCTGCTAATAGGGGCTGGTTATTAGTTTCTTTTTTAAAAATAGTTAACTTAATTATATATGTGCAAAAGAGCAAGTGACCAGTAGCTTAAATAGATATGGGGAATTAAAAAGAAGAAGGACCAAAGGGTAGAGTTGCCAAATGTTATCCCTCAATCTTCTTCCAGTCCTGGAGAAAGCAGTATCACTATGGATGCCATAACTAGAGAACTCCAGCCCTTGGAGCAGAATATGCCATTAGGTGCCTTCCTTGCTGATCGCCAAGCAGTATAAATGTATTCGGCTACTGCCCTGTCCAGGCTCGCTATCAGCATGCAAACAACATGTCATGGCTGGGTTGCACTGCCTTTCATTGTACTTCATCAATAGCGGTCTGAGATGTTCTTTCCTCGTTGGCAGTGACTTGGTGCATAACCACATAAAATGAAGCAGGGTTTCTCCCCTGCCTCGTTTGCAGTCGCACATGGTTGAGACTCCTCCAGGTCTTTGCCATTTTTTGGTGAATGTTTTGACTGGTAGAATACCCAAATGGAATATAATGAAAGGTCATCTTTTCACAACTGAGAAAAGATTGTCCATGTTGAGTTCCAAAACTGCAGTTTGGTTAATTGCCCAACATTGAGTTAAGAAAGGGCTTCCTGCTCCAGAACGTATAGACGTCCAATACTTGTCGTTAAGTAACTGCGCGGTTGCAGGAGTCATTGCCTGTGGATTATTCCAGCTGTCTTCACAACCTAGAGTTCGAAGGGTTCCTGAGATGTGTTTGTACCAGGATAGGCTGTTCACTCCGTCGCTTCTCCAAATTTCAAGGATTGCTTTTTGATAAATTGCCAGATCGGGCTTTGCCCAGATTTGTACCCAATATGAGATTAGTTTAAGAGCCAAGAGTGATTTAATTGGCTTCATCATGGCCAGTTCAAGCCTAAGATCATCTATTGGAGTCCCGGGCCCCAGGTAGAGGAGGTGGTGCAGGAATCTATTTTCCATAACTTATAGAGTCCCTTCAGGTTTTTGAACCCCTAAAGTTCTGCACCAGAGGAGTTTGCTGTCACAGCTTTTCATTTGGTAAGCGCGGAATGCCGATGAAACAGGTCTCCTTCCACACTTGAGAAATAATCTCTATACTGCATTACTGTAGTGTATCAGGGTCCCTTCGCTTTGGGTTGTTTGGGCAGACCAGGATACCTTGTCATCAAATCTGATCCCCAGATAATCAAAGGAATGGATTCTGCTCAAGAACTGCCCATATATATTGAAAGTAGAGTTCAGGGGGTCCCTGCAGTTTACTATCATGAATGTGTTTTTTGTTGTATTTATCACAAGATGTTTCTTGGTGCAGTAGGTCTCGAAGCAGTCCAATAGTTTATGCATTGCCATTTCAGTGCAGATGAGTAGAACTGCATCATCTGCGAAGAGATATATTGAGATTTAACCCCCCCAATCAGGGGAACTTCCAGGTTTAGGCTTTGGAGCAAACTGCCCACATTATTTATAAAAAGATTAAATAATAAGGGCGTGAGGATGCAGCCTTGCCTTCCACCAGTACCTATCACAAAATTGGGCATCATTTCTCATTTTGTGCCATGCCTGACGGCTGCTGAGTTGTTTTGATGCAGCTTATGGACAACCATCACAATTTTAGAAGGAATACTTATTTTAAGGAAAGAATGGCATAGGATGGCTCTATTGACTGAGTCAAATGCCGCTTTAAGGTCACTGAACGTTGTGTGTTGGTTTTTTTATGATGACTTGTTTAAGACATATGTTGTATAATCTCATTGCTTCATTGTTTGGGCTATGGGCTTTTTTGAAACCGGACTGCAATGGTGACAGTATGGTCCTTTCCTCAACCCAGGTTGCCGAGCTGGTAAGGGCTGCTTTTCCATAGATCTTCCCAATGCTGCTGAGGAGTGAGATTAGGTGGTAGTTAGCTGGATTGTTCTGCTAACCCTTTTTGTGTGAGGGGACTATAACTGCTGTGCTCCAGGAAGCCAGGACCTTCTCCACTTTCCAAACTGCACTGAATGCTGCGGTCAGTACTGGTGCCTATGAAAATAAGTTGGTGCGATTGGTGTTGCTTGGCACACTGTCAAGACTGGGGGCCTTGTTTGGCTTTTGGGACAAAATGGCTGCAAGTATTTACATAGGCTTCTCGATCTCTACAGTGAGGGCCTGACCCATCCCGTCAGCCTTGGAGCCATGATCACTATCCAGCACAGCATATGGCCTGGTTGTAATGCTCTCACTAACCTGCATTGCCGCGACATCAATGAGGGGAGGTTGCTCGCGGGTTGAAGTAACGGGAGGCTCCAGAGGCTCGACTAAGGGCTCACTTAAAGAAAACCCTGGGCGAATCTCCAAAAGAGCCCCAACAGATGAGAGCTGTATGGCAAAGGGTACATGGAAATCTTTCTCCCACCTAGAAGTGACTTTGTCTGTGGGTGCTCAGGCTCCTGTCCCACACATGGGGCTTCAATGTGTAAGGGTTTGTCTTTCTCTCCCACCGCCAGGAGATTCTGCTCCTCCCTGTGAGGCTACGTTAATAGATCCACTATAGAAAATTTGTGTGTGGTAGATGCTGTCATGATAGTGGTATCGGCACCTGGCCATAACCGCTCCTCTAATCTTTGCGGCTTTAGCAGGTTTTGGCACCCTCAGGCCGCAGGTTATTCCTTGTCCCACCGCCGTCAAGCACTCATCTTATTCGGCGCGCCTCTCTGTCAAGCAACCACAAGGGAACAGTCCTTAACTTATAAGGACTCAAGCCCGCCCCCCCACAGAACCACGGAAAATAACTTGCGCCTGAGTGCATGCCTAAGGTTTGCACCTTCAAGGGAGCTTATCTCAGCATCAAACACCGGCCAGTGGGAGAGAAAGGGCTGGTGCACGGCCATCTCAAGCAGCCGCCATCTTGCTTCTCTGAGTTCCCTGCATCCATTTTGAAAGCAAAGACACATTTTGTGCTAAAATAAAAGAGTGCAAGATCGCACATGATGCAAACACCAGCTACTTGCTTTGGGTGAACCAATTTTCCTGCAACAGGATTTTTATCCAAACAACTTCTTAATTATGCGATGTGGCATAATAGCGTATTTTCGGGCATTTAATTTAAGCATAATATTAAATGATGGAAACTACGCTACATTAGGCCGGTGTAATCAACATTTTGCTCTGGTCTACTGCACAGCAGAAGACCTGGACCAGCTAGGGAAGCATTAGGGCCATAAGATCGCAGTATACTGTACCTGCAGGTGTGCATGTACTACTATCCCTTTGACCGTCCCCGGTACATCTCATTTAATGCTTGATTTAGAGTTTGGCAGACAGGTACTCCCTCACAAATGTGACAGACCGGCCATCTCAGAAGTCGACTACTGAAGTTAGAAGACCTTTTAGTGCCAGCCATAGGGTGATAGCCCTTCTCTTAGCAAACCTTGTCGCCCCCCTGCTGGGCACTCTGTACTGCGCCCCTTAATTCCCGTGCACTGAAACCAAAGCCTGGTGACCCTCGTGATCTCTACCAAGAAGGCTTAAGAATGACCAGGTTCCCTATGCCTTACCATGTATGTGGGGTTCATTAAAACTTTAGGGTGTCTGCAGGAATACCACTCTATCAGCGCCACCCACGAGTAACTTCCAATTTGGAGCGACTGTCCTGATAAAGAGGAGGCTGCAGTTAACTCCCAGGAGGAAATAATCCTGAAATACTCCCTACTTATCAAAGAGGGTATCAGAAGGAAAGATCAATTCTGGTCTATTAGAAATGAGCCCACAAGGAAAATCCCAGGAACCAAGTATTCTGTCCTATTGTGCATGGATCAGCCGTGGCCAGTGCATGTAAGAGCGGTGGGGCCGGGTGAGGGGTATTTTGACGGAGAATGACGAAGGAAAATTAATTATTTATTTAATTTCCCCTCATCATCGTCCGTCAAAATCCCCCCCCCCCCCCACCTGGCCCCACCACTCGTACCTGCATTGCCGGCTGCTGGCAAGGAGAAAATACCAGCCTGCCTAATACTTGCTTTTGTCCAAAAGGAAAACAGTGAGGCTCGAACCTATGGGGCTTTGGAGACCAGGGCACACATTTTAAGGCTGTGCCAGGGTGCTCACCTGAAGCAAAGAAGCATAAACAGATGCAGCTATTTACTGTATATTATAGAAACCAAGGTCCAGATTTACAAACATTTTGCACTGGGCTTGCGTCACAAAATCAACACAAATCAGCTCAAAATGTTTTTGGGGGATTGACTGTTGAGCGCAAAAAATATTTTGTGCTGGCAAGTTGCCTCAAAGTAACACAGAGCGGCACAAGCTTTGCATTACTTTGCATAAAGGGGGTGTTCCATAGGTGGTAAATGGGCCTTCCCATGCAACCATCCAAGGTTTTTGAAGCAAAACCCTAAATGCTAATGACAGTAGAAAGGGTTTTGCTGCAAAAAATAATGCCACTTTGAAGCAGTCATTAAAAGGAGAAATGTTTTTATTTCTGCTAACATCTTCCACTTTGCGTGTGTGCTGCACTGTACAGCACACTTCCGAAGTGGGAAGAGTTTTAAAGTTTGTCCAAGCATATTATTTCTTACTGGAAGGGTACCTGACCAGTACAAAACCTATGGTAGCCATGATGCAGACACATTTGCGCTATTATGGAAAGGTGTGTGCATGGCGCTACATGTCCTGGTTGAGTACCAGTGCTATACAAGGTCAGGTTTATCCCATACCTTAGATATGACACTTTCCTGCTCTCTCCCTCTCGCAATGCAACGCAACAACTTTGGCTGGTGCGCTGTGTTGTGTCACACCTTTGTAAATCCGGGCCCACACCTCCTCACCGTTCTTCTATGCCAGAAGACTCCCAGTACCACACCTGTACACTAGCAGCTAAAAGAAGAGACATACAGGGGGACATTAACTCACCTATGAAAATACAACAGGTTCAAAAACAAAACAAAGGGCTGTGTAGTACAACACACATCATAAATGAAATTGTTGGCCCCTGCCATGCTCACGCAGGATTTCTTTATCTGTATCACAAACCGGTTAAATTTCTCTTCCAGACCGTGAAAGTGACCCCCAAATTTTCATCAGAATTACCCTTTGTCGCTTCCCCCATTTGTTGCCCAAACTCTTATTAAAAATTATCTCTGCTTCTTCCACTTTGTTATCTTTCTGTGATGCATCACGATGCTCCTTGAATGGGAGGTGACTGTCACACCATAAAATTAACAAACTAAATTATGCCTCTTGATCTTTTGTTATTAGTGTGGTGGATGGCCCCTTTGGGATTAATGTTGCTGTCCTTGGATGTTCTCCTCTCATTACCTACCTGTCTTGCTTGATTGATAATGCCTACGCAGTTCCTTGTACTCCTTGATTCTACAGCAGCGGCTCCCCTCCCCCATCCCGTGCTTTGGAAGCCTTTATATGATAAGTTGTCGCAGATCGAGCATCTGTGGAAATGAAGACCGCTCGCGCTCCCTTGTACGTCTCGGTCCATATGCTTGGAACGAGGCCCACCAGGAATGCGTAATATCCTGTCTCCCCAGATGAACCCTGAGAGCGGCACAACATGCACTAGGTAGCAGGAGTGGGATGATGAGATCTTAAAGACATTACGGTGTGCATACTAAATATTGAAGTCAGAATATCGAGGGTACTAAATATTTTTAAAAAATATCGAAAGGTACGTAGATCCAGGGGCCACATTTTTAAAAAATGGACGCAATTCAACGCAGCCCTCAAAGAGTCTGTGCTGTGTTGCGTGACACGGAGGGAGCAGGTGAGCGTCCTACCTACAGAGATATGCAGTAGCGGTCCGTGGAGGGAGTGACGGTGGGCAGTGAGGCGGGGCAGGGGAGGGGCAGGGTGGGGAAATGTAAACACCGGAATATGGATGAACGGAGGTAAGTACACATTTACATAAATAAAACGAATTCCTTTGCGCGCGCTGCATCGCAAAATGCGATGCAGCGCGCGCAACAAAATTAGTTTTACTTATTTAAATGTGTACTTACCTCCGTTCATCCATATTCCGGTGTTTACAGTTCCCCACCCTGCCCCTCCCCCGCCCCGCCTCACTGCCCCACCGTCACTCCCTCCACGGACCGCTACTGGAGATATGTCTCTCTCTCCTCCCCTTTCCCTAGCACTGGCGCTGATTTCAGCTGCCATAGCGCTAGGGTGCGCGCCTGAGTCTGGCAAAGGTTTTGTACAGGGTACCCTTCCTGTACAAAATACTATGCCTAGACAAGTTCCAACACGTTTCCCGCTTTGTATGTGTGCTGCACAGTGCAGCACGCATGCAAAGTAGGAAAAGAAAGGAGAAATGAAAACATTTCTCCTGGTAATGCCTCTCTTAAAGTGGCGTTAACGTTTGGTGCTAACCCCTGTCTACAATTGTTTTTAGATAGGGTTTTGCGTCAAAAGGCATGGGCGGTAACATGGGAGCACCCATGTAATGCCCCATCGGCACTAAGTAATGCAAAGCAATGCTTCGCACTGCTTTGAGTTACTTGTTGGGTATTTTGCAATGCAAAAGGAGTTTTCCGCTGGAAAGTAAATTGGTAAAAAAACATTTTGTGCAGGTTATCATCACTTTAGTGGTGCTAACCCAGTGCAAAATGTTTGAAAATCTATGCCTAGATTTTATATACCTAACTCCATATATATGTATCTACACAGTACATATTCAAGGTACATATATTTGGAATTAGGAATAGTAATCTTTACTTTCCTATAAGCACTTACCTTTCGACATTCTGTCCTCAATATTCTTGTATGTTGATATTCTTCATGTTGGCATTCAGTGTTACAATGCGTATTATCAGTTCGGCTTTATTTAAGTGCAGTAATTCTTGAGCCGATAACTATTGAGACAAAAGTAGGCGTTTTTGCCGCATGCTGTATTACTGCATCATTCTGAGTTCCGCACTTCAGAATGGCGATCACATCATAATTCTGTATGTGTTCCCTGGTTTTGTGGTAAAAAACACAAAGAATGTTGCAGATGCTTGCAGCATTAATTCTGCACAGGGTTTAATTGACATAAATTGTGCAGGCAAAAACTTCCAGATGCAGTAATGTCAGAACTTTATAGAATCCCAACCTGGAACGAAACTCCCATTTATGCCTGAATCAGGAGATTCCTTTCTGACTTAAAATATATTGCATAAAGTACTCCCTGAAATACATTATAAGGATTTTGCCAACCAAGGAATTCTGTGACCATACTGAGAAATTAGATGGAAGGCTAAGTTTATACGGTCATGAAACTGTGAGGGGACTTTCAATACCCTTATATTGAATGGCCAAGGGAATGTTATTCCATATAATACATGATCACTACATCACCCTTTCCACAAACCCCTCAAATCCATGTCTCCAGATTTACGAAAAATAATGCAACAGAGTGTAAAAACTAAAGTTGCTGTGCTGGGTTGCGGAAAGGGAAAAGAACAATGCCCTGTCTAGTAAGATGTGGCACTGCTTTCCTATCTCCCTGGCCTGATGCATTTTTGGGTGCCATGTGCAACGCACACACCCTTGTGCCATTGTGCAATGGGGTGTGCGTTCTATAAGGAATAGGTTTTGTACTGGAAGGAAACACTTTGAGTGCAAAACTATTCTTTAATAACTTTCGAGCTTTGTATGTGTGCTGTACAGTGCAGCACACATGCAAAGTGCTGCATTGGAGATGAGAAATCAAAATATTTCTCCTTGTTGCGCCTGCTTCAAGGAAGCGAATGATTTTGGTACAAATCCCTGCCTGCGCTTTTTTGTAGATAAGGATTTGCATCAAATCCACGGGTTGTTGCATAGGAACACCTAGGCACTACCCACAAAATGCCCCAATGAAGCAATATAGCACAAAGCAGCAAACTGCACAACTTTGGGTTACTTTGATAAACTATCCGATGCAAATCCTGATTTGTGTTGGATAGTAAATTGGGCTAATGGCTAGGGCGGTCGACCTCGGAGCTGGGGAACCGGGTTTGAATCTCAGCAAGGACGTTCGGCATCCAGTGATTCTGGGCAAATCACTTAATCTCCCTTGCCTAACAAAAACGAATGTGTCAGTCTGTAACGCAACTGGTGCTCATGTAAAGCGCTCTGATACATTCGGGTCAAGTTCGTGCAAATCACAAACCGAGCACAAAGCAATACAAACCCGACTCAAAGCAACACAAACCGAGCACAAAGCAACACAAACCCGGCACAAAGCACTAGTAAATCTGAGTAAAGCCCCATGTTTCCTTCTCCAGTACCATGGACAGAGTCAGAGAGAAACTCACGCTGTCAGCACTAGGGAGAGCAGAGAAGGAGCGAGCACAAGCTTCCTTCCACACCCTCCATTGGAGAAAGCAGAGAAAATAACTAGCAAGCTTCCTTCTCCAGCAGATTCAACAAGGGCTGCCATAGCAGGCTGTGCTTCTTTATCAGCAGATCATCCGACGCAGGTGAAGCAGAGCTGCTGATGGGGCTCAGAGAGCAGAGTGGGATGTGGCTCAGTTAGGAAGAAAGCTGCTGAGGGTAATCCATCTCTCTTGGCAGCTCCCCAGGGCTCCTTCCCTTTGAAGGGCACCAGAGAATAGAATGTGGGAAGAATGCCCAGGCAACGCAGGGGCTGTTAGGAATGGGCAAGAGGGTTCATCAATGCCCGCAGTTGTGGAGCTGTGCATTCAAGATGCGGTGGCTGGCGATTCCGTAAGAAGCAAAGCAGGGTCAGGCTCAGACTAGGAACAACGTGGGCCTGTTGGGGCTGCAGGGAGATGAAAGGACGCTGCTAGGGAAGGGGCTCTTGTGAGGCTGTGCGTGGATGTGAGAGAGCGAGAAAGAAGAGCCGAGAGAGACATAGGAGGGTGAAAGAGAGAAGTAGAGAGAGAGAAGGAAAGAAATTGAGATAGTGGAATGAGGAGAGAGAAAGAGAAATGCCAAGAGAGGGCGGTGGAGGCGTTAACATTCAGACTGAGGAATAGATAGACAACTGAGCTAGGGAGAAACAGACGGGGCAGAGTCAGAGAGAACTACAGAGATAGAGAGGAAGGGGAGGGAGACAGAGATGGGCAGAGGGATGAGAGAAAGATGTACAGAGAGAAACAAAGGGACATGAGGATAGATGGATGGATGGATGGATAGATGGATGGATGGATGGATGGATGGATGGACGGACAGACGGACAGATAGAAGGACGGGCGGGAGATAGATAGATAGATAGATAGATAGATAGATAGATAGATAGATAGATAGACGGGTGGGAGGTCAGATAGATAAATGATAGATAGATAGATAGATAGATAGATAGATAGATAGATAGATAGATAGATAGATAGATAGATAGATAGATAGATAGATAGATAGATAGATAGATAGATAGATAGATAGATAGATAGATAGATAGATAGAAGGACGGACGGACGGGTCAGCGGGTAGATAGATAGATAGATAGATAGATAGATAGATAGATAGATAGATAGATAGATAGATAGATAGATAGATAGATAGATAGATAGATAGATAGATAGATAGACGGACGGGTCGGCGTGCGGTCGGATAGATAGATAGATAGATAGATAGATAGATAGATAGATAGATAGATAAACAGATAGATAGATAGATAGACAGACAGACAGACAGAGAGACAGACAGACAGACCTTAGGCTTTCCTATAGATGCTAGTACTAACTAAACTTTGTGCGGTAATAGGGAAAAGGAGTGTAGGTAAGGGCTCAGGTGGATGGTTGGAAATTTTGAAGCCTAGCCTGTTGACTACTTCATGTAGAACCAAACTTGCTCCCAAACATTGCTGATAATCTCGCATGACCGAAAGACATGGTCAATAGCGTAGTCTTATGTATTACATCTCAAGCAGAGACAGTTGAGAGTGAGATCAAACCGAAAATGCTGAAATGGACACCAGTGCCAGCAATGTAGAATTTTGAGGTAACTATACCAAGGTTTCTAAACTAACCAATTTAGAATGTGATTTAAAAGCCACTAAATGGATCTTAGCCAGACACACAGCAGGATGGCCAGCTAGTCATGGAGCCTTGGTGCTGCTCTCTTTCTGTGATGGAGCGAGCAGTTGAGTTGTGCGTGGGGCTAGCGCAGCTTCATCCGAGGTGGTGATCCATCCAGGGTTCAGCCTCTGAAGCGTAGGCACCCATTCTGGACCAGATTGAGGGCTGGGATCATACCTCTTCCCCCTTCAGACACCGTGAGGAGGCCATTCATGGTGGCACACTTGCTGTGTTTCACTGCGTGTCATCATGAATTGCCCATCATGCCCAAGATAGCTTCCCCTGACACCAGGTATGATAGTGGTACAGGAAAGAGAAAGGGAGATACATGCTTGGAGGGAAGGAAGAGAGATGAATGCCCTAGCCATACTGGTGTATTCAACCACCACACTTTGGGCCTGATTATGATAGTGGGCGGTCGAAACGCCACCCACTATCACAGTGGTCAGGAAACCGCCTAACAAGCAGACGGTGGTCCGACCGCCCAATTACGATAGGACCACTGTGCTGGCAGCTAGAAAGTACTCTTTAACACGGTGGCTTGTGTGCAGCCCAGGAAAAGGGCCAAACCCAAGCTGCAGTGTGAAAGAGCACTTTGTGGACATCCATGCACCGTGTGCCATGCACCATATGGTGCATGGCACACGGTGCATGCATGCGTGTCGGGGCACTACACTTTGCCGTGGCCCACAAGGGCCCTGTTTGGGCCCCCAAAGTCCCTTTCCAACATCCTTTTCATGGCAGTCAGACTGTTATGAAAAGTCTGTCGGAAAGGGTTATCGTGACCCCGACAGCAGTACGTGTCTAAGCACCGCTGTCATTCAAGGGATTTGATTCTCACCACTGCCCCAACGGAATCGTAAATCCTGTCGGAGCTGGTGGTCTTCCCCCCTGATTTTTTTGGTCTGACCGCCTGCATCATAATGTGGTGGTCAGACAGAAGGGCTGTCCATGGGTGGGACCGCTTCTGACGGCTGTCGGTGGCGGTTCCACCAACATCAAAATCAGGCCCAATGTTAATAGAATGGCCAATTGAACTTTATCCTTCAGATGCACTCTGATGTATCCAGGGAGCCTTAACATCACAAAAAACACTTCACTAAAAGGAAATATGCAATTGCGGTCTAAGGAGAAGCGTGTTGTCTATTTGCCCCTAAGGCTCTGAACCCTAGTGTATCCCATGCAAGTGAATCCAAGAGGCCTGTTGTTGCTGCACGTGTCCTGACCCGTGGGGAGTCATTGGTGAAGTGGACCTGCAAAAATCTACCCATATAAAATGTAGTCACAGCAACCTTAATGGAGGTAACAGTGGAGGAGATCAAGGAATGTATCGTCAACAGCGAGCTGGAGACCACCCAATTTATTCGCTGGTGTACCATTGGTGTTGTGTGATAGTACATTTTATGTCTGAGACCAACTGAGCTCACAAGAGGGCACAATTGCCTCGCTCACACAACTCGAGTCCAAGGTGGATTTGATTAAAATGCTTGGAGGGCTTTGCCACTTATAATATTAAAGGTAGATCTCTTCGCTGAAAATAAAGATGTACAGCTGATGACGGAGATGTCACCCAAGAAGCTGGGAGTTGACTGAACTGTCCCGATACAAATGAGGAAAGTTACTTGTCGCCCCAGGAAGAGTCGCCTGGAGGATGACATGCTAAAACGCACACTGGCAGGTAAGTTGATAGCCCTGGCAGCTGTGAAGGCACTCAACTTGGGCATGAAGATTGTAGTCTGGAATATCGAGCAGGGAATATTGTGGTAGCTTGATATCGCGACTTTGGTCCTCAATATTTTGGCTATGACATTAAGGTAGAACAATATTCCCTCCTCGATATTCCAGACCCCACCGAGCAGGAAGAATGAAGTAACCTATTCAGTTCCTGATCCTTGCTGACCGACTCAGTTTAGTTTATGTATTCGATTGATTTAGACCTCTACAGGGATCAACGATGTACAAATAAATTACAATCACTATAAACTGTAGAAAGAAATCTCCACAGTCCAGATATGTACCGATAAAATATTTTCAAGAAGCTACCTAAACAATGTACTATACTATAACACACTTACTCATTCGGATTGTGACATCACAAATTAATAAATTAATTTAAAATGTCTATATTATACTCAAAAAGCAATGAGTTCAAGCATTGTCTCCGTGGTGCAGATAATGATGAATAATTAATTATACAGTTCATGGTATAAAGCTTATTTTCCTCCTTGAGAGAGGAGGCAATTATATGGGGCATAAGATTGTCCTACCCATTGTTCTGTTAGTGCTTTAAGAGGGACATTACCTAATCCTAATGTTGGTAGCAATCTTCTAACACAATGGTCAAGGGAAAATGAAAGATACGCTGAGTCTGATTGATCAGGACATTGTTGGCCGACTCAGTTGCAATGGCAGAAGCAGCAGATAGTGGAAAAAGAATCAGTTGCAATACCAAGAATAGCAGACAGTGAAAAAGACCATGGACCATATGTAGGAAGCCAAATTGTGATCGCAAACACTGAAATTCGCAGAATTTCAGCGTTTGCAATCGCAATTTGGGCAGTGTGCTATGTAGCAGACAAAAACCCACTTGCAAAATAAGGAATCGCAAATTATTTTGCTAATGCATTTAAGGAATCCCAAATTGCGATTCCTTAAATGCAATGTAGGAAGCACTCAAGTTGTGCGATTTTGGCTTAAGGAATCGCAAATTACCACCAACTTCAGGTTGGTGGTAATTTGCGATTTCTTTGAAGAATGCACTTTTTTGCATTTTTCAAAGTGCCATGTGGCACACATACATGCCCTTAGCGCATGTATGTGCGCCACATGTGCACACATGCTTATTTCAGGGGTGCAACAGGGTGTCCTATTGACACCCTTGCAACCTTGAAATTGCATTCTCAATTTGCAATTCTCTAATTGGGAATTGCAAATTGAGAATGTCTCCCCATTCATTCCTATGGCCTTCCAGCCCATAGGAATGAATGGGGAGGTATTCCTTATTTGCGAATCTCAATTTGCGATTCGCAAATAAGGAATATGTAGGTTTCACAAAATATTTTGCAAATCCTACCTACATTGCGTTTTGCGATTCTCTAATTGCGATTCCCTAAAAATCGCTATTTGAGAATCGCAAAAAACATTTTACCTACATATGGCCCCATATCTCTAAAGGATTTGAGGTGCCCTAAAACGCACAGGAAAGTGTTGGCAGAGTTACTGAAGTAAAGGGGCGCTGGTGGTTATGCACAGAGAACTCACTGATATGTTCTAGTTCTGTCCCATACTGACCCCTACTCAGGCTGCAGAGTATGTTTTGGAAGGAGTTCCCTGTGTGCCCGAGGCGGATATTATGGGATCATCCAGAGAACTTGTTTTCACATCTCCTGCCCATTTCCCTCACTTTCGCTTGGGCGTAAACGTTGGCCCATGAACACTGGTTGTGTATGGCGGTTCAGAGATGCGAAGGAAACAATGTTTGGGGTATGTACGAATTTATTTGATTGTGTTACATATGATAACCTGGGTAGTTGGTGGGGTTGACTGTAACACGTGCTATAGCGCTATAAAAGCAATACAAATAATTTCAGCCAAAAAAGCCATTAAAATGTATGCAGCCATGTCACCGTCTATCTATAGGATACAAGAGTTTATGTACATTGGCTGCATATCATTGATGTAGGCACATGGCAGTGAACCCTGTTCAAGGTTTCAACCCAACTAGAAAGGTTAGCGGGCTGGGCTCCAGGTTGAAATGTGCAGATCACAGGTATCGATGACAATTTAATTGAGCATTGTCCGAGCAGAGCCAACAGCTTCAGGCAAAAGTAGTTCACTGGCACATCTACAAACAAGAATGAAATGTTTGCTATGAAAATGTCCCAACGTTTGAAGTGGCCGGCTACTTCATTGTGTACCTGTGCACAAACTTATGCAAACTTTTTTTTCATTTAAGTTTCTGGTCCGAGTTCATTGGTAACTATGAAGAAAAAAAACCAACACAAAAGCATTCTCATTGTTTTTAAAGCATGTGGGGGAAGAAAAATGGGTGTAAAAGTGGGGATGGAAGTGACAAGGGGATGAGGGACAAAAACACGATGGGGGCGTGGTTGGATTGTGGGTTCTTAAAGTGGGTGAGAAGCAACACGGGGTGCGGGTAGAAGGCATAAGCAACACAGGTGATCAGGGACAGATGCAACACGGGCGCTGGTTGGAGGAAGCAAGAGGTAGGTGCAGGTGGGAGGGACCAAACAGGCAATAGACAACATGACGCTGAACACAATTGTATTCTGTGTGGTGTTCTATAAGTGAGATAGACAGCAGAAAAACATATGCACACTCATAGAATGCTTAAACAAAAAGAAAAAGCAGCACCTGAAAAACAAGCAGTGCAAGGACATAGTAAAGTGTCCATGCTCCAAGGGCAGGACAAATGCACAAAGAGGAAAGAACGCTCACACAGCTAATGATTAAGAAGCAAGCAAATGAGAGTAACAATGAAGCCGACCAATGGTAAGCAATGTGGGGGGGGGGGGCTCTAAGCCTACTGTAAGATAAGTATATGTATTGCAACAGACAGTGAATGCACTGTCATAGGAAAGATCTTTTGGATTATTGGTTAATGCGCCTGATGCAAAGATGTGAAGGTAAACTAGTATGTCAAAGAGAGAGAGAGAGAGTGAGAGAGTGAGAGAGCGAGAGAGTGAGAGAGAGAGAGAGAGAGAGAGAGTGTCCACTTGACAATAGAATAATAATATGCCTACTGGAACATCTAGTTAAGTGGTTAAAGCGACTCCTATACAATTGATGAAGATAAAGCTTGGCCAGGGCAAGCCGGCCAGGCGCTGTCTTCCCGTGTGCCATTGGACTTCTTTCTGATGAGCAGGTAACGTTATCTAATGGTCGTCCACTGATATTTTGGCATGGTTTCTCCTGGGTCCACAGACGAAGTGAGAGGCCAGTGCCCCGCTCCTGCTCATCTGCTATTCGGTGGTGTTTCCCTAAGTTGCAGGATAGGCCACAGGCAGAGTCATAACCACCCTGAATCTATGCCCAGTGACTTGTCCACTGCACTGGGTTCTTGCCCGGACCCATCTGTTGCCTAGCCCTGCAAGGGCGTAGGCTGGGGTAAGGGGGCAGCAATGGGTGGGCAGCCACGGCATCCTCTGAAGTGTGCTGATTAATTATCTTTACCAACCCACTGGACATAAGATGCCAGAACAAAAATGTGAACTCTGCCAAAACAAAGCATGTATCTGGGTGGAGTTGGTGTTTCTACCTACTCAGTACCCAGGGACTGATACATGTATAGCTAGAAGCTGAATTTCTTGGCCATAATGGGTCTTGCCTAAGATGTTACCAACTCAATAAACATTTTGTAACATGAGACGTCATTTCCTTCCGCTGCCTTAAAAGTTTTAAATATTGTGAAAAGTGCTAGTAAATGAACTGAACTCTTGGCTACACGCTGATTAGGAAAAGGGGTTCCAGTGCCACCAAACCACAGCAGGTTTAGTGTGTATGTATCAGCCAAAGCAAGCATGCTGAATTATTCATATGTGTGAACCTGCCTATGTACAGAGAAACACAAAATGACATCCTGTTAACTACCCAAACCAAGGTTATTTTTCTGTGACCCAAATATGCAGCAAATCACATGATTTATTTAAAATGCTGTCATATTCAATTAGATGGGAATGCAGTCACATACAAGGCACTCTGGGGAAATTACCTCTTCGAATTAAACAAAAACGATTCAACATACATTACCTTACATAAAGCAATAACATACATTTTTTATCCGGTACCTGGTGTACATTCATGCATAAAAGAGAAAAGGGACGGTCTCAAGGGAGTACATAGCGATGCAAAGAAAAATCTTATTTTTTTCGATTTATAATACAAAACTTTAAAAAAAACACAGAATAATACAATTATAGGAATTAAGATTATAAATAAAATAAACAAATTTACAAAGATAATCAAACTTCCTGGAAAGGTGAATCAGAGCATGGTGAGAGAAACTGCAATGTATTACAGCAATCTTCATGAGATGCTCATCCAGCCAATGGGATACCTTTAATTGATTAGCAAGAGGGTAAGAGCGACAAACATGAGAAGACTTATAAAGCTACACTGACGTAGCACGTAAGGGTGTGCGAAATTGCGTAATTTTTTTCAAAACCGCATAAAATTTTAGGCTGTTACACAAAATGACATGTCAATTTCGCGAACTGTATTTTTGGGTATCGAGTGAAAATTGCTTGCGAAAGCATACCTCACATTCAAAGGTCACTAGAAATACCAGCAACAACATTGACTCACAGAGAAAATATCTCTTGTGACACATTTTCGCTTGAATCTCTCTCCCAAAAGAGATTTTCTGCTCGAACCAGCCCTCTGCAGCAAAGCATCGTGTGACATATCGCGCTGGTATCATTTCTGTCATTTTGTGTAATTTGTTTATTGCAGAATCGCACAAATTACAGAAATTACCCGAGTGGGAAGGAATATTTAACACGGTCTAATAGGAAAGGTGCTATGGATCCCAGTACAAGCGAGGGAAATTGACGAACACCTCTTATTTAGGTTGTATTAAACAGCCATCATGTTGTTACATGGGCCCTGTCACACTGCCAGGGAATGGTGCCACTGCACCTGCTGCACTAATGTACACCGATGCAAGCTGTGCTAACAATTCACTGTCACTGGCACAAGAGTTACAAGAGGAGCTCCACACTAGCACACGCCTCCATTTTCAAGTGTTGCCGTGGGTCCATCAGCATCATCAGTTTGCCGGTGCCGAATGAAGTGTCATAAAGTGAGACAGTTGTAAGATTAGTGCATTTAAAGATAAGATGTAGAGTAAGGCAGCTTTAAATAAAGGCGTGATAAATCTGCAAAGAGTGACTGCTGCATATCAGGATAGTACAACCCTACTCCGGAAGCAATTGTTGCTGACTGAAGAGTCAACAAGCACAAGTGACCGACAAAGCACAGTGAGGCTTATTTACAAGCCCCTTGAGCCACCCGTACGTTACTTTTCCCACGTTAAAAATGACGCAAAAGTGGCACAAGCTGCTTGTGAATAAACCCCAGTATATTTAGCCAACCAGAAAAAAAGCGTATCGTGTTTTCTGTCATAAGATTTCTTTAAGTCTTTAAATAGCTAAGCAGAAAGAGAATCACGTGAAGCATGAAAGATAGAGAAGTATCTGTCCAAGCAGGGTTCCGAAAAACGTGCAGAGCAGTGTTTTTTCTTCGCTCGCGCTTGCCAGCATTAAGTTTCCGAGCAACGAAAATCCAATGCTAGTCCACCTCCCAGCATGATTTCTCAACGTGGGCGGTCGTGAATGGTAGCCTCCACTCACATTAAGAAACCATCCGTTCGCATTGAGGAAGCTGCTGCTCAAGTTGAAAATCTACTCGAGTGGCAGAAAGAAGCAGAACCCTCGCATGGTGCCGTTTGTGCTGATTTTCCAGTGCAGGAAAAACACCTGGTGCTAAAATCAGCACAAACAGCACGACCTAATGCATTCTGCCACTTGCGGAACTCCGCGTAGCGTGGCTGAGTTTTTTGGTCACTTGGCAGAGTTCTGCTATGCGGAACTCCACCCATGCCTAGTCAGTATCTTACTAATAAGCGCTACACACATTCACTTGTTCCTTATCAAAATGATAGCAACAATTAATGACTCAGTCTTGCATAGAAGCATAGGAAGACTAGTTCATTAATTCTGCACTTTCTACCTTCCAGAGTAAACCAGTTTCTAGAAAACATATGCAGCATTATATTAAGTAGAAAACATGCCTTCATGGAGAGTGTTAAAGGAGCAGAAAATCTAACTACGTGGACACGTTTCTCGTATGAAAATCTGCGCCCTCTTTGTTCTCCACATTCCCTCAGTAAACACATTTCCAAGAAAACTAAGATGTTTTGGCACCAGCTTTCGCTACTAGAGAAAGTAAAACCATTCCTCCCATTTAGTGACTTCATGGCTGATGGTCAAAGCCTTGTACTCTAGCACCTGGACAGTGGTGACGTCCTGTTTGCGGTCTCCCAGGTTCCACACAGACCCTTCAATGGCATTGTACTGAGGTTCTGTAATTCTCGAGTCTGACTCCATTTTGTTCTGTGCCACCATTTTGTGTTGCCCTCACGTAGGCCTGTGAAGGTAGCCTGGCGAATAAAGTGGCCTGGCCTACTTAGTTCATGTATACATTAACTAGGTTTCTTTTTGACTCTGAAATGAACTGTAAGAAACTGACCTCTGCACCTGAAACTGACCCCGCAAAGCCAATTTCTCTGATCGATCTTTGTCTGAGATTGCCAATCAATGTTCAGGACATCGTTAACTTTTAGTTTCCTTGCACATGCCTTATCTTGTTCAGCATCTGTTACCGTTTCTTTTTTTATGTTTCTTCATTACATGGGTTATGCTTTCAATTATAGGTTTGTCCGGCTTGTGGAGATTGAATTTGGGACATTCCTAATAATTAACTTTTGGGTTGGGATACTGTAAATTGAGTTTTTGTTATGTGACACTTTGTTTGAAAATGTACCTTATTGGCTAGAATTTTGTGCAGTGGGTGTACATTTATAATGTGAATATTGGGTATAAAAGGAGACGTCTCGCCTTAGTAAAATGAGCAGTCTCCTGAGAATTTACACCGTGATGTATTTCTAGGATCACTGTTACTAGCTGCAGCTAATAAACTTGGTCTCTGATGCCATCCAGAAGTATTCCGTGTCTCTGTATACCAAGACATGTGAACTCGAAGATCTTAGGCATGCCCCTGATGCCGCTGGGTTAAACCCTGGTTCTTCAACTGGCGCCCAACGTGGGGCGACTTCAGCGGTACTGGTCCAAGCCCGAAGATTGTGAGGAGCCCCGTGAGGAAATTCTGGAGGACGGCCGCCACTTCATCGACCCCTGCATGTCGACGTGGACCGAAGGTTTTTTTCTGCGAGGCTTCCCCTTTCCCACGGCTGCGAAGGACTGCTGCCCTGACTGTCACCCTGTCTTGGACCCTCTTGTGATGATTTGTAAGGCGAGACGTTAGACAGTCTTCTGGTGGCGTGACAGACATTTTGGTTAAGTATAAGTGGGTCGCTCCCACGACTTTGTTTTGTTTCTTGGTTTTGATTCGGCCATTGCAATAGTCGAAGCCGGGGGGTTCGTATATTTGCGGGTGTATCATTTTTGATAACCCCTTGAAGTTTGAAGCAAGACTAGTGAGCTAAAAGTTGCCTGGTTTTAGCAAATTTAGGAAATGGTTTTGTTGTAGTTGTAATAGGGATTCCCGATTGGAGGACTCGTGTCCGATACCTCCGGTTGGAACTCCAACTTATGAGCTCTATTCAAAGCATGGTGTAGGTCCCATTACCTTTAATGAAGTATGGGTCCGTTATACAAGGAAAGAGGGTGTTTTACGATGGCCCCAACATGGTAGATTTGAATCAGATGTTTTAGATAACCTAGAAGTTGCGCTATTTAAGAAGAAAGCCCGGCCGGCGATGTTTGACTCTTTCCGCCTTTGGCGTAAGGAAGCCAAACAGCGAGAAATTAAGCAAGCTAAGAGAGATAGGAAGGAAAGGAATATATCGGTAATGCAAGCTGCTAGGCAGTTTAAGGAAGATGAAGAAGATTGTGCGATTGAAGTGTCAGATAGACAACATTGCATGGCCATTGACAAATGTTACCCGGCTTTGCCACCTCCCCTTTCAAATGTGACTGTAGACCCTGAAAAGGATCCTTTGATGTCACATTTACTGAGTTTACCACCCCCTTAGGTGCAGGGTGCAACTGCACCTCCGTTACCTCCAGTTGTTGCACCCCTTGTTGTCGTTCAACCCCCTGTTGTAGTTCAGCCACCCGTTGCTTCACAGGTGGTTCTTCCTCCCCCAGCGCACCCCCCTCCAGGGCCGCCAGCCTTGCCACCAGTCTTGCCTCAAACTCCTTTGCCTTACACTCCTTTATCTTCGACTTCTCTTATTTCTGTCCCTACGTCTCTGTCACCTCAAAACACTTTGTCCTCATGTCAACTTCTTCTCCTTCTGCTCGGCAACGAATGACTGAGACTGTCACTAGACTTTTGTCTCCTTTCTTTGGGTTACTGAATATGACCCCTGTTTCTGAACGTAAGCAGAGACGTAGTCAGCTCCCTGGTCCCGAAGAGTGGGCAGTGTTAGATCTCCTTGCTCGTAGATGGGTTTCGAATACCTCCAAGTACAGTCCACAAGTGGTTATGGATATCTTCCTACACTGGGAGGCACCAAAACAAAGGTATGTTTTTGATGTCATGTGTACCTTCCTTCGTCAGGAGTGGGAAGATAATGAGTTGGGTTCAATTCCACTGGAATTGCTTAATGTTCAGTCTGAATTTGCTAAAGGGACGATAGTGGGTTCCGATGTTGAGGAAGCGGTAGAGACACTACTCACTTTTAGGTCTAGACTTCCACCTCAGTCATTGTTCGAACCTGACCCTTCTATTAGGAGAAAAGTGAAGCAGTATCCTATGAGAGAGGCTCCCTCTGTATGGAGAGAGGCAGTTGTGGCTGATGCCGCTCATGGTATTGCGGCTGCACCGGCTCATTTTCAGTGAGTGTGGGTGCATGTCCCTTGGAAGAGAGCTGAGGTCCTGGCTCTTAAGCAGACTTTGCCTGACCCCCGTAAAAATCCTGCTGGTTATTATAAGGAGTTGTCTCAGACAGTTGATGCGTGTGTTATGAATTTTGCTGACATAGATATGTTGATGGGTAATGTAGTTCCTCAACCCTTGTGGGCGAAGATCCGTCACGAGGATCACGCGCCAGAGTTAGGAGATACGTGGGTTAATATTACTGCTGCAGATGGTCGGCAGGTAGGAAGTGCCAAACCTGAACCCTTAGTTGCAGAACTACCTGGTAGGATTATTAATTTAATGAAAACTATGATGCCTCCTCTGCGGGTGAATTGGGACAAGTTAGCAGTATGCAAACAAAAGAAAGACGAGAGTGTGTCTGATTTCTTCACTAGGTTTGAGGAAACATTAATTGATCATAGTGGTCAGGATATGAGTATAGAAGGTGGTCAGAGGTTGTTTGGGCAGAATGGTGGAATTCCTAGGTGTGCTGAGAATTTGTTTAAACACTGCATGATTTGCTTGATGCATAATCCTGGAAAGGGAACCCCAACTCCAGCGGGTCATTTTGCTCCTCCAACGTATCCGTTCGAGGTGCTGCAGATAGACTATATTCATATGGAAAGATGCAATAACTTGAAGTATGTCCTTGTGGTTGTTTGTGCCTTTTCCAGATGGATAGAGGCCTACCCCCTAAAGGATAATACTGCCTTGTCTACAGCCAAGGTTTTGCTCAAAGAATTCTTTCCCAGATATGGCTTGCCGAGGATGGTATGGAGTGATAATGGAAGTGAATTTGTGGGTCAGATTATGAAGAAAGTATGTGCGGGTCTGGGTATTAAACAGAAATTTCACGCTGCGAATCACCCCCAGTCAGCAGGCCTGGTCGAGTGCTATAATGGCCCTCTGAAGCTGAAGTTGGCCAAGGTGCAAGCGAGCTCTGGTCTTACATGGCCCGATGCCTTACCATTGGCACTTTTGTCCACGAGAACGACAGTACATTCTCGCGTGGGACTTAGCCCATACGAGATTGTTTTTGGACGCCCGGCGAATGTCTGGGGTGTGCCGAGGCCTAAGAAGTACAGTGATATCGAGTACCCTATGTTGGTTGACTACTTACATGATTTGACTGCTAAATTGCGTGTTCTTCACCAACAGGTCCATGACACTTTGCCTTCAGTTTCTGTAGATGCAGGCCACACGATTCAACCTGGCGACTGGGTTCTAACCAAGAATTTCCAGAGGTCAAAGAACTTGGAACCAAGATGGACCGGTCCATACCAAGTCCTGTTATCAACTCGGACTGCTATTAAGGTGTTCGGCAGAAAAACTGGGAACATGGTACCCATTGTAAGAAGATACCTTTGCCCTCACCGTACGATAAGTGGGTCCGGGAAGGTGTTGCCAATTCCGAGAGTGAAAGGGTTCCGAGATTTGTACCTTTTAGCGATGCACATCTGGAATGGACTCAGTCAGAACGTGCGGATGATAAAGTCTTGCAAGAAGCTGTGCCGCCATGTTTGAGACTTGATACTACGCACCCAGAGACACTCTTTCAGGATCAAACTGTGCCTGGTAAAGAACGCTACAACTTAAGGTCTAAAAAGGACAAATAAAATTTGAATTTTTTTGTGAATTACACTCTTTCAGACAAGAGACTATTTTTCTTTTTCTTTTTCGAACCACCATCCGGGTTCACCTGCAGGGTCGCGGTATAAGAACTTAAGGGGTTGCCCGCGTATTGACGAAAGATCTGCGGTTCTAGGGACGTCTAGGACGCCTGGACGCACACTTGAGTGAAGAAGGAAAATTGCCGCGAACAGCACGTTAGAGGATGGAGTCTGTTGTAACTGAAAGAGATATTGAGAGAATAGATCTTAAGACAAGATTTTGTACATTGATACATAGCAAATGTTTTATAATATTGTGCTTTTTGATGTTTTTAAGTATCACATTAGCTTGTGTGGATTGGACTGTCTATACTACACAACAGACATCTGCACCCACCTCCCAACCTATGCTTTCTTTCACTACTGTTTCTTTGCACCAGTTTTATACGTTGCCTGAACATGAACAGACAAGGAGATCAGAATTTGTCAACAACTCGTTTATACAGTTGTTGCATCAGCATCAGTTAGTAGTAAATACCACTAATTGTTGGGTTTGTGGTCTTATGCCTCATACGACAGATAAAGGTATGCCATATTTGGTTTTGCCTTTTTTCTTTTAATGGGTCTGTGTGGGCTTTTCAGACCATGTTTATCTATGCAAATGAGGTACGCCCCTTACGTTCCCTTAAAGATAACTCGAGCAATAGTGCCTTAATAAGGGGAATAGTAGCTATGATCCGAGATATTGATGCATATAATGCTATCCCTAAGGATGAGGTGCAGGCTTACGTTGGTTGGAACGTGACTGGATATAGTACCAGTTTGACAGAGAAGGAGAGACGAAAAAGGTCTCCCCCTATTTGGATTGTACCCCACCGAGGCCACTTTTGTTTTCAAGGTAATGGTCGGAATCCGAAAGCTCAGCTAGGTAAGAGTGTGTGTGCTCAAACCTATGTCTATTCATCTCGGACTTCTCCACCGTTTGTGCCAGCTAAAGGCACATATTATGTTTGTCATGACAGAGCCTACACATGGTTGCCACCTGATTTTTCAGGAACGTGTTATGTGGCGTTTCTACTTCCCCCTACATACACTACTGCTTCAGACTATCATAGAACGAGATATGGTAAAGGTGTCTTCAATAAGGAAGATACCGCAGCACACGAAGTAGGAGATTTCTTCAAGGGCTTCTTGCCCTTTTGGGGTCCTATGATCAATAGTAGGCATATTCGACAGCTTGTCCGCGTTGTTGAAGCTACTATTAATGAGACAGCAGGTGCTCTTAGTAATGTTACAGCTGAGCTTCAAGCGGACCGCCTTATGACTTTACAGAACTGTATGGTATTAGACATCATACTTGCAGATCGAGGAGGAGTATGTAAATTGATTGGATCCAGTTGCTGTGTTTACATACCAGATAATGCCCCTACAGTGTACCAAGCCATCTCTAGGTTGTATAAAATCTCTGAGTCTATCCATGTAGACGAAGGAGACTGGTCATTGACGGGATGGTTTTGGGGACTGCTGTCCAAATGGGGATGGAAGATTTTGACATTCCTTGGTATGGTTTTAACCATCCTTTTCTCTTGTTGTCTTTGCATCCAGTGTGGTCCCGCCATTTGTAGTCTTTGTGCTACTATGTGTGTTCGGAGACCTGTCCCGAGAGAAGTAGAGAATAATAAGATGATGCTACAGCAACACCTTGATGACCTAATGAATATCGACATAGACCTAGATTCAGATTAACATGAGTCTTAGGTTATTGCCTACGTAATGGCAAAAGGAGGGTCTGAGGTTCTGTAATTCTCGAGTCTGACTCCATTTTGTTCTGTGCCACCATTTTGTGTTGCCCTCACGTAGGCCTGTGAAGGTAGCCTGGCGAATAAAGTGGCCTGGCCTTCTTAGTTCATGTATACATTAACTAGGTTTCTTTTTGACTCTGGAATTAACTGTAAGAAACTGACCTCTGCACCTGAAACTGACCCCGCAAAGCCAATTTCCCTGATCGATCTTTGTCTGAGATTGCCAATCAATGTTCAGGACATCGTTAACTTTTAGTTTCCTTGCACATGCCTTATCTTGTTCAGCATCTGTTACCGTTTCTTTTTTTATGTTTCTTCATTACATGGGTTATGCTTTCAATTATAGGTTTGTCCGGCTTGTGGAGATTGAATTTGGGACATTCCTAATAATTAACTTTTGGGTTGGGATACTGTAAATTGAGTTTTTTCTTATGTGACACTTTGTTTGAAAATGTACCTTATTGGCTAGAATTTTGTGCAGTGGGTGTACATTTATAATGTGAATATTGGGTATAAAAGGAGACGTCTCGCCTTAGTAAAATGAGCAGTCTCCTGAGAATTTACACTGTGATGTATTTCTAGGATCACTGTTACTAGCTGCAGCTAATAAACTTGGTCTCTGATGCCATCCAGAAGTATTCCGTGTCTCTGTATACCAAGACAGGTGAACTCGAAGATCTTAGGCGTGCCCCTGATGCCGCTGGGTTAAACCCCGGTTCTTCAGTACATGCTGCAGCAGGCCTCATCCAGAGCCTGAAGAAATATGACCATGTCATCCCTCTTGGTGGACTTTCACTGGCTCTCCTTGTCGGCCTGTACAATCCTCTAAACCAGCTGCATTGTCTGCAAAGCCGCCATGACCACATCCCTGCCTATCTGGCTGGCAAGCTCAGACTGGCGATGAGGAACAAAAAAACAAGGCAACAAATCATCTCCATCAGTGCTCCCGTGATCTGGAACAACATCCACATATCCTTCAGGACTATGCCAGACTTGATCCTCTATGTGACAGAGTTGAAGACACTTACAGAACACTACATTTAAAAAAACAACAACATTTTATTAGTTATTTCAAATTATGAGATTCCAAGTGCTCAAAATAAGATTGCATAGATATTGGCTTCATCAGCCTGCAAATAGGATATTACACTCATGATGTGTGATACATTCCAAATACGCATCTCAGAATACATTGTTGAGTATAACGCACCAGTAGTTAAAGTGGCCGCCATGAACCTTTATGCTAATTGATTAGGAAACTCGCCCAGAAAAAACTCAATAAAAAACAGATTATCCCCCTTCTCCCCTGCTGACTTTGGATGATCCAGTGTTGACAGACCAATACATTCTAGGGTATCCTTATAGTGGCTTGAGACGTGAAATACAGTGAAGCTGAGGGTCTGTGGTCACGAGTTTCAGGTAGATCTAATTCAGGCTACGAGCAAGTATATCGGTGTTACAGTGTGCTAGGAGACTATGAGGTATTTGGATAGTTGGGATTGAGACTAGCGGGGAGTTTCTATCCAATTTATGTTGGCTCCGAGTTCTCTAATGCGTTACGTTTAGGAATTGAATGTATCTGATGTTTTGAAGGATTCTAGTAATGTGTTCCAGCTCATAGCTATATGTGCTTCTTCCGAAGTCCTCAATGTTCTTCTCTACGAATGGCTCCGCTTTCTGCTAAACCCCATCTTTCGACCTCTTCCTTCCAGGACTGTATCTTGGAGTTGATTTCCACATCCTAGTGATGTATCTCTTCGCTAGAATAAGAGCTAAGTCTGTAAATTTGGCCTGAATTTCTTGTCCCTTCAGCCGTGAGTAGAGGCTCAGTATACATGTTTCTGCCGAATGCCAGCCCATATCACCCACCACCTCTCTCAGGGTTGCTAAGATCATGCCACAGTAATTGCACAAGCTGTTACAAGACCATATCATGTTGATTAAATATGCGTCTTGCCCTGAACATCTGGAGCAGGCAGCGGTGATGTTGGGATAGATGGAGTGTAACTCATGCAGTGTTAGGCATGCGTGTTGTTTTATCATATTTAATACATTTAAAATGTATCACTGGATACTTGTTTGGGGTATTCCAGTATGGTCTTCCATTCTTTATCTGAGAGTGATCTATTTATGTCTCGTTCCCAATTGTGGTGTACCGGAACTAAGGGGGATGGTTGGTGCACATGGATCCCTTGGTAAAACCAGCGGATTAACTGTCTCCCCATTCGCATTAGGTATAATAGGTGTACTAGTTCGTTCGTGGCAGGTTCTGACTCCTGAGGTGCCCAAGGTCGTTTAATATAGCGTACCAGGTTGGCATGCACTAGAAATAGTGCTCCTGTGATACCCTGTTAATTTATAAAGTCGGTATGTGTCAATATCATCCCATCTCTAAACAGTTACCCTACTTCAGATACTCCTGCCTGTATCCATGGAGAGAGTCTGCGGTTTGTAAGAGTCCCCATAGCAGTTACAATATCTAGGAGTGGTATGTTGGGAGCGTAAACAGGATATTTGCTGTGTACTTTAATGCCTGCTTCCAGTAAGTGAGTGCAGTCCTGAGCAACATCGGAGCTGAAGGTGGGACTGTGCCGTCTGGACACAGCAGTGTATGTAATGCACCCTGGTTGATCATCTGATTCGTGTAGGCTATTTCATGCAAATTACGGCCCGCTAACCGGTAGGAGAGCCATTGCAATTGGTCTGCTAAGCAGTAGGCGTAAAAGTCAGTAATGTGTTCAGTGTCTTCAAAGTGGTTCTGGGAATCACCACTGGCAGGTTGGTGAAGAAATAAAGTAGCTGTGGGAGCATCACCATTTAAGAAATTGCTACTCGATCAGTGATCAAGAGGGGCAGGGATGTCCAGAAAGAGACCTGGGCCCGCAAGGAGCCTATTGCCTTTTGTAGATTCCCTTCGAAGAGATACCGAGAGGTGGTAGGGGCAACTGTAATGTCTCAATCTCTGAAGGTGATAGTTTGTATATTGAACTCGTTCCCAAAGGGGAACACGTATGATTTCTCATAATTGATGGGGAGACCTGCGATAGATTCAAACTGGCTACAAAATTGCACTACTGTGTGCAGATTCTCAGCAAGTTTTTATAGTATCCCTGGATCTATTGTATGAATTCATGGGGAATCCCAAATCGCTGTAGGCGGTTATCATATATTCCCAGGCTAAAGTATCGAAGGCTTGGTAGATGTTGAGCGATATACACCCCGCACCAAGCATCTCTGCGGGGCAGGCACACATAACGTTACACAGTCTGCGTACATTGAGGAATGTGTTTCGTGCTGGTATAAATCCACACTGGTCCGTATGTATTAGTTTTGGTAAAAGGGGTTGGAGACAGGTGGATAAAATGTTACTTAGTATTTTGTATTCTGTATTTAATAAAGAAAGCGGGTGTCAGTCAGTCAAAATACTTTATTCGGTTAATAAAAACCATAAAAGCATGCTATACATGGAATTAAAAAGGAAAATAAAAAGTTAAAAGAATCAATTAGCAGCAAGGTAGGGTCATCACAGATCTACAATCCAAGATATAATACATAGAGAAGCCCCTACAATCATAAAAAACGAATAGTTTAAGATGAAACATGCAATCAATCACATTATTATCCCTCAAGTTCATAATCTACACAGTTATAATCATTTATTCTTCATGATCCTTATTGCAGCAATAAGAAAACTAGCTATGCTAAACATCTCCACAACATTAGACAGCAGCTGTAAATGCATGAGTGCCGGTCTAACCTGTGAAAAACCTTTATCTTTTAAAATTGGAAGAATATAGCGCTTCCGAATGTGCAACAGATGTTCACAGAAGAATAAAAAATGTATTGTGTCCGGCACAGAAAAATAATCACAGGAACATACACCTAAATCCTCCACCTTTCTCCATCCCGTGGGTTTAATAAAAAGAAAATGTAACTGGTTAAACCTAAATCTTGTTAGGAGGAAACGGTGGTTAGGATTAGATACTACTGTCAAGTATGGTTCCACTGCCGGGGACGTTTTTAATAATTGATGGTCACGGACAGTTACTTTTATCAGCTCCCTTTCTTCTCTCTCCATAGAGACCATACAAAAATAGGAGCGTTTAACCCACTGCAAATCGCCCTTAACTATTGTGGCTGGTGAGTTAAATAACTCTGGCCTACCCAGCTTCATCAACAAACCTTCAACATGACACAACCAGGGGATATGGCTAGCATGGTCTAAAGCGGGTGATATGCAGAGAGATTAATGTGATCCCTACCGGGTTTAGGCAGTGAGGTTATTAGGGCCTGTACTGTAGTGGGGGGAGGGGGGGGGGTACGGATCCGGTTTTGCACGCCTCTTGATAGAGGTTTTGTAGTCGGGGGACAACTGTTGGGCAAAAGTGGCATACAGTTCCACTGGTAAGCCATCTTTGCCTGAGGTGTTATTTTGGGGAGATCTTTAATTGCTGTACATATTTCAGCAGATAGAATTGGAGCGGCTAGTATCTTCTGTGCTTCAGTTGTTATTTGAGGTAGGCTGACTGAGGTTAAGAAAGCAGTAAGTTCCTGCGGGTCTATTTTCCATGGGGCAGTGGACAGTGCTTTGTAGTGGTTGTAAAAAGCCTTATTTATTTCACCTTGTGTGATTACGCGGGTCTGTTGTGGTGTTGTTATTTCTACAATCGTGGGTGCGGGGGGCATTTCTAAGGAGACGTGCTAATAGTGTGCCTGGTCTGTCAGCTTTTGTATGAACTTTTTGCGTATATGATGGATAATCCATGACCCGCAATTGTTCCAGAAGTTCTGCATATTTTATGCGAGCTTCTTGAAGATCTTTTTTGGCAACGGGGGTTTGACCCGCTTCGCGTTCAAGTCTGCCTAGAATATCCTTTACCTTTTTTAATTACCTGTTGACACTGAACTGATTGCGGTTCCGCGTACTACCACTTTGAACACCTCCCATTCTATCCCTATTGTTACAGAAGACTACATCACAATGAAGAAACAGTGGGCTTCCACTCTCAGAAACCTGCTATCCCTTTATTCCCTCATTGACTGTATGTTTGCCGTTGACTATGTACCATGCCCTGCTGCCCTTCAGCAAGGTTAGAAGTTGAATTTATTTTTGCTCTTATCTTGTATTCCCACTGTTAAGGCCTCTAGATGCATCCTTTTCCTTTTAAACACTGCCCATAGAGCAGAATTCTATTTTCATATTTATCATGTATGTATCCTACTTGGAGGCATTTCCAAATTCAAGACCTTAGACTTTAAAAAGAGGTACTACCTGGTTAGAATGAATCTACATTCTGAATGCCCTCTTGAAATAGCTGTTACATTGACTACACTTTCTGTGATGTAACATGAAGTTTCATCACAAACAAGGATTCATTCTTTCCACCTTGTTAAATATCTTACAAATAAGGTTTTTGTGTTCTTGCTGCAATCAAATACGCTTTCCTACTTCATTCATTTTGGGAATCTAGGACCATTAGGTCAAAACAGCCCCCCTTTAAATGGCGGAAAAGCACAACAAATGGTTGAAAGGTGCCCAGTTACGCTTTGCTAAGTGTCTGGTGTTGCTTTGCACTTCATGTGCAGTGTTTACCTTCTGATGCATTTGAGCTAGAAACATCTGCAAATCTACCACTCTTGAGCAGATGGTGCGGATGGCAAGTGGGCCAAATCGATAAGAAAATGTCGCAGCTGCGGAAATACACAATCCCACTTGCTCTGAACCTGCCCATTTAAAAATCTAGCAAATTGCATTATAATATCTGAAAATGTCCTTCATTATCTTACAAAACGTTTCTACTCTTGCATTAAAAAAATTGAACAGGTGTGAAGAATACGACAGGTCCTCATTACAAGTGGCCCTGTCCCTCAGATGGCACGGTAACAATTTACGACAGCAATTCAACTTGCCAACTATGACACCACTGTCCAATCATCGACTCAGATATTATTATGCTTCTATAACTTTGCCAAAGTCCCTTGGGCGAAACACGTGTCGGCTGCTCTTGATGTGGTTTGGGGCTGTTCGTGATGTAATCCGATGTGGGTTTATGAAGTCACCATCAATAAAACAAAAACCTGACAACTCTATAAGCTTTCATGAACATTCAACTTTTGAGAACCATTCTCACTGAATAATTGAGAGTGTGTTTCAGTTCCTTTGCAAATCTTAAAAGCATCCAGCACTGGTAAAGCCAATAGCAGCGACAGCAGAGCACTTACAAAGCGAGACTGATTGGATTTGCCAATATATGATTGGAAACTGATTGGATTTGCATCATGTGTGTAGATATGAGATCAGCAGATGCCAGCTGTAAGAAGCTCATCTAAATTCACTGCTCTAGTACACAGGGCAGTGATCTGAAGCTGGGGATTGCTTTCAGGCTGAGAAGCGAATTTAAAGTCAACAAATCAAAATCATAAAGGTTTACTGCTAGCATGGTCCTGTGGCCAATCAAAAATGGCCATACTGAGCAAGCAGTCCAGAGGAGAGAGGTTATATCAATATTCGAAGTGATGGAGTTAAAATATCAGATGGTAAATTTCTCCAAGCACACAAACTCTGTTTTAATATTATAGGTGTCGATACACCAAAGTTCATCGACCATATCTCCTCCTGCGTCAAAACATTGCGTGGGTCAAAAGCTGGTTTCGAGGCACATAATGTGACCCGTATGTCCTTTGTTGCTAGGATTGTTGTCGCAGTGTGACTTGCACTTTGATCGAAGCACTGCTGGAAGAGGTGGAACTGCTGAATGAAATGAATAACAAAGATGATACGAAGATAGTTTGTCCTTCCGGTAACGAGGACAAACCGGTTAATGCTCTTAAGTACAAGGGTCATGATTGTGAAACATACTCAGTGTGCCAACACTGGTGTGCGTCGCACTGACCCACGTTTTTTGTCTGTACACGTGTGTGTGTCTCTTGCATGCGCAGAAGCCCTGGGGACAGACTTCTGGTTAACCTGGGTCAGATATCCGAGCCACATACTGGACCATGGGTTTGTGCGCTCCTGTACCCAATTCAGAGATCTGTGTGCAACCAAAATGTCACAAGTTCCAATATTAGTGGGTCTGATCACCTTAGTATTCTTTATAGATTGATGACTACCATTCAGGTGGGCAATAACATAATAGCGTCTACAGATGAACTATGGCCCAATTATGACTTTGGCAGTGTGGGAGTGGGGCCGCACACCGCTGCCTCTCCCACACCGCCAAAGCTGTGTGAGCACTGCCCGCCAGATTATGAGTTTTCTCGTGTCTGGTGGGCAGTTCTTTGGCGGTCCCATGGCAGTGCCTCTGAAAAAGGGCACCACAATGGGAGCTTCAAAGGTAGTTCCTGCACTGCATGTACTCTGCAGCCCATGCTGTGCACTGGGGTGCATGCACACAGAGATGCACACCATGGCTCACCATGCACACCATGACCCTGAGGCAAGAGGGGGCCCTTTGTTTCTTCTCTGCCACAGTTTTCATATCGGGCTCATTGGTATGAAAACCATGGCAGAGCGGAAACTCGTAATATGGTTGGTGGTGCCGCAGCACCACCACCAAGTATATTGCTGACTAAAGACCATGGCAACAACGCCAGGGATTTCGGATCCCAGCGGTTGCAGCGGTCCCATTGAAGTCCAACTGCCCAATTTGTAATAGGGCAGTCGGACCGCCAGTGCGGCGGTTCCTGCACTCCCACCATGGCTACAGCCATCCATCGGACCACCGTAGTCAGAATCAGGCCCTTAGTTTGTATAGTGCACTATATAAATAAAGGGCCAAATTTACAAGAAAGTGACTCAGCAGGGCATTGCAAGCCATTTGGGTACCCCGCACTGAGTCACTTTCAAAGCACAGAGATGCATCATATCTATAATGATATGACGGATCCTTGTGCTCTCCCCTGCTCTGGCGCCCAATTGGATGCCCTGTGCCGACGCAGGCACCCTTGCACCATGGTGCAAGGATGCCATCTTTGCAGGGGATATTGTTTTAGTGCAGGAAGGGCACCTTCCTGCACAAAAACAATCACAATAGGTGATTTCCTCTTTTTATGTGTGCGGCAGAATGCGGCACGCAAAACAAGAGGAAAAATCGAGGATAAATGAAAACATTTCTCCTCGTTGCGCCTCCCTAAGCCTCCCTTGGGGAGGCATGGCATTCTGACGCATTCCCAGGTTTATGAAAGTTTGTAGATCGGGGAATGCGGCAGAAGCCATGGTGTTATGTGGGAACACCCACAGCAACACCCATGGCACGCCGCTTTCACGTGAAGTGCTGCACGAAGAGGGGCTGCATTTACCAGGAAATGAAAAGCCATGCAGGGTAGCTTTACATGTTCTTTTAAATATGGGGCAGCAAAATACGGCACAAGTGGTTTGTAAATAAGCCCCATTGTATTTATTATAGTGTTTCACTGTTCGTCATCATCAGACGTCCCTTTAAACTGAATCCTCCACCTGACGGTACACTTATAAAGCGTTACACATGACCTCACTAGGCGCTAAGTGCACGATTAAAGTTTGGGCAGAAATGACTTTGAATAGTAGGCGCTGTCGAGCCCACTTTCACTCGTCCAGCTTTTGCTACTTCGCTCTATAGCAACCCTCTTCCACTGCCGAGGACACATCACTATGTATATTTCAGGTCCACATATGGTTTGATTTCTGACGCATGCCACGCGACATCATTGCATAAGTCTAGAAAATTCAAATTGGAACATATTTGCCAAGAAGCTTCAGTCTGACTCACATGAAACAGATGGCCACAAAGACTGGAAGGTGGCCGCGGTGTGCACAATACCGAGCCGAGGACTGAGAGACACTATGAAAGATGGGGCTGGGGGGGCTAGAGGGGGTGGGGGGGCTTGCAACCGAACAAGAGACAAACGGGTTGAGAGGGAAGGAGAGAAAGTGCGAGTAAATGTAGAAAGGAGCAGCTGCAGAAGAGGAGCAGAGAGAGGGAAGAACTAAGGAGAGAGTGAGAGAGATGCAACACTGGTTGATGTACAGAAGAGGTGCAGTGAACGGGATGAGGGCAGAGTAGGGAAGGGAGAGAGGATCAAAGGGGTGACAAAGGAGGGAGTGGAGAGAGGGAGCAGCCAGAGTACAGAGAGGGGAGAAGCTAGTAACTGTGAAATGGAGAGCACGAGAGGAACAGAGAACAGAGAGCAACAGAGAACGGAAGCAAGAGAAGGGTAAGAGGAGAGGGCAAAAGAACCATGGGACGAATGTGCGAAAAGCAGAAAATGAAAACAAGCCGTAAAAAGTGATGGAGAAGGTGTGGCGAGAAAAAGAGATTGGACAAGGAACAGGAATATTGCAAGAGGGAAGAAACAGAGGCAGGTGAAGAATGAGAAAAGGAAAGGAGACCGAGAGGGCAGGAAGAGGGAGTGAAGAGAGAAAGTTGTCTATGGAGGGAGATAAAGTGTGAGAAATAGGCCTGGGAGGAATTTCAATTATGCTGGAGTAATCGGAGTAATTTCGGCAATTCCGCATCACTCTTTGACGCAGAATTACCAACAGTAATGTGATTACTCCCGTTCACATAATTAAGAGTCAGTTGGGGCAAATCCTACAGCGAGAGTGCATTTAAATAACAAGTATTGGCACTGCCAATAGGTCTCGCCCTTTGGACCTTATAAGTGTGTAGCCATGCAGCACATTATCCTGGGTGTTGTGCCACCAGGGATTGAAGAGTTGGCACTAGCAAACCTGCATATTTTATTTATAGAATTAATTATTTTTCAGGCGTCGGGTGGCCCTGCGTGACCATGGCATGCAAATGAAGTATAGGGGTCGCCACAAACATTGAGCACTGCCTAGTCCGAGAAAAGGTTTCTTTCAGAATCTCTGCCTCCTGTCAACCAAAAAAGCCTGTTCTCGATTGAGGGGAGGGAGAAAGGAGGGGGAGAGTGTAGGGGATAAGAGAGGGAGAAAGAGAGTAAACAAGTATTTGTAATGCAATCGGTCTCGCCTTTGGGACCTTATATGTATTTAGCTATGCAGCACATCTACTGTTCTTTAACATGGAGGAGCAGTAAGCACCAAACTGCAGGACACGCCAGGTATGGGAACACATGGAGAGAAATATTGCCTTTCAGTGGGAAATGGTATAGCCCAAAGCTCTGTTTTTAATATCAGGGCCTCCGGTGGTCATATCGATGAAAATACAAGATTTGAAAAAAATGTTACTGTCTACGGGTGCCCGTGGAAGACAATTTCTATGGACAGAAATCTAGAGAATGCTAAAGTGATTCTGGTATTTTACTGACCTCTGCTGGTCGTTTTCTATCAAGAAAGTTAAATAGAGGCAGTTGCCAGAAAAAGAAAAAAAAGAAAGTCCCTCAGCAGAAAGCAATTCTGGTAGCTTACTGACCTCTACTGGTCGTTTTCTATCAAGACAGTTAAATAGAGGCAGTGTAATAAGCAGAAAGCAATTCTGGTATTTTACTGACCTTTACTGGTCGTTTTCTATCAAGACAGTTAAATAAAGGCAGTTGAACAGAAAAAAAAGTCCCTAAGTGGAAGCAGACAAGTCCTAGGGCTGATCTCCAGAGCCAACAGAGTACATACAAATATAAGTATATACTAAAGTATCATCCAGATAGCTTTATTCGACTGAACTAGTCATAAAAGTGCATAGAGAAAAAAACAAATAGATTAAAATAGCTCCGGAATACAAAAGTTAAGATGTAAGTTAAAATCTATGTCAGTACATTTGTGCGAAAAAAAGCAACCAGTGCCATCTTTTCAAGAATTACATATTAGAACAAGGCCAAGAAATAAGACATTGATTAAAATCAAGGGAGGATGGGACACTGATTGGCCTAGATTTGGTTTGACAGGGGTAGGCAGCAGCGTGCGCATGCAGCGTGTGCAGATTTCTTTTCAGAATTCCACACTCCGGCACACCCGCACTTCACGAATCAACAGCAGACGACGTTGAGGGCAGGCAGCAGCACCAGCAGACCAGGCCTATCAGTTAAAAAAAAGGCAGTGTCCCGGCCACCCACCACCAGTAACTGTAAGTAATAAAAAGTCATGCTCATGTTTTTTGTTGAGCCAAGCATGGTGTTGCCGTGACGGTTACCGTGGTAGCGCCACAATCTGAAGATTCGATGATGCCCAGGGCCCTGGCCTAGCTGTACACATTATATCACGATAGGACCGCCGGGTTAAGTTAAAGGCCCTGCCCTTGAATTATCCTCCACTAAACAATTTACTGCTTTAGACTCCAGTGGTTAAATGCCATGAAAAACAGGATGTTAATTTAACTTGTTGCCTTCTTTTTTATGTATAGTTGCACACCTAATGGATGATCCCATACTCTTAAAGGCTCTTTAAGCGTGCCATGGTTTATGCTTGTAATCGTGCCTTAATATGTATTAAAGTGATGTACAAAACCAACTGACAGGGGTAGGTATGCATCACAATAATGTCCTCCATTAATTTAATTCGAAGCAATCTATACAGCGTGGCGTAGCGGCTGACTCGTGCGGATTTATTTTTCCAACTAATTATTTTCTTTTATTTATGGTGGAGGCTGGCAGAGCTGCAGTATGTATGTGTCTACTATTGACTTAATCAAGATTGGAAAATGCTCCAAGTTCAAGCTTAATGTAGGCCCAAACGTACTCTCCCCTTTCTGCTGCTAAAAGACTTTTAATCACCACGAGAGCCCCCCTCAGAGTTTCTTCCCTCTCCCCCAGCCGCTAAACAGTCTGAATCTGTCACACATCCCTTGCGTGGCCTTTAGAAGTTAAAAAGAGCCTCTTTAATGGACACAAATATTGTTTCATGGATGTAATTTACTATTTACTTCAGTGTTATGATGACCAGACCAAGAAACACTGTCTACATTTTACATGTGGCCGGAAGAAAAGAGAAGATTTTAATGTTCCAATGCAATTAAATACAACCGTTGGTACAAAGAGCACTTAATTTGCACAAAAAATGTATACTTTTGAGCAGACAAGGCTGACTTGCAGTGGGTTAGTAGAAAACGCAGTTTGTTGAAGGCAGCATGTTAATTTATAATTCTTAGCTACCAATATATGATCGATTATTGAAAATGTCAGTAAATTTCAATGCATTTAATATACAATCTCAATCTAGAGAATGTAACCACAAGACAGAGAGGACAACAGAATTATGCCTGAACTGCATCAAAAGTATACATTTTGCTAAGGTTCATTCTAGACCTGGCAACGTGTTCCTCTGTAAATTCCCTAACACAATGACAATAATTTCTAAATATTTGTGTTTATTTTACATTTTCCTATAGCGCTGCTTTTTATAGAGCCATTGAACTTTCTACCACACCATTTCACTGTAATTTGTTACTTTAATAAGGACTCTGGGACTGGCCACTATGTAGAGTCAATATAAACAAGCATTTGCAATGCAATAGGTCTCGCATTTACGGGAGTTTGAGCTATTGGCATTGTAATTGACAATGCGTTTTATTTGTTTTACAAACAAAAACATAAATAAGAGACATTGTCATTTACAGTGCCAATAGCTCAAACCTGCGTAATTGCGAGGCCTATTGCATTGCAAATGCTTGTTGTTTTTCTAACTTTCAGCCATGCTGCACAGCAGCTAATCAGGTGTACAAAACTGATAAAGTAAATGTACATAGCCTATAGCTCTCCCACAGGTGAGACCTATTGGCACTGCCAATGCTTATTTTTCCTGGGTGGGTTTTTGCAGGTTCTGGTGCTTTAAGTGGGAAGCTTGGGCCACTGCGAGTCATGTGCTCCCAGGTTAAACCGTGTCCAGTGCTCCCTTTCACTCACTTACATTAATAAAAAATAAAATAAAAAGCAACGCTTGGTAGCAATCTTGCGTGTGGATCAATGTTCATGGGACTCGTTTTAGTTCTTTCACTTTAGGTGAACCTAAGTCCTTACGTCCAAATGCAAAATGCGCACTCCGATGCTCGCTCACAAATAAAATGTACTGAGACGCGCATGCATAAGGAGCAAATACACAGATTCGGGCCCCTCAAAAATACACAAGTGCACTTGATGTACACCCAGAACACACTAATCGAGTCAAAAACTGACACACACACACAAAGCACACGGACGGGGTCGGACAGGCAGATATGTCACAGTGCGTCCCCAGTGGCACCTACTGATACACATGTGGAGCAAACGCACACACTCAGAGTGCTCAGTTTTAAGCAATTTATAAATAATAGCCTCCTCCAATAGCAGCGAGTCGATTTAGATTCCGTCAGAAATAAAAAAAAAATTAAGTATTATATAAAAATATAGGCGCAAAATAAAACATCATAGATTGCTGTTAAGAAGCATCCGTGCTCAACACTGCCTTCCACACACAATAATATTACGAATGTCTGTTCTTCTTTAAGTCACTTGTAGCATAAGATACACGCCGAGCGGTGTCATGGCGCTAGCTGGGGCTTTGTCTTGCTTTGCTCCGTTTTGCTGTGATGTACCTGTTTGCCGGGCATACGGTTTGTTTATTTAGACATTATTAAATCACGCGAGTTGTTTATTCGTTTGTGCGTGAAGTTTTATATAGCGCCGGACATTATCCAAAGATTCTAAAGCGCTTTACAAGCGACCAGTCACAGCTGCAAAGACCGGAGTTTAAAAAAAAAAAAGAAATGCTTCTGTTTCACCACCCTTTTGAGACATCTATTGCTAAGGTACTGGAAAGGTGGGCAGGGATTAAGCATCGTGGTGTGTAGGCTTGGGGTGATAGGAGCTGCAACCTGACCCTGGTCCAAACTGTGAATGCAAACACAGAAAGCAAGGGGGCTGGCTGCGTCCTTGATAATTCCAGTGAGGTGCGGGGAAGGGAACCTGGCGACTCCCCCTCCAGATGCGCCGACCTGAAACACACATTAAAGGAAGTGGAGACAGCAGCCTGTAATGGTGTGCAGGTCTCCCAGCCAGTGATAGAGGGGGTGGGCAGCGAGAGCAGCCTGTCCTCCCCGTGACCCTGTGCGCTCCGTGCCTGCTTCAATGTGAAAGAGGATCTCTTGTCTTTATGGTGCCATGTGTTTGAAACACATGGCCCCATAAAGATAACACCCCACCGGCGCTAAAGCCGGCCCTGTTTCGAGTAGTCCCACTGTGCCAAGTGCTTGGGTAGATTCGCACCTCGGCTACAAGATACCCTCCCGGGTGACAGTGCGTGCTACAAATCTGCCGGGCAGGTGTGAGTCATAAAGTGGAGCCAAAAAAACTATTTTACAATTCATTTTCCCCTTTCAGGGAACCCCTTGGGCAAATGAAATACTGAAAGAATAAAGACACTGGAGAACAAGCCTTGACAAAGCTAATTGGTCTTGCTATTTAGGCCTACTGGCACATCCAATGGTATTAGCTAACCTGTGCAGCATCTCCTCAGGTGCTTGAGAAGGGGACGGTAGGTGTTGTAGGAAGGTTAAGACTCAAGGGTAAAATAGTTCATGTATTTATAGATTGTTTTTATAGCACAAAACTCGACCCGTCCAGGTTTCAAAGCGGTAAACGAAACTTTGGTATAAGAAGCACAGAGGAAGTCCGTGGTGATATAAATACAGAGCACAGTACAATGCCTTGAAAGGCCGGAGCATAAGAAACAAATGAGCTGCGACGGTTAGACGCATCACATTCGCAAACGGAGTAATCACTGAGTAGGAGACAGAAAAGATGTAATACCAGCATGGGCATGAAAGACAGCGTCACAATCTCCGACCAATGCACAAAACGCGTCCAGAGATGACTAAGTGGAACAGGGGCAGGGTGCTGGAAACGAGCATTTAAAACAGGTGTAAAATGAACAACTCAGTCCAGGAAGATGTCAGCGAGAGGTAAGGAAGTGCACTTCTGTGGCAAACCAGCTGGTACCTGGGTAAAGCGGAATTAAGTAGTAATTATATCCTAAACTGGAAGTCACCTGTAACCCGTGAGCTCACGTCAGACCAGATGCATAGATCTAATTAACAGAGGCTCCCGAGCACTGCAGAGGGAAGGGGTGTTCTGCAGCTGCAGGAACGGTACCAAGTCCAGTCTGTTATTAGAAGATAAGTGAAGCACAGAAAACAGGGGTGTTCCTGACTTGGGCAGAGTTGCACAACGGCCGTGAAAGTGAAAGTGATCGCGATCGCGAGATCGCGATCAAACATCAAAGCGGCCGAGCGGCCGCGAAAGTGAAAGACTACGAGTGCTTTCAGGCTGCCAAATGGTGCGCGCGCCCGGATCACATGCACAGTAGTTGGCGGCCTGAAAGCACTCGTTTGCACTTCCAAAAGTGCTTACTATAAGTCTCGCCAGAGCAGCGCTAAAGCGCTGTCTCAGGCGAGACCTAAAAAGGGTTCTTACTTACATGGCTTGTGACTGAAAAGGGCTAGAGAGCACAGAAACAGAGACCTAATTAACCCCTTCAGTGCCCATGACGAGATGGTCTCGTCATGGGCCGCGGTTGCGCTGTGCCCATGACGAGACCATCTCATCATGAACTCCGCCCGCTAATAGAAAGCCCGGCACAGGGCGGGGAAAGGGCGGGGCACGCAAGAGGTTAAGGCAGGTGTGACAAACTTTTAACCTCAGACTTTCAATGGTTCTGGTCAAGATACAAATACGAAACAAGTGCCATAGTGAGATTTTACTGTTTGTTAACAATAGAAATTGCACCCGAAGTGCCACTGAGATCTACATTTTTCCCCATTGTCAGACGTTTTCATAGTCTTCAGGAACATAACTTTCTGCCTCTGCCGTTAGTAAGAAAGAGGATAGCTCTCTCTCTCCTACCAACACTTTGCTCCAGCGCCACTGGCTTGGGTGTCTTTGTGTGACATTGTCATGCTTCCTGGTCTGAGTACTTGTGTGCGACATTTCCATGCTTTCTGGGATTACAACTGATTTATGTGCTAGTTGAGGATTTGGGTGGAACCAATAGAGTAAGTGGGTGGAGACAGTGGAGGAAGTGGGTGGAGCCCCGGGAAAGTAGGTGTGGCCTCTTTTGAGCACCTGCACTTCATATTTTACAAATTAAGCACTGGGTAGAAGGTGGTTTAATTGAGGACAATTAATAGCCCTAGCTAATTTAGAGCAGATCTGCCATATCCACCTCAAAAACTTGCCACAGGGATTGCATACCTGGGAGATGAATCGGAGCGTAGAATTCGCAAGGCTACTTTATGTAATCGTGTGCCCAGATTCTTACAGAGCTGGGCTAGCCAAACTTTCTGCGGGCTCGCCTAAGCAGGGCAGGCAAAGAGCACATGAGAATATGATTCTGCTTGGTTAACACAGACAGGGCATTTATTATCACTGGTGCAAGATCATTTGGATGAGAAAGACTTCAACGGCAAGATGCCACATTTAAATTGGAAGTAAAGTTTCCGAACCAAAGGCTTTGTGATTTTATCCCAGTATAGCTCTTGGCTTGGGCATGGTTTTATTTGTAAGAAGAGTCCCGTGAGTGAAGATGGGTCATGAGATCGGAATTATTCTTGTGTAACCATTTCCCAGTAAATCTCTTTAAGAATGTTTTTTGGAGGGAATGTATAGGTGAAGGTGAGATCCCACAAGCGTGATAGACCCATTTTATAAAACGTGTCTCTCAGATCTCGCAGCCAGGTAATTTTATGAAATTGATCCAAACTGATAACATCCCTTTAGCCCTCAGTGTATAATGACATTTCCTGCGTAACCCATAGTCGTCGCCAGTATAGAATCGGGCGAAGCCTAGCATGGTCCTTTAGAGCTTTCCCACCCAGATCATTCCTGAAGGGGAGGGTGGGTGTGCTCTGTGGGAGGCTAGTAATTACGCGTAAGAACGCGTTCTCTACTGGTGTGAGCTGATTCAGTTTTTCTAAGCCCCACAGCTCCGCCCCATAGAGGACGGAGCTCACCACTTTACTATCCTAAATTTGAAGAGCCGGGCTAATGGGCTTCGTCAGAGAGGTTTTAACTTCCTTTCTTAGGATACCAGCTAGCTTTAGTGCCATAACTTCAATGTGAGGCTTCCACCTCATGGCCTTATGACATGTGATACCCAGATAGACAAAAGCGTCCATCTGCTCCAGGGGGAGCCCATCCATCATTATTTTCCCCCTGAAAGATCTATGCTGGTTAAATGCCATAAGTTTTTTGTCTTTGCGGCGTTGATTTTAAGGCCTCTCAGAAGACAAAACTCTTTATAGCGGTTAAGGGCACGCTGCAATCCACTAGGTGTTTTGGAGATTATCAGCGTGTCATCTGCAAACATGAGAATGGGAATTTTCCTTCCAGCTAAAACAGTAAGAATGGCATCAAGGAAATTTGCAACACCATTTCTAAAAAGAGCAAACAAAGTCAGTGCTACCACACAACCCTGATGAACGTCCTTGCACACAGGGAAAGGATCAGTCTTATTTCCTGCCAACCCCCAACGTATTTGTGCATAATTGTCCTCATGAAGGCAGACAGCTAGGGAGAGCAGATCCAAAGCCATCCCCAACTCCTTTAGGACTTCCCACAATGTGTTCCTAGATACCATGTCGAAGACGGATTTAAGATCGACAAAGGCAGCGTACATGCTGCCCTTGCCGAGGATGACCATACGCCAGTAAAAAAGAACAAAATGGAACACCTGATCTATGGTGCTAATGCGGGCCCTGAACCCTGCCTGTAGAGGGGAGAGAGCAGCAACATCATCAATCCAGTCCTGGACCTTGGTCAGAACCAGCTTAGCCACCACGTTCTGCATGCAATCTATAAGGCTGATTGGCCTGTAGTTACCAGGCAAGGATTTGTCTCTCATTTTGTACATGGGTATTATCTACACCCCCCACCAGGTGTGCTGTATTGGTGCTCCTTGGGCTATGGTATTAGCAAATAGAAGTATGTAAGTAGACCATTTGGGCTTGTCGTGCAAGAAAATGTCTGTGGGAATGCAATGAAGGCCTGGTGCCCTACCACCAGTTAGGGCCCTGAGAGCACGACTAACATCTTCCTTATTAAAAACTGTAGCAGAGGGGAAATGGTGGACCAAGGATGGTAACCCATCATCAACTTCTTCCTTGGCATATTGAGTAGCAAAATAATTAACCCACGCATCGGGTTCAACATGGTTTTCCGGTGGCTGTAGTACTCCTCCCCTGCCCCATTTCACCACATTCCAAAACCATTTGAAGTTTTTACTATTGCAGGCAGACTTTAGTTCCTGCCATCTGTCTTCGTTCCAGGACTTTTTGGCACTGTGAAACGCTTTCTTGCATGTTGCCCTGGCGGTTCTCACCCTAACCCCACTCCGTGACTTAATTGCCTCACCAAAAATTTTGCGTGCCCATTGCGGTGTCCATTTTCTGAGGCACTGCCGTGGACTTACTCTGTTTTTGAAAGTGACAGCATATCTTTGAAAAAAATGAATTGTGCAGCTCTGTGAATTCTATAGCCGTTTCAGGGGTAAAGTGGCGAGTCTCCATCAGTTTAGTTGTACGTTCGAGCACACTGCTTATAGTGATTACTGTTTCTGCACATGTTAGGATTTTAGGCGATTTAACTTGTTGCATATTGTTAGAGACTAAGAGATCACTCACTGTGGATAAGGTAGCCGGTACCACCGGTACACTAAGATCCTTAAATCTAAACAGTGAGCAGAGCGGATCATGATCGCTCTCTATGCATGCGTGTATGGTCATGTCCTCAAAAGTGTGCCATGAATTCAAGCTGACTAAGAGGTAGTCAATACGGCTGGATTGGTAGCCATTATTAAAGGTATCTAAGCCTTGTCTATCCGACATGGACTGGCCATTGGCTGCCGTAAGGCCATGCTCCAGACACAATGCTTTTAGTTGGATTGCGACCTTGGTCCATCATTTAATCGGGTTTAATTCCAATGCTGGGACTCCCCAGTATTCATCCTCTTCCCTCACTAGGTCATTATCTTCATTATCAAACGGTTCAAAAGTGGTGTTTAAATCACCAACAACTACAACGCCAGAATCCCCAGGGAGGGTATCTAACAATTCACCCAGGGCGTTGATGGTTTCTGATCTTTGTCCCCCACTCTGGCCTCTAGCGTATACATTCACTATGGCACAAGTACCATAAGGCCCTAGAGACACCATGAGTGCAAGAATGTCATTGGAATCAAAGGGTAGGACCCGGATCTTTATACCTATATCCTGCTTGACCCAGATTGTGAGGCCCCCTGATGGGCGGCCCCTGACACCCCGGGTAGCAGGAATGCAATAATTTAAATAACCCAGATAAAAACGCGGATCTGTTGCCCAAGTTTCCTGGAAGGCACATATATCATGGTTCCCTATAAATTCATTCCAGTCAGGGACATCACCCCTGTTTCTCAACCCCTCAAAGTTCCATGATAATATAGAGATGGTACGTGACATTAAGTGCGTATTATTAATCAGCAGGACATCGGAGGGTACAAGACCAGAATCGTAATTAGACTGGTTCATAGCCCTATCGGGTTGGTCTGGCCTAATTATGGGATTTTTTTTTTTTTTTTTTAATCACACATGACAGAGAAGCAAATCCTAAAGAATAAGGCAAAGTACTAGCCCTAGTAGGTGGGAAAATCTATAGAGATTTTAATACTGCCCTCACACACCCGAGAGTGTCATGCTTCATCATAGGGCCGCATCATACACCCAGGTGCAGACCAACACCTTGGGTGGAGCGCAAATTTTTTAAGAGAAAGAAATGATATATGATGAAGTCGAGTGGTGAGGGTACAGTGTAAAAGACAAATAGACAGAATCAACACAGCAATGAGGTTCTGACGGTACTGAAACGAATAGTCTCCTAAAGGAAGGGACCAAAGAAAAGTGCAGAGGAAAGCAAAGTATAAAACTGTCTCGAGGTTATCCCTCAATTTTATTCCTGTTAACCTCGGGCAGGGTTAAAATAAATGATATGGGGTATCAAGGGCAGGTAACGACCCCGTAATCCCCACTGCTAAAACCAACATGTTTCTGCCAGTATTCTCTGTGCCCAACCGGGTCACTCTGGCATTCGTCAGGGTATAGGTCCCTTGTTGTCTGGTCTCACCCACTATTTGGGTATATATTACCTTGATACTCGGGGTATTGCCCCGGCGTTCCTCTATAATGAGATTTCCAAGAGGTTTTATACATCTACAAAAAACGGGAGAGAAAGCAAGGAGAACAAGTTGCAATTCACAAGCTTATGATTCTCTATCTTGAATATAATTCTCATAGATAATCCCACACACTCATTAAAAGTGACCAATAGTCTATAGTGCAGCCAAAACTAAAAACACCATCAACGTCCCTGTGCACGTGGGCACCACCTCTCACCATACACATTAAACCAAGTGTTACGAGTGTCTGATGGTTGACTCGTTTTTTTCACCGGGTACACCCTTAAAAGCAGGTAATAATGGGTCACCGTGCCCCAATACATAATCCTCTGATGTCCATTGACCCCAAACGTTCCTGGTGTTCTAAGAAAAATGAAATCTTAGATACTCACAAGAGTTTACAGTTACAATTCTGAACCCGGAACGGCGGGGGAAGGTGCTCTTATTGTCACACTCTGTCGGCAAAAAACCACACGAATGTATCACTCAACAGGCGTGGTCACATAATCAATGGAGCCCCCAGGGCAATCGTCGTATGGTTTGCTCTCATCACAACTTCTCTCTCATGTGCTTTGAATCAGACCGTTACACACCCCCTAGGTAATAAAGTAATGGCATCTCCGCTGACTTAGCCTTCGATTCTCACTCACACAACCCCTTGTCATGCTGCCTCTGTCATACGAGTACTCACTACTCCAAAGAGACACTCTCTCTTGTGGCCCCACAACCGTCCTCCGACGATAACTGTATCTCGTGGTCTGCCCTTAAATACAGAGATACGCTTGGCCACAACGCAGCTCGCTGCACGTCCCGTCTGTGTGTGTTCTTGGGACCGCCCTCTCCTCTGCATTATCATAGAGAAAGGACTACATGGCTCTACGTTACATTTCTCATTCCGTGGCGGCCATATTGAAGTGTCTGATAACCACTAAGTCAACTATGTCTAGGGAATAGACCCATTATAATTCCCAAAGATAGGAGTACATTGTTTTCATCTCCTTATATGCTTAATTACAGCAACTTTTTTACATAGCATATAGTCTGAGGGATTCTTCTCAGCAAGACCGAAGAATTATTTCTATGAACGAACCATGGGTGCGCCACGGGCGTTCTTAGTCTCTCTCTTTTTTGTGTGTTCACATACCATAGGTAAATGCAACAAATCATCGTTGCATTAGGCCATACAGTTGGAACCAAGGTATCCCATCATTTAATCCCAACGTATGGCTCTTCAATCGTTCCACCCATCTCTGTTCACGTATGAGGAGGAGACTCGGAACATCACTGGTATTAGGTGGTATAAATGGTTTATCTATCACCAACCATCTCAGATCCTTTTCATTATGTTGCTTTTCCAGGAAGTGGGCTGTCAGTCTCGTATTAGACTTCCCACAACGTATGGTGCTCATATGTTCCAGGATACGGACCTTGATTTTCCGGGTCGTCATGCCAACATAAACCAGTTGACACGGGCACTTGACTACATAGATCACGTTTTCGGTATTGCACGTGGTGTGTTGTCTTAGTTCCCAGGGGCTATTCAAACCAATGTCAATGATTTTCCCATTAATAGATAATGGGCAGGCTCTACAAAAGCCGCACGCATAATGCCCCATTATAGGTGGTAGGAGCTGCTGATCATTTCGTGGGTTCCCTGCGTACCTCTCTGATCTCGGGCGAGTGTTCACAATTAGATTCTTTATACTCGCACTTTTCTTGAAAGAGAACAAAGGAGAAGGCTGATTCAAACCATTGGAATTTAAAATCTGCCATTTCTTACTGATAATTTTCTTTAGAAGATTGGAGGATGTGTTGTATGTCGTTACACATATACTCCTATCTACTGTCTCTCTCACATTTGTCTCTAAAAGAGCATCTCTGTTGCAGTTCCTCGCTCTTTTCTGGGCTTTCTTTATCACAATATCGGGGTAGTCTCTTGTCTTTAATTTCGCACTTAGCACCTCTGCTTCCTTCTTATAATCCCCCACCTCGGAACAATTTCTGCGCAAACGGAGAAATTGTCCGTACGGAAGATTCTCCCTCAAGGATCTTGGATGGAAGCTCAGGAAAGACAATAGATTATTTCTATCGGTCTCTTTATGGAACACATTGCTCATCAACATTCCGCCCTCAGCTATGATATTCAGGTCGAGGAAGGGAAGTGTATTATTGGTGATGGTACCAGTGAAGAACAAAAAAGGATTTCTCTGATTAAGCCAGGTGAGAAAGGCTTCAGCCGAAGTCCTATCTCCCCTCCAGATGATAAGAACGTCATCTATGTATCGATGCCAATCCCTGATGTTGGTGCGAAAGGGATTGGTAGGTTGGAAAATCACTTCTTCCTCAAATTTAGATACATAGAGACAAGCCAAACTGGGGGCACATGAACTCCCCATGGAAGTGCCATGTGTCTGTAAATAGAATTTATCTCCGAACTTAAAGAAATTCTTAGTCAGTGCCAGTTCCAAGAGGCAGAGTATAAAAGCCCTCGGTGTTTGGAAATCCCACTCCTCTGAAAAGAGGATATTTTCAATCACCCTTAGAGTCTCCTGTTGAGGGATGTTAGTGTATAGAGACTCTATATCCAGCCCGATAAGAAGATCTCTGTCCACATCGAACTCCATACCTTTGATAAGATTCAATACCTCTCTGGTGTCCTTCAGGTATGCAGGCATCTTTTGTACGATCGGACGCAGGTAGAAATCACAGAATTTGGATAGGGGTTCTAGGATTGAATCTACTCCAGACACAATAGGGCGCCCTGGAGGGGGTCGCGTCGGTTTATGTACCTTGGGTAAGGTGTAAAAGTAAGGTACCGTTGGATGTTGGTTACACAGAAATGTTGCCTCGTTTTGGCTGATCCAATCGTTCGTAAGCGCTTCCTCAATTAGTGAGGCTATTTGGACCCTCAGTTCCTCTGTAGGATCCCTCGGTAGGATGGTGTAATTCCTACGGTCATCCAACAGGAGGAGACATTGGGCATTATAGGTATCAAGATCTTGAATAACTATAGCCCCGCCCTTGTCGGCTGGTTTTATAACCACAGTTTTCTCATCCCTGAGGTCAAAAAGGGCTTGATTTTCTGCTGTAGAGAGATTAAAGAAAGGTTTTTTAGCTCTTGTTTCATTGGCAAGGTCTAGCTCTCTCAACACTGCCTGTTCGAACACCCCCACTTCTGGTGGTAACTGGTTAAGGGTAGGCACAAATGTTGATTTTTTTCTAAATCCTGTATCATCCCCCTTCTCAGTTGGTTCTTTATCCTCAAAAAAGACTCTCAGGCGTATGTTCCGAAAAAACCCGGCTAGTTCGCATTTAAGTTTGAAATTGTCGGGTTGATTAGTAGGAACAAATCCTAAGCCCCTCGAAAGCACTTTCTCTTGTGTTGGTGTTAGGACCAATTTACTCAGGTTCATGATCAGGCTTGATCCCTGCTGGTACTCGGATCTCCATCCCGTGCCATGCTGCGTGTTATCCGCTGGTTCAGATCTTCCCATTGAACTCTCTGGGTTCGCTGTGTTCTCTGTCTCCCCCTGCCTCTCCCCCTGCCTCTCTCTAAAAAAGGAGGGTATTCTTTCTGAAAAAATTGTGGGGGGCCCATCGGAGAGTACATTGGAGGCCAACCGAATATCTGAGAGCAAATGCTGCCCCTGGGGGTCTCCTAGTTGTTAATGAACCATTGATCTTCTTGGAAGATACTACATTTAGAAAAAACTGGTCATTGATAGCATGGAGATGCTCCAGGGATTGGCTGATACTCATTATTGAGACAGCCAAAAAGATTTCAGATGAGCTTTTAATCCAGATTCAAGCGAGTGAGGATAATCTTAGAACACTAGTTCATATCTCTGTGTTTAAAAAGAAATTGGAGGAGACCAATAAGGTAGTCAATGAATATAAAGACTACTTGGTCAACTCCAAAGTTCAAAAACTTCAGAAAGACTTGAAAAAATTTTCGAGAGAAAAAGTGTACCCATATATCACAGATGAATATGTGAAGAGCAAAGAGAATATAGCCACACAAAAAAAGCAGGCACGCCAGAACACTGAGTTTTCCAGCTCAGGTAGTGAGAGCAGTGACAGTGACTACAGACCCAGATATAGGGGGAGAGGGTGGTCCAGAGGCTACACACGTCCATACCAACAGGGCCCACAAATGGGATTTGGTTGGCCTCCAATGTACTCTCCGATGGGCCCCCCACAATTTTTTCAGAAAGAATACCCTCCTTTTTTAGAGAGAGGCAGGGGGAGAGGCAGGGGGAGACAGAGAACACAGCGAACCCAGAGAGTTCAATGGGAAGATCTGAACCAGCGGATAACACGCAGCATGGCACGGGATGGAGATCCGAGTACCAGCAGGGATCAAGCCTGATCATGAACCTGAGTAAATTGGTCCTAACACCAACACAAGAGAAAGTGCTTTCGAGGGGCTTAGGATTTGTTCCTACTAATCAACCCGACAATTTCAAACTTAAATGCGAACTAGCCGGGTTTTTTCGGAACATACGCCTGAGAGTCTTTTTTGAGGATAAAGAACCAACTGAGAAGGGGGATGATACAGGATTTAGAAAAAAATCAACATTTGTGCCTACCCTTAACCAGTTACCACCAGAAGTGGGGGTGTTCGAACAGGCAGTGTTGAGAGAGCTAGACCTTGCCAATGAAACAAGAGCTAAAAAACCTTTCTTTAATCTCTCTACAGCAGAAAATCAAGCCCTTTTTGACCTCAGGGATGAGAAAACTGTGGTTATAAAACCAGCCGACAAGGGCGGGGCTATAGTTATTCAAGATCTTGATACCTATAATGCCCAATGTCTCCTCCTGTTGGATGACCGTAGGAATTACACCATCCTACCGAGGGATCCTACAGAGGAACTGAGGGTCCAAATAGCCTCACTAATTGAGGAAGCGCTTACGAACGATTGGATCAGCCAAAACGAGGCAACATTTCTGTGTAACCAACATCCAACGGTACCTTACTTTTACACCTTACCCAAGGTACATAAACCGACGCGACCCCCTCCAGGGCGCCCTATTGTGTCTGGAGTAGATTCAATCCTAGAACCCCTATCCAAATTCTGTGATTTCTACCTGCGTCCGATCGTACAAAAGATGCCTGCATACCTGAAGGACACCAGAGAGGTATTGAATCTTATCAAAGGTATGGAGTTCGATGTGGACAGAGATCTTCTTATCGGGCTGGATATAGAGTCTCTATACACTAACATCCCTCAACAGGAGACTCTAAGGGTGATTGAAAATATCCTCTTTTCAGAGGAGTGGGATTTCCAAACACCGAGGGCTTTTATACTCTGCCTCTTGGAACTGGCACTGACTAAGAATTTCTTTAAGTTCGGAGATAAATTCTATTTACAGACACATGGCACTTCCATGGGGAGTTCATGTGCCCCCAGTTTGGCTTGTCTCTATGTATCTAAATTTGAGGAAGAAGTGATTTTCCAACCTACCAATCCCTTTCGCACCAACATCAGGGATTGGCATCGATACATAGATGACGTTCTTATCATCTGGAGGGGAGATAGGACTTCGGCTGAAGCCTTTCTCACCTGGCTTAATCAGAGAAATCCTTTTTTGTTCTTCACTGGTACCATCACCAATAATACACTTCCCTTCCTCGACCTGAATATCATAGCTGAGGGCGGAATGTTGATGAGCAATGTGTTCCATAAAGAGACCGATAGAAATAATCTATTGTCTTTCCTGAGCTTCCATCCAAGATCCTTGAGGGAGAATCTTCCGTACGGACAATTTCTCCGTTTGCGCAGAAATTGTTCCGAGGTGGGGGATTATAAGAAGGAAGCAGAGGTGCTAAGTGCGAAATTAAAGACAAGAGACTACCCCGATATTGTGATAAAGAAAGCCCAGAAAAGAGCGAGGAACTGCAACAGAGATGCTCTTTTAGAGACAAATGTGAGAGAGACAGTAGATAGGAGTATATGTGTAACGACATACAACACATCCTCCAATCTTCTAAAGAAAATTATCAGTAAGAAATGGCAGATTTTAAATTCCAATGGTTTGAATCAGCCTTCTCCTTTGTTCTCTTTCAAGAAAAGTGCGAGTATAAAGAATCTAATTGTGAACACTCGCCCGAGATCAGAGAGGTACGCAGGGAACCCACGAAATGATCAGCAGCTCCTACCACCTATAATGGGGCATTATGCGTGCGGCTTTTGTAGAGCCTGCCCATTATCTATTAATGGGAAAATCATTGACATTGGTTTGAATAGCCCCTGGGAACTAAGACAACACACCACGTGCAATACCGAAAACGTGATCTATGTAGTCAAGTGCCCGTGTCAACTGGTTTATGTTGGCATGACGACCCGGAAAATCAAGGTCCGTATCCTGGAACATATGAGCACCATACGTTGTGGGAAGTCTAATACGAGACTGACAGCCCACTTCCTGGAAAAGCAACATAATGAAAAGGATCTGAGATGGTTGGTGATAGATAAACCATTTATACCACCTAATACCAGTGATGTTCCGAGTCTCCTCCTCATACGTGAACAGAGATGGGTGGAACGATTGAAGAGCCATACGTTGGGATTAAATGATGGGATACCTTGGTTCCAACTGTATGGCCTAATGCAACGATGATTTGTTGCATTTACCTATGGTATGTGAACACACAAAAAAGAGAGAGACTAAGAACGCCCGTGGCGCACCCATGGTTCGTTCATAGAAATAATTCTTCGGTCTTGCTGAGAAGAATCCCTCAGACTATATGCTATGTAAAAAAGTTGCTGTAATTAAGCATATAAGGAGATGAAAACAATGTACTCCTATCTTTGGGAATTATAATGGGTCTATTCCCTAGACATAGTTGACTTAGTGGTTATCAGACACTTCAATATGGCCGCCACGGAATGAGAAATGTAACGTAGAGCCATGTAGTCCTTTCTCTATGATAATGCAGAGGAGAGGGCGGTCCCAAGAACACACACAGACGGGACGTGCAGCGAGCTGCGTTGTGGCCAAGCGTATCTCTGTATTTAAGGGCAGACCACGAGATACAGTTATCGTCGGAGGACGGTTGTGGGGCCACAAGAGAGAGTGTCTCTTTGGAGTAGTGAGTACTCGTATGACAGAGGCAGCATGACAAGGGGTTGTGTGAGTGAGAATCGAAGGCTAAGTCAGCGGAGATGCCATTACTTTATTACCTAGGGGGTGTGTAACGGTCTGATTCAAAGCACATGAGAGAGAAGTTGTGATGAGAGCAAACCATACGACGATTGCCCTGGGGGCTCCATTGATTATGTGACCACGCCTGTTGAGTGATACATTCGTGTGGTTTTTTGCCGACAGAGTGTGACAATAAGAGCACCTTCCCCCGCCGTTCCGGGTTCAGAATTGTAACTGTAAACTCTTGTGAGTATCTAAGATTTCATTTTTCTTAGAACACCAGGAACGTTTGGGGTCAATGGACATCAGAGGATTATGTATTGGGGCACGGTGACCCATTATTACCTGCTTTTAAGGGTGTACCCGGTGAAAAAAACGAGTCAACCATCAGACACTCGTAACACTTGGTTTAATGTGTATGGTGAGAGGTGGTGCCCACGTGCACAGGGACGTTGATGGTGTTTTTAGTTTTGGCTGCACTATAGACTATTGGTCACTTTTAATGAGTGTGTGGGATTATCTATGAGAATTATATTCAAGATAGAGAATCATAAGCTTGTGAATTGCAACTTGTTCTCCTTGCTTTCTCTCCCGTTTTTTGTAGATGTATAAAACCTCTTGGAAATCTCATTATAGAGGAACGCCGGGGCAATACCCCGAGTATCAAGGTAATATATACCCAAATAGTGGGTGAGACCAGACAACAAGGGACCTATACCCTGACGAATGCCAGAGTGACCCGGTTGGGCACAGAGAATACTGGCAGAAACATGTTGGTTTTAGCAGTGGGGATTACGGGGTCGTTACCTGCCCTTGATACCCCATATCATTTATTTTAACCCTGCCCGAGGTTAACAGGAATAAAATTGAGGGATAACCTCGAGACAGTTTTATACTTTGCTTTCCTCTGCACTTTTCTTTGGTCCCTTCCTTTAGGAGACTATTCGTTTCAGTACCGTCAGAACCTCATTGCTGTGTTGATTCTGTCTATTTGTCTTTTACACTGTACCCTCACCACTCGACTTCATCATATATCATTTCTTTCTCTTAAAAAATTTGCGCTCCACCCAAGGTGTTGGTCTGCACCTGGGTGTATGATGCGGCCCTATGATGAAGCATGACACTCTCGGGTGTGTGAGGGCAGTATTAAAATCTCTATAGATTTTCCCACCTACTAGGGCTAGTACTTTGCCTTATTCTTTAGGATTTGCTTCTCTGTCATGTGTGATTAAAAGTTTTCTGAGGGAGTCAGAGATAGCCTCGCCCCCTTTCTTTCCCTCGTCTCTCCTACGTTGTGTTTCTAATTATGGGATTCCCTGTCAGAAGTGTGGAAAGTGAATTACTGGAACAATCTGTCGGAGCTGCCAATGTACAATACCCACTGGTCAGGGGAAGCCGTCAATCAACCTCGCTAAGCATGGATGCAGATTGATAGGGGCTGCAGGGCTTCTGGGGGTAGATTTAGTATTTACTTTAAGTGGGCTAAGTTTAAGGCAAATGGCTGTTACGAAAAGGTGTTGTGTCCATAGATCGTAAGCTACCAGATTCTCAGCCAAATATTTGTGTGGTAGGATTAGGGCAATGACGTCCGTTTCAACCCCCTGGGTAGAATATCGCTTAGCCCCAACAATGTCATCCCTTGTTAAGGCACAGCATCCCGCACTTTCCGAATCCAATGAATGGTTTTGTTGATAAGGGAAACCTCATCCTCTGTAGATAATCTAGGTAGCGGGCTTGGGTGCATTGATCATATATATTGTCCTTTTCTACTCTGGATTAGTGCCTCTGCTGTATGGCGAGGGTTAACTATCGGCATGCAAAAATGAAGTGCTTGTTGATGAGACCATCACTGGTTTTAAGGCTGGTGGATTTTTATGGACCATCCTATTTATTTTGTTTCCCTCAGAGCGCTGTGGTTTCCTGCAGCCCTTCCAGCGTTTATCCTGCTGGCAGCAACATTGATGATGGCCGAGGTACCCACTCTTGATGGTTGTGTGTGGTGCTGCCCTCCCATGTCATATGTTAGATAGGGATTGACATCCTGGTTTGTCTTTTAGTGTTTGAACTACATTATGCACCCTGGTAAAGGATTCGGAAAGCTGGCCCACGGCTACCTTGAGTGCTTTTATTTCTTACGTCAGATTTAATAACTGAGCTGATAGTGAGTTCGGCACAGGAGGGTCACTGCTTATAGATTTTAACTGGGTGTCTTTGATTTCTCTGCAGGGGACCGATTAACCCCTGCTGTGGGGGGGCAGGGCTGGTCATTAAGTGTACCTTCCTTTGTAATCGTCTTTTAATCATGGGCCTCTCTTTAATTGACTAACTACTGATTTCAGTTGACCCGTCCACAAAAACAGCCATATCTGAGAGTGGGGCATAGCTGTTACTACTGGAAAGATCATCTACTGATACTGTCCCTTCTGTGGCTGTATTTCCATTATTCCATTATTGGGGTGGAGCTATGAGCATTTATCTGACTAGTCCCATCATTCTCACTATTAGAGGGTAGCTTATTGCGGCCATTGAAAATGCTGTATGTGGGTTGTGTGCTATGTGCTGGGACACATTAGATTCGAGGATGCCTTCACATTACGAAAAACAGACTGTTGATGCGGTCAAGTGCACCCCCCCCCCCCCTGCTCCCATCTTTGTGTCCTTCATAGCTATTTGTGGCCTTTTTACTCTTCTTCGCAACCTTTAGCTTTGTAGCTTGTGCGCCCTCTTCCTTAGCCTTTCTCTTTCCCATTGTAGGCCACACTATATTAGTTCAAACTCAATGTCCCAAAAGAATGTAATGTCAAAAACCGAATGCCATGGAAGGGCAGCAGTTAAAAATACCTTATTCCCTGGGTGGGGATACGATGAATAAGCATGTTTAAGCAGTGGCGAAACAAAGGTCGGGGCTTTCACAGGCGCGATGCTTTCAAGGGCCTCAAGGCGCGCAGGAGCGGCGTCAGGAGCGGCTCGCCAGCTGCTTTGAATTCTGGGGCTTGTGGTCCTCGCACTTCGGTCCCTCCGGTCCCCACTGCCGAGTGGAGCTGCCTGGTATATACAAGAGGTTTTGAATGCTCAACCTAAACAAGCATTGGCATAGCCAATAGGTCTCGCCTTTGGGACCTTATAAGTATTTAGTTATGCAGCACAATATCCTTACTGCCACAACATTAACGTTCGCATGGCTAAACACTTATAAGGTCCCAAAGGCGAGACCTATTGGCTATGCCAATGCTTGTCAGAACTGCTGGTGCAGAGCACCGGCAGGACCCGGGCCACTTAAAGCCCTGACTGTACCTGGACCTGTATGACTTTGGTCAAGCGATGATCTGCGGCAACGTAGGCTGCAGTATTAAATGCACTACAGTACAGTGGCGCGCTGCCTTGGGGTTGACATTGCTCTAGTGACGTTCTATATATATATTCACAGCTGCCTTTGATGATAATGTACGGGTGAGCCCCCACGCGTGAAAATAAAGGCGGGATCACAGATGTGTGGCTGCGGATCAAGGTACAACCGATCAAAACTAACAAAACACTCGGGCCTACATCTTTCGGCTGGCTATTCCTATGCCTCTCATGCAAACACTAGCACTCATTCAGGGCTGCTTGTAAACTGGCCAGCTGCGGCACTACAACTGAGTGAACAAGTCATGGTTAGAATCGTCTGGCACGTTCACGTAGCGCACTGAAGTTAAATGTCCTCTGAACCAGAAGCATCATATCTGCTCTGTTATATTAATGGCTGCTAAATCTTGCTACACAGAAGGGTGCATCAGGGAATGGCCTACAGTGGCTTCCATACACACGTTGATGACCACGTGCAACCCTCAGAAATCCACCTGCTTCATACGAGGATGTTCTGTCGTTTGGAATTAGGGAAATGGGTTCCTCAAAAACAAGTGTCTTTCTGAAAAAGGGAGTGATAGACAATGTATGAAACGTCAATAGGCCATTATAGATTGAAGTAGTAAAACTTCTTTGAAATAATACCTAAATGACCCATCCATGTGTCCTCAATCTATTAAAACGCTCTTAGTAACGGAGGGGTGCGTGAACACACTGCATGGAAAATACTTTGGCGAGGCCCTGGGGGATCCTAGGTTTCCCCAATTTGCATTTAGCTGCAGTGTTTTCCTAAGGGATCCTTCCCTTAGCCCCGCCGCTTTAGTCCACTGTGGAACCCATGTTATCTGTACCTCATTAAAAGCCTGCAGACAACTGAAGTCTGCAGTTACTCCTATAGTGTACAGCTTATTACCTGAATTACTGGCTACTGAGTGAATTTGAAGAGCAATTCACTCAATAGCTCCCAACTCAGAACCTACCGAAGATAAAAGCTTGAGACAGAAGTGCTGGGTCAACTGATCTATAAAGAAATACTGATTAGTTTATGTGGAAATAATAATCAGTAAACTTAGGAGCACGTGTAGCAAAGTTATAACAAAACAAGGATTGGCCAAAAGACAGCAATTCCAGAATACATAATGAAAAAACATACAGTTATATATACTAAAGATCATTTGAATGCCAAATATATTTTTCATTTTAATTCTCTTGCTGTCTTGTCTTAATGCTAGAAACTTTATCGTTGTGTTCTTGATGTAAAATTACTTGACAAATATAAAGCTGCATTTGTTTATGCGTGTCATAAAACACTTAAAAAGTCTCTCATAAGTTTTAATCAACAACCGATCACACAATTAAGCAAACTTGCTTAAAGATAAAATACGTTGAGACATTTGCTGAGCTGAATTTATGTTATTAAGTGAACCTACTGTAGACTATCATATCAGCTTATTTGATAGGCGAGGGGTGCGTTTTTTGGGGGGAGTGCACGTGTCTTTTTCAGTATTCCAATAAAAAAAATCATGAGACTGTACGGGCTTTCTGTAAAGAGAGATCTGAGGCGTGTGGAAATGTGCCAATCTTGGGTAGGATTTAAGGGAGATAGTTTTCTTTTTTGAGGTAGATAGCAGAAACAGCAAATGCAAATGATATTATGCGGCACTTATAATAGTCTTGCACTAGAGGGCGCCAAAGCTGCACACATCAAGGAAATTCAATTATTAGAGTCAGCGCGCATGCGCTGCTTGGAGAGACGTTAGGAGGTGAATTTTCAAAGTGCTGCTGAAGGCTGGCGGTTCGCGCGTGCACGCTCGCGTGAACGCAAGCTTGTCGCCAGCCAGCAGCACTTTGAAAACTCATCTACTAAAGTCTCTCCGAGCAGCGCATACACGCTGACTCAGCGAGACCTAAAAAAAAGAAAACACTTACCCTGGTAGGCCCCGCTACATCTCGGGCAGATTTAACATCACAAACTGCATGGCATTCTCAGCCGTTCAGCCACATTTCTTTAAAAAGGGCAGGGGTGGAATTTAAGGGTTCTGAAGCTTGATTGAGGACAGATGTTTAGCAGAAGAGCTAAACTGTGCCTCGGGGAAAAGAAACTCTTCATTTTAGTCGCAGAGTGCTGCCTTTTAGGAAACTTTTTTAGTTCTAAACGAATACAATGCTAGTTGGAGCGGCCCAATAGGATTTGAGCTGAGAAATGCATTGTGCAGGAGACGCAGACCTAAAAAAAAAGCATTTGCAATGCAACAAGGTCTCGCATTTACGTGAGCTTGAGCTCTTGGCATTGCAAATGACAATGCCTTTTATTTATGTTCCGGTTTTTGAAACATAAATATAAGGCATTGTCAATTACAATGCCAATAGCTTAAATTCGCGTAAATTCGAGACCTAATGCATTGCAAATACTTGTTTTATTTACAAGAGATTTCGCATGCACAGTGCAATCGAACCCTAAAAGTAGCAACAATAGGTCACTGCAACAGTTGTGCTGTGATCAGACCTAACGAAGATTGGCTTAGACATATTGGTCTATGTTCTCCTCTGATGTTAGTACACCAAAGTGTTATTGTGAGACACAAGGCTGATTGAAATGCCATACATCCCAAGTAGCACAAATATAGTCATATTGAGAGCTTAAATTGTCACAATGCATTTTCAAGCATGTTTGAAAACGAAATTAAAATGAACACCACTCTGTAAGATAACCCGAGTGGGTTGAACTGGGGTGGATCACAGGCTGTCCACGAAAAAGACAGAAATTGCTGTCCTACATGGCGAACTCGGATACAGCGAGTTGCGTTTTTGTCACGCTAAACGGTTCACCTGGCTTGACACCTTAGTTCACATATTAACATTCCTAACATCGCAGCCCCCTGTTTCGGTGACCGGCGCATTCCATGGAACAGGAGACATGAAATAATACGGCATAGGGGACGATTCCGAATGACACAAAAGAAGAAACAAAAAGCATTTGCAATGCAATACGACACGCATTTAATATCCATGAAAAAGAAAAAACATCAGTAATAGAGAAGAGTTGGGCCTACTAAATATTTTTTTTTTAAGTGACACCTTTAAAAAAAGATTGCTTCTGAATGGAGCAACTGGTGAGCGTCAGGTAGACTAAATGTGTGATTATATATAAATTTAAATGTCTTCCTCCACGCATCTCTTCTTGTAGGCCTTTTTACGGTGGAATGCTAATTTGCATTCAGCAAAAGACTAACGAAGTACTTTTGTTGGGGAAACGATGTCGATGTTTTCTTTGGTGAGTTTTTTTTTTAACCTGAAAGTCACTGTTTGGATCAAAAAATGGTAAACAAGGCAAAAGTAGGATGTACCTTCGAGTGATTTCATTGGGTAAATAACCTCAAATAGCTCAAACGTACAAAGAGCGTCCAAAAGACCTGTGGACTGTTGCGACGTTCCCGCCTTTACATCAAGGTTTGAAAACTCTTCTTGGAGGCTCTTGTTTCAATGACTGAAGTGCTTATTTACGCTAGGGTCACGAACGAAACAGTAACCTTCCACGGTAATACCACGGGTATACGTTTTTGGAAAAACTGTAAAGAGCAATATCATTACATGTATATGTTAAATAAAGGAGGTGGCATACACAGCTCTCTAAGGATTCAAAAATATTTATAAAAGTTTTCCTCCGTCTTTCGATTTGCAAAGCACACTCACTGTCAGGGGTTGAGTTCATTAGGCACAAGGAGCGCAGGTTACAAGTGTACCATTGACATGCACGTTGAAAACAATTATTAATTGTCAAGAGAAATGCACGTTTGGTGTGTGCTATACAAGTTACACACATCAAGTTAACTTCCATTCTCACTGCATTCCATCCCTTTGCTTGGCATAAATTATCATAAACCTGCTCTTCAAATCTCATGGTGGGCGGTTGCAGGACTGACTACGAGCACTCCACGATGTTGTAAGATCACAGTTTCGACAACGAAAGAGAAAATCCTTTGTCAACACAGTATCGCATTCCATAGCGCCTACTACTCTTTTGCTCTGCCCACTCGACGTTTAGAATCATGGCAAACCCGCCCTTCAGAGGCGGTCACCGTTTACATTTTTTGCTGTAGGGTCTATAAGCGCCCAGTGGCCATTTCAGAAATGTATTTGCTACAGCCTCTGCAAAAAGCCTTTGAAAAGGCAAACAAAAGTGTCTTCAGTATAAGCAAATCAGAAATGCCCGTGATTGGATAACGTTTAGTGTGACAGGTGATAGAAAGCATTGTTTAATATTTTGAATGGCCGGTTGAACAGGTTATCATTTTTCAAAAGAATAGGTTATAAGCTCACAAGTATAATAACCCTCTCCGCTATAAATGGCAAAAAATAGTTGCAAAATAATTGTATTGATGAAACGGCGAACAAAGTACAGTCACGCCCATCTAAAGCTCGCGCCTCCCTGCTCTTTTTGGGCGAAATGCACGTACTACACGAAAACACTTATAGAATATAAAAAATGTTCTATAGCGCACACCAATTATATCGCAGTGTCACGTTTATGTTTTTAACCACTGGGAGACTGATTTGCTACCTCCGGTGCAGTGCGTGCAACACTGACCCGGCAACACCAAGCAGCTGCTCATAACAAGCATTGGCCGTGCGGAATGCATAGATGGGGGCTGCAGCGGGAGAGAGAGGCGGAGGGAGTTGTGTGCGCAAACGCACTTAATGAGCCATGCCAGCTCCTAACTGTAAAACAAGGCTTAATGAGATAAGAAAGGCAGATGTCGGCTGCGAGCGTTCACTCGCACATGCATGCAAGCTTTAGGCCAGGAAAAGCTTGTGGGTAGCACTTTGAAAACCCCCTTACTAAAAGTCGAGCAAGCAGCGGAGGCGCTGCTCTAGGCTCGACCTATAAACAGCGCTAAACATAGAATTACTCTTCTAGCGTTATTATGCATAAACTAGCAGCATTCTTAGATAATGCCACATGATTAAGCTACACTGCATTATGGGAGTTATGCCCACCCCTATTGAGAAAGAGGGGAAAAGAGTAGGGACAGAGCAGAAATAGGAAGAAGTAGGAAGTAAATGTGCATGGAATTGGAGAAGAAATAGGTGAAAAGATGAGGGAGAGGCGAGTAATGGCGGGAAGAAGGGCGAGGAGAAGAAGGTAAGAATAGGAATTGGGAGAGTAGAAGAAAGACAGAGAAGGAAGAACAGATGGTGGGGAAGAGAAAGATGAACAGGACAAATGGATTGGAGAGACAGAGAGGTAACAGAGCTAGAGAATGTTTGAAAAGATAGACAAAAAGAAGATGCAAGCAAGGAATGGGGAAAAGTGAAAGAGGCACAGAGGAGATAGGGAATGAGGATCGAGAGTTAGGAGGTAAGGAGGTAAGGAGGAAGAGAGGTAAGGAGGAAGAGAGGGAGAGTTATGAGGGAGAGAGGGGAGGAATAAAAGAAAGGCATAAGGGATGGGAGAAAGAGAGAGAGGGCAGCGAGGGCGATAAAGAGTCGGGCCAGATGCAGCATTTTTAAGGGAGGGGGAGCCTGACACGAAATAAATCTTATTGTTGTTAGTCGATCTTTATTGAGAAGACCCGACACCTTGTACCCCCTTAAAAAACAAATATTTGATACAATATGGATAAATAAAAATTACAGGCTCAGACTCTAGAGGAGATCTATCAAGAGGTTACACAGAATTGTTGCTCTAGCTTTACACTGGAGAGCAACCTCTGAAGAGACATACTGTCCATGCTCAGACGACATACAAGAGAGCCACTCATCAGATGACAAGGATTTCACTGGCATTAGATTTAGACATTAAAGAAGCAGGCACACAAATATCAGAATTATATCCCGGATTTCCCCAAATGTTCATCCGTCACACAGCGGAGGGATGCTTCAAGTCACGCAGAAAGGGTTTCACTTTAGACAGCAGAGCTACATTTCATGTTTCCAAGATTTTGCAGATGTTTGATGTTGAACAGCAGAGCTGTACCTCGCTGCTTCAGAAACATTACAGACTATCGCCTCAGACTGGACCGCTGCCCCTTAAGTGACACAAAACGTCTAGGAAATAGCAAAGCTACATTTTGGCCCTTGCAGAAATGACAGACTCACCCTTTAAGTAACAGAGCTATCCTTCAGCCCAAGCATAGCATAAAGGTTCAGGACTCAGAAATTAAGCAGAGCTATAGCACAGGTTCAAACCTCTAATGTGTTCTAAGCCAAAAAACTAACAAGGTAAGGACTTAAATGTCTCTCAGCATACAACAAGTGCACTGTTTTAGGTTCCAGAGAGCGTAGCTAGCTTGCAGACGCACTCCTAGGATACTAGAGATATTCTTCAGGTGATAAACGCATATTATATGACAAAAATAGCATATGAAGCGAGTGAGTTGCTGAGGATCACAGTGAATGTCACCAAGACACTGGGGTATCATCACTTGAAGCCCATTCTACTGTACGCGTTGCCTGTACTCTCTAATACCTACACATTCATAACTCTGATGGATGCTGCATTTGAATTTCAGAATTGTTTTGTTATTTTGTTTTCTTGTGCAAGTATTCTTTATACTTAATTTTTTCATTGGTTTTTATTCATACTCATCTTACAAACCGTGGTATCTGTAGTGCACAATTCTTCCATTTGCACTTTTTCATAAATTCAAGCATCTCGAGACATTATTTCCAAATCATGCGCAGCATTTATGGAATAAGCAGTAGTAATCCTTTATTCTTGCATAACATTCTCGGATTTACCTCTTTAGTACATTTAATCCAAACCTGTTTTTCCAGCCCATGGGTCCCTTTTTTGGGCGACCCTCTGCCTTCATATGCACCTTTCTTAGCCAAACTGCACCAATCCGTGTCCTTTTTCCATTTCTCCAGATCAGTTGGTGCTCCAGATCCCACTGTGTAGCGACATTTCTACATCCAATCATAAATCTTACATAACAAAATAGTCATATATTTGAAGCCAGGGTGCAAACGTGGTGCAAACAGGGTCATAAATATTCCCCAACGTCTTTGGAGCACTGATCCCATCTGAAATGTGTCTTCTAGGGAGGAGCTCTCAGCAAACTACATTTTCTACAAAATGCGCAGCCATGGAAGGCTTCAGTTGCCTATATCGAAACATCTGCCACCCATTTTGTATTAGTTTTTTGAGTGTTTCCAAGGCCTTTATGTGTGTTCGGTCCCACAGGTCCCCCAATTTATTCATCCCTACTACGTCCCATTTGTTAAATTCTTGGAGGTTGCCTACCTCCCGTAAGTGATCACGGACTCAAAGGGATGCTTGCTCCATCAGCGCCGGGACACCTCCACTGGAGGTAGCTGGTCGCGCTCCGCAACTGGCTGTATTATTATTATTATTATTATTATTATTAATATCATTATTATTATCATGACTCTGTTCCAACCTAAGTATACAATTGGGCCTGCTTGGCCCTCACCACTGACTTTGTGCCTTCTGGCAGTCCCACTGACAGCTTCCTTCCATACAGTGTGACAATGTAGGCTTGAGTTCAGAGAGCCTGTCTGCCTATCCCAAGGGAGGGCTCAACCAGTTGGGCAAAGACCCATTCGTTGACCACTGTCAACTGCGTGGTCCTGTAATATGCTCAGATATCAGGGAAAGCAATACCTCCGTCGTGCACGCCTCTTGTTCTTGCATCGATATTCCTGAGGCCCCGCATCACACACCGGTAATCTCAATTCAGATTCTTGTTTATTGGAAAACTTGTCTTCAACCCCCAGTAGGCTCTGTTCTGTAGAACATACAAACATTTGGCAACACAATCATTGTAAATATTTCTGCACGCCTAGCAGAAAAAGCAGTACCTTTCCCCAGTGTTTCACATGTTCCCTGAATTTAGGTAGTAGGCCATAAAGGTTGTGGTTGAAGAAATGTTTTTTGCCTTGTGGTATGTAAATGTCCGGCTACTTGAAGCCCTGCTCGCGTTGATCTGGATTCCAAGTAGGAGAGGTGGGCAAACCCTTGCAAGCTTGAGCTTGGCTCGAAGTGGAAACCCGGCTCTGGCTCAGCTCAGGGTCCTTCAAACACAAAACGAGCCGAACCTAGCCCGGCACACAATGCCCTTTCATTCCCTGGGATCTCCAACTATTCCATCTCTCCACAATGAAGTGCATTGTGTTTCAGCATCACACCAGTAGCACAATGGCCACGTTTGCACACAAGTTTCCCTTTTTCTCTGTATCTCTCATCTTATTGCCGCCAACAGATGCAAGATACATTTCAGACAAAAGGAAAACATAGTGCTCATCTTCAGTTGCCTCCAGCTGCTGATTTTGGCACCGGCTACTAGGTTTGAGTCTCTGCATCAGCTCAACATCTCTGATTTTGGGCAAATCACTTAGGGGCATATGTGTTGCAAAGAAATGACAGGAATGTGCCATATTTAGCCCAATACAGCACATTCCTGTCCTTTCCCTAGTACCGGTGCACAATGGGTTGCCTAGTGCCAATTGCTGGCACCCTTGCACTATTGTGCGAGGGTGCCTCTATCGAATACAGGATTGTTTTTGTGCAGGAAAGGACACCTTCATGCGCAAAAACAATCCCCTGAAGCATTTTCCGATATTTATGTGTGCAGCACAATGCACCCACATAGAAATATGAAGTAACGAGGAGAAATAAAAAATATTTCTCCTCGTTAAACCTCACGTGGGAAGGCGTAGATCTTGGCGCATTGTAAGGTCTACCAGTAATGGCAAATCTGGGAATGCATCAAAATCCATGGGAGTTGCGTGGGAACACTCACACAATGCCTATGGAACGTATTCCTGGGGTAGAGTAACGCAACAAAAGCAATTAAATCTGTTTTGCGTTACTACTGATCTATCAAGTGTCCACACAAAGTGGCCTTGCATGGCTTGATAAAATGTATTTTGGGTTTGCGTCTGGCATGTACCATGGTGCAAACACAACACAAACCCCTTCATAAATATGCCACTTAATCTTCCCGTGCCTAAAAAATGAATCTGATTTTCTGTAATGTATCTGGTGCTCATGTAAAGCACACCAATACATTTGGATTGAGTTTGTGTTATATAAAACTGCAAAAAAACTTTAATGAATTCTTCAACATGTAGTGCCCTTCTAGACCTGTGAGATCAGACTTCAGAGATTCTAATTGCACTCTCTCTGTGCCCCCGGGGAATCAAGGCTCTAGGTGACTCCTGACCTATTAGGCCACGTCAGGCTCAATGAGTGCAGCTATAATACATGCAGGGCTGGCCTGTCTTTGACTGCCCTTTTAGGTGATTTTAGTGTCTGGGGAGAGTGGGTTTGGGCTTTTGTTTTCATGGGTCAGGTCCTCTCCTCGCCATAACCTGAACCACCAAGTCAAGGGCTAAATTAGAGGTGAGAAACCATGAAAGGGGGGAAATTGCAAAAGGGAGACGGAAGTCGTTGGGTAGAGGAACAAAAGAATATAAAGTGAAGGGTTGGAACTAGAAGATCATATAAGCAGCGCCTGGAATACCCAACAAGCGCTAGTGTGCTTAAAAAAAAAGATTAACAGCAGTAATCCTGAGGGTGCCCCTCTGACCCTATCTCCCTGGCCGAAGAATCATGTTGTACCCTTGTATACATCATGCCCTGGTCCTGGAGACTAGATAAGAACACGTTTTTGTTTTTATTCCCTGCAATGTTTGATAGCGCAATCACTCAGCGGCACCAGCCAGGCGCCTCTTCTACAGGAGCTCTGCATCACTATGGTGTCAAGGTTAAAGCTCCATTACTGTTGTCTAAGTAATTTACACTGAATTGTGCACTTCAAAGACTTTGAGGGAAAAGTTAATTTGTTTTTTCTACTCTCCTCTCAGTAGCTGATTGTAAGAAGCTGGCTCTTTATAGGGTGGACCGAAAAGAGATACACTGTGTAAAGAGTCCAGGCACACCCTAGTTGGTTTACTGAGGTACAAATGATAACGCAAATGCTCTCTTTTGTGGTACTGTGGGCAAGCAGTTTATCAGAGAATAGTGCTAAGTGACACTAAATGAGACACACACTCAAGAATAAATCAAAGACCAATTTAGAAAAATAACACATGTTTTTATATAAATTTTCATACCAAGAACTTCAATAGCAAGTATGTACTTTTAAGATATTGATTTTAGCAGGTAAGTAAAATGGTCACTTAAATGCGTCTTCGAGCACAATGCTTTCCTATGGGAGAACAGGCATGCATAGCAAACAGCTATTTGCGTTTGGTTTCTGGAGTCTCTGTAGGGTCATGAGGGTCAAAGTACTACCAGCAGATTCTCGTTACCTGCCCTGGGGCGTCCAGGTGCAGAAGTGCTGGTCACGTTGGTAGCTGTGCACGGTACGCCAGTAAGGAGAAGGGGGGCGCACCTAGAAACACACTGCAGAGGACAAGTCCGGGAGCTCCCAACAGGGGGGCTTGGGTCACAAATGTCTTGGGAAAAGGGAGCACAGTCTTTTCGTCAGTACCCAGGCTGGGGCACTCTGGTGCAGAGTGAAAAGGTTGACTGGGCTCTGTGCATCTTGGAACCTTGTGTCATCGATCTCGCCAGGTGAGAGTGCAAAATCTGAACAGCTGGGCCACTCTTGAAGTGGGTCTGTGCAATGCTGACATGCCTCGATGGCTGCTTTGTCTTGTATTCTCTGAAGTCCCGACTGCACTCACACGGTCTCTGCTTGTTGCAAGGGGTCTGGCACCCCGGGTATGGGTCCTGTATGGTTCTTGTGGGTCCCAGCATCCTCTCACTTTGTGGTGGAACAGATCTGACCTTCAGGAGCACAGGGTCCTCTTCCTGGGTGGCTGCTGTGTCGGGCTGGCTGGGGGGTGGCAAAGCAATAAACCAGACTTTGCATTTTGGTGCCTGCGGACTCCAGGTGAGTAGCTCCTATACTCCAAGGCAGATTGCTCGGCAATTTGCGATGGGCTGGCAGTTTCTCAAGGTTCTTGGAAGCTGGTCAGCTGCAGCACAAGTCACTTGGTCGTGATTGTCGAGGCATAGCACGACAGATAGGGCTTAGTGCCAAATGTCCACAGCAGTCTTCAGTTCTCGCTTTTTTCCGTGGCTCTAGGTGTCTTTCTGTTCTTGATCCATCGAATCTAAGTACCTGGTGTCAGGGGTGCCACCTAAACACAACTTAGGGGCATTACAAGGAGTGCCAGGTAGTAGCCAATGGGTTTCTTACTTTTAGGGTGACTACGCCCTATATATGACCACTTCCTGAGGGGAGTGGGAATAATCCTAATGCAGAAAGCCTAATTCCACCAAACTGAAGATGATAGAATCCTAAAAGGCGTGTCCACATCAGGTAGCCCACCTTAGGGCTGGTACAAGCCTGATAGGGGAACACACGCCTCCTGACTAACTCATTTTCCCACCTGTCCTGGTGCCAAATAGGTTCGGGAAGGGGATGGCATTTCCCCTGCTTGGGAAGCCTCGGGTTGCATATCAAAGGCGGCAGAGGCCTTTGAAGTCTCCTGCCTTGATATGCTGATCTCTTAGCAATTCTGCAGGAAGGAGATGACAACACCTCTGGCCAGAGCAGGCATTGTTTCTGCCCTCGGAGAGCACAGGCTTTTACCTGCAGGGGGTCAGAAACCTGTGGTGGCAGGCTGGTCTACATCAGTCAGCCAGCACACTAGCAGTTGGTAGGTTTTCAGGGCGCAACAATAAAGTGTCCTCTGGGTGCATGAATTAATAAATCCAGCACTGACATCAATGTGGCTTATTAATACGAGATGTTGGATAACAAACATCTCTAGTTTCAGTGAAGCCATCATATTGCTGGGTAACTCGTTAACACCAGTGTCCAGCACATGTACTCAAAATGGCTTCACTGTTCACTTGTTATATCTAAGAATCAACTTAGACATCACAAGGGCATTTCGGCTCATGTAGATATGCCCACACATGTAGTATAGTGCACCCTGCCTTAGGGCTGTAAGGTCTGCTGTAGGGGTGTCTTAACTGTGTCTTACCATTACTGCATGCAGTGTCTACAGGCATGGCACACAGGAGGAGTGCCATGTTGTGTCATCACTTTTCTCTGCACCATGGCACACAGCCTGCAATGGCAGCTTGAATGTTGGTGCTGAAGGGTCTCATACAGTGGTACAATACATGCTCCTGCCCTGAGAGACTCTCTTTAGTACTACATGCCCTAGGTACTAGGTATACCATTTACAAGAGATGGGCAGAGGGTGCTAAAGGTATTGCCAATTGGGGTACAATTGTACAGTTTATGGAAAGAGATTTGTCACTAGGGACCTGGTTAGCAGGAACCCAGTGGACTTTCTGTCAACATTGCATCACATACCAGGCAAAAAATAGGAGTGACCATGTCACAAAGGGTCACTTTTTTACATTGATGATCACTTGTTTTTATCATAGCGCAAAATGTTTAGTTTGGTTTTTCTGAGCAGTAACACGTAACTTGATTTTCTTTTTCCTAAGTTAACGGTGGAAAGTTTGTTAGCATTTGAAATGTGTGAAAAGATGAGTTGGAATTCTTTGCCTTGGCCACCTCCATTCTTTGTGAACTAGTGGCATAGTCATCAGGGCGGGGTATATGAATGCTTCCACATTCATTTTTAAAACCTAGCACTTTTAATAAATGCCTCACACTATGGTGATATATTATGATGTACTAGGGAGTAACTCTTCCACATGTTAAAGAAATGTAGTTGTTTTACTCTTGAAGATAACTGATCATATTTTTATATGATGTTTGTTACATGAAATACATGCCAAATATTTTTAGGGCTTGTCTCGTTCACAGGTTCTTAGAGCCCAGACAGACCCTTGGCTCGGCGCTGGCTAGGCTCACACTGTTAATTTCTTGATTCGCCCACCTCTACCAAGTAGTAAGTTGGAAGAGTACTGATTTCTCCCTATTAATCAGAATCTGGAATACCTCTCAAAGATGTAAAAAATCTGCAATAACCTATATATAGATGTTTCTGTTATGTGTATAGTAGGCTGTCATCAGTATACAGTGAGATCTGGTCGTCCCACATCTCATATCCTCTCACTTCCCTCAGTTGATCCCTTCTTGCTCAGCAGGCCAATGGCTTCAATGGCTGGGTGAGCATCACTGAGGGTGGAGGAAATCCTACCTTGTGCCCCTTAACTACAGAAATGGGTACGGCAGTGCACTGTAGATCTTACGTCTAGCTACAGGCTCTATGTATTGCAGTTCAAGTTAGGCAATGTATTTTGGAGCAAAGCCCTTTTTCTTGAGAACCTCATAGAAATATGGGCACTAAAGTGAGTCACTAGCTTCAGATGCATCTAGATAAAGCACCAAGACTGGCTCCAAAGTTTTCTAAATGTGTGCTATGCGTCGAAACAGCATCCTTATGATCATATTTGTATTTCAAAGAGACATGAAATCTGATTGGTCCGGTTGCACTAATGTTTTTATTACCTCACCAGCCTGGCAACCATTATTTTCACCAGAATCTTAGTCACTATGCTTAGCAGTGATATTGGTCTATATGCTCATTTTGAGGTTTTCTAGATTTGTGAATGACCACAATCGAAGCCATCCTTACGTTGTATGGTAATTTACCATTCACCACTGCTGTGTATACACTTCAAGAAGGTATTTAAGTAGTTTACTAGGCAGTCTTTTCTGTAGTTTCACTGGCTGGCCAGTGGGCCCTGGCTCTTTGCTCATCTGTAATGTCTCAATGATCTCTGCGAACTCTTCTGAGGTTATTTATAGCTCCAATTTATCTCTATCCTCCCTTTGAGCCGGTGTAGTTCCAAATGCGTTAGAAAGTCAGGTATCCCAGCAGGGCTCATATCTCCCTGTATTGAGTGCATTGCCACGTGGGTGTAGTAGGGGTCAGAGCCTAATGTCCTGTTGCTGCGACGGTAAGTCTCCACAGGACATGCTCCACTGTACAATATTCTGTAGCTATTACGAGGTACCCCGGAAAGCTTTTATTATCCCCTTTTTTAATAAGTTGAAGTTCAGGCAGGTTTGCCCTGCTTTGACTTTTTTACAAATGTTGTCAATACTGTTTTTTATGTCCTTCATTTTTTTAATCTGCGGTTAGGCTACGAGCCAGTTGTGATTAACTGTCTGAGGTATACAAGGGATGGATAAGCTGTGCCCTGTACTTAGTCTTTGAATGGTCCTTTTGAGACATAATTTATATATTTACCATATCTATATCTTATTTTTATGTACAGCATTTTACGTGATCTGGCAGATTCGTTTTTTTTTATAGAATATTTTTTATATTCTTTCTCATCTGTCTTTTATGGTTTTATGCACAAACCGAAAAAAGTGAATTGATGATGATAATGAGTAAAATGCCTTATAGTAATCGATGAAAATCTTGCAATGTCTGTGTTTGTGTCACTTTTGGTGCCTTTCACTTCCTCTGCCCATTAGTTATATTCCTCTTTCTTAGCCAGCCCATTCAATAATGTCCCGGTTTGTTTCCCAACTCGTATAATTTCATATCTAGATGGTAATCTCTTGCCTCATGTCTAGCTACTGCTTGAAATTCTCATTTTTAAAGATTTAGACGGTGCCCCAGCGCATCCTCTCTTAGTGAACATATTGTTTTTCTAGCTCAAATATCCCTTTTTCTAGCTGGTTGGCTCTTTTCCCAGTGTCTTTTCTTAAAAGTTGCTGACAAGCATATTGCCTGGATCCTGAAGACTGCTTTATAGGCCTCCCATAAAGTAACTGCCTACTCAACCATGCCTTAGTTTTCTGCTCAAAAGTAACAAACAAACTAGGAAGTTTTCCCACTGTAATGTGGAATATCTACAGAACCCTTTGAGTTGTTTGTTATACATACATTAGTCCCTTGTTCAAGTTTTGATTGCTGTATATGTTTGGCTTAGGCACTGGGGATACATTGCACTGTGTGGGATTCTGTAATTGTGACCTCTAGTGCATGTTGTCCAATGTCTGCAAAGACAAATGTCTACCAAACTCAAGTAAGGTAGTGTTGTGTGAATTAATTGACATTCCATTAAGCTCATATGCTATGCAGATCCTTTTATTAAAAACTCCTCTTGCTAAATGATACTAATGAGAGCCATTGTTGCCTCAAGATTGTTACTTACCCGGGTTCCCATGGGTTTAAAGGGTGCTCTTGCTCGAGCTTCCCAATTTGCGGCATGTCCTTTCTTTTAAATGAAAGACGACTATCCACCCATTGATGTAAATGAGAAACAAGAAAGGGGCAACTATACAACCCTGCCATACTCCACGACTGGAACTTATTAAGTCAATCCATTTTTCACTCTAAGGCTCTTTTGAATTTGTGTAGCACATTCAACAATTCTCTGAGGTTGGCTTCTGGCCCGTCAGGCAAGTTTGCCTTTTCTCTGGTTGTTTGTGAGTCTTTATCTCTGTGGCTTGTTTCCAACAATTTGCTAGGCTGAAATGAGTCAATTTAGTTGTGCTTGGAGGATTTTACTCCTTTCACCATGTCCCATGCTAGTTACTTGAGTTTGATGATGGTGTTTGCTGTCTGTGGTAGTGCATCCTTTTGAGGCTCCAGACTGTTAATGGTCTTCAAAGGATCCTTTGTTTTATCTCCATTGATTACTGAGAGGGGCATGAACTCATAGAGCACAAGGGGAGGCAAATGGAGGTACACACCACCGCTTACCTATGCAGGGCTGCCCTGTTGCCTGTCTGTATTCTCTCCTCCCCACCAAGTCCATGCTGGAACTTGCCACGTATTTCCTTTTGTGTGTAGTTTTCTCCTCTCCTCCCTCTCTCCCTTCAATTTAATTTAGGGACACCCCTGTGCACTGTGACCTGGAGTGCTATCGCTGTAGCTCCTCCTTGCTGGAGATACACCCTCCTTTTGGGTTATGGTGCAGCTGCTTTGCTTTCTAGCTGGTCTTCCTCACACCAGATTTCACTGGCTCACTGCCACTGCGTATTTACTAGGCATGGAGGTTATTTTGGATCCACGTCCCAGTCTGTGCATGTGTATGGCCTCTGCGACCCTCCCAGGGGCTCCATCACTTCTCCCTGGGTGCAGCTCTTGGAATCAGATCAGTGTGGTGAGGGATCTCGTCCACCATCCACCCGTACTCTTACCTTGCCTACCAGGTATCTCTTTGATCCATTTGGCTCATGTGGTCCTAGGAACATCAAGCCAACGAAGGGCTGCGCCTGTGTCAGATAAGTGAAGGCCACTGGTAGGCAAGAAATCTTCCCTCGTCTGTTCCTCCCATCCGGGTTCTTCTCAGCCTCTGTGACAGATTGTGGTGCTGCATGATGTGTTCTCAGTCTTGAACTTTAAGTTTCCTAGGTCCATCAGGTTTTTAGATGCCAGATACTTGGGTGGATGATGCTGCCAGGTCGGTAGCATCCTTAAAAATGATCCATCTGTGTTTACATTAGGCACGTCCTGACCCCTCCTTCCAACGCCAGCCCCCCTTGTACTAGTCTTGGATATAAAGCAAAGTTAACTTTTGTGTAGTGCAGTAATGTTAAGTATTTATGCACTCCCACCCTTTCTCTTTTTTCTCATCTTCTGTCTTTTTTGCTCTGTCTTCAGTCTCTTTTTTTTCTCTCCCTCTCTGATCTGCTCTTGGTTCCTGCCCCACCACCCAAACTATGCCCCTGACAGACATTGATGAAGCTAACAAATTTGGCATTTGTATAGTACATTCACTCCTAGACTCCTATTTAAAACTTGGCAGAGGCAGTCAGTGGCCTTCCTCCACTAAGATCCTGCCTCCAAGTTTCCAGTCACAGAGGTAAAGCTCCTGTAAATTAGCATGGCAGTATTCCCACTCCAACACAGCCAGTGGCACAACAAACACACCCATACATTTGTAAAGGGTGTCAGTGCTCACCAAGGGCACATAGTATGTAGGGAGGAAGGGCAGTGGTGTGCTGGTGCTGTTGCCAGCCAGGTCACAGTTGGTGGTAGGCCCTATCTCTTTCTCTGAGGCTCTGAGATTCCCTAAACAGTTGTCAAAGAGTTTGTGTATTTATATTTTTGAGCATTATTAACAATGAGCAGAATGTGTATTTATTTATTCTCTATTTTACATGTACACACAGTTCTAGTCCTATCACATTTGAAACAAATTTCCTATGGCATACCGAAGTGTGTTTTCCTAACTCTTGTTAACTAGGCCTCAATTTAGGACCAGCTGCCATCTTTTTCAAAATGGATGTCTCTGATGTATTTTTCCCCTGCACATTTCGCGGTTCATCATTTCTGCATCATAGATCAAGCAGAGCTATGTCTGTTAATTTCCATTGACGTTGTTTCTGCTGTCTCAATGAAAAACTTTCCATCTTGGTCACAAAAGTGTTTCTTTTCAAGGACCTTCCGCTGGGCTCACTGTGCTCTATTTATTCATAATAGTTTGTTGTTGCGGTTGACATTACCTTAGAGTGGGCAGAATCAATATTCATGTAATGGAATAGTGCTTAGTTGCTAAGGCAATATAATGGTTCATAAACCTGTGCTTGATTTGTAATAATGTAATACTTTTGCTCACACCAAGATGAATCTACACTTTCTATTCTTTTCTATGAGATGGTTTCCTCTATAAATCCTTGATTTTGGAGGTGAGCCAGAGCTTTCCTGAATGCTATTAGGGAAGATTTCTCAGCTGATTTAGCTTCTTAATTGAGAATTAGATTTTTTTAAATGATTTGCACATTAGTGTAACACCCTATTCCAAGAGCTTCATGGCACTGACTTTATGCTTATACATTTATGATCTCTGCACTGTATCTTTTGTTGAATTTTTTAAATAATTCTTTACATTTATTCCGCTGAGCTAGAACTCAATCATTGAGTGAGCCCGAACTTAATTGACTGTATTTCTGTTGTGCTGGGTGGTGCCTTAACTTGGGGACACATTGCCTCAGGAAAATGAGATTTAACACTATCTCCCATTCATCAACCTGTGGGCGTTGTATTGAGGTGATGTTTTTAGGTGCACGTTTTATGGGGTCTCCCATGCCCACACTACAGAGAGGAGAACATGGCTTTCATCACACTCTGATCCGAGGGTACCTTAGTAATTCTGAAGATTCACATATTTACACAGATAAACACCCCTAGAGACACCAGCATTTACAAAGTTCTCCTGGCATATGTGATCCCATGCACACATACTGCCAAACATTAACCCCGGGCGGAGCTGGCGTAGTGTCACTACGTGAAGTTCCACAGAGTTGGAAAGAAAATCTGTGGAACTCCTCTACCCTCCACCCTCCCTAATGTAATTATAATTAAAAACGCACTTACCTGCTGTGGCTGCCTCCTCCTCGCCATGGTCTCATTCTCCTTCCTCGTCCTCGCCGTTGGAAACCCCTACGTTGTACGTCTTGCTTGCGGGTTTCTATCAACGAGGGCGGCGAAGATGAGGAAGGAGAGTCAGACCATGGTGAGAAGGAGACAGCCACAGCAGGTAAGTGCCTTTTTCTTTTTTTATAATTACATTAGGGAGGATGGAGGGGCCGGCTAACTCCGCTCTGCCACAGAGTTGGAGTTTTGCCTGAACTCTGCGTTCTCAACGGAGTTCGGAGTAGGAAAACTCCGTAAACTCCATTGGCGGAGCGTACTTACCCGCCCGGGCTTACTAAACATCCAAATCTAAATGTGCACAGACCCACAATCATGCATAACCATGTGCAGCTGGAGGCACATGGAGATGTTCAACCGAAGAACACAAAAGGATGTGCAGCAGGGAAGCACTAACAAGGCACTTCTGGGAATCACTGGGTGATCATCCGCGGGGGAACACTAGGTGACGTGCCTCAAACAAGCTCAAAGTGATGGGTACCATTTTTATGTGCCCAGGTTAGGCCCACGTAGCAACGCTGCACATTTCCGTACATTGTCCTCTTTATGCACAATAACATTTTACCATGACCTTTTGCACATATTTGCATGCGTGACAATGTTGGATTAGTCTCTTTGAAACTATGCTTACACATCTGGCCTTGCGCAACATTATCATGATGCCTCGAACACTGAGTTCAAGGCCTTTACGCAAAATGTACAAATGTCATTCTATCCTCATCCATTGGGCGACATGGCTATCTGCATATCCATAACAATGCTAATCTGCGCACACATCTCAAGGATGCTATTTATTATAAATAAAGAAGCATTTCCGGGGGTTAGAAGAGGAGACACTTCCGCTGACATCGAAAGGTCCCACTTGCCGAAGCTTCGCTAAGCAGCTTTCTAACATCTCCATGAGTGGGTCCAGTACGATACCAAGATGGGGTCTTACATTCGCTACCGCCAGGTAATGGGATTGGATCTTCCGTCGGGGGATTCATGGCTATACACTCTAGACATACACAGAGTAGGGATTGCATAGTAGAAGTTTGTCTGATTACTACCTTGTTTTATATGCCTGCATATATACACTGTTTTAGCACCATGCTGGAAATGTATCTGCTATTTACTCTTTGGTGTTTGTAATCACTTTCATATCCTTCTGTCTACTGATTATTGCAGCACATGTATTCTAAACAAGAATAACGTTGGTTCAAGAAATATATTAAAAATGTCCCATTGTATATTCTCTGTTTATGTAATTGATGGCTGTCTTGAGGTTTTATACCTGGAAAAAGGCCTTCACAAAGTAAGGCAACTCAAAGCCAGATAGGTGGCACCTTCTTCACAACATACATTTCTGAAGTTGAAGGTGATGTCAATGGAAAATAACAAGGATTAGTCCTGTTGACAAGGTGTGTGTTGAAGCTAAGTGATTTATTGCTGGGGCGATTCTTGTAGTTGTTCAAGCTTATTGTCTTTTACAATGAACACACACTCCATCCTTACAGTTGGAAAACACTGCAAATTCCTGAATGAGTTTCCCCAATTCATAAAGAAACCTTACGGAAAACAAAAATCACTTCTCCATATGTGGACTCACGTCACTGCTGCCACAATGAGTTTAAGGGTGACACAACAAAACTGAATACGTCATGAATACCAGCTACATTCATTCAATGAATGATGAATGACACGTAAATCAACTAAATGCTGAGTTCAATGAGATTTTGGGTATAGATTACAAGAGCTGTGCCACAAAGTTAAAGCTGTCTTTGGTACACCTGAAAAAGGAAGGAGAGTAGTAGATAACCAGAGGGAGTGAACAAAAGTGTGGAGAGAGAGGGAAGGAGGTGGGAAGTTGCAGGAGAAAGAGATATTTATTGAGAAGGGTATGAGTACAGAATGAAGATAGGGGAGAAAGAGAGAAGAAGTGAGACCTGTTATAGTGGGGAAGTTGGAGAGAAACCAGAGAATAAGATCAAATAGTTCACCAAATAGAAAGGTCACAAGCAACACATGTCCTCACATGAGGGTGACTTTATATCCTCAGGACATAAGTGACTGTTTCAGTGACAAGATATGCTTTCAACACACTTTATTTTGGGAGCCTAGAAACTAAACACTCTGATCTGGACTTCTTTTCTAGACCATTCAGTTTTAAATTTCACCTCTGAACAGTCCCTATCTGGAGGTCCAGACCATTGATCCCGGAATAAAATGCAATTTTTCTGTTAGAAAATTTCACATCAAATCGTCGTACTTATGCTGGATATTTATGAGGGGTGAACATGGCTATAAAGGACTCTCATTATGGTCTGGATTCACAGGGCAGCTGTTGCCAGGCAATTATGTAAGCATCACTAGAAGAGGGCCTTGGATCCATCCGGATTCTTCTAATTATTGAAGAATTATCCAACATTTTAGAAGAACTAGCCAAAGACATTTCTAAAGTCAAAACCGAACTGGAAAATAGTTTATCTCCAGAAGAACTTGAAAAAATCTTGGAAGACATTAACATGCAATTGTCGAAACACACAGCAGAAGTAAATGAGCGCAAAATTCGCAAACTACGACGTGATACCATTGACTACAAGATGGGAGAAGTATATTCATGGGCGGAAATTTACGCCAAAAGGAGACAAAATAAGCCATATTCGGCTAACACGGACACCTCATCTTCGGAAGGAGACACGATGAACCAACAGAGAAGATTCGCGAGACATCAACCTCCAAAACCAGCAACTAATATACCTACCGTACAACACACACAAACAACAGCCACTCCGCAAACAATCAGTGACGAAACCACTACAACCTCTACTGAGCCTTTTTTAACGGTAGGCCCAGAGACACAAGACGACCCAAGAGGGGCAAAAGAAAAGGTAAAAGAACCCCCACAAACACGCACAGTGACAGGAAAGAAGGACAAGCCGAAGAAAATTACACCTCAGACAACTTAGTCATAAATATCTCGGACCATCACCTCAACGACATTCAAATCAAAACGTTACAAAAAGGAACTTCATTTATACCGACATCACAGACCAATAAATTGGAGCTTAAATATAGCGTTTTTCAAGCTCATGTGAAAATTACGCTTACGACTCTTCTTTGACAATGTCATTCAAAAATCTAAGTCTAGTGAGCCAGATCAATTACTTGGCTTAAGGCCCAAGAGCACCTTCATGCCGCCGTCTTCACACAAGACGCTGGATACTTTTGAGACTTTAGTCATTAATGACCTGAAAAAATTGAATTGTCAACCGAAAACCAAGAGGAAAAATTATACCATCAAGGAGATGCCCACACTAAAAAACATTGCTAACACCAAAGCTATAATCTGCACAAAAGCAGACAAAGGCGGAGCCATTGTTATCTTAAATACATCATACTATGAGGAACAAGCGTCTCTTCACCTCGCGGACACCAATACATATTTAAAATTAGAAACAAATCCTACCAACGATTTCAAGCTGACATTGGATGCTATACTAGACGAAGCAACCAAGAATGGAACCATCAATGAAAAAACGAGAAAATATCTCATCACGACTTATCCTAAAAGCCCTAAATTTTTCTTGGTCCCAAAGATACACAAGAGCTTACAGAGACCTCCATGTAGACCAATAGTCTCCACCTGTGGGAGCATCCACGAGCCGGTGGGCAAGCTTCTTGACAAATACTTACAACCCATAATCACAGCTACAAGTACCTACATCAAAGACACCACGAATTTTCTTAACAAGCTTAACAACCTATCTATAGAGAATCTTGAAGACATCCATTTATGTACCATAGACGTTACGTCCCTCTACACCTCCATTCCACATTCCATGGGCATTGAAGCAATAGAAAATGGATTACTTGTTACAGATTTGCCAGAGGACTTCAAAGTTTTCTTGATGAAACTTCTACAGTTCACATTGTTCAACAGTTACTTTCTATGGAAAGAGGATTGGTACCAGCAGCTTACTGGTACATCAATGGGCAATTCAGCAGCACCAGCGTATGCTAATATGTTTATGAGTAGGTTTGAAGAGGAATGGATTTTGTCGAAAGAAGTTTGGAAATCTCACAGTAAAATGTTCGTCAGATTTATTGACGATATTTTCTTGATCTGGCAAGAAAAAGAATACTCCAAGATGAGCTTCAAAAACTCAACATCATCGACACACGGATACAATTCACTCATGACATACAAGACTCATCCATATCCTTTTTGGATATGAGAGTAATCAAAACAGCTACAGGATTTGAGACTGAACTCTTCAGAAAGACAACAGATAGGAACAATACTTTGTACTACTCTAGTTTCCATCCTCAGCCTCTTAAGGACCATTTACCATATAGTCAGTTCATAAGAGTAAAACATATAGTATCCAATCCCACAAAGCTTGATGACCATTTGAAAGAGATGACATCTAGATTTACTGCACGAAGGTACCCTCCCCAAATACTTGAGCAGGCCAAACAACGCTGTAGCAATGTCAACAGACAACAACTACTTCATAAGAGTCCACCTACCAACAAAGATTCCATAACAGTGGTATCCAAATATTCGACTTCTAGCTTCAAATTCAGGCAGATCATTAAAAGACATTGGGAAATACTGCGAATTGAACAGGATTTTAATAATATTTTCAATTCCGACCCCATATTCGCTTACACCAGGAGCAAAAATCTTGGAGAAGTCATCAAATACAAAGAAACTACAATCACTATTCACAAAGGGACAGTACCCTGTTGGAATTGTAGCCATTGTAGCAATGTAATCAAGGGGACAACCATCAGTCACCCTATGAAAGGAAACAATATCAAGGTCAGAGCTACAGCAACATGCGACAGTGCAAACCTTATTTATATGATCAAATGCCCGTGCGGGAAGATTTACATTGGACAAACTGAACGCAAGATTAAGATACGACTAAACGAGCACAAATCCAACATTCGCACCAAACAGTTGAAATCGACAGTGGCACAGCATTTCATCACTACGTTGCCCCGGTTGCTTAGCAACCCTAGTTCATTTAATACACTTCCGGGTTACATGCTCGGGTTTCACTTCCGGAGCACACTACGCGAGAATCATCACGCTTAACTCGGTAAGAACATCACTGTTCGATTCTAAAAGCATGTTTTTTAGCCGCGACGCATATTGGATTGCATGGAGCACTATAGCACACATTTAAAATTCATTTGTCTTACTCTAACTAATATTGCAAACACACGCGTTTACTAGCACGTTTTATTATAATACACCCCGAGCCAGCTTCATTGATTCCCGTTCTGTATTCACTTAACAATGCACTTAGCTAACCTCACGGACCTTCCTGATATTACAGACAACTGCATAATAGAAAGTCGGCTCACTGCGAAACACGTCGGATTAATGCTGTCACCACGTATAGTACTTTATGATAATGCTCACAAATACCGATCGTTTTTAAATATTTTGTATTTCGTAACATCACAGTTATTGCATATAACCACGTACCTGTCCAGAATCATTTATTGAGTGCTACGCTTTTTGTTTACATTATAGAAACGTTTCCCCTGATGAAGGCATGTTATGTCAATGCCGAAATGCATTGGGACTCCGCATTGGAATAATGCTAAAAGAAAACTTTAAAGAAACTTGTGTGTGAATAAAACACCATGAAACATCAACCTATGTAGAACTTTTGATTACTTTATTGAAACCCAATTGAGGGGCAAGGAGCCCGGGGGACTCCACTCAGTCGAGTGGCGCAACCGACTTATTGTATCACATTACGCTCTTTGGTCAGAGAGCGATTCCCCGAGGACCCGATACCTATACAATTGAACTCTCAAATAGCAGTGCGTCCAGCTAAATACCCCCAAATAGCTCCCAGACAGTCACCTTCAGTGTGCTTAACATGGGGTGGGAAGGAGCAGAGGGTTGTGGGGTGGGCTAGCACAATGTCAAGTATTATTTACCTTTATATTCAACCATGAGTGGGGGTGAGGCTTTAAAGAGAGGATGGTGTGGGTGAGTGGCAGCACCCCAGTTTTCTTAAATTTGAGCAAGGGAGGGAGGCAGCTGTGTAGAGGGGTGGAGTGGGTTGCATGACATCAGGTAGATCAATGGCTACGATGACGTGGAAGGGTGGCAGGATGATTTAGATTTAGGTGTGAGTGAAGAGGGTTGCAGAGAGATTGGTGGAGGCGGGTGGCAGAACAAGACGTTCAAACCGGGGTCAGGACAAGGCCTTGCTGCGCATAACTTTCCATTGTCTCCTTTACTCCTATCCAGCTGCTAAGAGTGGAGAGAGAATTTGAAATGGCGTACACAGCAACAAGAATTACAGAGGGGTAACTGAATAAATGCGATGCTTTTCACAGCGGGCTGTAATTGACATCGGAGACAGCTCAACGTGATAGTACTCAGCCCCTTGGTGAAAAACATTAGCTGCGTGTGAAATTGTGTCATTTGTTACTCAATTTCACTAAATTGCATGAAATTTACGTGAAATTTCTTGAATTATATGAAATTACACTTGCAGAGAGAAATTGCTTTGCTGGTATTTCTCATGACTTTTTCAAGCGAGCATACACCTTGCATCAAAACAGATTTCACAAGATACTGGAAGGAAACTGGTTTGAGCACAAAAATGTCTCTTGGCCGCACAGTTTCTCTGCGTCTCTTCTGCTGGTACCTTGCAAGAATTCTTTTACACGGGTGCACTGTTGCTTAAAAATGTTATGTGATTTTGCATACTGTGAAATTTTGAGAATTTCTTGGAATGCAAAATGTATACATTTCACAATTATTGTCAGCATCCTCTATTGTTTCTCCTAGGCATAAAAAGCGTGCCTATCATTGAAGATGCTGGCGCACAATATTGAAGCATATTAACCTTTATTTTAACCCTTTTTAAGGAGGCTTAATAAAAAGTTTAATATTGTCAAATTTAATGTTGTGACATGGACTCACTCTTTAAGGTGAGAGTCAATGTCACAGGATCTTGGGCACATTGGGGTGATGTAGAATGGATCCCAGGATCACCTTGCTGTTGGCAAAGCATGTGATTTTCGGAAAGGAGAATTGAGCTGGAAATGTCAGTAACACGTCAGAGGATCTTGACATGAATGATCTGCTCCAGCCTTATCAATCTTTCAGTTTAACAAGTTGGGGTCATCTCAGAAGATTACACAACAGCACTGAAGCAAGGCTGGGTTGGTACAGAATGAGACCTGCTTCTGCGAAGAGTTGGACACCGGCTTGACATTCCTTTGTGGTGGCGTGAGATACAGTACGGCAGGCAATATACCACATGGCAAGAATGAATATCATACTGACTACATTTTTTTTTTCCAGAGTTTTATATAGTGCAAACTTGACCCGAATCCAATCAGGTATCAGAGCGCTTTACATAGCACCAGTCACGTTACATGAGGACACACATGTTTTTTTTTTGTTAGGCACGGGGAGAATACGCGATTTGCCCAGAATCACAGGATGTTCACCGTCGTTACCGAGACTCGAACCCAGGTCCCCAGGTCCGAGGTCAAGCGCCCTTTAGGCCAACTACATGGACATGTAACTAACTACAGTGTAAGGTGAGCATATCATTACTATTCTTAATTCCTCTCATACTGACCGCCAAGCGTAAATATAGGTGGAGTCATGAGCAGGGATGATATACTTACCTTGCAATGCAGTTGTAGGCTAATGTAATTCATATGATAATATTGTAGGCAGCTCTACAACCTCTTCTGTGTAGCATGACTGATAAGGTCGCATGCAAAGAAATGTTTGGCTGTGTCTGCTTGTGTGAGTCAGTCACTGGCATGAAAGAGGTGACACAAAAAAAACTGAAGACTTTATTCCACTTTAGCTGAGTCTCCTCAACACCTACAACCAACTCATAGCAAAGGGAGGTCAGGGGATTTGGTAAGAAAAGGTTTTAAAAAGTTATCTCTCATTAGGGCCTGATATGGGGTGCTTTATAGGGTATCAAAGGTATCACTTAGGAATGTCACCTTTTTAAGAGAAAAATAATAGGTGTTTGTACATGTTTTGACATTTTGGAGGGTCTCGGACCTGGCTACTTGAATGAGAATTTGTGTTCAATTCACTGTATTTCTTTCTATCATGGAAACTCTGTCTCTGATTGCTTTAATCATCATTTAGAAATACTTCTTAGATGATAGACCTTATTCGGGGGGCCAAGGGGCAAGCAGGGGCCACTGGGCCTGGGGATGACCACTTCACTATACGTCATTATCGACACAGTTTCCAGTCCTGGGCTTTTTGGATGGCATCTTTACGCGTTCTGGCTGGGTGTTGGAGACATGGCTTCCTTCCACTGAAGCAATTAGACTGACACTCCTAATAACAAAGATTTGTGGGTGAAATGTTCAGGAGAGGGAGCCGTGTCCTTGAGGATATAGATTGAGGTGGTCACACTAACTAGGCCTCAGCCATTGGGGTTGAAGTCCTTTACCTCTGATGTTCCGGGCCCAACCTACTAGCAATCACAGGCTTCTTAGGGAGGTAGAGTGGAGGTTGTCAAGCTCAAGACTCAACAGTCAATCAGCATGCTGCATAAGGTGAATGTCCAGCACAATGCCTATCTTTGCAAAAACGAAAGTACTTTAATCACACAGTTGCACTCAATACTATACATTGCAATAATCAAAACAGGTTTTTGTCTCTGGGAGCTACAATGGCAGTTGCTGTGCCCACCCTGCTCGGTCTTTATCACAAGGTCCTCTTCCCCAGATCTGCTCAGACCTCTCTTTAGCAGTCTGCATCCTCTAGGCGCCCCACAGGCACCGTGGCAGTGCTGGACTTTGCTCCTTCCTGGAAACTGTCTTCTTCTGCAGGGTATGCATGTTCCTTCCCGCTCTCAGAAGGCAGAGAGAATTCTAGATGCTTCAAGACAGTAACACAGCTTCTTCAGCAAGAGATCCATACTTCAGGTTTGTCCCCTCACCCCTGTAAAACTGGCTGTCAAGCAATTAGCTGCCCTTGTTACACAACCGTTTCTGAGTACTCTGTGGAACACTCCCTTCATACTTGGTCATAGAGGACTTGAAACTGGATCCAAGAGGGTTTATTGGGATCCCACATTTATAAACAACTGGCAGACATAAGATGTAAAACCTGTCTGAAACTGGTGCTTTCAATGTCCTTTCCAGAATTTGTCTAGGCACAGGCTTTATGCAGACTGATGCTTCTAATAGCCGTGACGTTTCCATCCTGGAGTACAAACGACATAGACACAAAGAGGTGTGAGGTTTCTGCAACTGGCTGTTATCATCCCAACTGAAGCATTAGTAAGGGAATGACAAAAGAGCAGGCCTTACCTAAATTCTTCCTCACCTTTCACAACAGAGTCTACAGTCCAACTTTTAACCCCTACCATCCATCAATTGGCAGTGTTTAGGAAACCTAATCAGTAGCCCCTTGCTTAGAGAAAGGACTCATAAAGCATCTAAAAGAGCTTTGTCTCCATACCCTTACTTCAATGCCTAGATCTCCTGACTTCAGTACAAGAATGCGAGCAATACACTTCCACTGCCTTAGAGCACAGTACTCACACACCATCTTGTGCAAATCCATGCTAGGGGCATCAAAATAGATCTTACTAGCCTCTATCTATTTGGATCGTTCATGCGCACCTCATACATGTACCGAGCAGACCATACACCAATATGCTAAACTCGCACATAGGATGTTAAGCAAAGGAATTTGGTAAGTGCCGAAAAGTGGAACTCTACAGAAGTGGGCCAGTAGGCCTCCACTTAAGAAATCCAGATAAAAAGGTCATGTCACACTACTGATTCTTAAAAAGCAATATAATGCCACCACTGCTCTAGATACTCCCCAATGACAGCAGCAGTAGTCCCCCGCCCCAATAACAGTACACATTGGTGCCAATTACGATCCTGGAAAAACCGGGTACGAACCGTCGGACAGAGGCTTTTCTCCGTCCGACTCGTACCCGGTTGTAAAACTTTACAAACGTGCAAGTACGATTCGCACAGAAACACCATTTCCGTACGAATCGTACAAAACACCAACCGAGGAAAATAAACATACAAATGACATCCGGAAAAGCGCTGACGTGACGTCGGGACGTATGCAGCCTGCGATCCACGAACCAGGAAGTACAATTCGCACCGACGTCATCCCGCACGGAGAATATTTTCCGGCAGCCAAAAACTGCCAGGAAATCAGGACGACGCGCACAAGGAGCACCTGTACGCGACGGACAGACATGGACCCGAACCTACGTGTCATCCCGGCCCTCATAGCAGTCGACCTCTTCTACAGGTACCGACGCAGACGCAGCAGAAGGTCAGAACAACACCCAGGGGCAAAGGGGGGGGGCAGGGGCAGGACACAAAACCCCCACCCAAGCCACACAGCACACATGCCCTGGACATACCTGACCTCCAGGCCCTGGTCACTTCGAGGGGGTGGGGGCGTGTCCAGCAACGCCAGCGTCCGTCACAACGGAAGTGGGCGACGACGCGAACCGGCAACACAACAATACAGGTACGTACCGTACCCACGCCTTAAGAGCGTGGGTACGAGTCGTACCACGCCCACACCCACATCACCCCAACAATGGCGGTACGGCCCGTACCCATGTGCCAAAGGCATGGGTACGGGCCGCACAAGCATACCACAGCGTGGGCACGGGTACGTACGGACCGTACCCTCACCCACGTATGTATGGAGCGTACCCCCACCCCAACAGTGTATGTACGGGCCGTACCCCCACCCGCGTATGTATGGAGCGTACCCCCACCCGTGTATGTATGGAGCGTACCCCCACCCGTGTATGTATGAAGCGTACCCCCACCTGCGTATGTATGGAGCGTACCCCCACCCCAACAGTGTATGTACGGACCGTACCCCACCCGTGTATGTACACCAGTGTATGTACGGACCGTACCCCACCCGCGTATGTATGGAGCGTACCCCCACCCCAACAGTGTATGTACGGACCGTACCCCCACCTGTGTATGCACACCAGTGTATGTACGGACCGTACCCACACCCGCGTATGTATGGAGCGTACCCCCACCCCAACAGTGTATGTATGGAGCGTACATGCCCAGACGCAGGAGTGGTGGGTGCAGAGTCCTCCCAGCAGTGCCCAGACACAGGAGGGGTGGGTGCAGAGTCCTCCCAGCAGTGCCCAGACACAGGAGGGGTGGGTGCAGAGTCCTCCCAGCAGTGCCCACACACAGGAGGGGTGGGTGCCTATCACTCCCAGCAGTGCCCAGACGCAGGAGGGGTGGGTGCAGAGTCCTCCCAGCAGTGCCCAGACACAGGAGGGTGGGTGCAGAGTCCTCCCAGCAGTGCCCAGACGCAGGAGGGGTGGGTGCAGAGTCCTCCCAACAGTGCCCAGACACAGGAGGGGTGGGTGCAGAGTCCTCCCAGCAGTGCCCAGACACAGGAGGGGTGGGTGCAGAGTCCTCCCAGCAGTGCCCAGACACAGGAGGGGTGGGTGCCTATCACTCCCAGCAGTGCACAGACGCAGGAGGGGTGGGTGCAGAGTCCTCCCAGCAGTGCCCAGACACAGGAGGGGTGGGTGCAGAGTCCTCCCAGCAGTGCCCAGACACAGGAGGGGTGGGTGCAGAGTCCTCCCAGCAGTGCCCACACACAGGAGGGGTGGGTGCCTATCACTCCCAGCAGTGCCCAGACGCAGGAGGGGTGGGTGCAGAGTCCTCCCAGCAGTGACCAGACACAGGAGGGGTGGGTGCAGAGTCCTCCCAGCAGTGCCCAGACGCAGGAGGGGTGGATGCAGAGTCCTCCCAGCAGTGCCCAGACACAGGAGGGGTGGGTGCAGAGTCCTCCCAGCAGTGCCCAGACACAGGAGGGGTGGGTGCAGAGTCCTCCCAGCAGTGCCCACACACAGGAGGGGTGGGTGCCTATTACTCCCAGCAGTGCCCAGACGCAGGAGGGGTGGGTGTAGAGTCCTCCCAGCAGTGCCCAGACGCAGGAGGGGTGGGTGCAGAGTCCTCCCAGCAGTGCCCAGACACAGGAGGGGTGGGTGCAGAGTCCTCCCAGCAGTGCCCAGAGGCAGGAGGGGTGGGTGCAGAGTCCTCCCAGCAGTGCCCAGACACAGGAGGGGTGGGTGCAGAGTCCTCCCAGCAGTGCCCAGACGCAGGAGGGGTGGGTGCAGAGTCCTCCCAGCAGTGCCCAGACACAGGAGGGGTGGGTGCAGAGTCCTCCCAGCAGTGCCCAGACGCAGGAGGGGTGGGTGCAGAGTCCTCCCAGCAGTGCCCATGGAACGCAAAGGGTGGAGTAGCCACAGATACAATGCCCACAAATGTCAGTCAGGTGCACAAAGACCCTGCAGTACATGTACCACATGTGTGCGAGGCTGGGAGTACACACATGCATAGCGCCTAAAAGAGAACAAGTCCACATGAAGTCATGTCAACAGTCTACATACACAAGTACAGTGACCACCAAGGATGCCACGAATGATGCAGGTGGAGACATCGCTCAGCATGCATGTGCAAAGTTGAAGGAGTCCGTCACACACCCAGCTGATGTAGACACAGCTCAGCACCACATAGTGGTAACACCCTGCAGGGAAGATGGCAGGTTACACAGAGGAAGGAACACACCTTGGGACGATGTCACCATGCAGTAACTGCTTACATGAACAAAGTAATGTAGCCAACAGCTTGTGATGGCACACAGATACCAGGGCCCACCCTATGACCAGCACAAGACTACATTTCCCACACACCCAACACATTATCACCACCCAAAATCATGGAGCTGGTCCACCAACAGCAATACCAGATGAACAATCAATCAATCAATCAATCAATCAAAGACATTTATAGAGCGCACTACATACCCGTAGGGTCTCAAGGCACAGTAGTGTTCCAAGGAAAAACAAAATAGCTTTATTCAGCAGGATGTAAGTCATAATCATCCTAAATGTCAATATATACAAGGCCCATAGGGCAGTCCATGACTCCAATCCGGATGGGGGACACAGTGGTACGTGTGTCCCCTAGCTTGCCTGCACAGTCAGACTCTGTTGGAAGGCGTACCCCGAGGAGTCGGCGAGACCACCAAGGGGGGGGCCCCTCACACTGTACGAAGTAGCCGAGCGCTGCCGAGAAGTCTCCTGAGAGATCCTTCCCCTATCACGTACTAGCACAGTAACACCACCACACAGGACTCAAGGAGGTTGTCTTACGACAAGCAAATCTTTATCAGCAATCAAAAGGTTACGAGGTCAATATTTACACGAAGGGATCGAGGGATCCACCAAAAGTCTCAGTGTCTCTTTGGAAGGGTAGGGGTAGCGGGACAGTCTTTGGCAGGAGTGCGGTACGAGGGTACCTGGGGCCCAGTTCTTATCCTCAAGCTGGAGGACCTCCGGATCTCGGAGGGGTCGAGCCGCGACGGCGTCAGCAGGGCTCCGGCGTACAGTTCGTGGAGAGCCACGATTCAATCAGCAGGGCTCTCAAGATGGTTTCTGCTCAGCTCGAGCCGCGACGTCGTCAGCAGGGCTCCGAGGGAGGTTTCAGCGAGATTGGGCCGCGACAGCGTCAGCAGGGCTCCGATGTTCCAGGTGGTTCAAAGTGTTCACAAGAAGGAGCCGCGACGCAGTCAGCAGGGCTCGTGATGGTTCCGACAAGAGTTCTTCTCCGTAGGGTCAGCCGCGATTCAATCAGCAGGGCTCTCGACTCCGGGATACAACTGCCGGTCTGTGGCGGGGTCGCCCCAGATATAGGTCTGGAGCCCTTTGATGTCCGGACCCAGGCGCCCGGGGGGGGCGGAGAGGCCGGGTGGAGGTGGCCAGACGCCCAGCAGGAGAGGCGCCAGGCCCAAGGGAGTTGCAGGGCGATCACACCTCGAGAGGGGAGGACAGTTGGGGGTCCCATCGATACTGTCCTCCGCCGGGGGCGATGAATGGTTCCTGCGGCACCTCCTGGCCAGTTCGTGGTGCCTCGATGTCGGGGCTTCGCTGGGGTCGAGGCCGGGTTGAGCGGGGTCGCGCTGGCTGGTGCACAGAGTCACGTGGATGCCAACAAGATGGCGGAGCCACGAGGGGTATGCGACCTCGTGCAGCTCAGGATGAAGGGCCTCGGTGCAGTTCAGAAGGGTGGCCCGTGAAGGCCGGGGCGGGGAACGGGCACAATCCATGGGGTTAAGGACCACGCCACGAGGCCGGGTCCAACAGGCGTCCCCCCCAGCCGAAGGCATGGAGAGTCACCCATCTCCTTGGGATTCTCCTCGTCAAGGCGGAAGAAGCGGGACAGGCCGTCGGCGTTGGCGTGGTCATTGCCGGGCCGGTGTTCGACGTCAAAGTCCATCCCTGGTAGCGAGATGGACCACCGCAGCAGCTTGGGGTTCTCGCCCCGCATTTGCATTAACCACCGCAGGGGCCGGTGGTCGGTCTGGACCCGGAAGTGGGTACCAAAGAGGTAGGGCCGGAGCTTCTTGAGGGCCCACACTACAGCGAAGGCCTCACACTCAATGGTGCTCCATCGTTGCTCTCGGGGCAGTAGTCGTCGGCTGATGAAGGCCACTGGTCGGTCGAGCCCCTTTTCATCGGCTTGGGATAGGACGGCCCCGATCCCATACTCGGAGGCGTCCGTCTGCACCACGAACTCCTTATTGTAGTCAGGGGCCTGCAGCACCGGGGCAGTACACATGGCTGTCTTTAGGGTGTCGAAGGCTGCTTGGCAGCGGGGTGTCCAGTGCACCTTCTTGGGCTGCTTTTTGGACGTTAACTCTGTGAGGGGGCCAACAATGCTCCCATAGTCCCGGATAAACCGCCGGTAGTATCCGGTGAGGCCCAGGAAGGCCCGGCCAGCGGTCTGGGTAGTGGGGGTTCCCAGGCCTGGATGGCATCTATTTTCGCTTGGAGGGGGGCCACCTGTCCGCTCCCCACTTGATGGCCCAGGTAGGTCACGGATCCGTGGCCGATTTGGCATTTGCTGGCCTTGATTGTGAGCCCGGCCCGCTGGAGGGCGGCCAGGACGGCTTTAATGTGAAGGAGGTGCTCTGCCCAGTGGTTGCTGTACACGGCAATGTCATCGAGGTAGGCCGCGCTGAAGGCCTCAAGCCCGGCCAAAACCTTGTTCACCAGTCTTTGGAAGGTGGCCGGGGCGTTCTTCATTCCGAAGGGCATCACCCGAATGTGGTAATGCCCATCCGGGGTCGAAAAGGCGGATCTTTCTTGGGCGCCGGGGGTGAGCTGGATTTGCCAGTACCCAGCGGTGAGGTCCAGCGTGCTCAAGTAGCGAGCGGCCCCTAGGCGGTCGATGAGTTCGTCGGCCCGGGGTATCGGGTGGGTGTCTGTCTTGGTTACTGCATTCAGGGCTCGGTAGTCCACGCAGAATCGCAACTCTGGGGGGTGGCCGGGAGCTGCGGCCTTGGGCACCAGGACGACAGGGCTGGCCCACGGGCTGTCGGAGGGTTCGATGACCCCCAGGGCCAGCATCTTCGTTACTTCGGCCTGGATGCAGGCCCGCACTCGGTCGGGTACCCGGTAGGCTCTGTGTCGCACGGGGGGGCTCTCCCCGGTGTCGACGTCGTGGACGCACCAGTGGGTCACCCCCGGGGTGAGGGAGAAGAGGGCTGCGTAGTCCCGCAGCAATTGCTGGCAGTCGTTGCGCTGTTCCGGAGTCAGGGAAGAGGCGAGTTGGACACCTTCGATCGATCCATCATGGATGTTGGACTGCAAGAGGTCGGGCAGGGGCTCGGAGTCGTCCTCGCCCCCCTCGTCGGTCGCCAGCAGCAGGCTCAGTTCGGTCCGGGCAAAGTGGGGTTTTAGCCTGTTAGCATGTAGGACCCGGAGGGGGTTCCGGGGGGACTCCAGGTCGACCAGGTAGGTGACGGGACTTTTCTTCTCCACTACCTTGAAGGGCCCAGTCCACTTGTCCTGGAGGGCGCCGGGTTCGACCGGGGCCATGACCCATACTTTCTGACCTGGCTCGAATTCTATGGTAGAGGAGTTCCGATCGTACCACCGCTTCATGTCCTCCTGGCTGGCTTCGAGGTTGGCTTCGGCCATGGCTCGGAACTTGCGGGTCTGGTTTCGGAGAGTCAGGAGGTATCGGTAGACGTCAGGAGGGGCGCCTTGGGGCTTCATCTCCCAGCCCTCCTTGACCAGGCTGAGCGGTCCGCGGACCGGGTGTCCATACAATAGTTCAAACGGGCTGAACCCCAGGGACTTCTGCGGGACCTCCCGATAGGCAACCAGGAGGCAAGGCAGCAGGACATCCCACCTCCGCCTGAGGGGCTCTTCCAGGCCCTGGATCATTCCTTTTAATGTTCTGTTGAACCGCTCAACCAGTCCGTTCCCCTGAGGGTGATAGGGGGTCGTGAACTTGTATGTGACCCCGCACTGCTGCCACAGGGACCGCATGTACCTGGAGATAAAGTTCGTGCCGCGGTCGCTCACCACTTCGCGGGGAAATCCCACTCGGGAGAAGATCCCCATTAAGGCCCGGCCTACCACGGGGGCCGTTATAGTTCTTAGCGGGACCGCCTCCGGGTACCTGGTGGCGTGGTCCACGAGGACCAGGATCAAGCGGTGGCCCAGGGCGGTTTGGGGGTCCAGGGGCCCCACAATATCGATTCCGACCCGTTCGAGCGGGGTGCTGACGGCTGGAAAGGGCTGGAGGGGGGCCTTGACCCGACCCCCCGTCTTCCCGCTGGCTTGGCAGGTCTGGCAGGACCGGCAGTGGTTGTCCACGTCTCTCCGCATCCGGGGCCAGTAGAAGTGGGTCACCAGACGACTGTACGTTTTGTCTTGCCCCAAGTGTCCGGCGAGGGGCACATCATGTGCCAGGTTGAGCAGGAACTCCCGGAAGCGGAGGGGGAACACCAGCACTCCGCTGGCCCCGAGTTCTGCCACTTTTTGCTCACTGTAGAGCAGGCCCTCGGCCCAGTAGACCCAGTGGGTGCCGGTCTGGTCCCCGTTGGTTTGGGCGGACGCTTGTTGGCGGACCCCTTCGAGAGTGGGGCAGGACTGCTGCCCTTGTTGGAACTGCTCCCGGGTGGGGCCCCCTTCGTGTCGCCATTGTGTCAGCTCTGGTAGGGCGCTCGGGGAAGCCATCTCTTCGGGGGAGGATTCGCTAGGTCCAGGGTCGGTGTCCGCCTCCTCCTCGCTGCTGGTGGGAGGGGGTGTGAGCCCCTCGGCCTGGGCGGCCCCGGAGGCCGAGGATGAGCGGGGGGCCCGGGCGGTCATGGACCGGGTGATGGCGCAGGCCCAGTCAGCCAGTCCCAACATTCGGAGGTGCTCTCGTCGCTCTACTTGAGCCCAGGGGGAACTCTCCAAGTCGTTCCCCAGGAGGCAGTCGACAGGGGCGTCGTCGCGCACCGTCACCTTCAGCAGGCCCGTCACCCCTCCCCACTCGAAGGGGACCAGGGCCATCTGGCACAGGCTTTCAATGTTGTCGGCCGTCCGGACGGGGCACAGTACATTCGGTAGAATCTGTTCAGGGGTCACCAGGTGGCAGCGGACAGCGGTGATACTGGCGCCGGTGTCACGAAGGGCTTCGGTCCGTTGTCCATTGACCATGACCTGCTGCCGGTACTTCTGGGTGTTGCTTGGGATGGGGGTGCAGGGTACCATTTCTCGGCTACCCAGGCAGACCAGGGACATGGCTGCCGGCTCCCACTCAGTGGTCCCTCGGTCGAGGGCCTCCTCTTCCTCTTCTCCTTCTCCCAGGGCGGCGGCCGCCAGCTGTCGGGGCGGGGGCCCGCCGGCCCCATTTCTTCGGTTCAGGGGGCAGACCGGATCGCTGGCATAGTGTCCGGTTTGTTGGCAGCCGTAGCAGGTCACTGGTGGCCGTGGTCCGGGTCGGGCCGGGGCCGCCCCCCTTCGGGCTAGGCTCGGGGAGAGTTGTTGCTGCGGTGGCCCTTCAGAGGGGCTCCTGGGGGCCCCGGCGGGAGGGTCTCGGTTCCTGTTCGGCCCTCCCCCTCCACCGCGCTGGCGGGGGGGTCCGTTGGGGTTCCTCTGGTACTCCCCCATTGAGTTCCAGGGGACCCGGGAGTTGACCCATCGATCGGCCTCGACGGCAAGTTTTCGCGGGTCGGTCATTTTGCTGTCGAGGAGGTGCTGTCTCAGTTCCACGAAGCAATTGTTGGAGAGATGTTCCCACACGATGAGGTCGACCAGCTGCCCGTAGGTGGTTACTTTGCTCCCTTTGATCCACCCTTCTAGGGCCCGACTGAAAAAGTCCACATATTCCACCCATGTGGTACCCGGGATTTTCTTGCAGTCTCTGAACCGCTGGCGGTACATTTCCGCGGTTAGCCCGTAGCGGGTGAGCAGGGCCTCCTTCATGTGATCGTAGGAGGTCATCACCTCCTCCGGCAGCTGGAGCAGCGTGTCTCGACCCTCACTCAGGAACCGCCCACACAGGCCCGCGCCCCAGTCTTTTCGGGGCACCCGATGAGAGGTCATGGCCACCTCGTAGGCCTTGAACCATTGTTGGATGTCGTCATTCTTGTAATACTCCTTGACGACCTCTTTCGGGATATGTACCTTGGTCTCGGGAGGCGGTAGAGTGTCTCTAGTACTGGGGGTGTTGGTCCCCCCGTTCTTGGCCTTGATCTCGAGCTCCTTGAGACTGCGCTCGTGCTCAAGAGTTAGTTTCTTTTCCTCCAACTCCCGGTGTCGTCTCTTCTCCTCTATCTCCTCTTGAAGCCGTAGCTGCTCTAGGGCCAGTTTCTTTTCTGCCAGCTGGAGTTCGCCGTCCAGCCGCAGTCGTGCGAGCTCTAGCTCGTGGCTCCGGACCCTCTCCCGCTCTCGTATTTCTTCTTCGGAGAGGCCGGTTTCTAGGCTCTTTCTTCCTCCGGTTGCCGGCGTCAGTGCGGTTGATGTGGTCTCAGTCAGGGGCAAGGGACCTTCTTCCTGGGAGGGGCCTGCCCCGGCCTCCAACCATGCCCTCAGAGCTTTCTGCATCTCCTCTTTGGTACCTAGGCCGGTGGTTGCAATGCCTTTGTCTTTGCAGAACTGTTTTAACTCTTTGTGCGTATATTCCTCCAGCCGTTCGGGCTGGAACTCCATTGTCGCGTTGTTTTCCTGGCTGCTCATGATGCTGTTCGTTTGGATGGGTAGCTAGTGGGTACTGGCTGGTACGTACTGCGTTCGGCTCGGATCCCGTCGCTGGCCACCAAATGTTGGAAGGCGTACCCCGAGGAGTCGGCGAGACCACCAAGGGGGGGGGGGCCCTCACACTGTACGAAGTAGCCGAGCGCTGCCGAGAAGTCTCCTGAGAGATCCTTCCCCTATCACGTACTAGCACAGTAACACCACCACACAGGACTCAAGGAGGTTGTCTTACGACAAGCAAATCTTTATCAGCAATCAAAAGGTTACGAGGTCAATATTTACACGAAGGGATCGAGGGATCCACCAAAAGTCTCAGTGTCTCTTTGGAAGGGTAGGGGTAGCGGGACAGTCTTTGGCAGGAGTGCGGTACGAGGGTACCTGGGGCCCAGTTCTTATCCTCAAGCTGGAGGACCTCCGGATCTCGGAGGGGTCGAGCCGCGACGGCGTCAGCAGGGCTCCGGCGTACAGTTCGTGGAGAGCCGCGATTCAATCAGCAGGGCTCTCAAGATGGTTTCTGCTCAGCTCGAGCCGCGACGTCGTCAGCAGGGCTCCGAGGGAGGTTTCAGCGAGGTTGGGCCGCGACAGCGTCAGCAGGGCTCCGATGTTCCAGGTGGTTCAAAGTGTTCACAAGAAGGAGCCGCGACGCAGTCAGCAGGGCTCGTGATGGTTCCGACAAGAGTTCTTCTCCGTAGGGTCAGCCGCGATTCAATCAGCAGGGCTCTCGACTCCGGGATACAACTGCCGATCTGTGGCGGGGTCGCCCCAGATATAGGTCTGGAGCCCTTTGATGTCCGGACCCAGGCGCCCGGGGGGGGGCGGAGAGGCCGGGTGGAGGTGGCCAGACACCCAGCAGGAGAGGCGCCAGGCCCAAGGGAGTTGCAGGGCGATCACACCTCGAGAGGGGAGGACAGTTGGGGGTCCCATCGATACTGTCCTCCGCCGGGGGCGATGAATGGTTCCTGCGGCACCTCCTGGCCAGTTCGTGGTGCCTCGATGTCGGGGCTTCGCTGGGGTCGAGGCCGGGTTGAGCGGGGTCGCGCTGGCTGGTGCACAGAGTCACGTGGATGCCAACAAGATGGCGGAGCCACGAGGGGTATGCGACCTCGTGCAGCTCAGGATGAAGGGCCTCGGTGCAGTTCAGAAGGGTGGCCCGTGAAGGCCGGGGCGGGGAACGGGCACAATCCATGGGGTTAAGGACCACGCCACGAGGCCGGGTCCAACAGGCGTCCCCCCCAGCCGAAGGCATGGAGAGTCACCCATCTCCTTGGGGATTCTCCTCGTCAAGGCGGAAGAAGCGGGACAGGCCGTCGGCGTTGGCGTGGTCATTGCCGGGCCGGTGTTCGACGTCAAAGTCCATCCCTGGTAGCGAGATGGACCACCGCAGCAGCTTGGGGTTCTCGCCCCGCATTTGCATTAACCACCGCAGGGGCCGGTGGTCGGTCTGGACCCGGAAGTGGGTACCAAAGAGGTAGGGCCGGAGCTTCTTGAGGGCCCACACTACAGCGAAGGCCTCACGCTCAATGGTGCTCCATCGTTGCTCTCGGGGCAGTAGTCGTCGGCTGATGAAGGCCACTGGTCGGTCGAGCCCCTTTTCATCGGCTTGGGATAGGACGGCCCCGATCCCATACTCGGAGGCGTCCGTCTGCACCACGAACTCCTTATTGTAGTCAGGGGCCTGCAGCACCGGGGCAGTACACATGGCTGTCTTTAGGGTGTCGAAGGCTGCTTGGCAGCGGGGTGTCCAGTGCACCTTCTTGGGCTGCTTTTTGGACGTTAACTCTGTGAGGGGGCCAACAATGCTCCCATAGTCCCGGATAAACCGCCGGTAGTATCCGGTGAGGCCCAGGAAGGCCCGGACAGCGGTCTGGGTAGTGGGGGTTCCCAGGCCTGGATGGCATCTATTTTCGCTTGGAGGGGGGCCACCTGCCCGCTCCCCACTTGATGGCCCAGGTAGGTCACGGATCCGTGGCCGATTTGGCATTTGCTGGCCTTGATTGTGAGCCCGGCCCGCAGGAGGGCGGCCAGGACGGCTTTAATGTGAAGGAGGTGCTCTGCCCAGTGGTTGCTGTACACGGCAATGTCATCGAGGTAGGCCGCGCTGAAGGCCTCAAGCCCGGCCAAAACCTTGTTCACCAGTCTTTGGAAGGTGGCCGGGGCGTTCTTCATTCCGAAGGGCATCACCCGAAAGTGGTAATGCCCATCCGGGGTCGAAAAGGCGGATCTTTCTTGGGCGCCGGGGGTGAGCTGGATTTGCCAGTACCCGGCGGTGAGGTCCAGCGTGCTCAAGTAGCAAGCGGCCCCTAGGCGGTCGATGAGTTCGTCGGCCCGGGGTATCGGGTGGGCGTCTGTCTTGGTTACTGCATTCAGGGCTCGGTAGTCCACGCAGAATCGCAACTCTGGGGGGTGGCCGGGAGCTGCGGCCTTGGGCACCAGGACGACAGGGCTGGCCCACGGGCTGTCGGAGGGTTCGATGACCCCCAGGGCCAGCATCTTCGTTACTTCGGCCTGGATGCAGGCCCGCACTCGGTCGGGTACCCGGTAGGCTCTGTGTCGCACGGGGGGGCTCTCCCCGGTGTCGACGTCGTGGACGCACCAGTGGGTCACCCCCGGGGTGAGGGAGAAGAGGGCTGCGTAGTCCCGCAGCAATTGCTGGCAGTCGTTGCGCTGTTCCGGAGTCAGGGAAGAGGCGAGTTGGACACCTTCGATCGATCCATCATGGATGTTGGACTACAAGAGGTCGGGCAGGGGCTCGGAGTCGTCCTCGCCCCCCTCGTCGGTCGCCAGCAGCAGGCTCAGTTCGGTCCGGGCAAAGTGGGGTTTTAGCCTGTTAGCATGTAGGACCCGGAGGGGGTTCCGGGGGGACTCCAGGTCGACCAGGTAGGTGACGGGACTTTTCTTCTCCACTACCTTGAAGGGCCCGGTCCACTTGTCCTGGAGGGCGCCGGGTTCGACCGGGGCCATGACCCATACTTTCTGACCTGGCTCGAATTCTATGGTAGAGGAGTTCCGATCGTACCACCGCTTCATGTCCTCCTGGCTGGCCTCGAGGTTGGCTTCGGGCCATGGCTCGGAACTTGCGGGTCTGGTTTCGGAGAGTCAGGAGGTATCGGTAGACGTCAGGAGGGGCGCCTTGGGGCTTCATCTCCCAGCCCTCCTTGACCAGGCTGAGCGGTCCGCGGACCGGGTGTCCATACAATAGTTCAAACGGGCTGAACCCCAGGGACTTCTGCGGGACCTCCCGATAGGCAACCAGGAGGCACGGCAGCAGGACATCCCACCTCCGCCTGAGGGGCTCTTCCAGGCCCTGGATCATTCCTTTTAATGTTCTGTTGAACCGCTCAACCAGTCCGTTCCCCTGAGGGTGATAGGGGGTCGTGAACTTGTATGTGACCCCGCACTGCTGCCACAGGGACCGCATGTACCTGGAGATAAAGTTTGTGCCGCGGTCGCTCACCACTTCGCGGGGAAATCCCACTCGGGAGAAGATCCCCATTAAGGCCCGGCCTACCACGGGGGCCGTTATAGTTCTTAGCGGGACCGCCTCCGGGTACCTGGTGGCATGGTCCACGAGGACCAGGATGAAGCGGTGGCCCAGGGCGGTTTGGGGGTCCAGGGGCCCCACAATATCGATTCCGACCCGTTCGAACGGGGTGCTGACGGCTGGAAAGGGCTGGAGGGGGGCCATGACCCGACCCCCCGTCTTCCCGCTGGCTTGGCAGGTCTGGCAGGACCGGCAGTGGTTGTCCACGTCTCTCCGCATCCGGGGCCAGTAGAAGTGGGTCACCAGACGACTGTACGTTTTGTCTTGCCCCAAGTGTCCGGCGAGGGGCACATCATGTGCCAGGTTGAGCAGGAACTCCCGGAAGCGGAGGGGGACCACCAGCACTCGGCTGGCCCCGAGTTCTGCCACTTTTTGCTCACTGTAAAGCAGGCCCTCGGCCCAGTAGACCCAGTGGGTGCCGGTCTGGTCCCCGTTGGTTTGGGCGGACGCTTGTTGGCGGACCCCTTCGAGAGTGGCGCAGGACTGCTGCTCTTGTTGGAACTGCTCCCGGGTGGGGCCCCCTTCGTGTCGCCATTGTGTCAGCTCTGGTAGGGCGCTCGGTGAAGCCATCTCTTCGGGGGAGGATTCGCTAGGTCCAGGGTCGGTGTCCGCCTCCTCCTCGCTGCTGGTGGGAGGGGGTGTGAGCCCCTCGGCCTGGGCGGCCCCGGAGGCCGAGGATGAGCGGGGGGCCCGGGCGGTCATGGACCGGGTGATGGCGCAGGCCCAGTCAGCCAGTCCCAACATTCGGAGGTGCTCTCGTCGCTCTACTTGAGCCCAGGGGGAACTCTCCAAGTCGTTCCCCAGGAGGCAGTCGACAGGGGCGTCGTCGCGCACCGTCACCTTCAGCAGGCCCGTCACCCCTCCCCACTCGAAGGGGACCAGGGCCATCTGGCACAGGCTTTCAATGTTGTCGGCCGTCCGGACGGGGCACAGTACATTCGGTAGAATCTGTTCAGGGGTCACCAGGTGGCAGCGGACAGCGGTGATACTGGCGCCGGTGTCACGAAGGGCTTCGGTCCGTTGTCCATTGACCGTGACCTGCTGCCGGTACTTCTGGGTGTTGCTTGGGATGGGGGTGCAGGGTACCATTTCTCGGCTACCCAGGCAGACCAGGGACATGGCTGCCGGCTCCCACTCAGTGGTCCCTCGGTCGAGGGCCTCCTCTTCCTCTTCTCCTTCTCCCAGGGCGGCGGCCGCCAGCTGTCGGGGCGGGGGCCCGCCGGCCCCGTTTCTTCGGTTCAGGGGGCAGACCGGATCTCTGGCATAGTGTCCGGTTTGTTGGCAGCCGTAGCAGGTCACTGGTGGCCGTGGTCCGGGTCGGGCCGGGGCCGCCCCCCTTCGGGCTAGGCTCGGGGAGAGTTGTTGCTGCGGTGGCCCTTGAGGGGGGCTCCTGGGGGCCCCGGCGGGAGGGTCTCGGTTCCTGTTCGGCCACCCGATGAGAGGTCATGGCCACCTCGTAGGCCTTGAACCATTGTTGGATGTCGTCATTCTTGTAATACTCCTTGACGACCTCTTTCGGGATATGTACCTTGGTCTCGGGAGGCGGTAGAGTGTCTCTAGTACTGGGGGTGTTGGTCCCCCCGTTCTTGGCCTTGATCTCGAGCTCATGATGCTGTTCGTTTGGATGGGTAGCTAGTGGGTACTGGCTGGTACGTACTGCGTTCGGCTCGGATCCCGTCGCTGGCCACCAAATGTTGGAAGGCGTACCCCGAGGAGTCGGCGAGACCACCAAGGGGGGGGGCCCTCACACTGTACGAAGTAGCCGAGCGCTGCCGAGAAGTCTCCTGAGAGATCCTTCCCCTATCACGAACTAGCACAGTAACACCACCACACAGGACTCAAGGAGGTTGTCTTACGACAAGCAAATCTTTATCAGCAATCAAAAGGTTACGAGGTCAATATTTACACGAAGGGATCGAGGGATCCACCAAAAGTCTCAGTGTCTCTTTGGAAGGGTAGGGGTAGCGGGACAGTCTTTGGCAGGAGTGCGGTACGAGGGTACCTGGGGCCCAGTTCTTATCCTCAAGCTGGAGGACCTCCGGATCTCGGAGGGGTCGAGCCGCGACGGCGTCAGCAGGGCTCCGGCGTACAGTTCGTGGAGAGCCGCGATTCAATCAGCAGGGCTCTCAAGATGGTTTCTGCTCAGCTCGAGCCGCGACGTCGTCAGCAGGGCTCCGAGGGAGGTTTCAGCGAGGTTGGGCCGCGTCAGCGTCAGCAGGGCTCCGATGTTCCAGGTGGTTCAAAGTGTTCACAAGAAGGAGCCGCGACGCAGTCAGCAGGGCTCGTGATGGTTCCGACAAGAGTTCTTCTCCGTAGGGTCAGCCGCGATTCAATCAGCAGGGCTCTCGACTCCGGGATACAACTGCCGATCTGTGGCGGGGTCGCCCCAGATATAGGTCTGGAGCCCTTTGATGTCCGGACCCAGGCGCCCGGGGGGGGCGGAGAGGCCGGGTGGAGGTGGCCAGACGCCCAGCTGGAGAGGCGCCAGGCCCAAGGGAGTTGCAGGGCGATCACACCTCGAGAGGGGAGGACAGTTGGGGGTCCCATCGATACTTTCGTCCGCCGGGGGCGATGAATGGTTCCTGCGGCACCCCCTGGCCAGTTCGTGGTGCCTCGATGTCGGGGCTTCGCTGGGGTCGAGGTCGGGTTGAGCGGGGTCGCGCTGGCTGGTGCACAGAGTCACGTGGATGCCAACAAGATGGCGGAGCCACGAGGGGTATGCGACCTCGTGCAGCTCAGGATGAAGGGCCTCGGTGCAGTTCAGAAGGGTGGCCCGTGAAGGCCGGGGCGGGGAACGGGCACAATCCATGGGGTTAAGGACCACGCCACGAGGCCGGGTCCAACAGACCCCTTTGCCTCCCACAGGGGGGGGGCATCATGTTGGGGGGAAGGACCAGGCACCGCAGGGACAGGAGGGGCAAGGGAAGGTGTTGTGGGTGCAGGGACGGACGACTCCAACACAGGGGGTGGGGCAGCGCCAAAGGTGGATTCGAGCACGGCGCTGCACACTACTGCCAGGTCGCCCAGCGTCTCCCCTGCTCCCGAAGGAACCACAGGCCCCAAGGATTGGGGGGGGTGTTGGAGGGATGGGTCGCAGCGCTACTGGGGGGGGTGTGGACAGGGGGGGACTCAACTCCCCTGCCGGTGTCCTGCCTCCACCGCTTGCGGGGTGGTGTCACACTGGGGCTGATGGACAGACTGGGCAGGACTGACCCTGTGTCCGACTCTTGGCCAGGAGAGCTGAGGGGAGTGGATTTGGAGGGTGGTGGTCGTGAGGAATGTGGACTCCCACTCTGGCTGCGTGTCTTCCGTTTCCCCCCAGACCCAGTGGGTGTGCCTACTTCACCCTGTGTGTGCGTGCCAGGAGGTGTGCGCTGTGCCTTCCCTGCTGGTGTGGTGCCTGTGTCTGGTGGGGTGTGTGCATGCTGACGTCTGGGTGTACGTGGGACAGGCATGGGAGTGGGAAGTGTGGATGGGGCATGGGTAGGGGGTGGGACGAAGTGCTGCAGGAGATCCACTGCTGCAGTCAGTGTCGAGTCAATAGACCGCAGCAAGTTGCGTTGGTCAGCCTGCGATGCTGAAATGCCCTCCAAGTATGCCTTCATGTTGTTGAGCACTCTGCTGTGGCCATGGAGGACATTAAGCATCGCAGCCTGACCAACCTGCAACTGCCACAGGATGTCCACAGACTCGGCATTGGCGGCAGCAGTGGAGACAGGGGCAGGGGGTGCGGTGCCTGGCAGGAAGGAGACACGAGGTGACCTAGCACACCAGGAAGGGACACGAGCAAGTGGGAGGCCGGTGATGGCAATGGAGGGGGCGGGGAGAGATGTTGTGCTGCTGTCAGCTGGTGGAGATGCCTCCGCCCCCTCGGAGAGCTCAGCCTCGGACCCGTCAGCTTCATATTCTGTGGTGGCAGTGGACAGGTCCTCCGGCTCACTCCGCTCGGCCTCAGTTCTACTCGATGTGCCAGCTAAGATGTCACTGCTGGCACTGGTGCCCGGTCCCTCCGCACGGTCCATGCCGGTGTCTCCATCCGTGTCCCCCGACGATGCTGTGGGCAAGGTGAATAAACAGGAATTAATCAGACACCTGTATACATATGTCACATGAGTCAAATCTACATAGGTTACAGTGCATAGCCTGAAATGAGAGATGAGTAACATCTACAATACAAGGTACATATATAGGCCCTGCAACACACAGTTGGTTCACCCACCATGCCACTGAGAAACTATGGAGAGCATGACACATTAGCAAATGACATGATATGGATTTGGACAGAGGAGCCAGGCTCTGGGGCCAATCCAGCACTGCATCTGCACCACACAGCGTTGCCGTAACTAGGGATGAGCATGGACCATCTCCATGAACTTTAGGCACATGCTGCAAAGGTAATACTTAATAACATGCCCAACATGAATGGGATACTGCACCTTGAATGTATGTCCAGACAAACATCACACACTGGCCAGACCGAGCAATGAGATTTCAGGTGTCGACATGTAGGCCTTGCCCGCACCAACCACCCCCTACATGCGACAATTTGATGACACACAGGAGGCACTTGCATCTCTTAGTCTGGGAGAAATACACATGGGCTGCCAGAAACCCATATTGGACCCAAAATACCCCATGTGCGCCTGTACAACGATCTCATTTACAAATGGCCATCGTCAGATAATTGTAACAAGACACACAGGCACTGGCCACCGTGAGTATGGACGAGGAAAATTAGGTCAGGCTGTACAGTGGACACATGTAGAACACGTTACGTAAATATACATGGTGCCAGGGGACAATGGCACAGAGCACCTCCTAGGCTGTAGACACTGAGAGTGTCCACATATTGTGATGACACACATGATACCTAGCAAAACATGCCCCATGGGACAGTAGTGGCCACAATATTCCATGGTCCTGAATGGTAATGACTGCAACACAGGCCACCATCCCTGCACTCTGCGTATCGCACACTCATGCACATCATGTCACAGGCCACAACATAGGACATGCTTGCTGTAAGGCATTACACTTCAGAGACATACTCCTATGTCTGGACTCAGCATCAGTGCCAATTGACATGGACCCCACAAGTACTGACCTGGACAGGGCACAGGCAAGGTCCCAAAACCTGTTACACACCACCCCCACACATGATGCTGCAAGCATTGGTCACGTGGATAAACTGCCAGCCCAGATGACCTTGTGAAAGAGTGACTACACACAGACCAGGGAACACATGGCAAGGAGGGGAAGGGAGGAAGGACCGCCCCGCTATACTGTGGATAACAGGACCTGCACCGCACATGTAAACACTGGCAGTGTATCCATGCAACTGCGCACTTACAAATGCTGGTGACACACAACAAACACACATGTACCTACCCCCTTCCTGCTGCTGCTTCTCCCGTAAGCGCCTGTCCATGTCTGGAAAGACCACCGCCAGCACACGCTTGTGGATGTGGGTCAGACGGCGATGCCCATGGTTCTTAGGGCCCACAGGTGAGTCCCCCAGCAGGACCCGTGCGATCCTCCGCGTCCAGCACCGGATATCCTGCCAGCGTTTTCTCACCTGGGCCAGGCGCCGCTTGCGACCCTCCGTCCTCCTTACGGCACTGACGGCGTCCCTCCAGATCTGCTCCTTGGCAGAGGCGCCTACCTGTGGGGTTGAAAAAGTGAGACAACATCAATACACCTGCCACATGTCACAGAGACACACATTAGAACTATTCATCTGGTTTCAACAAGGCATAGTATGCAGCCAAAGCATTGCACCTTTGTCATAGGGACTTTTTTCTCTGTGTAAGGGCAAATGCACCACGTGCCATAGAAAGTACACAGGTGGCATGAGGGGAACGACACAATACATGATCCAGACTCACACTGGGCATCAGAAGGCACACCAGGATTATGTGCAGCACCTCAAAGCAGTCACATGCCACAGGCCACTGACGCTACCTCAGCAGAGTACACAGACACACACAGGCACAGGACATACACCTGCCATTGCCAAATGCAGCTACAAACCTCACTCTGCACATGTGCCACTAGACCGGGGGGGCTCACAGGTGTGGGGCTGGCTCTGCACGTCAGACACACAGCACTGCTCCCTGCTCGCATCAGATGGGCAGGGTATATCCATCCCTCATGCAGCTGGGGTGCTACACTCCACATATGCACCCACCCACATGAGAGGGGACTTACACACACACCGTTGTCCAGGGTACGCCCACATCATGTGGACACTCTCAGCCAGGTACACTGAACAAACACACATCTGTGGGTACAGTCACCTGTCACACTGGGGTGACCACAGAATCACATGAGGACTGTAGCAGCAACATTCCCAGGAGGATTAGACAGGCAGAATGTGGCATGCACCATGCAGTGATTGTCACAGTAAACACAATGCAAGTGAGGACGGCAGACATGCACCACAGCATGCTCTTGCTGGGATCCATCAGGCATTCCCCCCCCCGGGACCCACTCTACAGTACAATGCATGTGTGTCACACCTGGACACGATGCCAGAAGTCCCAGTCACAAAAAAGGGACACAGTCTGTGCTAGTGGACTCTGCACTCACCTGAAACCCTGGTCGCCCATACAGCATGGGGTACTGTGGGAGGATCACATCCAGCAATGCCAGATTCTCCTCCAGGGTGAAAGGCTGGGCCCTCTCCACAGACCTTGACATGGTGCCAGGGAATCACGAGCAGCAGCAGTGTTGTAGAATCAAAAGATGTGCAGGCAAGTAATCTCTCATGGGACCTGGCTGCCTTATATCTGCCTTGCTGGCCTGTTTCATGCACAGGAGTACAGAGTGATTGGTCACTCACATTTGCATCCTATGTTTCCTCCAATCCCTTTAAACCTAGCACAGTCAGTGGCTTTGTTTTCTTTTTTCACTTGAGCATGATGTCAACTCCACAACCACTTTGCAACAAAGTAGAATCTTTCAAACCGACTTCTGCTGGGCACCTGATGGACAAAATTCAAACTTTTAACTTGGTCTCCATGACAACCAGCATGCATGTAGGGCTTTATACTTGTCCCTCATGTGTCCCCTATGTAATTTAGACATTCACACACAGGTACGGTGCGTTCCGGGGCCCTAGGGCACACCAAATGCATAGAAACGGGCTGTACAGGCGTGTGTATGGTCCGTATCACTATGGGTACGCATACGCGAGCACACCCATAGTGATAGTGAGCGTACACGCGTGTGTATGGTCCGTATCACAATGGGTACGCATACGTGAGCACACCCATAGTGATAGTGAGCGTACACGCGTGTGTACGGTCCGTATCACAATGGGTACGCATACGCGAGCACACCCATAGTGATAGTGAGCGTACACGCGTGTGTACGGTCCGTATCACAATGGGTACGCATACGTGAGCACACCCATAGTGATAGTGAACGTACACGTGTGTGTACGGTCCGTATCACAATGGGTACGCATACGCGAGCACACCCATAGTGATAGTGAGAGTACACGCGTGTGTACGGTCCGTATCACAATGGGTACGCATACGCGAGCACACCCATAGTGATACGGAGCGTACACACGCGTGTACGCTCACTATCACTATGGGTGTGCTCGCGTATGCGTACCCATTGTGATACGGACCGTACACACGCGTGTATGCTCACTATCACTTTGGGTGTGCTCGCGTATGCGTACCCATAGTGATACGGACCGTACACACGCGTGTACGCTCACTATCACTATGGGTGTGCTCGCGTATGCGTACCCATTGTGATACGGACCGTACACACGCGTGTACGCTCACTATCACTATGGGTAGGCCTACGGCAGCACTCCCATAGTGATAGGGAATGTACACACGCCCTCAGAGCGAATGTACGGTGCCTTTCACACATGACAGTGGTGACAGGCAGCACACAGAAAGGAATAGGGCTGACATACTTGTCCATGGATGTACATCAAGGCATTGTCTGGGCAGTAATACATGTGTGGGGCACAGGTGTGAAAGGCTGTGATGTGGCACATTACTCCTGAGTTGTGAAGGCAATAGATGTATGATGAGATGTGTACAGATGTTATGTGTGATGGTGCACTATGTGCCAGACATGCCCTTCACTTCTTTGACATGTGTGCATGTCGTACAGAACACTTGAGATGAGCGTCACTGGCATGGCACAGTCAACAACACATGCAAGTGTCCCCTGATGGCCGCTACAGGGGTTACCACACCTGACATGTGACTACCCACGTTGCACGATGTGACTATGTCCCGTATGTGTGGTGTGTTCCCATTAGCTTGATGTTGGTGTTCCCTCAAATGCATCTGCAGTTGCTGCAACCAACATGTGTCTGTGTGTAGATGGCCATGGCACACTGTTACGCACACCAGGCCACATGTGGTATCAGATGTAAGGTGTGTGCATGGGACACGGAGTAGCGTAACAAGGACCTGTCTGCATCCTCTCAATGTATGTGTGGTCAGTCATGACATGTACACCTTCATGGCAAGGTGTGTGGGCTGTCCTAGTGTAATGTCATGTGACCTGTGGCTCTAGTGTTCCGCTACCTGTCTCTGCAATCAACATCCTACTTCTGCTGATATGTTTATGTATGTCACTCCTGTATTGCGTCTGGCTGTTCACTTACACTGGGACACAGCTAGTCCCATGCCATGGGATGTGGAGGTTCACAATCTCCGTGTGTAGCTGGGTCTTGGTAGGAGTGTCACCTGGCAGCCATACGTGCCCAGGGCATGTAGCACATACCTGACTCCGTATGTAGCATATGTGTATTGACAGATTAACATGTGCTCAGTACATATAAATTGTTGTTGTAGTGCACTCACTCTTCCTTGTCACTTCCAAATTACTGCAGAGCGCCGCCTCTTCCCCGACCACTTCCGGACTTGGCTGACATGCGGGAGAATGACTGTATACGCTGCTACCGCTTCCCCCAACCGTTGATTGAGGAGTTGACCGCAAGGCTGGCACCACACCTGCAACCGCTGCACAGGTATCCTACGGCACTGACACCCAAGCTGAAGGTAATGGCAGCCCTACATTTTCTGGCCACGGGTACCTTTCAATAAACCATAGCTTATGTTGGTGGCATGTCCCAGAGCATGTTCAGCCGTGTGCTGCATGATTTTTTAGAGGTCATGTTGCTTCACCTGGATGAGTTCATCCATTTCCCGACTCCTGAACAGTTGACAGGTGTCAAGCGTGGATTCTATGCCCTGGGAGGGATGCCCCATGTCATTGGGTCCATAGATGGGACACATGTGGCTTTGGTACCACCACAGGCCCAGGAGGTAGCGTACAGGAATCGCAAGCACTACCACTCCATCAATGCCCTTGTGGTGTGTCTGTCCAACATGGTGATTTCACATGTCTGTGCTCGTTTTCCAGGATCAGCACATGATGCCTACATCATGAGGCGTAGCAGGGTGCCTGAAATGATGACGCAGCTGCGCAACGAACGAGCATGTGTTGTTGGTGGGTACACTCTGTCTGTCCTGTATTTTGCGTAGACTTCCAGCCCGACCACTTCTCCTGTCTTACTTATGTCCATGTGGTTTACATGAAGGGGACGTTGGCTATCCCAACATGCCATGGCTGATCACACCTCTCCGCAACCCCAGCACGCCGGCCCAGCTCCGCTACAACACCGCCCATGGCCGGACAAGGCGAGTGATAGAGAGGACATTTGGCCTCCTGAAGAGCCGATTCAGGTGCCTACACAAGACCGGCGGCGCCCTCCCATATGCCCCGGCGATGGTCTGCAAAATCTTCATGGTCTGCTGCATGCTGCACAACATGGCAGTTGAGAAAGCTGTGCCACTCATCCTGGATCAAGATGATCAGGACCATCCACCCGTGGAGGACGAAGGGCTTGGCAATGGGGCTAGTGATGTGGAGGAAGTGGTTCCGCAAGAGGACATCCGGAGTCGGCTCATACGCGAATTCTTTGCTTAGTGGTGAGTACCAGTGTCTGAGTGTGCACGCATTGGTCCTTGTGTGGCATGTGTTGCAATGTGTGTGTCCATCTGCATGTATGCCACGTGAGTCAGAGGTGTGTGTGGATGTGTCACTCGAGTGATAGTGCCAGTGATGAGTGTCTTTCCACAGTCATAATTGTGACCTAGCATGTTGTCATCCTTACATGTGTCGAGTACATGCACATGCAAGAGGATGTACTATTTGTGGCTGACTTCTTGTGTGTCTCTCATCCCCAGGTACTTGTGCATGCCGTCTGCTGGTTGCATTGTTGTGGCACTGCTATTCCTCATGGACACGTCACCGTGTGCTGACTCAGTGTTACACGCACGGACAAGTTTGGACGTCTCCTTAGGGTAAGGGATGCATCAGAGGTGTATTGGGTGTGGCAGTTGTTTACGATGTGTGCAAACTGCCCCTGTCGATGTTTGGTTCCTCAGCAGACATGTCGCATCACCATGGGACACATGACATGTAGCTGGATACACCTGAATACATGGTCAGACTTGTTGACAGTCATCTGTATTGGGATAGTGGATTGTGATGATGGCATCAATGTGTGTAACACTGCCCTCAGACACATATGGTTTGCATTGGCTTGACATGGTGTGGGACTTCCACATCAGAGGATCAATGGTGTATGGCAGCCTCTCCGTGAGCAGCAGGGGGTGTTTAGCTGTTACCCGACACTTGTGTGCCAGTTCCATGGATATCAAGCATTTGTGGGGCAGAAGGGGGGTGCCAGTGTTGGACCCACATGTTACTCCACATGACCTGTGTATGTGTACTCCGAGTTGCCTCTGCATTCCGGAATACATGATTAATAAAGGTGTCCCCATGCCTCCAAGGTGCCTCTTCTCAGTCAATGCTGGTGTGTTGCCACGGTGCATACGGCATGTCTGGCATGGTTTTCAGTGATAGTGGCTATGTGTCTATGTGTAGAGTGGCAAGATGCAAGCTGTTTGTCTGGGATTAGACTCTGTATTGTGCATGATGTCCATGACTGTGTGGGTATTGTGACATGTGCCATCCCCATGCATCCAACGTTGGCCAGGCCACCATTCTCTGCATCCACCTGACTCAAGCTTGCAGGACATGGTTCTGCCACCTGTCTACACATACCTGGGTGCCCCCCCAGGACACTCCACATGATCCCTGACCTCTGCGCATGACTGTTGCTGTACTCAATATGTCTGTCGGCACGGTTGTGCGGCCACCCCCTCAGCTGGTTGGGCCCATCACGGGTGTGTATGGTGCTCTATGTCTGTCTTGCCTAATACATTGTGACCCATGTGTGTCCTGTGCCAGACTCAGGCCCCAGGGTATGGATGGTTGAAGTCATATGAGAACTCAGGCATGGTTAGACTTTACAAGACACATGTAAGGTAATAATGCAAAATGTAGGCATCATCTCTTGATCGTGTAAGTTTTTATTTGTGTTGGGGTACATGTTGGGGGGCGGGGGGGTATGACAAGAGGGGCTTTCCGGGTGTGTGGAATCCAAAGTTCACTGGTGGAGTTGCTATCCTTGCCATTGGAAATCATCAGAGTCCATGCCACAGTCTTTGTCAACATTGGTCAGACAGTGACCAGCAAGTCCATGTGGCAGAGAATGTCATTTGCTGATGTGCTGCTGTTGGGCCAGTGGGCCAGGTGCCAGGCCAGGTGTCCTGGGAGATGGTGCTGTTGCGCCGACCCTCACGGTCTTTTCCGTGGACGACCCGCCCTCCTGCGGGAACCCTCAGAAGCAGGCCGTGACGATGTTTGGGATGCTCCGTCGGATATATCCTCCTCCTCCTGATCCCTCCCTGTGGGTGGTGATGTTCTTGGCCTGGTGGCACAGGGAGGGTTGCCCATGTTGTCGGCTATCCGGCGGAGTGAACGGTTAATTCCCGTGAGCACCGTCACGAGCTCAGCCTGTCTGTCCTCCATCCGTCCTTGGTGTCGCTGTTGACAGGCATGTTGCTCCACATGTTGCTGGGCCTGCTGGGTCTTGATCTCCTCGAGGGTCCCTTCATCTCGTTGAGGGTGGACACAACCTGGCTCATGCCCGTGGTGTCCTGCCGGTATGTGTCCAGGATGTTTCTTACATGGGAATATACCGGTTCCGCAGCCAACTGGTCAGGCTCGTCCTCCACTCCCACCACCCCTGCCCACTTGCACCTGGCCTGCCCTTGTGGGCACATCGGGTCTCCGGGACCCCTGAGGGGTGGCATTTGCGTTGTCGCCTGCCTCCTCCTGGGTGCCCGGTACACCGTGTTCCTCCTGGTCAGCCTGGCTGCGTTGTGGTGGTGGGGCAGGGATCCTGGGTGTCTCCTGGGATGTGGCAGGAGTGGGGGTGGTAGTTGGCCCAGTTGTACCTGACGCAGGTGCTGCAGGTGGTTGGACACCAGAGGGGCCAGGTTGGTCGGGGTCGTCCACAGAGTGGTGAGAGTCGTCGCTGCCGGTGGGATCGTCATGCCGCAGAGCCGGGTCCTGTGAGTCTTCCCCCCCAGTGTTGGGGGGTGATCCACGACGTTGACCTGTGTGTGAGAGAGACAATGTTATTTTTGTTCCATGCAACATCCATGTTTCATTAGTTTCAAAGTTGGCACATTTCCTCTGGGTATTTGGATATGTTTTGCATTCCACTCACAGTGCACTTGTGCATGGGTATGTCACTTGGCCACAGCTTTTGAGACTTTACCTATGTGTGACACAGTCTTACTTGCTGCGTCAATTGTGACTGCAGTCAGCAGTGGAGTGAGCAGGTGTGGCGAGCCATGCATTGGCGCCTTCCGTCTTGCACTGTACGTGGGCACATGGAGTTGTTCCACACACTTATATAATGCAGGTAGCTGGCGTTGAGCTCGTGCACAGGTTGAGACATGGCCCAGTGTTTTGCCATGGAGAAGAGAGGGGGATTCAGGCACTGGCCACATGCACGCAGTCCACCTGCTGACGAGCAGACATTCCCACACCACCCAAGGCTGAATTGGTCTCCCTGTGTATCCCTTTCTCACTCCCTCTCTGTCCCCCTCTCCCTCCCTCCCTGTGTCAGCCTCCTCCCTCTGTCAGTCTCCCTGTGTCTCCCTTCCTCTCTCTCCCCCTCTCCCTCCCTCTGTGTGTCACCCTCTGTCACCTCAGCCCAGCTTCCTAGGCACACACTTTTTGCAGATCTTTGAATGGCCCTTGGCTTGTTCATGTGAGTTTGTTTCTGATCTCCAGGCACCCATTGGGTGTAGTGTCTGTGTCTGCGCTGCTGCTGCTGTGGTGGTGTGTGCTGCCACTCTTTCACAGTGTTGGCTGTTCATTGGCTGCTGTCATGTGCAAAAAGTGCCTTCACCCCCATGTCTTCATGCAAGGCGTCCGCCATTTGCAGGCAAGTCTTTCCTGTGTGGGGACACACTGTTTGTCTGGCTGTGACCTAGGCCATATGGGCAGAGGGCATTCTTGTCTGCTTCTGAGTTGCACTATGTGATTTTTGAGGCCCACAGTCCCGCCATCCGGGTTACCGTGTCTTGTGTTGGTGTTTTCTGTGGCCTGTGACTTGGCATTGTCTAGCTGGGTGCATGGGGCATGGTGGCGCTAGTGGCATGTGCGTGTTTATGGAGTGTGGTTGAGTCATGCGATAGCTTTGGGGTGGTTGCGTGCATGATTGTGAGTTTGGTTGTGGATGACGTTCCCCCCATGTGAGGTGAGTTGTTTGTGTACTCACCAGGCTCTCGGAGTCCTTCTACTCCCTCCACTGCCACCACCGGCAGTATGGCTATCACCTTCTCCTCCCAGGGATGGTATTGTACGCGTCTGCGGGCCGGCCCTCCTCCTGTGATGTTGGCCTGGTTGTGGTCGTCGGTCATTTTGCGGCGGACCGTCCTCCGCAGATCGTACCACCTGGCTTGGCATTCATGCCTGGTCCTTCTGGTGGACGCAACAGCATTCACAGCATCGACAATCGTCTGCCACATGGCTGTTTTTTCAGAAATGCTGGTCTGTCTGACCAATGTTCCAAAGAGGTGTGGCTCGACTCTGAGGATTTCATCGACAAGGACCTCCAACTCTTGGCTAGTGAACTTTGGATTCTTGTTAGTGGGCATGGTGAGGGGTGTGGGTGTGGATGGTTGTGGGGGGTGTGGGTGTGGATGGTTGTGGGGGTGTGGGTGTGGATGGTTGTGGGTGTGTGGGTGTGGTTGTGCAGGTGTGTGTGTGAATGTGATGAGGGGGTATTTGTGAAGGTGGTTGTGTGAAGGTGTGCAGGTGTAAGGAGTAGTGGAGGTTGTAGTATGGTGCAGTTGTTTCTCTGTGTGGTCTGGCAGCAGTGGGTCTGTTGCAAAGGATCATGGTTTGTGTGTGTTGGGCCTTTTTATTGGTCCATATGTGGGTGTGGCTGTGTTTGAACTTTGGGTGGGTGTGTTATAAGGTGTGGTTGTGTTTTGGGCCTCTGTTTGGGAGTTTAGCAGTTGCAGGTCAGTGAATAGGTTGTATTTGTGCTTGTTGGACATGTTTTGTGGCTTTGTGCGATTTGAATGGAGTCTTCTTGTGTTGTTTTGCTTTGTCCTGGTTGTGTCCGTGTGTTTTTGGCGTCTGTACGGGGCGTACATCGGCCATTTGGTTGTACAGTGATGTCCTTGTCTCTGGCTTGGTACGACTCGTACATGCGCGATGTTGGTTGAGGGTGGTGGTGTTGGGGCCTGGGGTGCGCTCCGTACTTAGACTGGTGGGGGGTGTGTTCGCTCCGTACATACGCGGGTGGGGGTACGGTCCGTACATCCACTGTTGGGGTGCGCTCCATACATACGCGGGTGAGGGTACGGTCCGTACATCCACTGTTGGGGTGGGGGTACGCTCCATACATACCCGGGTGAGGGTACGGTCCGTACATCCACTGTTGGGGTGGGGGTACGCTCCATACATACGCGGGTGGGGGTACGGTCCGTACATCCACTGTTGGGGTGCGCTCCATACATACGCGGGTGTGGGTACGGTCCGTACATACACTGTTGGGGTGGGGGTACGCTCCATACATACGCGGGTGAGGGTACGGTCCGTACATACACTGTTGGGGTGGGGGTACGCTCCATACATACGCGGGTGAGGGTACGGTCCGTACATCCACTGTTGGGGTGGGGGTACGTTCCATACATACGCGGGTGGGGGTACGATCCGTACATCCACTGTTGGGGTGCGCTCCATACATACGCGGGTGTAGGTACGGTCCATACATACACTGTTGGGGTGGGGGTACGCTCCATACATACACGGGTGGCGGTACGGTCCGTACATCCACTGTTGTGGTGGGGGTACGCTCCATACATACGCGGGTGGGGGTACGGTCCGTACATACATGGGTGTATATACACGGGTGGGTGTACGGTCCATACGTACGGGGGTGTACATGCACGGGTGGGGGTTCGGCGTGTACATACGGGGGCTGGGGGGTGTTCGGCGCGTATGCGGGCACATGTCTCCATGGTTGCTATGGGAGTTCGGTGCGGACGGTGTTTTTTCCATACGGTTGTGACATCGGACGCACGGGATGGATCGTACTTGCGCGGTCGGACTTCACTTTTCACATTTGTATGGTAAACCGTCTGGGGACGTGTCGGACACATTTTCCGACCCGAGGACGTGTGGGGAATTATTCCCAATGTGATTCGTATGGACTTTTTCCCATGCGAATCGTACTTGGCAGTTTGTACGGCACTTGTACGATTCGTACGGTAAAAAGACCGGATACGAGTCGTACGGGGATATTTTTTCCAGGATCCTAATCGGCACATTTGTGTTCCCCTCCAGGCCACAGGACAAGTCCAGGATCTCAAATAGTCAGAGGCAGACCTATGCCTCTGCACCCACATTAGATTAGCGTGACACACGTGCCAAAAATAAAAAGTTAGGGTACCAGATACAAGCAGTCAGGCACAGAGGGCATAGGAAGACGCCTGATTATCATACAGTGGACATTCCAGTGCCAACAACATAGTTTGTAAACACCTTTCAAATATTATTTTTTAATTTGGCTATGTTGCTAAATTGTGAAATCCTGAAGAGGTCCATAACTAGTGCCAATATTCTTTGTGCCAAAGCCCTGATTTTCTAGGGTTTCAAGCACAGTGCCTAGAGGTAAATGCACATGTCGTGCTGGTCTGCCCAAGAGATGATTCAGGTTGAGCTGCTAAATTCTTCATTTCCTCTCAAGGCTTCCAGGCACCTGATTTACAGTAATAGACCAGTTCTCATAACTCAAATTAAAGATATCCTAATTGTCATAGGTATAAGTAAGGGAGTAGGTGGACCTACACTGAAATCTCTCTGCAGTTAGTCATAAATAATGGTTACAAAATAAAGATTTAGTAAGTTATATGTAAAAGAAATATTTCATTTGATGAATATTTGCAGAGTAGACCTCAAAACGTCCCTAAAGAAGGTTAACCATGTAATAAAAAATACAAACTGCTATCCTGCAGGTACTTGGCAAGAAAGAAAGACTGAGGCTGGCAAGGGTTGGCAAATGGAAATCCTCAGCTTTGGTGATTGCAGAACCTTTGGCAATTATTTAACAGTAGTTCAAACCACACTTTCATAGCAGAGAATTTAAAGGGATTTGTCTTACTTGTCTTCATATCTTGGGTTTCATTCGGTCCTTGCAAGCTTATCTACCTGAAAGAAATGCTGTGATTAATCAAATCTCTAACTTTCTCTTACTATCTGAAACAAGAAAGGAATTCTAACACCCTTGTCTTTTGCATGACACCTTCTCCCCTACTGGTGTTGCCTTGTTTTAATGGATCTAGAGGCTTCAAATTCTGCACCCATCCTGTACCTGTGGGAAACATAGTTGTTTTCACTTTGTGAGGATAAAATCTGGTCTCCTTTGTAATTCCCAAAGAGAGCAATTTTACACTCTGCAATATTTTCAGAGAGTGTCACTAAGCAAGACCCTTTAGTTTAACCAAAATACAGTAACAAAGCAACACTAACTGGGCTTTCGGTATGCACCTTTAAAACTCCCAATTAGACCTTCACTATCCTAGCTGGATACATTTACTGCTAGTATCTAGTTGCAGGTGAATAGATAGCTGCAGCCTACTGACAGTCTTATGTCTACTCTACAGTATCACAGAGAATTCAGCGGAAGAATCAGTATGCAGATGATATACCATTCTGTCTTGTGTGTCCACATTCGAAACATTTTCATGCTTCATGCCAAGCTACTGGAAAGCCACATAAACAGGTCATTGGCATAGTTCTTGGAAACAAACCATTGTCTCCACTCCACTCAGATGGGATTTTGTGCACAGCACTGAATCGGCTCTTCTAACTGTTGTAGAGGAACTTAAAATGTTGTTAGACCGGGGAAGCTCAGCAGCTTTACTGCTCCTGGACCTGAGTGCTGCCTTCGACACGGTGGACCACCCCATTCTGCGAAGCAGATTCTCGGCCATCGGTGTCCAAGGCTTCGTCCAAGGCTTCATCCAAGGCTTCATTTTTGGAGGGGAGAACTTTCCAAGCTATGGAAAGCAACATCTTCTCCAACGCGATGCCCCTAACGTGTGGGGTGCCGCAGGGCTCCTCGCTGAGACCCACACTGTTCAAGGTTTATATGGAGCCATTATCACGGACTGCCAAAGAATTTGATATCTCCATGACATCCTATGCTGAAAATACGCAGCTGGTGATTTCCTTAGGCCCTAGAACCAACGGGAATTCCGCCAGGTTATCTCCCTGTATGGAGAAAGTTATGGAATGGATGACTAACAGCTGCCTAAAACTAAACGGGGACAAAACAGAGCTTATGGTCCTCGGGATTAAGACAATTCCCAGGCCGTCAATAAGCTGGCCCAACTGCCTGGGCAGCCCACCCACGCCGAAAGACTCCATCAAAAACCTGGGCTTCTGGCTCGAAAAGGATCTATCAATGATGACTCAAGCTAAGAAAGTAGTAAGCACCTGTTTTGGACTACTTAGAACACTCCGCAAAATACTGTATTGAATTACCATACAGCTCAGAAAGACTGTAGTCCACTCCATGGTCACGTCTGGACTACGGAAACTCACTGTTCTTATGGCCAGCAAAATACGTGATCAACAAACTGCAGGTGTTCCAGAATGCGGCAGCAAGGCTGCTGTGTAAGGCCCCAGCCCAAGAGTCAGCTAAAAAGCACCTCAAAACACTTCATTGGCTCACAATGGAGGCCTGACTCAAATTCAAGGTACTGGTTATAACGCATAGAACCTTATACAACTTGGGCCCAAGAAAAATCAGAAACCTGGTGACCCCATATGTCCCAAATAGGAGCCCCAGATCTAGCTTCAAACGACTCATAAAAACAACAAGAATCAGGAATGCTAGGTGGGAGGCAGATTCTTCTCCCACCTAGTACCTTAACTGTTGAACTCTTTACCACGTGAATCGCGGATCATGAATAAAGAAATAGAATTTTGGGAGTCAATAAAAACGTAGCTGTTCAAGCAGTTCCACTAACTTCCGTACAGCCTCAGCCAGCATCCTGTCTCTCAGTGCTGGGATGCCCTAGGGCAGCCATAAGCTCTACAAATCTCAAATAATAATAATACTAATACCATCTTAAGAAATTGCTTCTCCAGTCTCGAAGAATGGAGAAAGACAATGTTTTGCTTCTTAATCGTAGGGAAACTCAATTCTTACTATTGTCAACATGAGCAAAAAGGATGGACTCCTCACTCTTAAACTTACTCAGTCTCAATGGCTTCACCTACTGACCAGGGGAGTACAAATACCTGTGAGTTATCATCGTTAACAAAGGGAACTTCGCAGCTCAATGCAAAGCCATAAAAAAAAGGAGGATATGACAGCCGTGGCACTAAGAAACTTAAAAAATAAGATCTCTGGCTCAAGTTTCTCCTCACTAGCCAGGCTGATTCAGGCGAAACTCATATCATCCATCACCTACGGAAGTGAAGCCATGAGAGGGAGGGATGCTGAAACGCTGGACGGCACCACAGCAAGAGCATTGCAAATGATTTACGAGCTACCAAGATACACATCCCCGCACAATTGAGACTAGAGTTCGGGATACAGAGACAAGAGCTGGCCCATAAAGGAGCATATAATAAAAGCTAGTATAAAATCAGACAGGGGGAGCCAGAAATACTAAACGCCTACTTATGGAAAGAACTGCAAGCTAAGGAAGCATGCCCAGCTAGACGCTACCTGGAAAGCTCACTTGACCAACTAGACCTCAAACACCTCTGGGAGACATCGGGGACTTACGCAAGCTTTACAAAAATAGTTAACAACACTGACAAAAAGGAATCCCTCATACAAGACAAAGCCACCTTGTCAGAGCGTGCAAACGGCTGGTTCACCATACAGTCATATATCAAAGTCTCGCCTCAAACATACCTTCATACTGGCTTTTCCAAAACCACCGAAGAGAAGTTCCGGAAATTCCGCCTAGGTATATTACCATCTGCGTACCACCTGCCACCGTGGCTACCCCCACCAAACCCAGCAACCTGTCGTCTCTGCAGGGAAGGGGAGGATGATATTCTGTACCTCCTAACTATCTGCAGGGACCTACTGTGGGAGCGCTACGCCCTCCTTAGACCACGTTTCAATTGGAAAAACATACGGTCCTGCAGAGAAGTGGACACAAGAATAAAAAGACCAACTAAACAACAAATGGTTGCATAACGACATGATCAAATAATCCTAAAGGTGATTCCGGACAGAGGCGGCTATCGTTACAAAAGCAACAGATGAGCTTCAACAGTAATTGTAGGTTTTTAGCTGCACTGGATGGCTCCTGGAAGCCTGCCACTGCGGCACCCACAGTTGAATCATGTCCACTTCGGATTCTCCAAATTGAATGACCTCAGACGCGACCTTGGGCGGATGAGGTCCCTAATAACACTGCAACAGATGATCGCTGGGATTTAACTGCACTGGAAATCCTTCTAGCTGTGACTTTTGCACACAGAGCTTGCACTTTATTTTTATTCAGATTTCCGATCTTTGCACACAGAACTTGCATCTTACCTCTCTTCAGCCAGGGACTCGGACCCGATCAAGCTATAAACCAAAATGCTACTACAATCTCTGCGCTCCTTGCACAGAGAACTTGCACTTTATTTCTATCCAGATCTGTGATTTTTGCACACAGAACTGAAATCTGACCTCTCTCCAGACAGGGACTTGGAACCATAATACACTAGTGATGTTATCCTGAAAATTTTAACCAACCTCTCTTCGAATTTATATGTGAAACAAAGCGTTTGTAAAATCAGTTAACCTGATTTTCTGCTTATTTATCTGGGTTTTATTAAAGTAAATTGTTGCAATGATTTTAATTAATCACACAAATAAAGCATTATCTTATCTTATCTATCTTATCTTACTAACTAGGGGATCTATGACATTCTAATGACCTCAAGATTATCGGAGTTCCAAAACATTGTTGCTAAAAAACATAGACTTCCAGTACACTGAAACGAAAATACTAGAGTATCAACTACGAAAGTGTTGATGTAAAAAATATAGAATACATGAATTATTGATGGCAAATAAAAAGAAACTAACAATATTAACAAAACTATATAAAATTGAAACACAATCAAAAAACAATACCCAAAATATTGCCACTCAAATAATTGTTAAAATACATTCAACAAAGCAATACATATCGATATATATCAACAATAATATGATATTGAATTATTTAAAACATACATATGCATCTTCAAACAAAACAAAAATATATATGTAATATATCTCTGCCATAAAATTTAAAAAAAAGCTTTAACTAATGAAATTCAAAAGAAAAACAACAAACAATAGCAACTTCTTAATAAAAAATAAGCATAAGCTGAAAAAAGAAAGCATGAAACAAACTGCTGAACTTGAAGCCAACGCAGCAGGAGAGCATCACTCTACCCAAATCGACAGACAAGAACTGCACTAAAAAGAACAGAAAACACCTCAAAAGTAAGTATTTAAAAATGACATTACCAAACCCTAACCAAAAATAATCATTAAAATTACATTTAAAGTATTAAAACAACCTTCGTATTTACTTATGTATTGTATGCGTTACTCCTGAGGCGAAAAGCCGGGAGCTCGTTATTGCTGCATTTTAACCTGTTGTGTCCTGTTTTTAAAATACCTGCTTATTTGCACATTGATTATTACTTTGGCACTCACCCTTGACTCGCCGAGCAGCTGAATATTAGCTGTCTGAACGGAATCGCTCGTTTCTTTGGCGCCATTGCACGCCGAGGGAGACTACAGTCACGCCCATCTCTTGCTGGCCACGCCCCCTCCACAGAGATAAATAGAGCGCGCTGAGCACTAGCGCTGCTCCATTGTATGCGTTACTCCTGAGGCGAAAAGCCGGGAGCTCGTTATTGCTGCATTTTAACCTGTTGTGTCCTGTTTTTAAAATACCTGCTTATTTGCACATTGATTATTACTTTGGCACTCACCCTTGACTCGCCGAGCAGCTGAATATTAGCTGTCTGAACGGAATCGCTCGTTTCTTTGGCGCCATTGCACGCCGAGGGAGACTACAGTCACGCCCATCTCTTGCTGGCCACGCCCCCTCCACAGAGATGAATAGAGCGCGCTGAGCACTAGCGCTGCTCCATTGTATGCGTTACTCCTGAGGCGAAAAGCCGGGAGCTCGTTATTGCTGCATTTTAACCTGTTGTGTCCTGTTTTTAAAATACCTGCTTATTTGCACATTGATTATTACTTTGGCACTCACCCTTGACTCGCCGAGCAGCTGAATATTAGCTGTCTGAACGGAATCGCTCGTTTCTTTGGCGCCATTGCACGCCGAGGGAGACTACAGTCACGCCCATCTCTTGCTGGCCACGCCCCCTCCCACGTCATTCGTTGCCACTATAAATCATGTGTCAACTCCGGAAGCGCAGCGGACGAGCGCAGCGGGCACGCCGATTGCACGCCGAAGGCGCGCTTAAGGCAAGCTCGTCTGCGCGCGTCCGCGACGAGGACGCGACTAGCGCCACCAACCATGCCCATTTCGGCCCACAGTCCCCACGTTACACCCGGGATGCATTGCTTAATCTACGAGGGTCTGCACACGAAGGTAAGCTCACCTTTGAAGAGACAGCTTTTCCCCTACCTGACTTCACCCACAAGGGCTTAATCGTAGGAGGTCTGCTGAACGTCAGATCCCTACCTAAGCATGCCACTGAAATCAATCTCCTCATAGAATCCCACCATCTAGATGTCCTTTTCCTAACTGAGACTTGGACACATGCCGACTGTGATATCGATTTAGCATCTGCCTGCCCTTTAAACTTCAACATCCTGCATCTCCCCAGACCCAAAGGCCGCGGCGGCGGAGTTGGCATTATCTTCCGAGCCTCATGGCAAATAAACACCATAGACATAGACTCAGTGCCTGGGATTGAGCTCCTCGGTCTGGCCATAAACTGCCACCCAGGAGTCACCTTCACGGTGATCATCTGTTACCGACCTCCAGGGGCATTTTCCATCCCGCAACAGCAAGCTCTTCTTACTATCTTTACAAACATGGCAACCTCCCACAACAAAATAGTTATTCTAGGAGACTTCAATCTCTGGCCAAACGGCAGCCTAGATACAGGTCTAGACAACCTCTTGCTGTCCTGTGACAGCGTGGGGCTTCACCAACTGATTAAGGATCCCACCCACTCTGCAGGCAATCGACTCGACCTTATTTTCTCGAGCCCTGATCTAACACAAGTAGGCGACATTCTGCCTATGAGCTGGACGGACCACTCACTCATCAAATTCTACATTACCAGCACCACAATTAGAAAGCCCAACAATAGCTCTCTACCTGAATTTACGTACCGAAACTGGAAAGCCTTAGAAAAACTCAGCGCCACCACCAAAGTCTTTGATGTGGAGGATAGTTTCTCTCCTACCAGCTCGGTTGAAAACAACTACAGAGCCTTCAGCACGAGAATAACTTCCATCACGGACTCTGTTGCCCCATTAAAACACTGCAAACCCAAAGGTAGAGCACCTGCTCCCTGGTACAATGACTCCCTGAAAACTCTTAAATCAGCCTGTAAACAGGCCGAGAGAAAGTGGAGACACGGATACTGTCACAATAATAAAACCCTCTGGAAAAATATGCTCCGTGACTACAAATCTGCCATTGCAGAGAGCAAATCGACTTATTACTGCTCCACTATAGTTAACGCAGCTAACAGTCCAAAAAGCATATTCCAGATTCTGGATAACCTTATACATCCTGACTGCGCCAAGAAATCTATTCCCCCATCTCAGACCCTCTGTGACAATCTCGCACAGTTTTTCACGGACAAAATCGAGACCATCATTAACAACCTGGCAACTCCCCCATCACATAACACTCCAACCCCCCCGGACCTGGTTCCGCTAACCTTGATCCTCCAAGTCCAGCATGCCCTCCTAGGGAAAGTCTCCTGGCCTTTCCCCAGATCCCTGAAGCAGAATTTGAGAAACTGGCACTGGGCATTACCTCGGGATCCCCCCTTGACCCTCTGCCCCCGAAAACCTGGAAAGCATGCGGGAACGAGCTATTCCACACCCTCCGGAGGATCTGCAATCAATCTCTCGGTTGTGGACTCGTTCCCAACCCCTGGAAGCAAGCGCTCATCACCCCGCTACTGAAGAAACCAACTCTGAATCCAGAATGCCTTTCCAACTTTCGCCCCATATCACTTCTGCCCTTTCCGGTGAAAGTGGTAGAACGATGGGTCAGCACCTGCCTCTCAACCCACCTCGAGCAGCATCACGTTCTGGACGATTTCCAATTCGGATTTCGTCCAGCCCATGGCACCGAAACAGCAGTGCTTACTGCCATGTAAGAACTTCGAGTGCGTGCAGGCAGGGGCCAAGCCGTGGCCTTGATCTTATTAGACCTGTCTGCCGCATTCGATACTGTCAACCACGTGACCCTGCTTGAGAGGCTGAGAGAGGCTGGGGTTGATGGCACGGCCCTGCTCTGGTTTCACTCTTATCTCAGAGATAGGAAACAGGCCGTATCCCTCCCTCCTTTCCAATCTGCCTTCTCCCCAGTCCCTCACGGTGTACCCCAGGGTTCCTCTATCAGTCCGATCCTTTTCAATGTTTACTTAAAACCACTGGTCACTTTAATTAAATCCCATAATATGACTACAGTAAACTATGCGGACGATACCCAGCTCCTTTTCTCTTGGGAGGGCGAAGATTCCATTCCCTTGGAAGCCTTCCACAACTGCCTAAGAGACACCGCAGGCTGGTTACATCGGAACTCCCTTCAATTCAACTCCTCGAAAACCGAGGTTCTATTCTGTCCTGCGAGCCGTATCCCTCGCCTTCTGCCTGCGGAGCTCTGGCCCCCGGAAAACCCTAACAATCCGCTACCTGTTGCCAGCGTTCGCAATTTGGGCGTCATGCTAAATAACAAACTTAGCATGGAAACGCAGGTAACAAGAACAGTCGCCACCTGCTCGGCCCTTATGCGCTCACTGCGCAAAATCCTGCCATTATTACCACCTCCAGCCCGAGCATTGATAGTCAGGTGCACTATTCTGAGTCGCCTCGACTATTGCAACGCCCTCCTGCTTGAATCTCCTTCGATACTGTTAGACAGACTCCAACGAGTACAGTCGGCAGCAGCCAAACTGGCCCTTGGATGGACCAGGAGATCCTCGGCCACCGCTGCCTTGGCCGAGTTGCATTGGCTTCCCTTGAAGCAACGAATAGCCTTCAAGGCCCTTTGCTTGGTCTTCAAGGCACTACACGGTTCAGGACCAAGACCTCTTCAACATCTGTTCTCTTGGTACATCCCTACCAGAACGCTACGATCCGCGACCGCCTGCCTTGTGAAAGTACCCAGATTTAAGAAGGCCAGGATCGGGGGAAGATCTTTCGGAGTAGCTGTCGCCAAGCTCTGGAACAGTCTGCCTGCCGACATTCGCCAAATTCCACAGCTCCTACCTTTCAGGAAACGAATAAAAACATGGCTCTTCCCCCAGCCTTCCACCCCCGCCCCCCCTTAATCAATTTCCATCGCTTCTAACCCAGGAGTAAGCTACCAGCGCCAGGATACCTGCCAGGTGACAGCCGCGCTCTATAAATGTTTTAAATAAATAAATTAAATAATTATAAATGTATACATCTCTAAAATAAAGATATCATGGCTGAATAATTCTAAATCAAACATTAAGAAAAGGAGAAAAAGCCAGAAAATAAAAAGTAAATTCCCAAAACAATAAAAACGCAAAGGAAATGCAAGTATAAAGTAATGAAAAGCAATATATGTTAAAAAGTAAATATAATTTGACAATAGATTAAAAAATAAAAATAGCAAAATTAACATATACTCCCTTTCCTACAATAAAACAGAAAATAAATAGAAAAACAAACAGATTTTGAAGAAACTACGTGCAACATACCAAAGAAAAAAGAAAAACAGCAAGGGGCAGATTTACAAGCCCCATGCGCCACATTTACGCTGCCGTTGCGTCACTTCTGTGACGCTGCAGCGGCATAAACCATGCGCCACGTTGAGCCTTATTTACAGCGTGACGCATCTAGGGAGATGCGTCACGTTGTAAAGCCCTGCGCCACATGAAACCTGCGTCAGGTTTCCTGTGGGCATTCCTGCGCAGCGTTCCGTCACAGGAATGCCTCTTAAAAGTGACACAGTTAAATCTACAAGATTTCACGGAGTCACTTTCCCGAGGCCGCTGCGACAAATCCTTACGCCTGCTTGAGGCAGGTGTAAGGAGTGGCGCACCACGTTAGGTATGGGCAGCCCCTATGCATTGCTGGAGCCGCGTCGTGCTTGCGACACGTCTCCAGAAATGTGCCGCCCTTATGCCACAGGATGCGACACGCATCGCCCTATCCTTATGCCACGGTGCACCGCATTGTAAATACGACGCATTCATGGTGCGCAAGGAGAGAATTGCGTGTTGCATCTTTTCTGGCACATCCCTGCTGATTTGCAGAGATGCGCCAGAACTTGTAAATCTGCCCCCAAATGTTAATATACAACGTAAAATATTGAAAAATGTAGTCACAATGATAAATAAAAACTAATAGTACACATAATATTGGACATACGTTTTCTATATTCTTTGAATCCACAACATACAAAATGTCTGAAAATGCTACAAATTTTATATCACAAAAAGAAAAATCTCTCTTAAGTTAAAAGGACTACACTTACACCAAAGAGAGTTATGCCAATGACCAAACAAGTTGGAAATGTATTAAATAGTACTCCAATGAATTTTGTGGCAGAGCAACAACAATAAATAACAGAGTATAAAATGTCAAACAACACAATAATCCAATAGCCGAAGTGCAAGTAGGTAAAAGGCGTAATAGAAGCCAGTACCCGTTCCAAAGCACCTACAGTACCATACTAAAATATTTTGTAACCCAAATTCCTGAGAAAAGCAGAAGGACAGTTGCCACTTATAGCAAATTTTAGAAGATTGATTATCTGTGAGGGGGCAACACAGACAACAATGGATACAGGAAAATCTCTATGATGCGGCTAGCGCTGGCTGCGTCATAGTGCTTTTTAGGTCTCGGCTAGCGAAGGCTGCGCTTGCGCAGTCTCGCTCGCGAGACGTAATGACTTGGAGAAGAGGGGCTTGAACCCGCCCCTCTTCTCCCCTCTTCTCCATTGGCTGGCCTCTTGAATGCTGGCCAGCCATTGGAGAAGAGGTCCGTCACTCCGAACAGGCCCCGTCCTTTTCGGATTCGGGGGCGTGTTTTTTTCAACTTTTCTAATTATCTCCTCCAGCCAATGGCAAGAGGAGAGAAAAGCAAAACACGCCCCCGAATCCGGACACGACGCTGCCTTTCTCCGAGGCATTTCTGCTTCGCCTCGGAGAAAGGCAGTGGTGTGCTTGTTCCCTCTTGTGTTGGTTTCCTCCTCAAACCCCCCAGTTTCCACTGCATTTTTGCTCCCTTTGCGAGCCCTAATTAATTGGGTGCCAGATTTCATCCCTGATCAGATTAAGGAAAACTGACTCATCCTCGGGTTAACGTCTCCTGACCCCCAATGACCCGAATCCCGTCTGATTCCTGATCAAGAACTTCCCAGTGGCATCTTTCAAAAACGTTTCTATAAAGTAAAATAAACGAGCCCTTAACATTCCCGCCGGAGCTCGTCTTTGTCCGTGAGTAGAAACCAGGCTCCGAGCAGACCTTGCATCACGTGCCGGAGGTGTGTGGGATCAGAAGGGACAGGCCTGCCTGGGAGAACCCCCGCGAGCCCGGGTCCACTGATGGAATTTAAAGTGAGCCTTTAAGACCTGGTGGGGCCGGGCTTATCGGCCCAGCTGTCTGGGGGTGTTCGAAGCGCGGGTACCAAGCAGGCATGCCTAGTGTTAAGGGGAGGCATTTAAATGGACCAAGAGGCCACCATGAGCTGTCGGCGTGAGAGGCGAGTCTTTAGGTGCACTTTAAGACAGTGCTGATAAAAGCAGCACTTGTAAGCAATTTCAGGGGGGTGAAGTTTGGCGCTACAAACCTGCACAAGCCAAAAAGTGCTGCCTTAATCCAAAGGTGCGCGTCTTTGTTTGCAGTAAGTTACTTAAACGAAAAGATGTCACTTTAGCATCCATCAGTCTGGAAGAAACTCCGTCTATAATCCTGTGTGCTTCCAGAAGACATTCCCTCTCCAGAGACGCTTAAGAGTATGCTGTTGGAAATAGTTACATTTTTGGAGCGAATACCTCTTGCATAGAGATGAGACTTCCTTCTGGGTGGACATATTGCTGTTGTTCAATGCCAGAAGGTCAAAACTGAGCCGCCAAGACGTCTACATCATGGCAGGAAGTCCTGCCTCAATACAGGAAGTGCTACCTAGGAAAACGTTGTAGTAACCAGTATTAAGTTCAGAACTATTCAGAGAGAAATGTATTCTCCCTTTTTAGGTCGAGCCTACCAGTCAGCTGTCTCGTTGCAAAAGACCCTTTGTAAGCTGACCAAGAACTTACAGGAGTCTACAGTTTGGCCATTGTGTACCATTGGTTGGCATTATTGTCACTCTCAATTGTTTGCTTCTTATTCAGTGGCTTTCCACGTCCCAGCTCGTCCATCCTGTGTATGTCCCTCCTCTGGAGAATAGTCTCTTTACCATCTCCCTAATTGTCTGCCTTCTATCCATCCCTACTCACTTTTAGGGAGCAATTTATTTTTCTTTTTTTAAGTACTGCTTGAGAGTGCATGTGTTTTCCAGCTTTCTCCTTGCCTCCCTATGTGCTCCCCTAAAATGCCCACCCTCTCACTTCGTGTTCCTCTCATGTGTACATTTCCTTACATTTCAGCCTAATTTCCCTGTGATTCATGTTGTTCCTGCCCCATATGCTTCTGCCCCACCCCCCATGTTGCTGTCACTTTTACATGTTGCTCGTTCTTTTGTGTGTGTCCCCCGTGCCCTCCATGTTTTGCTCTCCTTCCCCGCGCCCTGTATTTTTCTCTCCTGGTGTGCATGCCACCCTGGCACCTGTATTGCTCTCTCCCTTTTCTGATGTTTTTCCCTCCTTGCCCCACCCACTCCCCCATTCGCTCCTCTGGTCTATTGCCCTTCCATCCTGCTGTTTTTTAAATCAGCTTTCTTGGTAAAATATTTTTAAATTGTTTAATTTACCAATCCAAATGTCGAACTCCATTCCCTGCCATTCCACTAACAAGCATGCTTTCTGACTCACCCAAACACACACTTCATTACACATGCATGTTCCAGTGGAATGATGTGACTGACAGAAGTGGTCCAGTCATTGTGCACTATTTATTTATTTATCAGAGGATTCTGCGCAGCGTTGGGAAAAAAAACAGTGCTGCAGAACATCACCAAAAGGCATTGGCAAAGCCAATAGCCCCCAAAGGCCAAACTCATGCTTGCTTAACTCTCTTTTATTATTATTATTATTGTTAATATTATTAATATTTATAAAATGCCCCAGGTTAGCCCTGTAAAAATAGGAAAGAACGAGGACACCGTATTAGAAATTAAAACATGTTTTTACATTATAGCATCCCTTTAAACAAATAGCAATTCGGTTCTGAGAGTAAAATGTAGACTGCTGTGGTTCTCAGCACTGGAGCACTGCCTGCACACAAATAGCTGTCAAGTTTTCGATTTACCTATGTGGGACATTTTTTTGTTTTTACTACACGTATGTGTGACATCTCAGTATCTTTTGAGTGGGACTTTGAGGGATTCTCTATAGTCAGGAGAACAAAGCAGTTATGATCATGTGATAAATATGAGAGATTACCCTTTTGCATTGCTGTTGTCTCACTACTGCCTTAAAACTGCTGGCACACCAGGTAGTTCACCTGTGCTTTTACCTAACACAGCATGGGGCACCTAGGAACTGAGGCACCTAAGTGCACTTCCCACTGTGCATTGCTGGCCCACATGCGGTGGAGATTTGAACCAGGATGAAATAACCACAGCAACAGTCAGTGAGTGGATGTATGCATCCCCCGACCATCACTCATGGACCTTCAATGGCCGTTTGTGAGCAACTTGGCCAAGCGGCCGTAGGTGAACAAGGGAATGAAGGGACCATGTTGTGTATCTGGCAGAGGGCAGACCTAGGGTCTTCACTAACATAGGGTAACAGTGGAAAACCCTACTTTCTGGGCAGGAAGTGCTACAACTGGGGCCATTATCCTCATCTTAGTATCAGTGTGTTGAAGGAAGTTCCACCTATGGACTTCAGCTTTAGTATTCGCACAAGGAATTAGAGGATCCTATATTACCACTTATGTCTGAACCAGGCCTCATGACAACTGGACTACCAGGAAGCTTGATGTGCAGACCTGGAAACTTCACGACAGCCTCCCTCCATCCTCCTCCCTCTCCCTTTGGTATCTTCTTCCTCACCACCTCAGCACCTATCACCCCTTAGGGGTGATCAGTTCACGCTTTATAAATACCAGGTTATTATTATGCATACTGACCCCCAGTTAACCCTAGGTTACATAGCCAAGCAGGGAAGGCAGCACCAAAGTATAAGCAAGAACAGCTGGTGCAGCGCTGTGCTGCGTGTAGCTATCTCTAGGGTCAGACTATCCTGGCAGTATTGCTGCCTCAATGTGGGATCAGGCAATAGCCCTGTGGCAGGATGGAAGAAGTGTCTTTTAAACGAGGTGCACCCAGGTAGGGCATAGGAGGGACAAGGAGCGCTTGAAACAATATAGTGATCAACCCAGCACTACATGTCCTACTCATTGGAGGGAAGCACTTGTTCTTCTCTCCCCTTCATTCTGTCTTTTCCCCATGTTATGCACTCTCATCCTTACCAGCTTTTCCTTCTCTCTGTCGCCTCTCTTGCATTCCTTCCAACCGAGCCATCATGCCACATAACGACTATCAGCATGATTTCATTCAGCGCCACACAGTTCCACGCAACACCATTCCATTCCACACACTACCATTCTACACCACACAATTCGACAACACACCTCATAATTCAACTCAACAACACATATACACAACACACCACAAACATCCAATCCACGCCACAGAATACCACATAATCCTATCAAATTCAACAACACACCACGTAGTTAAACTCCACCATACCACTACACAACACAAAATACCATTCCACATAATTCCACTCCGTAACACAGAATCCCAGGCAAGGTTTTAAAAACATAAACAAAAATAATGTCATGAGCAATGCCAATGGCTCTAACTTTAACAATGCCGAGACCATTGCATTGTAAATGCTTGTTTAGTTTATTATATGGTGGGAGGCAGGAGGCAACATGAAGGGTGGGTGCAGTAGACAACACGGGGAGATGGGAGCTGGAAGCAACACAGAGGTGGGGCAAGTGGCAACACAAAGGGAGAGAGGATCAACACGGGCAACCTGGTGTAGGAGTTAATGAGGGAAGCATTGGTAACAAGCAAATGCACAACCAAGGGTGGAAGGCTAGTAGGGTTCTGTGTGGAAGTAACAATGGAAGGAGAATGGGAAGGTAGTGGCAAGAAACAACCGAAGGAGGGTGGGAGAAAGCAAGCCACAGAAAAAGTTGGAAGCAAGACATAGATAACAACGGAGGGGGCGTGGGTGGGAATAAGCAACAGGGATGCAGGAAGGAGGGAAGAATATGGAGAGCATATGTACACAGGGCAATCAGCTGAACAAGATGTAGTAGTGAGCCCATGTTCCAGGAAATTAACAAACACACAAAGAGGAAAGAAGCCTTTGGCAAGTGACCAATAAGAAGCAAGCATTTGAGTGTGTCAAGGAAGCCATCAAATGTTAAACAATGGGCAGCCTTTAAGTCAGTGGTTAGAAAACAAAAGGGCTAGACGAGACAGTGCATGCACTCTATAGGCAAGACCTAAAAAACAAACAACTACAGTCCACAAAAAGTCATAATTGACTTTGAATAAACCATGATAATTAGTGCTCTAAACTACCCACACACATCAGTGCACATGTGCTACTACCATTTTAACCAAGAAATATGAAGCACTTAGAAACACCAAACTCTAATAATTGATCACTCTAAAATCCACAAGGTTCTTTTGAAATAAAAAAAAAAACGAAGTGCCTTCTCCCACAGGTGAAAACTAACAAAGTAGATAAGATAAAAAATACATTAACAAGAAAATTATGGAAAAAACAAATTGAAATATATTATGAAAATGTATATAAACTGGTAATAAAATGTAATGTATTTACAGTTGTTTTATATATATATATATATATATACACATATATATATATTTATATATATATGTGTATATATATATATATATATATAAATATAAAATATATACATTAAATATAAATGTATTACAAACGTGTTTATTAACGTTTAAATGAATGATACTTGTGAAATTAACATAAGATGTATTACTATATATCAAACATCATTATGTAATGTACTAATATTGGAAATTCATACCCAGTAAAAACTTTGTTCATTATTAAGTGAAACATAATTTATAATTCACAATTATTGCATAAAACAGTCTCCTGTTTTATTTATTATAAAAATGTAATTCTAACATATTGAAAAATGTAGAAAATGTATGACTGCATCATGCATGAAATTAATTCTATTTAACAAAAATAAAATGATACTGTTTTTAATAAAGTTCAAATATTGCAATATAGAATGACTATAAGTAGACAGATAAGTAAATGGTTATTGATATATTTTACAGTATGTATTAATATATATATAAAATATATATTGAATCTAAATGTATTAAAACATATTTATAAACTTTTAATTATATGCAACCCATGAAATCAACATAAAATGTATTACTGCACATTAAACATTATTATGGAATTTTATAATATTGTATAGTCGCCCACTAAAAACTGTGTTCATTATTAAAAGTAAAACGCATCTTTTTAAAATGTACAGTTATTGAATAAATAGGTCTCTTGTTTTATTAATTATACAAATGTAATGCTAAAATATTGAAATATGTAGAAAATGTATATGAATGCACAATGCATGAAATGATTGGTTTTTAATTGAAAATGTTTCCATTGTATTTAACAAAATAAAATTAAAATGTTTTAATGAAGTTCAAATATTGCAATAAAGAATAACTCACAATACATATTTTTTTAAATAATGTAAAGACATATGTAAAGGTTTGAATTCTGAAGGGTTCATTATTACTATTCCCACTGCAAACGTGACTAGATTGTTATCTTATGTTAATTTACAGAGCGAGCTCATCATCCGAGGGCTATCCAAATGCTGGGCAGGTGAGTAGCCCTATTGGGCTTCTTGCTGAATAGTCAGGTCTTCAGTTTCTTGCAGAATTCAAGAAGGGATGGGAAGGTCCTGATGTGGTATGGAAGGTCATTCTAGGATTTGGCAGCGATGAATGAAAAGGAGCATCCTCCTGACTTGCTCCTGCACATGCAGCGTATTTGCACGAGGTGGAGTGATGCTGAGTGCAGTTGTCTGGTGGAAGTTGAGGCGTTGATTGAAGAAGGCAGTTTCAACGTTGTCGATGGCTTTGTATGCATAGCTGAGCAGTTTGAATTGGCAACTCTTCTGTTTTGATCGCCAATGTAGTTCTCTGAGGGGGGCATGATGTGTGCGTTGCGGGTTACATTTAGGATGAGTCTTGTGGAGCCATTCTGGTTGGTCTGGGGTCTTCTTATGAATTGCTTTGTGGTGTCAGAGTAGAGTGTGTTGCCGTAGTCTAGTCTGCCGGTTCTGATGGCCTGGTTGACCATGCGCTTGGTGTCGGTGGGGAGCCAATGGAATATCTTGTATTGCATACATAGGATGAAGAAGCCGGAGGAGGTGACAGCATTCACTTCTTTGACGTTCGTGAATCAGTCATCCACGATGATGCAGAGGTTTTTGGTGTGGTAGGTGGGGTTGGGGGGTGAGGGTGGGTATGGGTATGGGTCCCAGGTCTGTTGGCCACCAGAAGGAGTCCCATGGAGAGCACCATTCCTGAAGACCAGGACGTCCTGTTTTATCCGTGTTGAGCTTTAGACAGTTCTGTTTTATCTAGCTTGCAACGTTAGACAAGAAGCTGGTCCTGGTGGTTGTTGTCTGTGAGGGAGAGGAAGAGCTGGGTGTCGTCTGCATATGATGCAATGTTCATTCTGTGGGATCTTGTGATGTGGTCGAGTAGCTCCATGTAGACATTGAGAAGCGTAGGGCTCAGCAAAGATCCTTGATGGACTCCTCAGATGAGGCACTTCTGTTCTTAAGTGTAGGGCAGGACCATGATTCACTGGGTCCTGTTGTAGAGGAAGGAAGTGAGCCAACTCAGGGGGGGACCATTGATTCTGGAGTTATGGAGTCTTGTGACGAGGGTGCTGTGGGAGACGGAGTCAAAGGCTGTGGAGAGGTTGAGTAGCATTAGTGTTGTGATTTCCCCTTTGTCCGTGATGGTTCGTATGTCATCAGTTCGTGGCATTGGTCAAGATGGTTGTAGAGTTGTATGTTGATAGCTTTCTCCATGACTTTGGAAGGGGAGAGCAGGAGTGAGATCAGTCTGTAGTTGTTGAGCTCTTTTGTGAAGAGGTGTGGTGCAGCTACCAGGGCCCATGGGGCTCACGGTTCGATCCCCGGAGCCGGCAGCAGGTTAGCTCAGCATCTTGTGACTCTGGGCAATAGCTCGCTTAATCTTCCAGACGGTCCCAAGCGCAGGGACACCTCTCCAGAGGTAGCTGTGTGCTTTACAAATGCCGGTATTGCATGTATTTCAGAGACCTGCAGGTGATAATGCGCTCTATAAATAAAAATTACAATACAATACAATACAATTTCATTTTTAGGGTCTGTTGTGGGTCAGTTCAGTAGAGCTGCAATTTTTTTTTTTTTTTTTTTTTTTGAAACCGTTTATTGCAATCTCAAGAATATACAAGTATGGGCCTACAACCTTCCGGCCGGCCGCTAGAATGACAGGAGCATATGACATACGTTCAAAAACACTTGGCGTTGCAGAGAAGCAAAATCAGGAGGTATCAACGTCGTGGGCCACATCACTCTGACCCCACAATACGGTTCCATTTTATACAAACAACACAAAAAAAACCACACCCGCAAGGCAACCCGCAATCGAAAGTAACAGCACGTGCTCCCCGAATGGGGGACCCCAGCCATCCACAGGAGTCTAAAGAGGGGAAGGGGAACAGATCGAGGACTGGGGGAACTCTGTGCCCGGGGCTGGGGAAAGGAGTCAACTAAGGGGACGGGGCTGGTGAGGCAGCAGGCAGCAGTGGTGGCGCGCAGATACCCCCGCGGTAGGCGTTCCAGGGGCCCCATACTTTCACCCATGCCCCAGGCTTACCCCTCGCCACATACACCACCTTTTCTCGGAACATGCACCAATCCATGTGTTCTTTCCAGGCCGACACCGCCGGGGGCCTCTGGGATCCCCACAGCTGAGCAATGTCACGCTTAGCTATCATATATCCCAGAGTCACCCATCGAGTCTGCGGAACCGAGTAGTCAGTTGGTTCCCACACATTCAGCAAGCATCTCCTCGCTTCAGGCAGCAGCGCGACATGCGTAACCACTCGCAGGACCTCATGCACACCACGCCAGAATCGCTCCACCTTCGGGCATTCCCACAAAATATGCAAAAAAGTCGCCAAAGCACCGCACCCACGCTTACACAACCCATCCTCAGCATAGCCCATACGCAGAAGCCTTGGCCCCGTCATGTAAACCCGGTGGAGTATCTTAAGCTGGACGAAGCGAAGGCGAGCCGGTATGGCCACCTCCTTCAGAGAGGCCACCGCGAAAATCCAGTCCTCGTCGTCCAACTCCAGCCCATCGGCAACCCAAGCCTCGCGGAGGCCAGTCAGCAAGCCCGAGCGGTCATTAATCAATTTTTTGTAAATAAAGGAGATCGTGCTGTCCGGAACGTGGCCATCCAGCACTCTATCCTCCAGGGGGGAAGACTCCGGGATGGAGGCGACGTCTGGGAAGACGGAGCCCAGTGCGTGACGGACCTGCAAGTACCGAAAGTATTCACTGCCCTGCAGCTGAAACTCCGTCTGCAGCGTCTCGAATGTTTTAAATCCCCCCCTCGTCCAGAGATCCCCCACTTTACTGATGCCTATCGTGTCCCACTTCTCGAAGCCCTTCGAGGTCCACAGGGAGCCCAACCTCTCAGACGCGTACAACGGTGATACCCGGGTCAAACGGTCCTTCCACCCCATAGCTGCGTTAGCCGCGTGCCATACTCGCACCATGACACGCGTAGGTCCCGTCAGGCGGGGGTCGGGCGCGCCAGAGTAGAGCGCTCGATTATAGTCGCCACCAGGCAGGAGCATCTTGTCCATTTCAAATGCCGGGTTTAAGGCGGGCCCGTAAAGGCCATGATTAATTGCAGCTAGCTGGGAGGCCCAGTAATACCGTTTAATATCCGGGAGGGCAATCCCCCCGTCGTACCATGGGAGCGTCAACTTCGCCAGGGCAATACGCGGCCTCCCGTCCCAGAACAGGCGGCGCTGTAGACTCTCCACCTCACGGAAGTAGCGCGCCGGGACTAAATCCATAGTGTTCTGGAGAGCGTACAGGAAGCGTGGCAACGACATCATCTTAAACAATGCCGCCCGGCCGAGCGGCGAAAGCGGGAGGCGCCGCCAGCGCGCGACGTCCTCCTTCAAGCGCTGGAGGGGGGGAAGCAAATTCCGCTCGTAGCGGGCCTCCGGGTCCAGAGTAATATAAACACCCAGGTACCGAAACCCCTGAGAGGCAATCTGGATCGGACAGCCCCGCGGGAGGAGGGGAGCCTCCCCGGAAAGCACATACACACATGATTTAGCCCAGTTGATGACAAGGCCTGAGTTGCAGCCGAATGAGCGCAAAACATCAACCAGGACAATCAGTGATTTACGCGGGGAGGCTAGGTACAGAAGGATATCGTCAGCGTATAGGGACACGCGGTCCTCATACTCGGGGGTCCAACGGAGACCACGGATGGAAGTGTGCCATCGCAGCCACTCCGCCAGGGGTTCCAAGGCCAGCGCGAACAGGAGCGGCGACAAGGGGCAGCCCTGTCGCGTGCCCCGTCCCAGCTCGAATGGGACCGATACTCTTCCATTCACCACCACCTGCGCCAATGGGCCCGAATACAACAATTTGACCCAGCTGATGAACCCCGGGCCAAATCCAAACTTCGCCAGCATCGCCCAAATGTATGGCCACTCGAGCGTGTCAAACGCCATGGTGGCGTCTAAGGACGCCAATATGGCCGGCTCCCGCACAAACGGGACACGCGCGAGCACCCCGTGCAAGCGCCGCAGATTAAGGGCCGTGTTGCGATGGGGAATAAAGCCGGACTGGTCTTGGTGGACCAGATCGCCCACTACGCCGACCAGCCGGTTGGCTAGCACCTTGGCGAGGATTTTGGGCTCCGCATTCAAGAGCGAGATAGGCCGATAGGATGTAACCCGGTCTCGGGGTCTCCCTTCCTTGTGGATCACCACGATTGTAGCCAGACGCTGGTCCGGCCGGAGGGAGCCCAGCGAGTGGGCCGCCAGGAACATCGCGCGGAGGTGGGGTGCCAGTACATCCGGTCGCAGCTTATACAACTCGATAGGGATGCCGTTCGGGCCCATGGCCTTGCCGGATGCGACCGAGCGTATGGCGAGGGCAATTTCGTCGGAGGTAGGAGCGGCATCTAACGACACCCTGTCCTCCACCGAAAGGGAAGGCAGCGCGATATCCCTAAGCAGGGCATGGGAATCCTCCTCCGAGCAGGGAGAAACCGGGGAATACACCTCGCGGAAATAATCCGCGAAACAAGAGACAATGTCTTCTGGCTCGGTGACACGCACACCATCCATCCTCTCAATCAGCGGGACCACACGACTCGCTCTCTCCTTTTTATCCAACCATGCAAGCAGTTTACCAGCCTTATCACCCACATCATACAGTCGCCCCTGTTGCTCTCTACAGAGGCCCCTGGCCGCCTCCGTGACGAGGGCCCTGTAGGCCGCCTGCTTAAGTTGTAGGACATGTAGTGCAGCATCCGTCACCCCACCCTCTAGATCACCCTCCAATTCAGCGATTTCGGCCTCCACCCGGGTCACCTCCTCCTGCTCGCGCCTCCGGGCATGGGAGATAAAGGAGAGGGCCTCCCCTCTAAGAACTGTCTTGAAGGCTTCCCACAGGGAGATAGCCGAAGGGACGGACCCCACATTCTCATCGAAATACCGCTGCAAGGATTTAATCAAATCAGCGCGAATGGTGGGGTCGCGCAGGTACCAGGCATTGATTGGAGCTACCCTGCCCTCCCCCCTCGGGAAGACATCAACGTGCAACAGGAGCGGGGAGTGATCTGAAATACCCCGCGCCAAATGGCGCACCTCTCCTACCCTCCCAACATAGGCCGCAGGGACAAGGACATAATCAAGCCGTGAGAGGCTACCATGGGCACCCGAGTGGAAAGTGTACTGCAGCTGCGTGGGATGTTTTAAGCGCCAGCAGTCCACCAATCCCAGTGTATCTAAGAAGCTGGACAGCCACGCCTGCGCCCGGGGGAGGTCCCTAGGGGGGTGACGATCCACGGTCCCAGAAACCACCGCATTGAAGTCCCCCCCAACCACCAGAAGCCCCCCTGGAAGGTCAAGGAGGAGGCGCCCTAGGTCTGCAAAAGTGGTAGACTGTAACCCCGGTGGGACGTACACTGATACAAAGACAACTACTTTGCCCTCCATTCTCCCCACTAAGACAGTGTAGCGTCCCCTCTCATCATGGCGCACCTCGTCTATTTCCAACGGGAGCGAGTTCTTCACCATGATGCCCACCCCCCGTGAGCCCGACGTGAAGCCCGAGTGGGCCACCAAGCGATAGCCACGCCGATTCATGGCACAAAAAGAATTACCAATAAGGTGTGTCTCCTGCAGAAAGACCACATCTGGCGAAAGTCGTTTCAAATACTGCAGGACCACACCTCGCTTGATCCTATCCCCCAGTCCATTAACGTTCCAGGACAATAAAGTCAGGTCCCTACCCCCCATCACATACAGAAGCCATCATTCGTCCCCCGGAGAGCACCTTAAAAACACCAATACAATAAAGGGTTTGCCTTGCGGTAAAAACGAACAACACCCCACCCCAACCCACCCATCCCAACAGAACTCCCCCCTCCCTGCACCCCTGCATGAGCCCAAACAGCCCCCCCAAAGTGCAGTGTGCCTGTCGCCCAATGAATGATTAAACTAACTAGTCCCCCAGAGGAGGAGGGAGAGCCCCCAAGAGACCCCGTACCACCTCCACAGGAGGGGAACTTAACGAACAGTCAAAAGTGACGATAATGTTGTCCAGAGCGAGGCCTACTATTAGTCCCTCAGTCCTGATCCGGCGAGCCCTCCCCTCCAACCGCGCCCCCCCCACCCCCCCGGCCCGATCCCCGGGCAAGGAGTCCAACCAGTCCCCGGCCGCTTCGGGACGATCAAAAAAGTGCGTGCGGCCATCCACCTCCACCCGCAACTTAGCTGGAAAAAGCATCGCATACTTGAGGTTCAGGTCCCGTAGACGACGTTTGACTCCGAGAAAGCTCAGTCTCTGCTTCTGGACCGCTGGGGTGAAATCAGGATAGAAGTTTACGTCCATATTGTCAAGTCTGACCGGTCCTTGTAGCCTAGAAGTCTGCAGGATAGCGTCTCTGTCCCGAAAGTTGAAAATCCGGGCAATGAGAGGCCTCGGAGGGGCTCCGGCCTTAGGTCTTCCTCCGGGAACCCTGTGGGCACGTTCCACCGCAAAGAATTTACTCAGCCCCCGGGGCTGGAGATGGGTGAGAATCAGGTCCTCCACAAACAGGTCCGCCGCCGCCTCCTCACGTCCCTCCGGCACCCCGACAATGCGGACATTGTTCCTCCGGGCCCGACCCTCGGAATCCTCCAGTCGACGATCCATCAGGGCGCTCGCCTGGCCAAGCCGGCGCACCTCCTTTTGGAGGGCCACCACGTCCGCTGTGAGGCCCGAGGTGGTGTGGGCCAAAGAATCGACCCGGTCATTGGTCTTGGATAAATCGGCCCTCACCAGGCCAACATCCACGTGGACCGAGTCAATCTTCTGCGCCAGCGTGTCAAAGCGCTGGTCCACCGAGGCCTTCATCTCGGCGATAGCGCCCATGACATCTCGCAGGGTCAGATCCGCGGGCAGAGCAGGAGCATCAGTCGGGCCCTCAGGGGACCTACGCGGCACCTCGGGAGATCCCTTCTGGAGGGTGTAGCGGTCCATGTTGTTGGACTGATGGGCTGCGCCACGGCGGGTCGATTTCACCTTTGCCCGGTCGCCATCTTGCTTTGTGGACATGGTTGCAGTCCCCAAATCGTGCCAATCACCTCGGAAAAGGCCGACAAACCAGTTCACGGGCTCCGGGGGGGGGCAACCACAGGTCCGCAGGACGGATCACAGCCGGCGGGCCAGCAGGGCACCCCAACGAGGCCACACCACCGCACACCGCCCCGCAACCCAACCTCGCCTACGCTGCAAGGAGGGTGCAAAAGCGAAAGTGAAAGTGCGGGGTACGCGAGTCGCCCAGCCCTGCCCGCCGCTGTTGATCACTTTGTCTCCGGATCGCCCCGCAACTCCAATCCGGGGGGCCGGCGTGGAGAAGGCCGCAAACCTCAATCGGTGCTCCCGCCGGTGTCCGAGGTCCAATTTGGAAGCGGAAAACGGGTGACACCTCAGCTCGGGCTCACCAACACAGTCCCCTCATCTAGGACAGGATATTTTCAGGATTTATGTAGGAGGTCACGGAGGTCCTCGGGAGCCTCGCACCTACGCGGCCATCTTGGTTGCGCGCTAGGCTCCTCCCCTCAGAGCTGCAATTTTTGCATGCTTCCAGTTGTCCGGGAAGGTTCCACCTTGGAGGGAGGTGTTGATGATGGTGGTACCGACTGGTTCTCTATTTTCTCTCCAGCTATTTGCAGAGTTGTTTGCAGTTTCTGAGGTCTTCTGTTTACCAGCTGGCGCATGAGTTGGTTATTGAGTGTCTGACGTTCTTCAGGGTGGATAGGGTGTCTTTGGTGATCATTATCCAATAGTTGAAGGCTGTGATGTCAGTATGCAGGCCATTGATGATGGTTGGTTGGTGGGCAGTAAGGGTGCTGGTCCAATCTGTGTCCTTTATCTTATTCCAACAACGTCCGAGGTTCTAGGTGGTCTTGGCAGAGGGGGTTGGGGTGTGTCAATGAATAAGTGGATGGGGGAGTGTTCTGTTCAGATGAGTGGAGAGAGGTGGCTGAACTTGACCTTGTCGCTGGCTGTAAAGATGTGATCAAGGGTGTGACCTGTGTTCTGGTTAGGGCCCTGGACAATCTGGGTGAGTCCTAGGATCTGGAGGCTCTCAAGTAGGGCCGTGGAATTGGTCTCTTTTTGGTCTTTGAGACGGAAGTTGAGGTCGCTGAGTTTGGGCAAAGAATTAGACTTTGTGGGACAATTTTATTATTTCACCCCCACACCCAGCCAGGTTGGGGAAAGAGCTGAACTGTAGGTGGTAGATTTACTATTCCCACTACAAACTTAGTCACACTGGAAAAAGCATTCCAGTTTGGCGGGTGTTAAAAATGGGGGTCTCTAGTTGGCAGAGGTAGATACCTTTGTCCAAGTAGGGGCCCTTGCTTCTACTCAGGGTAAGGGGGCTACACTCCTAAAATAACCCCTGCTCACCTGCTTGGTAGCTTGGCATGAGCAGACAGGCTTATCTCAGAGACAGTGTGTAAAGCATTTGTGAACGCATACAGTAACACAGTGAAAACACTACAAATGGACACCACACCAATTTAGAAAAATAAGTAATCTTTATCTAAACAAAACCAAACTACAAAAACTCTACAATACAGTATTAAAAATAAGACTTTCAAATGGTGGAAATAGTTCAGTACTAATAGTTCAGTACTATGCAAGTTTTAAATGTGACACTTTTCTCACAAAGTACCTGAGATGCGTCAAGCAAAGCAAACAAAAGGGTCGCAGGGAAGGTGATGCGTCAGTTCCTTGCTTCGGGGAGGTGATGCGTCAGTTCCTTACTGCAGCGCAGGGGAGGTGATGCATCGGTTCCTTCCTGGCGAGGAGAGGATGCATCGGTTTCTTACTGCGTTGCGGTTACGAGGCGACAAGATGGCGCCTCGATGTGTGGCAAAGATCCTGGGCGTTGTGACAAAATGGCGGCTTGAGGCGATGCGACGGTCAGGTATGATGCGTGATCTTTTGCAGCAGCACGGCAGGTGCCTTGATGGTCTTTTTGGCGATGCGTCAGGACCCGGTGTGGATGCGGCGCGCTTCTTCCTGGTTGCTCGGCAAGGCATCGGAACCAAGTGTGGATGCGGCACGCTTCTTCCCCGTGGCTCGGCGATGCGTCGGGATACGGTGCCGATGCGAAACGCTTCTTTTCATTGCGAAATTGGCAGTATTTCACTATCAGGACATGCCACACACATCAGGGCATGTCCTACCTTTCACATACAATGCACCCTGCCCACAGGGGCACCTTGGGCCTACCTTAGGGGTGACTCACTAACATGTAGAAAAGGGAAGGTTTAGTGACTGGCAAGTGTGTGCACTTACCAAGTCGACATGGCAGTGCCAGACTGCATACAGGCTCTGCTTCTGTGGGTGGCACAATCAGTGCTGCAAGCCCACCAGCAGCATTTGATTTACAGGCCCTGGGCACAGATGGTGCACTGTACTAGGGTCTGACAAGTATATCAAATAACCAATCATGGAGTCACTAATCCATCACAACACTTTAAACAGGGAGCACTTGCACTTTGACACTGGGCAGCAGTGACAAAGTGCCCAAAGCATCTAGACCAGCAAAAACAGATGAGGCAACACCAAAAAAATGGAAGGGAGACCCACGCCAATGGTGCCAGGTCTAACAGGGGGCTTACTAATGCAACTCCAATCTTAGCCATATTGGGGAAATTTTTGACTCAAGGGGTCACATTTTTCTATCCTCAGTACAAAATTGACTTCATTTGAGAAGGTGATTGAATCTGGGGTTGCCAGATGTACTATACCAGGTACAAATGTGGCAAATTTGGAAAACTGTTGACCTCATGGTGGGGGCAGTGGTCTGTCAGATTTACTATTCCCACTTAGAATTTAGTCAATTGGAGAAAGTGTAGGAGTCTCTGGCAGCTGGGTGGAAGTCAGATTTACTACTCTCAATCACACATAGCCAAACTGGGAAAAATGTTAGACTCAGTGGGTGGAAAGGGGAAGTTTCATCCACACTGGAAAAAGTGTTGCACTTTGGAGTAGTCAGATTTACTTTTCTTGCTTTAAACCGTGCAGGCACCGCAGTAGAGATTAGGGTGCTCTTTTCTGGCTGTCTTTTCATGGCGGTCCAATGGAAACAGACTTTAGGGGGGCCCATACAGGGATCCTGTCACGCATGGGCACTGCTAAGGAGCCTGGGGGGTACATGTAGTACCCCTCTCAGACATCCATGCACTGTGGGCAAGACACAACATGGAGACAGGCAAATGGTGTATGGATGTGCATAAAGTGCTCTTTTACACTGCGGCTTGTGCTGCGGCCCTTTTCTTGGGCCGCAGCACAAGCCTCAATGTAAATGGGGAGTTTTCCAACCACCACCATGGTGATAATATCCAAATTGGGTGGGCGAACCACCGACTGATTGCCAACGGTCTCCTGCCTGCAACGATGGTGGTCTGACCGATCGCCATCGTAATGAGGGCCTTAGTCACATTACGGAAGGTGTTGGAGTCTAAATGGATGATAATACCAATCCCACTCCAAAACAATAGCCATATTTGGGAAAGTGTTGGACTTTGAGGGCATAACTTTTAATATTCACATTCCAAACTTAGCAAAATACTGGCTAGTGTTGCACTCTTACCACCACAGCCATAGGTAAAAGTTAAATCAACTATCAAAAATATATTTAATAAGTATTAAAAATGAGGAATATAGTTTCTTAGCACATATTCATGAATTGATTCTATACATTAAAAAAGTAAATACTGCATACAAAATGTATTAAAAAATGTACATAATAATGAATTAAAACCTATTAAGCATAAACAAATATTAAACAATAGCTATTTAAAAAGACCTCCTACCCAAATATGAAACAACCAACACATCTCAAAAATAATTTATACCTTAATAACATTAATCAAGGCAAATACATTTGTATATATTTTTTTAATAATGATAAAATTAAACAATAAAAAAGATATTAATTAATTAATATAATTATTAAAGTATCACATTTTCTACATCAAACATTTGTATTCATATATATTAGTAATACTTCTCAAACAAACCCACTACAGTCCCCAAACAATAATATATTTAAATATTAATATTAAGAGAAAATCAAGTTCAAATCAAAATCTAACTAGAAATTACAAAACATAAGTGTCATCAAACATATTAAAACGCTTTAAAAAATGCTAATTAATAATTAATGTTAAATAATTGAAAACATTAAACAATTAAACAATTAGCTTTATTTAAATGTATTAAAATATATATGTAATCACAAATAAGTCCCTCCATACTCTCCTACAAACCAAATATCTAGCCAATTGAAAAGAAAAGAAAAATAATTTTGCAATTAAAATATTACATTAAAATATTAACACAAGTTAAAATAAATACATTGACAAATAGAATTAGCAACACATTTCCAATCAAAGGTTAATAATAAGTCAATTGCGAAATAATGTGTTGATTAATTGGATAATTAATAATTTATCACGCAAAACATCTAACTATATATTTCGAAACACTGCATACCCTTCTCACATACAAACCAAACAATCCACCCAAAGAAATGATCTTAATACACACTCTGATTACAAAAAATTAAAAATTACAATACAAATTAAAATATTCATACACAATATATGAACCAAACAAAAAATATATAAATTCACGGATAAAAGAAAAATAGATATTAGCTACATCTATGTCAAAGTAAACAACATTACTTTTTTTTCGATATTTTCAACTGAGTAAAAAAAATATTTTGTCCTATGATATTCTTGATATGATACTTCTGAACTACTTATTGGGAGACAGAGAAGAACTAATGAGCTAGCCACCGGCATAGTCTTTCATATCATACATGAATCTCTAAACAAAGACTGGGAGGATTCCTTGCATTGGTAGGAGGAAATAATTCCAGATTACCTATGTTTCTTTCCTTTTCCTATACAGGTAGTCCATCGTGCAAAGTCACATTCGCTTTCTAACAATTTTTCCAGCAATCACAATAGCTAACATGCTTCATCATAGGGGCCTCCTTCAACAGGACCATACAGCTGGAAACAGTGCTTATTCTGAGATCTTTAGAAAGTGTACTCCTAGAGCTATTTGCATTTTGAGGAATGGAGTCTATTATATTTGTATTGGGTCAGAAGAATGTGGCTCCTTAAGAAAACCCAAAGATACATTAAGTACACGGGAATGGCTGAAAAAAGAGCAAATGAGAGAGTAACCCTATTGTTTCCCTTCCCCTCAATCCCTAGTACTAGTTTTTAACATTGCAAAAGACAGGTCTGATTAAATAAAGTCAGCCAGATTCTTATGCCCTAATACAATTTTATAAGAACCCATTATTCAGCACAAATACCTCTAGGAATACGCTTTCTAAACATCCCTGGATGAGCCCACCTTTCACAACTAAGGTGTTAGTGAAGAAGGCATACATGATGAAGTATGTCACCTAGTGTGAGTGAAGGTACTGTCCTTTTCTGTTTACACCCATTAGAAGGTGAATCTGACAGCGGTGGCTTAGACATGACGGGCTACCGGTATAAAAAAAGGCAATCAACACAAGTGATGTGGAATAAAATACAAGATTGCCTCCCAGCCTTTTTGTAGAGATGTGTGCATCATGAAGTTTTTCCCATGATATTCTTTACCATTTATAATCCTGAGTTGAAATTAAGATGGAATACCTCACAAGCACCATCTACCATTTACCTGGGCTTCACTATGGATCTAGTGTTTACTTTCATCCCTCACTTAAGTAAAATTGCAAACTACCGTCTACACTTCAACAGAAAATCTGCCACATCAGTGAGTCTCAGCTTTTCAAAACAAGCAGCTCATGCATTCAGTATCTTAAGGGTCGAAAAAACAAGCAGTTCATGCACTCATTATCTTAAGAGTTGAAAAACAAGCAGTTCATGCACTCATTATCTTAAGATTTGAAAACAAGCAGTTCATGCACTCATTATCTTAAGAGTTGAAAAACAAGCAGTTCATGCACTCATTACCTTAGAAGTTGAAAAAACAAGCAGTTATTATCTCAAGATTTGACTTTGGGAATACTGTTACCTATGGCGTCACAATCTTTCAACTCACCCCACTCAAAACAACCCTTCATTCCACTGCCACAATAATTCGCAAGGCACAAACGACAAACACATCACACCTATTCTTCATGACCTCCATTGGCTTCGCATCATGGCTAGGATCATATTTAGATTCTACATCCGATTCCTAACTCATAATGCTATACATTACTTGACCAAACGCCTGGCCCTCTCAGGAGGCTTTAGAGGACTGACAAGCATGGACTCACTACTCCTTGAAGTTCCTAACTTCATACTATCCACTTTAAGCAAACATGTTTTTTGGGGGGGCTACAGTGTCAGCCTCGAACTTGCTAGCCTCAGAAGATGACCTCCACTATTTACCTTGATAAAAAACTCAACTGATTTCTTCAAACAGTTTCTGACCCAATGCCCTAAAGTTATCACACCACATTGTCCTAGGTGGATATGATTGTTCTACTATAGCTACTATACTTTCTTGTTGCCTTTACTGCTCCCATCTAGCCAGGGTGCTTTTTTGTTGTTTCACTTGTTTCTTCTGGTGAATCTCTGCACATATTCTTTCCCCCCGCTTCAATGATGTAATCCACTTTCATGCCTTCTTGCGCTCAAATTCTATGTAAATCCTGGTTATACCCTTCTGCTCCTGACGAGTGTGATAGAAAAAATGATTATGCATTTATTAATATGTTCAGTAGGGCATGTTACCTCTGAGCTGGCGGTAACATGTCACACAGACTTTTTTTTGTAACATCCAGAAACACAGTAACAGTGTTTCTGGCAGGACTCTTAGTTTTCAGCAATAAAGGCAGGTTGCAATTGTAGCAGTCCCACAAAGGTTCCTACTGCCAAACCGTTAAGGTGAGGAATGTGCTAAAAAAACAATCTTGTGGCTCTACAGATGTACCTCCCCCTGAAGTACAAATCTAGGTGTCCTACAGATGACAGATGGACCTCCCCCTGAAGAACAAATCTTGCGGTTCTTCCGATGACAGATGGACCTCCCCCTGAAGTACAAATCTAGGGGTGTACAGATGACAGATGGACCTCCCCCTGAAGTGCAAATCGAAGGGTTCAACAGATGACAGATGGACCTCCCCCTGAAGTACAAATCTTGGGGTTCAACAGATGACAGGTGGACCTCCCCCTGATGTGCAAATCTAGGGGTTGTACAGATGACAGATGGACCTCCCCCTGAAGTACAAATCGAAGGGTTCTACAGATGACAGATGGACCTCCCCCTGAAGTACAAAGCGAAGGGTTCAACAGATGACAGATGGGCCTCCCTCTGAAGTACAAATCTAGAGGTTCTTCCAATGACAGATGGGCCTCCCCCTAAAGTACAAATCGAAGCGTTCAACAGATGACAGATGAACCTCCCCCTGAAGTACAAATTGAAGGGTTCAACACATGACAGATGGACCTCCCCCTGAAGTACAAATCTTGGGGTTCTGCAGATGGCAGCTTGACCTCCTCCTGCCTGTTGCTGTCCTTACTCTGTCTGTGTGCACATGGCTCTATTTGAAATATGTTGTCTGTGTGACTGTAGGTGTGTTTTTAACATACTGTGCCTGTCAATCTGTTACTTTGGGGCCTAATATGATCGCGGGCAGATCGCCACCGCCCGACTGGCGGTGGCAATCCTCCCTCCAGAACTCCCCCACCCGACGGCCATTCACCCCCCGCCACATTAGCATGGCGCGGGGTACCGCGGCGGACGGAAAGACCATCCGCTGCTTTTTCGCCGGCAGGCAATCGTCACGATTGCCTGCCGGGCAGAAAAGGCCCAGGGGCATACCTTTCCATGGAAAGGCATGCGTAGAATGCCTTTGGGGGCCCGTTGCGGGCCCCCGGGGGGTGGGGGGTGGGGGTGGATGCCTGCACTTGGGGTCTACCCACGGTACCCCCCTTCATTGGCATGCACAGGGTGAGGGGCATGAGGAGCTCCTCCCTAAGAGTTGGATGCCCAGATCCCCCCCTGAGCCTTTAGAGCCCTGGAGAGCCCATCCCCAGGGGGCCTTTCTTTGAAAAGGGGGCTGGGCACACAGCACCTCTCCCCAGGATAATAGTAGCCCCAGGGACCCCATCCATAAGGCCCCAGGTGGGTGCCCCAATGCCAACCAGGGGCACCCACAACACATTATGTTGGGGGCTGTGGGGGGGAGCCCTAGGGCCCTGCCATCTCCCTGCATGCAGCCATGCTGGATGCATTCGGAACCAGCATTGCTCCCACCTGGAGGGAGCAGGTGTTTTTAAATTTTAAATTTGAGTTTCCTTGTCCGCAAAGCGCAGGCAGGGAAACACATGTCTTCTCCCACACAGCGGGAGTATTTTTAAAGCTCCTATGGGATGGGAGTAGACAGGTTTTCTCTGCCCGCACTCGTACGGGCAGGGAAATTGTGTCGCAGGGGTGGGCTTCCTTGGGTACAGTGAGTGAGCCGGCTCAAGAGGATAAGGTCTCTGGGACTTTTCATGACTTGGGGAGAGGGGCTGTGTGCCCCCTCCCTTTTCAAATATTATTGTCACAGGCTCAGGGAGAGGCGGGGGCCTGTGGCCCTCCTTCACTTTAAAAAAAAAGGCCCCGGGGATGGAGTCCTCAGGAAGGGTGCACCTTGGCTCCCCTCCCCATAAAAATACAAAGGATCATGGGGGATGGGTCCCCAGGGCCTAATGAGACAGGGAGCCATGTGGTCTTCTACCCTTTAAAAGAGATATGGCCCTTGGGGATGAGGTCTCCAGGGCCTTTTAAAAGCTCGAGGAGGGGAGTCATGTGGCTCCCCCGCCTTAAAAAACATGGCCCTTGTGGGTGAGGTCCCAGGGCCTTTTAAAGGTTCAGAGAGGGGGGCTGTGCGGTCCCTCTACCCTTAAAAAATCAGTCCTTGAGGGTGGGGTCCCAGGGCCTTTTAAAGGTTCATAGAGGGGTGCTGTGCGGTCCCTCTACCCATAAAAACACCCGCCCTGGGAGGTTGGAAGTACCCCGCTTCACTTTAAAAAAAAAAGGAGCTTGAGAATGCGGTCCCCAGATCCTAATAAGGCTCAGGGTGGGGGACTACAAGGCCCCTCTCCCCTTTAAAACACGTTATGCCCTCTGGCCAGCCCCCCTCGCACTTGACCTAAGGCAGTGCACGGCAGGTGGTTGGCTTTATGGCAATAAATTATTACTTTACGTTGAAAAAAACACCTTAGAGATTCACTGAAAAAAACAGAGGTTAAAGTAACGTTATAGTTAGATAAAATATGTCAGTGACAACATTAACATTTGAACTATCAAAAACCCCAGAAATACACCAGTTATAGTTAGCAGAGCTAAGTATAACTTGCGACCCCGACATGTACTGCTAATGACCTCGCATATTACATCAGTCATGGCATGTTCTGTCACATCTTTTATGACATCACTGATGAAATCTCAAATTACATTATTGGTGACACCATCAACGACATCACTGATGACATCATCCAAGCTTCTTTTGTACATATTACTCCATAAATGGGTATAGCATTAGAGCTATGAAAGTAAGTGCAAAATAGCTCAGAAAAATATGAAGCATCATTACTGCTACCATACATACAACCCCCATCGGTAAAGCAAGTTTGTGTTTTGCGAAACATTGACCCCATCCCATAAACCTCATGGGTAGCCAAGTTCAAGTTTACTATGAATCACAGATGAAAGGGTAACAGGAAACATCCATTACAATGCAGTCATGACAGCGACCTACCTTTACAAAGCAACTGTTACAACGCAACTCCCTTTACATCGCATGCCATTACAATGCATGCCATTACAACGCATGTCACTACAACGCATGTCATTACAATGCATGCCATTACAACGCATTATAAGGTAAGTAATGGATTGTTTTTTGTATTAGGGTGGGTATGGCTTTTGAGGTACATGGGAATTGTAATTTTTACCCCTACAATATCCAACATTAAGTCATTTTTACCCCTACACTATCCAACACTTACCCTACCGGAGTGGAAATAGTAATTTTACCCCTACAGCTTCCAACACTTATCCTACTGTTGCACTCACTGGAGTGGGAATAGTAAATTTTACCCCTACACTATCCAACACTTACCCTACTGTTGCCCTAAAAGTATTATGCGTTGTAATGGTATACGTTGTAATGGAAAGGGTTGTAATGGTAGTTTTAAAAAATGCGTTGTAATGACATGCGTTGTAAAATCATGCAATGTAATGGTAGTTGCGATGTAAAGACTGCGTTGTAAAAGCAAGCGTTATAATTGCATTCATTGTAACGTCATATATTCAAAGGTATCCTATCCTGCACACAGTGTTCAATTGATATACAATTGCTCAGCCATATACTGAAGCCTGTTACATAACTAATGCCCAACTACGGACAGTCTTTACCTGTATCAAACCTCTAACAGTCACTGAACCTACATTGAGAAATTAAGTGGATATACATATAAAAGTGGGTACTGTTGACACTGTTTACTCTATGGAGAGAGTTTACTCTGTACCACACTATTTGCAGTGTGAAACTTCATCTGTAATGCAACTGTTGCTCATGTAAAGCGCTCTGAAACCGTTGGGTCTAGTTTGCGCTATATAAAACTACAAAACAAGAACAAATCTCATGGGAAACACACCACAGAGTATTAAAAAGTATCTACTAAGAACAGGGTACACTCTGTGCAAACCTTGTCCAAGGAGCAACTATTTATTTAAAATAAACAAGGTCTGAAGGTGCTAAAGATCATATTGGCTGCAGTCTTCATATTGTGGTGAAAACTTGCAGCAATTGTCATGCTGAGACAATTCTGTCTAATAACTCAAGGCTGCTTACAATACTTAGGCCCTCATTACGATGGTGCATCGCTGCGGGCAGGTGTCCGTTCGACAATGAGTTGGTGGTCCCACCTGCCCGATTAGGATAGGAACAGCAGCATGGCGGTCGAAATGTGCCTTTTGGGTCTGGCTCTGCTGCCCAGGAAAAGGGCCGCAGCACAAGCCGTAGTACAAACTGGCACTTTTCAAACATCCATGCACCGTGTGAAATGCACCATATGGTGTCGGGCACATGGTGCATGGATGTGGGGGGGCACCACATGTGCCCCCCTGGCCACATAGCTGTGGCACACGAGGGCAGGGCCCTGCTTGGGACCCCAAAGTCAATTTCCGTCTGCCTTATCATGGCAGTGGGACCATAATGAAAAGGCAGTCAGAAAGGGGAATCCGAAAACCTATGGTGGTGTTTGCGCAGGCACCGCCTCCATTGTAGTTATTAGCGTCTGACCTCTGCCCCGACAAGCTCCTTGATCCTGTCGGAGGTAGCGGTCTTCCCCTCCGACATAATTGTTCAGACCACCGGTATTGTAATATGGCAGTTGGACCGATTCCCAGGATGTCAGATTGACTGCCACTGAGGGTCTGTCGGTGGCGGTCCACCCGACATCGTAATGATCCCGTTAGTATGTAGTATGTAGAATCTTTGCCCTGCTGGAAACTTTTACTGCAGTAGCAAAAAACTTGTGTTGAACATAATGAACACAAGTTGTCAACTGTCACCTGAACACAGAGTTACTCTTCAATACAAAGATTCATAACATGTTCAATACCTCTACACACCTATGGTGCATTAGGGGCACATGTGCTTTGTAAACACTTACACCAATTAGCAAAAACACAGGCTGTGCAAAATTAGGTAGAAAAGTAATATGGTAGTTACCCACCACTATGTCTACTAAATAAAATATCTAGAGATAGATAGAGTGATAGATAGATAGATAGATAGATAGATAGATAGATAGATAGATAGATAGATAGATAGATAGATAGATAGATAGATAGATAGATAGATAGATATACTTATCTTACCTATACTTATCGTATACATACCATGCATTTTAAAGATACCTGCGTGGTAAAAGCATAGCGGTTTATTGTGTGGTAAAGGATGATTCATTTTCTGCAGTGGTGCCAACATCCCTTGGCACAGATGTGGTCCCTGGACAACCAGTGATTGGATGCCATATGTTACTTATTGGTCTTTTGCTGTTCTCCTCTAATTGTGTTAGTTCTTGACAATGGACAAGTTCTGGAGAATATGAATATATTTTTTAATCAAATTAAACCATTTTTCTGAAGGCCCTGTAAGTAGCTCTTTACATAACTGGTGTTAATCCTAGTAATCCTGGTTACCACCTGGCAGGATTTTAACATTCATTGAGCAAAGCTGGTGCTATCTGGCAGAGTACTCCAGTGGAGCACTCGGTCCAGTTTCAGTTAGCCCAGGCAAACTTTATTTGCATAATGTTTGTGTTTGTATTGTGTGGCGGTACCTTTTAGTATTAAAATGGCATCAGAAGAAGAGATAATACCACTTAAAAATAAGTCCAGCTTTTTGCTAATCATATTTGGGATGATTGCACAGTGGCAAATGGGAAAAGGGGTGTTATTTGTTGGAAATTTTCCCTTTCGGCAGGAATACTCAGATTTTGTTTTCTTTTTGCTGAACGCTATTTTTTCTGGCTATAGAAGTCTGTGTATTTAACCCCTGCTACCTAGTAGTAAAGTGCTTGTGCCCCTCCTGTCAAAATGATAAAATTGGCACACCCCTCATGCACATATTTAACTTGCCTATTCGTCCCTAGTATATGGGACTAATGTGTACCCTGGGCCTGTAGGTTAAATGTCACAAGTGTAAACATTATTGCATGCCTCAATAAGTGTGGCATGTAGAGTACCCTGCTCAGACCACTGCCAGACCTGAGGGCGATTCCGAATAGGGCTGTCCTGCTGTCTGACAACCTGGGAAGATTGGACCATCTTCCCTGTACACTGGACCCCACAAATGACTCCAAGAGTCATAAGGCTGACCTCCTGTTTGAGCTACTGGGACATGACCTGGCACACAACAAGCTTCAAGAGGCCTTTTTCCTACATTCCCAGCTGACCAATTCCAACTGGACCTGCCCTGGACACTGCTGCGGCCCTCTGATGGAGTGAATCGTGACCCCCAAGTGCTGCCACGAGGGTCCTGGACCATTGACCAGTGTCAAAGTGTACTGCTGCTAACAAATCTTGAGACCTGGGACTTAGAAACCTTTTTAATCCAATGACCTCCTGAGAACTGAGATCAACCTTCCAAGCTGATTCCGCGAAGGTGTGTTGCCGCTGGGTGAAAGAACAAGATTGCTCCTGCTCTTAGCTTTTCTGCAGCAGCAAATCAAATTCAGCTGGACCTCATGGAGAAGGTATCTGGCCTCGTAAAACCCTCTTTGGCTACAGCCTGCAGCCTTGCCCTTCATGAAGAATCCAAGCTCCAAAAAAGTGACTAAGTCGAAAGGTAGAAATCTTCACTGGGCAAAGATGTAAAAAGTATCCGGCCGGTGAGGGACCTTCTTTGAATGTGAAAATCAAATTCCTCATTCTCAGAGTTTTCACTCCAAAGGTCAATGACTTCACTGAGACCTCGTCCAGCATCTATCAGGCGGCATGAAGCCACCTTCGGCTACAGACTGTTGCCTTCACCCGCTGAAGACTTTTGACTTCCATTCCAAAGACTAAGTCTAAAGGTAAAACTTTTGAATGGAACAAACCTGATTTCTGTATCTGATCCGCACTCCCTCGCAGTCAGCCTTAAAATGAGCGTAGCTATAATAAGCACAACCAGTTGACTGTGGTTGGCGATTAGTGCTTGTTGGTACTATTGTGAACCTTTACCTTTAAAAATTCATACCTTTTGTTCGCCTAACTACAATTTTGTCATGTTGGTGTCATTTTATTTAATAAAGTTTACTGTCTTTTTCAAAATTGGTTTGGGATTTTTCTTGTGTTGTATTTTGACTATATTACCATTTAAGTATTGCATAATTAATTTAAATATTGCCTCCAAGTTAAGCCTGTCTACTTTGTGTCATAGCTACCAGGGGATTGAGCTCAAGTTTATTTAGTTGCTTGAATGGTTCACCCTGACAAGGATTGTGATTTTTGCTTGAGGTCAGTGCTTACCCCTCAACTAATAACCCAATTTCTCACAATGTGTTAGTGCTCCACCAGTATGTGTGGGTGCCTTAATTAATATGCAGTCCCAGTAGACAATGCCAGAAATGGGCTCCCCCAGGTGAAAGCAAGTGCCTACTTACCATCCACCAGACAGATATCTCTCTACCGGGGAATAACTGCTTTATTCAAACATTGACTAACTTTTGTGGTGGGTAGTAGGTGTTGTGCAATGACGACACACATCTAGAAATCAATTCTTAGAGCAGCTGGCATCCAGTGCAAATTAATTATGGTCTTGGAACTGTAGTTTAATGCTTTTAGAGGCAAAGATCATACTGGGCACACTGGTCTTGGTTGCTGTGGTAGCATTGCGGCACTGGCTGAGAGCCTACAAACTATATTGACATAATACAAGCTGGACAAGCTAATAGACATAGCTATGGCAGGTTGTCACTGATTTATCGAACTATCTTAGAGATATGGGTGTAAAAGGGGATGCCACCTTAACTCAAATTTAATGTTTTAACCACCTGAAACATACCTAGGCTCATACAGCAGAGTCTCGTCTTTTACATGGGAGAACCATGGTTTTAACAGACTTCTGAGACAAATTTAGCAAGTGAATGACTCAAACAACTGAGCTATCCAATAGATTACACAAATATTATAAGCTCAGGACAGCAAAATTATCTGTCAGGCTACCAAGAAACCACAGGCTCGGGTTTCTGACAACACAGCGACTCCTTGTGTTATACAAATATTACAGGCTCAGACCTTTAGTCATTAGAGGTATTATTCAGGTTATAAGGTTCTTAATGATTATAAATTAAAAAGGGCATGCTGTGAAGCAGGAGGGCAAGATTCGCTCATGCATATAACTGGTGCAGCACAGGCTAGAGCAATGCAAAGTTTCCTCATACAAAAGAGGCATTTGGACTGGGCTGGACTCCTCTCAGTTAATTATGACCATGGTCATTACTGTTGCTTAGCCATCTCCATAACATCTACCACCTAGAAGGAGGGCAACAACAGTTTGCATCGAATAATGCCACTGCTCCATGCTCACACAGATATGCCCAATAGAATGATGTACAGTCTGAATGTGGAGGAACAGAGTTAGCGTTAAATGCTTCATGACCCTCTCAATCAATACCAATGCAGTATACTCTGCAGTGTGGCTAAAATACCACTATGCTAAAATGAAACGAGCATTGGCAAAACCAAAAGGTCTGGCTTTAAAGGAATGTTGTATGGTAATGTGAAGCATTACAAGTAAATATCGTGGGAATTAATATGTACTAGTGTAGAAGCACAGAACTGTAGAATAATATTGGTGTAGATTAAAAGGTCAGTTGACGATTGCACTGTCTATCCAGATCTAAAAATCCCTGTAGGTTAATGAATGGCCTCCTCCCAATTGTGCTTCTGCCAGAGAAAGACAAAAACCATACATGATCCGAAGTGAAAGGGTTTGGTGCCTTTGGAATTCACTCTAATCTCAGGGTTGAGGCAATCCCAGAATTACAGTTGATAGTAAATATAACAAGACCAAAGGTTATTAAATTCCTATATTTTATTCATCCTCTACAGTGTGGATGAGGACTGCGAACAAGACACAGCTGACGCGTGTTTCGCCACAAGGCCTGCTGGCCAAGGATTTTTCAAGGCAAGTAAGATACTCCGGATGGTCGTCCAAAGTTTCAGGCTAAACGTCGATATGGGTCCTAGGGTAAATCCTGTATCCTGAAGGCGGGAGAGAAGCGGCAATCTCTGCAGTCTGAAAAAAACCACAAAATGATCTCAAATATGTGGGTGGCAAGCAGTTTTTGTGGAAGCACACAACTTCTGCCCAAACAAAACATGTACTCCTGAATCCCAACATCTGGGCAGAGCCAAAGTCCCTCTCTAGTGATGCTCACATAATTGTCTGGTGACAGCTGCGCTGTCAAGCCAGAACACAAAAAGGGACTTGAGAACCCTCCAGCTAAGGACACTTAATGATTTTTCATTTGTTCAGTTCAGCATTTTTTATTGTCAGCTACCTACTTTCTGTTTTCTACTGAATGCCCAATAAATGTTTGAGTCCCAGGAAGTTGGTTGTATGATCCATCACATATGGGGCAGTCAACGAATCGAAAAACACAAAGATATCTAGCTGTCCCCTTCCCTCATCTCTAGCTCAAGGCAGTGTTTCGCTGGCAAAGGCTGCATTGGTCTTCCCTCTTATTGCAGTAAATAATTTTGTGATGGTTACAGGCACAGCACTACTTTTGGTTTCAATATAAACACATGGTTCTCAAACTGAAGAAGCACCAAAATATCACATAAAGTGATCAAGTTAAGTATTATAAAATGACCTCGAACCATGAGTGACTTAAGACAGACACCATTCCCAACAAAATAAAGTTCAAAGAAAACTTGCCTTGTGCCCGAAATGGGGGCAGGATCAGGATTGGGAGATTTTGAGGCCCAAGATTCTATTTCATTCCAATTCAATAGCCAAGTTACTTCTCTTGCACACTTGGATTGCTAAAAGTAGTGAAAGCAAAGCAGAGAAGGCAAACCCCAGGGTGTGACACAGGGATACTGACGCAGATAAAGCATAGCACAGTATTGTCAAATCTGTATCTCTTCTAGAGGCAAGGGGCATAATTTATAGGACAGTATGGAATAAAACCCTCAAAATAGCACCACGACTCACAATCCACAGCATGCATATGCTCCACCCCAGCTACAACCCACCGGTCCCCTAAACCCCCACCCTGCTGGCATCAATGCACCACAGACCATACTTTGTTGCCCCTGGGAAAATGTTTGCGAGTACCCATGGTGTACAGCATCACTTAAAACCACTAGCAAAGCCAAAAGGTCCCAAAGAGGGGTGGGGGTAGCGTGTCTGTGTGTGTATGGTGGGGGTGGAGGGTGTGTGTGTGTGGTGGGATGGTGGGTGTGTGTGTGTTTTCTTTTTCTTTATGGGGGAGCGGAAGAACAACTTATGAGCCCCACTTACTGGTGACTCATTCTACCCTGCCTTAGCATAGGGCCTGCCATTACCTTGTTTTAAAAACCCAGGGCCCTTAATTATGAAAAGTGACGCATCGCTGCGAGAACACAGCGATGCGTCACTTTTCATTGCGCTCTTCTTGCGACACCAATGATGCGTCATATTCACTGTATGATGCATCATGTCGCAAGGAGTTACAGATACGTCAGTATTTCTGACGTATATGTAGGCGCAAAAATGACGCATTGCTGGAGTGTGTCACAAAAGTGATGCAACTCCAGCAATGGGTCATTGCACATGGGCAAGCCCCATGTGAAATGTGCCTGCGTCAGTCTTACGCCTGCCATGAGGCAGGCGTAAGGTATTGACGCACTTGCGTCCCAGAAGTGGCGCAATGAAATGTTAGAGATTTCACTCCGCCACTTCTACAACCCTTTCTTGCGTTGGAACCCCCCCCCCCGCATACATTATACCTGGAGCAGGTATAATGTGGCGCAGGGGTTTACAAAGTGACGCATCTACCTAGATGCGTCACTTTGTAAATATGGTGCAACAAGGCACATTTTTTACACCGCTGGTGCGTCACATAAAGTAACGCACCAGTGGCGCAAAAGTGACGCAAGGGCTCATAAATAAGCCCTGCAGAGTCCCAAGAAATGTATATCTGACTATACTTAGGAGAACTGCTGTCTGCAAATTACTACTGATTCAGTGAAATCTAAAATACAATAGGCTGCTTGTTTTGATGTGTGGCACAATCAGTCAGTGTAATGACTAACTGTGCTTCTGCCTAAATATAAATTTCAAAATTAAGACAGAACTAACAGTCCTAGATAAATTGCCCTGCTTCTAGTCACTCTACACGAACAGTTAGATAACTCGAGCACCTGCACAAACACAATGATTCGAAGATCACACAAGGTGTGCAGTGTGGAGTTGTGGTGCCTCGTATGTGAATGAGAACAAAACCACGGTTTTAAATATTTATGAAAAGTTTCCACACAGTCGAACAAGAAGCTCCCTTTGAGAAATAAATGGTGGTGAGTGGAGGCATTTAAACACGACTTCTTTCCTGGTTTGAGATCTTCCATTTTAACTGCACTGCATATATGTGATCATGTCTATAATTTCGTTTAATGTTGAAGGAGATTGTCTAGCCCATTCTGAAAACCCCTGCTTTATTATTTTCTGTGAACTTGGGTTCTGTACGGAAGGGCAGCCCCTTAACCAACACTCTGGACTAGGCCATTTATAATAATGTGGGCGTTTAGTGACCTGCTGTTAAAATAATGACTTCAAAATATCTTGGGGCTAAAATATAGAGGCATAAATATTGAGGACAAAAATATTGTGAAGGTAAGTATATAATGATAAGTTTAAATCTACTATAAGTGACGTCACATTTATGTATCTTGAAGATACGCAGAAATGGAGTTTAGAAAAGAATTTCTATACTTACCTACATACACCTACCTTCACGATATTTTATCTTTGATATTAGGCCTCAGTATTGTAGCCTCGCGATATTTCTGTCCTCGATTTTCAGATCACCTTCTTTAGTAGAGTAAAGACACATGCACTCTTTCCTATTGGCCGTCACTCATTCACACTCGCCTCTCACTAGCAGCTCCAGGTCCCTTCAGCCTATCAGACACTTGTGTACACACCTGATAAGCGGATGTATCACCTCTATAGGTTGGAGGTAACACTGAGACCGTCTTTTATCAAAAGATGGCAACTGCAGCACAAGGAGGTTGGGTGAAGGACTGGCATGTGTAAATAACTCGTGTGTGAACCCATCTCTGACCTAAGGTGAGCCCAGTTCCCGCTTTTGGACACATCACCCCACCACTGACCAAATGCTGCTTGCAGAACTTGTGCGGGAACCAGACTCCAGGTCACTGGAAACAGCAAATACCACGACCGCCGAACAACGCGTTGCCTTGGCATTGCGGGGGGAACAACGAATGCTTCTGAACCACGTATTCCATTTACAACGCAAGTCGTTACAACGACATGTGTTAGGTAAAGCGGCCTTGGACTTTAAAGTGCAACGCTTTCCCTAATGTTGTGGAGACTGGAGTTGGAATAGAAAATTATACTATTCCAAAGTCCAGCGCCCCCCTAAGGCAAGTCGTTGTAACAACTTGCGTTGTAAATAGAATGCGTGGTCCAGGCGCATTTGTTATTCCACCCGCGTTAAGGAACGCATGAGAAAAAAATGCGTGGTTCTGTCATACAACCCCAGGTCATGGCATATGCACTCAGAAAAGCTTCACACCGAAGCTAGTTCTCATCTGAATATGAACGTGGGCCCACGCAGATAACTTACATTTAGAACCTGGAAATTTGATGCTGTTCCAGTCCTTTCGAAGGTCACCAGGCGTGGGTGTGGACTTGGAAGCCTGAGGCAGGCCGTGCTTGGTGTTTTGAGTAGGCCTGCTTTTATGTTTCTTTCTAGTAGCCCTTCACACTGTGCACATGACCTGTGACGAGGTGCCTCTGACTACCAGCATTTGTTTACAAGCTCAGTGGAAGTGTAGAGGTGCTGCACAAAAGGTGCCCTGAACAGTGCTTTAAATGGAAATATAGATGTGGAGGCAGTGCTTAATTTGTAAAATAATTAGTGCCAGGACACTGACCAAGAGGCCACTGCAGATTGCACCACCTATGGCCCCTGTCACAGCTGCCAAAACAACTACTGACCATCTCTCTCGCATGTAAATGCGACAGTTGAGATTATTCCAGGTCCCCAAAGCTAAAGGAATGGCTGGGGAGGCGGGTATTAATAATTTTTAATGTATATTGTATTCATAAACAACTGTTGTTCTGCTCATCTCTAAATTAGATGAGCAGCGCCACCATGTGGCAGAGTGTCATAAGTGAGGTGATGACAATTAAGTGCCCATGCCTAGCACCAGAAACCACCATATATATCAAATTAAGCACTGTGTGCAGGTACTCACTCTTTAGAGTGCCTGTTTGCTCCTGAGAAGTGCCGGTGCTCTCCCAATAAATGTACTGAAGCAGTGCTGAGAAGTACAGGTACTCGGCCTTTCAAATTCTAGATGTGCAGGTACTCAGTACCGGACTGTACCTGCCCATTTAAAGCACACAGTCCCTGCACAAATACTGTGTTACTTATAGAGATGCGACTAGGGAGGAAAGGGAACATCTACATTGAAGTGGCCTTGAACTGGACCGGCCGGCACCCCAAACCGGCAGGGCACCGGCCCACGGCTTTTAATGCTGTCCGCCCTTGCCAGCATGAGCCTGAAAAAGGTAATGGTCAGTCAGTCCCTGACCAGGAGTGATTCGGCGGCCACTAAGTGAGAAAGCTAACTCCTGCACATCACTGGACACATGATGCTCACTGTGGCTGCCTGGATACTGCTAAGGTTTTGTCCTTTTTATACGTTTAAAGTGTCACAGGCTCCGAAGAGCCCGTAAAGTGCCATGTGAGCACTATATAAAGCACGTAGGCAGACACAGCGACTAAAAAACTCAAAATGAATGTGGAGTAATGAGTCTATCGCCTCGGTATCCAAAAACTCACCACTGTCAGAAGGCATCTGACAAACGAAAACATGACGAAAAAAAGACAGATTACGGCTGTAGCTGATAAATGGCTCTCCCATTACTCTCTCCAGCACACACACACTTAGCAAAGCAGAAGGCGAACAGTTCTAATGAGACATTTCAATAAAAGACTGCTCACACTGCTTGATGGCGCGCACGTTTGGAAATGCTCCTAAATTTCTGCCTCAGACATAAGGACGCACATTGAGCGGCTTTATGGGCGCTTGTGACGGGGTCTTGGAGGGAGCAGATGGCGCGATGCCTTCATACCTATTCATGAACCCATTATTCCGGTGCGCGTGAATTCCATCTCTTGCATGCGGGGCCCCGCCACAGATGCCCCCGCCGAAGAGTGGTGCCGTAAAAATGGAAGGAAATGGTCTAAAGTCGAACAACTCCTGTCAGGGGGTCGTGGCGGGGCCACGTGCCCTCAGGAGAGGAGCAACAGCCAATGAAGAGATATAATAAGGCAGATCAGGCGGCGGGACCCCTCTCTTCATGACTGCCACTTCGATAAAGTTAATACCTGTACCTCTTAGTACTGTGGGGTCACAGAGTGAAGCTGCGACGCGAGGCCTGCAAAGACTTGACTGGTAGTATGCTTAATTTAAAAAGATCGAAGCCAGGAGGGTGGCAGAGAGCTGTCGGGCTCTTACCTGTAGTCTCAAACCTGTGACGCAGAGTCGAGCTCTGTTATCCACCCCTCATCTTTTCACACATTACTACCGCCGCAGCACACAATCATACAGACCCCTTGCTTACTTCAGCACCAGAAGAAGCCATTTTGTATGCACCTTAGGGGGCTTATTTACAAGCCCCTTGCGCCCAGGGCTTAATTTGTAAAATAATAGGTGCCAGGGCCCTATGAGGGCCACTACTGCTTCTTTCACCACCCATTGCTCCCTTACCAGCTGCCAATAACAGTACCAACACAACTACTAATCACCACACACCTAGAAATGTGACAATTCAGACTATTCTAGGCCCCCATAGCAAGAATGACTTGTGCTACAAGATCTCTAAATTAGAGCAGTCTGCCACATGGTGGCACTGTTAGTCTAAGTGTCGGTGTTGACAATTAATTGCCAGTGCTGAGCACTGGAAACCACCTGCTCAAATCAAGCACTGCTTGTACCGCCGGTACGTCACATTTTCCCATATTAAAAGTAATGCACTGGTGGCGCAAGGGGCTTGCAAATAAGCCCCTGGTATTCTACTTGCCATGTGCCTCCAGGCTCATTGTGACATTTTTATGTTTTCATTACCACCGATGTGTTACACTATGAGTGACACATTATTTGGAGGGCAGGCCTTAACTGAGCCTCCCACAGATAAATGCTGCCACTATATCCTAATGTCCTCAGGCACTTTCAAGGCAATTACTTGTCTATATCGGGCAATCAGAGAGGACACATTGTGCCCACTCACCACCCTCCGAACTCACTGGGAGGAAGATCTTGGGAACCATATTACTGAGAGGGGCTGGGAGACTATATCGAAGGGAATCTCTAAAATATTTAGAAATACCCGCTTTAAGCTGATAAGTGGCGTAACAGAGCTTAAGGGGTCTCCCCTGCAAAGTACATTGAGGGGCCCCTCTCTCTGGAGTCACTCAGAAGCTCTCAGGCCAGGACCCTGTGCTGAGGGGCCACCAGGAGCTCGGCCCCCCCGCACGGCGAGGGCCTTTGTTAAGCCACTGGGAGGGGGCTGAATTCATGCATATGTTTTGGACTTTACCCAACAATCAACGAGTACTTGGAGGAGATCACTAGCATGCTCTCTGAGCTAGTGGACAGGGAGGCCCCCTGCATCCTGGGACATTGTTTATTACATTGGTTCCCTCACACTGCCAAAACTAACTCTACCAGCTGCTTTCAGGACCTAGCCTTCATATTGGCGAAGCGGGAAATTACCCAAAACTGGAAGACACAGGGTGGTCCTAAGGTGACAGTCTGGCGCAGAGAATCGGAACAATGGCCGGGCTACGAGGGTGCAGTGCTGCTCCGGGAAGCACAGCAAGGTCGAGGATCACTAGTCTTGGCCAGAGTTTGGGAAACGCTGACAGACAGTATGAAGCCCCAGGAACCATCACCTACGGAGGCTCAGAAGGATCACCTTAGAAAGTTGCTGGAGATAATTGGTTACATCCCCCAGTACAAGGGTCTCTATGAGTCTGGAACAGTTGAACAAGTATGGATTATTTGATATTACCTATTGACACCTAAGGATACCCTGAATAACAACAGTTAAACCTAAGGTTGAGATACTCATTGTATTACAAGTTGAGGGGGCCCGGCGGGGGCGGGATGGAGAACTGTATTACAAAGGAGGGTAAGTGTAAGCACTTGTTATGCTGAGTATTGGATGTGAAGTCATTGCAGAAATCCTACTGTGTAGCAAAACATGATGCAGTTAACCATGTCAAACCAATAAAATTTGTTAAAAAAATGAGTGATACTTTATTGAAATAAGAAGAAAGCAGTTAGGTCTCTGTGATTATATAAACAACAGAAACGCCCCCTTTGCTGCAAAGCAATGGGGTAGAAACGTCCTTAAAACAGCTTCAATATCCTTCAGAATGTATATAAGGACTCTTCCTTACTTCCTTAACGGGGTTGCGTTTTTACAAAATCAAACTTGGGTTTGTATCCCCTGCACCACGATAATTTAAAAATAATTTAACCAAAATGGTGATAAAAAAGTATCCAGCCAGGCCTGATTCTAGAGGTTTGGGCCATAGTCTTCCATGGTAGCCGCATGGCCCTCTCATTGCCTATTTACAATTAGAAAACCAGCTCCTGTTCATTTTCCTAATGGTTCACCTGGACCTGCAGCCTCACTTTCTCAGCTTAATTATTTGTCTCAAGATAACACCTTTCTGGCCTAAAGTGCCTCATTTATTATGCAAAAGAGGGAGCTGGAAACTTTTGGTAGCTCCCAAGTTTAAGTGGAGAGTAACTCCTTTATATGTAGCACCATACAACACCATCTGAATGAATCTGCTCACCTATATATATATATATTACCCAGTAGCAGTCATGACTGTGTAGTTATAGTTTGGACAGGGATTCATTAAGAAAAGCATATTTTTGGTTTGCTTATAGCTTAGCACATTTTGACAAATCTTCACAAAACTTTCCCAAAAACAGTTTTTCCACCTCAGCTCCTAACTGGAAAGTTTCAGGGTGATCCACCAACCAGGGGCTGAAAAAAAGAGTGGGTCCCAAAATGCATTTTCCCCATTAATTTTTCCATAGGAAAAAGTAGGCACAACGGCTGAACAGAAGTACATCAAATTTGGGAGGAAGCTATATCGTGAACCAGAAATTGTGCGTTTTGTGATTTGGTGTAAGTCTGTTCAATAGTTTTGGAGAAATTAAGGGTCAAACATATTTGTACATATCAGACCGCAGAAGATCAGTGAATCTAACAAATAAAAATATATGATCTGATTGGCTGCCACGACATCAACAAAGATGTGGCGGCAGTCATCTAAGGACTCTGGACTCAGTCCCCTGTCCTGAGAAAAAGCCATTAAAACATGTAGGGGGCATGGATAGAGTAGAGTGCCATAGAATGCAGTGGAATTGAGTAGATTTTTGAGAGTAGAATGAAGTGGCGTAGAGTGGTGTGCTGCAGGGTAAAGTGGAGTGGTGCAGTGGCATAGAGTCGTGGCGTAGAGTGTAGTGAGGCAGCGTGGAATGAAGTGACTTAGACCGGAGTAGTGTAGAGTGCAGTGGTACATAGTAAAGTAGAATGCACTGGCATAGAGTAGATTGGTGCAGAGTAGAGTAAAGAAGTGTAAAGTAGACTAGAGTGCAGTAGTATAAAGTGCATTGGTGTTCAATAGAGTGGCATAGAGTGCAGTGGCATAAAGCAGAGTGGTGCAGTGGCATACTGTAGTGGCGCAGAGTTCAGTGGTTGAGAGTATAGTGTTGCAGAGCAGAGTGTCATAGAGTGCAGTGGTGTAGAGTAGAGAGGCTTAGAGTGCAGTGGGATTGAGTGCAGTGGTGTAGATTGGAGTTGTTCAGAGTAAAGCAGTGTAGAGAGCAGTGACTTAGATTATAGTGGTGCAGAGTAGAACAGAGAGGCACAGAGTTTAGTGGCTCAGAGTGCAGTGGAATGGAGTGTAGTGGCATAGAGTAGAGTGTTGTAGATTGGTGTAAAGCAGCGTACAGTGCAGTGGGGTAGAGTGCATTGGTTTTGAGTAAAGTGGTGTGGAGTGCATTGGCATAGAGTGCAGTGGCATAGAGTGGAATAATACAGAGTGGAATACAGTCGCATAGAATGCAGTGGCATAGAGTAGATTGTTTCAGAGTAGAGTGAAACAGCGTTGAGTTCACAAGCATAGAGTAGAGAGCTATAGAGTGCAGTATCGTTGAGTGCTGTGGTGCAGAGTAGATTAAAGTGGTTTAGAGTGGATTGGCGAAGAGTGCAGTGGCATAGAGTAGAGCGATGTAGGGTGGAGTAATGGAGGGTAGAGTGCAGTGGCATAGAGTGGAGCGATGCAAAGTAGAGTGGCGTAAAGTGTAGTTGCATAGAGTGCATTGGAATAGAGTGGTATAGAAAAGAGTGGTGCATGGTAGACTGCAGTGGTGTAAAATTCAGTGGCATAGAGTAGAGTGGGGTAGAATTCAGTGGCAGTAGAGAATGCAGTGTTGCAGAGTAATCTGTTGTAGAGTGCAGTAATGTATAGTAGAGTGGTGTAGAGCATATTGGCAAAGAGTACATTGGTGCAAAGTAGAACGGAGCAGCATTGAGTGCAGTGGCGTAGAGTACAATGGTTTATAGTGAAGTGGCATAGAGTGTTGCAGAGTAGAGTATAGCGGCATGTAGTGTAGTGAAGCAGAATAGATTAGCATAGACGGTAGTGGTGTAGAATGTTTTGTATTTATGTAATGTGGTTTAGAGTCCATTGCTATAGTGTACATTGGTTGGAGTAGAGTGCAGTGGCATAGCGTAGTGTGGTAAAGAGTAAAGTAAAGTGGCGCAGAGTGAGTGGTGCAGCATAGATTGCAATGGCATAGACTGAAGTGGCTCAAAGTAGATTGTTTCAGGGTAGAGTGAAGTGGCGTAGAGTGGATTGGTGCATGGTAGAGTGGAGTGGTGCAAGGTAGAGTGCAGTGGCATAGATGCAGTCGCGCAGGGTGCATTAGATGGCGTAGAGAGGATGGCATAGAGCGCACTGTCGTAGAGTGGAGTGGTACAAAGTAGAGTGCATTGGCTTAGTGTGTAGTGGCATAGAGTGCAGCACAAGAGCAGAGTGGCATAGAGTGGAGTGGTGTAGAGTGCAGTGGTGAATAGTAAAGTAGAGTGTGGTAGAGTGCATTGGCGTAGAGTGATGCAGAGTAGAGAGGCTTAGACTGAAGTGGTGTAGAGGAGAATGGTGTCCAGTAGATTGCAGTGTGGAGTGGTGTAGAGTGGAGTGGCATAGTGTGGAGTGGTGCAGAATAGAGTACATCGGCGTGGAGTGGTACAGAGTAGAGTGGAGCATGCATTGGGTGGTAGCACACTGCCATTACAGACAACACATCTTTAATTGAAATGACCATTACATTTGCATAGACATAAAGTTTTGCTGATGTAAGTATACAGTGCACAAACCATAATACGTGGAAATGTCATCATCTAGTGTATTGATTTGTTTTGATGATATTAAAATATTTGTTTTCACCACAATTCCGAATTAACCCCAGAAGCCAGCATGATTGTCACATAAATCCTCTCACTTTGAAGTCAGAGAAAAGAAAGTAAACACCAAGCTCCCTCAGAAGACAGAGCCTGACATTTGACCTCTGTTTTTGAATGCACAGCAAATGTAACAAGACATGATAAGAACAAGATTTGAAGGCCCGTTTACAGAAAGGGAGCACTTGGAGGATACTGTAAATAAGGTTTGGGCAAAGGAAGGAACAGACTCAAGCTGGACAGCCTAAAACAAATAAAGCCAGAAAATAGAAAGCAAGAAAATGTGAGTTACTAACCAAAAACAACAGGCGGAAAGCATTCCCTGGGAAGGTTTCCAAATGTCCACAACATGTTGTTAGCATATGCGACAGCAGCACTGTCTGGTAGACTTCAACCTAAAAAGCACCACATACCTCTGATCTTTTAGTCCAGCACAAAGATCTGCAGTTCAGACAAAAAAAAAATGAAACCCACCCTGTATGGAGAGCACTTCTTGGTTTCTCCATTCACCACCAGCCAAAAGGAAATGCCTTTGCCCTCTTAAAGGAACTGAACAAACGTAGTACTTACATGCTTTCAAGGAAATGTATTGAATAATTTAATTGTCTCATTGGTTACTAATTCACTTTTTGGAATGCACTACTACAGGAGTAACACAGCCACAATCAAATCGTGGGCAGCCATCGTTTTAGGGAAGAATACTTTTAATAGTGTTCTTAGGTGTGGTAGCATTAGTGACCCCATTCAGCCACAAACCCATCATGATGGAATCTTCATACTCATTCAGACTTGAGCTGGAAGAGCGGGAGAGAGAGCCGGAAAGAGAGCTTCCATTTTTTTTGTTTACATCTTTGCAGAGTTTGCTCTGCTCTGAGCCCCTGGAAATTTGTTTTGAATGACTGGAACCAGCACAAGATTTAGAGATCCAGAGGTGGAAATCCAGCACTACACCCTTTGCCCACTTGTCAGGGCAAGGCAGTAGGTAAAACAATTTAAAGCTGCCCTATCAACCCTTTAAAAACTAGGGGCTCATAACATAGCAGGTACCAGCTCCAAGTCAGGGCTGTGCCAGAGCCTGAAATGTATCTGGTGACACACCGGATCCACATGGCCCACAGGGCACAACTTAATTTGTTTGTGGAAGAAGTTTAATTAATGTTCCAAAGTAACAGATTCGAACCTGGCAAGGTCCAGGCTGTCTCCATTAGCAACGAGTCACACCTCTCCTCGACATGGGCAATGCAGCTTATTATTACCTGAAGGAGAAGTGCTAGCACATTGGCTGCTATATTCAGTACTACTACAGAGCTGACAAAATTTTAGCAAGGTGATGTGCACACCAGCACCTAAATGCATTAGTCTAATCCTCAATTTGTGACACTTGGTGATGTTTGAAAGTGGCAGGGCGTAATACCGGCCAGGAGTTCAGCCCATTATTTAAAAAAAAGAATTGCTGCACTCATACTCACTAACTCTTACATATACTCTCTCACTCTAACTTACATTCTCTCACTTACACATTCTCACTCCCACTCACTGACTCTGGATAGTAGTGCAACTGTACCGGCTGCACCATTGATAGCTACACCCCAAAACACTTCCGCTCCCTCTCAAAGCCCACAGTCAGTTACTCATTCTAACACACCCATGCTCCTTCACTCACTCCCTTGTGATCACTTTCACTTATTCATATACTCTCTCAAACTCAGATTCTCACTCACTTTCAGTCTGATTGGCAACTCACACATACACACTTTCACTCAGTCTCATTCCCTCCCAATTTTTATTCACAAACACATACACAAGCAAATATCTTTAGTTTTACTTCCTTTGCTTACTTAGCAGGCTCCATGGCAGCAGCAGAGTGGGAATATAGTGCTGGGCATTGGAATCAGCAAGCCATGATTCCCAGGGAGGAGCCAGCTACAACAGCAAGGCCAGGTTTGAAAAGTGGAAGACCCACCTCAATCCTTCTTTCAGCATCTTCGGAGGACTGAAATCCCAGACCTATCAGATGCTGGGATTGAGATGGGGGTCTTGCCCCCGCTGATCCATGTGGCTTTTCATTGACTTCAGCGATGCACTGATGTGCACCCTGATGGCGGCATTTTAGATATACTGTGCTGTCTGAGCTATGCACTGTATGTATACTAAATAAAATGGACTGTGCTTGTATGAGGGGATCATAGTTAATCCACGCCCCTCAGACATGCAAATCCACACATCCAGCTACAGAGTGTTTTATTTTGGAACAGCACTCTATAGTTGGAGCATACCTCAGCCCTCCCCTCCTTCTGTCATCAGGAGCCTGGAGAGGAGACAGAGAGGACTTTGTGCAGCAGGATACATGAAGAAAATGATCACAGCTGGGTGGAGGGCAAGCACCATATTTTGTGGAAGCATTCAACTTCTACCCAAGCAAAACACATACTCCTGGCTCCCAACGTGTGGGTGGAGCTAAAGCCCCTCTCTAGTGATGCACGCATAATTGTTTGGCAAAAGATGTGCTGTCAAGCCAGACCATAAAAATGCAAAGGGGGCAAACAGAAGGCAGGGGAATGCCCCCTGAAGCCCCAAATAAGGAGTCGCTGCTGCTTAGCAGGGCTGATTGGCATGTAATCTCTGTACACCCAGTGTGCTGTCTTCACTCATTCCTGGAGCCGTTGCCTCTCATATTGAGCAAAATGCATTCATGCAATTAAGGAAAGGGTCTAGCATTCGGGACACTCTCTAGCAAGTAGAGATGCTCAGATTTATAACTTACAAAACTATCAACATCAGCTCCTCTGCCCGAAGGCGAAGAAAGAGTGTCTTCCCTTTCAGTAATACATCAGAGTAGCATCCATTTTTTGTTTGACATTCACTTTTTATTTAAAGGTGAGTACTTCCATATGCAGAAAGCCGTGTGTACCATTTGATATGTGGTATAAAGTTTAAGAAGAGCCAACACGTGTTTCGCCCCATCAGGCTGATATGTCTGGGCCTTTCTCAAGGATTAGAGAAGAAGAGTGCAGATCCCTTCACGTCTTCATTTAAAGAACAGTTTCAATTGTGTATAAATCACAGGAAGGCAATATTCAAAGTGATGCTTTTCAAAGGATGAACAACAACATTGCAAATGATATGATTTCTGTGGCAACCGTTCTGCTCCCTCCTGCGCCAGGCTGTTCCATACACGTCTATGCCAAGTTGTGTTCCTGTGCCAGTATGCTCCGCTCTCTCTCTGATGTGCCAGGCTCGCATTACACTATGTCTCCCATATTGAGCAAAATGCATTCTTTCAATGAAGGAAATGGTCTAACATTCGAGACACTCTCTACTCAGCAAGTAGAGGTGCTCCTATTTATCATTTATAAAACTATCAACATCCGATCCGCTCCCTGTCTGGCTGATGAGGCAACACATCCCGGGTGGTTCTCAGAAGACCTACAGCCAGGACTCCACCAGTCTGGAGACAAAGAAGTGTACAAAGAAACAAAAGATAACAAGCCTTTTGTGTCTATGCATTCAGGATCTGGAACATTATCCAGGTGTCCATCAGGACTGCCCGATCATGCTCCAATTCAGGAAAGAGTTGAAGACACTCATCTTTAAATAGCACTCCATTAGGATCCGTTGACCATCCACTTCTACTCCCAGAATCCAGCTACCTCTCCAATCACTTGTTGACTGCGCCCTTGCTGTACAGATCTCCACTGCTTTTTGGGTCGGTGCGCTCTATACAAAGTCACACACCCACACACATATACACCAATTTCAGTTCAGGTTTTTGCCCGCTGCAATTCCCAACCATGTGGCCTTCACTTTTCCGTCTTTGGATTTGTAGTGGTGGAATCATCACTAGGATTGGCAATGGACAAAGAAGCAAGAGAGATATTTTTCCTTTTTTCCAGTTTAAAAAAAACAAAATTAAAACCAGTTGTAAAGTTTTATGTACTTATAACAGACACCATTTTTATGAGTTGAATTTCAATAAAGTTTTTAACCCTTAAGATACAACACCCCAACCAACGGGTAAAAACACTAATCTATTATGTATTCCTCTTAAACTGAACAGTTGCCTTATATTATTTTACTTAAAGACAAGTACCTTACCAGTTGCACATTTATCCAGATATTTTGTGAAAAATGTGTAAGGTGCCATTATTGCAACGGATAGTCCCCTGCATCGTAATGGCGAGCATGCTGCCCTATTCTCTGTTTTTTCCTATGCAGTATTGCTGTTTTTCTGTTGGTCCCAGAAGGGGGGCGTAAATCATGCAAACTCAAATGGGTCTCCCTATTAAAAGATACTCAGACACCCCTCTGACCAGTGCACCCCTCTCCAAGACAGCGGCTACTGGCCTGTCGAACTGGACTTAGTGAGACTAGCAGTGGTGGGTTTGTGAATTACCGACAAGGGACAGGCCTTCAACCTAGACAATTTGTGAAGATCGCTTCGGGCCTCCCTAGGTAAAACTTTTTGTCCTGCCTCCCATAACTGTGTTTTTTTACTTCCTTGCATTTGTGGGATAAGTGAGGAACATGGATTCCTGGATTAAGACTAATGACTGTGGGCTTTATTTAGCTCTCCATGGATGGAATACTCCGTCACAAACGTGACAGATATCCCGTATTCCGTATTACGATCTCCATAGGATATAATGGGATAGTAAAACGGCGGACAGGATCTCAGTCCCATTTGTGATGGAGTAACCCTGTCTGCCAAGAACTAAATCAGGCCCTGTGTGTGAGATGACAGGAGTGAAAGTTGAAACACGATTTGTATTTTAAATGTGAGTGACAGCCTAAAATGGCAGAAGGGTTAGGGCCAGTCTGCCCAAGTGACTGCTGATCTGTGAGCCCATGCTTTCTGCATTTCTCCCTCCCCACATGATTGGATGCAGCTTGATGTCCAAGTCCCGAATAAGCATTCTACCTCCGCAGTTAGGAGCCAGCTCTGGAGAGGTTCTTCTGGCCTTGGCATTGACATGAGCTGACGTGAGCTGATGATGCAGGAGCCATGAGGTCTTTCACTGGAGCACAGTACAAAAGAATTGGAAGCTGTGGAAAAAACTGCTGCACACCCAAGAATAGTAGTAAGGGTCTGTGTTTGTTGAGGCCGTGGATTATACATGTCTGGTGGTGCCGCTACATTGCCGAAGTGGACCTCCACTACCTAGGGAAGTCATGCACGCCGGAAACCACAATTGGTCCTAGATGAGCCCAAGAAAAAAAGAAATAATGGCAATGGAGTACACTAAAGTACAATGTTGCAATGACAATCGAAAAACCACAGTAATTTGGTTTAGAACATATATATATATTCTTGGGCATATTTACAATAACTGGCGCATCCCTGCATATCAGCAGGGATGCGCCAGTTATTGTGCGCCACAGCTCCACCACCATGGATGCGCCGCATTTACACCATGGGGCAAAAACGGCACAGATGCGTGATGCATCTGTGCCATAAAAGTGGCGCATTGCTGGAGTTGCGTCGCAAGCACGACGCAGCTCCAGCAATGCTCTGGGGGGCCCTATCTTGTTAATGCTGCGTCAATCCTTACGTCTGCTTCAGGCAGGCACAGGGTTTTGACGCAGCATGGGCCGAAAAGTGACTGAGTGAAATCTTGTAGATTTCACTCAGCCACTTTTAGGAGGCGTTCCTGCACCGGAACGCCCCCCCTGCGCAGGAACGCCTACATGTGGCGCATGGCTTTACAACGTGACGCATCTACCAGATGTGTCACGTTGTAAGTACCCTGCACCATGACGCAGGATTTGACGCAACGGCGGCGTAAATGAGGCGCAAGGGGCTTGTAAATCTGCCCCTAAGTATACAGAAACACTTAGAAGGAGTAGATCGTTCCTACAGCCCATGTGTTTCGTCCCACTGGACTTTCTCAAGGCCTCTATGGAAGAGGTTGTAAGCAAATAGCAAAATTGTTGAATGTACTTCAATAACAGTTTAAGAACAAGTACGGCGCCTTGGAAGAAGTAAGAGTGATGAATACAGCAAAAATGGTAGTCCATATTACTCAGGTATAGTCATAGATATAGGATCCCTGGTTACAGATGTCTCATAAGTGTTTTAAAGGAGAAGTGTTTGTGCCATGTTGGTAAAGTCAATGGATACATGTCAACATACGTCTGGTATCCCCGAGTATGTTTCTTCAAGCCAAGAGGTATGTTCCAAAAAGAAGAGTGAGGCTCTGATAGGCCTATATAATCTGAGTATTTATGATGTGGTTCGTCTATTTGTAACCTATTCTTTCATTGGAGAAGCCTACAGAATTTTAAACATTACAGAACAGCTGATTGGTAAGCTGTGACTATTTAAGTAGTTCCAGGATTCTATGAACTTAAGACGTCATTTCTTTTGAACACCACACACCAGGAGAGCGCCTAGTTTCTGGCCACCAAGACAATCACCAACATTTATATGCAAGCATTCCTAAATATACAAACATATAGACAGGTAGAACCAAGAACTAATGTTTTCCAACTGCAGCACTTCCTCAGTAGCTATCTTTCTCCACCAAGCTAGGAATGAGCTTAAACTCTAAACACAAGAAGAAGAGTAAAGAGAAGACGGCGTGGTGTCACAGAGATAGCCAGAGAAGGACATGCTGATCCCAGAAGATTCTAGACATAAATTTTCACTAGTGGAGCCCAGTAACCTCTGAGTGCCCTGCTACCATCCAAACCAAGTCTCACATTGGTTGGCAAGTGATGCAGGTCACTAGACTCCAGAGGAAAGACAATAAACCCAGTCCATGAAAATGGTGGCTATCAAATGAGAAGAGGCTGAACTTCAGGACTATACTTTGAGAAGCTGAGGAAGATGTGCACTTCCCAGTGGTCAAACAAACCACCATGTGAAACTAAAAAAATGGATGATGTAATTACTTTAGAGTCTCAGCTACGTGATGAGGTATGTTTTAATCAATGGGACTAGTGAAAACACCCAAGACAGTAGGGCTGCATATGGAAAGTCTATACATCAGGAAGCCATCATTGCAAAGTTCCTCCAGACACTTCTTTATGTTAGGTTCAGCGCCTCTCCTATCCCAGGACTCATGTCCTAGGTGCATCTGACTTGCAGAAACTCTAAAGCTTAAACAGGTGGAACTTCTTCTGCATAGGAGAAGGCTACGGCATTTGAGATGGAGACGTTTAAGTTGGAGTGCCGGAGTGAAAAAAGACAAATGAAGGTGGAAAGCAGAGGAGTGATCCTAGATGGAGGAAGAAAGGGAGCTGAAAAAGAGAGGAAGAAAAGGATAGAGCCCTTAAGAAAGAGAACTTGTCAGAAGTGAGGCTGAAAGCTGACAGTGAGCTTAACAAGGAAGCAATGTAGACCGAGCGAGTCACCCAGAAATCCAGTGGCTATTTTGCCTCTTAGTCGTAAAGTTCACAGAAGGTTCTGATGTAAATGATACCCATGTATATCCTTCACAGTGATGTTTAAGCTTGACTTGACACTTTTGAGCTGGCTTGCAAGTTCCATCATGAGGCACTTAGGACCAAAGCCACTACTCTCCTGAGTAGTACTGTTGGAAGGGATGCCGGCAGCCAGTTGTGTGAGAGTGAGCAACTGGGTTATCCCCGAATGAAAGCAGGCTTTGCTTAGGAGGTTTGGGGTCTTTCACCCGAATAGCAACTATAAAATGTTGTAGGGCCAAAATATTGAGGACCAAAATGTGAAGGTACGTGGATAAAGGTAGGTATATGATTACTATACTTAACATAACATAAATGTACCTTGATGATATATATATTCAAGGAATGTAGCAGTTGAATTAAGAACACTAAATATTTACTTATTATATGCACTTACCTTCACAATGTTTTGGCGCCCCTTATTTAGGTCTTGATCTTTTGGCCACACAAAGGGCCCGATTCACAGAACAAACTTAAGACAAAATCCTAAACTTAGTACCATTTTGGTATTCACAGAATGCACTTACTACTTCTGGTATTCACAGAATGAACTTACTACTTTTGCGATTCACAGAATTAACTTACTACTTTTGCTATTCACAGAATGGATTTAAGACTACTAACTTTACGTCCGCACTCGGGCCGGAAATTCCGGCCCGGAGGCGGAGCTTCCGGGCCGGAGGCGGGGCTTCCGGGCCAGAGGCGGAGCTTCCGGGCCGGAGGCGGAGCTTCCGGGCCGGAGGCGGGGCTTCCGGCCCGGAGGTGGGGATTCCGGCCAGTGGCGGAGATTTAAAATCTCCACCTCTGGGCCGGAAGCTCCGCCTCCGGCCCGGAAGCCCCACCTCCGGCCCGGAAGCTCCGCCTCCGGGCCGGAATTTCCGGCCCGAGTGCGGACGTAAAGTTAGTAGTCTTAAATCCATTCTGTGAATAGCAAAAGTAGTAAGTTTATTCTGTGAATCGCAAAAGTAGTAAGTTCATTCTGTGAATACCAGAAGTAGTAAGTGCATTCTGTGAATACCAAAATGGTACTAAGTTTAGGATTTTGTCTTAAGTTTGTTCTGTGAATCGGGCCCAATATTTTTCTCCTCGATTTTCTGGCATACCCCCAGTTTGGTTTGTCTTCTGTCCAACACTGAGCTAATTTCAAGGAAGCCAATGAGAGTGGTGGGTCTCTTTTAAAATATAAATACATGAAGTTCAGAGGGAGTGAAAGGAATGGAAGTTAAGCATTGAATGATTTGAGGGTTGCTGAGAAACTAGGGAGAAGTCTCCACACTATCTTAGACAGTATGGGGCCGATTCACAGAACTAACTTAAGACAAAATCCTAAACTTACTACTTTTGGTATTCACAGAAGTTAGGATTTTGTCTTAAGTTTGTCTTAAGACAAACTTAAGACAAACTTAAGACGAACTTAGGACAGACTTAAGACAGACTTAAGAGAAACTTAAGACAAAATCCTAACTTAAGTCTGTCTTAAGTTTGTCTTAAGACAAACTTAAGACAAAATCCTAACTTCTGTGAATACCAAAAGTAGTAAGTTTAGGATTTTGTCTTAAGTTAGTTCTGTGAATCGGGCCCTATCTGTCTGACCAAACAAAGACTGAAACTAAAACTATTGCTGTTATGGCAGATAAGGGGCTTACGAGGACAAACAAGGGGCTGGATCAGTCATGTTTTAGCCCAAAGGGAAGAAGATCTCCTGTCAGCATGACAAGAAGGCGAATGGAAAGGGCCACTGTAGTTTCTCTGGCTTTCAGCAAGGAAAGAGCATAATGAAGAATCCTCACTGGAGGATTAGACACCAAAGAGTGTGCAAGGATGGCAGTATAGGTCAGAAGGTTCCTGTTTTCCTTGTAGTCTGCTTGGTCACATGAGGAGAAGCATTCAAGGGCTAACAATGTACTAACCCTGAAAGAGAGTGTCATGTCCACGTGGAACAGGAGCCAACCGAGTTCCCTAAAGATCCAGAATTGGTGCCCCTCAACTATGGAAAGGTGTAGCAAGGACTTGTTTTCCTGGTTCTAATGAGCCAGAAACCCATTCAACAAAATGTTTGTTGAGAAACAGCCACATTTTAGCTACAAATACAGCAGCAGCAGGACGATGATTGGCCCACAGTTAATGACTCCTGAAAAGTACCTCCAAGGTATCATAGGTCTTGCAAAACTTGGGGTAGGGAAGGCCTTTAGGCATCCCTATCTTGGGTGGACTTGCAGATAGAGGAGGCAGTGGTGAAGGTTCTGGTGGGGAAAGAGAGACTTCCTGTGGAATCTCTCCTAGGGAAAAGTGTTTTTGCACTGGACTTGGTAGAGAATGACTCTGAGTGGAAACTTGTGACCTACCAGGAGCATTTCAGAGGGGAAACCCTTGAGGGACTCATGTGAAGTACAGAGACAGAAGGAAGGTGGAACGTGCCATTGAGCATTCTAAAAGACTGACTATAAAAGACACACCCTGGATGGGGTAAGCCTCAGTTGGGTGGGGAACCCTCAGCATCTGGCCTTCGGGACCTAGCAGCACTACCTAAAGCATAGTGACTAGCGGCTCCAGGGAGTGGCACCTCGGGCTACTTTGGGGTCCGCTTAGGGTACAAAACCTCCTATGGACCATGACTGCCTAGTCTAAAAAATGGAGGGGCCTGCACCAAGAAGGGATAGTCTAGTCTTGATTCCACTGGAAGTCCTGTGCCCACATGCAATGCTTCAACAAGAGGCGGATACCCCAGAGATGGATGAGGTGTGTAAGGAGGTGATTTACAGACCTTGTCCAATCAATCCAATCCAAACATATCTTTACATGGCAAACAGCCATAAAAGACATAAAACACCAGAAATAAAAGCAATTCACCCCTTAAACCTATTAAAATACATAGTGCAAATCACATAGAGAAACAGCGTAAAATCATAGGTCTCGGTGAATATCATACGTACATATTTTAGAAACTTGCTTAGTGGTGTTACATTTCATTAGACAGGCCATACGGATTAGAAAAAGGTATGAACTCATTTCTTTATGATGCTGATTCTGTCCCCATTAAATATATTTTAGACGTTATAAGTTGTGGCATGTTTTAATTCTGAATCCCCATGTTCTGCTGTCTCTATGATATTCGCTGAGACCGATGTTTTTACGCTGTTTCCCTATGTGATTTGCACTATGCATTTTAATAATTTTAACAGGTGAATTGCTTTTATTTCTTATGTTTTATGTAATTTGTGGCTGTTTGCTGAATAAAGATGTGCTTGAGTTGGAACAGAGCTTGTCATTCAGAGCCCTAGCACAGAGATGACTGGGAGGACTAAAGGGCCACAGGCCCATCGCCACGGTACTCACTTGGGGTAGTCGAGTCCCTTTCTGGTAAAGGGAGGATAGTTATCCCTCTAGGGGCTTAGCTGAGCTTCTGGGCATCACTGGCTCTGAGGTCTACACCAGCCTGAGGGCTTGGGCAAAGGGCAATGTTCAAGGGTAGCCGTACAAGGGAAGATGAGGACCTGGGCGTGGGCTTGTCTTCTTCTCAGATTCCCGGGGTAAGGAGAAAGACTTGCTCCCTCTCCTCCTCTTCACCCTGGAGGCAACATTCACTTTGCAAAGGAGTCATTGTGACCACTGGGTCTTAGACCTTGAAGAAATGGTACCACTAGCTCTAAATAACCCAAAAGAGCCAATGGTGGGTTCGGAGTGGTCCCAGCAAGGACAGGATTGGTTTTGTACCCAGGTAGGCACTGGCCTTGATTATTCACTTCAGATTATCTGGGCTCATTTCCTTGCATGCCAGTTGTTCCACTGCAAGCAGGGGAAGTTCAGCTCTGCGGTGCAGAGCGATGGGTCGATTATGGACAGGCAATAATTCTGCAGGATACCAATAGCACCTGCTGATCCAAACCCCCCCCCCCCACCACCCCACCTCCAGAGTACTTCAGACCTTCTGTGCAAATGCTAGGTCTCCCAAATTTAGCCAGTGGTAACAGAATCTTAGCGCACCTCTAAATCAACAATCTCTCCTGTATGGGATCTCTTTCATGCCTCAACAAGACTAATGGCAGAAAAATGTATCCTATATTGCTGCCAATCCTAAAGTGACTTTACTAGTTTCCTGTTGTGGCATGCATAACTTTCAAGAGTGCATGCATAACTCCCAAAGCTGTACAGTCAGGTCTCCCCGGTAACTAAAAAAATTCTGCGCACCTCGGTGGACTTAAGAGCAAGTCGAGGGAAAGAAAGACCCACACTTGTCATCCCTTCCTAAAAGAAAATGAAAACTACAAAACATTACTCCTCATGTCTTTCACACAAACACTAGGATCAAATCGTGGAGGACATAAGAATAATTCCCTACCTCAAGCCATTCTGCAAAAAGCTCAAAATGTGCCTGTTCAAAACTTACCTTCATAACCCACTTGTACGAATTGGAGAGTTACTGATGAAAAATTGTATGTTCATGTCTGTTATATCAATATAATGTATCTAACTTGTTTTGAGTAGAGTACCCCATTCCACCTGTGGTCCTCTAAAAACACCGGGCCCGATTCACAGAACTAACTTAAGTCAAAATCCTAAACTTACTACCATTTTGGTATTCACAGAATGCACTTACTGCTTTTGGTATTCACAGAATGCACTTACTACTTTTGGTATTCACAGAATGGATTTACGACTACTAACTTTACGTCCGCACTCGGGCTGGAAATTCCGGCCCGGAGGCGGGGCTTCCGGGCCGGAGGCGGAGCTTCCGGCCCGGAGGTGGAGATTTTGGCCATGGCTAAATCTCCGCCACTGGCCGGAATACCCACCTCTGGGCCGGAAGCTCCGCCTCCGGCCCGGAAGCTCTGCCTCCGGCCCAGAAGCCCCACCTCCGGGCCGGAAGCTCCGCCTCCGGGCTGGAATTTCCAGCCCGAGTGCGGACGTAAAGTTAGTAGTCGTAAATCCATTCTGTGAATACCAAAAGTAGTAAGTGCATTCTGTGAATACCAAAAGTAGTAAGTTTAGGATTTTGTCTTAAGTTAATTCTGTGAATCGGGCCCACCAATATAAAATGTATAAATACAGTCAAACTTTCCAGGGACACCCTGTGACACTGGTGGTTAACTTACTTAAGAGATGGTACCCTCCTGAGCATGCGCAATTGGAAGATGGTTCCCATGACAACTGTATTGACCTTTGTGAGAAAATGATGTCTTTGGGCTAGACAGAGCTCGCAGGTGTTTGAGCTTCTGAATGGAATCAGGGCTTATCCAAGGGATATGTGGCTGTCAAAATGCTTTGGATTGTGTTGCCCACTCCCTGCATTTTTCTTTCTGGGTTTTTCGGTCACAGTCAGATATCCTTCTTCAAGGCATGGGTAAGCTTTCTTAGTTCTTGCTGTTGGGTTTTGACCTGAGTTCAACAGAGGTGGGCTTGGGTGTTGTCTCCACTCCAGTTATTGGTGATGCTGTTCAACAGCATATACTAATTTGAAGCCAAGCTCCACAATCTGCACATTGATAACATATTTGTATAATTAAAGCGTGGTAGCAGTCACCACAAGCCTTCGAGGTGCTGCTTTTGATTGTCTTCATAGGAAACGTCGCTGTAGATTCACCAATGACGTCAGTTCACAGGCTGACTTGCTTCCTAGGTGTTTCCTGAAAGTCCAGATCTCCGTAGTTTATTTGGATGCCGGCGGATGTCACAACATCGGTGAACTACCGTCACATATATTAAATGCAATCTTTCTGTGCTGCAGCAGCCATAAATCGCAATGGAACTGAGCAATGCAAACTATACAGCGAATATAAGGTAAACAGACATAATATTGAATTCAAAATATCGATAGGACAGAATATCGAGTTTTTAATATAAAATGGACAGAATATCGAATTGCCAAAATATAGTGGTGAAGAATATCGAAAATCAGGTAAGAAATAAAATATTGATTTAAATAATATAGAATTAAGTAATATCGACAGTCATAATATAGTTGTTAAAAATATCGAATTTTTTTATTGTGTTTTAAGTGTTAGTATATGTGTTAAAAGTATGTATAAATTTTGGAATGTATGTTTGAATATTTTTAAAGTAAAGAATTGTATGTTATTTAATTTTTGTGTGATTTAATTCCGAAGTGGGTTGTGGGTTTATAGGGGATTAGGGGGGGAAGTAATTTAATTATAGTACATTAAATAATAATTTTTAGGAATTATTAAATATTTGTAATTTAATTTTGCGTTGTACTTCAGTAGCGGGTTGTGGGTTTATAGGGGAATAGGGTGGGAAGTAATTTAATTGTTATTAGGTAATTATTAATTGGTATTGAACATTAATTGGTTGTTGATTAATTATTAATTGGTAAATAATTAGTATTAATTGGTAATTAATTAGTATTAATTGTTTAATTGATAATTATGTTAATTGTATTAATTTATTATTTGTAGCGGGTTGTGGGTTTATAGGGGAATATGGTGGGAATTAATTTAATTGTAAATAATTAATTATTGAAATAATTTTTGTATATGGCTAATTAATTTATTCCTAATTAAATATTAATTGGTATTAATTTTATTTATTATTTTTTGGTATTGAAAATTAATTGGTTGGTAATTAATTATTAATAGGTTATTAATAAAAAAACATTGGCATTTATAATGAATTAATTATTAAATATCGTGTGATTGGTAATTAATTTTAATATTTTTATTAGTATTAATAATGTATTTATTTTTAATAAAATATTAAATTATTATTTTCCCTACTATTGCACTCACTGGAGTGGGAATAGTAATTTTTACCCCTACGCTATCCAACGCTTCCCTACTATTGCACTCACGGGAGTGGGAATAATAATTTTTATCCCTACGGTATCCAACGCTTACCCTAGAGTTGCACTCACTGGAGTGGGAATATTAAATTTTACCCTCCTGCTATCCAACGCTTTCCCTGCTGTTGCACTCTCTGGAGTGGGAATAGTAATTTTTACCCCTACGCTATCCAACGCTTTCCCTACTGTTGCACTCTTTGGAGTGGGAATAGTAATTTTTACCCTCCCGCTATCCAACGCTTTCCCTACTGTTGCACTCTTTGGAGTGGGAATAGTAATTTTTACCCTCCCGCTATCCAACGCTTTCCCTACTGTTACACTCTCTGGAGTGGGAATAGTAATTTTTACCCCTACGCTATCCAACGCTTACCCTACAGTTGCACTCTTTGGAGTGGGAATAGTAATTTTTACCCCTACGCTATCCAACGCTTTCCCTACTGTTGCACTCTCTGGAGTGGGAATAGTAATTTTTACCCCTACGCTATCCAACGCTTTCCCTACTGTTGCACTCTTTGGAGTGGGAATAGTAATTTTTACCCCTACGCCATCTGACGTTTTCCCTACTGTTGCACTCACTGGAGTGGGAATAGTAAATTTTGCCCTCCCGCTATCCAACGCTTTCCCTACTGTTGCACTCTCTGAAGTGGGAATAGTAATTTTTACCCCTATGCTATCCAACGCTTTCCCTACTGTTGCACTCTTTCGAGTGGGAATAGTAATTTTTAGCACTACTCTATCCAACGCTTTCCCTACTGTTGCACTCTTTGGAGTGGGAATAGTAATTTTTACCCCTACGCTATCCAATGCTTTCCCTACTGTCGAACTCACTGGAGTGGGAATAGTAAATGTTACCCTCCCGCTATCCAACGCTTTCCCTACTGTTGCACTCTCTGGAGTGTGAATATTAATTTTTACCCCTACGCTATCCAATGCTGTCCCTATTATTACACTGTCTGGAGTGGGAATACTAATTTTTACCCTCCCGCTATCCAACGCTTTCCCTACTGTTGCACTCTCTGGAGTGGGAATAGTAATTTTTACCCTCCCGCTATCCAACGTTTTCCCTACTATTGCACTTACTGGAGTGGTAATAGTAAATTTTACCCGCCCGCTATCCTACACAAAAAATATTGCACTTTTTAAATAAATGTTGCGTTAATATATATGTATTATTTTTTTTTTTACTTACATTAATTATTTATTAATTATTAATTTTAAAGTAATTCACGTATTTTTAAGTATGTTTCAGTTAATAATATGTTGTATTTCATTAATTTTATATTAATTTTAAGACATTTAAAAAAAATAGATATTTTTTACAACGATATTTAGGATTCTATATTTTTGTATTTACCTGTTTGGAGATAGGGCTTCGATATTTTGGCATTCTATATTTTTCCTTCGATATTTTGGCAATTCGATATTCTTCTTCTCGATATTTCGTCAGTGATCCGAATATAAACGTGTAAGTGCCTGGAAATCTAAGTGCTATGTTATGGTTGAGATATTTGTAGAGCGCACGTACATCATAAGGGTTCATGGCACTAAATAGCCAAAGAGAACAAAACACAAGGACTTGCTATATTGATAGAATGCGTTAGCTGTGCGCGTGTTGAAATAGCCAGGTCTTGAGTGCCTGTCTGAACTGTATATGATTTGAGTGCCTGTCTGGTGAATCTTTTCTTTGCTGGGGGCTGAACTGTCGGGCGGGCTTAGCTCCGCCGCTTGTTTGGCCGGGACTCTCTTCGTTGAGCCTCCATCCTTGGTCGTATCCTGCCTCAGCAGAATCCCGGGCCGGGCTTTGCTCCGCTGTCTCCATTGGCCGGGCTTTGCTCCGCCATACCGAACTGCAATTCCCATCATCCCTGTCTGCTGTGAGGTCGCTGTGCACGTCATCTGCAAGCGCCAGGAGGCGCATAAAGGTCTGCCTGGAACCTCGTCCCGCGGGACGCACCGGGAGAAGCCCGGGACAAGGGCGGGACCGTCTTAGGCCGTCAAAGGCCAGAAAAGGCTGGGCTGGGCCATCCCTCTGACGTCAGCATGCTTCAGGACATGCTAACATAACTCTGTTGAAAGGTACTGTCTTGATTAAATGGGTTAAAGAGTATAATCTCTGTTATCGATACCTTCTAACCCTGAGTGAAGGACAGAGCACTGATCGTAGCGCGAAATGGCAAGGAGGCGGGCGAATAAACCTCTGATGGATAAAACTTGCAACACTATAGACACATATTTAGTCAAGGTTGTTAGCGCATTATCAGAAGAGATCAACCGTACGGAGAGACGTCTGTCTACAGAGTGTAGTACAATGCTTGGTGTTATGCCTATTGACAAACTCATTTTGGACAATGAAGACAGATTATCTATTTCTGTACCCCCTGCAACCACAAGAGATGGGTCTGTTGCTGTTGAGGAAGCGAACGATATAGCAGATGAGCATTCTCGTATTTCTAGTACTACTAACACACCCATTGTATTGATTGCCTCTCCTAATGTCCCGTCATCCCCCCTGCCAAAAATTACTGCCCAAAAAAAGAAAATATATGGTCAAGGGAACCCTAAGGCTAAGAAAGATAAGAGATACCCTACCCGGGGCGCTTTAGCCAATACAATTAATGATTTAGCCCCTAATAATGTGTCGAATGTAATACCCACAGAAGTTATTCTAGATAAACTAACTGAGCTACTTAGGCCACTTCACGATAGAATAGACAATTTAGCTAAGGAACTACATGGCGCCGACCCTGTTTTGCCTCTTTGTCTGGCGCCGACCCTGTTTGGCCTCTTTGTCAACGGGGTAGTCGCTCATCTGAACGCCACCGACTACACAGATGCCCCCAAACTAGATGGCAACAGTGTGCCCGCAATAATGTTTGCGGACGACACACTGTTGGTATCTAAAACTCCCATGGGCATCCAAAGGATACTTGATGCCTTTGTGGCCTTCTGTCAGGACAGAGGACTGGAAATCAATGCCACAAAAACCAAATATATGGTATTGAATCCAAGCCCCAAACAGCGCCCGAATCCCCTGCTGGGAGCAGCACGGCTGGAAAGAGTAGCCACGTTTGAATATCTCGGCGTGACACTCAACGAAAATATGACCTGGGGGACCCATCAAACCAGGGCTAACCTTAAACTAGTACAAATTACCGGGGGTATCTCCCGGATGATGACCGGTTCGACCTATCGCCCATTGGGGGCCCTAATTCAGATATATAAAGCACAGGCCAGGGGGGCGATCCTGTATGGGGCTGAATTGTGGGGCCATACCCCATGTCGGAATCTGTCATCCACGGAAAACAGATTCATAAGACAAATTACCGCACTTCCTTCTAGCACCCCACTTCTCCCTTTGAGGCTTGATCTAGGGCTACGGCCTCTCGCCGACGAGATAAGTCTAAGACCCATTGCCTTCTGGCGCAGGCTTTGGAGCAGCGACGATCTCGCCGACTATAGGGCGGAACTGGTCGAACTATTAAAACACCCCAAGGCGCTCAGTATCCCCTGGGTCCAAAATATCCAGTCAACCTGCACAGATCTGGGGCTCCCCGAACTGTGGACTAAACCAGCAGATACAGCACCTAGAATCTCCAAGAGATTTTTGGCGAATCTGTATCATGAACACAAAAGGGTAAGGGCTTTAGCTACCCAGACAGAGGGGTCCCTTTCCTCTAAATTCCTGCAAAATAAGGATCTCTATGCACTTGAAAAGGCTTTTGATCCCATATATCCCGTACTCACTAGAAAGTTATTTCTCCAGTGGAGATACGGTACATTGCCTTTGCGCTCCTTTTCTAGCACCTGGTCGCAAGTCCCTTCCACTAAGTACTGCCCCCTTTGCGCTGACAAAGAGGAAAATGACTTACATGTGATCTTTTTCTGCCCAGCATATAAGGCAGCCAGAAAGTACTGGCTGCTGCCTCTGATTAAGAACTTGGGTGGCAGGGAATATATACCTATGTACAGGATTTTAAAATGTGATGTTTCCGGCCCAATCGTTTTTGCGCTTGCCAAATTTTTTACAAATGTATGGCATACGCGTAATCGTCTTTTAAAAAATGCTGGGTAGTCTGTAGATTGCTCTATTTTTAACATTGTTAATAATGTTTGAAGCGGATTTTTAAATCACGCACTGATGTTTTATCAAATGTGACAGAATTTTTGTGATTTTAATGTATGTGTATCTTTTATGACCAAATGGTCGAAATAAAGATTGGAAGAAGAAGACATGGTAACTTTGAGAAAATATATGCAAGAATGGAAAATCCAATTTTGATCAACAAAAGTATTAATCCACCAACAGTTAATGTAATTAACCAGACAGAGAGACCCTCTGTAGAGAACCAAACTGATAGTCAAGTGCTGAAGGAAAATCTGATGCAGAGCAAAACAAAACATGCCCCTTTTTAGGTCTCGCCTGACCCAGCGCATGCGCTGGTCTGGCGAGAATTATTGAGAGGGCTCCAAAAAGTGCTACCAGGCCAGCCTAGAGCTACAGTGCATGTGAGCGGGCGCGCGCACCGACATTACTTTCACTTTCGCGGCCGCTTTGATGTTTGATCACGATCGTGATCACTTTCGCTTGTTCTTCCGTTTGTTGTTCCTGTTAGTTTTCTCCATTCTTCCTCCATTCGTGGATTCTGATGGCTTGCTCCCATTCTCCCTCCCTCCGTTATCTGTTGGCTTGTTCCTTTTCCCCACATTCAGCCCCAATCAGGCAGTTTTACTATCTCCTGTCTGTCTCCGGTCACTGTTCTCTTCCCCACTCCGTCCCTCCCTCGGATAGCCGCTGCCAGCCCCTCACGCGCACACACTTCCTTCCAGGAGCCCCTTCTCCCTCCCTGGGTATCGGAAGAGCCTCCGCTCGCAGCCTGCCTGCCACTTTCCTTCCGCTTCGCGCTGCCAGTAGGAAACACACCGGCATCTTGTAAATGTACAAGGAATATTAATAGCCCTGGCTGAGATTGGGTATTTAAGTCTTCTCTTATCAAAAAGAAAGGTCAGATGTCTGGCATGGCTCCGCGCCCACCCAGCGCTCAGAACAGGTGCTGCGTGGAGTTTCATGGCTGCTGTCCCCTACCAAGTTTGGTACTGCCTGCCGACACCCTGCCTGCACGATGTTTCCCCAGCAGACCCATTCACCTCTACCGTTCCAGAGGGAGAGCCTCAGAGGGGGCTTGCGCGACCGTCCACTTCGATTTATCACAATATAAATAACCTTTTGTGCTGAGCTCTTGTACACACACACACCGTGCCAGTTCATATCACACACGTGCACTCCTAAGGAAGTGACAACAGCGCTACATAAATATACGTATTCATCTACCGTGTATTCACTCCTTCGCAGTATCCCTCACTGGCGCACACTTTTCGTCGCTGCTGCAGTCATTCAGTGCTTCCATCATCCACTCGCACACTGTGAAACCATCTCTCTGCTATGCATGTTCACTCATGTACAGTCACTAATCCATTCATTCTAGCACCTATTCACTGCTGCACTCACTCCTGCTCACCACTTCATTTGTGTACTCATTCACTGCTTCATGCACTTACACATTCTCTCGCTGTTGCACTAGCTGACTGATCCTCTCACTTTATGCTGCGCTCATTCACTCCCATACACCCACATATTCATTCCTGTGCTTGCTCGTTCACTTCTGCTCTCAATCACTCCTGCATGGGCACACATTCACTCCACCACACCTATTAATTACTCTATGCATTCTCTACACTTACACCATACACACTTCAAAATTCACTGCCTCACTTGTTCGCTTCTGTACTTACACTTTAACTGCTACTGGTTCATTCAGTCATTCACTACTGCAATCATTCACCAAGTGCACTCATTTATTCTGGTAGTCTTTCACTGATGTACTTATCCACCCCTTCACTCACACATTCACATTAATTGCATGCCATAGTCATTCAACCTGTGAACTCATGCATTCATTAATGTCTGCACACTCATTCATCCCTGCATTTCTATCTCGGTGCTACATTCACTTCTGCATGGCTCTTGGGGAAGCCTCATGTCCTGCCGCCTGAGTGCAGCCTGTCAGTGCTTTTCGAATTCCTGCCTGCCCAACTACGACTTCTTCCATTTCTTGAAACCAGAAGGTGCCCCCTGCACCCACCATGCCCCCTCCTAGACAGTAGGAAACATTTACTTTACAGCCGCCAAACTGGCAGCGAGAATTTCCTCTTCCAATCTTCAAGCATTTCTTTCTTTCCTTCCACTGCTTTCTTTCCTTCTTCAAACTTCTCACCCTTCACACACTCTGTTCTTATTTTTTTCTTTCTTTTCTTGTTAATTTCTCTCTCTTTCTGCATTTCTTTCTCATTCTGTCCTTTCTCCCATTTTTTTTATCTTTCCTAAATTAGTCCTTTCATCATATCTCCCTTTCCTTCCTTCTTTCACTTCATTTTCAATCTTTTCTCACATTTTTCTTCTTTCAGTTGCCAGTTTGTCCAATTTCCTCACATTTCTCGACTTTTTTTGTTCTTACTTTCCTTTCAGAGGCATGTGTATGTTTTAAAAGCCACAGGATCTCCCCGAGGTGCGCAATTTCCTTACACTGCATTTCTGCTCGTCCTACATCTGTTTGGGATTCTGTATAATTAATACTTCCTACTTTTCGTAAGCCCTCTCCCCACGGTGTGGAAATGAGCTAAATTTTCTTTACTCTTTGTGTTTATTAAAGAATTCACCTTCAATAACTAATTAGCCAGTGTCCCCCTACTGAAGTAATCAATTAGCCCCCATTTCACATGCACTGCCCCCACTCCTCATCTTGGTGTTGTCCAGATTCAGGACTCTTACTATTCACCCTTCACTCCATTCCTCATAGAGGTCTGTTTGCTGTTGTCTTCTCATTTGCACAAGATAAGTACATGTATGTGTGTGTGTGTGTGTGTGTGTGTGTGTGTGTGTGTGTGTGTGTGTATATATATATATATCTCCTACTGGGGGTTGCCAGCAGGTAGTTATAGTTACGACCTCCTAGCCAATAGGTCTCGCTTTTGGGACCGTATTAGTATTTAGTTATGCATCAACTGTTGCAAGGCTAAACACTTATAAGGTCCCAAAGGCGAGACCTATTGGCTATGCCAATGCTTGTTAAATTTGTGGCAAAGATCAAAGGGAGAAATTACCGGCTGGGGTTAGCAATTCACCTGCAGTAGATATTGATAGAACAGTTAATGCAAATTTTTTACCTTCTGAAACAAATAAAACACCTTCATTTATTGATTTACCCCCTGAATGTGGGGCATACGTGGCAGTTTTAGCGAATGTACCCAAGTTAAGGAAAGACCAGGGGGAAAACTATGATGCACTTAAAAATAAAACCTTGCATTGGCTGTCTAACAACTGTGGTTTCCCGTTGTCAGGGGCTAACCAGATATTGTTAACACAACGGGTAGGATGGATAGGCCCTTTGATTAACAAAAAATTCGAAGGAGATTGTATTATTATTAATTTCAAGTCTCCTGCTTGGGCGAAAAATAGCTTAGGGAATGCTCCACCACCGTCCCCTCGAGATTATAATATGACTCTTGCCATTGGGATATTTCTATAGGCATCTAAGGCTGAGTAGGAATCAGGGTAATTTAATTCACAATCCCCTTTTCCCCAACCAAGCACTATCATTAGCGCAACCATCATCTGGTATAAATGTTCCTTTATATAACAGATATCAGGTACTAAACTCTTTGGAAGACAACGACTGACTTGCTTTAGCTGAAGGAATAGGGCAGGCATCTAATTTAATAGGAACCGATGATGTCATAGCACAAGGCACAAAAATTAAGGCTGGGCTGTTATTCCCTCCGCCCACAGTTCAAGAAGTTTATAATAAATCCTATCGAAATACGGATGCAAATATAGGCAGTGAACTGCAAAAAACAATCGGGGAAGGGCAGTTTGAAATTGAGATGACAGCAAGTGCTACAACTTTAGAGCCTTTACCTGTGGACAGCTCTAATAACCTTCACTTGAGGAATAAGCCTGTAATGGCAGGAGTAAATGAAGGATATACAATAGTGACATGGAACATAGCAGGTCTTAAAAAGAAATTGGACAAGCCATTTTGGAAAGATTTTATTACCTCCAAATATGATATAATCTGTCTACAAGAGACAATTTTTGTAGAGGGGTATACCTCAAATTGGATTAATGCTATTGACTCCAGATCTGGAAGGGCTAAGGGCGGCCTGCTAATTCTCATTTCCAACAAACTTGTGGAATGTAAAATTAAAAGCTGTATAACAATAGATCATCACTGTCAGCTTATGAGGCTTCAATTCCATAAGGGCAGAGATTTGCTCCTAGTTAACTATTCTAATAACATTTTTAATGGAGATAGGGGGAGTGTAATTTACAAACTGGAAATAGAAATTGAGAGGGCATTGTTAGTACCAGATACCCAAGCTATTATCCTATGGGTCGGCGATTTTAACATTCAAGTGTGTCCGCTGGCCCAAACAAGAATTTGTGATTTTTCGAAAGGTCTCAATGCGGAGGATGTTGTTGATTCTATACATTTTGCACATAGTGAATATGGCACAGCATTAAATTCCTTAATAGCTAAGTTCGATCTCGAACTCTTGAGTGGTACCATGAATAAAGATAACATCAAATGCCCTACATTTACAGGCAGGAACGCCGCTACTAGCATTGACCACGTTTTGATTTCATGTAATACTGATCATGCCAACTTGTGGATTACAGAACAGGCTATTAGTGACCACAACAACATTTCGTTAACACTATTATGCTGGAGGAAAAAACTATCAAATATCACTAAGAGCATTACTAATATTATTCCCACAAGAGTAAATGGTACGAGGATCAAATGGTCCGGCGTTGACCCCCAGAAAATATTAAAAGAAGTGATTGCCAAATGTAGACAGGAAGTGGATCACTGCCTTAGTGAAGAGTTAAATCCAACACTCCTGATTTCTAGCTTCCTTAAAATAACCAAGACTATAGAGGAGCTTTTTTTACCAGAAATTATAATGCAACAAAAAAACTACATGCAGGATGGTTCAATAGGAATTGCACACAGGCCTTAAATAATTTGAAGCTAGCGCTAGGAATTAAGCCACGCAATAAAATTAACATACAAGAATTACGTTTAAATTATAAACGGACTATTGAAGCACGCAAAAAAGATTTGCAAAGCGAAGCATGGGAGAAAGTTAGTCTGGCTGCAGCAACTAATAATAATAAATTATTGTGGGAGACAGTAAATAGCCCTTTTTTAAAAGATGATTGCCAACCAGAATTAACCTCGTATGTAAACTGCAATGCCTGGATCGATCATTTTACTAATATTTTAAACCCGGACAGGATTGATGATGGTTTTCCCACTGACTCTATCTGGCCTGTTTTACCATTATGGATAAATATTGATGATGTATATGAAGGATTAGTGGTTAGTAAAGGAGGCAAAGTCCCAGGGCCGGATGGGGTCCGTATTGATTTGTACAAGAATGAGATTAATCTTTGGACCCCGATTTTAACCAGGATTTTTAATGCCGCTGTAGTAGATCATTTCCCACCGTCTTGGGGACATTCTTTAATTATCCCCCTTTTTAAAAAAGGGTCTAAATCAGAAGCTTGTAACTATCGCCCAATATCATTATTAGATTCATCCATTAAGGTAATGAGTAGGATTCTGTTGAAAAGGCTGAAATCGGGGGGCGTGGCCAAGATGGCGGGGTGAGCGGACGCTTCCTCCCGTAGCTCCTCCGGCCCGGCCAAGCTTGAGCCCTTTTCTTACGCTTTTCTCCCCCTGCTGAGGCTCAGCGCGGGAGAGGAGAGTGGCGGAGCATCAGGGGTGCATATTGGTGCTGTTTTGGTTCGGATCGCCTCGGGGGAACCCCCCCAAAAGTTCGATCGAGTTCAAGAGACGACGGCGAGCCCGAGGGGCGGAGCGCATTGGAGTGCTGTCCGGATACCTCGGTTGGGCCTGGTGCTGAAAGTTGCGATTTGGAGGGGATCTGGCCCGCCGCTCGACGGAGATCGAAGGAGCCTTGCGGGAGAGGACCCGACGGGGCGGAGGGCTTGAGACGGGCGCCCCGGCACTCGGACTTGTGATGGCGACACCTCGCACTGCGGGGGCCCCTAACCCCTAGCCGAGGTACAGCGGACTCCCTGACGGGGTTGGACCATCTGGGCCCTGTGCGTGACGGACTGGGGCCGGTGGTGGAACTTATTTGACTGTGGGGTGCTTCAGGGGCCCCGGTGGTGTCGTCGGGCCTGGTCATTTTGGCCTGCTCCGCCCTGCCGCCATTTTGTCCCCGAAGGAGCAGTGGTGGCAGCCTTCGCTGGAGTCCTGGCTGCTGGATGCAAGTGACCCCCGCTGCTGCTGGGCTGACTCTCGGAGGGATGTGCTGATGAGACCCCCCCACTGCGGCCCCCTTGGTTGTCTCGCACGGGCTCCCGCGGCTGACGGTGACCGGACTGGGCCGCCATTTTGTCACCTGTGACGCAGCGACTTCGCTCGTGGGGGATACCCACGTCGAGTGCTTGCCGGCGGCTGAGCACCCCTGGGGCGCCTGGATCTGTGCTCGACTGCGGAGCTAGCGATGTCTGGAAGAGGCGGCCCGAAGAAAGGGGACCGTACCCTGCCGGACATGCTTGGCAGGGCCCAGCAATTGCGGGACAGGACGCAGCCCTCACCGGGGTCCTCCCGGGCTCCGGCGGATGTGACTGGGGGGGAGCCACCCGTCACGAGGGCCTTTATGGAGGAACTGTTTAGCTCCCTCAGGGAGGACTTCCAGACACTGAAGCGGGAGGTGGCCAGTGAGGTCCGAGAAGTGCGCAGGGAGGTGGAGGGCCTTGGCGAACGTGTTGAAGCGGTGGAGACGGAGGGCCAACATCGAGCGGAGGAGATAGTCCACCTACAGCAGGACGTTCTCCGCCTCCGGGAGCAGTGTGTGGAGCTCCAGGCCCACTCTGAGGACCTTGAGAACAGATCTCGGAGGAACAACATCCGAGTGCGTGGTGTGCCGACTGCGGATGAGGGGTCCGATCTGAGGGGCTACCTGCAGGCCCTGTTCCGAGAGATCCTGGGGGAAGCTGCGGACTTTCCCATCAGCATTGATAGGGCGCATAGGGTCGGCCGGCAGCGCCAGTCATCGGCACCTCCACCGGACATTCTGGCCTTCCTGCCCGACTTTCCACTGAAGGAGCGCATTATGGCTGAGGCCCGCAGGAAACAGCCCCTGACTTTCCGGGATCGGCCGGTGGCGCTTTACCAGGACCTCTCCGCCATCACGCTGCAGAAACGCAGGTCCTTTAGGATTGCCACTGACTTTTTGCGCGAACACGAGACGCAGTACTCTTGGGGTCACCCCTTCCGCCTGATTTTTCGATGGAATGGGGTGTTACACCAGCTACGCTCCTTGCAAGACATTTGTGGTGTCCTGGGGCTCACGGCGGCGGAGGAAGAAGGAGCTACGCCGTCGTGGAGGTCCTCGGAGAGACGGAACCGGCGGAGGTCAACGAGGCGGCGCTCAGCGGCCAGCGTGGGGCGTCCGGACTCCCCTACCATCAGGGCGGACATGGCCGATGCTCTGAGGGCGGCGGCCGGGGACTCGACCGGCTCCTCTGGCGTGGCCTTGACGGCCTAACACACACTCCGGGGGGAGATGTCTTTAGCTTCTTTACATGCTTGGTACGGGGCGGGGGGGTGGGGGGGAGCGGATGGAGGTGAGTGGCTGGACGTCCACTTCGTTCTTTTCTACGGACTTGCCCGTCTTGGGGCTTGACTGAGACAATGGGGTGTTTGAGTTTGTGGGTGGCTAGTTGCCAGGGTTGTGTTTGGGGTGGGGGAGGGGGTTGTTTTGGGGTTGGGAAGGTCCCGTCCGATGTTGTCTATGCCCGCTTTGTTTTGGCTTGTCCTGCGCGGCGGCCCCGCGCGCCCCACCCGCTGATTCCCTGCCCATTGCATGGCGCTCCCGATCCCCGCGAGGAATGCCGGGCCTAAAGGTAGTGACCCTTAACGTTCAGGGTCTGAATAACCCGGTGAAGCGCAGAGCGATCCTATCGTTGCTGGAGGGGACGCAGGCGGACATTTGCCTTTTGCAGGAGACACACTTATTGCCCCGAGATTGCCATAGAATGCGTTCTGCCAGGTTCCCTACCCAGTTCTTTTCCTCGGCAGCGAACAAGACGGCGGGGGTAGCCATTCTCCTAGCGAGCTCCTTTCGGGGGGAGGTTTTGCATAAGTGTGCTGAACAGAAGGGGAGGCTCCTTGCGTATCGCATGCGCCTGGGAGGCATAGCATTTACGGTAGGCTCCGTTTATAGCCCAAACGATCACCAAGAGCGCTTCCTAGACTCCGCGCTGGTGGATGTCACTGCTTCCCCCGACCGCCACATTATCTTGGGGGGGGACCTTAACATTGTCTTCGATTCTGTGATGGACAGATCGGCGCAGCGCTTCCCGCAGACGGGGGAACTGTCCCAGGCTGGGAAGGCCCGGATTGCGGAAATGGACTTGCACGACCTCTGGCGCTCCATGCACCCCACGGATAGGGACTACTCTTATTTCTCGCACGCACACCGAACCTACTCACGGCTGGACTACCTCCTGGTGAGTGGACCGATGCGTGCCGCTGCCACGGCGGCGGACATCGGGGTCCTGACCCTGTCTGACCACTCCCCAGTCACCGGCGTTTTCCAGTGGCCGGCGGCCTCCCCCTCTCGGGGGGTGTGGCGCCTCCGGGATACCCTTCTACACAAGAAGTCGGTGGTGCAACGCATCGGGGAGGTCATACGGGACTATCTCACCCACAATAGCAACACTGACACCTCGCAGGCGACACAGTGGGCGGCATTGAAGGCAGTCCTCCGGGGGGAATTCATCTCTATCTCTGCAGCTGAAAATAAGGAGCGGCAACTGAAGAGGGATGAGCTGACAGCTCAGGTCCGGGAGCTTGAGCAGGTCCACCGACGCACGGGGGCGCCGAGGGTGTGGAGGCAGTTGAAGGCAGCGAGGAAGCTCCTGTCGGCTCTGGATCTTGACAGGGCGGAGTATGCCGCCCTACGCTTGAAACATGCCTGCTACACTGGGGGGGGCAGATGTGGCAAGCTCCTAGCACACCGGCTCCGGGTCGCGCAACAGCGTAGCGTTGTGAAAGAATTGGTGGGCACGGATGGGGGAGTTGTCTCCGGGGACGCGGAGGTAGCGGAATCTTTCCGCGGCTTCTACGAGGCGCTGTATGCTGAGGAGCCCTCCTCGCCACGGGATGCCGACGGCTATTTGGAGTCGGTGACCCTCCCGGTACTGGATCCGGCTCAGGCGGACCACCTGGAGCGGGACATCCATGTTGAGGAAGTGATTTCCGCTATCGCGCGGCTGAAACATGGCAAGGCCCCGGGCCCGGACGGGTACACGTCGCTATTTTACAAGACTTTTTGCACGGTTGTGGCCCCTGTCCTTACTCGGCTATTTAACTCTTTCTCCGAACCGGGAGCCATCCCTCCGGATCTCCTGAGGGCGACGGTCGCGGTAATCCCGAAACCTGGGAAGGACCGGGCCCTCTGCGGCTCGTACCGACCCATCTCGCTTTTAAATGTCGACCTAAAGTTGTACACGGGGATTCTCGCGTCCAGGCTGAGTCCACACCTCCCCGGTCTGGTGGAGGCGGACCAGGCTGGTTTTGTGCCCGGCAGACAGACGGTTGACAACACCAAGCGGGTGACGCATGTTCTGGAGAAGGCCTCAAGGATCTCGGGGGAGCGGATGTTGCTGTCCGTCGATGCGGAGAAGGCCTTCGACAGAGTCCACTGGCCGTATCTTGAGCTGGTCCTCAAGAAATTGGGAATCGGCGATAAGTTCCGCACCATGGTATTTAACTGCTATAAGCATCCTTCAGCGTCGGTGCGGGTCAATGGGTGTAGCTCCGGTGGCTTTGCCATCGAGCGCGGCACGCGGCAGGGCTGCCCTCTTTCGCCGCTCTTGTTTGCCCTCTACATGGAGCCGTTTGCTCAGAGGATTCGTAATAATCCGGATGCTGTCGGGGTTCGGATGGGCCAGTACGTCCACACCGTCAGTCTCTACGCGGATGATGTTCTGTTGACCTTGGACGACCCTGGGAGGTCGCTGCCTGCCTGCCTCCGGGAGCTGGACGCTTTTGCGGGGGTGGCCGGCTTCAAAATGAATATGAGCAAGTCGATGGCGTTAGACGTGTCCCTGGCGGCGGATACCAGGCGGGATCTTCAGCGGCTCTTCCCCATGCAGTGGTCCTCGTCCACGGTGCCGTACCTGGGGATCCTACTGGCGCCTACATTACCGGAGATGGTTACGGCCAATTATGCCTCCCTCAGCAGGAAGATCAAGGATGAGCTTGGCCGCTGGAACAAGGGCCTGCTGTCCTGGCTGGGGCGAATCGCGGCGGTCAAGATGACGGTGTTGCCCCAGATACTATATCTTTTCCGGGCCCTCCCGCTCCAGCCCCCGGTGGGCTGGATACGACAAATGCAGGCTGACATCTCCCGCTTTGTCTGGCAGGGCCGCAGGCCACGCATGAAGAGGGTCCTCTCCACGCTTGCTCCGGAGGCGGGGGGTCTCGGTATTCCAGACCTCCGTAAGTACTTTCAGGCGGCACAGCTACGCTATCTGGTGGAGTGGAGCAGGTGGGAGTCCGACAAACATTGGCTCTTCCAAGACCAGGCAGTGGCGGGCCGCACCTTACAAGAGGTTCCATTCCTGCGCCGCGCGCATCGCCCCCCTAATCTTTACGCTTCCTTTGTTATGCGGGTCCCCCTGCGTGTGTGGGACGCGGTCTGTGAGGCCCGGGGCCTTACCACCTTCCCTTCGCCGCTCACGCCCATTGTGGGCAACCCGGACTTCTCCCCAGGGATGGAGCCGGGGGTTTTCTCCCACTGGGTGCAGGCGGGCTGCAGGGCACTCTTCCAGATCTATGGCCCGGAAGGAGTGGTTCCTTTTCAGCAACTCCGCCAGGAGTTCGGCCTGACGGAACTGGACAGATTGCGCTACATGCAGGTTCGGCATTGGGCCCTCCAGCCCCAGGTGCGTGCCACCGCCGCCCGTCCAATTACACCGTATGAGAGGTGGTTGGCTACTCGGACCTCCGACGCTAAGCTAATTACCGATTTGTACAAATACCTACAACCCCCGCCGTTTCACTATTACAACCCGGGGAGGGAGCGCTGGCACAGGGAATTGGGCAGGACACTCAGCCACAAGGAATGGGACAAAATTGCGTATCGGGCGCGGCACTCTGCATATCACACGGGCCTTACGGAGACCTTTACTAAGGTGTCCACATACTGGTACTACACCCCGGAGAGACTGTATGAAATGCATAAGCACACTGACAGGGGGTGCTGGCGGAGCTGCGGGCAGGAAGGTACCCTTTCACACATTCTTTGGGATTGCCCAGTGCTGACCGCCTACTGGAAGGAAGTTCTGGACGAGGTGGATAAGCATTTTGGGATAGAGCTGCCGCGACTCCCGGCGTATGTCCTGTTGGGCCTCCCCAATGACCTAATGTACCCACTGAAGTCCCGTAGGGGTAGGCAGATCGCAATTGCGCTGGGGTCTGCGGTTCAGAACATTCTAATCCACTGGCGCACAGCCACCGTCCCCTCCATCACCGGTTGGTTGCATAGGCTTTGGCATGTGCTGGGGATGGAGAAGCTGTCGCTTACGGTTGCGGGGGAGATAGACCAATTTGAAGAGCTGTGGCAACCCTTTCTAGCGCTGCTGTCCACTGAATTCCGGGAGCTCACCTGCCCGAGGTATCTTAGGCTTCTCAGGCTGACGCCGCCGGTGACCCCGGCGGACTAGTTTACATGTGAGGCGGGGACCTCCCAGGGAGAAGGGGGGGGGGGTGCGGGGCTTCCTGGTGAGGATTACTCTGGTGCGGGACCATAGGACGGGGGGGGCGGGGGGGGGTGGGGTTTTTTTTCGTTACTGGGAGGATGGGGGATGGGGGGGGATTGTGTTCTGTTGAGTTGCTGATGGCTTTCATTGCTTAGATTTGGGGTGTCGGATGCGCGGGCGGGGTTCCATAGCTTGTATTTCTAGCCTTCATTTACTGTGTTTTTCCCCCTGACTTACTGCGCTACCTATTGCCAACCCTCTGGAGTTGCACCCTTTTTCTTTGACTGTATTCCATGTATCCTGACCTCCTATCCCCCTCCCCCATGGTTTGTTTTTGTTTCAATAAAAACGTTTTAAACATAAAAGGCTGAAATCTTGGGCCTTAGACAACAAAATCCTTTCACAAGCCCAATATGGGTTTAGGAAGGGCTTAGGCACACTGGAACAGTGTGTCAACCTTGACTTGCTTATTAGTAAGTATGCTTTAGCGAAAGGGGGTAATTTGTTTTTATGTTTTGCTGATTTAAGTAGTGCGTTTGATCTAGAAGATCATTCTATTCTGTGGCGCATACTGCTGGATACTGGTGCCCCCAAATAAATTGTTTATTTCCTGGCAAGACTCTATGAACGTTTATCCAGCAGAGTGCACTATGGTACAGCTGGCGAATGCACCCCGTTCTTTAATGTTAAAAGGGGCATTCGCCAGGGTTGCGTTCTGGCCCCACTTTTGTTTTCACTTTTTATTAATCAAGTGGATGAAACCTTAAAAGAGTTATCTGCAGATGCCCCTTTGATAGAATGCCAGGCTGTCCCAATTTTATTATATGTAGATGACGCGGTTCTATTGTCACGTACCCCAATAGGCCTTCAGTGCCTTATTAATAATTTTATACTGTTTACTAAGGACAGGAAACTTTTAATCAATAAATCCAAGACAGTTGTTATGTCATGCGGGAAAAACACATCTAAGTTAAGTAAGGCCTTTTTCCTGGAAGGCACTAAAATGAATTCAGTTAAATCCTTTTGTTATCTTGGCATAACCTTTACTGGAGATGGAAAATGGCTACGTGAATTTGATAACATACGACTTAAAATGAGTAGAAATACCAATAGTATTTTTAGATTTTCCACCAAAGTGGGAGCCAGAAGAATTAAAGATATGGTTGCTATTTATAATGCCAGATGCGTCTCTTCTGCTCTTTATGGAGCTGGCATCTGGGGGCACCATTCTGAGAAATCATTACAGCAAGACGAAAACACTTTTCTTAAACGCTTGCTGAGTGTTCCCCCTTCGGCCTCTACAGACCTGATACATCAGGAAGTGGGACTAAAATACATTTCAGATCTAGCTGCTTTACGCCCTCTTCTATTATGGCGCTCTATATGGTCGAAAGAGGAAACAGTATTTACACAATGTATAATTAAAGATTGCCTGAAGCTGGATTATTGCTCCCGTATCCCCTGGTAGAGCTTTATCGATTATTGGTACAGTCTTCTGTTTAATTGTAATATCTACTCAGAACTAGAGAACGTGACTTTAATTGCAAAAAGGAAGATTAAAGAAACCTTCCTAGAATATAAAAAGATGGACCGCGAGAGATTAATTGGGAAACAACCCACTTTGATTTACTACCAACAACTAAACCTTAAAGTTGGTTGCCAGGCCTATTTGATTAATGCAACAAAATCCACTCATCGCTTTGTTTTGACATGACTAAGGCTAGGAATTGTCCACCATCTTGTGGCTTTCCCGATTATGAAAAAAAGTACCAGCTCTGCGTGTCCTTGCGATAATATGTCTAAGCAAAGTTGTTGTCATTTTTTAATGTTTTGCAAATTTTATTCCCCATTAAGGAAATTTTATTTAAAACCCCTGTTTTTAAAATATAATGTCCGGACTACTAAAAATGCTATGAGGTTAGTTTCTACCATGGAAAGCCCGGACGTTTGCTTTTATGTAGCGTTGTATATTTTAAAAAGTATTGCTGCTGGGAAATCCATCATCTTTTAAGTTTGTTTATAAAACGACCAGGTACTTGGGTTATAGCGGTTAAGTAATTTGCACAGAATCGAATACATGATAAAGCGCCATTTTTAAAATGAAATTGATTAGGAATATAGTTGGAATATGACACTTTATAGCGTAATTTGCACATAATGTTCATGCTGGTATCAACTAATATAGGAATATAATTGGCACAAGACACTTTTAAGCGTAATTTGCACATAATGTTTACCGTTAGCACATGGCACTTTTTGTAAAATCTGTAGATATCCTACTATGTATTTTACTTATGAAAGATTGCAGAGGTTATTATAATGTATAATGTGTTTTCCTTTATTGCTTATATGGTTGTTATTACAAACCGAATAAAGCTTTTTGAACTGAACTGAGTGCCTGTCTGAACTGTATATGATTTGAGTGCCTGTCTGAACTGTATATGATTTGGAGCCATCTGTATACTTATGGGAAGTGAGTTCCAGGTCTGAGGGTGCAAGACAGAGAATCTGGAACTGCAGATCCTTTTCTATTCAACTTGGGGATGGAAAGAGGATTCTGAGAGGATTCTGATCCCGAGAGATCGTAGAGTCCTATTCGGGGCGTATTTCCTAAATCTGGAATCTATAAAGGTAGGGACCTTCCCAGCAAGGGCTTTAAAGACAATACACCCTGCTTTAAAGACAATCCTTTGCTCCAGAGGTTGCCAATGGAGGCCTATCAGTAAGGGGGTAATGTGAGAGTTTTGGCTATTTAGATATCAGACGTGCTGCTTTGTTCTGAACAATTTGGAGTCTTGAAAGTAAAGTCTTGGGGAGCACAAAGTAAAGAGAATTTGCGTAGTCAAGATGGAATATAACCATGGATGTGACTTCTTGAGTCAAAGCTTCAAAGATGAGAAATTAACATTTTTTGTATCTTGTGAAGAGATAAGAAGCAGGAAGAAATAACTGCTCCTAACTGAGGTTTCAAGGATAACTCATTGCCAATTATGACTCCAAGGCTTATCACAAATTTACTAGGGGTGGTGCATCCCCCATATCATTGGGCCAAAAGGAGACATTCTAACAGTCCAATTCTCTTTTTGTGATAACAATCTCAGTTTTATCTGCGTTGAGTGTAAGATGGTTGCTATTCACCCAGTCACAGAAAAAATGCAGTGTTTTGAAAGTTTTCCTCAGACATTGAGGAGTCGGTCGCCTATCCTGAAAAGTAACTGCAGGTCGTCTGCATAATTGCAGATTGTACAATTCCCCGTTTTTGAGAGCCTGGATGCGGGGGCGGATATATATATATATTAAAAAGATGCTGTGAAAGGGAGGAACCTTGAGGTACTCTGCAGTCTAGGTGAGCTTCTGTTGTCCTAAAAGGGGCAAGCCATACTGAATGGGATTGTTCCTTCAAGAACGATTTAATACAGTCTAGTGCGGAGCAGTAGAGCCCCGCGGCCTCGACATGGTACGCCAAGAGATTATGGTCAACTGTGTCAAAGGCCGCTGATAAATCCAGCAGGACTAATGCCAACGTAGAATCATTATCACATTCCCGGAGGATATCATCTACCGCTGGTAGGATTACTGACTCAGTGAAGTGTATGGGCCGAAACAGTCTTGGCGCTGCTCTAGAAATTTTGACTCCTCAAGATGCGAGCAGAGGCACTGTGCCACGTGAGTCACCAACAGGTTTGCCAGAAAAAGCAATAGAGAAATCGTCCGATAGTTTTTCAGCAAGAAGGGATCCTTGCCAGAATTCTTCTGGAGTGGTAGAACCTCGGCACCCTTAAAGGAGCTAGGCACACAGCCTTGAGAAAGGGAGGAGTTCAAGAGGGAGAGAGCAGGATCCGAGAACGTTGAAAAAAATATTTTAAGAACGTGAGAGGAATGCGGTAAGGATCTTTTGGTGAGCCCGACTTTATCATGGACAGGAGTTCAATGAGGCGTACATTGCTGATGGTGGTAGGGTTCCTATCCTCAGGTTTGACACAGTTTGTGTTCTTACTGACAGGTATCCTGTCTTTTATGGTTTTAATCTTACGGATGATAAAGACATAAGTAAGTCGCAAAGGTCCTGGAAAGGGGAGAAAGGGAGGGTCAGTCTGTCAGGGTTGGATAAATCTGACACTATTTTAAGGATTGCCTTAAATTTGTTTGTGGGTTGAAGAATCTTATTGGTGAAGATTTAGGACTTTGCCTGCGAAAGTTGAACTTTACAATCCCTAAGGTGTTCTTTTAAAGATTTATTTATTTTCAAGAGTGTCATCTTTCCGCCATTTCCATTCACTTTGATATGATTCCAACTTGCCTAGCTCTAATTCTTCCGAAAGCCATTTAGCAGAAACGTGGCATCTGGCCAGTTTGGACATGCGTATGGGAGCATGGATGCTGCTGGCCTCCAGTAGCCAGGCAACTAGCTTCTCTTTGGAGGAATCAACACCTTGATTAGGGTTTGGTATGGAGGTTCCAAGATAAGTACAGAAATCGCTCATATCTACTCGCGACCAATTCTGATAGGACCTTGGTTTATTCTTTTGAAGAGATAGCCGGGCCAGGGAGAATTTCAAGAAGAAATGGTCAGACTAAACACAGGGGATTACGGTTAGGTTGGTGAACTGTAAATTAATAGACCAAACTTGGTCTAGGGTATGGCCTTTATTATGGGTAGGAACAGACAAATGTTGTTCTACATTAAGATAGCTTAAATGGTCTGTAAAATCATGAGATTTCTGGCAACTATCCTCATCATTGGCCCAATAATTAAAATCACAGAGAATTAGTATTTTAGCATGATCTATTAGAATGGGGGAAATTAATTCATTGAAATTATCGGGAAAAGTCGGCATGCGATCCGGGGGCCAATAAGTGGGCCAGGAGTGCTTAATTTGAGCCGGTGGTTTCCGGTGCTAGGCACCGGGACTTAATTGTCAGCACCGATGCTTGTGACAGTCTGCCACAAGGTGGCGGTGTCTGGCTAATGTAGAGTTGACCAGAACAACAGTTGATTATTAATTCAATAGACATTAAAAATGACTATCACTTGCTGCCCACGCCATTCTTAGAGCTTTGGGGGCCTGAAATAGTCAGAATTGCCACACGTGTAGGAGTGTGATAGTTAATAGGGGTGTTGTTATTATTGTTTGCAGCGTGGCAGGGGCAATGTGCGGTGCAAACTGCACTTGCCTCCTGGCACTTATATATTTTACAAATTAAGCACTGGGTGCCAGGAAAATTAAGGGAGGTATGTTCATTTGGATAATTTATGATTTTTCATTGATTGTGTCTACTCCTCCACTTCTTTTACAAGCTGCCTATAGGTGTGGAGAATATAATGGATCTCAGGGAGGGTTGCTAGAATCTCTGGCATAGACTCACCAGTGAACCAAGTTCAAGTCGCGAACAAGATATCAGGGGTGTCGGGGTAATAAATGGAACATTTTCAAGTGTGCATTATTCGGAGGGGTTTTTGCCCCTAGACACATCACATCTCCTCCTGCCTGGACTGTTTTTTGAGGCTGTCATGTCTCTGAATGTATGTAGCACAAAAAAAAGACAAGCAACATAACAAAAGACATCACAGAGGAAGAAAACACTCAGCGCAGCATAAACACAAAAATATGCAGCACATTGAGAGAATGCTTAGTTGAAAGCAACACAGCGGACTGCGATATTTCACAGCACAGCTAAACAACACAATATACCAGGGTATGAAGGATTGAGAGGCAAGAGAGGACCAAATTGTGAGGCAGGGTTGACTATAATATGTGGAAAAAGGCAAATTATATGCAGTGCTTAATTTGTAAGACGATAAGTGCCAGGGCCCTTGTTAGGAGGCCACTGAAGCGTGCACTGTCCATCGCCCCTGCCAGCAGTGTTGTCACAGCTGAACAACTACTGACCATCAAACTCCTCCTACAAATCTGACCATTTACACTGCTCCTTGCCCCCAAAGTAGTTAGAATAGCTTGGGCAGCAAGCATTTGTTATATACTGCATTTGTATCTAATAACCGTTGCTGTGCTCATCTCTAACGTAGAGAAACAGCCCCACCTTGTGGCAGACTGTCATAAATGCCGGTGTTGACAATTAAGTGCCAGTGCCGAGCATAGGAAACCACCAGCTCAAATTAAGCACTGATTATATGGCATAATGCGACACATTCTGTGGTAATGTTATTTCGTTATTTTGTCCTTTTAGCACATTACATTTGTATAGGCAAAGTTGTATCTTACTAATACCAGTTTACCACCTGAATACAGCAATCAGTCAACACAAAAAAATGAACAGCAAAACCTTGCAAACGGTCTGTACTGTACAGCACCATGCATTGCATGTTTTAAAGGATCATTAGATTTATTTGTGTTAGGCAGAAAATGTTGTCCTTTTGAAATCTACATATTATGCTGGAGCTGGTCCATTGTGTGGCAAGTGTGGTAAAACCAAAAATGTGTGGAAAATGTAGCTGCTGCAAAAAGTAATTATTCCAGTGTATCTCATTACTGCACGGAGTAAAGCATTACACCATAGTTACATAATACAATAACACAGCTCAGGTTCAAATAATACACTTTAATGCAACACAACAACCCACAGCAAACATAACACATCACACCATAACATAGCATAACGTAGCAAAGTACAACACAGTATAACGCAACACAGAATAGCACTAAATGACAAAACGCAACATGATTTCTCATATAAAACATGACACAAAGCATACCATATCATGATGTAAAATGACATAACATATAAAACAAACTGATGTATGTGGAATAGTAATATTTAGTTCACTGGCTAGTCAGATGAAGAACGATTTACCTTGTGTCCCATTTTCACTACAGATTTTCCTATTTACGGATATCCACAAATTTAAATAGTGATGACGTAGAGCACGCAATGTTGTTTTAGTCATTTCATCGGGGGGACAGTAATATAAAATCTTGGAAATAAACAAGAAAACTAAGTCACAGAAACAACACGTTTGAAAATCAAAATATGAAAAGCGTTAAAATGGTCAGTAAATCGATGGAATGCTTTGCACCACACGAGCCTCCCTGCAAAATGTTAGTGAATAACCCCTCAAATTGTGATTTTCTGGTATTTGGCAGGAAACCCACATCCAAACAATTTTCCCAAGCTGACTAAGGCTCTTGTATCAAAGCGTTCTCGAGTAAAATAGAAAGTTACTCAAAACAAGCCTTTGCAATGCAATTGGTCTCGCCTTTGGGACCTTATATGTATTTAGCTATGCGGCATATTAGCCTGGGTGCTGAAACATCTACTGTTCTTTAACATGGAGGGGAAAAAAGTACCAAACTGCGTGACACGCCAGGTATGGGAACACATGGAGAGAAATATTGCCTTTCAGCTGGAAATGATATAGTCCAAAGCTCTGTTTTTAATATAAAATGAGGACCTTCGGTGGTCATATCACTGAAAATATAAGATTTGAAAAAAATATTATTGTCTACGGGTGTTCGAGGAAGACAATTTCTATGGACTGGAATCTAGAGAATGCTAAAGTGATTCTGGTATTTTACTGACCTCTGCTGTTCGTTTTCTATCAAGAAAGTTAAATAGAGGCAGTTGCAAGAAAAATTAAAAAAAGAAAGTCCCTCAGCAGAAAGCAATTCTGGGGTTTCACTGACCTCTGCTGGTCGTTTTCTATCAATACCATTAAATAGAAGCTGTTGAACAGAAAAAAAAATCCCTAAGCGGAAACAGGCAAGTCCTAGAGCCCACAAAGTACACACACATATAAATTTATACTAAAGTATATATACTAAAGTACATACTAAAGTATATACAAGAGGTCTTGAATGCTCGACCTAAACATGGATGGATGGGAGAAGACAGTGAAGCAGACACAGAGCACAGGGGGGGGGGGGGCAGGACATACCGCTGAGGGGAAAGGGGAGCGTGAAGAGCAGAAAAGGGGTGCACAGAAGGCCACTGTCTTCTGTGCCTCCCCATTTAAAAAAGTGAATAAAAGAAAATGCTAAATATTGAACCATCCAAAAAGGCAAACAGCAACTTTAGAACTAACAAAAAATTCAAGGAATTAAGCATTGATTCCCTACTATTTTATCACACATATTCTGGCAGACGAGTCCCTGCTGCTTTATGAAACTCAAGTAGCCAGTCACCAGAAGCAGTGAAACATGCACACTTCTCTGCCATTTTTAAGGATTCTCCATTTTCAGAACCGGCTTCTCAGACTGCATTCATAGTCCAGCATCCCAATGCTCCTTCGACACCGCCACCTTCCCTGAGAGCTGGAAGCACGCCGAACTCAGCGCTCTACTCAAGAAACCCACAGCGGACCCCACCGAACTCAAGAACTACCGCCCCATCTCGCTCCTCCCGTTTCCAGCCAAAGTCATCGAGAAGACCGTCAACAAGCAGATGGCCGCCTTCCTCGAGACGAACGGATCCCTCGACCCCTCACAGTCCGGCTTCCGAGCCAACCACAGCACCGAGACCGCCCTCATCGCCGCCACCGATGACATCCGAGCCCTGATGGACAATGGAGAAACAGCTGCCCTCATCCTCCTAGACCTCTCCGCGGCATTCGACACGGTCTGCCACCGCACCCTAGTACGGCGCCTCAGCAACATCGGAATCCAGGACAAGGCGCTGGAATGGATCATCTCCTTCCTCGACGGAAGAACACAGAGAGTCCGCCTACCACCGTACAAGTCAGAGGCCTCCGAAGTCATCTGCGGCGTCCCCCAAGGATCATCTCTGAGCCCCACCCTCTTCAACGTCTACATGAGCCCCCTTGCGGCCATCGTACGCAAACACAACCTCAGCATAATCTCCTACGCCGACGACACCCAGCTGATCCTCTCCCTGACCAACGACCCCGCCGCCGCCAGAGCCAACCTGCACGAAGGGATGAAAGAGGTAGCCGAGTGGATGACGACCAGCCGCCTGAAACTGAACTCGGACAAGACGGAGGTCCTCATCCTGGGCTCCTCACCCTCCGCCTGGGACGACTCCTGGTGGCCTCCCGCCCTGGGCACCGCACCCAAACCGACAGACCATGCACGAAACCTGGGCTTCATCCTGGACTCCTCCCTCTCCATGACCAGGCAAGTCAACAACGTCTCCTCGGCGTGCTTCAACATCCTACGCATGCTACGGAAGATCTTCTGGTGGATCCCCACCGAGACCAGGAAGACCGTCACCCAGGCCCTCGTCACCAGCCGACTGGACTACGGCAACGCCCTCTATGCCGGTACCACCGCCAAGCTCCAGAAGAGACTCCAGCGGATCCAGAACGCCTCAGCCAGACTCATCCTCGACATCCCACGAACCAGCCACATCTCCGGACATCTGAGAGACCTTCACTGGCTCCCCATCAACAAAAGAATCACCTTCCGCCTCCTCACCCACGCACACAAAGCCCTACACGACCAAGGCCCGAGCTACCTCAACAGCCGAGTCAACTTCTACGCTCCCAAACGCCACCTCCGATCAGCCAACCACGCCCTCGCCGCCGTCCCCCGCATCCGAAGAGCGACTACAGGAGGAAGGTCCTTCTCCTACCTGGCCGCCAAGACCTGGAACTCCCTCCCGACCGACCTGCGCCTGACCCAAGACCACCTCTCCTTCAGGAAGAAGCTGAAAACCTGGCTGTTCGAGCAGTAGCGGCACCCCCCCCCCCCCCCCCCCAGCGCCTTGAGACCCTACGGGTATGTAGCGCGCTTTATAAGTGTCACTGATTGATTGATTGATAACCAGTAACATGTTCCAGTGAAGGGTATGCTCTGGGGAGCAGCGGGTTAGGCGATGACAGGCAAATTGATGTCACTGGAGCATCTGCACATCTGGGTCGATACTTCTTCTCCGCAGCTTTTATGACTCCTGTCTGCGTCGCAGCATCAGCACCAGAACCCCGAGAGCTCAGAGTCCTGCACTAAAAGTTAATGGCATTCTCTTTCTCAGCACAAGGTTATTAATAGAACTCTTACATCAGAATCCTACCAGGTTCCTCCAGCAGCAGCGAGGGCTCGAATACCACAAATGGGCTCCTTGTGTTTTATTGATTTACAATTTAACGGAAATGCCAAAGAAATATGGCCGATTTATATTACTATAATCTTCGGGAAATGGACTGCTGTTCTGCTTTTCAAGAGTCTTGCATGTGCAGCTTAATGTATTTTTCTCTCAGAGATTTTACCTAAATCTAATCAGGCACAATGCAATCTCATGCGTCTGGGCCCAAATCAAAATAAATGGTGGTAAATAACCCTCCCATCTATGGAGGCTTGGATGTCTCAGAGGGGTGGGGGAGGGGACCAAGTGCTTCATAAACCTTTCAGGCTCAAAGCTATCATTAGTGCAGCAGGTGCAGTGCGACCAGCGTCCAGGTGTTTGAGGAGTCACCTGCAACTCGATTAAGATGGTCTCTTACCAGCCCACCAGGCGCAAGCTAGGCGGGCCCATCGTGGGACTCATTTACGAGGTTTTGGCGCAGGGCAGCGCCGCAAGGAATCTTGCTGCACTGCCCTACGTCAAAACACAAGGGCGGGAATGCGCCGTTTCTATGAGATACTGTGCATTCCTGTACTTTATCCCTGCACAGGCGCACAATGGGCTGCCATGCACCAACGCAGGCACCCTTGCAGCATAGTGCAAGGGTGCCTCCGTTGTGGGCTGATTGATTTGGTGCAGGAAAGGACATGTTCCTGCACAAGATCAATGAATTCAGGCAATCTCCTCTTTTTATGTGTGCACACATAGAAAAAGGAAAAACAAAGAGAAATGAAAACATTTCTCCTACTTGCGCTTCCCTAACGCCGCCCTTCCTGCACATAAGCAACCCAGAATGGCGATTTGTAACTTCTAAGGAAGGGGCACCTTCCTGCACATAAACGATCATTCATGGTGTTTTGCTGTTTCTATGTGTGCTGCACAATGCAGAACACATAGAAACAGGAAAGACGAGGAGAAATAAAGCAGTGCTCCTCGTTTCGCCATGTTAAGGCCAGGTTTTCCCTGGTCTTAATTTTGGCGCTGCCTCCTATTTATGCCACCCTTGTAAATATGGGGCAGCATCAAAATTAATGGGTGTGACTTAATGCTGCCTTGTAAATAAGACGAAGCCCCTATTGCCACAGGAACATCGATAAAAGTGACATTCCTGCGGCGATAGGGGCTGTAAATATGCCCCCCAGTGTGTAGGCTTGAGAATGTACTGTGTCACGCTCAAAATACACTGCTCTGTGCACCTTCAGGTGTGCTTTGGAATATATTGTACTGCACCCAATATGCAGACTTCGGAATGTACCGTGTCACGCTCAAAATATACTGCTCTGTGCACCTTTAAGTAGGCTGCGACATACACTGTACCGCACCCAATGTGCAAACTTCAGAATGTACTGTGTCACGCCCAAAATATACTGCTGTGTGCACATTCAGGTGTGCTTGGGAATATATCGTACCCAGGCGCGCAACACCCATTGGATCAAAGGGCTTTGCCCCCCCACCCCCCCTGTCGTGTGTGGCGCCCGGGATGAGGCAGCTTCCCAGGCACACACAGCCGCACCCGAGCACTTCACAGGTCTTTAAAAGACCATTTGCATGTTAATGAGGCCTTGTTGTTGTTTCACCCCTTCTAAGAGCCCCTGCAGCTCCATTCTGCCTATTGCTTAAAGATTCAGCCCCCCCCCCCGAAATCAGCTCCACTCTGCCTATTGCTTAAAGATTCAGCCCCCCCGAAATTTTTTCTTAGCCCCCCCCCCAAATTTGGCTCTAGTTGCGCCTCTGATTGTACCGCACCCAATATGCAGGCTTCAGAATGTACCGTGTTACGCTCAAAATACACTGCTCTGTGCACCTTCAGGAGTGCTTTTGAATATATTGTACTGCACACAATGTGCAAGCGTCAGAATGTACAATGCTGCTGCTGCGCACAAAATCTACTGTTAACCAGTCCAATGTGCAAGCTTCAGAATGTACTGTGTCACGCCCAAAATAAACTGCTCTGTGCACCTTCAGGTGAGCTTCGGAACACACTGTACCGCGTCCAATGTTCAAGCTTCAGAATGTACTGTGTCACGCCCAAAATAAACTGCTCTGTGCACCTTCAGGTGAGTGAGCCTCGGAACACACTGTAACGCGTCCACTGTTCAAGCTTCAGAATGTACTGTGTCGCGTCCAAAATAAAGTGCTCTGTGCACCTTCAGGTGAGCTTCGGAACAAACTGTACCGCGTCCAATGTGCAAGCTTCAGAATGTACTGTGTCACGCCCAAAATAAACTGCGCTGTGCACCTTAAGTTGGGCTTCGGAACGGCTGTTGATCGCAACCGGGTGGGTTGTGTTTAGAATGTCCCGCACTGCACACCGTCTTTGTGGTTTTAGAATCTGCTGCATCTTAACAGTATTAAAAAGGTACTAAACTTAGCGTCGTTAGCACTGGAAGTGGGTACATTTTATAATATCTTCTATCGTGCACCCTCTGACAAAAAGGTGCAATTTTGTGTCTGTTGGTGCATCCTCCTCACTGCGCTTAGTTCGAGTTGTGAGGTCTCGGTGAGTCCTTGACACTTAACATCACGGAATTTGTGGTTTCACTGATGTTTACCCCTTGTTTGAAGGCTTGGAGGTTGTTGAGCCAAATTTGTGATGCCCCATAATCCTCACACCAGTGTGGAAGGAGCTCCCTCTGGTGTTTGCAATGGGATGCTGCCGAGAGACGACCACGTGTATCTAGGACGAGTTCGAATACCCTTGGGTCCTCAGTTACTAAACTTCGTGCAGTGGCGCATAACAAATCTGCAACCCTGCGTTTCATGAACGGTATAAAACGGCGCGGCGCCATATTAATAGAGTCATGCGTCACTATCACGCATTGTTCTGCTTGCCCATTGTTCGTGAGGCTCCATTGGCTGTTAGAATTTCATGCAAAGTCAACGTCGCCCCATATGACTCGAGAAGGATTCCTAACTGTGTTTGCACAGTTCACACCAAGCAATGTTCACTGTGCGTACATGATCAGCGGGTCACGCAAAAACGATTTCCGCCCTTCATTCGCTGCAACTTCAAGCACAAACTAGCCTTTGCATATGAAGGTTGACTGCTGCCCTTTGTACAACTTTGGGCCTGTAGTGCCTTGTGCTGCACTAAGTGTTTGCACAAATTAATAGAAAATCTCAGCTTTAACACACAAACAAGAAAAATACACATAAGGCATGGTTGATGACCTTGGGCAAAACCATGGACACTCATGCCACTTACTTGAAGATATTACCATCCCCCCATATCAGTCCAGAATCCCACGTTATGTACCATAGAACACGTCAGTCCAGAATGCCACGTAATGCACCATGACACCATGAAATATCTCAATCTAGATTGCCACATGTTATGTACCATGGAACACATCCTGCACCATGAAACACATCAATCTAGGATGCCACATGTTATGAACCATGGAACACATCACGTACCATGAAAAACGTCGATCTAGGATGCCACATGTAATGTACCATCAATCAATGAATCAAGCAAGATTTGTAAAAAGTTCAACTAATCACCCGTGAGCCTATCCAGGTGCTGAGAATCCTGCTGCGGGGGTGGGGCTCAACTGAACAGCCGGGTCTTAAAGCCTTTTCAGAATTCGGGGGGCGTGGCTTGCGCGCCGCGGCGAGATGGCGGTTCGCGCTTGAGCTCCGTGAAGAGCGAGGGCTGACGGAGACATTGCTGACGCTGAGGAATGCCCCGCTCAGCGCCGAAGATGGAATATTGCATGGGAAACTGCCGTGTATGCTACGAGGGAGTTTTCTAGAGGTGGAAAGTGGCCAGAGTTCACTTATTGGCATTCTAAGGTGGCGCTTCATGTTTTCACGAGCGGCCGCCATTTTGTTTCTTCTGTGAGGGAGTTTTACTCTCGCTTCTACACGACGACGCTACTGGATTATCCTGTCAGGAGTGGAGGCATACAGGAGCTGGTGACGTTTTTTTCACCTTTCTTGAATTTATTTTGTTTTTTCCTGCCGCCTATTGCAGTGCTGCCCCTTGTGTGAACTTGTTGAGGTTTTTGCTACCATATTATTCGTCAGACGCACTGCCACTTCCTTATGTGAGGCTTCTTTGCTCTGGGCTTGATTTTGGTTATTTTCGTAGTCGGTGAGTGCCTACTTGCGCCTGCAGCACATGATATTTTTTGTGAGGTGTTTTTTTTTGACTGGGATCGCCTGCCATATTCTCTGTTCGGCGTTTTTTGATGCAAGTACATTATTTCTTCCTGTCCATTTTTCATCTTGCACATTGAGTGTTTTACAGCCCCTGGCATTTCTTGCTATCACTATATCTGAGGAGGTGTATTTTGTTCCTATTGAGGTGGTTTGCCCTATGGCTGAGAATATGGCCCCTTCACCGAATGCTAAAGACGTTAAGGACTCTAAAGCATCTCTTAAGAGGTCCAAACAGGTTTCCCCAACACCTGAGCCTGCTCCTAAAGACACTAATTCGACTCTTGAGTCCATCCTGACGCGCCTTAATGAGGTCTATGAAATTGCGCAGTCTACTAAGACTAATACAGATTTGTTGCAGGTGGAGGTGTTAGCCATCAGGAATGATTTCAAGGCCCTTTCCCTTCGTGTTTCAGGTACAGAAGCACGGATTAGTGGCGCAGAGGATACCATGCAAAAGCACTCTATATCTCTCACGCAGATAGAGCGTTCCATGGCAGCATTGAGGAAAGACCTCACTGAACAAGTGGATCGTAATCGTAGATCTAATCTGCGAATTTTTGGTCTTCCAGAGGATGTTGAGAAAGAGGCATCTTCCATGATTGAGTTTCTTTATCAATGGATTCCATCTACACTACAAATTTCTTTCCATAAAGATTTTGAACTGGAACGGGCACACCGTGTCCCCTCCTTTCGCCCCAAGTCTGCTACGCAACCAAGAGCGATAATTTTTAAACCGCCGCGTCATCAACATACAGAGCAGATCTTGGCTCATATGCGGAAGGTTAGAGCTGTCTCTTGGAATGGCCATCGTATCTCAATTTCTCAAGACTTTGCCAGGGACACGGTGATAAGGAGAAAGGGCTTCCTTAATCTTCGGAAGCGTTTGTCTGAGATGAATATCCCCTTCTCCTTTGCTGGTCCCTCAAAATTCCGCATTACTTTCAAAGGTCGTGTCAGAATTTTCGACGAACCTGCGGATTTGGCCTCGTTTTTGGATAATCAAATGGAGTTGCAGATGGATCTTCAAACGGGGGCTTCACATGTTCCTGGTTCTTCTGGCACCTGATGCGGCTATACATAATCCATTGTTTTTTGTCTTTGTCAGATCTATTAGTCTAGCTGCTTTTAGATCTGCGCGGTGGTCTTTTTGTCCATTGGTTTTGACGTATTTCTGTCGTCTCTTGGTGCTCCCCTATTATCGTTATGGTGTTTTGATCTTTAGTGTTGTTAGTTTTATTGTATAAACCCTTTAATTTTTTGTCGTAGCATCTCATGTTGGCTTGCCTTCACTCCTGATCGCGTGTCGTCCTGTTAATCCTTGCCTCTCCAGTTTGTTTCTCGACGTATTAGGTCATGGTCCTTTTCCTTTCCCGTTGTTTGTCTTTGGTATGTGCGTCGACTTTTGTGGTGAAATTTGGTTAACCTATCCTTTTGTGGTCGGTCTTTTTGTTTCATGGTTGTTTTTTGTTATCTCGTATTTTATGGAGTTGGTCATTGTCTTTTTATTTGCGTTATCAACGTGTTGCTGTATGGTTTGTCTAGGTGTTTAATTATATCTGTTTACTAGGTATTTATTTATGACTATATTTAGAGTTAATATGGGTCATTCATATAGTTGTTAGTTATACCTTCTTTATTGATTTTTTCATTGAGTGATTTCAGTACATTGTGTTATTAATTGTCTTTTTCGAGTAGGCTAGTTTTTTATAGATGCTTTGTAATTGATAGATCTATGCCTCTCTTACCTACATGCCCACTTACTTAGGCAAGTATACTTATTTTGCCAGTTTGGGTGTATATGGCTTTATTTACTCATGGCCAGTTGTCTATAAGTTTGTATATAGATTTTACATATTTATATGTAGTATTAGATCTCTTATTTAGCTGCCATAGGGATTCACGGACTGCTATATTGATAGGATGTTATATACCGTTTTTTAGTATGTTTCACTTATTGTTCCATATTGTATCATATAGTATGCTTTAGATTGTATTTCTTCTTTTCTCTGCATTATGGTCCTCTTTCTCTTGATGGAGTCCGTTTTGGGCTGGTTCTACCTAATAGTAATGTTATCTTTTAGTTCACTTTCCATCAGCTCTTATTGCCTGAACGTGCTTCCTTTTTCTCTCTCTCCTGCTCTTACCGCTCTCTATGATTCATTTTAATTGTTATATATATATTAATTTGGTCAAACATGTTGCCTTTATAGTCTCTCATTTCGCTTTATTTTCTAAAGTTATAATTGATTCCAGCTCTTAGTTTTTAGATAGTTTTTCTTTTAAAATGTATATTCAGCTATGCACTGTTCTGGGGCTTTTTATGCTGTTGTTGTTATTTCTCCTGTTGGCCCCTCGCTCTTTTTCCCATGTCCCCCCTTGTATGAATTTGGTCTTTTTCAGACCTGCCGGATTGGCCCTTCTCTCTCTCTTTTTCTGTTTTCTTTTGCTTTCTTTTTCCTCCTCTTTCCTTTTTTCTTTTCGGATTTCCTCTTTGGTCTCACCCTGTTTTGTGTTGGCTGTTGATGTCTGCTGGTTAGCTCTCCTGGTTGTTGCGCTCCATTTGTCACATAGGGAATATCTTTTTTTCCTGATAATGGTTCTATGTCTGGACTAAATATACTCTCCCTTAATGTTAAAGGGTTAAATCATCCAGTCAAAAGGTCAAAGATTTTGGACTACTGTAAATCTCTTTCTTCGGATCTCGTCCTTTTTCAGGAGACAAAGCTCTCTGCCAAGGAGGCGTTGTTCTTGAAGAAAGAGTGGGTCTTTGATGTTGCTTGTTCGGATGCTTGTGGTAAAAGGAATGGGGTAATTACCTTAGTTTCTAAACACTCTGGGTTATCTATCGTTTCCTCTGAACAGGATACAGAGGGACGTTGGTTACTATCTAAGGTGTCCAATGGTAATGCTGTCTTATTTGTCATGAATATTTATGCCCCCAACAAGGATGACCCGTCCTTTTGGAATGCGATCACCAAAAAGCTCGAAGATACCCCTCACTCTGGCAATCTTATTGTAGGTGGTGATTTTAACTTGCCAATGGACCTTATCTTGGATAGGAATTCTGCCTTTAACTTTCGTCCCCCTAAAGCTCACAAACAAATGACTAATATGTGCTCTCTTACCCATCTTCAGGATGTTTGGCGTCTTCATAATCCCACTGGTAGTGACTTTTCCTTTTTTTCTTCCCCTCATTCGTCCTTTTCACGCATTGATTATCTTTTGGTTCACTCTTCTCTGGTTCAATTTTCTTCCTCCCCGCTTATTCACCCTATTTTAGTTTCTGATCACGCCGCAGTGACATTTACTCTTACGTCCTTTGTCCCTAGGGCACGAGCTCGTTCGTGGAGACTCAACACAGAAATTTTACATGATGAGTCCTTGGTGCGAGAGTTTTCCAATGACATTGAGACTTTTTTTACTGAGAATGTTGGGTCAGTCAGTTCCCCTGTTGTTCTCTGGGACTCTTTTAAGTGTACTTTCCATGGTCAGGTCATTAAGTGTATGTCAGGGAGAAATGCAGCCATTAAGAAGGAACTCACGGACTTAGCAGATGAGATCAAACGTCAGGAATCCCTTTTTCGACACTCTCAGGACAAGACCTGCCTCCAGTCTATTAAGAACTTAAAGTATTCATACAATACTATAGTCACTAAGAGAGCTCATATTGGCCTGCAGGCTCAGAAATCTAAGAGACTGCTGTTAAAAAATCGTGCGGGCAAGATTCTTGCAGCCACTTTACAGTTCCAGGAATCTTCTTGTAGTACCTTCCAAATTTCTTCTATTACTGACCAGTATGGTATGAAAAAATTTCAAACTGCAGAAATCCTTGAGGTTTTCCGTGATTTCTATAATAATTTATATACCCCATCGGCCCAAGCTTCTTTTGAACAATGTCAGGAGTTCTTAAAGTCGGTTCCTTTGAAAGTCGTTTCGGAGGAAGATAATCAATCATTAAATTGCCCGATTACTTCTGATGAAATCATTTCCGCGATTAAAGCTACTCGGTCTGGTAAAGCTCCTGGTCCTGATGGATATCCTATTGCGTTTTATAAAACCTTTATTCCTGTGCTTGTCCCGAAACTCCAATCCGTTTTTGATGCTTTTATTAAGGATGGTTCTGTGTCTGGTTCCGCGGCTGATGCTACTATTGTAGTTATCCCCAAAGAAGGGAAGGATCACACAGATCCCAAAAATTTCCGTCCCATTTCCCTTCTTAACATGGAAGCCAAGATCTTTGCTAAAATTTTAGCAAAACGCTTAGAGTCCTTTATTCCTCAATTGGTTCATCCCTCCCAAACAGGTTTCGTAAAAGGACGACTTGCACGGGATAATATTCGTACTTTTTGTCATATTCTTGGTGCCGCTAAGCGATCTAATCTTCCGGCGGCTGCCTTGGCCCTTGACGCTGAAAAGGCCTTTGATAAGGTATCTTGGCCTTTTTTAAGAGCTGTTCTATGTGCACATAATCTTGGTGATTCATTTATTCGTATGGTTATGTCTCTTTATTCCCGACCTAGGGCTAATATACGGGTGAATGGTGCTACGTCTTCTTTTTTTAACCTTTGTCAGGGCACTAGGCAAGGGTGTCCTTTGTCCCCTCTCTTATTTTTGTTGTCCATTGATCCTCTCCTTAGAATGATTGACTCGCATCCAGATATTAAGGGATTCTCTTTTGGGTCTCATCAGATAAAAACAGCTGCATATGCAGATGATGTTCTCATTTTTTCTGATGATATTGAACTGGCCATCCCTGCTATTTCGGATGCGATTGCTCTTTTTTCAAAAGTTTCAGGTTACACTCTGAACAAAGATAAGACAGAGATGTTTCCTTTAAATGCTTACTGCTTCTCCTCTCATATGGGTTCGGCTGGCTTTAAATGGCAATCTAAACAGCTAAAATATCTGGGTATCTATTTTTGTTCCACCCTATATGCTACGGCTACTTATAACGAAGCCCAAACTATTCTTAAGGTGAGACGTCTTTTAGAAAATTGGTCTCCGAAACATATTTCTTGGTGGGGCCGTATCCAGACTCTTAAAATGATGATTACTCCTATTATTAATTTTGTTTCCTCTATGCTTCCAGTAAGGCTTTCTGATTCCTTCTTTCATGAACTTGATTTGCTTACTTCTAAATTTTTATGGAATGATAGAAGGGCTAGGATTGCTTATAAATTTTTACGGAAATCTTATGATATGGGAGGCTGTAATTTTCCTGATTGGGGGAAGTATCAAACTGCTTTTCTGGCGTCCCAGGGTGCCCTTTGGTTTTCTTCTCCAGCTATTCATGTTCCAGCATGGTTGACAATAGAACAGGAATTGGCCTCCCCACTGCCGACTGCATCTTTTTTAACCACAAACACCCTTTCTATTCCATTCTCTCGCTCTATTATTTTAGACACTATTGCTGCGGTTCGTAAGGTGGATAAGAGAGTAGCGATTCCATTACATAAAACTAGATGGTCGTCTATTTGGCGCAATTCTAAAATCAAAATTAATATTGACCCTGAGTTGATGTCTTACTGGGCTGGGAAAGGTGTCTCACTTATTAAACATCTCTATGATTCCAACAATGAGCCTTCCCCTTTCTCATCCCTTGCTCAACAATTCTCTCTATCTAATTTGGATTTTTATACTTTTCTTAAGATTAAGGTTGCACTTGCTAAAGTCCACCTTCATCCTTCTTCCCCTATGATTACGCTTTTTCAGCTTTGGATCAGGACTGGTCATGTTGCGTCTCGGATTTACAAATTTTTATCGTCCTCTACACTCCCTTCTCAAACTGTCACACAGCAAAAATGGGTACATCATTTTGATCATAGTGTTACTGCTCATATCTCTTCTGATACCTGGCAAGATATTGGTAAATTTTCTCTTCGTAACAAAATTGCCCCCTCTCTAACACAGTCTAAATTTTTCTCTATTAATCTTCTTCATTGGACTCCCATTCGTCTATATTCACTCAATCTCAAAGAAGACAATTTGTGCTGGAGCTGTGGGCTTCTACCAGGCGATTTTCAACATATGTTCCTTGATTGTTCCCTTCTCCAACCCTTCTGGGATTTAGTTCACAAACACCTCATGCTCATCTTTAACATCAAATTCCATCTGTCTTTTCCATCAATTCTTTTGGGTCCGTTGGCGGCCCCAGTCCCTTTGCCCTTAGATCCCATGGAGTTACAGTTGTTTGACCTCTTGTTAACTATTGCAGTCAAAGTAATTCTCATGGAGTGGAAATCTTTTTAGTCCGTCTCTTACCATACTTGGTGGGCTTGGGTTTCCTTTCTACGAAGTGCTCATACGTCAGTGGACCATGCTCATCTTTCTCCTTCTATTTCCTCTGGTGTTTGGAAAGCCTTAGACTCGTACATGGAGTTGGCATCTGAAGGGTTGGTGGAGCAATATCCCTTTGATTTGTCTGGTTAGTGTTGTCTTGTGTGTTGGGTGATTCCTCTGGAAATCCTCTCCTCTTCCTTTTCTTCTCTCTGTCTCTCTTTTTCTTTCCTCCTCTCTTTCCTACTCTTTCCGTCTTTTCTTTTTTCCTTTCTTCTCTTTCCTCTTCTCCCTAATTTGCCATCTGTGGGTGATACTTTTGATATATATCTTTGCCAGTTATCATTTGGGGTCTTCCCTTCTTAAGTAATTTATTTATCTGATGTCTGTAAATTAATGTATGACAATGATTTGTTCTCCTATTTATTAATTCTACATTAATGTTTCTATTACCTTATTGTCCGATATCAATTGTATCACTTTGGCTTGTATCTTATGCTTCATATTTGCGCTTTTAAAATAATAAAATTCTTTTGAAATCAAAAAAAAAAAAAGCCTTTTCAGAATTCCATCAGGGAAGGTGAGGTCCGTAGGTGAAGGGGGAGGTCATTCCAGGACTTGGCCGCGAAGTAGGAGAAGGAAAGACCTCCGCTGCAGCTTCAACAAATGCGAGGGAGTGAGCGAGGTGAAGGGAGGTGGAGCGCAGATGTCTGGAGGGTTGGTGGAAGTTCAGATGGTGGGTGATGTATGATGGTCCTTGGTTGTGCGGGGCTTTGTATGTGTGGATCAGCATCTTGATGTGGCATCATTTCTGAATGGGGAGCCAGTGGAAATTCCTGAGGTGGGGGTGATGTGGGTCCACTTGGGGAGGCCAAGGATGAGTCTGGCCGCAGCATTCTGTATGGTCTGTAGTCTCTTCAGGAGGTGCCAAGTGATTCCTGTGCAGAATGATTTGCCGTAGTCCAGCCGGCTGGTGATTAGGGCTTCGGTGACGGTTCATCTGGTCTTGACCGGGAGACATTTGAAGATCTTGCAGAGCATGCAAAAAGTGAGGAAGCAGGCGAAGTAGACTACGTTGATCTGGTTTTTCATGATGAGTTTGCTGTCTAGGATGATCCAGAGGTTGCGGGCATGGCCTGCGGCATGGGTGAGGGTCCTAGTACGGAAGGCCATCAGAACCCTTCCACAAGGAGATGTTGTTGCCAAAGATCAGTACTTCCATTTTGTCTGTGATAAGTTTCAGGCAGTTGTCTTTCATCCAGTCGGCGATGCTCGTCATGCATCTGTGGACGTTAACCCTCGTGGAGGTGGGCTTCTCTGATAGCAAGAGGACAAGCTGGATGTCATCAGCATAGAATATGATGTTTAATCCCAGGTTGTGATGAAGTTGGCCGGGGGTCAAATAGGTATTCAACAGGATGGGGCTTAGGGATGACCCTTGAGGGATGCAGCAGATGATGTTCTTGTATTCAGAGGTGAAGGGAGGAAGGCAGATTCTCTGCGTTCTTCCGATGAGGAAGGAGACGATCCATCTGAGGGCCTCTCCTTGAATTCCAATGTGGTGAAGCCTCTTAATAAGGGTGTGGTGAGAGATGGTGTTGAATGCTGCTGAGAGGTCGAGGAGGATCAGTTGAGTTGGTGGTTGATGGCTTTTTTGAGGACCTTGGCAGAATAGGGAAGCAGAGAGATGGGACGGTAGTTCTTGAATTTTGCTGGGGTCAGTGGACAGTTTCTTGAGAAGATGGTTGACTTCAGAATGTTTCCATTCATCAGGGAAGGTGGCCATGGCAATGGATGTATTTAAGATGGTGGTGAGTTTGATACTGATTGACTTGCTTCTAATGTTAAAGATGTTGTGGGGACATGGGTCCGTAGGTGCTCCTGAGTGTACAGAGTTCATGATGGCAGTGGTGTGTTGTGTGGTGATGATAACGCCGGATTCTACTATAAGAGTTCTCTAAGAATCCTCGGTCGACTGGATCTTTATTACCTGCTGAAAAGTGTAAAGGGGAAAAACCATACATTCACTGACTCCGAATTCCAATTTAGGGGTTTTCTTACAAAGCCAAAAATAAATGCACATACAAGCACCTCATGACGAGGTTGAAAAAATACATAGGCACTAATACAAAGTTCATCCTACGAATCAGTATAATCCGGTGCAGCATAAAAAGAATGAACTACTCCAAAACTACAAAACAGGCACTCACTGCTCCAACATCTATATTAGTCTTCATTAGTGGCTGTAAGAGAAATCCATTAATCTGTCCCTACTCTATCACTAAAGTGGCATCCCTACTTAGCATTTCCCAAGCAAAATCAAGAAAAGGTGTCAGCTTGTGAAGACTTTCTAAGAAGTACACTCACGTTGTAAGGGTCAGTAGCCAAAGCTACAGAGTTCGCTCTACGACCTTCTTCTTGATAGAATCGATCCCTTCCTTCAGCCCTTCGAACTACTTCTGCTCACTCAACCCTCGGGGCTTTGTCCCTAATACAAAATGCACAATTGATAAAACACGCCCCTGAAACACCTCCTCTGGCCAGGCACTCCTCGTAGGTAATTTTCCACCAAAACTTGTACTCGGTCCAGCAACAGTTGATGTGTCCTTGTGTCTCAGGCTTCTTTAGCGAGGAAGAATATTGGCTCCCAATTATTGGCATTCCTGAATACTTTCTAACAAGTCTCCTCCATACCTAAGTCCTATTACAAAAGGCGTTAGTCTAACTAACGAGGATGGAGTCCTTGCACCTGCAACAGAAACATGAGAAAAGAACAACCTTGCACGCACATGAATTTCGCTGACTGTCTCCAAATGAGAGCTTTACCAGGGGAAAATGCATTTCAGGCTTACACAAACCAGCTAACATAAGGGAAACTAATAGGCCTTTCATAATATGGAAGAGTGAATACTCCAGCTAGGCCTTTGACATCAAATTAAACACGCATTTATAAATGTTGCATCTGCAAGCACTACATTTCATCACATTTCAAAGCAAAATCAAATCATCTCTATGTGTGCAGACTTTAATATGATGCACGTTTAAATCTAATACATTACATTACTTGTGAGCTACCTTGTTAAGCATTTGCCATGAACATCGAGAATTACATGAATGCCATTTTACTTTTCTTGAATGGCACAACTCATTCTAACACTTCATTTACCATTGATTATTACAACACAATTTACTAACTAATATTAACACACATAAGATTATATGCTGGTACGAACTATTCCTGAATATAATGTACCCCTACAAATTTTCAGAATATCACAACGCTCTATCAGTTCCCCCCTCTGATGACTAGTGTCATCAACAAAATCACAACTCCCTTGAGAAAGAACCGACCTAAACAGAATTCGTAGCCATTCTTCCCTGTCGGAACTTCTCTAGATTCTTGATATTCTCGTAGTGACTGTCCTGCAGTCTAGCCATCCTTACTTCTCGCTCACTAAGGGATCCTTCGACTTGGTTCGCCCTGTACCACTGATAAGCCCTGACAAACCCCCACAGGCAAAGAAACACAGACAACAATTATAATGATAGGCTTCAAAATGTAACCAAGGATACTTTTTCCCAAGCTCGCAAACCAATTCCCCACTCTACCAAATCCTTTACTAACTTTCTCCCACTCACCCTCTTCAGTCAGATCCTAGATCTCATGATGGATCACAGTGATGTTACTTATATACTTCTTCAGATCTTTACTATTATCAGGCATATAAGTATAGCACTCTTGAACCTTCAACATTTTACAGACTCTGCCCTCTTTTGCCAATAAGACATCTAAAGCAAGATGGTTCTGCATCACCATCGTTCTTATCAACAACAACTCTCCATCAACAAGTATCAGTGACTTAGCTGTATTCATCGACAACTTGTCCACACCAGTCGCCAACCTTCTAATATTCAAATCATTCAAAACCACTCCCAAACCTGGTATCATTGCTCCAAAAATATCTCCAATCACTCCTCCTGCACTTCTATCTCTCCTTGCTCTAGAATGCATTCCACCTTCCAAAAGTTCTAATTCCTCCACATGGTAAATCTTGGGGAAAATGACTGCCAGATAACAAGTGCCATACCAATTGGCAGGCAACCTCACGTAAGCATTTTTCCCACACACATAATACACTGTTGGCACCACCTGTACCGGGCCTTGCAAAAAGTTCTTTGCTGTCTCTTCCATAGTGAAAGTGTGATCACACGTACTCTGTCCCACATAGACCTTATCATAATAGGTCTGGACGCATTTCACACACAGCTTCCTCTTCTGCTCTAGATCCGATGCTATAGGGCCATAGCTCCCCTTCGCTCTGTGAGTCATCTACTCCTCTGTCCAATCTAATGGACTTTCTCCAGTGTTATGTGTTTGCGTTAGTTGTCTATATCTATCTTCTACTTGACCTACAAGCTTCTTCTCTACTTCTGTTAGTGAACATGTCAAATTATGTCTATGTGCATAAGCTGTATCTATCGTTGTAGTTGGTATGAAATACTTCCCAATCCTATCTTCCTGCTTGTAATAATCGTACTTGTTCAGGTGCTTGTATCCTGGAACCGCTGAAAGCACCGTATCAGCATTGGAAAAGAAGTACTCATAATGACCTCTCCCATAAAACATGCTAAGCAACAAACTACATGAAATTCCATAAGTCAGGGGCAGATGATGGTTTCTAATACCCTCATCCACTGATGCAGGCAATTGCATACACACATAGCAATCTCTCACATCCATTGCATCAACGTATTCATATAGCAGCTTGGCATACGCATTAAGCTTAAAATCACCTCTAGACAAATCTACATGCAACCTACAACTGTTCTGATCTAGCATAGCCTTTTCAGCTCCTATGGTATCCTCTTTATTGCTAGAAGTACTGGGTGTAGGTGTTCCTTTCACCTCTACAACTTCTGCCTCATGTGGAACAGAAACTGACACTATAATAACTATGGCTATTGAAACTATCACTCCTACTACGAGTTTACCTATTATACACTTGGACCTATGGTTCAGATTTCTAGCCTCCATTTTCGTTGTCGGTCTGGTCTTCAGCAAACGAACACTTAGAGTCTATTTTTCCACCACAGATTGCTACTTAACCAGTTCAAACACCACTCCGGAAGTGCTGGAAATTCCCTTTACAATACTTTTGTTCTTTATTTACACAGTCCAAAAAGACTTCCTTAGCCCTCTTTCTTCTTCTACGGAAAGTCCCTAAATTTCTTCTAGGTCATCTTCTTTAAAACACTTATTTACAAATCACAGTTCATTTGCAATGTACGATAAGTTCAGATCCAATTTCAACTAAAACACGTCGCAGAATTTCAAGACGAACATCTACCATTTCATGAGGTGGTGGTTCAAATCCAAACGTTGGGAAAACTAATTTGTGCAATATCAGAATTCGCACCTTGCTCAAAACTGGAGGGTTTGGAATCATGATTGTCAATACCCCTTTAACTTCAAGTCCTGGAACTATCAGTCCCCATCGATTTTCATTAGAGGATTCCTGCTGACCACTTTCACGAACCTCAGCCTCCCGGAACTCACTACTCCCGGCATCAGTTACTGCGTAAGTCCACTCCGGGGCAGCGTATCTCTGGCAAGGCACTTTTGCCCTTCTTGACCTTCACAGGCCTCCTTGGGCTTGTTCTTCTTCACTCACTTCCGATTCAGATGTCTCGGGCACAGGGGAAAGATCTCTCTCATGTGCCAATCTTAGATTCAGCCTTCTCTGTCTCTCAGGCCACGATTCTTCTGCTCAGTCATTTGGCCCTCTTGCTTTTCTCTCGAACACTGCGCACCACTTCCTTCAGCTGAGTCTGACTCTATACCACTCGTAACGTTACGTTCTTTCTCAAAGTCAATACCTGGGTTGTGTGTAGCGTAACCCTCCTCAGCCTGGTCTGGTGAGCAACCAGCTTCGTGAGCAACCCTTACAGCTTGGCTTGTCCTCTCTCGTGGCCCTGTCGCCACAGCTGGATTTTCATTCCTGAGAGGAGCTGTTTCTTCCAAGGGTTCTGAAACTCTGCAGGTGTGGGAGGCATGTATCCAGTTCGGCAACCCTCTGCACTTCACCGTTGTGTTCGTTACCAGTATCACCTGGTAAGGGCCTCGCCACTGAGCATCCAGGCAGCTCTTCCTCACATGCTTGTGGACAAGCACCCAGTCCCCCGGGCACAGATTGTGGTAGTGATCACTTGAAGCCGGAACAGCGGCTGCTTCAACCTGCTGAGACACAGAAAGGACCACATCAGCTAGTCCCTTGCAGTAATCAAGGATTAAGTCTTCAGTGATGTTTATCAAAGCTGTGGATGGCACTGCTGACAATCGCTCTCATCAACACCAAAGACAATGCTTCAGGCCATTTCAGAGATGTAGACGAACACACTTTTGCCATCCATGCTTTCAAAGTTCCATTAATCTGCTCCACTATCCCAGAAGCCTCTGGTTGATAGCTACAATGGAGTCTCTGATCAACATTTAAAGCAGCGCAAAGCAACTTCATGATCTCGCTGTGGAAATGTGTTCCGCTATCCGACTCCAACGAGGTTGGAAAACCAAACCTAGGGATCAGTTCCCTCAATAACAGCTTCGCTACTGTAAGGGTGTCACACCTTCGTGTTGGGTAAGCTTCCACGCACCGTGAAAAAACACACACCACCACTAGAATGTACCTCAATCCATTGCACTTAGGCATTTCGATACAATCAAGCTGCATCCTATTGAAAGGTCCTCCTGACCTCCCAATGTGACTCAACGAAACCACAGTTTTCTTCCCAGCATACATTTGTTGACAGGTAGCACACCTATGGCACACTGCTTTATCAAACGCATGAAATCGTGGAATGTACCACGTTTGTCTTAACACTCGCACCATCGCATCTCTTCCAAGATGCACAGCACCATGAATTTGCCTTGCCATCGGGCTCAATAGGTCATCTGGTAACACTGGTAGACCATCACTTGAAACCCAAATGTCAATGTCCTCCTTCTCACATCCTGATCTGATGCATACATCCTTTTCCTGATCAGAAGCTTCTCCCTGCAGGCGCTTGAGTTCCTCCCAAGTGTCTGCCATGGCTAACATCATGCTGAGCTCGGTTCTCTCTTGGCTCTCTCCAGTGTAATTTCCAGTAAATATACATCCTTGTTCAGCGCAAAAACATGCAATTTCGTCGGCATACTTATTTCCAAGGGAGACAAAATCCATCCCCCTCCCACGTGCAGCGCACTTTACCACTGCTATTTCCCTGGGACATTGCAACACCTCCAACAGTTGTCTCACATATTCTCCATTCCTGATGAGAGATCCATATGATATCAGGAAACCCCTCTGCGACCATAGCTGTCCCAAATCCTGAACCACACCGAACCCATACAGGCTGTCGGTGTAGATGGTGATTCGGATCTGATCAGCTCGCCAAACAGGCAAGAGTCAAGGTAATAATTTCAGCCACTTGTGCGGAGTATACTCCTTCTAAGCAAGCAGCTTCAACCACTCCAGTAATGGTACATACAGCAAACGCTGCTCTCAAATGACTCACATTGTCTCTTAAACATTAACCATCGACAAAGAAAATTTCATCACGGTCAGACAGAGGTTCATCAACAATGTCAGGTCTCGGCTTGGTGCAAAGTTCAGTCACATCAAGACAGCCATGGTCTTCACAATCTTCGTCATCTTCATTTGGCAATGACATCAGTGTGGTAGGATTTAAAACGAAACATCTTTTCTGAGTCACATTCTCCAAGGCAAGTATGACTTGCTCATAGCGTGTGAGTCTATTATTTGTCAGGTGCTGTGTTTTAGTCCTTGTCATCAAAAGCTCAACAGAATGCGGAACATACACTATTAATGGGTGACTCATGACAATGCTTTGACACCTCTCAATACTAACACCAGTTGCAGCAACGGATTTGAGACATCCGGGCAGCGCTGAAGCTACTGGATCTACAGTAGCTGAAAAATAGGCAACTGGTCTACGTACACGCCCATGAGTCTGAGTCAGAACTGACAATGCGCAACCTTCTCGATCATAACAGAACAATGAAAAGGACTTGTTGTAGTCAAGCATTCCTAGAGCCGGAGCACGACACAGGCCATCTCTCAACTCCAAGAACGCAATCAGACAGTCGTGGTCCCATGGTACCGGATTACTCACATCCTTGTACGTCAGCCTCTGCAAAGGCTTCGCCTTCAGTGAGAAATTGGGAATCCATTGGGGACAGTAGCCAACCATCCCCAAGAACATTCTGATTGCCTTCTGAGTGGTAGGCACAGTCATATTCATGATCGCCTCAATTCGGTCTGGTGACACCTTTCTTTTGCCTTTCTCAATTCGATGACCCAAGTACTGGAGCTCACTCAGACAGTACTGCAACTTGTTTGGGGACACCTTGTGTCCATTCTCCGCTAAGTGATTCAGCAAGGCAATCGTGTCGATCCTGCAAGCGACCTCCGTTTCGGATGCAATAAGGAGGTCAACGATGTATTGCACGAGAATGGAATTCTGTGGCAATACGAGACTCTCAAGATTCTTTTTCAAGATCTGTTTAAAGATTGATGGACTCTATGTATACCCTTGAGGGATACGACACCACGTTAACACACGATCTTCCAGCCGGAAAGCAAACAAAAATTGGCTCTCCTCATGCAAAGGTATCGAAAAGAATGCTTGACACACGTCAATCACAGTGAACCACTCAGCTTCACATGAAATCTGAAATAGTATCACTGATGGATTCAGTACCACTGGACAACATGGAACCACAATCGTGTTGACCTTTCGCAGGTCTTGCACGATTCTGAATTCCCCGCTTGGTTTCTGTAATCCCATTATGGGTGAGTTGCATGGACTGCCCATTATCTCCTTCAGGATTCCCTGCTGAATCATGGAATCAATTACAGGTTTACTCCCTGCGATCGTCTCAGGTGACAGATTATACTGGGGCATTCTCGGGAACTCAACATTTTGCTTAACCTGGATCTTAACTGGCTCTACACCTCTGATCAGTCCAATCTCTTCTCCTGTAAAATCCCACACAATATAATGAAACAGAGTCTCTTAGGTCAAGGGGAAGCTCTTCCACTGTTAACATAGGATACATCTCTATGCACAAATGCTGATTTGCAACCTTAAAGGTGGCATCATCATCCTTTGCCTGTACTTCCACTCCCTTGGGCATGCAGTAAATGGTACAATTCAGCTTGCACAAAAGATCACATCCTAGCAAACAGACTACACTTGAGTGGCACACCACAAACTGGTGTCTATCTCGAAAAGTTCCTATTCTCACAGGAATCGGCTCGGTCAATGGGTTAGTCATTTTCCTAGTTGCCACTCCTACTACTTAGATTGATTGTCCTGAGAGGGGTAGGTTGGGAACTACTGCAGATCTTACAGGGATGTATGATGTTACAACGCATGCTTTTACAACGCATGCTGTTACAACAAAATTTTTACAACGCAAATGCAGTGACAACGCAAGTCTTTACAACGCAAGTCTTTACATCGACTTGCACTAGATGGCGTGCTAACATTAAAAAAGTGTAATTTACTATTCTAACTCCAGTCCACGTAACAGTAGGGAAGGTGTTTGGATAGTAAACTACACTATTTTTAATGTTAGCACGCCATCTAGTGCAAGTCGATGTAAAGACTTGCGTTGTAATGGCATGCGTTGTCAATGCATTTGCGTTGTAACAGTTTCGTTGTAATGGCAGTGCGTTGTAAAAGTTGCGTTGTAAAGGTTGTTCTCCATCTTACAGTAGTACAGGTAGTACCAGTATCAACCAAAAAGGTGGTGGGATGACCGTCAACATCCGCCTCTACAAACGATCCCCTCTGGTAACTCTAAGACTGCTCCAAGAGGGCAGTCTTCCTCCCCCCTCAGGCACCGTCATTGAAATGGTTCTGAGCTGTACTCATCATAATCCTCGAAAAGGGGCATCTGCTGATACGTTCGATTTCCCTGTGGAATTCTCGGAGGTTGCGGAACTTGCACCTGTGGGCACAATGTTCCCCCTTGCATGGACCTGGATCTCGTTATTTTATTATTACTGTATTGACGACCTCCGATACCTGCCCCGTCTCTTCCCTTGTTGCACCTGGTTTGCTGGATTCAATCTACACTCGCGCTTCCAATGCCCGATTTTATGACAAAGGTGACACGCAGTGGTCTTTTTCAGTGTTGACACATCCATCCCTGTCTTGGGATCTACAGGTTTCCCTTTCCCTTGACCCTGCACATTCTGGGTCCCTCCTTGATTGTTTCCCTGTCTTCTTCCTAGTGTCCCTCCACCTGGCTGTGTCTTGACATCCCTGTGAGCATTTTGCATTTGGACCAGCATTAGCTTATCCTTAAGCTTCCTGTGTTTCGAGTCCACTTCGTTGCAGCAGTTCCTGGTGTACTGCAGTATTTCGCCCACCGACTTGTTCTGCCAGCAGATCAAATGCTGCTGGATCATGAAGCTAATTCCTGATCTCAGACCCAAAACGAACTTGGGAACAAGCTGTCCCATGTCTTTGGGGTCTAATGTGTCTAGCCCACTGTACTGCTTAAAGGTTTGTAAAAGCCTCTCGTAATATTCATGTACGGACCCTTTTGGTTCCTGAACAGTTCGATCTATTTTAACCAAATCAACATCTTGTGGTGAGATTTTGGATTTCAGCCATGTAATTACCTGTTCAAACTTTTTCATAACAATAGGTGAAGGACCATTGGTAACAGAATCCCTGTCTGGTTCGGAAGTTGGCCAATCAACTGCAACTTTACAATATGCCCATAAATCACTTGGTACTACGATATCAAACAATGTGTTAAGGTCAACCCACAACACTTTTGAGATTTTAACAAAACGGTTGACCTGCTTGTATCACTCGACAGGCTTCTCCCTCAGCCGAGGATATTCATTCGTAAACGCTGCCAAATCACCTCTACTCCAAGGCACATGCACATACCCTCCGTTTTGTACCTCTCGCAAAGGGTAATTCTCCACTCCTATTATCCCCACTCCTGGAGGCGGTGTCTCTCCTAAGCTCTTTTTGGTGCTCTTCTTTTTGGACCATCTTTCCTCCCACTTATCAAGCGTGCTCCATGCACGTATCCCTACAATCAATTCTCGAATGTGAGTTTTCAGCCCTATGACTCTCTTCTCTTCTAGTTCCTGATCACTGTACTGCAATCTGTGACTTCACTGCAACATCTTTGTTTTGGACAGATCCACCTCATATCTTCTTGCCAAGTCTGTCAGTTTCTCATGTGCTGTCCTTGCCTTGCGAGTTACATCCTTTGCTACAAACAGCAACTCGTCTGGCTCATAAAGCTCCACTCTTTCCAAAGGCAGGTTCCTGCTAATTATCTCATCTATCTCAGCTTTTAACCTCACCACGTCTAACATCTTTGCTCTTATAGCAACTTTAAGGGTCCCTCGACTAGATGCACCACTCGATTCCCCATTCTCACTTCTCTGATCTCCACATCGGTTCCCTTCCACTATATTCCCAAGGACTGGTTGGCTTTCCGAATTTCCACAATCCCAATCTCCTGTTGTCCTATCATTAGGGCCTCTCACTGGTGGTTTCCACATCCTCATATCAGATCTTGAATCAGCCAAAGGCCTTGTTCTCGCCCTTCTTACATCCACCTGTCCTCTTTAGGAGTCTGCAGTGGCTGGCAATGTCGTACTTGATTCCATAGGTCTCGGAAGGTGAGATTTTCCACTCACTGTACCATTCCCTCCAGAACTAGTCCCCTCTCCTGCTACTGATTGTGCTAGACTTCCATTTCCTGCCTGATCTGGGTCATATACTGACACTATGGGTCCAATGGTAACCAGCACTGTAAGAGCATCCAGTAGCCTTGTAACAACTGTAACTCTGTTAGCTTCGGTACCTGCTGGTGTCTGTGTTCCCATCCCTTCTGTTCCTGTTGAGATTCTTCCAACTACTCTCGCACTAGGATGAGTCTGCGATTCTCTAATCCCCTCTGTTGGTACTGACTTTCCCTCCTTTGAATCTGGATTATATAAGGCGGACTTTCTGATAATAATCTATCTAACAAGCTGTCATCTGTGTCACTATCATCTTCCTCACCAGACTTCTTCTGGGTACCTCCTACTTTCACCATCAACGGGAATAGACTATCCCCCTCAATAGATTCAACCCACCATCTTTTCTCCAATGCGTCCCATCGTGCATCTTGAAACACCCTGATCAACTTTTTCACCCTTTCCTGACTTCGGTTTCTTTTCCTGTCATGTGCTGCTCTCATCCATGCGTGTAACGCCTCAAATTGTGTTGGTCTGGGTAAAGGTCGCAATGAAGACATCACTGTTTTTAATTGGTACAACACCTCCAACCTAAAAGTGTCATAACGTGGAAAAGCCAATTCTCCGTCTTTTTCAGTCATTTTATGCCAATTTTTGAGCCAAATTATGGTATGCAATCCCATATTCGTAGCCATGTAATGGGCTGGGGTATCCTCAGGTGGAGCTTCTTCTCCTCCTCAAGTAACCACCCTTCTATCTCCTCTACACATATCTCGTAAAACTTTAAAACATTTCATGATGAAATCAACTTTCTTTTACACACAGTGTTTTCGTTTTACTTCCTGATGTCAATCCACCAATACCAGCGCGGCTTCAAAACAACCGACCTATCGCAGCGTGGCACTCTCTGACGTCACTCTTCCTCCTCGTGCAGCAGTTCCCCTCCTTTACAATTCATCTCTCGCACTCTCAAACGTCTCTCTCATACAATGAAATAACTGTTTGTCCACCATGACCGAACAGTCACTTCTCTGACTGTCTGTCCACCAAACGACCGGACAGTCTCATCCAGTTGTCGACCTCAACTCTGGCAATCATCTCTGTCCACGAAACGACCGGACAGCTGCCCCAGACCATCTGCCCATGAACGGCCAGACAGTCATGTACTTAATCGATAGGATCCAATCACTCAATGTTCCACATGCAGTAACCCACGACCTGCGTCGGTTACTCACACTCTTACACACACGTTTCCCTATCATCGGTGGGTCAGTCAATGACGTCTCATGACTCCCAAAATCACTGGTCAGACAATTTCAACTCTGGGTGTCTTCTACACCACAATCTCTTATCCCGGGATATCAATAAATCAAATCTCATGGACCGCACGCGTTCGGCCCGAAACCACAATCACTCAACTCTCATTCCAACTCCGCAAGACATCAAACAATCAAAACAACACCGCAATCTAACAGACACACATCCCTGTTCATACTCACTCCACCACGAACTGCTGTTTCCACCGCACCGTCACTCTCCATCGATTTCCATCAAACGCCGTTGTTCTTTGCTCACAATCCACTGGATAACCATCACTTGGGCTCTATGGAGACTCAATGACTACCCTTCTCTACATCTCCCCTTACTACAGAGGTAACCATCCTCTCGCTACCAACTGATAACGCCGGATTCTATTATAAAAGTTTTGTAAGAATCCTCGGTCGACTGGATCTTTATTCCCTGCTTAAAAGTGTAAAGGGGAGAAACCATACATTCATGACTAACTAGCATGGACCAATCAAGTAAGACTCGGAAAGGATCACTGACTCCAAATTCTAATTTAGGGGTTTTATTACAAAGCCAAACATAACTGAACAAACAAGCACATCATGACGAGGTTGAAAAAATACATAGACACTAATACAAAGTTCATCCTACGAATCAGTCTAATCCGGTGCAGCATAAAAAGAATGAGCAACTCCAAAAATACTAAACAGGCAATAACTGCCCCAACATCTATATTAGTCTTCATTAGTGACTATAAGAGAAATCCATTAATCAGTCCCTACACTATCACTAAAGTGGCATCCCTACTTAGCATTTCCCAGGCAAAATCAAGAAAAGGTGTCAGCTCATGAAGACTTCCTAAGAAGTACACTCACGTTGTAAAGGTCAGTAGCCAAAGCTACAGAGTTCGGTCTAAGACCTCCTTCTGATAGAATTGATTCCTTCCTTCAGCCCTTCTAACTACTTCTACTCTCTCAACTCTCAGGGCTCTGTCCCTAATACAAAATGCACAATTGATAAAACACGCCCCTGAAACACCTCCTCTGGCCAGGCACCCCTTGTACTCGGTCCAGCAACGGTTGATGTGTCCTTGGGTCTCAGGCCTCTTCAACGAGACAGAATATCGGCTCCCAATTATCGGCATTCCTGAATACTTTGTAACAAGTCTCCTCCATACCTAATTCCTAAAACAAAAGGCGTTAGTCTAACTAACAAGGATGGTGTCCTTGCACCTGCAACAGAAACATGAGAACAGAACAACCTTGCACGCACATGAATTTCGCTGACTGTTTCCAAACTGGAGCTTTATCAGGGGAAAATTCATTTCAGGCCCACACAAACCAGTAAACATAAGGAAAACGAATAGGCCTTTAATAATATGGAAGAGTAAATACTCCAGCTAGACCTTTGACATCAAATTAAATACACATTTATAAATGTTGCAACTGCAAGCATTACATTTCATCACATTTCAAAGCAAAATCAAATCATCTATACGTGTGCAGACTTTGATATGATGCATGTTTAAATCTAATACATTACATTACTTGTGAGCTACCTTGTTTAGCATTTGCAATGAACATCGAGAATTACATGAATGCCATTTTACTTTTCTTGAATGGCACGACTTATTCTAACACTTCATTTACCATTGATTATTACAACACAATTTACTAACTAATATTAACACACATATGATTCTATGCGGGTACAAACTATTCATGAATATAATGTACCCCCTACAAATTTTCTGAATATCACATCGCTCTATCAGTGAGCTGGTCCAAGGTAGTTAGCAGGTGGTTGGGATTTGCATCTGTGGGAGTGCTGAGGCTGAGGATATCAGCAGCGGTGGGTTTGGGCTCGAAGATTTTGTAGATGTCGAACATCATGTTATGGAAGAAGTCTGCTAGAGTGTTGCAGCGTTTTTGGGTAGGGGTGATGATGTTTTCAGAGGCTGAGTTGTTGGAGAACTCTCTGACGATGTTGAATTGTTCTTTACTGCGGCTAGAACTGGCCTTGACGCAGTTGGCAAGGGCCCTCCTTTTCGTCTTTTTCAGGAGTTTGTGGTATTAGTTAAGCGATGTTTTGAAGGAGGCTCGGTCTGTGGTGTTCATGCTGCTACACCACTTTTTTTTTAAAGTTGCTTGCAGTTGTTTGTAGTCCTCAGTTCTGTAGTGTACCAGCTGGCCTGTTTGGAGGATCTCCTAGATTTTGTGGACTTGATTGGACCGATTCTGTCGCCACAATCAGTGATCCAGGCAGAAAAGTTCTTGACAGCCTATTCTAGGTTAGTTGAGGTGTCCAGGTGGGAAGAGTTGAGGGCGTCGGTCCATTGGCTCTCTGATACTTTGGTCCAGCTTCTGTGAGTGGTGCTGAGTGGTTTGGTGGTGAAGTGAATGATGGCGTGGTCTATCCAGGTGAGTTTGGTGATGTGGCTGTACTTGACTCTGTCACTAGCATGAAGATGGGGTGAGCGTGTACCCTGGATGTGCGTGCGGTTGGAGACTAATTGTGTGAGGCCAAGGGTGTTCATGCTTTCGTGGAGGTTGGGGATGTTGATTTTGCCATTGTCGTCAAGGTGGAAATTGAGGTCTCCGAGGAAGATGTAGTTCTTAGAGTCAATGGCAAGAGGGGGGGATGAAATCATGAATGGCATCACAGAAAGCTGAGGGAAGGTCCTGGAGATTTGTAGGCCAGGGTGCCTCTGATGGCTGTTTTGCCATTGTTGTGGAGTTGGAAGTTGAGATGTTCCATGAGTGGGGTACCGTCATCCGAGGTGGTGGTGCAGTGGATAGTTTCCTTGTGGATGTTGGTGATTCCACCTCTGTGTGTTTTTTTATGCGGTCTTGGTGTGTTATCTTGCAGCCTTCTGCGTTCCTTAGGCAATATCCGGTGCAGGTGCTAGGTTAGGCCAGGTCTGGATGAGCAAGATGACTTTGGGGTGAGGGAGGTGATGGTGTCCAGATTTCAGTGGCGTGTTTGCAGAGAGATTGTGCATTCAGCAGGGGGCAGTGGTGTTTGTGGCCGGCGCGGTGGTGGTTGCTGTACATGTGGGTGCTCCAGTGCTGCAGGCGAAGAGGCAGAGCTGGCAGGCAAAAGGTCTTTCGGTTGATCGAGACAAGGTGCAGCAGCTGTTGTTGTTGCGGGGTTGAGGGCTCGGAGCTCGGTGGCAGTGTAGCTTCAGGTGGAGGGAGAGTCAGGGTTCCTGGCACTGGGTGCGGTCCAGGTGCGAACAGGCAGAGACGGGCTTGCTTTTGGCTCGCCTTTAGAGCTGCGGCCTCCAATAAATAGGTCCTGGGAGGAGGGGGATGGGCAATGAGAGGCACTGGCAGAGCTGACTGGAGCCTGAGAGTGGGAGGAAAAGGAGTGGGTGAAAAAATGCCAGGAAAAAGTGAGTGGTGGTGGGAAAGCAGCAAAAAACAGCAGTTACAGCAGAGTTACAGAATATGACAGTGAAACAGGCAAAAACAGTAAAAACAAGCAAAGCATTGAGGTGCTAAGTGGTGGAGTGTTAATAAGGTGAAGCAGTAGAATATTACAGGTACAGTTAGTGTTACAGTTAGCGACTAAGGAAATACAGAGTTGCTAATGACATACAGGGATTCAACAGTAAGAGGCAGTAGCTATGCAGAGGCAATAACGATTAGCGATAACACAGTAATTGAAAGGAAAATAAATAAAGAAAACAGCTGGGGCGAGTGGCATACAACAGCGAGGGGAAGCTGGCACAAGGACCTGGCACGAGGATGTGTTACCATGCAGTTATGTACCCGATACCATGAAACACCTCGATTTAGAATACCACATGTTATGTACCATGGAACACATCAAACCAGAATGCCACTTTTTGTACCATGACACCATGGAACACTTCAATCTAGAATGCCACGTCATGTGACATGATACTATGGAACACCTCAATCTCGATCTAAAATGCCACATGTTATGTACCATGGAATACATCATGTACCATGAAACACATTGATCTAGATGCCACGTGTTATGCACCATGAAACACATCAATCTAGAATGTCTAGAATGCCACGTTATGTGCATGAAACTCATACCAGTATCTGAGATGCAAACCACGGAGTAGCATGGTTCCTCCAGGGCTCAAGGTTACAAGTGCAAGCTTCAGACATGCTTGGTTGGACAGCAGTTTCCAGTAATAGGCTGTTTCACTTAAGGCATTTGTTAAATCACAGAATAAGCTTCAAGCCGATCCAGGTGATGAAACAGTGATCTTTTTCAGGTTGCAGCCAACCAGACAGCACAGCTATCTGGTTTGCTAAAGACATCTTGGGGGACATTCAGAAAGTTAACAGTCAAATCCATTCGGGTCGTTGCCTACCATTGGCTTTATGGTTTGCAACACATTTTCTGGCTTTCTATTTGCTGGTTTTATGTGCTTTAGGCTGTCCAGCTCGAGTTCCTCCCTCCCATTGCCCAAAACTTGTTTACTGTATTCTTACATGAACTTGCTTTCTGTAAACAGGCATTTAAATCTTGTTCTTATCTTGTCACATTTGCTGTGCATTCAAAAACAGAGGTCAGATGTCAGGCTGTGTATTCAAGGGAGATTGATGTTTATTTTTCTTTCTCTGACTTTAAAGTGAGAGGATGTATGTGTCAATCATGCTGGCTAGTGGTGGTCTCCTTGAGGAAGGCTGCACAGATGTTATTTTTTTCTAGCACACAACAAAATGTAAATGTCTGTAAATGAACTGTGCAGACGATCAAATCAATTGGGTGATGACATTTCCACATATCATTTATGTGCTGTATACTTTTATCATTAAAACTTTATATGAGTGCAAATTTAATTATCATTTCAATTGAACATGTGTTGTCTGTAATGGCAGTACACTAGCATACTATGCATACTCCAAGTTACCCCAATCCACTCAACTCTGCACCACTCCATGCCACTCCACACTATGGACTCCACTCCACACTGCTTCACTGCACTCTTCTCTGCACCGCTCCACGCCTCTCTACTCTACACCACTCCACTCTACTGTATGCCAATGCACTCTACCCCACACTACTATAGTATGCACCACTGCACTCTTCGCCAATGCACTCTACAGCACTCTGAGCCACTCCACTCTATGCCACCCTACTCTGCAACACTGCACTCTATGCCACGGCACTCTACGCCAATGCTCTCTACACCATTTTACTCAAAACCAATGCACTCTGCACCAATCTACTCTGCATCAAATCACTCTATGCCACTATACTCTGCACCACTGCTCTCTACACTACTCTATGTCGCTGCACTCTACGCCACTACTCTGCACCACTGTACTCTGTGCCACTGTACCCTATGCCAATGCACTCCATGCCACTCTACTATACATCACTGCACTCCACGACAGTATACACTGCAACACTGCACTGTCTGCCACTCTACTTTATGCCACACTACACCACTGAACTCTATGCCACTGAACTCTATGCCACTGAACTCTATGCCACCGAACTCTAAGCGACTGTACTCTATGCCAATCCACTCTACTCTGAAACAATCTACTGTGCCGCCAATGCCACTCTATTGCACTCTGCGCTACTCCAAACCACATCATGTAACTGAACTCTACACCAATACCGTCTACACCACTTTACTCAAAACCAATACACTCTACTCCACTGCACTCTATGCCAATTTACTCTGCACACTGTACTGTATGCTGCTAACATCTACTCTATGCAATGCACTCCATGTCACTATACTCTACACCATTGCACTGTACGTCGGTTTACTCTGCACCACTGTATGCCACGCACTCTACACCAATACACTCAATGCCACTCTACTCTACTCTACACCACTGCACTCCTCAACTCTCTTCTCTGCAGCACTGCACTCTCTTCCACTGAACTCTATGCCACTCTACTCTGCACCACTATACTCTGCGCCACTCTAATCTGCACCACTCTAGTCTGCAATCTACTCTGCACCACTCTATGCCACTCTTCTGCACTCTACGCCAATGCAAGTTATGCCAATCTAATCTACTGTGCACTCCGATAGCTCACTCTACTTCACTTCAATGTATGCCTCTCTACTCAGCATCACTCTACTCTATGCAAGTGTACTCTACCCCACTCTACTATGTACCACTGCACACGTTGCCACTGCACTCTACAACCACTACACTCTGCAACACTACACTCTACGCTAATGCACTCTACGCCACTAATCTATACTACTCCACTCTACCCTGCACCACTCCACTCTTTGCCACTTCACTCTACTCTGAAATAATCTACTCTACGCCACTGCACTCTATGCTACTGCACTTTACATCTCTCTACTCCACTCTGCCCCACTTCACTCTACGCCACTGCAATCGATGATGCGCCACTCTACTCAATGCCACTCTACTCTGTGCAACTGCACTCTATGTCACTACTGTATGCCACTGCATTCTACCCTGCACCACTACACTCTACACTCTACCCTGTACCACTACACTCTACTCTGAAACTGTCTAATCTACTCACCTGAACTCTATTCCACTGTACTCTACGCCACTCTGTGCCAAAACACTAAATGCTACTACACTCTACTCTGCGGGAATCTATGCCACTGTACTCTACGCTATGCCACTCTACTCTAAACCTCTGCACTCTATGCCAATTCACTCTACACCACTTTACGCAAAACCAATGCACCCTACCACTGTACTTATTCCAACTACTTTGCATCACTGCACTTTACACCACTATACTCTACAGCATTCTACTCTATGCCACTGCACTCTACATCACTGCACTCTATGCATCTCTATTCTACTCTGCACCACTCTACTCTGCACCAATCTATGCCACTGCACTCTATGCCACTGGACTCTACGACACTGCACTCTGCATGATTACACTCTACACCTCTGAACTATACGCCACTCCTACTGCTCTCTACGCCCTTCTCCTGCACTCTATGCCACTCTACTGCACCACTCTACTCTAGGCCAATGCACTCTATACCACTCTAAGCTTCATCACTCCACTCTTATGCCACAGCACTCTACCCTACACCACTTCACTCTATTCTGCACCACTCCACTCTATGCCACTTCACTCTACGTCACTCTACCCTGCAACACTGCTCTCTCCACCTCTGAACTATAAGCCACTCTACTCTGCATCACTCCACTCCTCACTACTGTACTCTACGTCAATCCACTCCAAGCCACTCTAATCTACTCTGCATCCCTGCACTCTAAGACACTCTACTCTATACCACTGCACTCTGCGCCACTTCCCTTTACTCTGAAATAATGTAGTCTATGCCACTGCAGTCTACGTCACTCTATTCCACTCTGCGCCATTCTACTCTATGCCACTCCACACTACGCCACTCAATTTTATACCAATGCACTCTGTGCCAATGCTGTCTACAACACTTTACTCACAACCAATACACACTGCACCACTGAACTCAATATACCAATGTAATAAATTCACCACTGCACTGTATGCTACTATAGTCTGCACTACGACACTGTACTCTATGCCGCTGTACACCATCGCACTCTGTCACTTTACTTTGTACCACTCTCTGCCACTGCACTCTACTCTGCTACTCTGCACCACTCTATGCCATGCTACTGCACTCTATGCTGATGCACTCTGTGCCACTCTAATCTACTATGCACCACTGAACTGTATGACATTAACCTCTACACCACTTCAGTCTAGGTCACTCCACTCTGCTCCACTCCACTCTGCAACACTGCACTCTACTCCAATGCACTTTACTCCACTATTCTATAACACTCCACTCTACCCTGCACAACTCCACTCTACACAACTTCACTCTGCTTTTAAACAATCTACTCTATGCCACTGTACTCTATGCCACTGCACTCTATGCCACTCTACTCCAATCTGCACCACTCCAATCTATGCCACTGCAATCAATGCAGTGCCACTATACTCTATCCCACTGCACTCTACCCTGCACCACTATACTATACCTTGTGCCACTCCACTCTACTCTGAAACAATCTAGTCTATGGCACTGCACTGTATGCCACTCTACGCCACTCTACGCCACTGCAGTCTACGTTATGCTTGTGTTCACTAAACCACTGCACTCTACGCCAATGTACTCTGCACCACTTTACTGAAAGCCAAAGCACCCTACACCACTGCACCTATGCCAACTAATTTGCATCACTGCACTTTACTCTACTGTATTTTACAACATTCTACTCTATGCCACTGCACTCTATGCCACTCCAAAAGGTGTCACTACACCACTGAACTTTATGCCACTCTACTCTACTCTGCACCACTGTATTCTTTATCACTGCTCTCTGTACCACTCTACTCTGCAGCATTCTATGACCTTACACTCTATGACCCTGCACTCTAACATTCTATCCCACTGCACTCTTCTCTGCACCACTCAGCTCTACACCACTCTACTGCACTCTATGTCACCGCACTCTGCACCAGTGCACTCTACAACACTGCACTCTGCACTTCTGCACTTTAGCATGCACCACTCCACTGTATTGCACTTTACTCTACGCCACTCTACTTTGCACTGCACTCACTGCGAGCTGCCAATGGGTGTCATGATTGTGTACAGATACCCTTTAGGCAAATGAGAGCTCCGCCATGTTAGAGTTGTATCAACCCAGCTATTACAATAGGAGATGCAGAAGTTGTTCCTCATGGAGTCCTTCTATAGGGCTGTCACTGGAAGCAATGCTTGCAGAGGTGTTCTAGTGCAGAGATGTAAGTTGCTTACTTATTCCACATTTATCCCCCTTGATTCTCAGGACCTGTCCCTGTGTGGCGGGCATTTGCTGGTGCCCTGAGCTGCACCATTCATCCCAAAGTAAGAAGACAAACAAGTGGTATAATTGAGTTAATCTCATCCTCTAGTAACTACTGATGGCTGCATTCCAGTCCATCGTTATTTTGCCCACAATGCTACCTCAGATTAGACCGAGCCATATGCAAATTAAGCATGGTCCTGTTCCAATAGGAACAATCTGAGGTGACATGGTGGGGATAAAATGAACTGTGATCAGCCCAAGTAACTACCAGTGGCTGAGAATAATTCAAACATTCAATCCATCACTTTTTTGTATTTTCATTATGGCGCTGGGAACCCCCCAATCTGTGTCTAGCTCTGACGCTTTCCAACCATGGCTCTCGGGCTTGGTCTCTTTCATCTCGCTTCATGTCCCCTGCCCTGTCCTATTCTGACCCCTTCCTCCTATGATGTTCATCTCCTGCCGTCTCTCCCTACTCCAGCCCGTGTTCTGTTCAACTTGTGTGATGCTATGTCTTTGTTCCATTCTCAATTTCACCAGCCTGTATCCTGCTGTGCCACTCTACTCTACACCACTCCACTCTATGCCACTGAGCTCTACTGTGCACCACTATACTCTACTGTGTACCACTCCACTCTACTATGAAACAATCTACTCCATGGCACTGCACTCTATTCTACTCTACTCCGCTCTACGCTACTGCAGTCTACGCTATGCCATTATACTCTAAACCACTACACTCTACTACAATGCACTCTGCACCACTTTACTGAAAGCCAAAGCACCCTACACCACTGCACCTACGCCAACTAATTTGCACCACTGCACTTTATGCTGCTGTACTCTACAACATTGTACTCTATGCTACTGCGCTCTATGCCACTGTATGCTATGTCACTCTACACCACTGCCCTCTATGCCACTATATTCTACTATGCACCACTGTATTCAATATCACTGCTCTCTGTACCACTCTACTGTACACCACTCTACTCTGGAACATTCTATGACCTTACACTCTACGACTCTGCACTCTAACACTCTACTCTTCATGACTGCACTCTATGCCGCTGTACTATATGCCACTGCACTCTACTCTGCACCACTCAGCTCTGTGCAACTCTACTGCACTCGACATCACTGCACTCTATACCACTACACTCTACACCACTACACTCTACACCACTGCACTCTACACCACTACACTTTATGCCACTGCACTCTATAGCTCTGCACTTTACACTGCACTATTCCACTCTATGCCACTTCACTCTACGCCACTCTACGACACCCTGCACTGCTCAACTCCACTGTGCGTCACTCCGCTCTACACCATTGCATTCTACACCACTGAAATCTATTCTGCACCTCTCAATTCTATGCCACTGCACTCTACACCACTTTACTAAAAACCAATGCACTTTACGCCAATCTACTCTGCATCACTGTGCCACTTCACTCTAGGCCACTCTAATCCACTCTACTACACTACACTCCGCGAAACTCCATTAAACTCTGCTCCTCTGACACTTACAGCAATGTATGCCACCCCACTCTACAGCACTCTGCTCCACTCTATGCCATTCTACGACACTACTTCACTCTATGATGCTCTACGCAACTTCCTCTATGCCACTCTATGACAATTTACTCTACTCTATTCTATGACACACTCCTCCACTGTATTCTATGACAATCTACTCTGCTGAACACCACTCTACTGTACAATACTGTACTCTACTCAATGAAACACCCTCTACGCCATGCCACTCTACTCTACACCAATCCATGACACTCTATGTGACTTCACACTACCCCACTCCGCTCAACTCTAACACTGTGCCCCACTATATGCCACTCAACTTTATTTCTTTCCACTCTAGGACACTCTACTCTCTTCATGACACTCCACAACACTGCACGCTACTCCATGACACTCCACTTCACTCCTCTCCTCTCTACTCCACTCAACTCTACTGTTCGCCATTCCACACCACTCTACATCACTCCATAACACTCCACTCTACTCCACTTTACGATACTCCACGCCACTTTTAGCCATGCTGAACAGCAGCCACTCTGGTGTACAACATTGCTAAAAGATATTGTCAAAGCCAATAGCTCTTATGTAGGCAAGACCTATTGGTTTTGCCAATTTCTGTTTATATTAGGAAACGTTGATTTTTTAAAAAAAGCAGGGGGAAACTGCTGGATCGTAACTACAAGAGCTGGCCAATAGGTCAGGTAGTTACTGGAAGCATCACATATCCTTAAGCTGGTAAGAGGCTGCGCCTTTGCACTGCACTCACTGCGAGCTGCCACCGGGCATCATGATTGTGTACAGATACCCTTGAGGCAAATGAGAGCTCCACCATGTTAGAGTGGTATCAACCCAGCTATTACACTGACTATGTTCCCGGTTTTATCAGATTATTCATTGTTTTGTTGTTAAACTGCTGCACCTGGGGGTTGGAGGTTTTATTGCTTCCTCACAGCCAGTTGTTCAGATGATCGACAGCAGCCACTTTTTGGCAGGGAGAAGGATGGCGTGCCACTTGAAGGACGGGCCACCAAGGGAAGGTGGGTCTCCACATGGCTGTGCACAAATCCAATTGAAAAGAACTGACATGAACACACTGTGCACACCTGTTGTTTGCCCCACTTCCATGAAGCTGGGTGTTTCTTGTTTGGGCAGACAACTAGGCAGCTAATCCCATCCAAAATCATCTTATTTGCTAGTGGAGGGCAAAAGACGGCCCATGGTGGCAGGAGAAGGGCACTCCTTTGGCACATGGACAGAGGCAAATCTGATGTTCTCGTTAACATCTTTGCGGCAGTGGAGGGAGAAGTATCTTTGTAGATTCACTTAAAGGATTACAGGCTTCCTCTGGTCACCGAGATAAAAGATGAAAGGTAAATAAAAACAAGCATTGGCATAGCCAATAGGTCTCGCCTTTGGGACCTTATAAGTGTTTAGCCATGCAACAGTTGCATAACTAAATACTTATAAGGTCCCAAAAGCGAGACCTATTGGCTATGCCGAGCAGCCGCGAAAGTTAAAGTAATCGCGGTAAAGAGCGGCGCGCGCGCCCGTGCACATGCACTGTAGCTCTAGGCTGGCCTGGTAGCACTTTTTGGAGCCCTCTCAATAAGTCTCGCCAGACCAGTGCATGCGCTGGGTCAGGCGAGACCTAACAATGAAATCATGTGTCTGGGATTGTGTTATTTTTCTTAGTTTTGCCAACCCTTTGCTAAATCATTTTGTTGATATTTGAATAAATTGTAACCTGTCTTTCTGGCTTTGCAAATGGTTTATTGCCAAATCATGGCTGAGGAATGGGTTTAGCTTCCTACAAAATGCATCAACTGTTTCCTTTCGGCTGGCTCTTAGAAAAAAAAGGCATTGTCTGACCATGGAAAAAGCGAGTCTATTTCAAGGAAAAACATTGTTCGGCACTTTCGCCCTATTGTAAAGATTTATTGCATCGGGCCACGCATTTGCAAACATATACAGCAAAAGAACCCACTGACCATCAGAATGAAAGAATTGAAGGGTGTCGTTCACCCTGCTGTAAAATGCCCAAACCGCTTAACTCTTTTAAAGGCGCAGACATATTATGGAGGAGTAAAGTCCATCAGTAGATTCTCATTCAGATTTATCACTTCTTCCAAAAATCTGTAGATTATGTTCACAGAAAAAAGGTATAGTGCAGCAACGTTACTATAAGGTTGCATAATAAGCCCTGTTATATATGGTGCTTGGGAAGAGTTAAAGTTTAAAACCCTGGGGAAAGAGAGAGTTAAGAGGTGGAGGATCTGGAAGGACGTCAAATTTGGTTTTGCCCGGGGTGCTAGCTCAGCAAAGGCCCATCTTAAGTGTGCATGACACCTACATCCAACGGTCCAGATGTCCTTCTGTCTGTCTTTGTGCCTCCCACACTGTCCATTTACATTAGTGTGCTTGTGAGCTGCCTGGCTATGTGTATTGTTGGGGAGGTGAGCCTCTGTTTCTTCTTGCATGATATTGTTGATGCTCATAGTTGGCACTTGTATAGCGCACAATCTGGCATCAGTATGGCATCGCAGCACCTTTCAGAAGTCTTGGGAGTTTCTTTCCAAAGGTTTCGATCGTATCCCGAAGTCTCATTCACTTTTGTAGAGGTGTGAGGTCATGACCTCGACGTCCTAAACAATGGAAATCTTCAATTGTCAGCAGCTAGTAAGTATATGAGTTTATGAGTTTTTGGTGGATTAGACTAGAAAGATATACAAATGTACATACATAATTAATCATTTGGTAAGTGTTCCCATTGCCCTGCAAATCTGTAGGTTTACCAAGCCACTGAAGGTATTAAGTGCTCGCAGTACTAAATTTGTATCAAATTAAGGGGCATATCAACAAGGGCTTTATCTCTGCTTTTTTGGCTTTAAAAGCCAAAAAAGCAGAGATAAAACTAGCACCCTATCAACAACAGGGTGCTAACACGCAAATTTGCATGTTAGCACCCTTTTACTCTACGCTTTCCCTTGCATCTCTAATGAGATGCAAAGGGGGCGTTCCAGAGTAAAATAATAGGAGAAATGTCGCTAAGCGACATTTCTCCTATTATCAAGAATGTCGCTAACCCTGTTAGAGACAAAAAAAGCAGCGCTAACCGCGGTTAACGCTGCTTTTTTACGTCTGGTAATTTTCAGACTTAGCCATGATATCCTATGGAAGGAGGATATCATGGCTAAGTTTGTCTGTCCCTATCAACAAGGTAACGTGTGATTATCGCTGGGTTTCCAGCGATAATCTCACGTTAGCCTGTTAGCGTGTAGATTTTTATCGCTATTGAGATGAGCGTTGCTAATAGCACGCTATCTCAGCGATAAAAATTCACGCTAGCCGGCGATAATTATCCTCACGCTAAGAGCGCTGAGCGATAATTATCGCCGGTTGTTGTTGATATGCCCCTAAGTTCCAGGGCCCAAGGAATTATTCACTGGTCTACTGCAACTGGAACAACTCACATCACTTTTTTTTTTAAAGCAGATTTAAGTATGTTTCATTAATTTTTTTAAAGCTGTATTAAATAGTTGAATGCTCCACTTATGAATGTTGCTTAAAACATATACACACAGCGCCACCGTGTGGTGGTATCTCATAAATATATGCTGGCGTTTACAAATAAGTGCTGTAGAGAGCACCGGAAAACACCGGCACAAATTAAGCACCAAAGTGCTGTAGGAAGCCTTACTGGCCAGTTATTGCAAGTTCCTATGTGTACCTGTTTGTTAATATGCACGTCTGGCGGTCTGTGTGACGGGGTGTATGTAGGTCTTCTGGGTACCTAGGTGCTTCTAAATCTGTACATGGGTACCTCTATTTCTGGTAGTCTGTGTCGACATGTGTACGCATGCACGTCTGTATGTTTCATATGTATGTGTGTCCTTTCTCGATCCAGGTATAAGGATGTTTTGGTCCACTGTGCTCAATCACTTTTCAAAAGCAACACTAGGTGCAAAGCTTCCATTAGTGCAGCAGGTGCAGTGGCACCGGAGCCCAGAGCCTTGAGGGGCCCATTGAACACTGATAATGGCTGTCTTCTACTACCCCAACAGCAGCTAAAGGGGCCATTTTCCTTGCTTGCATCAGGGCCCATGACTTCCTTCTTACACTATTGAGCCAAATGTATTGGTTTAGGCCCTCTTTGTTACGTAAGACAATTAATTTCTTGTCTCCATGGCAAGGATCAGACTCAAAGACCCAGATTAATGAAGGCTCCATTAGCAGTCGAGCCCATGCACTTATCAGAGAAGTTCAGAGAATTACATCTTGTGGTTCTCGGGGTCAATTCATGTTTCTTGTGATTTGAATGTAAGACACTCCGCAGCTGTAACACGGTCCAAGGAAGGCAGATGTTGTTTGGGAGGGAACTTCCGTGCGACACTAATCCTCAGCTGCCTGGGCGAGCCTCTGAGCGCCTTTCAGGGGATGAATATCTGATTGCTTCTGGTACAGCCCGGCAGTTAAACCTGAAATGCCCCTCAATCCGGCCTCGCCATCGACTCTTGCTTGCCCGCAAGTATTTACTGCCACGGCGGCTGCATTATTCATCTGTGTTTACTTACTGAAAAAAAGAGAAAAATAATAAGCAGAATGAGGTTAATGGCCGCCATCTGCCTGCTCTGGTAAAATGCGAGGCGTGCAATTAGAGGAAATCTTCCCTCCGTGTTTACTTCGCTGCTAGATGAGAACGGTGCCGCGCGCGCGGCGTCCAATCAGCGGCGGCGGGTGGCGAAAGGACATGAAAAGAGGAGCGATCTGCGTGCGCGTGAGACAGGCTAATGAGAGCAATAATTACCCTTTATCGAACAGGAGCAACAGGAAGATTAACCCATCAGCAAAATGTATTAGATCATCACAAGTTTGTAAATTAATTTGCTTTCGGTTTCACTGCTCTTGCCAAGCTGTCAAATGAAGTGGATTGTGTGATAAGGGTAGCAATATCTCAAGGGAGAGCTGTGCCGAGGGAAGCACAGAGATACATCGCTTTACTTTCAGCTGGTGGAATGGAAGAACAACCTAATGTTAAACGAGAAAAACTCTCATGGAATATAATTTGTTATTGGACCCTGCTGAGGGGTTTAACAGCTGTTAATTGCCTACACCGTAATTAGGAGCTTGAGCCACATGTGAGGACACATACAAATGCGTAAATAGCGTTTAATCTTTGTTAACGTCCTGCAGCACGTGAACAGCATGGCTATAACTAGATAGGGCTCCAAAGACACCGAAATGTTCACTGTTATCAGCTGTTTCATATCTGGCCCACTGTAGGCAAACAACAGTTGTTAATGCCCGCATCCTAATTATTATTATTGGCTCAACATTCCATTGAGTTTGGTAACAGCATTGGAACTTGCAAAGTTTCAACAGGAAGAAGACGTAAGATTTAACGACTTAATTATTTCTTTAATCTGTTTAAAGTTTTCATTTAGAGTTTAACGATTTTAGGTGCTTTCAAGTTGTCTGAATATTGGTAATTTCCTTGCACTGACCGACAAAGGTAAAACAAAACAAGAACAAAAACACTACCCCTCATGGAGCCTGTCCATCTTGTAGGGCAAGAGCTTCAGCACCCTACATAAGGATAGTAGGTGCCATATAAATGCTAGAATGCAATACAATTCAATACAATACACGCTGTCAGACTCAGAAACTAGATGGAGGTTCCCTTGAGAAGAGGTGAAATAGCCGAGCCGTAGGTGAAAATGCCCAAAGCACTCAAGGTTCCCCGTTCTATGCATTAGTTCTATGCATTGAGTCCAGTTTTTAGGTCGAGCCTGGGCAGCACATGCGGTGCTCTGCGAGCCATGCTGTATTGGAGTATGGAATAGAAGCCCCGCTCACTCTCTGCCTATATTTGTCACTGGCTTGTGTCATTGTCCTTCGTAAATGCTGGCTTCTGTATCGTTCATAGGCTTGTTAGTCCCTCCTTAGTACCGCCTTGTCTTCATTTGTAACCTCCCATGAGGACTGGCCCTTTTACTTCGGTTTTTACATGGTATGTCTTTTTTACTCTATAAGCACTATTTTCTTTAATGAGTTTCTCCTACTGCAGACACAACATGCTGTCCTGCAACATTTATTGTGCCATGCGCGCTTCCATTTTTCAAGCAGCTCGGGACAATGGCGGCCGCTTCTTTGAATAGGTCATGAATTTACAAGAGTTTGAGCTATTGGCATTGTAAATGACAATGCCATTTATTTATGGAATGGAATGGAATGGAATGGAATGGATGTGGATTTATAGAGCGCGAATTGCTGCCCGAAGGCGTCCAAGCGCTAGAATAACCAGGGAACCTGCAGAGGGGCCTAACTGGGGTTAGTGGGGCAGTTTAAAAAGAAAAGTTTTTAGCTGTTTCCGGAATGTGGGCAGATTGCAATTGGCTCTCAGGTGCAGGGGGAGGTTGTTCCATGCCATGGAAGCGTTATAGGCGAACGTCCTGCCGCCCGATCTGGATCTTTTTATTCTTGGTATCGTGGCCAAGAAAGTCTGGCTGGAGCGGAGGTTTCTGCTGGGGAGGTAGTGAGTAATTAGGTCCCAGGTAATCCTGGGACCCGTATCCCAGAAGGCCTGATGTGCAATGCACATGGCCTTAAACGGAATCCTCTGGCGCACTGGTAGCCAATGAAGGTTAGCCAGCCCGGCCCTCACCGATTGTCTGCGCGGGATGTTCAGCAGCAGACGTGCTGCGCAGTTCTGCACTATCTGGAGTCTGCGTATGGTATATTCTGGGGCACCGAGATAAAGCACATTGTTGAAGTCCAGGCGTGATTGTATTAGACCCTGTACAGCCACCTGTTTTGCCTCCATGGGGAGGAGAGGGAAGATTTTTTTTAACATTCTCATGAGTCCAAAACAGGCGGCTGAGAGTTTTGTGGCCTGGGTGCTAAATGATAAGGATCTATCCAACCAAACCCCAAGGCTCTTGATGTTGTTTTTTGGGGTAGGAGGAAGGCCTAAACAAGGGGGCCACAGGGTGTTGGGGAAGTAGGGATCCGGGGAACCTAGGAGCATCAGCTCCGTTTTGTCCCCATTCAGTTTGAGAAATGAAGAGGACATCCAGCCCTTGACCTTCTCTAGGCATTCCTTGAGACCGCCTGACGCAGGCATATTGGCCTCCTGCGCCAGTGAGACCACCAGCTGCGTGTCGTCCGCATAGGAGATGATCTTAATCCCAAATGAGCGGACAACCTCAGCCAGTGGCCTCATGTATATATTGAACAGTGCGGGGCTCAAAGAGGAGCCCTGAGGGACCCCACACTTTAAAGGTCTACAGGTGGACAAAGACTCCCCCTCAAAGACTCGGAAGTATCTGTCCTCTAGGAAGGATTTGAACCACAGCCAGGCTTTGTCCCTGATCCCGGCGTTGGATAAACGGCGCAGCAAGATGTCATGGCTGACCGTGTCAAACGCCGCGCTGAGGTCAAGGAGGATCACTGCCACTGAACCTCCTTGGTCCAGGATCTTTCTGGACTCCTCTGTGACCATAAGAAGGGCGGTCTCAGTCCCATGTTTGGGTCTAAAGCCCGTCTGGGTGGGATCTAATAATTGTTGTTCTTCTAGAAAGTTTACCAGTTGGAGATTTATGAATTTTTCCAAAAGCTTGCTCACCCATGGGAGCAGGGAAATTGGACGGTAATTACCAAGGTCAGTCGGGTCCAGGTTGGGTTTCTTCAATAAGGATCTGACCATAGCCTGCTTCCAGGCGGGCGGGACAATGCCGGAGGTGATAGATGAATTTAAGACATTTCTAATGGTCGGCAGAATGAATTGTGAGGCCGCCATGATGATGTCTGGAGGGGCTGGATCATCAGGGGATCCGGACTTGACTGTTCGGGCTATGGATTCAAGGGTTACAAGGTCTAGAAAGGGGAAATGGGTCAAGGTAGATAGAGGTTGTGGTGGGGAGGAGATTGGGGTTTCATTGGGTTGGGCTGATAGGGTGATGTCCTTATGGGGGAAAGCTGAGTAGATTTTATTCACTTTTTGATGAAAGAACTCAGCAACGTTATTACAATGGGTGGAAGATTTAGTGATTGGTAAATCGGGTGGGGGTTTTGTTAATTGTTTCACAATTTGAAAAATTTCTTTAGGCTTTGATTTAGCACTCATAATCTTGTTCGAGAAGTGGGCCGCCTGAGCAGTTTTAACTTCTGCTTTATATTTGCTGAGTGACTCTCGGTAGAGGGTTTTGTTCTCCGTCGAGTAGTTCAAACGCCAGCGTCTTTCCGATTTCCTGCACTGACGCTTCATGTCCCTGAGAGCTTCAGTATACCAGGGAGCAGTTTTGTGAGAGCGTTTTAGCGTGACTTTCTTTTTTGGTAGTATGACATCCAGAGTTTGAGAAATCCAGTCAGCGTAAGTTTGGTAGGCTACGCAAGGGTCTTCATTATAATGGGGGTGGCTGCTAGCAAGTTTGACGGACCAGTCGTCAATTGCGAGGCAAGACCAAGCTCGCATGACCCTTATGGTGGGTCCAGTCGGGGGGGGCTTGGGTGAGGTCCATTCAAATGGGACCAGTGAATGGTCTGTCCACGGCAGAGGAATGGGTAGCCCAGCTACAAGGTCAGTACAATTGCTAAAAATCGGATCCAGCAGGTGGCCCTTAGCATGTGTGGGGGTCTTCACATGCTGGGTGAGTTGCAGGGCTGCCAAATCATCAGCCAGGGTAGTGGCTGTGTGGTCTGTAGAGGAATCGAAATGGAGATTAAAATCACCTAACAGGGTATAATTAGACGAAGTGCTAGCCCGTTCAGCCAGGCTCATAGGTAGGCACTCATGGAACTGCTTAGAGGGACCAGGGGGACGGTAGATAAGAGTGCCTGAAAAGCAGCTATTAGGAGAGAGATCGATGTCAAAAGTGAGGCTCTCACAGTCTGGGATGGTTTCAGAGGTGACACGACATTGGAACCGTTCCTTGTAAATAATGGCTAGACCTCCTCCCCTGCCTTTCAGTCGGTCTTGCCGCGTAATTTGAAAGCCTGGAGGGAGGGCAACGGCTAAGGCGGGGTCGGACTCCGCGGTCAGCCAGGTTTCTGTTAAAAACAGAATGTCTGGCATATGCTCCTCTATCAAAAGTGCAATTTCAACCTTATGTTTCGGCAAAGAACGACAGTTCAGTAGGAGCATTTGGAAGTCGTGGGTGAATTCGGCGGTAGGTTTGGGTTTAAGGGAGCACTTACATTTAGGACAGGCTTGTGGTAGAAGGTCAACGCAGTAGGGATGCTGCGTGCAAGCAGTGACAGGGGGTCTGAGGCTGTACAGAGTTTCCGCATTATAGTGCCTGAGCTCTGGTATCTGTAATGCAGGGGTCATGGCCCTAGGCCCGGGCTCGGCGCGGACGAGCGCAGACGAGCTTGCCTTATGCGCGCCTTCGGCGCGCAATCGTCGCGCCCGCTGCGCTCGTCCGCTGCGCTTCCGGCAGAAGCACATGTTTATAGAGGAAGGGCGAGTGCAGGGGGCGTGGCCTCGAGGTGGGCGTGTCCCCAACTCGGCGAGGGCGATGGCGGCTGACTAGGATTGCCAATTCTGCCCTTTCCAGCGCTCGTTTTTCGCCCACAAAGGTGCCTGCACACTGTAATTGTGTGTCAGGTTGGGGAGGTGAGAGTTATTAAAAACGAATTATTTCCGTTTAAAAACAATGAAAAACAATGAAATGCGCTAGATGCAGTCTACTCCCGGCAGTGCCTCAGGAGGTTCCAGGGTTAATCTATTGCGCTAGTGCTTCAGCGCGCTCTTTATAAACAATGCAGGGGGCGTGGCCTCGAGGTGGGCGTGTCCCCAACTCGGCGAGGGCGATGGCGGCTGACTAGGATTGCCAATTCTGCCCTTTCCAGCGCTCGTTTTTCGCCCACAAAGGTGCCTGCACACTGTAATTGTGTGTCAGGTTGGGGAGGTGAGAGTTATTAAAAACGAATTATTTCCGTTTAAAAACAATGAAAAACAATGAAATGCGCTAGATGCAGTCTACTCCCGGCAGTGCCTCAGGAGGTTCCAGGGTTAATCCTGTTAATTTATGTGTTAATTAGCAAAACAGATAAATAAAAGGCACCGTCATTTGCAATGCCAATAGCTTAAACTCTCGCAAATGCGAGACCTTTAGCATTGCAAATGCTTGTTTTCGCTGCATGCTGAGAGCTGAAGCCCTGTTTATGCCATTATAAATCAGAATTTCAAGACTCAAAGTGCAAGGAAAAACTTGAACTGGATGAGGTACTCACAGCATTACCTGGAAAACATGAGTGCTCAGAATACCGGGACAACATATCAGTAATCTTTACCATACCTCTTACCAGTCCTTGATTAGTGAGGTGTGTGTCTGCTTGCAGAAGCTCCCCCTTCAGCACTTTATGCCCCAAATAAATAAATACCCTCCCTGAAAGGGGAGTGTTTGAGTGGCTTAGCCCCTCCTCCAAGAATCCCCTGTTGTGCACAGGGCCGGACTGGCCATAGCGGGCACCGGACATTTCCCTGGTGGGCCGCCATGGTGGGGGGAGGGGTGGTTTTGGGCCCCTGGGGGGCAGTTTTTGTTGCAGGTCCCGCTTTTGCAGCTTAGCTGCAATATCGGTCTCTGTAACAAAATCCTCCGAAACCGGCCCTGTCAAACAGCTCGGCTGCAGCCTCAACCCCCAGGGGGCTGGCCAAGCAGTTTGCCAGGGCCAGTTTTGGGTCCCAGTCCGGCCCTGGCTGTGCATCACCTAAGGACACCCAGAGATGTAACACGGGTGCCTGCACCCCTTGCGGCGCAGTTGGGCATTAACCCTCCAGAGGGAACCCCATTAATTCTAAGGCCTATGAAGACTTGTGAGATATGGCAGTCTGAGGGGCTCCTTACCACATTGGGGATCCATAATTTTGCGTTACACTAGTGGTATCGGTATAAGCCAACTTCCAGTAGGCGCAAGAGGAGCAAGAAGATGGTAGGAAGGACTGATGTGAGGAAAAAAACACTTGGTCTAATGAAGATTATGCATAAATGACCCAGACACTGCCTTCTTCCTGTCCCAATTCTTAAACCGTGAGGACTAACGAAACAATAATCCTAGACCGAGCATTTCACCTCTTCATGAAGTAACTTCTCTCCCTGACTCTACAATCTTGAGCTTTCCCTAACTGCTTTATGGACGGTGATTCACCAAAATGCCTGGTGTAGCAGAAAATGTATCACCCCAATGACATCACAGGATTACTCCTTCTCTAACATATGCCCTCAATAAGCTAAAATTTGCTGATGAAGGGCTCTGGATGGAAATCAAGTAAGGACCTCCTGTTACTACCTTCGTAACCCCAAGAACAAGGCTAGCAGGAACAGGGGAGGCAAAGTAAATGCAACATTCCTGGTCACCTATAACTGATGTCCACACCATAGGACATGACTTCAGCTCCCTATCCAGGAAACACATGCAAATGCTTAGGTACCCTGTCTCCAATGACCTGGGTAGTCTCTTCACTACCTTGTACCTCAAAACCCAGGGTATCAAACAGTGACGGCTAGCTTTAAAAAAAAATATATGGTTGGGTGCGAAGGCGCAAAACTCGCCATTTATTTGGGAGCTCTACCGGTGCAGCACTGTCCACGAGCAGGAAAAGGAAGGACTTCCTTCCTGCTCGTGGAACACAACTCCAACCAATCCTGGAGCAGCTCCAGGTTTGGTCGAGCAGGCTCACCCAGCGCTCATTTTGAGGTTGGGAGCCTGTGCCAGCAACCCCCAGGCTGTTAGACAGCCTTGGGTTTACTGGGTCTACACTGTGCACTGTAGACTAGGGCTGTAATACTGCATTTGCAGGATTCATCCTCACCCCCACCCTCGTGATGTACACAGCGCAGAGGCAAATAAATACAATTTTATTTGTGTTTGCCTGCTGCGTTCGCATCAGGTGGGCGACGCTCCTCTGCTCCTGAGGATGAGCCGCCACTGGTATAAAAAATAATCCATGTCATGCAACCATTACCCACAGTCCTTGATTCTATTCTTCCCATCCTGTCTATCTCTGCACTAAAGGTCTCTGGAAAAGCACAGGCAATAGACTTACCTTCTATGTGAGCAGAGCCTGCCTCAAAATACCTCCCCAGCAGCTCATAACTCTCTGGCTACGCAAATAACCTCAAAGTGGATTCTGCATCTGCTTCAGCAATCAAGGATCCATTTCCTGAAGGCCTCAGTACCTTTATGGCTTTCTTTGATCACAGTAGGGCACTTTGCAGCTGTCCCGGACATCATCATCATCATTTGTTGAGGTTCTCAGATGTTGTGAAAGGCAATGTAACAATTTCATCTCAATTGCAAGCGGTGATGCCATATGCCGCCTTGTAGTTGTACACAGCAGCGATGGTCTGTGCAATCACCTGTTATAAACATAACTTATACCCAGCCTCACTGAGCTTTTCACCTCAGATGTCCTGGGGTTCTTTGCAAGACTTCCGTGTCGCTGCAGCTCTCTGCGTTACAGGCAGTGCTTAATTCAAGCCGGTGGTTGCAGGTGGCGCCCACAAGCACAGGTTTTGCCTTTCACCCAGAGCAATAAAGAGAGCGAAACACAAAAGGGGGAAAGATTGAGGCAGTGAAAGACAGAATAAACAGTGAAATGGGGGACAGAGAGGGGATGAAAAAGAACTTACAGAAGTGAGATAAAGGGTCAGGAAGTGACTGGCAGTGAATAAAAGAGCCATGAGGAGAAATCAAGACTATCAACCTTGGGATTTGGAACTCTGATATTCAAAGACCAACCACGAGCTTCTAAGGGAAACTTTGGGCCCCAGCACTTATTGCTTTACAAATTAAGCACTGATTACAGGCCAGGTGTAAGGTTTCTTAAACTAATACTTAGATAAGGGACTAATGCAAAAAACAACAATTGATGGATAGAATGCAGAACAATGTCATACATTCACCCCAGTACAGAGATCTGGGCCTAAATCCATCTTTTTTTGCTCCCCATGCCATTTCAGTTTGAATCCAGCCATATGCAAATCAGTCTTGACCCTGCACCGAATGGGAACAGTCCAGCCCGAACTGCCTGGCCAGGTTCACCCTGGACTGGAAACAAGCATCCTGAGACCTGTTTCAGGGTTTCACCCCTCTTCAGCCAGGATAGCTTGATTCCAGTGGCATGGAGAGCACGGGACCCACGTCTGGGCATACCCGCCCCACTTGGGGTGACAAATGCAAAAACAACAATTGATGGATAGAATGCGGAACAATGTCATACATTCACCCCAGTACAAAGATCTGGGCCTAAATCCATCATTTGTTTTTGCTCCCCATGCCATTCCATTATGAACCCAGCCATATGCAAATCAGTCTTGACCCTGTATATATATACACTTCTTTATATATTCAATGTGTTTGACATATATCATTTTATGAGTGATGACTAAGGTTGCATTTTCTCTATTGAATAATCTCTAGTGCATCCCACTGAATGCACTCTGTAGGAGGTGGAATGATACTTCACACACCCATTAGCACGAGGTAAGAAAGTAATACTAATTAGGCGGGACCAAACGCCGCCTCTATTACGTGTTAAGAATTAAAAGAAAGCCTCTGCCAGACAGCTAGAACTCCTACTTGACCATATCCTCCTCCAGAATTATTCATGTTCTTACACTTGGCTACTCTCCTAATATTAGCTCACGTGTCACCACAATTCCACGATTCACAATCGCAAATTTAATGAGTTTACCAATTTTGTCACGAGGAGGAGAGACATTTTTTGTTCAATCATCCAAAACAAAACGTATACAATACAACTTCCCTCTTTTCATTGTAATAAGCCTTTGATCAATTATTCTGTCAGGTTATTTATACAGCACTAGAACCCTAATGTTGGGGCATCAAAGCAATTATTTCTCAGGCACTCTTTCACAATTTCACAAACGTAGGCTGCTGTGTTCTCGAGACATCCTCATTTTCAATCACCAGGAATGCTCTGCAGACTCAAGAGCTCTTCCTTCCATCAACTGATGTAGGAAGCTTGATTCAGATCATAACTTTTCTCTTACGGCATCCAACTTTTGAGTTTCTTCCCCTAAAGCAATATGTCCACCTTCCCTTAAGCAATAGTTAAATTGTTCCACCTGCCCATTGCAATGAGGATTATACAAATCAGATATGTAATATATTAATGCAGGAACTTCTTTGTATTGCATGAAGTTACGTGTGTGTCATTGTCTATCACCAGCATTTCTGGAAAGCAACCTCTATAGAATATCCTTCTCCAAAAATTAATTCTTATGTATGTAGCAGCGCTTTCCACAAACGTAAGCCCGCCTGTGGCTTACAATAAATCTCATCTCGCATTGCACGCCTTTAACAAGCAGAAATTGAAGAAACATATATAATAAACACAGCAGAAAACGGAGTGCATCACACCACCACTTTTTTACAATAAATCTCCCCATAGGAACTAAAGATAGAAAACCTACACCAGATGGAGCAATATTTCTATAAATTATATTTGCAGCGGAACATTTCTGTAAGACAATATTTGTTACTAACAGTATTATGACATACAGCCTTTGAGAGGGAATACCATCAGCACCAGACATGTTTCAGTCTCGTTCATCCTCATCACTGAGTTGTGGCTTATGTTGCTAAAGCACAAAAGGTGATGTTTGTCTGCCCAAATCAAATGTTGTGGAAAATGGGACCATTTGTCAAAGCCACTGTGTAAGGAAGCACAAAGCCTTCGAAAAATACCCACCAGAGAAGAAGAGATCACAATCTTTGGATAAAGGATGTTACAAAGCCCAAAACCAAAAACATTTTGTTGAGTGTAGAAAGCTGGCTCTCTATATGGTATAACAAAAAGAGGTATACTGTGGAAAGAGTCCAGGCATTCCCATACTTACAAGACAGCGGCATGCTCTAGCAATCCCAAGGTGCTCTTCTAGGGGGCAGTGTGGTCAAGCAGCCTTAGGCTTATCAGAAAACAGTGTTAGATCTCGGCTGCAAAGACACAGCCAATAAATGATACACAAGACTCAATAAGGACATCCACACAAATGTATAAAAATAACACTTATCGTTATATAACTTTAGGCATCAAGATTAGTCTTTGGCAAAGTGCTAGCAGTCCTCCCAGGCTTTGGAGGATCAGCAGCTTGAGGGGTGAGATGAATTTGGTGCCATTGCTGTGAATTGGCAAACAGGACGCAGTGCTTGTGCCACGTCAGTTGCTTCTTCTGCAGTTCTTACTTTATTGGCTCTTCGGCCATTCTTCTTCTTTTGTTCGGCAGGGTTTGATTTCCTGTTGCCAGGGTTCCCTTAAATACTGAATTTAGGGGCGTTAGAGGAGTGTAGTGTAGTAGCCAATGGGCTACTTAACCCTGGACGCACTACACCCCCACTATGACCACTTCTCGAGGGAAGTGGGCATAAACCTATCCCAGAGATCCTAAATTTGCCATCACCAAGATGCTCAATTCTGAAAAGTTGCATCCACTTCAGGTAGCCCAGATCAGGAGTGGTGCTCGCCTGAGGGCGGACACGCCTGTATTGCCTAGCTAATTTTCCAGTCTGTCCAGCTGCCAAGGGGTCTTGACAAAGGTGGTTGGTTTCTTCTTCTGTGAGGGAAGCCAGATTCACATACCAAAGGTGACATGTAGCTTTGGAGCTCCTCAGCCTTGGAATGCTAATCCGCAGGTCATCCTTGGGCGGAGGTGCAAAGCACCCCATGCTCCAACAAGCTTGGTTTATGGCCCCCGGAGAGCAAAGGCCCTCACCCTTGGGGGTCAGAACCTGTCTCTGGTGGCAGGCTGGCGAGAACCAGTCAGTCAGCACACCAGTAAGCAGTCGTTTTTCAAGGGGCTCCTAAAAGGTGCCCTCTCGGTGCATGTAATAGTAAATCTGACACTGGCTTCAGTGTGAGTTTATTAATACGAGATGTTTGGTACCAAAGATCCCTATTTTTAGTGAAGCCAACATATAGCTGGGAACGCTTTTTCACTAGTGTCCAGCACATACTCCTAAAATGGCTTCCCTGATCACTTGCATTGGCAGAAATGGAACCGACAAGTAGGGGGCATATCTGCTCATGCAGTTATGCCCTGACATGTAGTACAGCGCACCCTGCCTTAGGGCAGTAAGGCCTGCTGTAGAGGTGACTTACTAATACTGCATGCAGTGTCGGCAGGCAGAGCACACAGGTTGTGTGCCATGTCATCTTTTCACTTTTGTCTTCACCAAGACAGGCAGCCTGCATACTAAGGATCCCTTAGTGGTGCACAATTAATACTGCAACCCTTGGGAACCCTTTTTAGTACCTCAGGCCCTCGGTACAAAGGATACCATTTACAGAGGATACTACAAGTATTGCCAATCGGGGGAACAATCGCACAGTTTTGGGAAAGAGATCTAGCACTGATGACCTGGTTAGCAGGAACCCATTGCACTTCCAGTTGAAATCACATCAAATACCAGGCCAAAAGTGGGGGTGATCATGTCAAAATGGGCACTTTCCTACATTTACCAACACAAAAGATTCCTTATTAAAATCAGGGTCTGGTAGACCACTAACAGTAGCGGTGGGGGCATTTATGCATTTAAGGCATTGATTGAATGTTACATGTCTTCCTTTGTGATGCTCTTAATTTATTTGTTGTTGCTGGAGTGTGTAAATTCCAGACATTTGTTGCTGGATGATCATAGATGACAACACTTGAGTCGCGACCGACAATAGATCACGTCTTTATCTCTACCGAACTCTGGTAACTTGATACCAGTGTCACTGTGGTAAAAGTGTATCCTCACAGTCAGAGGAAAATTAGATTCAGGAAGAGAAACAGAGGGGCTAACATAACTTTCTCATCTCAATGAGGGTAAGTTGAGATAATGGGAATAAATGTTACAGCTACCAGTGGCTTGAGCATACAAGGTTGATGTAACCTGTCTGCTTTTTGATCTGTAAATTGGTCAGTAGCACTGCTGTGTGAGTTTCTACTGTTTGCCCAGCTCTGCTGTCTGTAGCCTGTGGTTGTTAGTTTTACCGAAATTTGGATTTTTTTATCCTGCACATTCCAAGTACATTAAAAAAGATTAATGTGGGGGGCGTGGCCTGCAGCCGAGCAAGATGGCCGCAAGCTAGAGGAGCTCCGAGGGTAACACCGGTTCCCCGATCAATCCGACATAAAATCCGGACATTAATCCTACCTCAAAAACCATTTCTTAGCAGCCGGAGGTGAGGGGCACTGATCGCGCTGCTCCCCGGAAAGAACAGACTGCAGAATCGCTGGCGGGTGCGCACCGAGGATTGTGGCCTGTGCACGTGAAGGCAGCCGGGGACTGAAGTAAGCTTTGGACCGTTGGGGGCGGACGAGAGCGGTGGGGCCGCGCCAAAAACGAGTGGTGCGCTGGTGATAGGCAGCGGCAGGACATGGTGCGTGCACGCCCTTAGCGGGCACGTCGGAAGACTCTTTCTGTCCCCCCCGCTCCCCCACGCTCGCAGAGCTTGTGCGGGCCTGCCTCGGCCCACGAGGCAATAAGTGAAGCACGGAGGTAGTGCGCGCTCCGAGAGCGGCGCGGCCGGTGGCGGTGGCGGCAGGTGATACCCCGGCGGTGCTCAATGATCAGGGGCGCACAGTATTAATATATACGGCCCATGCTGAGGAGAGGTACTGGATGTTGGCCCCCAACCTATTACCCGGGACCCCTGCTGAGAGCGTTGATGGAGTGTGCAGAGCATTTACAGGTGGCGGGGTGATCGAGGCGTGCACACCAAGAGCAGCGCGACCCGTGCTGAGGAGCGCGAGTGAGTGGACACGGTGCGGAGAGGGGCCAGGGCACCGAGAGACGATTGCGCATCTAGCCTACGAAGTACGCTTGTGGGCTGGTCCACAAGATATAAGGGGACCTGCAGGGGCGGGCCTGGTAAAGGTGGCAGTGGGCAATATCCCTGCTATGCTGATGGGTGTTTAGTGCAAAGTAACACCCTAGCTGCCCTTGCAGGGGAGGGGTGTCTAACTAGCCTACGAACTTTGCCCCTGGACCCAAGCTAATCCAATAAAGGCACCTGCGGCACTGCAAGATTGGCTGTGGCGTTGGCTCTGAGGCATCTGTGCACAGTTATTAAAGACGCTTAGACGGTCCGGGGCCCGCCTAGTTTCAGCTACCAGTGCGGCGGGAAACCCGCCAGGCCGCGCATGGAGTGTGCTCCCGCGGCAGGCGGCGGCGACTACCGGCTGGTGCAGTGCGTAATTGGGCGAAAATGGGGGGCAGAGGTCCTCGGGCGCACTCCCAGGGCAAACTGGATAAATACGCTTACAATAAAGACCTTCCTGCTCCGCTTGAGCGCAGAGAAGTACCTGCCGGAAGCTCCGAGCTGGAGGGAGCGACGAAAGTGACGCTGGAAGATATTATGGCAGCTCTCGACAAAGTGCAATCAACGGTGGGGTCCATCTCCACTGATGTCTCCTTCCTGAGGGCAGACTTTCAGAAGATGACGGCCAGGGTAACGGAGGTTGAACATGTGACGAAATCTCTGTCGAAGGACACCACTGCGCTGCTTCAAAGGGTGAGTCAGTTGGAAGCAGAAAATAAACTTATGGTGGAGAAACTGGACGACCAGGAGGGGCAACAACGTCCGTATCGTAGGTATTCCCGAAAGTGAAGGGAGTCCAGCTATGGATCTGTACGTTGAAGATCTCATAAAACACAAACTCCAACCCAGAGGACTTTCGACCTTCTTTTCTGTGGAGAGGGCACACAGAATCCCGGGAGGTAGACCCAAACCAGGGGCTCCCCCTAGACCAGTCCTAGCTCGCATTCTCAATTTTCGGGATAGGGATGCTATACTACAAACGGCGAGGGTGGCCCCACCGCTACGTGTCCAAAACTCAGTGGTGTCATTCTTCCCGGACTACACAGCAGCGGTAACCAAACGTTGCAGGAGATTTTTTTTTTTGACATAAAGAAAGAACTTAGATGCAGGGAACTGTCATACTCCATGATATTCCCGGCGAGGCTGCATGTTGTGGCGGATGGAAAAACCTGTTTTTTTGAGAGCCCGGAGGAGGCCCATGAGTGGCTCGAGGGGTGGCGGCGCGTGGAAGGACCCGGACGAACGGAGAGGCGGCAGCAGCAACGCAGGGAAGATGGCGACTCCAGGGACCATGGAGGGGAGCGGGAGGAAGGCCGTTCACTACAGACTACGACCGAGGAATGAGGACCCATGGCCTATTTGGGTCACACCTCCACAAGGAGATGGTATATGGCCTCACCAAGATGAAGAGGGCAGTCGCTACAGGGGCCCAAGTATGTATAACATGATCCTCTCACTCGAATGTGGTAGGTAAAGAACCAAAATGTCAAGACTGAACGACAGACTGTGACACGCTCTGGCTGACAATCTATTTTTTGAGGAGGGGATGTGCGGCGGTGTTCCACGGACTTCTCCTCCCCCGCACGCAAGTACTGTTCATGGGAGTAAAGCACTCTGCTAAGTTGGGGTGGCGGATAGTTGGGGGTCTGTCTGGCAGGGACGCAGGGAGGGGGGTGCGAGAGGGGGGTTGTTTTTCATTTTGGGTTTGGTATGGTTTGTTCTATTGTTTTTGGGGTAATCGAATTGTGATGCACATGCAATTGCAGATGCAGTGGTTATGGTCTTTGTTGCAACAACTGTTTGATATGTTATGTACCCTACAAGTGAAGTGTGGAGAAGTGTGGCTCAATGATTAGAGCGGCAGACCCTGATGCAGAGGTCTAGCCCGGGACCAGGGTTCAATTCCCCGCCTCGGCGGGTCTTGGGTTCAAAAATTTCACGGACCTGATAATTCTCGCCTCGGTGCCATTCCAATCATGGAGTCCCACTCTGCAACTCTGGGCAATAGCTTGCCTAATCTCCACAACGGCCCCCACAACGCTAAGGATGCCTGGCCTCCACCTTGGGGGTGCCCAGGAGTGGACGCCTCACAGGGAAAGCCAGGATGGGTTCCACAGCGGTATTCGTACAAGCGCCTTGAGACCCTTGCGGGTGAGTAGTGCGCTATACAAGTATCAATTTACAATTTACAAGAGGGACCACTAAACGTCTGCATACATACACACCTACCCCAAGGATATATCAACTATGCGTACACCAGAAGAAGTTTGGTTTGGGGGAGTTGGGAGGTAGGGAGATGGGTGGGGGGGAAACAATTGGCTATTGGTTCCCTGCAATCGGGAAAAGCAGAGGGTCCTAATGGTTTGCCCATCGAACTGTATAAAAAGACAGCCGCTGTGACTGCCCCTTATCTTTTGAATATGTATCTCGGGAGTCTGGTGGCGGGGGAACTCCCCGGAGATCAACGGATGGCCACCATTGTGGCGATCCCGAAGCCCGGAAAGCCCCCTGACGAATGCGCCTCTTACCGCCCGATCTCATTAATTAACGCCGAAGCCAAGATATTTGCCAAGCTACTGGCGGTGCGGCTGACCCCCCATCTGGCAACCTTAATTCACCCAGATCAGTCTGGGTTTATGCCAAATGGGAGCACAGCTCTTAACTTGCGGCGGCTGCAGGGAGTAATAGTGCGCATGTCCCACATTCAGGAACCGGCGGTTATCCTTTACCTTGAAGCGCGAATGGCGTTTGATATGGTAGAGTGGCCGTATCTTTTTGCAGTCCTTAGGCATTTCGGCTTTGGCCCCAAATTTTGTGCGTGGATACGGCTGCTCTACACTAACCCAATAGCACATGTAGCGGCCAATGGGCACATATCCGGTGACTTCCCGCTGGCGCGGGGAACGCGCCAGGGGTGTCCGCTGTCCCCGCTGCTCTTCGCATTAGTGTTGGAGCCGCTGGCGGCGTGGATCAGATGAGAGCCGACGATTGGAGGACTTAGATGGGCACCACACTGGGAAGACCGCATTTCTCTTTATGCGGATGATGTGCTACTGTACCTGGCATCCCCCGAGCGTTCCATCCGGGCGCTCTTAAATATTTGTGAAATATTCGGGCGGGTATCCGGATACACTATCAACTGGTCTAAATCGGTCTTCTTTGTATTGCATGGTCCGACGCCGTTGCTTCCCGGGGATTGCCCGTTGCAGGTCGCGGAGACGACCTTCAAATATTTAGGCATTTATATTACATCTACACTTGAGGAATTCATGCAAAGAAATCTTAGACCTCCCCTGGAACGGTTTCAGCGCGATGCGTTAGTATGGCGCGGTCTGCCGTTATCAATGCTGGGGAGAGCGGCGCTTTTTAAAATGATGACGCTCCCACATTTTTTGTATGTTTTGGAGAATACCCCGTTTCGAGTACCACTGAGCTATTTTAAAACAATCGTGTCAGAGGTTTCCGGTCTGATCTGGGGGAATAAACCGGCGCGCATCGGACAGGAAAAGTTGGTCAGAGGCTGGTATGATGGAGGTATAGCCCTCCCTAATATACAGTTATACTACTGGGCGGCCCAATTAAAAGTGATTAATAGCTGGATGCACGCTCCTCATACCGACCCAGCGTTTCAGGCGGAGAGGCAGGGCCTAGGAGAAGATGGAGTCATGTCGGTGCTGTATAATAGAGCAAAATCCAAACAACTGATTGGACCAACAGCACACACGGTTCATCTATGGTACGAGGCGCATGCCAGGCTGGGTTGGAGGGGGGGTATTACACAAATGACACCACTCTGGACATCTCAGTTGTTAGACATATGGGAGCCGACTGACCTAACCCACCCAGCGCAGGACTGGGTAACACTGGGAACCATGGTTGCTAAAAGAAATATTGCAAGGAGGTGGGGGTCGCAAGAGTCACCTACACTGCGAGAATGGTGTACGGATATGGATGAGGTCATGGTAGCAGAAAGGGCGGTGAATGTGCTAAACAGAAGCTGCAGTGGGACAAGTGGAAGGGTACAAGTACTGGGGTGCTGCTCTATGGGAGTGAACAACTGATGATAAGGCGGGACAAATAGGAAAGATGAACCACTTGGAAGCAATGATTTTTAATGACACAAACAAATGAAAAGCAGTGAGCGGGCTGTAAGCCCACAAAGAAGTATATACAAAATTTATGCAACAGATCCCGAAAGCTTGACCTAATGACACAATGTTTGCATCCCTCATACACAGTGACGGCTGGTGACATTTGAAAGTGGTGAAACTTAAACGTTGGGCATGACTTTTATTTAGCAAGCGATGTGAACAAGTTCAATGGACAAACCTGGGGTCCAGGGTAAGTCCCTCTCCCAAGGAAAAAAATGGAAAAAAGATTAGCAAATAGTGAATTTTAAAGCAAATTAATGTAGCAATAAGGCAAGGCTTATTAAGCAGTGGGAACGTATAGTCTTGAAATATTAAACACATTATAAACTGCAAAAAAAAAGAAAGATTCATGTGACTGAAAATGCAATTGGATAGGGAAGTGAATAAAAATGAAAGGAAGAAAAATGTAGAAGTGGAGAAAGATGCTGTTCACATTTTGAAAAAAGATGAATATTGTAAAATTGCATGTCCAGATTTTTGAACCACCTTTATTAATCTTGGTCAATATGTAACTGTGGGGCAGGAGTTGATAGAGTTTGAATAACTACAGTGATCTGACTTTTCAGAAAGAAGTAGAGGAAAGAGGCCGAATCACAACTGGAGAGGTCAAAGGAATTGATCCTAAAAATAGGTTATAGGCAGTACACTTGCATGGTGTGATGTAGTATCTGATTTACTTTTTTAAAGTTTTTTCCTGCATTTTCTTGAAGAGTGTTGGATTAAGTTATTTTACAACAAACACCTACACTGCTTAAATTGTTGTATTTCTTTCATCTTTTGAATGCGAACTTCGAGGCTATCATTCTATCCACCCATCTTCATTTATATGCGCAGACTTGGTCAACTCTGATTTCAACTCTTGTGTGGGGATCCTCCACATGGCAGGTTTGGACTCCACAGCAATATTTTGTACCGTTTTTTAGCCTTTGCCCCTCCAGTCCCTCAAGCAAATGGGTGACTGTCTACATAGATTACCCAGACCACCAACCAGGATCAGGTTGCCCTTAATTTACCATTTAGGGTGAGGCCATGCATGCCCCCTGCCTAATCCAGGCCCTGCAGCATGCGAAGTGTCATCCAACCTAAGGAATACCGACAACAATGCACCAAGGAGCACCCCCACACATCCACCCCCCAGTTGGAACTGACAGCCCTGGGAAAATGAGAATTAAATCTTTATGCAGTGTATAAACTGTCTACTACAGCCCTGGGAATGAAGGATTAAAACATGCATTCAGTGTAAAAACAGTTTGCTTTGGGCCTAATTACAATGTCAGTGGGAAAGCCTCCAATCAGTGGTTGGACGCTTTCCGACCGACATTGTAGGTTTAAAGTGCGAACGCCGTATTATGATGACGGCGATCTGAGTTTAAACCGACTGGGGAATCTGATGCGGTTGCGACAGGCTCAAGGAGCCCGTCAACCAGTAGGAAAGCCCTCATAATCCCTTGAGGACGGCGTTTCCGCTGTCAGAATTATAATGTCGGTTTCCAACAGCCAATCCATGTTGGCCTTTCCGACATGAATTGGCTGTCGGAAACTGACTTTGGGGGCCCCGAGCTTCCTCCCTGGCCCTCTGAATTTGGCCCTGGGGGGAACCTATAGTGCCCTCCTCAACATCCCTGCACCGTGTGGCAGGCATCGTGAGGTGTCTGCTACACGGTGCAGGGATGTTTAAAAACTTCAATTTTTCAATGGGAGCTTGTACGTCAGGCGGTTTCAGCCCCCGCACAAGCTCCTGTTAAAAAATGGAAGTTTGCGACCACACCATGTGCAATTGCATCCAAATATTGCTGTCGAACTGCCGACCTGAGGTTGGTTGGTTCCCAATTCGCAACGGTGTCGGAGGGAGGCAACTCCGACCTACATCATAATTCAGGCCATTGTATTCTAGTGCACATACACATTTGGGGAGAGGATGTAGCCTTACGGCTAGAGTGATCAACCATGAAGCTGGAGAACCGGGTTCGAGTCTTGGCAACTACACTCAACATCCTGTGATTCTGGGCAAATCACTTAATCTCTCCGTGCCTAACAAAAATGAATGTGTCCTTGTGTAACGAAACTGGTGCTCGTCTAAAGCTCTCCGATACCCAATATCTTCGGGTCTAGTTTGCGCTATATAAAACTCTGGATTTCTTTTTTTTAAATAAAACATCCACAAATAAAGTACAAAGCTTCAAGCTGAGTATAAAATAAAATATCAAAATCAATCTACACAGTCACTGGTGTGTAGGAGAAATACAGCATTAGCACATACATTATCATAATGCTAAGCAAAAAACACAGAATTGAGACAACGTGGTTATCCGAGGCTACCTAGCTTTACGGAAAGCAGAAACAACAGTCACATTGTAGCGTGCTTAAGCCTTAAGTCTCAGTGAAGATTGAAATTCAAAGTTCTTGTTGCTGCAGGAGTAGCAATGAAAGATTTATGTCTATAAAGCTAGCCTCGGGTCTTGCCATAAAATATTTATCTTACAGAGGTATCAAAGCATTACTATTTACTAGCTCTCAGAAACAAGCTGCCACTATGCAGGTGGCGTTCTTGGTAAATGCAACAACTGATCTTCCGTTTAATGAGGATCCACAGAATATCTGGATTACTTCTGAGTGCTATTGTGTAGAACTAGGCGAAAATATGTTTTTTTGTTTGTTTACGGCATGCAAATGTGACTCCCTGTGAAAAGCCATGATCTGGAATTGCCTGCCAGTGACAACAATGATTGCCACAAAGTAAGCATGCTTTTCATTTGCAGCTTAAGTATAGGCCGTTTGACTGGTCGAGCAGCCAATCAGAATATTCCTAACACATGCCCTTATTCCGATTGGTTGACAGGGCTCATATGTTGAGCCCAGAGAGGTAGAGAAGAGAGAGTGGAGAAGAGGAAAGATAAAGAATATGTATACGGACTGAGAGAGACTGCGTGAGTAGATGTTAGAGCAAATTCCTAGCTAACATAGAATGACTATTTAGTTGCTTAAATGATTTGCATTTGTAATGGATTTGATGCATACAACAGAATTGTGTTTCCTTAAAAGTTGGCCAGACTAGGCACTAACTGCATTCTCAAATTTAAAACATCCCCATGTTTACATTCTTACTGTCTCCACACGCAGCAAAAAAGTGCCCTGAAACATTATTAAGTGCAACTATCATTCTATTAGTTCCTTTTATAATGGGATTTTGTTCTTGGTAACCTCTTGAGGAAGCTTTCTCCTTAAATGTTGCAGTTGAATATTCTGCCTGCCTGAAGCTCAGCGAGCCCACTCAGTTCATAAATCTGACCTTGTTTTACGTGTAAGGCGATTTGTACTGTCCCATCTAGGGAAATTTGGTCATAATGGGACTCATTATAATTCATTTAGGGGATGGTATGAAGTATTTTCTGAAAGGTGTATGTTTTACTAACCTCTTGCTGTCTAATTTTTGTTGTGAAATTTCCTCTAGAAGCTGCACAATAATCAATATTATGAAAAGTGTAGGCTGTCTCCACGCACACTGGGATTCTGCAGAGCCCCACCCTCCAGCATTCTGCAATGGGGAGACCACAGTGGAGATATATTTGGAGCCCTGCAAAAGGCAGGCAATGGGCAGCATGCAGAGAGGCTAATCCTTCTGAACTTGTCCACACTGCAAATTGAAAACCATTTACTTGGAGTTTGCAATTTACTTCACTCCCTGCTCGGGCACGGAGACATTTACAAAGAGCGTCGCGACATGGTGCCTGTATCTGAATGTGCTGTCACCGCCCCTCAGCTGCGAATTAAGTTACTGCTGAAGAGACACGCCCCCTCCATTACATTTATAGCTGCTGCTAATGGACTGCTTCAGATAGGACCCTCTGCTGCTTAATTTCAGCCAGACCTCGTTATTCCCAGAGCAGCACTGGTACATTTTCCTCCTCAGCACATTTGCAAGTTGCAGAAGTTTGGCTTTTCTGCTATGGCAGGGTAGCCCCCCACCACTGCTTTTGAGCAGTGCAAAGCAAAGGAAATATAACATGATAATAACTTTAAGTTATTATCATGTTATATTTCCTTTGCGGGTGGGCGGGGCTGCTCTGCTGTCGGAGCAGGGCAGGGGAGGAGCGTTTATCCACCACTAAGTACGCAATGACTGTTTGGGCGTTCCTCTCGGGCCGCCCAAACCAGTCATGCGCACTTTCCCCATTCTCCATGCAGGCTGAATTAAATGGAGAACATGCCCAGACCCCCATTCCCTGGTTGAGCTTCAAACCAGGACGCTCAAAACCAATCACACCAGTGCATTGCAGCGTTGTGATTGCTCAGGGGAGCCTGGCTGTTCTTCTCGGCTGCCTGTCCCACGAGGAGAGCAGAAGCACAGAGAGACGCGGGACCAGCGGCAAAGTAAGTGAATAAATATGTATTTTTCTCCATTGCTCAACCCCCGCCATGCCACCCGCAAGTCATGCCGGCTGCCACTGTGACTAGCTCAGAAGCTGTGCTCTCCGCAGGTATCAATAAAAAAGTGACAACGTTATTAGGTCTTCTTGTCATGTGTGTGTATGTTATTTTTATTTCCTTGGGATTAAAGTTACTGTATGTAAGATAACTATCTGACTCTGGAACACTTTAATGTCTGCATGTGTAAGTGGGCACATTCATTGGTTCATGTATGCATGCATGTGTGTGGATGAGCATATTTCTACTCCTCATTTTTCACACATCTGTTTCAGAATATGCCAACAATATTAGTTTGTTCATTCACATACGACCAAAGGCATTTGGATATACAAAACTTAAAATATCTCAATCATTGAATTCACAAAATTAAAAAACATACATAGGGGGGAAATATAAAATACACAACACTCGCATCTACGTACACATGCGCACATGTAAAAAGCACTTACACAGCAGTGAAGGACACAGTCAGCCAGTGCCATCAGCTGTGCACATCCGTGACAATCTTGAAGCGTGCTCATTTAATTCATTGCCATGTTCAATCTTTACAAGAGTCTTTTAAGAAATCTCGACTCTGCTCTTGTCACTCAAAATGCAGTGTCTCCATAGGACTGACTTGAAGATGTCTCAGAGTTTTGATGAGATGTTTCTGAGTTAGCTCCTACTGGGCGGGACAGGTCCACGTCATATGAGTTGGAGAGAGTACCTGCCATCCAGGGCCACATTAACAGATCGATGATTGTCTTTTGCTATTTGCCAGATTACCCCAGGGCTGCAAAATCTCCTGTAGTTCATTAATGGAATCCTGGACAGATATTCCAGATGTAGAATTTTCATAGGAAAACCTTCTTCTAAGGAGCACTCTGTAGATTATTTATTAAATTATCAAGTTTTGATTTCCTCTTCAACTGTCATTTTTCATGTTGTTTCTTGTGAAAATTGTTCTTATTCATCGATGGAAGTTCATTCCTCGGACTTCTCCATTTTAATGAAAGATGTTCATATTTCCTTCCCTTCTGAGTTTATTTGAATTCATTAGTTCTCGCCAGCATATGTCATTTAGCATGTTTTCTCGGGAGCAGGTTCCTGTCTCCATACAAGGAACTCAGACCGTCTGTGCTGTCATAGACTTGGGACATATCTGCTATCGTTGTGGTAAATAATTTAATTACCGGGACTTAATTTGATACAGAAAAATAATAAATATAGCTCAGTAAAATAAGAGGCAGAATCCGTGATATTAGAGGTTCGGAATGGGCTTTATTCCAATGGACGATTCGAATCGCTGACTCCAGGTTCCATCACCACGGAGGTTCAGGAAGTGAAGTACATACTTTATTGATAAGTAATCACTTTTATACAATAGGCATTACAGTGAAGCAAATGCAGGAGGCGTAACAATTGATAGTGAAGATAAAACATACATGCGTAGCAAAAGTAGGCGTAACTGGGTGTGACTAAAGAACGTCATCAGGTATGATGTCATAATGGGGTGGTTCCATGAAAGAATTTCGCAATGTCAGCAGAAATACTTGACAGAAATGCGCGCGCAGCGGCATGACGTATGATTGACGTGCGACTAGGGGGTGAAGGGGATTTGACATTTAACTCTACATGTGGCGACAGATGTCTGGAGGGTCAAGTCAACCTAATCCCAAATCATATCTAACATCCTATGTTTAAAGAACTATGTTATCCAAAAGAGAGGTTTCTTAGAGTAGAATCTTATTCTATACTGACTATACTGACTGTTAGTGCGTGTACAAGCGTCTAAGTGTCTACACTAGATGCGAGGGCAGAAGTCTTCCATAATAATAGGGCTATGAATTACTTGCGTAAAGACAGAGAAGCCGGGCCTCTGCTCGGTAGCTGGAAGGATGTTTACTTAAACTACCAGACAGGAATGCATTGGGCAGGGAGCGGAGCAGATAATTTCGAAGGTGAAATACAGTTTTTGGCAGGCTACAAGCTGATGTCAGGCACCGTTAGCTGCGCAGAGAATGAGGACAAAGTTCATGGATACAGATGCAGGCTCAGACTGGAGCCCTCAGAGGCAGAAGGCAGGAAAAGCTTGATGGCAGAATCAGGGCCTACTTGCCTGGACTGTAAAATGGCATAAGTGAACCATATAAAGCCGGTGGCCTTTCGTACTTAGGAATGGAATATCCGGCCCATTCATGGCGGATCTGAAAGAGGACATGTTAACGGTGGACGCACATGTATTTGCGTCTTCATAACTGGAACTGGAGGGAACATACATGTACTTGTGATTCATACATGAAACCGTTGGGGTCCAAGATAGGGGACATAACTGATCATAAAAATCCATATTTCCACATTCCCTCCTTGTCCCCTACTTGCCCGTCAAGAGATATCAATCTTCATCAATCCATTGATCTGTTCATATAGCATCATTTGTTCTTCTTTTTTCTTCTGGGACGAACGAAATCTTGGTGGTGGAATACACGATGTGGCACACAGACCACAAATCGCTGGTCCACATTGTAGGCATAAGCAGCAACTGAATAGTATGAGAAAGCCAATACCTAGGAAGGATAGGACCCTCCATCCAAAGGTAGATAATACACTCCAAAACCAACCGGACCAAGTCCAGGTGCCTGGATTCTGGTGTATCTGGCTTACAATCTTATGAAGACGAGTTATGGCTTTATATACAGATGGCAAATTTTCTGGTATGAAAATGCAACAACTTGATCCGATGACCCTACAAGCTCCGCCCCTATCGGCCAGGATGACGTCAAGGACAAGACGATTTTGAAGCACAACAATCCGCATAGCAGACTGTTCTTCTGTTAAATTGCCTAAAGCGGAAATAGTTTCGTTCACTACTGCTTCAAGGGTTCTAGTTAATCTACGTATCAGCTTACTATTAGTGACGGTACCTATATAGGGAAAGAGACCTTTATTGAAATCTGTGTATTTTTCCCATGCTGTTTCAGTGTAATCGACTATTGGGAGATCTCTCCTTTCTCTATTGTGTACTAAATGAATATTTCTGTGATAATCAGGAGGAGCTAGAAAAACAGGTGGCAAAAGGAATCCAATGTAGCAGGTACCATCCCAATCTAGAGGCAGACGTATATATGCCGTCTGACCACATATAAAATAGGAATGGCGGGAAGCTCTAAATGTCGACTTGCCTTGATCACTAAATTCTATTACAGTGGTGCATCTACTATGGCCCATACGTATGGAACCATTCTTTCTTACACATAATTCACCTTTTACTGGAAATACTGACATGGCGGGCAGAATTGGAGTAGCTTCGGATTCGACATTTAGGATCATAAGATTAAGCGTAAAATTACCTAATCCATACACTTCGTTTTCTAGATCAGTTCCTGTTCTTTTGGGAAGTCCCTCCTTGTTGGGGTGGCAGACTTTAAGTAAAACTAAGTTCAGATTTCCCCATACCCCGTTGTCTTGGTAAACTGCGGAGTTCGAATCTTGGGAATTAATTAAACTCAACCATGCTCCACAGGAGCCGTTGTGTGTGAACGGGTATGGAAAGAGAGGTAGAATTCCTTTATAATTCTGATAGGGAGGGAGTCGGCCACATATCCAACAATTTGTAGCATTGCTAACCTGATGGGAATGATGTAACATACTAATAAACGTGTTATTGCGCAGCGCAAATCTATATGACAATTCATGCGGAGGTAATTCACTAAAAGAATGTTCAGCAGTAACATTATAAACATGTCTAGAAATAGGATAATATATGTGCAACAATATACTTGCAGTAATTATTAAAAGACTTAAGAAAAACAAAATTAATAACGTCACTGTGCAATGACTACGCAGTGATTTACAGTACGCATGTCGTTTCAGCTTTATCCTTTTGTTTCTTTCTCTGTACAGGTCTAAGGGATACATGTCAGAGACAAATTCGACCGCTTCACCTTGGAGAGGACTTAAACAATCAAATTGCCTGACTGGTTAGACCTGAGTTTTAGTTTATACAGTTCACGACTATTCAATTCAACCAAAGGAAGTTTAGAGTCACTCGGGGAAGACACGCAAGGTGTGTCGTTTACATCTGATGGTAGTCCATGAAATTTCTTGATATGACTTGAATGTATCCAGCCTTTTCGACCCTCGATCTTCACGGCTGTCCTCGTCGTTAGTAATACGAGCTGAGGCGACCTCCACCTAGGATCCAGCTGAGACTTCCGATCAAAGTTCCTCGCTAAGACCAAATCTCCTGGAATTACGTCATGGGGTTTCACCTCAGTGTTGTCGGGAAAAGCTGCAGCTACCTGTGAACGACAAGATTGTAGTGCAGACATCAAGGAAGCCAAGTAATCTGTCAGCATGTTACAGTCAATATCAGTTATTTTGCGTGGTATAGGCGTCCCCCACATATTTGGTGGTCTACCGAAGATCACCTCATACGGGGATAGCCCTGTTCGAGAGTGTGCTACCATTCTCATGTAAAAGAGTGCAACTGGTAAAGCTACTACCCAGTCGACACCTTTCTCTCTACAAATTTTGGACAATCTAATTTTCAGGGTCTGATTATGTCTTTCCACGAGACCTGCTGCCTCGGGGTGTCGGACACAGTGAAACTTCCACTGATAACCTAACAAAAGTGAAACGTGTTTCATTAGTTCGGATGAGAACGGCTGGCCGTTATCTGAGTAGACAACACGTGGTAAACCGTACCGTGGGAAGAATTCTCGAACTAACTGTTTGGCAGTAGTCGGGGCAGTGTAATCTGAAACCGGGTATGCCTCTGTCCAACGGGAAAGAGCACAGACAACTACGAGAACATATTTGAATCCTCGACATCGTTCCATCTGGATATAATCCATCTGGAGGACTTCAAAAGGGTGATCAGGAGGCTGAAATCCACCCTGTTCTACGGGAATGCTTTTTCCTGGGTTAAACTGACAACAGATCATACAGGTACGGACTTTTTGTTTAGCTGCTGCTCGTAAATGTTTGTTGAACCAAATGTGTTGGATGCTGTCTAGCATAGCTTTTTCTCCTAGATGTGCTGGACTATGTACAGTGTTAATAATGACTTGGACCATTGAATCAGGAAAGAACCACACAGATTTTTCCTTCGTCATCCATCCTTGATCCGTTTGGATCCCTCCTAATTCAGTCCATTTCTTTATTTCGTCTGGAGTAGCATGTGTCTGTATGTCAATTACGTCAAGAGCGGGATCCTTAACTGTCATACAATGTGTTGGCGTCGGGACTATTGTCTTTGTCATGTCGGATGTTTGAGTTTGAGCAGTCTGTTTAGCTGTTCTGTCAGCTAGATCATTGCCTTGAGAAATGATATCAGTAACTTTCGTATGAGCTTTACATTTCATAATTGATATGGCAGTGGGTAGATGTATTGCATCTAATAAGGCATGAATGAGGGGTCCGTGCTGAATGTGGGCACCGTGAGAAGTTAAATAACCTCTCTCTCGCCACAGCACGCCGAAGTCATGTACAACTCCGAATGCATAACGTGAATCAGTGTATATGTTGACTTTTTTATTTGTGGCTTGAATACAGGCTTGTGTCAGAGCGATGAGCTCTGCTGCTTGAGCGGACAAGGTATTTATACAATTTGTTTCAATGATTTCAGTGTCTGTTGTGACTGCATAAGCGGCCACTAACTCTCCTGTACCTGTTCTCATACATGAACCATCTACATACAACGTCAGGTCTGGGTCTGACAGTGGAACGTCTGTCAAGTCTTGTCTAGGTTTCGTCGTGATAGTGATAACTTCAATACAATCATGTGCAAGTGGGTCTGTTCCCTTTACAGGTAACAGTGTGGCAGGATTCAATGTACTACAACGTCTGATTTCTATATGTGGCTGAAACAATGTTAATTCGTAACCGGTGAGTCGTGCTATAGTCAAGTGTTGTGTTTGTGTGCGGTTCAAGAGAACCTCTACTGCATGTGGTACTTGTACTGTCAATGGATGTCCTAATACTATGGCATCGCTTTGTCTGATTGCTAAAGCTGTTGCTGCCACTGATTTTAGGCATGCAGGCAAAGCCTGAGCTACGGGATCTAATGTACTAGAAAAATAAGCACACGGTTTGTGTGATCCTGCTTGTTCCTGAGTGAGTACTGACAAAGCAGTACCTTCGCGTTCTGTAACAAAGAGTGTAAACTGTTTATTGTAACATGGTGTTGCTAGGACAGGTGCTTGACATAAAGCTTTCTTTAAACTTTCAAAAACGTGTGTATGTTCCTGAGTCCAAGGGAGGACAGTCGATGTGGCTGCCTCCTGTGTTGTCAATTGAATGAGTGGTTTTGCTAGAAATGCATACTGAGGGATCCACTGCCTACAATATGAAGTGAGGCCTATGAAAGCCCGCACCTCCTTTTGTGTCTTGGGTATCGGCATATTTGCAATTAGCTGGATGCGATCTGGTGTAAGCTGCCTTCCCTCCTTGGACAGCGAGTGACCAAGGTAAACAACTCGCTGGACACAGAATTGCAGCTTAGAAGGGGACACCTTGTGCCCCTTTTCGGCCAAAAATTGTAATACCGTCAGTGATGCTTTCTCGCATTCAGGTTCGTTTCTAGCGGTGATCAGCAGATCATCGACATATTGAAGCAGGGCAGTGTTGACTGGCATGTGGATACTGTCGAGTTCTCGTTTCAGTGCTTGGCTATAGATGCTGGGGCTTTCTGTAAATCCTTGAGGTGCGCGTGTGAATTTAAAGCTACGTCCATTTAAACTAAATCCGAACAAGTATTGGCTTTCCGGATCTATTGGGACGCTGAAAAAGGCATTCTTGAGATCAATTACAGTAAAGAATGTTGCTCCGGAATCAATAGCTGTCAGTAATGACGAGATATCTGGGACCACAGGGAATTGTGGCACAATGCATTTGTTCAGTTCGCGCAGATCAATAACCAATCGATACACTGGCGGGGCCTTTGGATCTGTTCGTTTAAGAATCGGAATTATCGGGGAATTACATACATTGGAGTCTGTTTCCACAACCACTCCTTGGACAATGAGCTCGTCAATAATTTGCAGTAAAGCCACTACAGCATCTGGTGGTAACTTATATTGTCGTATTCGTGGTAGTACCACTCCTGCCTTTAGTGTAACTCGGTATGGTGTAATATTCATGCAACCAACATCAGTAGGGCCTTGTGCCCATAAATGTGTAGGTAAAGTCTGCAGTCGGGGATCCATGTCTCGAGACACATAGTGACCTTTGAAATCACGTAAAAACAATCTTACTCCTTCCGGAGAACAACATATTATAGCTCCTAGAGCTTTCAGTGTTTTTATACCTAACAGGTTTTCTGGACATGATTTAGTAAGCAATAAATCTGTAGTTCGGGTCAAGGGTCCTATCGTAAGTGGAAGAGGCTGTGATACTTCATTAACAATAGGTTTTCCTGAAAAACCAAGGGAAATATTCTGTGAGCCTGAGAGGGGTGCCCCTGGAACTTCACTACGTTTTATAGTTGTTCGACTTGCCCCTGTATCAAGTAAAAAATTTCTATCCTGGCCTAATAGTTCACTATGTACATAAGGTCCTTCTTGGTCTACAGGGACCTCGATAAGGGGTAAGTCAACTTCCCTCTCTAGGCTGGTTCATGCGTATCGTTGATAATCAGGATAGTCATACTGTGCGGTCTGGTACAGCTGTCGTGTCGTGGTTTGTGTGGCAGCAACAGGCAACGCTGGTGCGGCTGGCACAAACTGTATAGACTGTTGTGGAGCTGGCATGGACTGTGCATGCTGCGGTGCTCCTTGTTCATTCTGATCCTGTCTAGGTGGCCGTGGTCTTTCTTGTGTTTTACCTGTGGCGATATTACGCTTCAGGACTGGGCAATCGTGTATGTAATGACCTGGTTGTTTGCAATAGTTGCATGTCCCTTTTACAGGTCCTGCTGAATCACCGGACTGTGTCGTACCCTTTTTATGACCTTCAGCTGGAACTGTCTGGGAGACTAGCATTTTCATTTTTGTGTCTTTCATGCGTTTCTGTTCATGTTCTTGTTCCTCTCTAATTCTATTGTAATGGTACTGTAACATTTGTAACATTTGTGATGGGGTATTACCTTGCCAGGTACTCTCGAATTTTAATACTCTGTTCTTCACCTGGGGCAAGGAATTTTCAACTAATTTTGTCACAAACAGATGTGGGTATGACTCGCTACTTGCTTTTATACCACTATTTATACCAAAACATTTTTCGAATCGGGCATAGAAATCACTAGTGTCTTCATCTTGCTTTTGTTTACAGGCTGAGATTGCACCCCAGTCTTCCTTTTTCGTGGTTAATAAACGTGGCAGTACCTGTACTAGTAAACCTGGTAGTGCTTTAGTTTTATCCCCAAGCCCCGAACCTGGACCTCGGGCCTTTTCTTCATTTTCTAATGCTGTCCAGTCTATCTTTTGGTCTCCCACCTCCCACTCTTTTTCCTTGAGTTTTTCATAAATGCCAGCAGGCATTAATACCTTTAATATTGTCATAATGTCGGGATAGGTATACTCTCCCATGAGTAACATGTCTTTAATTTCTCGGTGAAAACCCGCTGGGTCTTTGTCATGACTGGGTACCACTTTCTTCATTTCTAACAACTCTATTTTCGATATGGGCGTATATACATATACACGTTTAAACTCATTGTCCTCGCCCTTTATTGGGTGTACTTCTCGTAAGGGATTCTGTCTGTCCATGTAATACGTCGTTCTTTCCTTGATGGGCAGTGAGACATGTTCTGGGCATACAAAAAGAATGTACTGCTTTCTTGATTCTAGTATATCTCTAATTAACTTAGTACCTGAACCTCTCCATCTATTCGAGAGTAATTCAGTCAATATATCAGGTAAAAGACCAGGATCGGAATGTTGACTTTGATAAAGTATAAGAAGTTGTTGAATCATATAAATCCCAGCTAAACGCTGTTCATCTGGGGTGAGGTTCAAAAATGTGTGTGCTACTGTATCATCACCATATTTTCCGGGACTGTCAACCCAATGAACGGCTGACCTGGCTAATTCTTGTTCATCCATAGAATCGAGTAAATGGTAACCCCTTCGTTCTCGGAGTAATTTGTCAGCGGCTTGGAACGAATGCTCGGGGGACCTTATATTCATTATAGGTGTTTGGAAATTCCTGTTATTATCTGAACATATCGGACGTATCGGGTCAGTGAAACATCTAGTACTATTACAAGATCTTCCTCTACCTACATAGGCTATGGTTTCTGACTGTCCTGTGGGCAGTCCTGATCCTTCCTCCTCCTCATTTTGTTCAAACTGATCTACCGCTAATCTCTCTTCGTGAAAGCGTTCTATTTCTTTACGGATCTTTCGGCACATGGCTATTATACATTTTTGCCTGTCATGTCTCCCCTCTGATATATTCTGGCTCCATCTGGTAAGAGTTTGCATTATTTCCGGATCTACCCCCGGCCGGTCTTGATTTCTGATCACACAGTTTATGAGGAAACGTAACAGTTCCCCCTGTATCTCCACTTTCTGGTATTCCATAGCTCTGTTAATACATTCAGAATCTCGCCCTGTTTGGACAAAATGATATATATTGTCTAGATGCATAGTCATTCCTGGTAGCTTTCCTAAATACACCGCAGCTCGTCTGATACGTAATGATGCCAGGATCATTTCGTCCTCTTTTCCGGGCACAGGGTCATATCTACAATCTACAAGAAGTTCCTTAAGCGTGCGGGAATTTATGAGTTTGGGGGTACGTGGATGTGCTGATTCTTGAAAAGTAAGTTTATTTATTCTGGGTGGCGTAGAAAAAATGTTGGTAGCACCTCCGGTAGCCCCGTCTGGGGTATCGGGCGTGAAAGGATTCGTTGAACGCGATACAGCAACTATAGGTGTGGACACAGCTGTAGAAGCAGCTGTAGGAACAGATGTGGAAACAGATGTGCTTGCCGGAACTTGTGTCAGGATTTGATGCTGTAGGGATACAGATACTGGATCTTGGCGTTGAACCTCCCCGGCAGACGGTCTATGTGGGGCGGAGTTAGCATACTCGGGAGCTGCGTCATCTAAATATGAGGAAAGAAAAACATCTTCTGCTGTTCTAGGATGCCCCTTAGGATGCATTTTTATTGGGAATAATGGGGGCGGCAAGTCTTTTGGTATCTCCGGAGTAGCCTTAGGTAATCCCTCGGCCAGAAGGGGATACATACCATTCATAAGGGCATTTCTTTGTCTGTCTACTTGTTCTGATTTCACTCGTGTACCTTCTTCAATTAATAGATTTTCTCTGACTTTATTTGAATTTTCCTTACTCTTCTCTTCCTGTCTACGTGCTTTTTCTGTGCGTCTATACGATTCTTTACGCCATAATTCAATGGCGTCTTTCTGTGACTGTCTGGCTTTCCTTTTCCATAATTCTTCCTCTACTTTCACGATGCAATCTGCATCCCAGGTCCCAGCTGCGGGCCACCTCTGACTTTCTGGTAATTCCTTAGTGTAGTCTACCCATAGATCAAGAAATAATATGGCGTCTAGGCCATGCTTATGATACATGAAATACCCTGGAGTGTCCCTAGGAGGAATGGGAACAGCTTCTTCGAGTACCCCTTTTCTAGTTGTGATCTGTCTTAGTTTCGAGAAGAGCGGCATATTGAGAACTGATCTGATACTTGGTCTTGAACAAACTTAATACAATAAACACAATAATGAACAGTCATTCACACCACAATATGCAGGACGTTTTAACACATTTAACATTTAACGTTTAAATGAGCAACAATGATGATGACGATCTAAGAAAACTTAATCACAAGACATAATCCTCGACATTAACTGAATTATTCTGAATTTATATACTTGATATACTAGATATACTGCTAAACAGTACAGATACACTGCTAAAACAGTGCAGACCGGATTTGTGTACCCAAACCCGTCTGGACCGGCACAACTTATGTGCACGCCAGAACGCCTCCCCAGAAATGGTACTCACCGGGTAGCTCGGAACGGAAGGCCTCGGAACGGAACTGAACTGAACTGGACTGGACTCGACTTGAAAACCTCGGAAACTTCGGAACATCGGAAACCTCGGAAACTTCGGAACTTGGTGGGCCTCTGTATACCTCGGATCTTGCTCTCTCAGCTAGGCTCTGGTCGGGATACTTCGCACTTCTCACCGCCTCGTCTGGGTGTTGATCGCAGCCTCAGTCGCCCCCGCTTGACCGGAGGGAGATACAGGAAATCCTGCTGGTACGCGTTGTTGTCCGTCCAGCTGTGGCAGGAGACCGGGCCTGCAACGCACCGCCGGCGCGTGAGATGAGAAAGTGTCCCTGTTCGGGCGCCATTCTTGTGGTAAATAATTTAATTACCGGGACTTAATTTGATACAGAAAAATAATAAATATAGCTCAGTAAAATAAGAGGCAGAATCCGTGATATTAGAGGTTCGGAATGGGCTTTATTCCAATGGACGATTCGAATCGCTGACTCCAGGTTCCATCACCACGGAGGTTCAGGAAGTGAAGTACATACTTTATTGATAAGTAATCACTTTTATACAATAGGCATTACAGTGAAGCAAATGCAGGAGGCGTAACAATTGATAGTGAAGATAAAACATACATGCGTAGCAAAAGTAGGCGTAACTGGGTGTGACTAAAGAACGTCATCAGGTATGATGTCATAATGGGGTGGTTCCATGAAAGAATTTCGCAATGTCAGCAGAAATACTTGACAGAAATGCGCGCGCAGCGGCATGACGTATGATTGACGTGCGACTAGGGGGTGAAGGGGATTTGACATTTAACTCTACATGTGGCGACAGATGTCTGGAGGGTCAAGTCAACCTAATCCCAAATCATATCTAACATCCTATGTTTAAAGAACTATGTTATCCAAAAGAGAGGTTTCTTAGAGTAGAATCTTATTCTATACTGACTATACTGACTGTTAGTGCGTGTACAAGCGTCTAAGTGTCTACACTAGATGCGAGGGCAGAAGTCTTCCATAATAATAGGGCTATGAATTACTTGCGTAAAGACAGAGAAGCCGGGCCTCTGCTCGGTAGCTGGAAGGATGTTTACTTAAACTACCAGACAGGAATGCATTGGGCAGGGAGCGGAGCAGATAATTTCGAAGGTGAAATACAGTTTTTGGCAGGCTACAAGCTGATGTCAGGCACCGTTAGCTGCGCAGAGAATGAGGACAAAGTTCATGGATACAGATGCAGGCTCAGACTGGAGCCCTCAGAGGCAGAAGGCAGGAAAAGCTTGATGGCAGAATCAGGGCCTACTTGCCTGGACTGTAAAATGGCATAAGTGAACCATATAAAGCCGGTGGCCTTTCGTACTTAGGAATAGAATATCCGGCCTATTCATGGCGGATCTGAAAGAGGACATGTTAACGGTGGACGCACATGTATTTGCGTCTTCATAACTGGAACTGGAGGGAACATACATGTACTTGTGATTCATACATGAAACCGTTGGGGTCCAAGATAGGGGACATAACTGATCATAAAAATCCATATTTCCACATCGTCCTCCCAGATTGCCCTTGGGCCCTGAACGTGGAAATCTTAAAGATTGTTTCTAAAACTGTTTATGTTGTTTATCAAAGTGTTTTAATCTAATATCTAGTCCCCAATATTTGAGCTCTATACAGCCATATTCCATCTATCGTAGCATGATAAGCACTTTTTTCCTGTTGTCTCTACTCTAATTGTAAAACCCCATTCACAGACACTTCCACTTTAATGGTTGTATGCTCCAAATGCTTTTTTCATTTCAAGTTTTGGATAATAGCACCCGATCCCAGATATTTCCAATTTGATTGAATTAATGGAGAATTTTTGGAATTTACAGTATGCGTTCTGTTGACCCAAAATCCAAGAGGAGGCGCATCGCCCCACTGCTTTTTATTTTTCTGTTCCTAGATGTGAAGGAGCAGGGCTGGCCAGAGCAGGGGCCGAGGGAGGAGTGGTGAGCACACTCAAAGTGCGCATGCCGGTTTTGCTGGCTGTCTTGGGCCGGCCAAACAGTCATGCATACTTTGCATATTTACCACCAGGCTGCATTACACAGCCTAGTGGGGAACATGTACAGGCTCCCTGTCCCTGTCTGAGTGTCGAACCACAGCGCTCAGACCAATCACAACGCTGCAATGCAGCGTTTTCATTGGCTTAGGGGAACCAGTAACAACAGGTACATTTTCTTTCTTTGGCTAAAGAAGAAACAGGGTGACGGACCTAATAGATAGAACTTCACTGTGATACTGCCGATGTACTTATGACAATTGTGAACAATACTCCAGCACATGTCACCCTTTGGTGCCACTGGTTACAGGTTACAATGCAAATTGGACACACGGAGGTGCACACCTTGGCGCCAAAAATGTAACTGTTACTTTTTCGGCACCACAGAAGAAACGTTCTGTCACGTATCAAGGTGGCAAGCTTTGACCTTGGAGCTCATCTTGACTGTAAGAAAATCCTAATTTTTAAAATGTATCCTCACAGCGCATTTAATTACCACTTCAAAAGCCCTGATGAAGTTCCACAAATTGTGATTTGGGAAAGAAACGTGTTGGCTGTTTTTATGAACAATTATGGATTATGAAATAAAGAAAGAATTTAAAGAAATTATGACAGACTAAAATTGCTTTCTTCGGCGCACCTCCATGTGCCCAATTTACATTTTCTTTCTTTCTTTTTTTATTTTCTACCCTCAGACCTCCCCCTGCCACCATTCCCTACCAGCCGCCACTGCCCAAATCATTACTTTTGATTTGGCTTAGGTTAGCAAACTCATGTCTCTTTTACAGTATTCAGATATTCTTTTCAACAACTTCTGCAGGAGGTTTCCTGACCTTGCCAAGATCATTGATCATCACCAGTAAGGGCCCGATTATGACTTTGGTGGGGCCACCATGCCACCGCCACACCACTGCCCTGCTCCCACACTGCCAAAGCCCTGTGAGCATCGCCCACCAGATTACAAGTTTTCTTGTGTCTGGCGGGCGCTTCTTTGGCAGTCCCGCGATGGTGTCTCTGAAAATGGGCAGCGCAATGGGAACGCCATAGGCAGTTCCTACACGGAATGGACTCTGCAGTCCATGCCATGCAGGAACTGGGAGTGTATGAACACAGGGGGGCACAACATGTGCGCCCCTGCATGCACTAACATGCATGAGGAAATAAGTGCCCTTCAGGGCCTTCTTTGTTTCCTGACCGCCAGCAGTTTCATGGAGTAAGAACCTCCATGAGACCGCTGGGGGTCAGGAAACTAGTAATATGCATGGCGATGTCACAGCGGCACCCCCAGCATATTGTGAGCCCCTGACCACTGCACCCCCACCAGGGAAATGTGGTTCCCTTTAGTTCTTTTCTTTCATCCACAGGGGACATTTCAGTGCCTTGACAAGGTAAGTAAACACATGACCTGTCAAACAAGTAATAGAGGAACACACATGTGACCAAGAGGGCTACAAGAAGATATCACAGCCCCTTCAACAAACGACCAGAAAGAGCATCAGGAATACTACTGAAAGAGCAGAAGCCACAGTTGACAATCCCGCTCTGCTACTGACTGTTGTATATTCAGCGGAGAATTCGTTAATGTTCCATCAGTCCTCGATCTCCCATCATTGTAATCCTTCCCTGTTGGTTTATATGCCAAGATGTCTTTTCCTTAGCTTCGTCTCCAAATTTTGGACCTATCGCTCAGGTATGTAGTACCCAATTAAAAGTTGGTATTGCAGATGCCGGTCCTTCCACAGTTTCTGTCAAGGCTGAAATAACTTTTGGCAATACTACAGGTATGCATCCATGTTGAAGGAACCCATTATCACTTCCTTCACATGTCCTGCATCAACATATTCGGACTTCTGTCCCCGAGTACTCTCCACCATCGTCTTCTTCAGCTGGTGATCCCTGTTAGCCTCTATGCCTACTATGTTTTTCTCGGGTGTCCAGTCCAGGAATTAAATTATTTCAGTGAAGCTTTTTATTGCATTTTTTAGCTTGCAGGGCTATTATTGCAGATTATCACTACACTCTAACCATCCACTCTAAACACAGAGAGGAAGTTGAAAAAGCCTGAATACAGAAAATGAAGTCCACCAAGAGGGCTCTAAAATATAACCAGTGGGAGGAGGAGCCTAGCGCGGGACCAAGATGGCCGCGTGAGCACAGAGCTCCCGCAACCCTCGTTCCCTCCGGCAATTATCCTGGAAAAATCCTGTGTCAAATATCCGGAATACTGGAGATGAACTACTGCTGAGGCGAGCGTCGTTGTCCGGACTGAAATCGTACACCGGAGACCGAAGTTGTGACAGGTTGAAGTTTGCGGCCTATCCCCCTGGAGGTGCCCGGGTCTCGCGTTGGCATGGGCCCGGACACTAATTGAACAACAGCGGCCGTGTGCGGTGCGGATCATCGGAGGGGGGCTGTTTCCACTTTCATTTTCGTTTTCTCTCACAACTACGTGCCTCGGCCCGTGAGTGTCTTGGACAACAGTTGCCTGTAGCTCGGCCTGCACATGCATGGGCTTGCATCGGAGACCCGGATCCAGCGGACCTCGTGTCAATTGCGTGGCTGAGCGGCCTGTTTTTGACGCTGACTGTTCCGGGGTTGAGGATGTCGACCAAATCGGAGGCCGACAAACAGAAGCCCAAGAATACCAGGCGGGGGGGCTACACCCAAACCAACAATATGGATCGCTATGCCCAGCAAAAGGGATCGCCAAGCGGACCGGGGAAGCTACAGGAATCATCGGGAGACGGCTCGGTCCCCGCACCGGAATTAACACTGCAAGATATTATGGGCGCCATTGAGGAGATGAAGTCCTCTATTGGGCAACAGTTTGAGGCCCTGGCACATAAAGTGGACACCATCTCAGTCGACGTTAATTTGCTCCGCGCTGACCTGGGGAAAACTAATGAGAAAGTAAAATCATTGGACCAAAAAACCACTAGCCTCACGGGGGACGTCTCTGATCTGCAAATAGAGGTCCGCACGCTGAGGACTACCAACGACCTCATTGCCCGCAAGATGGAGGATTTCGAAGGCCGGGCGAGGCGCAATAACGTGCGCATAGTTGGCGTTCCGGTGAAATCGGAGGAGCAATCGGCGGACCTGTTTGTCGAGGACTTGGTGCTTAACCATCTGGCGCCTAAGGGCCTCAGCAAGTTCTTTGCGGTTGAGCGGGCCCACCGAGTCCCGGGCGGGAGGCCCAAGGTGGGAGCCCCCCCCGAGACCGATCATCGCCAGGATCTTCAACTTCAGGGACCGCGATGCCATTCTGCAGGCGTCACGGGGGTCCGGACCGGTTACTTTCCAGAACACTGCAGTGAGTTTTTATCCTGACTTCACCCAGGTGGTGCAGAAGCAACGGCAGAGTTTCCTGGGGGTTAAGAGGAGGCTACGTGAGAGGGGCCTGAAGTATGCCATGCTCTTCCCAGCCAAGTTGCGCGTCGAGTACGAAGAACAAACCTTTTTCTTTGACTTGCCAGACGAGGTTGGGGAATGGCTCGACACATTGCCTCAGCGGCGGACTAGCGGGGATCATGCTGGCGGAGCGGAAGGAGGCCATGTCGCAAAAGAGTGAGGACTCTGGTGATCGACCATTCTGGCCAAGCTCGGGACAGTGGTTCGCTGATTTGTTTTCATTGCTAGCTATTGTCCGGGGGTGGCGAGGGCACAATGGGATCTCTTTCCTCCTACGGGGTTTCTTCTTGTAGATTAGCTTCTGCTAGGGCGACAGGCACACTGCAAGTTGGGGGGGCTTTTAGGCTTATGCAGGGGTGCAGGGTGTGGGGTGGTTTGGGCTTGTTGGAGTGTTTGTTGTTGTTTTTCGTTTTGCCAGGTATCGCAATGCAAGTCTCGTGTGCTGCTCTCGGGGATGGGCGGGGGTCTCTTGCCATTTTGTGATGGGGGGTAGGGGTTTGAATATACTTAGTTGGAATGTTAATGGCTTGGGGGATCGTATTAAGCGGGGGATTGTTCTGCAATTTCTGAAGAGGTGCTCTCCTGACATAGTTTTGCTGCAGGAGACGCACCTGATAGGCAACACGTGTCATGCTCTCAATAGAAAGGGTTATAAATTCATCGCCCACTCTGGGTTTTCTTCGGGATCTCGGGGGGCTGGAATACTTGTTAGGGCCTCGCTGCCGTTGGAGATTGATTCTACTACTGTTGATGAGAGGGGGCGCTTTGCGGCGGCTGCGGGGAGATGGGAGGGCAGGACACTGGTTTTGGTTTCTGTTTATGTCCCTCCTGGCCTGCAGGCCGCCACATTTGCCGACTTGGGGAGGGCCATGTTGGATCTCCCCGAGGGAGTGTTGGTAATGGGTGGTGACTTTAATGCAGTTGGTTCCGGATTACTAGACAGACATCCGCCAAGGGACCCCGGGGGGGCGCAGAGATGGCTCCCAGATTTTACTGATACACTAGGTTTGGTTGACTGCTGGAGGCTGCTACACCCCGCTCAGCGCCAGTATACTTTTCACTCTGGGGCGCACGGCAGTCTCTCTAGAATAGATTATGTTCTCACCTTGGCTGCCCACGCTTCCTTGGTGTCTGAGGCTAGGCACATGGCCAGGGGCATCTCCGATCACTCGCCGGTGTGGATTAGTATGGATTTTGGCCGTGGCGCGGCAGGTAGGGTTGCCCCTATTAACCCCTGGTATTTCCGTGACCCTAAGACTCGTGGAGCGTTGTTGAAAGCGGTTGATCTTTACTTCTCGGAGAACCTTGGCTCGGTTACCTCCGCGGTGTCTTTGTGGGAAGCGTTTAAAACAGTACTGAGAGGGGAGGCCCTCTCCTTGATAGCGGATGTCAAACGTCGGAAAGATGCGGAGGTGGCGCAGATCGAGGCTGAGATAGTGGCATTAGAGTCTGTCCTGGAAGATGAGGTTACGGCGGAAACACTGCATAAGTTGAGAGTAAAACAGTCTGAATATAAAGCACTGGTGACAAACGCAGCTAAGGTTCTTAGCAGGGACCAACAAGGGCGATTGTATAATGTGGGCGACAAGGCTGGGAAATTAATAGCGTGGTTAGACAGGAAAGAATGAGTGAATAGAGTTGTGCCAGAAATACTGACGGATGGCGGGGATATTGTCACTGAACCCGATGGGATAGTCCAGTGTTTCGCGGACCACTTCCGCATGGTCTATACGTCTGTGTCGGACAAGCCGGAGGAAGACTCGCATGAACTGCTGCGAGACATCGCCCTGCCTTGTCTATCCGACGTCGACAGGGAGGACCTTGATGGTGACATCACCGCGGATGAGGTTGCAGTTGCTATCCGCTCGCTACGCCCGGGCAAGGCCTCGGGCCCGAATGGCTTGCCGGTCGAGCTGTATAAACTCAGACCGGATAAGATCGCTCCGTATTTGCGAGATATGTTTGTAGAGGCGCGGGAGCATGGGTGTCTTCCATTTGACCAACGTCTGGCGACAATAGTGGTTATACATAAAGATGGCAAGCCCCGGAACAGATGCGGATCGTATAGGCCGATCTCCCTACTCAACGCTGAGCCCAAAATCCTCTCCAAACTGTTGGCTACCCGTCTGATCAGGGTCATTGGGGACTTGATCCACCCGGACCAATCCGGGTTTATCCCACACCGCAACACTGCGTTGAACCTCAGGCGACTTCATGGCGCGCTCGCGAGGGTTGAGACGCTGCGGGAGTCGGCCATTTTTCACTCGACGCCACGATGGCTTTCGACACTGTGGAATGGCCGTATCTGTGGGCAGCGCTCACAAAATTCGGCTTCGGACCGGGTTTTATAGGCTGGATTAGGCTACTTTATGAGGAACCTTTGGCTAAAATCGCGGTGAACGGTAGGGCGTCATCTCCGTTCGGGAGGGGCACCCGGCAGGGTTGTCCTCTGTCGCCACTGCTGTTCGCTCTCGCCCTTGAGCCGCTGGCGGCATGGATTAGATGGCAGCCAGACATAAGAGGGATCCGATGGTCGCCAGACCACGAGGACCGCATTTCTTTTTATGCAGACGACATCTTGTTATACTTGACCTCGCCTCAGAAATCCCTCATAGTGGTCTGTGACGTTTTGAAGTCTTTTGGTAGTAACTCGGGTCTCGCCATTAATTGGGGAAAGTCGCACCTATATGTTCTCAGTGGGGACACCCCTACCGTCCCGCGGGATTGCTCCATCCAGATCGCCCAGCGGGGCTTTCTGTACTTGGGGATATATATTTCCACAGACCCCTCTGTCCGATACGAGAAGAACCTCCTCCCTCCGCTGTCACGCTTGAGACGGAATGTTGCGGGTTGGAGGCGGCTACCGCTCTCCCTCCTAGGCCGCGCCGCATTGTTTAAAATGATGTCTCTTCCCCGGTTTCTCTACGCCTTACAGAACACCCTAGAGTTAGTTCCTGCCTGTTATTTTTGTGAGGTGGAGAGCCTCCAGTGTTCGCTGTTATGGGACGGTCGACCGCGTATAGCTATAGCAAAGTTGACCCTCCCATGGTATGACGGGGGGATAGCACTCCCTGACATCAGAAGATATTATTGGGCTACCCAATTGGGTGCGATCAACCATGGGGTTTACGGGCCGGCGTTGAACCCTGGGTTTGCTATGGATCGATGGCTGTTGCGCGGGGGTAATTACCTTAGGGCGCTGTATTCCAAATCATTGGATGGGTCCCTCACAGGACCGACCAAGACGGCAGTGCATGTGTGGAAGGCGGTTACAAACTCGTTGGGCTGGAAGGACAGACTTACCCAGGCTACTCCGCTTTTTGAATCCGATATACTAGGGAAATTGTGGCACACGAAAGGGTTTGAGAAGTGGGACCTAAGTGGGATTTCTAGAGTTGGGGATTTGCTGACTAAGGGTAAGGTGAAATCGTTTGAGACGCTGCAGACGGAGTACGAACTAGGGGGTACTGAATACTTTCGATATGCCCAGGTGCGTCACGCTCTGCTATCTGTTCGTGCCGAGGGGGAGGCCGTGCCTGAGTCTTCTCCTTTGGAGGATCGGATTCTGGATGGTCATATGCCGGAGAGTACAATCTCCTTGATTTACAAGAAGCTTGTAAATGTCCGGACCGACCTCCTCCTTGATGTGCGAGAACAATGGACTAGGGATGGTCTCGAACTGGACGATGAGGACTGGCAATATGCCGTCTCCTCTCCGAAGGAGGTTGCCATCCCGGCTAGACTGCGGCTGGTGCAGCTTAAGATACTTCACAGGGTTTATGTCACGGGGCCCTGCCTGATTCATATGGGTTTCTCTGACGATGGCTTATGCAAGAGAGGCTGTGGGATGTTGGGCACCTTTCTACACATTATTTGGGAGTGTGGGGAGATCGTAGAGTTCTGGAAACAAATTCATGATGTGATGGTAGAGGTCACGGGTATCGCACTCTTCCCGGAGGCAAGACGATGCCTGTTGAATGTCTGGGGCCCCACCGACTATGATGCCGCTCAGACCCAATGGGTGACTCTGGGGAATATGGTGGCGAAGCGAGATATTGCGCAGCTGTGGGGATCCCAGAGACCTCCCGCCTTGGTAACATGGATGGAAAATATGGACTGGGGCATGTTCCGGAAGAAAACGGTGTACAGTGCCCGGGGTCGCCCTAAGAAGTGGCATAAGATATGGGGGCAATGGAACCGTTATAGGGGAGATATTTGTGTGCCCCCGGTTGCTGAGATGCTCGATGTGCAACTTTCCCCCTAGCTCTACTCCCAGCTATATACTTAAACTGTTCATAACCTGGAGTCCGTACCCCTGCTTTCCCCTCACTTCTTTGGCGTGGTGTACCGCTCCACTGATGGGAGTGGGACCTCGCCCCAGCTGAGAACTAGCGCATGCTTATTATATGCTTTGCCTTGCTCGTGTTTTTATTTTTTGGTTTACATTAAAACTAAACCTTTGTTACTCCTGATGTACGGATATGGACCTTCCTATGTATTGTTCGCATCGTGCTGCCGAACCTCCGGGATGTCGGCTGAATAGCTGTGTACCATGTTGACGTAAATAAAGGTTTAAAAATATATATATATATATATATAACCAGTGACACCACACAATGAGTATACACAATTAGCAAATGATCACACACCACCTGCAAACAGCACTGGAAGCTTACCTTGTTTCCTACACAGATGAGCTGAATGCTTGCCGTATCAGCTGGTCAGCCACAATAAAAGTCGGGATTTGTCAAGATACGTCAACAATATTCCAAAAGCTCCCTTTAGACCCGTCCACTTCTACAAAAGCCTTTGTGAGCACATGGTTTTATAGTCTCCTAGCACAAACAGCATGTCATCTGCAAGCCGCACTGGGTCCCTCTGCGCATTCGTGTGTGGCTCGGGAAGAGCATGTGCTCTCTCCATCCACTTCCACAAGTGAAGAACCCCATGGTCATTGATGTGCAAGGCGTTCATGCATGCCAACATATGAAACCACCTTAGAGTGGAACTTAGGAATAATAATCATGAGTACTGGATTTTTCTCTTTAACTTGTATTGCAGTCAATGACGTTTTAATTTGGTGAAAATTTAAATATCATATTTTTGGCTGAAAAATCATGAATCTCCTGAATAATTTGTCAGTTTTCGCATTTGTGGCTTCAGACTTAGTATGTATTTTTTTCAAGATGACTTAACTTCAGCAGTTGGGTTAGGTCTAGTTCTGCAGTTACTGCACTTTTCTTTGTACCATCTCTTGGTCTGGTGGGCTCTAGCTGTGGAACACACCAAGTTCATTTGTTCAACTGTTAAGGTAGAGAAAGATGAGGTCCAATGTACACATCACCATCACCGGACATGAAGGAAGGCTCTTGTCATCATCACAGAGAAAATGACCTAGAAAGCAGAGCGGGCTTTGGAGCAAGCTAGGCCTAGTCTGAGGACAGACCAGAAAAGGTTAGGCCTCATTCTTTAGCACACAGAAAGGGAAAGGGTCTCTAAGCAACTTCTTTCCCATCTCACCTCCATCTATACTAAGGGTATACCAGAATGGGTCCATTCTCTACCCATCGTAGAGTTAGGCCGTCCCCACCATTCTGATCGTGGGGGGTCAACCAGTGAGGGAAGCTGGAGATCTTTGAGTTGTGGCATATGAGTTGTGACTCACGTGTGGAATTATATTGCACCCCAGGGTGCCACTACTGCTTTCCCACTGGCAGAACCCCCAGACCAACTGGGATTGGGTGCGGGTTGCTCTGATTTACCATCTGCCATCAATCAAAGTGGCGCCCTCAGTTCACATACCTTTCTGTTCAAGGTGAGGACACCTGCAATCCTACCTAGTTTTACCACCAGTCGCCTAAGATCTAACGTGATCTTTGTGCACCAACTCTAACGGTCCTGACCTTGTGTGTACTTTATGCTATGCCGCCTGAAGTGCCACCGACAGGTTTCTTGCCTTAGCCACTTCTTCCATGTACAATAAATAAATCTGTATTCTTTCATAATTCTGGATTTCTATTTTCCACAGGTTACATACATCTTTTCTGGTGCTGTCTGTAGTGTAAGCCACAGTCATCTACTGTTGCCTACTACAGCAATTTTGAATCTCCACTCAGTTGTTTGCAACCACATATCGGAGCGCTGAGCCCATGGCGAAACATACAAAAAGACCAAACTCACGTACCTTACGCATCAGTGGTCCAGTTGTCTGTAGAGAGAGCCACTGAACTTATGCAATGATGCAGCTGCGTCGTTTGCTGCATAATTATGATTTTGCAACATTTGCTACAAATCCACCATCTGCTGCCTAATTTGTAGACTTCACCAAAAATATTGTTTCTAGCTCAAGCAGATCAAAAGTAAAAAAAAAAGAGGAAAATGCAGCTCTTCTTAATGGCAGGCCGTTTGCAAAGGTTAACTGATGACCTTTAGTTACTGATTGCTGCGTTCAGGTGTCAAACTGGGACTAGTGTGGTGTAACTTTGTCCCAGGCAGTACCAAAAGGTGCTGAATAGACAAAATATTAAAATAACACTGTCACACTGAGCAGAAAATCCATGCATATTTGTCCTCTTCTTGCAACTTAATTTTGTCCACCCTGTCACGTAAAAGGACTCTCCATTGTGACATAATTCAAGCTCTCAAAGCTGCAACTACTTGCTAAATGTTGTAGTGCAAACAGTGCACCACTCTGATCTTCAGAGCCCAAAGCAACTTGGTGGCTGATCTTTCTCAGTTCCTGATCCTACTCTGTGGAACACCCCTCCACGCCCACACCAGATCTATTCAAGAGTTACTTGATTTCCATTAAGCCCCTAAGACCTGACATTTGTTTGACTTTTGATCTAGCTACATCGTGTACTCAGGTTTCCTTTTTTTACCCCCTCTTCTCACCGTGCCCCCTTGGGGCGTCTATGCGCTCTGGAAGTACTAATAAACAGAAGTGGCATCATCCCTTGGTCCCTTGGATTGGAAGTATGACAGCGGGGAAGAAAGCAGGATAAAGGGGGTCTGAGGAAGAGGAAACGTTAGGGCCCCACGCACATGGTACTGTGGATGGATGACCCCTCGAGACTCTAACACTGTGGCGTCACACACTAGACCCATGTGTCAGACCCTGCCCTCCCCCATTGCTAGAAGTATGTTTATTGTTTTTTTGTTGTTGCAATTTTATATAGAGCGAACTCGACTGGAAGGTATTGGAGCGCTTTACAGGAGCACCAGTTCGTTTACACAAGGACACATTAAGTTTTGTTAGGCGCAGGGAGATGAAGTGATTTGCCCAGAATCACAACATCGAACATGGGGGCATATTATCAAGAAACGGGGTTAAAATTATCGCCACTTTAGCAGTAGAAAACTGCCGCTAAAGCGGCGATAATGGGCTTGATAATATGCCCTTGAGAATTCCAATAGAAGCCCATGAACCGGTGTGAACATGGGCTTCTATTGGACTTCTCTGCGGCATATTATCAAGCCCATTATCGCCGCTTTAAAGTGGCGATAATTTTAACGCCGTGCTTGATAATATGTCCCATGGTTCCCCATTTCCGAAGCCGGCAGCTCTGGCCATTGCTTGGCTGTGGGCCCCACGGGTCTCTGGCACCCTGAGGCTGGCAGGGAGAGCACGACCCAGACGCATGAACTTCTCCCACCGAACTGTCTGCTCCGACAAACTGTTTCTACTGAGAATTTATTGCGCGGATCAAGGGAACACAATAAAGCTGAACGGTCTTTTATGTTTTACTGCTTCCAATAAATGTCCCCTTGTTATTAACAGCGCTGATAATTTTCCACATGATGGCAATGTGAGCGAGTGATGTTTCCACTGTGCGCAGCAGAGAGATGGATGTCGACGTTCACTTCAGCTGCAGCCTGGCGCAGAGGTGGGACCTTGCCTCACCTCGGCTTTATTACCTATCGTTTATAATCCAGGTACCGCCACGCGCCACCCTCACCCCTGCCCATCTGAAGCCTCTGCCAACATACCCTCTCCTTTCACATATCCTCTGGCCCCCCTTCTCACGCATCACTCTCGTCCTGGTCTACGTTCACAGCTTCCTTTTACATAACTTCTGGTCGCACTTTCTCCTCCTCGCCTTTTTCAACCACTCATCTCTCTCCATCCTCCATCCTCTTTCCCATTTCTCTCTTCACCTTCCTCTCACTAAACCACACCCACGCAGCCTGAGGGGCGTATCTTTGCCACTAAGATTGGGGGAGGAGGGGCTGCAGGTTTTCCAACAATCGTGCTGGCATAGTCCTTTCTATTAAACATATATTATACAACAAGCAGGGCAATGGTGTGGAGGGGTGGGTTTAAAGGGCAGTGAAAAGAAAGAGGAAGGTGGATTGTTAGGGGTAGTAAGTGGTAGGAAACACCAATATTTTGTAAAATGATCAACTTTCTTGAAGACCTTCAAAACAAGGAGGAGAGAGAGACGAGAGAAGATAAGAGAAAGAGAGAGAAAATAAGAGCGAAAGAGAGAGAGAGAGAGAGAGAAAGATATATAGAGAGAGAAAGATATATAGAGAGAGAAATAGAGAGAGAGTGTGTGTGTGTGTGTGTGTGTGTGTGCGTGTGTCTGCGTGTGTGTGTGTGTGTGTGTGCATGTGTTCCACATGAAATCCGACAGTCAGAGACCTCACCATACCGAAGTGCACATGGACCCAAGCACTTACTAGTGAATACATTTATTAGGGGAGTGTAACCTCCCAAGCTCACCCTCCCAGAAGCCACATCCCTGCTGCTGTCTGACTCCTCCTCAGATACCTCACTTCTAGCGTCATTCTTCCTCTCCAAAACCCACCATTAACTCGCCACTGTCATCCACAACCACTTTATCCCTTCCTCACGCAAGCATTTTTTTTTAACTTGTCAACTCTTCTCTGTTTCACATTATATTTTTTTCTTGTCCGAGCAAAATGGCATGCCGAAACCTAAATACCCCAAAATGTATCTCAATCAGAATCCCCACATGTCACTGGATTAGAGATGGTGTTAAGCCTGCATTTCGTGAGGCAATGTGTCCACACGTTAAGGCATCTCCGATACATCAAAATAATAAAGTATTCGACAAATTATTAAACGATTGGGCCACTCAATAACTGAGTTATAGAACAATTAAAAGTTAAAGGTATTTATTACAGAATTGAAAAGTGATGCATTACAGAGTCAATGCCATGAAGGCTCTCGATGCAGAGTTATACAGATAATACAACAATCAGATATTATTCAAAGTCCCGGGAGAGCAACAGACAGCATCCCTTAGAAGAAAAGGAAAGTATTCTGCCTCAACCCCAAATTTATGAAGTTTTATACATTATTTTGCATATGAAATTAAAGAATCCACAGACTCAGTGTGGTGTGAGCATATTTAGCATTTCATCAGCAAATCAGAGCACATGAAAAATAAACTTCCCGTTGCCATAACACGTCAGGACCAACTGGAGGAAGCTGGCTCTGTATATCCTATACCAAAATGAGGTATAGAGTCCGCAGAGTCCAGTGGATCCCCAGAGGCTTTACCGAGGCTCAAGGAGATAATACTAATGCTCTCTTTTGTGGTAGTGTGGATGAGCAGTTAGGCTTATCAGAGAACAGCGCTAAGCATTTGTTATGTACTCACACAGGCAATAAATAATACACACACTCCATGACTAAATCCGAGACCAATGGTTTGTAAAAATGAAACATTTAGTATTTTTCTTTTATACAACCAAAGATACTTTGTTGCATGTAAATACCTTTTGCAATATCAATCAATGCTTTTCAATTAAAAAAGTGGACACTGCATTTTTAACAATACAATGTTATCCTGTGGGAAGAAATGCAAACAGCAATATGCAGGTAAGTAAACGATTTATGATATTGAGTTGCTGGATGAAGAATTAATACCAGGTAAGGTTCTGGAAAGTGACAAAACTACACAACCAGCGGCACTGGGGCAGCGGGATGCAGAAGTCAAACTCAGTATCTGATGCCCATGTTATTCAATGAAGAAAGGGGGAAATCGAATTGGTACTGCTTACAGGTAAGTAGCATGGTTTGGTAACCCAGTCTCCGGGTGTTAAGGTAAGCATGGGAGGCCATAAGGCAGCACCAAACTTACATCTCTAGCGGCACAGGGGCGGCCTGGTGCAGAGTGCCAAGATAGCAAACCAATGAGGAATCTTGAAGTCGGAAAGAGGTTGCAGGTTCAGGCCAGGAGGCCGATCGAAGGAGACATACAGCTGTACAGGTAAGTTAGGATGTGCTGGATTATTGGGACACGGTCGGTTGTTCTCCCCAAGGCCCAGGGGCTCTGGGTACAGGGGTGTCCTTTGGTGTCAGAAAACAGCTTACCGGTGCAGGTTGCAGTTAGGGGGTGGGTCATTGTGCAGAAACTGCAGGCATCAACATGGATTCTGGCAGGGGTCAGCCCACAGTGGACTCTTGCTACGAAATGCTGGGGTACCTTTGCTGGACTGGTGAGCCACTGGGACTCTGGCCATGGGTGTTGTGTGCAGAGGTAGTCAGTTTCATGGTTCCACAGGAAGAGCTTTGGTCTTTGAAATTAGTTTTTCTTTTGGACAGGTTTTCTGTCCACGAGAGATGAGGTGTCTTTATGGAAGGCAGGCAGTCCTCCCTGGGTTTTGGAGGTCGCTGATCTGCGGGATGAGTTGTGGAAGCTTGCAAAGTTCACAGTTCGCAGACATGCCAGCAGGGCTGGGACCAAGTCAGTGACTGGAGCTTCTTGTCATGCAGGGATCTGCTCTTCTTTGAAGGTCATCAGTGATCTGAGGATTAGGGTTCAGGGGTGACCCTAAATACTAACTTTAGGGGCGTTACAGGGGTCAGAATGGCATTAGCCAATAAGCTACTTACCTTTGGTGTGCCTACACCCTTTGTATGTCCACTCCCTCTGGGAGGGGGCATATCCAAACCCCTATTGGCTAGAGTCCTCCAAATCAATAGATAGGATTCTAAATGGAGGGGGTCACTTCAGCTTAGGGCACTTTAGGAATATCCCTGAATGAGAGTGAACACTTCTCTCTTGCTTACTAATTTTCCTTCCAACTTTGCTGCAAAAAATAGGGCTTGGTCGGGGGATGGGGGGCAGGCATCTCCACTAGCTGGAGAGGCCCTGGTTAGCATAACAAAGGGCAGGAAGCCTTTGAGGCTCATCACCTATCTATGCTGTTCCTGCTTAGGGGTAGGTGTGCAGCACCTCCACCCAGAGCAGGCTCTGTTTCTGACCCATGAAAGCACAAGGCTCCCACCTCAGGATGTCACAAACACATCTAGAGGTAGCAGACTGGTAGCGTTTCAAGAGGCGCCTCTGAGGTGCCCTCTGGGTGCATTCCTTAATAAATCCAACACTGGCATCAGCGTGGGTTTATTAAGCTGAGATGTTTGGTACCAAACATCTTGGAATTCTGTGAAGCCATCATGGAGGTGGGGGGTTTCCTCCACTAACCCACTGCATGAATATTTAGTCAGCACCCTCTTTGTTAATGTCATTCGGAGATGTTAGAACATAGCTAGATACTAGAGCTGGGCGGAGCTTACAGACTTTTACTCCACGGAATTCCATGGAGTTACCCAAAAACTCTGCCAAATTCTGCGGAGCTCCACGAGCAGACAGAGTACTATTGCTTGGCCGGGACACCCCTAGCCTAAACATGTGCTGTTGCACTTCCATAACACACAGCCTAGTCCCATATCTGAAGCTCCCTGTGTCATTTACACTCTCAATAAGGCAACAGGGATCCTCTGTGTGATTACACCCAATACTGCCACACTACCAGAGCACACAAATTCCATTTATTTGCTCAGTAATTGCCCCTCGTTGAGTACATCTGCTTCACTTCCTCCATCTCTCAGTCTCCATCTCTCCGGTTCTTTTTAATCCTTCCAGTTTCAGTTTGGCTACATCCATACATCAGCAGGGATGCCAATTTTTAACAAATGTTTGTTGTTGGTGTTCTAAACTTCCAACTGGCATGTGTTTACCTAGAGATCTTGAATTACTTATATTGCGCTATCGCATAAAGCCAGGGCCGGCTTTTGCGCTGGTGGTGCCCGGTGTGACAATCATTTTTGGCACCCCCACACACCATGGCCGCCTCCTCAGATTCTCTCACTACCACTGGGCAAAAGTGCTCCTCGTCTCTCCAATCATAAGTTATATAGCTAAACACAGCGCCCTCCCTGCTGAGGTCAGTGCCCCTCCACAGGTCAGCGCCCAGTGCGGCCGCACCAGTCGCACTGCCCTAAAGCCAGCCCTGCATTAGGCAAGGGAAAATGCACTCCTCTTTAGCTCCTGTTCTCATCCTAAAGTCCCTGCTCACCCCTCTGCTCGGAATAGTACAGACCGGTGCTGTTGTAATCCAGGCTCATTTTTGGTCACCTGAAGTTAACTATAGGCGAAGGTGCTGCTGGGGAGTTTTAAACGAAAGGGCAACTGTGCGTGAAAATCAAGACAGGCGCTGTACATTCTACGACGGCCTTTGGCTACAAAATATACTGAGGCTTGAAGGCGTGAAAAGAAAGAGGCAGATTTAGCAATTCGCTGTACTTCTGGAGAAGCAGGTCCCAACGGAAACATTGACTCGTGCTGCCAGACCTGGATAGTTTAATTTCAATACAGTCAGTTAAACGTTCAATTAATCCGAGCCATGTTGTGCTGCAGCCTTAGCCCGGTGCGCCACACTGCTGGGGGGCAATTTTGGGCCCCTGGGGGCCGCTTTTGTTACAGGGCCGTTTTTGCAGCATAGCTTGGCCGAAAACCGGCCCTGGCAAAGAGCTTGGCGCCCCCCCCCCCCAGCCGAGCGCTTTTCCAGGGCCGGTTGTGGTTCCCAGTCCGGCCCTGGCCTTAGCAAACCTCAACGTGTGTGTATAACCAAACATTCATCTTACATAGGTTGCCGGCCTATGATCGACTCAAGACTAGAGATGTTGTAAGTAGTAGTAGACTGTATTTATGTTATTGTATATGCAAGTCTTAACCCCCAAACATCTTCACTCCATTTTCTAACATGCACTTTCTCACACAGAGACACAAGCACACCTGTGATAGCTGTGTTTTTGCACTACCACCAGTGCAATCATAAAAAGGTTGTTTGTCAATCATGCACTACTGAGAACAGGGCTGTGTTTCACAAAACGGCCACTACAGGAGTTGATGGAGCAAGCACTATTCAGAACTGTTAACTTAAAGTAATACATTGATTATTTCAATATGAAATGTGACAGTTTCATTGATTCTTTGTTTTAGAGCGTAAGCAAAATAAAGTTTAAAAATGATAAAGAAATTGGCTAGCTTTGTGTTAATCCTCAAATAAATTTTTCAAATGTTAAAGAGTGTATACCCAAGTCAGGCTCACCCTTCTGCCTCCTCTAAAAGGTTTAGAAGGTCGCACCTGCTGAAACTGTTGACAGCCACCTGCGAGGGGCAAGGTAGAACCACTTATCTCTGGGCCCTGCTCTGCAGTTCTACTTCTGTGAAGACGTAAGATGTGTGGGTGACAAGAAAGAAGGTAGTACTGCTATGTGAGGGACTGTTGGCCTCCCCCTTAACTGCAATTCTGCCAGATGTGAAATTGGGAAATTCAAAGGTCAGAAGAAAAATGTGCCACCATTTGTGAAGTGCAGTGACTGTGGTAGGGATGCCTGTATGGTGCTGGCTCCTGAGTTTTTTTTATAGGGCTGTTTATTGAGAGCAATAAACCACACATTTTACACTTAGTTACACATACCCCAAGGCCCCTTGGTGTTGGGATTTGGATCAAAGCCAGACCACACTAAGTTAAGTGATCTGGTGTTGCAGCAATATCTATTGTTTGTTGTGTTTCTCCCCAGACACATCCTCTTTGTAGCCATTAAAAAATGAAAAGAGGTTGGTGCAAAGTAGTTTTGGCTCAGCACAAGGTGCATCTTTCAACTTAAAATAGCCTCGGCAAGTGAAAGATGATTGTCACATTGTTTGCGCCATGCACTGATCAATGTAAACTTTTATTAAATCTGAGTCTATCTTCTATAGAGATACTTCTGGACATTTCTGCTGCTTTTAACGTAGTGGAGCATCCTTCTCGTCACTCTCTGGCAATCTCAACCTCTGTTCTATCTTGGCTTTCTTCTTATCTATCAGGTGATGTATTTCCTTGTTCACAACTCTTTCTTGGAAGTATGGTTTATTTCAAAGTTCTGTGGTTGGTCCTTTATTCTATAATTTCAATGGTCTTCCATTATGTTCTCTTTTGGTTTTCATGCACATTTTGTTTACAGACGATACCCAGCTATATTTCTCAGTTCCAGCTCATACATTCCCTCCTTCTTCATATGTTCATCTTTCCCATGCCTATCTTTTATCATAAACTAGATGGCACCTCATTTCCTCTGGTCCAGTCCTCCTAAAATGGAAATACTTTTCTGGCCTGCTACAAACTCCATCTCTTTCCTCTTTTGATTTGTTTGCCTCCCAGTTTCATTGTTCCTACATCTCACAGTCTATGTTGCTCTGCTTTCACTTCAATATAGTCTTCACCCCTCTGTTTGTATGTTGTTTGCACGAAATATATTAGAAAAATATTTTGTGGACAAACTATTGTGTCAACAATATCAAGGACAAAAATGTCATGAAGGTTAGTTTCTATAGATGAGCTAACTCTACATATATGTATCTTAACGATATATATTGCTTTAAGGTAAATTGACGTGGAGTTAATATTAGTAAATCTATACTTAGCTATTTGCCCCTTCCTTCTGGATATTTTACTCTTCAATATTTTTAACATTGTATTTTTCCCCCAGATATTTTTTCCATCTATATTCTGTGAGACAACCATTTGTATTTGATTTGGTCTCAGGAATTCTGTTCTTATCAAGCCTTACCTATCTCATCTATCTCACCTGCTTTGTTACGTTGAGTTGTATAGCACACTAATCACCTAAGAGGGTATCCAGGCACTCGGGCAGGTGTGTAGGTGTGCGGTCCACAAGATGCTGTTCAAAGAGCCGGGTTTTCAACTTCTTGTGGGACTCAAAAAGTGGGGAGGCAATGATGCATTTAGGGAGGCTATTCCATGCCTTTAGGTGTGATGTAGGAGAATGAGCAACCTCCAGTTTTGCTTTTGCGGATGAGGGGAGTGTGTGCAAGTGAGAGTGAGGTAGAACATAGGTGTCTGGTAGGTTGGTAAAAGTGCATGCGGCTGTTCAAGTATTCTGGTCCTGTGTGGTGTTGGGCTTTGTATGTGTGCGTGAGAAGGTTGATGTGGCTGTTCTTGTGAATGGGGAACTAGTGAAGCTTCCTGAAGTGCAGTGTGATATGGGTGCTGCATGGGAGGTGGAGTATGAGTCTTACGGCAGTGATCTGAATGGTCTGGAGTCTGTGTAGGAGTTGTTCGGAGAGTCCAGCGTAGAGAGTGTTGCAGTAGTCCAGCCTGCTGGTGATGATTGCTTGCATGACAGTGCATCTGCTGTTCTGATGCAACTATTTGAAGACCTTTCGCAGCATGTATAGGATGGAGAAGCAGGAGGTGCACACTGCGTTGACTTGAGCTGTCATGTGAGCATGCCATCTAGGATGATCCCTAGATTTCTTGTATAGTCTGTGTGTGTTGATCCTAGCTCTGACAGCCACCAGGTGGACTCCAATGGGGAGGTCTTGTTGCCAAAGACCAGTACTTCTGTCTTCTCTGAGTTGAGCTTCAGGCAGCAGATTTGCATCCAGTCTGCTACCATTGTCATGCCATTGGTGAAGTTGGTTCTGGTGGTGGTTGTCTTGTCCATGAGGAGGAAGTGAGTTGGGTGTCAGTGGCATGGGAAATTACAGTGATGTCTTGTAATCGAATGCCATTGGCGAGCAGTGTCATGTGTATGTTGAAAAGGGTGAGGCTGAGGGACGATCCCTGTGGGACTCCGTTTATCAGTTTCTTGGACTCTGATGTGAAGGGTGGCAGCCAGACCTGTTGTGTTCTTCCTGTGAGAAAGTAATAGATTCATTAGAGAGCAGATCCTTGCATACCAGTCTTGTGGAATCTTCTGATGAGGGTGTTGTGGGAGACAGTGTCGAAGGCCACGAAGAGGTGGCACAGGATAAGGCTGCTGTTGTTCCTCGGTCAAGGATAATTCAAATGTCTTTGGTGGCAATGATGAATGCTGTTTCGGTGCTGTGGTTCCTTCTGGATCCTAATTGAGTGTTGTCTAGAAAATGGTGAAGTTCTAGGTGGGTTATAAGTTATTGGTTGATGACCTTCTCAATCACTTTGGCTCGATTGGGGAATAAGGTGATGGATCGGAAGTGGCTCCGTTTATTCATGTTGGCTGTGGGCTTCTTGAGGAAGTCGTTGATTTATGCAAGTTTCCATTCATCCAGGAAAGTGGCGTACATGATGGAGGCATTGATGATGTGGGTCATGGGGGTGCTGATTGGTGATTTTTCCAGGTTTTAGATGTGGTGGAGGCATGGGTCCATTGGGGCCCCTGAGTGGATGAACCACATGATTGATGCTGTGTCATTTCTAATGAGGGTTGTCCATTTAGTCAGGTGTCTGTCTTGGTTGTTGGTGGGTAGGTTAGTGATGAGTCCTCTGGGGCTGGGTCGGTGTGCGACATTGCTGTAGATGTTTGCGATTTTGCTGTGGATAGGTTGACACAGAATGGTTGTGAAGCAGCAATGTTGTTGACAGTAGCTTAGGACGAAGTGAAGTCCTTGACGATTGAGAAGATCTCCTTGCAGCTGTTAGTGCTTCCTTTGATGTGGTCAACTAGTTATTTTTTCTTTTTTTCTTTGTGTCTCTTATTTGCTGGTGATAGTGTCTGAGTGCAGCCTTGTAGGCAGTTTTGTCAGTGGTGTCGTACCTGGCTCTTCATTTCCTTTCTAGATGTTTATATTGTCTTTTGGTGTCTCAGAGGTGGTCTTCTGTGAACCAGTTATCCTGCTTGCTTGATCTACTATGCTTGTTAGTTTTGATAGGTGCGAGGGTGCCTACACATTCTTGATCCAGTCGTTGAAGTTATTGATGTTGTTGTTGAGGTGGTCTGTGAGGCTAGGTTGATCGTGCTGAGGGCACTGAGCCAGTCTTCTTGTGTGATGTGCCCCAGCTGCGGCTTGGAATACTGAACCTGGTAGGGGTGTTGACTTGAGGTGTGTTGATTTGGAAGTGGGTGATGGAGTGGTCGGTCCATGTGAGCAATGTGGTGGAGTTGAATTTGATGCTGCCACATGTGATGAAGATAGGATACAGTGTGTGTTCTGCGGTGTGTGTTGGTTCTGAGACGAGCTGGGTTAGTCTGATGTTGCTCAAGCTTCAAGTATCAAGTAGTGTTGAGGAGACGGGGTCGTTTCAATCTTCCAGGTGAAAGTTAAGGTCAAGGAGGAGAATGTAGGCTCTGGAATTGATGGTGAGTGGAGCCACAAAATCAGTGATGAGGTTGGTAAAAGTGGCTTGCAGTCGTCCAGGTGGTCAGTAGGCAAGAGTTCTATTCAAGGTGAAGTTCTTGGAGATTTGCAGCTGAAAGTGCAGGTGTCCAAGGAATGGGGTGGTATTCTCAGTGGATGTTGTGCATTTGATTAATTCCTTGTAGATGATAGCGAGTCCTCCTCCTGGCTTGTGAAGGCTTGTCACTGAATCTTGCAGCCCACTGGCATTGCTGTGGTGATATTGAGAGTGGATGAGGGGTTGAGCCATGTCTCTGTGATGAAGAGGATGTCTGGTGCATTGCTGCTCAGAAGGTTCCATATTTTGGTTATGTGTTTCCTGAGTAATCGTATGTTGAGAAGCATGCATGTGAGTGGGTATTGATGTGCAGGGATTTCTGTAACATGTGGTGTAGTGCGGGGGTGTAGGCGTTGTTGGTGCTTTTGGTGAGTGTGTTGAGAGGGAGTGTTAAGAGTGTTGCTAGTATTTGTGTGGGGGTCTGGGTGGGTGGCTACTGGAGAACCAGAAGTGAGTGCAGGTCAAGGAGACGCTCCAACCGTGTATCGCGGTGCGGCAGAGGTCGGGGGAACATAGTATGGGGTCTAGCAACCTAAGGAGTTCTGCTGAGTATTGCTGGGCCGTGAACGTACCAGGGTTCCTGGTGCTGGGCACCGACCTGGTGAAGAAGGGCACAGACGGCTTTCCCTCAGCACGACAGCAACACAGGTCCACTGCATGCCTGTGTAGCACCTGCCGTTAATTAGGTTCTGGGAGGGGGAAGGAGTTCAAGGTGCTGTTATGTCTTTTCCTGTGCTGATGAGTGATGGGATGAAGTTCTCTTGCTTGGCTTCTTCTTTTAAAGGTGATTTTGGTGGGAAAACCAGTAATGTCACTTCCTGTCCAGATGAATGATGGGAAAAATCAGTGATGCCACCTCCTGTGCAGGGGGATGATGGGAGATAAAGTGATGTCACTTCCTGTGCTGAAGGCTGATGGAAAATGAAGTCCTCTTGCTTGGCTTTGTTTTTTAAAGATGCTTTTGGCGAGAAAATCAGTAATGTCACTTCCTGTCCAGATGGATGATGGGGACTTTGGGAGATCCAGTGAGGTCACGTCCTGTGCCTATGGGTGGTGGGGAAAAAATTAAAATTTCAGTACCTGTGTATGGTTGTTCAACGTGACAGGGTTCTTGCTTTTACCTATATTATTTATATACTCCATTCAACGTATTAGACATTTGAAATGTGCCAGTAAAGGTCTCTTACCCTGCCCTTGGCACTCTTATACTGCCTATTGTTTCAGGTCCTTCGTTTTACTGGGCCCAAAACTCTGCAATGACCTACAGGTTTCCCTGAAACTTCCCCCAACAGACTCTGTTGGAAAATAATCTGCTAAACATGGCCTTCCTTAATTTGTAGGTTTACTTTGTATTTATTTTGCATTGCTTGAGGCGCTGGACGGTTCTATATCATTCTATACTGTGCATATTTGTAATAGCGATTGGGATAAAAGCACTATATAAATCCACTTATAAAAATTAATACATTTTACAGTTTCCAGAGTTTTAATGCAGTCGTGGTACTCTACGCTGATGAGGCAGAGGGGGTTGGCAGTAGGGTATCTACTTTAAGCTTCTTTCAAGGGCTGAACAGGAAATATATGATATCTGCTAAAACATTGCATAAGCTACTCTCACACCTTTCTTCACAAGCAGAAAAATAGACACACTCAGAATAGCCACACTCTGTTGGGGCTGCCCCCAGTTTAACTTAGCACCGCGTAGGTAGGTACCGTCCGTATTGATGAATACGCACAGTGTGGCCAGCCCACACCTGTAATTATGGCTCAAGAGAGACTTACCCTTGTTATTTGTTTGAATCATTTACACCACAGATTGGTTTGTGGGTGGCCTTACTCCACAGCGCACCCTGCGCGAATGACTCTTAACCAGTTATGTCCCACTCCCATCTACCGGGCAACAAAAGCAGAGTCCAGTGAAAGTTCAATGCCAAAGCTTCTCTGTCATCAATTGGCCCTGATACTCAGCCCGTTGTGTCAATGTCAACAGTAGAGGTGAGCAAGTCAACAAATTCACTGGAAGAAACAATCTGGGTGTCTGGCTTGGCCGCAAGAGCCAACGCACAGACCAAGCTTTATAAAGAATGTTCATATAGAATAAGAAATTACAAATGTTTTGGGTATTTGAAGGATTTAAAGGATGCCTAGATGTCTTTGTAATGCGTAAACCATGGGCAGTTGATTTTTTGGTGTGCAAGTTATAAAAGCATAGAAAAATATTTATATATGGAGCAACTTTACATATCTGGGCCAATTTACTTCACTTTTCTCCATGTGATAAAAAGAGTTTTACCTAAGATAACATAATGTGGTCTAATATGGAAGCCAGGATGTCAGACCAGGGCTTTTAGTAACCCAGTCTTCAATACAATGATATAAGCTGTTTCACGTTTTAAATGGAAGGACAGTACTTTGTCCATACTGCTATTTCAAGAGCAAAATTAACACTGAGTAGAAAAGTATATAAAATCACAACATAAATATACCTGTACTAAATAAGAAATCTGTCTTGCATAAGCCCAATGTGGCGCAAAAGTATCTGCTAAATTAGTATAAAACATTTCAGCAAAGTTAATGTATTCACAGACTGTTCCTTCCTCATTGCACTTTATTTGCAAGTTAATATCATTAGCTATATCTAATGTAGTACCAACCGGGAGAGCCTCTATAGGCTTTAATTGATGGTATCATTTGAAGCTTTGTGGTTACAAACAGCTATTATTTTTAGAGGTACTGTAAGGGTACTGCCAGTTCTGGAAAGTGTCCTTTTAATGCAAACCTGAAAAAAAATGTAGTAGGTACAATATGATTGTTATTAATAAAAATATACCTTTATGATTTAGAGTTTGGCAGACAGGTACACTGTTGATGGCAAGCTTCCTCATATGGCCCTCAGATGGCCCAACAGTTGGATGAAGGCCATTGTACCTCCTGTTTATTTAGAGTGGACGGTGTAATGCCCTTCTTTCTGTCCATCACATCCAGGTTAAACCTGGCAGTGATGGACAGAAATAACAAATAATGACACATGCCACACACCCAGGGGGAAAAGAAACTCCATTTATGTGAAGCCCATTTTTTTTTCAATAACAAGTTTCTTTTTGAAACACAAAAAGTTTGTGAAAGTTTGATAGATGGCTGACAAAACAGTGAGCAGCCATCCATCAAACTTTTTGAAAATTGACAGAAATGCCTTGACTGTCAAGGAACCGAGATCACCATTGGTTCGGCATTGAACTCTAACTTTAGTGTCGGGTGGCCTGTCATGGTAGTGAATGTAATGTCTTCCGCCACTCTGACGGACAAAGTACCATCCACCCAACTTTAGATCTGGCCCTGAATCGTTTTGCACATCTTGAGGCAGCCTATCTCATTCTGTGTGCAGCCCATCAAATACTCTGTGTAATTCTTTTTTTAAACTAATGGCTTACATATCTATAGTGCTTTCTGCCACAGGCTGGGATGTCACAGCAATATATGTATAGTTCACTATTTCCCCGTGTGTTAACAAAGATTCAAATCTGTGACCCTTAGGAAAAACATGGATATTTATAGAGATTAATCAACCGAGCTTTGCTACCACACACAATACATTTCCCACAAATTATTTTAACTTACATTCACATTTCATTGAAGGTGTGCGCATTACCTTACAATGTGTTAGTCTAACACAGGCTTCTCTTACAAGTAGCTCGCAAGCTACTAGTAGCTCTCCAGCTACTGGTAAGTAGCTCTCCTGTGTGCATCCCAACCTACTAAATTAGAGCCTTCTGCATACTTGAATTAAAGTACTTTTGCCAAAATTGTGTTTTTAGGACAAACATGTATGTATTTTCAAAACTCGTAAGCTGATGTTTGGAGAAAAATGGCTGAAATGCCTAAATATATTCAAAGCTGATTGTTGAGTAATAAATCATGTGGAAGATTTATATTGCAGCTCTGGCTGGAATGTATTACCCATGTAGAGCATTCCAAACTGACTAAGCCTTGTTTACATTACTGCTGGCAGCCCCCGCTGATGCACTGAGGTGATCACTGCAGTAATCTTGTGTATAGTAGCCAATAATATAATCTTGTCTGTGGCCACTATTATACTACTAGTATTATTTGGAGCTCGCATTGATTTCCATTGAATACAAGTAGCTCTTATTACATAAAAGGTTGGAGACCCCTGGTCTAACACGAGATGTGGGGCAGTTCGACGGGATGCTGGACAGCAATGGCGGTATCCCGAAGAGCAGGTTCAATCATTTAACATCAGTGGCAGTGCGTCAATTAAGGCATGGGGGTGTTGCCCTGCTAATATTTCTGGCCCCCTTATGCCCCTATTACACATAAATAGTTTAAAATGCGTAAAACAGTTGTACTTTTTTAAAATCTGCCAGCGGAAGTAAAGTTTCAGGCGCTGGCCAGGTTTCCATGCCCGAATCAGGATTCAGAAGCCAGTGCAAGATGATGCGGGCCTAAGGGGGTGGGGCCTAATAATATTGACAGCAGACTCGGACTGACACCATGCTCCGCACCTGGGCCCAAAGTGCGCATTTGGCGTTGGACGGCTGCCTTTCTCTGTCCAACCCAACATGCGCACTAGAGGTTTCTCCACCTTTTCCATTAGTGAGCCGGGGAGAAACACAACCGCACCTCCCCGGTCTCCTAATGAGTGGCGAGGTTGCCTGCCTGACCCTATCCTAATGCTGCTCTCATGCTGTGTTGGTAGCATAACAGGGTGTGTTGGTAACATGACAGCATGGGAGCAGTGTATGGATTGGCTGAAGAGAGGCAGTAACTATGCCACGACTTCTGGCAGTCCGTCTTCTCTTTTAGTATTAACTATGACATAGATACAAAAAAAATACACAGTGATTATTTTTGCCGCGCGGCGGCTGCATCCGATCAATGACGAGTGACTCGATAGAAGCTCTAAATTAGAGGACAAAAGAGCCTGATGGATGTGACGGAGTGTCACTGTGTACGTAATTTTGCCTTTTGGGACAAAGCTCCCTCGATGACAGCGTGGGTACATGGTACACCTAAAGAGCTGTCGCAGACTCCCAGGTAAGACTTTGAACAGGTCTCAATGCCTAATCACTATCACATGCAAGTTGTTTCAGTCGGCTCTTCTCAGCTCTGAAAGTTGTTCCTGAAACTGTCTTTAAACATACTTTCTGTGGCTTACTCGGCCACGGTTATCCTTTTTTACCCCACTCTCTCCTTTCTCTTCAAGCAATAAACCAAATCAAACCTAATGGCCTTTGTGACCGGGGGCAATGTCTTAGAAAGGTTGTTGAGCTTACTGTTTTCAGGGTCGTGTCTAAGCGCCCGATTGTCTGCATTGAATGCACTGGTTTTGAAAGGACCATACACACTGTGATGTGAAAAGATGTTCTTAGAATTAGTAGGCTTACTCCAGGATTTGGGGCCACTGTTACCTGGAGCAGGTTGCTTTGGGTTCAAGTGGTATTGGCGCTCCAGGTTTAATCGTATGTTTGAACTACAACCAGTGACCTGAGCTCTGAGTGGTTGGATTGGCGGGAGCGGGTCGGGTGGTTCTGTTTTTTTGTTCGGTACATGCTGTCTGTCGTGTGATTACAAATCTGTGTTGTGTTTTATCTCTGCTCTTGCCTAACCACCCCCTCCCCAGAACTCAGAATTAAGTCCTCATGTGTCAGATTGTCTGCCGGGTTGTGAGTGACCGACTTGCATGGTGAACAAATCCGTGTTTGAATTTGTAGCTGACGCGCTATCGCACAAGTGCCAACTTTTGCAAGGCTTCAGACTTTCAACCATTCTTGCTGTTTCATCGTATGTTGTTCCCTCCCCCACTGGAGGCGGCTTTGTTTTTGTTTATTTTTTTAATGCATATTTTATTTTGTTGATATGAGCAGCGGGCTGCACTTTCGCCTCTCTCTCACCAAGTCATTTGCAAAAGATGTGCCGTTTTCTGGCACTTTTCCTCCTCTTGATTGTGCTTGCAATACCAATGTATTTGTTTGCTTGATAATGTTTCCTTGTCCAGAGTAGGCCTAAATGCCTGTTACCCTTTGGCTTGGAAAGTAATGTTAACTTGTGGCACTTGATGTGCTTAGGGTCCTAGGATCTGTCATTCTAACAGGCAATCACTACTACATAGCCTCTTCTCTCTTCCTGTGCCTCGAGGGGAGTTGGTTTGCCATGTGTGTGCCGGTGAAATGATGTCACTGTTCCTATCTGTAACATTCATTCACAACTCTTCATAGCGTGTGTGAGCTTAGCGAGAAAAAAGTTGAAGTGTGAGTTTCCAAAGTGTGGGAATACAAAGTTATTGCTGTGATATTTTCTTTTGAAGTTAGTGACATTTTCTAACAGTTGCATGCTAGACCTCAGATATGCATCTCAGCATGAAAGAGCTCTGGCAGATGGCATGTTCTTTCCGAATTAAAGTCTATTTTATGGATAACTGATAAACAATTTGTGGGTGATATTAACATACAACAGTTTGTAACGTACAGTCAAAGTGAAAGAAACAGGAAGCAGAGAAATGAGTTTGTGAATATGGTAAAAATATGGTCGCTCAGTAGAATATTGTGTAGCGCCCACCACTTTCAAAGTTCACCAGCTGCCACTGTTTAACATGTATATATGTGTTGCTACTTGTAGAGTGCACACCCAGCTCTGGAGCAATGGAGCACTGAAGAGGGGCAGGTCCTCTTGCACCCTCAAGCCCAAACTTAACTGAACGTTGACGTGGCATCTGCCTGCCAACCAAACTCTAAAGTCATGCGCGAAGAATAAAGACAAAATAGTGACTTTTATTGTAATACAGTAGAGAAAGAAAGATATAGCCTCCTAGTGGCTGAATTGCACAAAGTGAAAGCAGAAATTCTGAGATCAATCCCGGCTTCCCAACATGACCAAACTGTTTGATCCCAGACAAATATTTGATCTCAACAAGTCTCCATTTTCTTTGTTAGCACATATGATAGTATATTCAAATGCACAACTTCCAGATGTGTGCTGTACAATCACATCTTGTGTTAGATTTAATACACTATAATGTTTCTTTAATCATGAAGAGAAAATAGGCCATATATAGTTTACACATGAAAATCGCCTTGCTTCCTTGTTCACTTATGGCAGTGTCGTCACCGTGGGAGCAAAAACTCCTCTCAATGCTTTGATATAAGCTGATGCACCAAAGTGAAATGCTTCCACGGGATAAAAAATACACTTTTATTTCAATGGGAATGTTTTCAAGGCTCCATGTATGCACAGGCTTTAAAGGCAAATCCAGAATTCGTAGTTCGGCTCTGACTGGGCACTCCTTGTTAATTTGTTGGTCCTCCTAACTCCTCCCTTCCCAGAGCCCCTGCATTTTACGCAAGAGAAAACGGCCGCATGATGTACCTTAACCCAGAAGCAGCAGTGGTGATAAACGGGGACATATCAGAAAACTTCAAAGTAACGAGAGGAACGAGGCAGGGTTGCCCCTGCTCCCCATTGCTCTTTGCTATTTTCATAGACCCTTTTATTCGGAGGCTAGAATTAAACCCAGCAATAATACCTGTGAGGACGCCTCATGGAGACACCAAAACATTAGCCTACGCTGATGACATTGCCCTAACTACTACCAATCCCACTAACGCTATAAATCTAATTGAGACAGAGGCTGACCATTTTGGTGAAATCTCAGGTTATAAATTAAATCAAAACAAAACTCAAATAGTTATCAATAATCAAATTAATTGTGTTGATGAACGGATTGTCGAAAACGCGACCTACCTAGGGGTAAATATCACAGCTAATCTTAATAATTTAGTCCGTTTAAATATTAATCCACTTTTGAAACAAACAAACAAACTTATCATTGAGGAGACTACACAATTTACATCTGACAATTATCGGAAGGTGTAATTTAATAAAAATGGTATTTTTTCCTAAATTCTTATATTTTTTTAGAAGTATTTGTTTAATTTTTGACCAACATATTTTTACAGAACTGGATTATATCTTTTCTCGTTTTATCTGGGGGTATAGTAGTCCGCGAAGAGCAATGAAATGTATTAATCTACCCAAAGATAGAGGTGGACTCGCCCTACCCAACTCTAAAATATACTGGTGGGCCTGCACACTTAACTACAGCCGAATGCTACTAATCCCAAATCTAAATTTTGCATCTAGAGTTCCAACCCCACAAGAACTTATCCTCGGGGCCTCAACTGGAGACCATCTTTGGCGTTTGACCTATGACTGCCATTTTAAAAAAGTTTGGTTTAAAACCCTTAAAGGAATTTACACAGTTTGGAGTAACGTACGCAAAATATTGGGGATTGGTAGATTTTCGTACTATACAACTATCTACGGCAATCAAAACCTCCCCGCAATTTTTACAGATCCATGTATGAAACGTTGGGTTACGTCAGGAATTACAAAACTAGGTTTTTTTTTCAATATATCTGGGCTTAATACATTTGAGTCATTAAAGAATAAATTTCTATTAGAACATCGTGATTTTTATAAATATTTGCAAGTCAGAGACTTTCTGTTGAAAAAAGGGGGTGGCAACATAGCTTTTCAGACGATACAGATTATAGATATGATTATAAACAATAATACAATAAAAATTGGTGAAATCTACAACAATCTAATCACTAATTTACCTGATGATCTTGACAAACATTTTCAGATTTGGCAGGATAAATTAGAAATAACCAATAATTCTATTCAAACCGCATTTAACTTCTCGCAATCAATCTTAATCTCAACTAAATTACAAGCACAATTTTATAAGACTTTCTTTCAGTTATATTACACCCCCAAAAAGATTGCAAAATGGAGCTGTGGAAAGGGGACGAAATGTCCAAGATGTGCTCTCCCCGAAGTGGACTTAATACACATGTTTGCCACTTGCAAAGAACTCTATACTATTAAACGGGATATTTCGATCTTTCTCTCAAAAATTTTTGATAGAGATATCGAAATAACAACTGCAGAAATAGTTCTGGGCGTTGAGGGGGAGCTTCGTTCAACCCCAACAAGGGGATTTATATTTATTTCAATGTCAATACTAAGAATTTGCTTAGCGGCAGCATGGTTAAATTCACAACCACCCTCGTTTCAACAATGGCGTGCACGTCTACTTGCTACTTATAGCTTTGAAATAGCAATATATAGATGCAAAGGTTTGAAAAAGAAAAAGAAAGGTCTAGACATTTGGGATCCACTAAGAGCATGGATAGAAGGTACCGCATAACTCAGATTAAATGTAGCTATGTTATAACTTTCGTCTTTTTTTGTAAAATGTATATATATACAAATCAATTGTAAATGCCTGTAATCTGCTGGGTGGCGGGGGGGGAGGCGGGTTGGGTGGGGTTTTGTAAAATAAGTCATAAAAGCTCAATAAAGACTTGTTTAAAAAAAAAAAAAAGAAAGAAAACGGCCTCTAAAAAACAAAACGCAATCGTGTTGAAACTGCGGAGAAAGCAGATCTGCACTGGAGAGACAGTGGCCTAGCACTTGCTACATACAGACCCTTTCTAGTGCGCTTTATGGGCAAAGTGTGGCAATTTAATGCTTGCAGCTATATATCTGGTGCTGGACCCTGCAGACAACACTCACTCGTGCAAGACACACGTGCAGTGACATAGCAGCACTTGTGCGCGCAGACAGAACATTCAGTACATTTGTTTTAGAAATGCTTATGTTCGCTGACATCCTCATTATTAACCTTGATTCCCCCCCACTCTGCTTCTGTGTCACTATCACCACCTTCGTCCTGAGTCTGGCTCCAAACAAGTGCTGCTCTACTCTGCTATGCCAGCAGGAAGCCTAATTTCACGTCGAGTCACGAGACATGGCTGTCAGAAAGCCGTGCTCACACACCTACTGTGCTATTGATTCCAAGGAGCCTGAGTGGCCCTGTGTCAATAATCGTAGTCTGTCTCCAGCCCCTCCCAAACTCTCTGCCAGCTCTAAATAAATGCATACGGGCCATTGGTCAATTGGCACCTTGAAAGGGTGGATTAGCACTGGATTATCAGTGTTTCACCAAAGCAGGCCCACTCGCCAGCTCTGTGGCGCTTCTTCTTGTACTGCCAAATTTCAGAGCTTGACTTGCTGCCCCATGAGTACCGGTACACTCTTTGGGCAAGGAGAAGTTCTGGTACTTAAGCGTAGAAAATTTAGACGTGCCGGTACTATGCACCGGTGAGTACCGGCCCATTTAAAGCACTGATTCTGAGGATGCTCGCCCCATCTCTGTCCTGCAGGTTTGTCCTGATTTGTGTAGGGGGAGCACTGTTGCAACACCAAACATAGGGGCATATTATCAAGCCAGGCGATAAAATTATCGCCGCTTTAGCGGCAGAAAACTGCCGCTAAAACGGCGATAATGGGCTTGATAATATGCTCTATGGAATTCCAATTGAAGCCCGTGTTAGATGTGAAGGACATCTAACATGGGCTTCAATTGGAATTCCATAGAGCATATTATCAAGCCCATAGCGGCGATAATTTTATCGCCTGGCTTGATAATGCCCCATATTCTCTACAGTGCTTGAAATGGAAATATGAGTGTAGGCACAAAGGGTACCTCATGATTCCTACTGAGAAGGGCAGGTACTCTCCAATCAAAAGTTTTGCACCAAGAAGTGCAAGTACTCCCTTTAAAATTAAAAAGTGCAGGTACGGAGTACCTGTGAGTACCTGCCCATTTAAAGCACTGGTTCTTTACCTGTTACGCATAGGAGAGGTAGTTCCTATGTGTAAACACATTTAATCATCAAAGAATGCTGAAAGTGGTACAGTATCAAATATGTACAGTAATACAGTAGTGCGCACGTGCGGGTAAGGCGTGATGCATGTTTCTCCCACCCGGCGCCACGGCCTTGTCCTCCCGGTGATCCTTAGCACGCGCCTGTCCAGGGCCTGTCATGGCGCTACGCTAGGTCCTAAGATCTCTGAGGCCCGTTTGCAGAGAGTGACGAGACGATTAATGAAACGACGGCGTCGAGAGATAACCTTTTCCCAGCGAGATGGGTTGGCGTGTTGATAATACGGAGCGGAGGGCGCGGAGGGCTCCTGGCATTCAGAACAAGCTCCGAAAAGCCCCCGCACACGGCGCGCGGAAATGTGCAGACGCCTGATTAGATCCGGTGTTGCCCCCCTCAACCCCAACCGGCGCATTCACCCGGGGATTGCACACCGACTCTGACCTCCGGATATATGCACAGTCTAATCGGCCTGACACGCGCCGGGTACATAATCCATAAAGCACCTTGCAGCCAGTCCTGGAGAGATAAACATGTTGCATTGAAAAAGGTAACAGTATTCCGGCAGAACTTGTGGATTACATTAAATGTCGATTTGATTCATCTTTAATACGTCACTGGTATTCACTACCATTAGCATCAGCCCATTGGTAAACACCAGAAGAGCCCTCAGAGGAGCGGCACACTTCACATACATTATCGGAGTGTCAGTGTCCCTGCAGTTCTGAAGTCAGTGGTGTTTGATAGTGTGTGGGGGGGAGGGAGGAGGGGAAGTACGAGGTGATGATTCCATCCGATGTTAAATTGTGCCAGGGTGTGCAGTTGCTTTCAGTGAATGCAATTCCACAGGGACATTTATCAAGAAATCATTCATCGCTGCTGTGCTGCCTGAAAGGGCAGGAATGCGCCGTATTTAACATTATACGGTGCATTCCTGTCTTTTCCTTGCGCTGGCGCACAATATGCTGCCCAACGCCAATGCAGGCACCCTCACGCTGTGGTGCGGGGGTGCCTGCATTGCAGGCAGGATTGTTTTGTGCAGGAAGGGACTCATTATGCCTCACCTGGAAAGGCGTAGCATTTTGACGCAGTCCCAGGTCTACCAGTAATCTGGGAACGCACCAAAATCCATGGGTGGATGCGTGGCAACACCCACACACCATCCATGGAACGCCTCCCTGGGGCAGATTAACGCAACACCGTGATTTGTACTGTGTTGCGTTACTCTAGATTTATCAAGCCACTCAGGGTCACACTAGGTGGCAAATCTAACTTAATAGTTGTGTTGCCCTTGCACCCCCTTGTGTAGCTGAACTGTGTGATAAATATGACCCCAGTGTCCACTTGTGACAGGGTTCTAAGTGTGACACCAGTGATTATGGCAGATTTCGGGAGTCACTAGTGTCATATAGTGCCAGGATTACAGTGGCATGGTGTTGTGGTACACAGTAACATAAAATGTCTGAGTCCCCGACATTTAATAGTGACAGAGTGCAACATGCTAGCCTCCTCCATATCCAAAAGTGACTAGGAACATAGTAATCCATGGTGACACAGTTTCTAGTGCCCAATAATACCAGTGTCCCCAGTACTCAACAGTATGACAGCCACTTGTGCCCAGGTCGCTACCATTCAACAGTGTCGAAATAACTAGTGTCTAACTGTGTCCAGATCCCCAGTGCTAGACTGCGTAGTTACCAGTAATCAGGCCTACCAACTCACACATTGCTGCCATGTGACCATGGTTTCTTCACTCATCATGCAGCGACCCGGTGAAGAGTCACTAGCACACGATGAACTGGAAACTCTTGCACAGAATAGGTTTCCTGCTCAGGCGTAACACCCTGCACTGGGTTCCAGTGAAGACCTCTCCAGGACATGGGAGGTGCCCCCGAGTAGTAGATGAGTTTGTTCTTCCGTGAAGGAGAGTAGATGTGACTGTTTGGGCAGTGCACAGAGGCCAAAGGCCTTCTCTGTATAGTCCCTCCTTCCCCCTCTCCTAGGTCCACCCCTTTTCGCTGTATGATCGCACGGTGGAGATTATTCTACATTTAGCCGGTCTGAGTAATCAGCAGTGCTGTAGCCATGAGTGCTTAACCCCTTCGCCGCGGCAGGAATTCCGCCGCGGCGCTGGGGGGGGGGTTTGGGGGCAGCGCGGTGGCGCTGTGCTCGTGACGGAACCGCTCCGTCACGAGCCACGGTTGAGCTGTGCTCATGACGGAGTGGTTCCGTCACGACTCCGCCCACTGCGCTAATCGCCCGCACAGGCGGGGAATTAGCTCCGCGTGGGCGGAGCGGCCGCCGACGGCCGTAGCATGACGGAACCACTCCGTCATGAGCACAGCGCAACCGTGGCTCATGACGGAGTGGTTCCGTCATGAGCGGGGAAGGGGTTAATGGTAAAGAAGTGCGCACAATAACAAATGCAGCAGGCATCATTGTCCAATAGCTCTGTAGCCACCAGTGGTCATTAGTCTTGGAGCCAGTGTCCAACTATAAGTATTTTATAAGACTCATTTGTTTTGATGTGAGCAATGTCCAATACTGCCAGTGTCCCCAGGATGCAATAGCATCTGGATGGCCAGTCTCCAACAGCTGTCATTGCGCTAGTGCACACAAATGCTGGATTTCCAGTGACCAATAGTGCTAAATAACCCGTGCCAAAAAGTGTTTGGTCCCTAGTACTAATTAGCGTTGTTCTACAAAATATTCATTTGTGCTGTGGTCCTGGATGCTCAACAATGGCATGGTTACCAAGTATGTGACAGTAGCCAGATAAGGGCCTGATTATGATTTTGGCGGTGCGGTGCCGGGTCTGCCCCGTTACCGCATCGCCAAGTTCGCAGTGAGGCCGCCCGCCGGACTAGAAGTTTCCTCCGGTCTGGCGGGCTTTTTTTTGGTGTTCTCACGGCGGTGCCTCTAAAAATGGCCACTGCAATGGGAACACCAAATATGGACTGAAAAGTCCATGCTGTGCAGGAACTGGTGTGCATACACACAGGGGGCACATGCCGTGCCCCCCTGTGTGCATCCAGAGGGCGCAGAGGCACAGGGGGCCCTGTAGGGCCCACTTTGTTTCTTCTCCACCAGGGTTTTCATGGAGGAGGAACCGCCATGAAAACCTTGGCTGAGAGAAAACTCCTAATATGGTTAGCGGGATCGCGGCGGTCCCCCCAAGCATATTGATGCCCTACACCGCCAGGGAAAGGCGGTACTCTGGCAGCTGAAGCGGGGCTGTGGTGTTCCCACCACTCATTTCCTAATAGGGCGTTGGGGAGACCGCCACTGCCGCGCCCCGCGATTCTGCCTGTTCTCGTACTGCCAGACTGGTAATCAGCCCCTAAATGTCTTTCATTTGTAACCATGATTCCCCAAACAGACTCATGAAGTGAGGGCTGTAAGTGGGACATTGATTAGAGAATATTCAATAGCTTTCATGTTAGGGCAAAACAATCAGTCTAAAATAAAATGTAGCAGAATGAACAATATAAATAATAGTGTTTTAGGACATTTTTTACTGACTAGTTTTCTGTTATAACAGAAGCAGCTTCAAAAATATGTTTTTGTACATCCTTCTTTGCGCACATTCTCTTTCTAAGTTTCTAATAGAATGATTAAGCTTCAAGTTCCATTCAGTCCCTCTGACCCGTATTTAGTTGTTTAGTTACATGGTGTACCAAGGAAAATGTTTTGGGGATTTAAGCCTCTTTTTCTTGAGTGTGCCAAAATTATTTGTGGTATTGGTCATCTCATTGTAATGAATCGTGAGATTTTTTATGTTAATGTCTCTGAACCAATTTGACATGAACTTCCTTTGGCCAGCTGTAGTAATATTAGGAAAGAATTTGGAAAATGAAGTTAGAAGTGGTCTGATCACCCAACCGAATTAGAATATTTCTTCATCAAACTGTCCTATTTTGCTGTCATGAGGTGGAGAATGGCACCTTTGTCGTGAGTGGATTTCAAACAGTGTATCAGTGTTAAGACAGGTAACATGTATGCAGCGGCTTAGCCTGGGTTGCCAGCATCTGGGCAAGGCAAGTATTGCACCCCCGAACCCATAAGTACTCACAAAACATTTTCCCTAGGGCCAAAAGTTGTGGTCTGCGATATGACCGAGGGCCGCATTGATACCAGATGGGTGCAGACGGGCCGGGGTTGGGGGGTGCTTGAGGGGGCTTTGGGGATAAGGTGGGCGTATGTGAAGAAAAGCATATACATCTAGTTGCTGAATTGCAAAATTTGAAGCCAGAAAATCTGGGATAATTTCCCGGCTTCCCTACTTTACCAAATTGTGTGATCCTAGGCAATAGTTTAATTTCATTTTTCCTCCTTACTCTTCATTATCACATATACGAGGATCTCGAAATACAGGTCTTCAGGATGCGCGCCGTGTAAACCGTTCTCCTGTGTTTGATTTAATAAGCTATAATGTTTTACTTGTATAATAGGAACCCAAGAAGTGCACATAACAACTAACTTTCCTCTTTTGTTCACTATTGCCATTGTTGTCAGGGTGAGGAGGAAGCATAAATGTTTCTAAATTCATGTTTGAAAAGCATCACTTTTAAAATAATACTTCTCAATGCACAGATATAATCCGATATACTAAAGTGAAAAGGATCTGCATATTAATTAAATACACTTTTGGCATTTAAGAGACTTTATCATATTTTTACACTATTGCTGCAAGATGACTTTATAAATAAAAATGATCCTAAAGTTAACTAGTACAGGACTCAATAGTTACTGCCTTTCTTTGACACCAATTAACCTTTAAATAAATGTTTGCATGTTTATATAACATCTTTCTTTTTGTTAGCATCTCTTTAGTAAACACCAGCTGAGTGCTGCTGTAAGCCAGGGGACTGCATATAAAGGTCAGGAGGGCCTCATACTGCCCCCGGGCCGTACTTTGAGAATCAAGGCCCTAACCCGTGGACCATTAGTCAGACCCTCCAGGATTTTGCGATTTTGCGATTTCGCAGTTTGCCGCGAAATCGGCACTTTTGTAAAAATGCTGCTATTTTTACAAAAGTGCCCGCGAAATCGACACTTTTGTAAAAATGCCGTGATTTTTACATAAGTGCCCGCGAAAATGAAGGCATGCATTACTTTGTACTTCATAGTGAATGTAACAGTTTAAATTTTACCTGCAGGAGTCATTTCACAGGCACAGAATACATAAACCCATTTACAGAACTTCCTTGCATCCACAAATATGACCGTTCAGGCAACACAACTATGTTCTCTAGTTTCATTAATTTGCCATGCTATAAATTATTGGGACTAAACTGATACCTGGCAAGGGTCCCAGGCGGCGCAGCAGTAAGTACATTACCCTCCAAACTATAATACTCATATTGGAGTACTGGCCTGCAGGGTACACACAGATACTTATGCAGTTGCATTAAAGAGGTATGCTGTATGAGTGAGAATAGACCTGGCAACATGCAGATTGCGGAAACATCTCTGTTGGAAGTGCAGTAACCCATCAATCAGTTGTATTGGAAACTATGACCTGCAGGTTACACACAAATCTCTGTGGGAGGTGCCAAACCTCTGAGTTATCTTATTGAAGTTTAACAAGTATCTTTCTGTAGGTTGTATGGTTCTGGCAATATGAGTTCACCTTGAGAGGCTATTAATAGTTTATCCAAAGGCCGCAACACTAGGATGTCAATGCACAGTGCCGGGTAATATAAATGAGAACTGTGAGGACCCTGTACAACCCAGATTGTCATTTTGATTTCTGCACAAACTCCTGATTATTTAAGGGTCAGGATTCTGAGCCCTGAAAAGTTCTGCACAATTTCCCCCAGGCCAGTTTTGGCATGTTAAACCTGCCACAATTTACCAGGAGGAAAAGCGCACAGTGATTACCTAGACATGCGGTACGCAGCGACATCTACATGTTATGCCTCATGCCCAAATAAAAAGTTCGAACAAGAGGTATTTCATGACCCCAGTAAAGTCCTCGCGCCAAAGTGACAGTATTTAGCGGATCAAGTAAATGACTTAACGGTACACAAGACACTTGTAGTTTAGGCTTCTGTGTGTTAGTATTCAAATATAAGTGCAGGCAGTATGAACCCGCACTGCAGTGCTTAATTTGCAGGACACTTCCGCTTGCACTGCCCATTTTCACTGTCAATTTCAGTAACAGCATAACTAATAAGTCACACTCCTACAAGTGTAACAATTCTGATAATTTCAGGACCCCAAAGGTAAAAGAATGGATTTGGTAGCAGGTATTAGTCATTCTTGAGTTCAAAATGTTTTATTAAATTTTCATAATAATGAACATATACAGACAATACAGAAAAAATTGGTCATAAGCGAAAATACCTATATAAAATAAGAGATTTCAAAAGCAATAATAAATTACAATAGGTAAAGATGTGTAAATAATCAATTAGAGGAGGGAAGATAAACGAAAAAGGAAGGGAAGGGAGGGAGCCATGAATAATTACAATGTCAACTATGAGAAAATAGAGCTACATTCATCATATAAATGAGTCATTCTTAATGCGCTATCAGAGTGGTAATTGCACACCCGGTAAATACCGACACCGCTGGATGCAGCATTTACCGAGCACGTGATTTCTGCACCATTTCTAACGCGTGGCATGTGCCCGTTTAAGCTGCAGCAGATTTCACCGGGCAAAAATTATATATGCAAAATCTGCATGGCGCACTGCCTCTAGGGCTGCGTAGTGCAAAATGTGCCAAGCCACTGGTGACGTTTGGTACTTGCAATTAAGAAAAAAACACATTTCCTTCACTCAGTGTTCAGAATTACAAGCTGCCCTGGTGGTACCAATGAGGACTCATTTGAAGCGTCACGCCCAGTCACAGGTCCAGGAAGCGGGATACAGGCTTTCAAATGTCTCCCTCTCTCACTCGGTGTGCCGATTACAAGAATGGGATAAGCAAATGGAGGATTGCGTTTCCAAGGGATAGCAGCCTTCGCCTGTGGGCTTCTTCCTCTGTTCCATATCCCAGGTTGCCTATTTCAAAGTGGAATACTCTGCTAAAACAGTTTCCATTGTTTTAAAGCTGAAAATGGATGATAATGAGTAAAATAAAGTGCCGCAAAAATGCCGCTAAATTTCCATATTTGTGCCGCTAAATTTCCATATTTGTGCCCCTAAATTTGCTAATCCATGCCGCAATATCCTGGGGGGTCTGATTAGTACTTCCTCAATGCTACTAGTTCAATTTTTTATTTGTTTAAAATTTTGCTCCCCTAAAGATTTTTGCGCCCAGGGCAATCGCCGCTGTGGCCCCTCCCACGCTACGCCACTGCCTGTACGTAAGAAATCAAATAGGAGAGGGCAGTGTGGATTCTTTGGTTTGTAACAATGAAAACCTCAAACTCAAGAAAAATGTTATTGTAGAATTGTGATCTGAGCGAAGTCATATGCTTTATATGTTGACCAATAGTCTATTTTCTGCCGGTGATCTATATGTAATATTATGAAATGGGGTGACAAGAAAGTTTTTGGTAGGGTCCACAGTAGGCTTTTGAATACAGACAGCTAATAGCTGAGCACACACCAACATACCAACTAAACAACAGACCCATTCTCCAAGAGCGCCTTCACTGCGCCTCCCGAACTGCAGCAGCACATGTATACATTTTCACATTTTCATAAACGCAGCCCAGGCCTCAGCTTCTCACCGGTACCAGCCATTACTGATGAGTCCAATAACGTGGTATCAGGCGCCATAAATCCAGTAAGGTGACGCGAGGGCTCATTAAAACGCACTTTATTCTCACTTATTGTCACTTAGCGGCCTGAACAAGGACGGATGGCTGCGGGGGCCGCGCCGCTGAGTGATGCTGCTGGCGCGCCAGACGCCTCATTACACCCAGTCAAGCTCCGTTTCCCGCCGTCTTCAGGAGACCCGACGGCGAGGGTTGTTGAAATTTATGCACTGGGCTTCCCAGGAATCGCATACATTGTATTTACATAAACACGATCGTAAATTAATCTTTCCCTAAAGTGCAGGCACATTATGCGCTCGCTCAGGGGCCAATGAATGAAAACACAGCTTCCTGGGTTTTATTTTTGCAGCCTTTTGGCTCGAAAAAAAAAGAAGTCCTTCCAAGGTTAATGGTGCCCGGAGAGCAGAGGAACCTGTGATTAGGCGCCTAATGGACTATTCGTTCCCCAGAGTGAATCAGCACTCAAAGGGGGGACCTTGTAATGTTGTACAGCGCACCATCCAGGAGAGGACACTCACCTCTACTTGGGATTGGAGGGAGGGGGATTGTTGTAGCACTGGTAACATTTCCAGTTAACCAGTTACAAATGGTGTCTGCTCAATCAGGTTGCAACATATGACTTTGCAGACATTGTTTTGTACTGTAATATTTAGATAGGGCTTCATACCTCATTGTGGGGTCGCTGAAGTGCCTTATTAAACTGGTAGCGTGCTTAACCATGATGGAGTGCCTGGTAAGAAGGGGGTCTAGATGTAGTGCATGAGGAGCCTGACTGGGACTCGTATCTTGTCTTTGCGTGCAGGGCCTAGTGGAGTGATGGAGGAAACAAGTGTGAAAGACAGACATGCAAAGGTGTAATTGTAATCGGCTGGCCTTCATTGTGTACTCTGTAATGGAATACATGCATCCATCAGAAATAAAACAAGCATTTGCAATGTAAATTGGTCTCGCATTTGTGAGAGTTAGCGGTATTGCTGTTGTAAATGATGTATTTTACCCATGTGTTTTGGATTAGAGTGGAGTAGATGTATGTGGGTGGAGTGGAATTATATGTGGGTTGGATTGGAATTGTTAGTTGAGGAATTGTGTGTGGTGGAATTGTGTGATGTGGAGTGGATTTGTGTAGTGGAATTGTGTGGCATGGTGTGCAGTGGAATTGTGTGGATAGTAATTATGTGGTATTGAGTGTACTGGAATTATGTGCAGTGGGACTGTGTTAGAGTGTAATTATGTGGTATGGCATTTTGTGTTGTAGAGTGGTATGTTGTGGAGTTTAATTATGTGGTGTGCTGTCGTTCTGCAGTGGTGTAGCGAAACTTGAGGGGACCCACCTGCAAAGTATATGGAGAGGACCCTCCCGGCCCACCACCTACCATTTTGCTTCCAGACCCAGTCAGTGCACTGTGCTGAGGGGGCCCTCGGAAGCTCGGGGGCTGCGGGGATAATGTTACACCCCTGACGCTCTGCTTATTTATAAAAAGTAACCCCATCTTAGTTCAATATTTATGCTTCCAAGATTTCGCAGATTTGCAAGGGATACCATGTTCCAATCCTTCGCTTTGATTTAACTCACTAGTGTATTCTTAGAGTTATTTCCTGGTTCACCGCAATTAAACCAATTGGAATAAAGTTTTAACTTACAATGGTTTTTAAAGAAAAAACTGGACTGGAGCAAGAGATTTCCTATGACATGGAGTCAGCTGGTAACTTTACCAACATACTCCAATTAGATAAGCATTTACAAAATTGTTAGACTTGGCTTCCTTGGTGTGGTTTCGCCTGACTTTCGACCTCTACCTCCTGTATTTTTGATGCTGGCTTAGATGCTTTGGGCACTTTGCCACTGCTGATCAGTGTGAAAGTGCAAGTGCACCCTGTGTAAATTGTTATTATAATTGGTTATTCATGATTGGCATATTTGATTTACTGGTGAGCCCCTAGTAAAGTGCACTAAGTGTGCCCAGGGATTGTTAATCAAATGCTACTAGTGGTATTGCAGCCCTGATTGCGCCACCCACACAAGTAGCCTTTCAAAAGTACCTCATACCTGCCACTGCAGTGTTTGCGTGCAGTTTTTACTGCCATGTCGACCTGACAAGTGCACCCACTTGCCAGGCCCTAACCTTCCCTTTTCTTACATGTAAGGCACCCATCCGGTAGGCCCAAGGTACTCCCATGGGTAGGCTGCAGTGTATGAGAAAGGTAGAAAATCTACCGGTGTATGTGACATGTCCTGATAGTGAAATACTGCCAATTTTGTTTTACACTATTGAAAGGCTATCATCCCCCTAGGCAAACATGCGCGCTACTTTGTAACATCTTACAAGTATAACTTCCCATTGGGACAAGACAGAGAAATAGAGTTTAGGCTCTCTGAACTCAATTTAGTAATACATCTTTTAGTAAAGATGGTTTTTAAATAGTGTGTTTGAAAATACCACTTGTAGAAAGTAAGCATTTTCTTATTTAACCATTCTGTGTGCCTCTGATGGTTTGTGTATTGACTGTCTGGTTTTGGAGTGGCAGGAGCTGGGGATGTGCATTCACTGTAGGCAGCCACCGGGGGGGGGGGGGAGGTTTGAGGTGTGCCCTGCCCTTCCTGGATGACTCAGAGCTGAGCTGAATAGACCTGGGCTGCATTTAGAATAGTGGGAGGAGTTTTACCTTCATCTGAATGGGCCCTGTCTCCTGCGCACAATGCGGTCTCCACCTCCTGCCAAGAAACTGGGCCAGAGAGGACATTACTGGTTTGGACTGAGCTGAGAGACTTTCTGCCACAAAAGAACAAAGGAAAGTGTTGTATACATTTTGATGCCCAGACCCCAGAACTTTAGATCATTTCCGGACTCAAGAGGAACCTTTGCCAAGAGCTGGAGAGCTGTGAGGAGGAGTACTGCCCTTTTGCTGTGTGTGGTTGGCCTGCAGTTGCTGCTTCTGCTAAGGAAAGGTCAAAGACTGGAACTTTGCTGTGAACCTGCTTGAAGAAGAATCTCCATGGGCTTTTGTGTGCTGGCCTCCTATTCTGAATTCTCAGGGACACAAAGACCTCCCCACCAGCTCCCCTGAACTCTATTGCTGGGAGTTCTAAACTACCAGGAGGTGTCTATTCCAGTTTTGGGCTTCTGGAAGTTGTTCCTGCTGTTGGGAGCTGGAAAAAACCTAAAAGAAGCAAGAAAAACAATATCTGAAGCCGTCGATGATGCTGCAGTGGTGCTGCGAACTGCACCGAGGCCAGGGGCACTCCTCGTGAAGTGCACAATGCACCACCCCACCTGCATTGCAGTTATCGGCCTTCCTGATGGCAGCACTTGCATCGACACCACCAGCTTCTGCATCCTGTTATCGCGGAGCCGATAACCACAGAGGGTGATTCCACGAGTCTTTGACTTTGCATCGCCTCACCGGAACCGACGCCTACCGCTGACGCAACCGACGTCCCCTATCCTGGACACGACACGCTGCCTCCTCGCAGACATGATGCTTCGCCTCCCCTGTGGCAGCCATGGAGCCGCCCTCTACCTTGACACCTACGCCTCGCCTCCACAAAGCCATGCATTATCCAAAGACTTCGTTCCAAGGTACTGTTATTTGGGGGTCCATGCGACTCTATGCCCGACGCCACGCACCTCGATGTCAGCACCGTACTTTGGATTATTGCCTGTCACGACATCGTAATATCCACAGGCGGGGCTATTTTTTACTACAAGTTCTATTTCTGAAATAACTGTTCAAAAGTCGTATTTTACTACCTGTATGTTAGATTTTATGTCGTGTTGGTCTTGTTGGTTTAGATAAAGATACCTTATTTTTCTAAACTGGTGTGGTGTCCATTTGGGGTTTTCACTGTATTACTGTGTGTTTTGAGTACAAATACTTTACACATTGCCTTTGGGATAAGCCTGTCTGCTTGTGCCAAGCTACCAAGGGGTGATCATGGGTTATCTGAAGTGTGTACACTCCTCACCCTGACTAGAAGCAAGGGTCCCTACTAGGACGAAAGTGCCTACTTCTGCCAATTAAAGAGCCCCATTTCTAACAAAAATGTAGCTAAGATTAGATTAAATTTTCTTTTTGGCACTTAATTATGTGTCCAAAACCAAAATACGTGCAAGAGAATTTAGGGGAAGCTATTTGTTCTAACAGGTGGTATCACAATCCTATTAGTCTAACCTATCCACAGTCGACCATTGTCAGTTAGTCAAATTCTTTGTTACCAACCAAGAATGCATCACACACACTTTTTTGCCATCTTCCCAACTTCACCACACCCCAATCATAACGTTATTTATTTTCTAAATTCACTAACCTCTTCCCACTCCATTCATCTGAATGGGAACAGTTTTGCCTAGGTACTTTTGCTCATCACAAACAGGAATTCTCTTGACATTGCATGATTTGTCAAATGTTAAGTCCATAGTATTTGGTACTACATGTACCCAGGGCCTGTATATAAAATGCTACAAGTGGGCCGCAGCACTCTGTGTCAACCACTAACACAGCACAGTGCAACATGTCTCAGCTGGTAGCCTGTAGTGCAGTTTTAAACTGCCATTTTGGCCTGGCAAAATAAACTTTTTATCCTACCTAAAGCTTTTTTTTAACATTTATAGTTCATCTCTAAGGTAGGCCCTAAAGGCGGATAGGGCAGGGTGCATGGTATATAGGTTTTATATGTCCTGGCTGTGAAAAAGTCCTAAAGTTGTTTGTCACTGTTGTAAAGTTATCTCTCCCATTTACTAACTCCGGGTTGCCTTATTACTCTTAATAATTGATAACTTCAGCTTGGAAACATATAGATAAATTATTCTTCCACTCACATGAATTGTAATTTAAAATCATCTTTAATGGTGAAGTTGGGTCTTAAGTTTCTATTCTGAAAATGCCATTTTAAAAAGTTGTCATTTTTTTTCCTAAACCAAATGTGCTTTTGTGCCAAACTACTGGATCACATGTCTATGAATGACTCTTCTGTGGGGGTTTGTGGATTCCTTGCATCCCAAGCTAGCACTGGGGAAAAAAGTGGCACCTTCAAAACCTTTCAGAGAATACTCTTGGATCAGTGGAAGATTTAGAAGGTCTTCCCTTCTATCAGAAGAAGAAACAATGGACATGCTTGCTTTGAAGCCAGGTTCAACCAGAAGTGACTCCAAGGGTCAATTGGCTTACTTCCTGTTTGAACTACAGGGACACAACAGTCTTCCAGAGGCCTCCCTGCAACTGCTCAGCTGACCACCACCAACTGGATCTGCCTGGGCCTAGCTGCTGGTCTCTGCTGGAGTAAGTCCTGATCCTCAAGAAGTGCCCCCTAGATCCTGGATCTTTGGCTGGCTTCAGAATGTACTCCGCCTGAACTCAAGGTGAAAAAACAATTTTTTTGGGCTCCACACCACCCGAAGCGACTTCTTCATGCCAAGAAACGACCTTCAATAAAACCGCCAATGTGAAGCGCCAGTGGGACCTGCACCTCATGCCAACAGATACCGTGTGTGATAACCACCAACACGAAACTCTAGGGACGATCAGCTGTTCACACCAAAACAGTGACCTTCCCCGATGTTTGACATGCTCCTTGAACGACCTCCTTGCGGCTCCTCGCATGGACTCGAATGTAACTCTTCAGTGGGATGAACCTAGTCCCTATATCAGGCCCATGCTCCATCTTGATCTGCCTGAATTTGTGACTTTATCTTGGTCCTTTTTTAAAATGTTTATCTTGGTGCAGCACAACCAGACCATTGTGAGTGGCGCTTTGAGGTTTTAGTCAATATGTGCAACTAAAACTTTTAAAACTCATATGTCCAGTTCTACTGATTAGAGTTTTGCCATTTTAGTGTCATGTTATTTATTAAAATGAACTCAGTTTTTCTAAATTTGTTTAGGGATTTTATTGGTGCCGTGTTTTCACTTTATTACTGCTTGAGTGCTATATACTTTACACATTGCTTCTAAGTAAACTCTGATTGCTTTTGTGCCAAGCAACCAGAGGATTAAGCTTAGGTTTATTTAGTGACTTTTGTAATTCACCCTGACAAGGTTTGTGACTTTTATTTGAGTGGGACTTCCACTCTTCTCGATTAATAACCCAATTTCTTACAATTATTGAATTAACGTTGAAGCTTTTGCCATAAAACCCAAGATACCATGGAGCCTTAAAAAGCCTGTAAGTGCAAAACGTGTTGCTGAAATACTAGAGAATGTAAAGACAAACATTGAATCAAAGCTATACAAAGGAAGAATAAACACAGTCTCAGAGACATTGAAGGAACAAGTCAACGCTCAATTTAAAGACCTGCAAGACGGCTTCCCGAAAGATAGATCCTGCACAGACCAGATTGCAACACTGCACATCATTCATGAGCAGTTGATGGAATGGAACTACCCCTCTATGTCAACTTTATCGACTATGAGAACACATTCGACAGCATGGACAGTGAGACCCTTTGGAAACTCGTAAGAATCATCAGGAACTCTTCTGAGGAAATGACCTGCAATATAGTCATGGAGGAAGACTCACGGAGGCCTTCCAAGTGAAAACCGGAGCCCACCAGTTTTTTTGCTCTAGCCTTTTCTTTTCCTGCTGGCCATTGATAGGATCATGAAGACATCCACAGCAAGGAGAAGAAATGGGATCCAGTAGACACCATGGATGCAGCTTGACAACCTTTACTTTGCAGACTACCTGGTCCTGCTCTCCCATAACTATCTGCAGATACAAGAGAAGACCGACAACGTGAGAGCCACATCAGCACAACTTGGCCTCAACATCCACAGGAGAAAAACCAAGATCCTGAAGGCTAACACAGAGAGCACAACACAGACACTATTGCAGGTGATGCACTGGAAGAGGTTGAGGCCCTTACCTTCCTGGGCAGTGTCATAGACAAGCAGGGCGGCGCAGATGACAATGCCAAAGCAAGAATCAGCAAAGCAAAGGCTGTCTTCATTCAGCTAAAAAGATGTGGAGCTCCAAGACCCTAATGCTGCAAACCAAGATCAAGCTTTTTAACACCAGCTCACAATCGGTCCTTCTGTCTGAAGCAGAAACTTGGAGAACAACAGTGACCCCAACCAACAAAGTCCAGACCATCTACAACACCTGAGGAAAATCCTCCAAATCTGTTGGCCAAACACCATCAGCTACATTATGGTAGCAGACTTTCCAACTCCCTACTCACAAAGAAATCATAAAAAGACGCTGGAGCTGGACAGGTTACACCCGCTGTAATCCCATATCAAACACCTCCAGGCAAGCCCTGACCTGAAACACTCAAGGGAAAGGGAAAATAGGAAGTCCAAGAAACACCTGGAGCAGAAGCCTCGAGCTTGACTTCAAGGAGATAGGTTACACAAGAAGTCATATTGAACGAAAAGCCAAGGACAGAGATGGATGATGAGTCGTGGTTGATGGCCCTTACGCCAGGACCGGAATTAGCAGGGGCGTAGCCTGGTTAGTAAGATTGGGAGGTGTGAGCTTCAGATTTTCCAACATATTAATATTAAAATACATTATACCACAAGCTGGGCACATGAGAGGGGCTTAAAGGGCAGTAAAAAGGCAGAGGAATGAGGATTGGGTGGGGTACTAAGTGAGAGAAATCACAATATTTTGTAAAACAACCAGCATTTCTGAAGGCTTTCAAAACCGAGAGAGGGAGTGCGTGTTGTTTTTGTCTGCGTCTATGTAAAAAGTCTTGGTGAAATCCGACAGACACTTCTCCATACCCGACTGAAGGCACCTGTACCCAAGTATTTACCAGAAAATACATTTATTAGGGGAGTGTAACACTCCAACCCCCCACCTCGCCCCAAAGCTACACCCCTGGGAAGTAGGCGTAAGCAAGCAAGTAAGAGACATTGCCTCTCAAATGCCTCACCATGTATACAATGCTGTAACCATGTATCTGTGATATCTTAACTCAAACTGCTTTCTTAATAGTACCATTTACCAATACTTGAATGACTCGAATATCTGACTTATTTGTCTATAGCCTACCATGATACATATATACTCTATTCAATAATATGCGTTCACGTCCTCATTCTTTACAAGGGCAACATTACAAATCACTCTATTCAGTTACTCTTTCCTTAGGGCAACCAAGGCATAAACAAGAGAAGCGGGCCCTCTAACTTTATAGAATGTCCTTTGTACTCCCACCAAGGTGACTGGCACTTTAGAGTTCCCCTGGGCCCTGCCATTGTCTGCAGAACTGCCAGACTGGCTACAACATCATCCTTTGCTTCTTGTCACAGACATGAGCTGGGGAGATCTAGCTCTGCCACCATGGACCGACTGTAAAGCAACAGCATTGAGGTGCATGCCTTAGAAAATCAAATGGATTAAACCAAATACACATAGATCAGTCTGAACTGATTGACCGAGCCAGGCATGCAGAGTGTAGGCCATGCACTGATTACCGAGCGTACAAGAGTTCATCTGCCCCCCCACACGTTCTTCCGAAATGCACACACTGTGACTAAGTGGCAATTAATATGAAAAGTCCAAATGTCCCCACATTTAGTTAGAAATAAATTAACTTGTGACGTTTTTGCCTATTAGAACACTGGTGAGCATTATATAGTGAAAAACATTCTTTTTCTTTTTATAAAGTCATAACACTGACTGGACAGTGTAATTAACCTCTTCAGTGCCCATGACGAGATAGTCTTGTCATGGAGCACGGTTGCGCTGTGCCCATGACGAGACTATCTCGTCATGTACCCCGCCCGCTAATGTAACGCCCGGCACAGGGCGGGGAAAGGGCTGGGCACTGAAGGGGTTAATTGGGGTTATTTACCGACGTAATCTGTATATTTGTTTATATGTTTATTTACTTTTGTTTTATTAGCACACTCTACTAATCACATTGTACTTAAACATTCCTGAACCTACATATGAATACTCAGAATCACTCGGATGTCCTACAACTCCGTGAACAACAGATTCAGGAGACACGTGTGTCCAAATATGTAAAGTAGCAACCTTGCATAAGTACATTATGCATAAGAAACAGTGGTTCACTATGGACTCACTAAGTGTAAACATGAATCGTTGAAGATTAGCAGTAAGTGTGATTATGGTTATTGCTCACTTCCAATTTTTAATGTCTACCCTAAATGAAGGGCATATTATCAAGAAGCAGCGTTAAAATTATCGCCGCTTTAGCGGCAGAAAAGTGCCGCTAAAGCGGCGATAATGGGCCTGATAATATGCCCTAGAGAATTCTCATAGAAGCCCATGTTCTGGTGTCAATATGGGCTTCTATTGGAATTCTCTGCGGCATATTATCAAGCCCATTATCGCCGCTTTAGCGTCAGTTTTCTGCCGCTAAAGCGGCGATAATTTTAACGCCGTGCTTGATAATATGCCCCAGAGTTCTTAGTGAACCTCTGTTTTTATGCATACCTCAGTGAAACATGGCACCTGTGCTGTTCATAGGTCATTGGCTGACCATCATGGTTTTCAAGTTCATGGGGGGCGGGGTGCGATTCTTGCCTGTGTCCCAATGCACACAGAGGGCCTGATTTAGACTGTGGCTGACTGGGAGTTACTCCATCATTACAACAGAGAAAAGTAATGATTCGTTCTGAGGGAGTGCCTGCCCTCAACATTTTGAGATGTCAGTTAGCCCAGCGAGCATCTCTTGCTCTTGCATTTACAGGGACCAGTCTTGTAAATGCATTGGAAGTGTGTCTGCTTGCATGCACCACAGCAAGCAGGGCTTTAAGTGGGCCGGGTCCTGTCAATGCTGAGCACCGGCAGTCATAAAAAGCAGGTGCTGAGACGGGGCCCTATCGGGCTTTTCATTTTTGCCCTCACCCTCAGGGTGAAAAAAAATCTTAACTGCAGCGTTATCATCCTTTGCTGCCTTTGATGAAACTTCAAAGAGACTTGTTATAGTCTCATCATTTCAAAACTAAAGCATTTTCAATATTCTATAAAGCAAAGCCTTAGTTGTTGCTTATTTTCATATGCAACTAACAACCATTGACAAAGCCAGTAGTCCTGGCTTGTTGTAGGTGGAATGTTACTTGTATTATATATCCGGATGCAGTGACAGAAGCAGCAAATTGCCAGTTGGGTGGCACACTATGCTAAGCACAGATTTTCAGTTTAAGTGTTTTTAAGCCACGTCATTAATTACATCAGCCACGCCCCTTTATGAGACCCCCTAATGTTTTTCATCCCACTTAAAGCCCTGACAGCAAGTAACTTCATGATTTGACCTTCTTCTCCATGTGTTATGCCTTCCATCTGTCTTTAGTCTTAGATGCCTGGGCTCTGGTGGCTAAAAGCCACACACACAGCTTCCGACTACTTCCTACTGCTCGGCAGTGGGAGTGTTTATGTCCCAGTCTTGTAGGCAAGAGTCAACAGAAGTATCCTTGTGTAGAGTCCAATGGCCTGATCTGAAACACCATCAGATGCAGCACATAACAGAGCTGAGGGGAACACCTTATTCTGATCCTTTACTGAAAGTTTACTAAATGTTTTTGACTTACAGCGAAAACTCTATTGAGAGGTCAGCTCGAAGCTTTCAAAATGCCACAAGAGTAACAGTAAAACATAGAATGGCTCTGGTGAAGGTCATTTAGATGTATTCCCTCCCATGGGAGTCCATGCTGTGCTCACCCAAACTGGGTTGATGGTCCCTGGTCATAGGCATCTCTGTAAAAACAGGCTGAAACCATATTTTTCCCCAATCTAGGATCCCAGCTTTGCTTGTCTTTGAATCTTTCCTAGTCTGCCCCCCTTACACACTGCCATCTTATTTCCTTGGTGCCTACTAGGGAGGTGTTGTCAGTTGCAACCTCCCCAGCCTTAAGAAAGCAAAACCCTCAGGGGTTGTGCATAAGGAATCAGTCCTTCTACAGCTCTTTTATGCACAGAACATGTAGGCTGCACGCCTGCGGCTGAGAAACGAAACACTATGGTAAACTGAGACGAAAATCTAACTTTATGACTTTCGGTATTCACAAAGGACCTTTTAGGAGTAGTAAAGTTAAACTTTTGTCTCAATTTAGGTCTCAGTTATACTTAAGACAAAAACTTAAGTTTAGCTAAGACAAAAATATAACCTTACTTCTCTTAAAAGCCCTTTGTGAATACCGAAAGTCGTAAATTTAGACTTTCGTCTCAGTTTACCTTTGTGAATTGTGCCCTATGAATTTACATGCAATTATCAGCACCCATATGATGAGCTTTAGAATTTCTTTTCACATTTTGAAGGGAACACGTGTAGCGTTCGTATACCCTCAGTATCTTGTAGAGGAATAAAGAAGAGAACCACACAAAAAAAGAGGATTTTCTATATGGGAAAGTGGGGGACCTGGGTTACCCCATGTTTCACTGCTACGAAAAGGGATGTAAAACATGGTTTCACTTCATCTGACAAAGCAGTCTCAGATCTAAGACTAGCAAATACAAGGTTGAATTGCACAGTGTCTAACACCTTGTGGGAAGCGACAAGTCGCCTTCATCTGCGGCTCCTTGAACATCATCATGTAAAGCTTTGAGAAAATGATCTGTGCCTTGGTGTGGACTGAAACGTGCCCCGTGAAGGTCAAACATCGGGTACGGTTCTTAAAAGCCGTGGGGCCATATTATCAAGAACGGCGCAAACATTATCGCCGCTTTAGCAGCAGGAAACTGCCGCTAAAGCAGCAATGAGGGGCTTGATAATATGCCCTACAGAATTCCAATAGAAGCCCAGGTTTGATGTCCTTCACACCAGAACCTGGGCTTCTATTGGAATTCTGTAGGGCATATTGTCAAACCCCTTATCGCCGCTTGAGCGGAAGTTTCCTGCCGCTAAAGCGGCGATAATGTTTGCGCCCTTCTTGATAACATGGCCCGTGGAGTTGCTAATTTTTCCTTGATCCTTGACAGCCAGATCAGGCCTGTGAAGGGACGGTAATTTCATAGGGGATCTTGGTGTAAAAATCTTTTTTCATCAGTGGTGTTAAAACGAATCCAATGGTAAATCAAAACAGAGAAGGATTTACAAAAAAGGTGGTACTTATAGCAGCCTGGCATCAGTCTCTTAACAGACTCTGAAAAGCTCTCTCCTCCACCTCCACAAAAGAGAACTGGGGGCGAATATGCTGCTCTGAACAACTGGCTGGACATGAATCCCTAACCTTATATCACCATCCAAGAGAAAACCTTCACTGTTCACCTTCCTGTCCCCTGATAATCAAAGCCTAAAAAGGAGGTATTTGTTGATCTAGTGAGTTTAGTAGGGTCTAGATCGAGAGGTAAAGAGACAAGAGGTTATAGTCCTGACAAGGGTTACCCCGTTGTCCCTGAGTTTCCCTGGTCCTGGAGAACTGAGCTTACATCATTTAGTGGAGAGGTGTGGCGCAGCGGCCAGGGTGGTTGACTCCGGAGCATGGGGCTCACGGTTCGATCACTGGTGGCAGCTCAACCCAGTACCATGTGACTCTGGGTAATAGCTCGCATAATCTCCCCGACGGCCCCCCAGCGGCTTGAAACCCTTAGGGGTGATTAGTTCACGCTTTACAAATACCGGGTTAGTTATCATAGAATGCGTACAGCTCACAAAACGTCCAAAAGTTAACTTTTCACCTCCCACCTGTTGATTGCTGCCTACGGAGAAGAAAAACATGAGGATTTTGCCTCAGTGGTGTTTATGTGCTAACATACTCGATTTAAGAAATGGCTCTTGTTGTGGTCCAAAGGTAATATCTAGACCACAGAACACGTTTGTAGTTCAGTTTACTTTATTTGTGGGTACAACGAGCCACCGCTCCTCTCAGTACAGCAGAGAGGCACCAACTGCCTCTTCTTGGAACATGCATCCACAAAGCACCATGGCAATACATAAAGGTTCTATATGGAACCTTGAACAAGCATAAGTAGGCACAACATATTACCTTTTTTTTTTTTGCAGAAATACAAACAACATTATATGCAAAACAGAAAAAGGAAACCAAAAATGAGACCAAAAAAACCAAAGAAAATAAAACATAAGATAAAGCATCTAATACATTACAATCGGCACAAAATACACATTAGTGCAAAATGAGACATTACCGCAAAGTCAGCGTAGTTTCCAAGGAAGACGTCGAGCACGAATAGACTTACTTTTTACTTGGCACGTCACCTTGGTTTTGGGGACAGTTCCTGAGGATGCAACGGCTGGATCAGCAGGAGAATTTCCTGCAAGCTCAACACTGCTGGTGCCATTGCGATTATCCCCTGCAGAATGAACTTTGACAACTTTTGCTAGGTTCCACCAATGTCCTCCACGAACCATGAAAGCACCCCCACACACTTTTTCTACACAGATTGGTTCGCCAAAGGACCTACCACCTTTTTTTTTACAAAACTGGTGCTTTTGATGCGAACCATGTCCCCAGGAGATACGTTGACAGTCTTAACAGATTTCTTTTGATTGTACCTATCGGACATCTTCTTTTGTGCAGATTTAACTCGAGTTTCTAGCGCATCATTGTCGACCCAACACAACACTTTCTCAGAAACAGTTCTTAACAACCAAGCAGGATAGAGGGTAGAAGTGGGTACCCTACCCTTAAGAGATATGAAAGGCGCCACTTTGGTAAGTGAATGTGGCGTAGTGCGATAAAACGACAACATGGACCTAACCGCCCCTTCAACATCATAACTATGACTTTTTGCCCACTTGATACATTCTACCACCACTCTGTTCCTCCTCTCTACACAATTGACTTTCTCAGCCTTGTTTAGACTAGAGTGGCTCGCCCCGTCATCGCCAAAAATGGTGTTGTGGTCCAAAGGTAATATCTAGACCACAGAACACGTTTGTAGTTAAGTTTACTTTATTTGTGGGTACAACGAGCCACCGCTCCTCTCAGTACAGCAGAGAGGCACCAACTGCCTCTTCTTGGAACATGCATCCACAAAGCACCACGGCAATACATAAAGGTTCTATATGGAACCTTAAACAAGCATAAGTAGGCACAACAGCTTTCACCTCCACGAGGAAACACAAAATACGTACATATTTAAATGAGGTGAAAAGAACGAGTTTTTCTTTCTCATGAAAACGGTTTCACTTTTCCTAGAAACTATATCTTTACATGACAGTGTTCTGGTAAGTGCACTTATTTCAAGAACTTATTTCATAGTTTAAAAGAATCCAAAATATTTTTCATCCTAGTGAATCACTTATGTGAGACCTATGTAATTTACACTACTTTAGGTTCATTTTTTGCAGAAAAGTGGTGTTTCCAAATACAATGACGCGACTATAGACTGTGGCGTAGCTAGACCTACTGCCACCAAGGGAAGCCTCTAAGTTTGCCGCCCGGTGGCGGCCGGCGGACGACTTGTGCCGGGGGGAAGGGGTGGCAGCCGACAGACGACTTGTTCTCGGGGGGATGGTGGTATTTAACAGACATGACTTGCTCACCTCCGCAGCCCCCAAAAAGAGTGCCACCCGGAGCGAACCTCCCCCCGCCGCCCCCTAGTTACGCCACTGACTAGAATAAACCTAAAACTCAAAGACAGACGACCAGTTTTAGAACATGACTGAGATGCTCACAGTCTGTCTACAGGATTGTTTTCTGCCGAGTGCAACAATGTTATTAAAGGGCAACCCTGAGCTTTCATGCAAACAGAATCATTAATGATTGCTAAGTACCAATTTGAATGAGACTTGATGAATGTCTATAGCTCTCTATATGAAAATTATGTACTTTTACACATTAGGAACCCTTTTGTTCTAATAGCTATCTATTAAAATGCAAATGGTAGAAAGTGGCATAGCACCCTGCATACTATACTTATGTATACGCACCATCATGATATTGTATTGGTCAATTTTCTGGATATGATATTTTGGTGGCACTCAAATATTGCGACATACATCAAGGTGGTCACGCCTAGCAGTCCTGCAATTTATGGTCACTGATATGTTCAATACTGCAACAATTGTCAAAATAATAAGTGGCTCCACCCTATTTTCATTGATCAGAATTAGCTTTTGCTACAGAAAAGGTTGGACACCCCTGGTATAGATTCTATTCTACACTTCACATGTACATACCTACAAGATTTATATATCTTCAAGTGAAATAGATGTGGAGTTAAGAATGTAAATAAAACTATACTTACCTATATATTCTTGCCTTCATAATATAGTGAAACTCTATATTAGGGATACATTATTTTGGCTAAAGGTTATTGTAATGGAACACAAACCACCCAACACATAAGGTTGGGTTACTAAGAGCAATGTCATGAAAACTTTTTCAGAATAAATTGTCTCAGTATGACTAATGAAATAACAGCCACAGCAACAAGTGTTGAACGCACAAAATAAATATTAAAAGCTATATATCCCCACAACTTGGTCTGAACTCTCATTTAAAGAGAAACTTCAATAGGTTTCACATTTTTTTTTCTTCAGAAATCATATCAGTTTCTACAACTCCGAGGATTTCTATCAAATATGCATTTTTCATTTTTGGTTTAATACACTCGTAGAACATCTTTTCTTTTTCTGGGAAAGAACCTCAACTTTTGCTTAAAAATTCATGCCCTTTAAACTTCAGCTTGTGATTTCTCTAGTACAAAAGCATTCACATAGACACATGCCAGGGATGTTCACCATAATGACTAAGATGACTGTATTATGCAAGGATGCTGCCCATTTTGTCAGGGCCACAACTGTCCCATTGCTGCCCATTGTAATGATAAGAATCCCCACATCATGTCAACTGTGGGCATTTGTGTTCCACGGATGGCCATGACTATGCGAAAATTGCCGCAATTTTTTTTTGCGGAGTTTTATATAGCGTAAACTTAACCCGAAGGTATCAGGTATCAGAGCCTTTTACATGAGCACCAGTTACGTTACATGAGGACACATTCATTTTTTGTTAGGCATAGGGAGAATAATTGATTTGCCCAGAATCACAGGATGTTGCGCGTCCTTGCCGTGACTCGAACCTGGTACCCAAGATTTGAGGTCGACCGCCCTAGCCGTTAGGCCAACTCCTCTCCCCAAACTGAGACAAACATACTCACAGTATGGCAAGGATAGCTGCCAATGTGACATTATTGGTTCAAGGATACCCAACATATATGAAGATGTACAATTGTTATGCCAGTGCCAATGTTATATCAGAAACAGACATAACTGGGCCAGAATGCAACCCTTTATATTAGGGGCATTCCAATGGCTTCCAAGAAGAAACACTGTCTTTCAAGGAGGGACACGATGCCAGACACATACAGAACACACACATATATATATATATATGCACAAATGCACATAAAAACATTTAAAAAACACACATACATGTACACATGACTCCTACCATTTAAAACAAAGAAGACCATTACCTGTTTACACTAATAAAGCAGTCTTTGAACTCATTGATTACATGGTTCAAAATGTATGGTTCTCACACACGTCCACTGTGATCTTAACCGCCCCAAAGTCTAGCGACTGCAGTATGGCTCCTGCTGGCACTCCTTTTATCCTGGGGCCCAGTGTTTACATGAATTGCATGAATGATAAAGAGGGATTGCAGAGTGACCATTATCCATGTGACTTTGCCTAGAGTGAGAGTTGAAACAGCTGATGGTTTTGCAGGTACTGCAGGCTGTCACAATGTATTTTTGTGTGCAAACATGTACCTTCATTGGTTTGGCTACAGGCACTCAAGAATGCAGAGATGTATAGCACTACCTGCTTTAATATGCCTTGAATAATGTACTATGTTGGGCTGCGCTTCCCAGAGCTGCTTCCAGGGTGCTGAAGTGCGGCCTCCTGAGCTACCCGTTGGACACCCTTGTACTAGATGTCCACTCGTGTACTGGGTACATGCAATGGGGCTACGTGAGGCTTTTACAGTTAAGAGCACACAAGCCTCAGCCTCATATACCATTGATAAATCTCAGTGAAAGGGATTTAGTACAGATAATGGGATCAGACCTCATCAAGGCCATAATGATGGATCTGTACAGAAAGAAATGAAACGAGCTAAGGTCAGACACCGAGTTAATTTCAATTTCCCTCCTTCTTAAGATGGCCTTATGTATGACGATTAAAGCAGCTACAATTCATAAGACTATCAAAGAAGTGAAAGGGCATGAGGCAGGTTAATAGGATTTAATGCTGCGAATCCCCAGGTTTTTGGAGATGGAAAGAGTTCATCTGTGTGATGTTTTGAAACTAATGCAGCTCTGGCTTACCTGTACTCTGAAGTAACCTCTGGGACAGATACAGATAGTTTTTCTTAATATTTTTTATTTAAAATAATGTTATCGTTTTTTTTGCAAGCAAAACAAAAAAGAAGTGATAAGACTATTACATGGTGAAAACTGCAGTAACGATAAACAATTCTCTTGTACAAGTTTAGTTAAAGAGTAATCAGCAATAGAGGAGACAAGAGGAAAGAATTAGGAAATCATACTGAAATTAAGGACAAATGAAATAATAACTAAACCAGAAGTGGGCTCATGGAGTTTCTATTAGCGGGAGTGACAGACCTACGATTTAGTACATGTTGCAAATTTAGCTCCTTTAAAATTATTTTTTTATATTTTAAAATTACACCCCTTTAGAGGGGAACAGACTGGCGGTGGGTGAGAAAAGGGGGATCAGTGGAAGTCATAAAGCAAGGGTCGTCATGTGGTCAGGTAGAGGGGTTTATGGAGGTTTTGTGATGGCAAAGTAGTTGTCAAGTGTTCTCCACACAGAGCTCTTTCATGATCTCCAGAGAGAATTTTGGAGGGTAACGTTGTCTGCCCCTCTTAAGTAAGCAACCCAGTTTAGCTAGGGTCGAAACGCAGTAGCAGCTGTGTCCTTCCAGTTAGCAAGCACGGACTTATAGGACACAGTTAATATGTTGTCTACCAGAAGGCTGTCATTATGTGATTTGATTTGTGAGTCTAGGAATCCCTGAATTAGGGAAAGAAAGTTTCTTTTCAGGTGAACTCCGAGCAGAGTGTGGATGAAGTTGAATATGTAATCACTAAATGGGGAGACCACGCTGCAGTTTAAAAGTAAGTGGGGAGGTCCCCCGTAGCTCCTTGCAGTTCCAACATGTTGGGTTCTCTCTGATGGATAGCTTATGGAGACGAGCAGGAGTCCAAAATGTCCTATGTAGGAGCCAGCATTTTGTTTGAGAGATGAAAGGGGTAATTTTATGGGCGATAACAGATTTTCATATCAGGTGTCAAGAGTCAGGAGAGATAGTCTCAGTGGTATCCCTTTTCTTTTGAAGTTTCGTGGACAAGTATGTGGATTTTGGTTTTAAAAGATGATAGAATTGAGAAAATTGGTGACATTTTTTTATAGAAGGACAGAATGATCCTAAGGAGAGAGGGATCTCTCTCTGGCACTTATTCTTAGATAAACTGACTTTGAGTTTAAGAAAGTCATAAAGATCTATGTCTAGCAGATTGTTTTGTTGTCGTAGTTCTCTGAACGAAAGAGGTGCTTGTAGGGAGCCTAGGTGTTTTAGGAATTGCCCAAGAGCTCCAAAATACGGGTCCCCCATGAATTTTCATTTTAGGGATGTTCCAGAGTGAGATCATGTTTGAGTGGGCGATCGGGGTCTCTAGAAGCCTGTCAATCTGGAGCACAGCTCTTTTTGTGCTGTTGAGGATATATTTGCCCGACCTGGGGGGGTGGGTTGTTTTGCAAGTTAGTAGTGTAATGGGGTGGAGAGCTCCTAAAATTTCCTTTCCCGTTATTAACCATGTGGGGGTATAATCCGGTGGTTGGGAGAACCAAAGTGAACCTTGTCTAGCAAAGAGAGCGGTTTGGTAATTTTTGAAGTCTGATATGTTAACTCCTCCCAGCTGCACAGGCAGATGTAGTTTTTTGATGGAGATTCTAGGGCTTTTATTTTGCCAAATGAACTTGTTAAGCAGCCTGTCCAGTTTCTGGTGGAATTCATCGGATAATACCAGGGGAAACATATTTATGAGGTAATTAACTATCGAGGCGACCATCATCCTGATGGTCTCGATGCGACCCCACCAAGAAAGGAATTTGAGGGTCCACCCCTCTAATAAGTTCTCAATTATTTTCAGAGTTAGACCTTGGTTGTGGTGGAGTGACTCTAATAAATCTGTGACTGGACAAAAACGGGTCGCTACACATGGCATTTATTGCTCAATCTAGTGCTTTCGACCTGGTCAACCAAGAGAAATTCAGGGAAAATTATGCAGGCTATGGGTGTGGACCCAGGTCTTTTCAATATGATAAGGCGCTTTCACCAGGATTTGAAGGTATTTATTCGCTATGGCCCTCAAGGAGAAACATCACCATGTATCGATTCCCCTAGAAGAGTCAGACAAGGCTGCATTTTGGCCCCCTACCTTTTCCTATCATATATAAATGGAATTTCACAACATTTAATTAATTTAGGAATGAATGTGCCAAAAATGGGCCCCCACAATATTCCAATTCTATTGTACACAGACGATGCAGTCCTGGTGGACTGCACGGCTAATGGCCTTCAGAGCTTATTAAATGGTTTTCTCAGGTTCATGGGGGATTTAGAACGAAAAGTGAATTACTCAAAATCATACAGATTGAACGTGGCCCTGCTGGCAGAAAAACAAAGCGGTTTAATATGGGCGGACATTATCTCGATAAAGTCAGGGATTTCAACTATTTGGGGATAACTTTCAGTTAATCCTGTTTCTGGAAATCCCGACTGGAGAGAAAAACTCAACAAATGAGTAGGAATATTGAAGGAATCTTCAGTTTCTCCCAAAATCGGAAATACAAACCAGTAGTGGAACTTATAATACTGTACAAATCAAAATGTATTTTTGAGTGACCTGTATGGTGCAGGTGTGTGGGGTTTTTGTAAAGCTGAGATGTTACAACGCACTGAAAACAGTTTCACTTTTAGGTTGCTGGCAGTGCCAAAAAACTCAGCAAACTTCATCTGCCATGAAGAATTAGGTCTGCAGCACCTGGAGGATATGATTGGCGTGGCCCCACTTCTCCTGTGGATTAAATGCTGGTTAAAACTGGGAGCAGGGCTGGTAAGGTCATGTGCCCATGATTGTTTAGATTTAGACAGTGTTGGAAAGTTATCATGGCTTAGTTATGTCAAACAAAATTTCCACACACTGGACCTAGAAGAAATGTATTCCGTTCCATAAAAACTCAGTACAGACGCAAAAATGATACTGAAACAAGGTTTTCATGAGGCAAACAGTGGCATTGCAGCGTTGTGATTGGCTTAGGGGAGGGGAGGGAGGCTGCCTAAAACGAGCTAGGAGCAGCAGGAGCTGAGGTGGCGTCGCGTGATTCGGAGGAAGGTAAGTTTCTGTATTTTAATACTGTCCCACTCAAACCCTCCCCACCACCGGCCCGTCTTGCCAGCCGCTGGACCTAGAAGAAATGTATTCCGTTCCATAAAAACTCAGTACAGACGCAAAAATGATAGTGAAACAAGGTTTTCATGAGGCAAACAGTGGCATTGCAGCACTGTGATTGGCTTAGGGGAGGGGAGGGAGGCTGCCTAAAACGAGCCAGGAGCAGCAGGAGCTGATGGGTCATCGCGTGATTTGGAGGAAGGTAAGTTTTTGTATTTTAATACTGTCCCACTCAAACCCCCCCACCACCCGCCCGTCTTGCCAGCCGCAACTGCTGCCTGTAAGTCTGTTCTTCTTTCTGTCGTGTCTAAACATGTTATATTAGGGTAGTGTGAAGACTTTCAAGTAAAGATACAATCATCAACATTGATAGCTCAGATCTACATCGAATGCATTTCATGATTGAGGCAGGAATTATCTTTGAATTAGCATTATTTTTAGCCCCCTTCAAAACATTGAACTTCTGCATTAACGTCTGCATTGTGCGTCTAGGAATCCCTGAATTAGGGAAAGAGGAAATTTAGAAAAAAGAGCGGCCAAATGGTGCATTTCAAGTATATTTCAGAAAGCAAGAATGTTAATAAAGCAATTTGGAAAGTGTAGCAATTACATCAATATAGAGATTTTGTATGATAATATAATGTAGGTTGCTGCTTATCAATATAACCACAAATCTACATTACACACTTTGAGATAAATAGCAATGCTGAGTACCTCACATATTTCTTAATTTATTGATATCTTTAGAAATTATGTAAATTGAGGAAATATAAGTTACTGTGATTTATTGGACTGAACATGTTGAGACAGCAAGCAATAAACATTAACAGGTAGTATGGCACCCTACAAGGCACTGTACATCTCATTGAAAGCAACCAACCATAAAGTGAACATTAAACAGATTAAATTTAGGCATAATACGTTATACAACATTAATTTCAGTGTCTCCAAAATCTGTACAGCAGATAAGAAACAACTGAGAAGGTCACAAACAAGCAGCATTCAAGAAATGGCCACAAACTGTTCAAGAAATGTTAGGGTGAACACATGTTTCACTTTTTGTAGACAAAATCAGCACGTCTGACTTTAATAGCAACAAAATTCTCAATAACTTGAACGTTAAAGTCTGGGATTCTTTTAACTAGGTCTCTCTCTATAGAGAGCATTGCGAAAGCATTCAGTCTTTCCTGAATCATGGTGTTCCTCAGGAATGTCTTAATTCTGTTTAAAGTGGAAAACATCGTTCCGACTCTGCTGTTGTCATAGGAGTGGTAATGACTATTTTTAGTAAAGCTACTGTCTCTGTAAGTGAATTTTCCATATTAAGTTTCTGAATTAAAGCCAGGAAAGAAATGCACCAGTGGCCTGCAATGTATACACTCATTCCGTACAGTACAGTCAACTCAGTTTTCAGGTCCTCTTTCTTGAGTATAGGATAAGCTTCCACAGCCTCCTGCAGAGCTTGCTCAGGGAAGGATTGATCATATTTTGAAAAGTGTCCACTCACCAAATGTTTTGTAAAAAAAAAAACGTTCTCGTGCATGCACAATTATAATGTCACATATCTCTGTTGCAATTCGGACCAGACTGCTGATGTTTTTCCTACGGTTTGAAAAAGTAGAATCCTTTGGCAGTTTGCTGTCTAAATTGTCAACCCCATCTCTCATTTTGCACAAAGACAGTATCTATTTCTCATTTTTGTAACTGGTTGTACAAATTGTCGACATGAGTCATTATGTCGTGAAATAAAAAAAGTAAGAACTGAAACTCTCTGTCTTGTAGTGTTCTAGCAAAGCCATGGGCTTCATTCCGACTTCTGAATTCAAAGTCTTCATTGGCTTCTATGGTGTCAAAACATTTCTCAAGTTCATCCTTATGTTGATATATTAGGTTGATTGTACGTATGTTAAAGTTCCAACGAGCTGAGGGTCCCCTTGGAAGCCTTTTGGCCACAATCTCCTGAAGTACTTCGGTTCTTTTGAGGGAACGTGAGAAGAATACTGCTATGCCTCCTACATTAAAAAGAAAATTTGTGCCTCGGAGATCTTTGATACTGCCTGTTGCATAATAAGATTAAGTTGGTGGACGTAACAGTGCACATAGTGAGCATTAGGGTACACATCTCTTATTCTTTTCTGTACTCCACCAAGGATTTCACTCATTACAGAAGCACCATCATAGCTTTATGCAATATGTTTTATTTTTTTGAGGCAGCTCCGGAAAAATCAAAGTCAGTTCACGCAGTATAGCTGAAGTAATGGTTTCTCCACTAGAGTCTCTTAAATGTGTGAAACCATAGAACCTCTCCATAACTTTACTGTCATTGCCAATGTACCCGAAAGACTAATACAGACTGTGTTTTTGTGGCCACATCAGTGGTGTCAACAGTCTGACTAGCCACAAAGTCTGTGTTTTACACCTGTAGAACAATATGGCTTCTCATAATTTCTAGCATACACTCAGTTCATTTTGTATCGTTTTAGAGGTGCCCTTAAAGACTGTAGCACTTGCTAAATGTGCTTCCATTTCATTGTCTATGCTTGCTATTAAATATACAAGGCCTCTCCATATTCCAGGGTTTGAGGAACTTTCAAAAATCAAGTTCAGTTCACGCAGTTTAGCTGAAGTAATGGTTTCTGCACTAGAGTCTCTTAAATGTGTGAAACCATAGAACGTCTCCACAACTTTACAGTCATTGTCAAGGTACCCGAAAGACTAATACGGACTGTGCTTCTATTTCATTGTCTATGCTTGCTATTAAATCCACAAGGCCTCTCCATATTCCAGGATTTGAGGAACTTTCAGATTCATCATGGCCTCGCAATGCCAGTTCGAAATCAACACAGAAACGAATGCAATCAATTATTTTTGATAGTATGTGTCTATTCCTATCAACTGCTTCATTGTGTTTCTGTATTGTTTTGCGGTGTGCGTCGTTTATGTGGTGTTCAATCGGTGTGTCTCCCAACATTCCCAGTCTTGTCAGGTTTTCCATATGTATTCTTGTGTGTGCATGCTTCTTTATTTTGTCTGACAAATGCTTCAAGTCTGTTAATTCTTTTTTTGTCCAAGGAATGTCACCACCAAACAGCAAGCAGGGGAAGCAGAACAGAGAATTTTTTGACGCGCACCCTGTAAGCCAATCAACTTTTGTGTACCAGGTATTTGAGAATGTATGTTTGTAAGTCTTCCCTCTGTCCTCAGAAATTTGTTGTAGTTTTAGGTCGGGCCAATCAGGTCCTAATTGCTTTATGTTTAGTTTCTCTTCAAGTCTCCGTCCAAAGAATGCCCCTGCAAGTAGATGTTCTACTGTATTCATGCCGATGCTGTCTTACCAATATTAAAGTAACCTGTCAAATAATCAAAGTACAATGTATAAGGTTTGGTGCAATAATATCAAATTTGAATATAAATACATATCTTGTGCATTATCACAATATATCTCCAACAGCTCCCCTTTGCACAACATGACTGCTAAAAATACAGTCTTACTGCCTGCTGCTTCTGTGTGCCATACTGGTTGCTGAAGGCACTGAAACAGACACTGCTTGAGGGCCTTTAACAAGGCACGGGATAGATGGTGCCTTTAACAACCCTTGTAGCCCAAAGCACAGGGCTAAGGCTATTAGTAAATTCCATCCACTGAGGGTCGAATGTCCAAAATAAAGGGGAAACAGAAAAACAAACATTGGAATTATGTTGGAGCAGAAGGCTTACACCCGCCCCTATTATCCCTGAGCCAATTCATTGTCATCAGTGGAGTTCCCAGCATTCAAATCTATCTTTTAATATTGATCACACAGTTCCATGCCTCAAATTGATATTTATGTGCACCCACCCCACCCACCATGTAGACCACATACATAGCCCTTAACTACAAAGTAAAAACACACAGCATCAGTTTCCTTACCTTAAACTCTGGGGTTTGCTGGCTTGAAGGGGTGGAAGAGCAGCAAAGGAGGTTGGGGCCTCTTGTTCTTTGCCCAAAAATTAGGGAATGCTTGTCAGGCTTTACGGGTGCTGAAAAGAAAAATATAACATTTTAGTCAACCAAACACACAATTATACGCCAAAGTCAAGCAATGCTTCATCATGCCTGTGAAAATCATTTTAAGTGAGAACTGAGAAGGGGTGCTTTTGAATACCAAGTTTCAAGTTTTAGTGTTGGTAATTCAGTGGTAGGCATTGGCATAAGTGTTGGTTACTATTACTAAGCCACAGGACCCTCATAAAATGAATTAATCCTGGGCCTGGAAAGGGTGAGCCTGAGGTTGAGAAAGATGATGAAACTGTAAATTTTCCCTAATTTGAATGCAGACAGTAAAGTAGAGACAAGAGGTCCTGAAACCCAGCTAATCTAAATCAAGATCAACAGAATCTGTATGCAGATACAGGTTAACACTGGCGTGCATAAATTTTATATATTTATTCTGTGTTCATTTCACACTTAGAAATGCGCTCATCTAGAGGGCCCGAGGAGAAAAGCTGGGCGTCTTCTTTAAAAGACAACTGGTTTAAATGGGTGTGCTCATTGAACACAAACTCCATATTATAAAATGCATTGCAAGCCCAGATTCTTCACAGACAGCACACAATGGCTTGGCATTTATTTCAAGCCGCTACATACCTCTCTAGCAGGAGGTATGTGATGGAACATGTGCACGCGCAGCGCTCAGAGGCAGAGGGTCTGTCATTGCGCGCCTCTCTAGCATGGTGCATGTCACTGCGCGTGCAGGCAGAGAGCCCGAGGGCCTGTCATTGCGTGCCTGTCTCTAGCATGGTGCATTTGACTGACTGCACGTGCAGGCAGAGAGTCCAAGGGCCTGTCATTGCGCGCCTGTCTTTAGCATGGTGCATGTGACTGACTGCACGTGCAGGCAGAGTCCGAGGGCCTGTCATTGCGCGCATGTCTCTAGCAAGATGCATGTGACTGACAGCAGGTGGACGAGCAGACAGTGCTCATACATAGGCTGATGGCCTTTAATTACTTGCCTGTCTCCAGCACAATTTACGGGACATTCTGTACCATGTTAAAAACCGAGCTCTCCAGCAAGAGTAATGCCACCTGCCTGTGACCAACACAGCAGGTGCACCTTTCAGGCCGCATGCACAGGCACAGTGCTCACGGGCAGAGGCTCTATCACTGCATGCCTGTAAACAGCACCATTGATACGGCTCCCTGGTATCACACACAGTGCACACGTGGAGAGGGCATGTCATTACTCCATGCTCGCTCGCTCCCTGCACAACGTGTAACTCTGGAGCACGTGGAGGTCTAGTGCGGTGCAGCAGTGACAGTCCTGTTACCTATGACCAGTACAGTTTATGTCATTCTGGACACCGGTGGAGGCAGGACGACAGGATGATGGTCCATCATTGCTTGCCTGTCTCCAGCACAGGTCCTGTGACTATCCGGGAGCAGGCTAGGCCCAGTGCTCACGTAGCTGTCTTCCACACGGTATACGTGACTGTCATTGCTCGCATGTTACTAACATGGCGGCCGTGGCCTCGGCAGCACGCGCTGCCACAGGGCATTCCAGGAGCGGTGTTATTTGTAACTTGTCTGGGCCCGGCACAGTATGTGTGACCCTCCGGCAGCCTGTGCAGGCCCAGTGCTCACAAGGCTAAGGCCTGTCTGTGTCGCTGCCCGCCTGCCCCTAGCACAGGGCACGCGCCTCCCTGGCTGCAGGCGCAATCACAGGGCCCGCAGGTAAATCTGCGGAACTAAAGACTAATGCCCATGTTTAGTACCCACTGCAGAGTTGCATTGAAGTCTGAAGCGCTACATATACAAATCTACACTGGCGCGCTGGTGATGTCATCAGATTGCAGATGCAAAAAAAATCCCAATTTTGCAGACAAAAGGGATCTAGCAGTCTTTGTAAGATGTTGTATGCAAAGTAGGAGAGGTGGAAAAGAAGTCGCTTTTTCGCGTTAACATTAATTGCGCGCCTTATTAGGTCAGTGTCATACGAACACTGGAACAGTTCTGCGGCCTGGCCCTACGCTTGCTGAACCTTCGGGGCCTGAAGATACTTATTTCAAGCCGCTGCTTCAGGCCTGTAGGCTCACAGTTGCAGGCAGTATTATAAGTAGGGCTCCTGGTTTTATGTTTTTTTTTTTTTAATAGTATTTTTATTAGGTATTTTTATACATATACAGGACATACAGAACATTTGTCTGTCGGAGTCGCCCTTAGGTTACATGGTATAGGTTACATGGTATATCTGTTAGCATAGTGTTACTTTTAGGTCGGCTCCACCATTGTTAGCTCGTTTAATATAGTGACAAGAGAGTTTCTAAGGTGGGAGTGTATAGGAAAAATTAGAATAAGCCTAAGGAGAAGGATAGGAAAGAAGCACGATCACATACTTTCTCAAACTTAGGTAGTCCTTTAATTCAGGTCCTTGCCTTGGTATCTGACTGTATCTACTTCCTATGGCGGATCATAACGGACTAGTGCTTTGTCCAACGCTTCCCATAGACCTCTGGAAGATGCCTTCCACGGGGTGTATTGCAGTGCTAGGCTGTCTGCTCCTCTAAGGTAGGTAATCCAGTTGAGCCAGCTCTTGTAGGATGTTTTTAAGGAGTCTTTCCAGTTGTTTAGCACGACTTTGACTGCCGCTGTTAGGAGTAGGTCCAGTAGTTCTCTCTCTCCCTCTGTGGGGAGGTCTGTTCGAATGAACGCTGTGATGAGTGAGGCAAAGTTCCTGGTGATTTTGCACATAAAATCGTTGTCTATAAAGTCCATAACCTTATGCCAGAAGATCTTGAGCCTTGGGCATTGGAAGATCAGGTGTTCTAAATCTCCCCTCCCCGTGCCACAATTCCAGCATGTTGGGTTATCTCTTAGGCCTAGTGTGTGTAGTCGGGCTGGGGTCCAGAAAGTTTTGTGCAGGAGCCATAGTTTGGTTTGTGCGAGAACAGGTGTGATTTTATTCTGTGTGGCTGATGCCCATATAGTTTCCCACTCCTGTTCTTTTATTGGGGGTTGTGAGTGTGTGTTCCAGTATCCCTTTGTTTTGTTATTCAGTTTGTGTTTGAGCTGTCTTAGTGTTTTATATATTTTCGATGCTTGGTGACCTAGTTTGTTTCAGTTCTTGACATATTGGAGTATCGAGGGCGTAGTGTCTGTTTTAACATTTCCGTCTGTATTCACCCATTTTTATTTTTTGATCATTTGTTCTGTATTTATCCACATTTTATTTTGTTGCAAGCAAAAAAGAGATGCTGTAGCTAGTATTTATTCACATTTATTTAAAAAGGCAATGCGCACTTGGTTGTTATAGGTTCATATAGATTTATGTAGATGGGTAAATGGGTTACTGCTTTTAACAAAGAGATCCTTTTGTTACTAGCAGTTAATAAATTGCAAACCTTCTAATATAGCACAGTGAGCTTTGAAGGACCTTGTAATCTACGCTGTCTTATGTAACACATCCTATGCATTGATTTACACTTGATTTATTGTATTGTATTGTAATTGCATTTATATAGCGCTTACTACTCCTGACGAGGCACTGAAGCACTTTTTTTATCCAGTAGCACGCTACTCCGGAACTAACTCACAAAATCACGGATTGTGAATAGCATGACTTTCCGTGGTGGTCACATATTAGTCAGGAAAACAATATTATTTGCCTAGAGGTGAAAGAACTATGTTTTAGACTGGATAAAATCATTCTTTTCCATTGGTATGCATGCATGTTACTGACCTAGCAGTACTAAAAGAAATGCAGTCTTCTTCATAAAAACACTAGGCCTGGGCGGAAAACTACGCTACGCTCGCGCAGTGTGCATAGTTTGGCAACTACGTGCTACGCGAATCGCACGTAGCTCAGTGCAAAAACGCGTAGCGGGCATTTTTTGCTCGCTCGTGGTCCTCAACGTCAAGTTGGCGACCGCGAGCGAGCAAATTCAACATCCCAGCGAGACTTTTTCCTCGTTCGCGATCGGCAACATAAAGTTGCCGATCGCGAGCGTGGGAAATAAACCTCCCAGCGAGATTCTCAATGTGGGGAGGTCAGGTTTCTCATTGCGAGTGGTCGCGTAGGTCCGCGACCACTCGCGATGAGAAACTACCAGTCCGTGTTGAGAAAGCTGCCGCTCAAGTATAAATCTACTCGAGCTGCAGAAAACGACCGCTTGCACTGTGCATGATGCCGTTCGCAATGATTGCACAGTGCGGACAAGCACTGTGCAATCATTGCGAACAGCATTTCCCTACCGCACTACGCAGTTCTCATAGCTACTCGTAGCGCGACTACGCAAACTACGCCCAGGGTTAAAAAACACATTAGAAATGTCAACATAAAGGCTCATTTTGAACTATCGGACTGATGATTCACAATTGCGGATTTCACTGCATCCTAAGATTGAGTAACAGTGAAGAAACTGTTTTTGGGCGCAAAGATAGGCAAGTGACCTCTCAGCAACCAGTAATCCAAACTCTCTCAGATGAGAATGTTATTTCAGAGTACATTATTCTGACAGTTACTCAAAATACATTGTAAGCCAGACTGTGTCAAAACCCTACACAGACCTGATGCCGTACAACCCCGCAGAACGAGCACAGGCATTGACCTGTAAAGGTTAACGCCGTCCTCACCTGTTCTGTCCCCACCGCTTCTCGCTTCGGGTGGATCCTCCCCAGACTGTAAAGGCTGCAGTACTCTGCAGTAAATACAGAGCTCCCTGTGAAAGTTGCGTTGGTCCTGCAATCACCCACAACAGTCTTAAAGAAGACCTTAACAACGTCGCCAAATTATGAAAATGGCACACATAGCAATGTGAAACATTGGCAGCTATGTGCTCATTAACGTAAACAAAAAAATGTCCAGAAAGAAAAGAAATGAGAAAAAAGCCAGAGGGCACACTCAACTCTCCCCCTCCTTCCCCCCCACCCAACCACTATCTGCATTGCGCGGAGATGACACATCCGTAGGATCTAAGAGAAGTGAGAGCGTAATTGAAAAAGACATGGTGGGGCACTAGTTTGGATGGGTGGGTGTAACGGGCAGCCTCTATGTTGTAAACTTTGTAAGGCATGGCATACACACTCTATTGACATGCTCCAACACTTACTACAGAGGCCATTAGACCAGTATCGCGCACACTCAGAGGCACGAAGCAGGAAAAAGCAGCTGCACTACATGTCTAGCAAGTGGCTGGCTCCGAAGATCATTTCACACTAAAGAATAATGTGTGATGTAAAGCTCATGCATATCTCTTGAATATGGGGCTGAACAAAGGCAAAAGTATGCCTTTCAAGTATCTGTGAAGTGATGACCTTTGTGCATTTGTTTTCCCTCCATTTCTTTTAGGTTTGCATCCCGCCGCACCTCTCCTCCCCCTCATAGCTCCAAGCCAGGATTGCTCCAAGTCAGGATACTTAACCCCTTGTGTGCCCATGACGAGCTGGACTCGTCATGGGCCGCGGTTGCGCTGTGCCCATGACGAGTCCAGCTCGTCATAAACCCCGCCCGCTAATGTAACGGCCGGCACAGGGCGGGGAAAGGGCGTGGCACACAAGGGGTTAAACATCGACCTTTATATTGACTCAGCTGAAATCCGATGAGCCCACTCCCCGCCTGCGCTCGGACAGACGTGTCTTCTCCTTGAAGACCACAACAAAGTTAAACCTATTTATTGGCATTTTCCAGTTTTTATTTATAAATGCCGACAAAGGAAACATATTTTTCTGTCTGTATTTATATGTAAAAATCCGTTTAAATGGCAATCCGGGAGCCTTAATTATAAGCGATTAAAGCTGTTAGAATACTGCGTGCTTGCGACTGCGAGCCTCCGGGCCTGAAGATACATATGATATATATGCTACTTGCTACTACAGTAACTATGCAATTAATTTATTTGCGCAAAACACTGATCCTCTGCCTCCGCAGTAGCTAGTTGAACTTCAATTAATTTTTTTTTTAAATTGTGACCGAGTGAAATGATCAGTGATCATTCACACCTACCTACTAGTTTTTTTTACACAGGACTGGATCAACTTCAGTCACTTGACACTGCAGACAGCAACTCCCAGTCAGACACAAGAGAAACTGGCTGTGGGGCTCGCGGCGGTCAAGACAAATGTGACCTGAGCCAGTACAGTACAACACAGTGACGACGAGTTCTGACGACGAGTCGACTACTGTACTGCACGTGCACGAGGCCAGCCCAGGTGTCTCTGCTCTGGACTGTCACGCCCTGAGGGTAGGGACAGAGAGCAGGGCTGGCTGAACAGCCCAGGCAGCAATGGTAGAAATGACCAATCACTGCATGCCTTCGTGATAAGTCATGACAGTGATTGGCCAAATTCCGTTAGAGCCTCTTACGCCCCCCTCCACACCTCATGTGCGCTCCGTGCTGCCAGAGGCCGCTGGCGCAGTGTGGCAACCCCTCTCAGCCAATAAAGACGCTGCTCCAGCAGCACCAGGATTGGCTTAGTAGGGATTCTCGCCGCTCATTAGGAGACCGAAGGCTGCGGCGTTGATCATCTCTTGCTCTTCTAATGTGCAGCCGCCAGCCAGAGCAAAGACTACTAGTGCGCATGTCTGGGCTGGTCGGAGAAAGTCTCCGACCCAAACCCAACATGCGCACTTGTGCTGCTGTGCGCTCAGCTCAACCACCCCCTGCTGACAATGACATGTCAGTCAGCATGAGGACGCCGGAGTCAACCTGCCGGCTGCCCCGCCCCACCCCCTTCAGACAGAGCCACTGAGCTGACAGCCTGTTCACTAACCCTAGAGTAAACAATCCTTCCCTCCCGCTGACTCAAAAGCTATGTGGCGACTTAGCGAATCATTTCAAGCAAAAGGTCGATAAAATCTATAGCTCTTTGGGCACGGAAGAGGACCTAAGGGTGGTATCACATCTCCGTGAAGATTCCTTTTCTCCCCGCCCGGAGTCCTTCTCAGACATTACCGCTGAGCAAGTACTGCCCCTATTAGCGCACACTAAATCGGGCACCCCGTCAGACCTGGCCCCTCCCTTCATCATCGCAGACCTTGCACCGGCCCTCGCAGACTCGATCACGGAAGTCTGCAACATATCATTTGCCATGGCCACCTTCCCTCTCAAATGGAAAAAGGCTCAAATAAAACCTTTACAAAAAAAGCATTGGCCGATCCTTCAGATGTACAAAATCATAGACCTATCTCCCTCCTCCAATTTTTCTCTAAGGTCATGGAGGCTCTGATCAATAAACAACTTACGGGCTACCTTGAGCAGAACAGCCTACTTGATCCTTCTCAGTCAGGCTTCTGTGTGCGTCATAGCACCGAATTCGCACTGACTGAAGTAACAGACACGATCAGGCTGGCGTTGGACACGGGGACACCCACGATGTTAGTTCTCGTCGACTTGTCTGCAGCTTTTGACACCATCTCTCATGGAATCCTTCTGGATAAGCTACAAGAGATTGATGTCAGAGGAATAGCCTTAAAATGGCTAAAAATCTTTCCTGGCTGACAGAACACATTGTGTCCAATTGGACATGTTCACATCACAGACCATGGTTGTGGACAAGGGGGTCCCTCAGTGATCCATTTTAAGCCCCACCGTGTTTAATATCTATATGTCTTCTCTGCCACAATTATTAGATGTTGTGGGTTTGATACGATCTTGTACGCGGCCGATACCCAAGTGATAGTCACTATGGAGACGGATCCTGCTTCGACCAGAGCAAAGTTTAAACACTGTATGTTAAAAAAAACACATGGATGACTGTGAACTTCTTACAGCTTAACTCCAATAAAACTGAGATTCTGCTGTTCGGTAAAAACAGAGGAGCTATGGACCCCCGATTGGTGGCCATCAGAGCTCGGCGAATCTCCGATGCCAAAAAGTGGGCGAAGAATCTGGGCATCATAATTGATGACAGACTTACCATGAAGGAGCAGGTGAAAACCATTTCGGGCACTTGCTTCGGTGTGATGCGAATGCTGTGAAAAATCTTCCCGTGGATCCCCCTTTCGGCCAGAAAAGCCCTTATACAGGCACTTCTAGTCAGTAGACTAGATTATGGAAATTCTTTACTGGTAGGGATTAGGAAAGACTTACATTCCAGGTTGCAAGTTGTCCAGAATACAGCTGCACGTCAACCTGTCCGAACTCCATCAGCTCCACTTCTACAGCAACTGCACAGGCTGCCTATTAGGAAAAGAGCAGTTTTCAAGCTCTTGTGCCTAGTGTTCAAATCACTCCAGGGGCTGGGTCCAGCCTATCTAATGAAGAAACTAAAACCATACATCCCCACACGCCAACTGAGATTGAGCAACCAACAGCTGCTCTGCCCCCTGAAAATCAGGAGGGTCAGAGTGGAAGGCCGCTCCTTCTCATACCTCTCCCTGTCCACTGGAACAGACTACCAGATGACATACGAGCCTGTTCCAATTCTAGACAATTCAAGAAACTGCTCAAAACTTGGTTGTTCTGTCATTAACCAGTAATCCTCAGTCTGCTGCCTGTCACTTTGGTGCCGAAAGATCCCCGTGGGGATGATTCGATTACGCCTTACAAATCCAAATAATTATAATAATAATAGCCTGCTGGCTGCCCCGCCCCACCCCCTTCAGACAGAGCTGCTGAGCTGACAGCCTGTCTGCCTCGGGAGTCGGACGCGGCCCGGGATTAAAAGCCAGGTAAAAGAAGGTAATAACAGGGGCCAGAAAATACTAGTGGGTCAACGCCCCAGCGCCCTAATGGACGCACCACCACTGGGCGCCATACACCATTTTGTACCTGCAGCCTGCTTCAACCTTTCTCAATGACGTGGAGATAGAGTTTAAATAGGTTTTGTGAAGCCTCATCATCACCAGAAGTGCATTGCTGCTCTCGGTGTGTGATCTGTTGTCCTGTTTGACTTGCAAATTGGTCCTCACCTTTGTTGGGGCCACAAATTGAAGTAAAGCTGTGACGAACTAAAATAATTGCCTCCAGGGACATGGCGTTCCAAGCCGACCCTAAAAAATGAGTTGTGTGAAGCTTCAGCGCCTGTAAGTCTGCTCTTCTTTCTGTCGTGTCTAAGCATGTTATATTATGTTCAACATATTTATGATATATGTTCTGTTGTATAGCACTAATACGTTATCCAGAAAGCCACTGTGAATGTAAAACATAGGTTCAGTAGGTAGCTCAGTGTGTTAATGTACCTGCGGCCAGCATACGGGTATTTGTGACTCATTGGCCACAAGTTGCAGTAACATAGTTTAGTAAGATAATTTCTATGGGGCGAGGATTTGTGTCTAACCTTCATGCCATAGGTTCCATTAGCGATAAAACAATCAGCGCACACTTTCCAGTGCCCGTGACACAGTTCAGAAGCCTACTGTGCCTACTGCAGACATGCGGGTGTCACCTGTAGGTCACAGGTTCTCGATTGAATTGGTCAGGGGATTAACAAATCTTTTGGAGAGGTCTGGATGTAACCCAAAGGTTAGCATGTAAACCCAATATTTCATCCTTATAAGGTCTTTACAGTACATACCATAGAACCGGGTGAGAGTAACATAAAATTAAAGGGTCATAAGGCCAAAGCCAATATCAGGAAAAGCTGTAAAAAACGGTTTTATATGTTATGTCATGGGATATATTCGTGATGCTAGTTTATATGTTACGTCATATGTGTTCTTATGTGGTAGGTTTTTGTTTTTTGTATTTCATGGCTTGCAGCACGATATCAGCTTTTATTTGTGCTGTTTTGTTATATGATTTTTTTAGAGAATTTCATTTTGTTTCGTTTCAATCATTTTGTTGATATAAAAAGCAATATATGTCAACCATAACTTGATTTAAAAATAAAACCACATAAATGCCAAATGTGGCCCAAAGAGACACCCATATTAGTAAACATACTTATAATTGTATGGGTTATTATTATTATTATTATTATCTTTATTTCGGCCACTAGGGCCATAAAAGAGTAACAATTTTACATACAATAAAATACAAAATTCAAATCAGTACAATATGTCAAAATATCAAAAAATGTGCCATGATTGTCAAAAACAGCATACATGATATCCAGTTTGCACAGAAACTATAATTGATTCACATAACTATTAAAATTGCGCAGATACCATATAAAATTTCACATGACAAAATACAAATATCAATGACTACATTCGTGTGCATTATTCAGTTTGATGTAGTTATTGCGAGTGAACCACATGGCTGTTAAAAATTTCGCGACTGCGAATACTATAGAAGCTGTTAAGTCAATTTTTAAAACTCTGTATGCTGAAAGATGGTGAATGAAACCTAGATTTTTTAATAAAGGAACCAGCCAGTACTTTCTGGGTTTCTGATAAGCTTGGCAAAAAAATAAAATGTGCAATTCTGATTCGGTTGAATAACCGCATGCTGGACATTGAGGTGTAAATTGCGGATGGGACCAACTAGCCATATATGCCCTGAGAGGAAGGGTGCCATGGCGCCATTGGAGATATAGTTTCCTTGTTAGAGGAGGGCTTATGTTATCTAGGACAGTTTCCCGGTGATAAGTATCTTTAAAAGTCAGAAATTTATCAGACAGAGATCCGACCCGTACATTCGTAATAGCCACACGCAAATTGTGCTCATGATATATTAATGTAAGACTTTTACGTGAGATCTTACAGCATGTGTTGGCTGGGTCTGACCACAAATCTGGCCTTCCTATCTTCTCACATGTCTGCTTAACAAACTTTAACCATGGCACTTGGGGAATTTTTACAAGGCGCAAGATCTCCTGAAGTTCCGCTCTATAAAACAGGAGTTCTGGTGAGCTCCATAATTTGCGCCAGTAAATAATTGGTTTGAGGCCAAGCTCCTCGGAGAAAGGTTTTAGACCTAGATCTAATCTCAATGGCAATAAGGGAGTGCTGGGCGGTAGGGCTGTCAGGTGCCTTAGGAGGTTATTCTCTATTACCTGGAGTTCCTGATTTAAAGTATAGCCCCAGATTTCACCTCCATAAAGCCCGGCCGACCTCGCCTGAGTTTTGTAAATATGAAGACTGGGGCCTAAAGGCTTGTAATTCAAGCCCTTTGTCATTCTGCAAATGGCTCCAGTCGTCTGGGTCAACTTAAGTTTTACCTTTGTTTGGTGTGAGTCCCATGTCATATGTTGGTTGAATGTAACCCCCAAATATTCAAAGGTGTTGACCCTCTCCAGGTTGGCGTGCCCAATACGTGGGCTCGGACGTGTTGAGGGGGGGGGGTTGAAGATCATATATTTCGTTTTTCCAGCATTGATCTCCAACCCGTGTTTGCTACAGAAGTCGACGAAGCCATCAAGGACCCTTTGGATGCCCATCGGGGATTTGGAAAGCAGCAGGGTGTCGTCCGCGAACATAATCGCGGGCACCCTGATGCCAACCAACTTGGGAGAGTCGATGTTATTTAGCTCATTTAGATGGGCAAAGACCCCGTTCACAAAGAGGCAGAAAAGGGTCGGTGCAAGCACACAGCCCTGTCTAACCCCCCTGTCAACGGGAAAAGGATCCGATAGGGCTCCTCCTCTGCCACACCTTACCCTCGCATAATTCCCCCGATGTAGTATCTTCAGGAGTGCCAGGAGCTCCGCTGGAACCCCAAGATCTGATAGAACAGCCCATAACCTGTCCCGAGGGACTAAGTCAAAGGCTGCTCGCAGATCAACGAACACTGAGTATAGACTATCCCCCTCAATTAAAACGGTCTTCCAGTAAAGGATGTTCAAGCGGAAAATCTGGTCTACCGTTGATACGCCTCTCCTAAACCCCGCTTGGAATGGGCTCAGGATATCACTCTCCTCAATCCAGAACTGGAGGCGGTTTAGTATCAGTCTCCCAAAAATTTTTTGGGAGACATCAATGAGACTTATTGGTCTATAATTGGCTGGGAGCAGAGGCGAACCCTTCTTAAAGATAGGGACGATCTCCGCGCCCAGCCATGTCTCCGGAACCTCCATGCCCCCCAGGATGGAGTTAAACAGTAGAGCAAGATAAGGTGCCCAAATGTCCTGCTCCTGTTTAAAAAGGTCTCCTGGTAGGCCGTCCAAACCTGGGGCCTTACCTGATGCCAGCCCAGCAATAGCTAGTCTGACCTCGCTAATTGTGAAGTACTCTGCATCGATGGTGTTTTCGGCCGCCTTTGGTGGAGAGGCTACCAAATTCCCTTCAGGCAATTGGTATAAAGATGCAAAGTGGTCAGACCATGCCCTAGCTGAGATATTTGGCTCCACTGCAGACGGCAAGTTCCCTGAGCCATTATTAGCAATGCGCCAGAATTTACGGGAATCTCCTGAAGCTAGTGCAATTGTCAGGGATTCCCATTTGTCGGTTTCCCATTCCTTTTTTGCATTGTGCAATAAGGTTTTGTACAGTGATCTGTTAGTCCTGATGACCTCAGTTCCCAAACCTGCCTTGATGGAATTTAATAGGCTAGTTTTAGCCTTGCGGCAGGTCTTATTATACCAAGATGGACCTACCACACTTCCATAAATCCGTTTCACTGGGCGGGTGAGAATTTCGGATAGTGATTTCGAAAGATCATTATGTAACTGCCCCAACTGTGTGTGTAAGCTCCCGGCCGGGAGTGTCTGTATGTTTTCAAATATGGGAATTACCCTGGTGTAAAGTTTGGGTAGATTATCTGGGTCCGAGGTTAGACTTTCCCATTTCACTCTGCGTCTATTATGGGTTAGGATAAGCCCCACTTCAGGTGTCATCCTATGCTTTTTCCTGGGGTCAAGGCCAGGGTGGTCGTATTCGAGTTCCAAAGCATTGTGGTCGCTGTCTTCCCTAGATGTCACACGGAAGCCAATGATATGCGGCCACAGAGCTAGTGGGAAAAGAATATAATCCAGTCTCGACTTCCTACCAGGCCTGTTATAGGTAAAGTTAGCTGGGCTGTCCAGGTTTGTCCTTCCATTACAGGCCCGGAAGCCATATCTTAGTGTTAGGGAAGTTATTTGCATGGCCAGTGGTGTCCATGCTCTTGGCGCCGGTGCATTCAATGGAGGTATGGACCACTCTGAGTCCTCGTCCTGGGCCAAGTCCACCAAAATGCCCGGGAGGGGCTCATATTGGCAGTTAAAATCTCCTCCAATTAAAATGTGGGTGCCCGAGGGAATTTCATCTAAGACTTGCACCAATTCCTCAATTGTGCGTGATACCTGGGAGGTGCTAACTGGTCTAGAATATATGTTGATCAGAAGGAGTCTGTTTGCATTTGTCCATTCAAGGCAAACAACCAGAATATCCTCTGATTTTTGCGGACAAACAGTAGCCCTGCATCCCAAGTCGCTCGCTACCCATATTGCCAGGCCCCCGGACGGGCGGCCTGTTCCGTTCCATTTTGCTTGCGAGGTGAAAGATGCAAAGCCTGGTTGGGTAATATGATCTCTCGCCCATGTTTCTTGAAATAAACATATATCTTGGGCTTGTATATAAGCACACCAGTCCGGGGAGTTGATTTTATTTGCCAGGCCTGCCACATTCCAAGACAAAATCTTAAGGGCGGGAGAATTAATATCCTCTAGCTGTGGATCTGAAACCATATCCTCCCCATCCCCCTGCTCTGTTTCGGTAATAGCAACTAGGTTGGATAGTTGGGTTGTAATTTCCTCACTTAAGCTGGGCATGACCAAAGGGGACATAACCCTTTTATCTATACCTAAAGGGTCCCATTTAACTCTGGTCATCTCCGGAAGAGTGGGTCTATAATTGTGAGTTTTGGCAGGGCTTATGCCCTCGATGACCTCCTGCCCCCGCCTCTTTTGTGGTCAATCCACCATGTCTAGACTAGAGTATCTGTTATGTGTTGGGAAGTAGTCTAGTCGCGATAATCTGGGAAGGGGTTTTATCCAAGGAGCCCTTGGGACACGGTTGCCTTGCCTGCTAGGTACTAGTTCCCAACGCTCGTCTGTCTGTATAGAATTATCGAGTGGATAAAAGAAGGATAAGGGACGAGGAATAATTGAAGTCCCTTGAAGCGAGTGAGTCCAATTACATATATGGGAGACAGTACATGGGTCTCTGAAATTAATCAACACACAGTCCCCTTGGGTCGACTTTCTAGTGTTTCCTATCCAAGGGACGCGCCTTACCATCAGTACCTCACTGTTGATTCCTTCTGGAAGGGGCCTATTAGCTGAGAGCCAGTGTATAACCTTGTTTTTCAAGGCCCCCTGCGGTTCACGAGTGGAGGGATTAAGTTCTGGTATCCCCGTGAGGATTACAGTGTAGGGGATGGCCTCAGGTGGTAGGTCAATAGATCTATAATTTGCATCTTTGCGAAGAGCATCATTTTGAAGTTCTGCCGGCTTCGCTTGCTGGTCTAGGCCTTGGGTGTTTAGTGGGTGGTTAAGACTGACAATTTCTGGAGTTGCCGAATTTAACTGCAGCATTGATGCCGCCTTTAAATTCAGTGGGCCATCATTGATGAATTTTGCAGGCGGGGGGAGCGTGACAGTGGAAGGCAATGTATCGCTGGAGCTGTTATTAGTTGTCATTGGTCTCTCTGCCGGTTTAATGGTCCCCATTTGAAGATTGGCTAAACTTTTCTCTATATTAACTAAACTGTTTAAAAGCGGGGTAAGAAGGTCTTTCAGGAGGGCACCAATGTTCAACAAAGTTAAGCCCTCCTCCCCCGCTGTACCATTTAGGATGTGATCTTTTTGGGGCAAAGAGTTTGAGGGCATTGACCTTTGTCCATGTGTTTGACTCGAGTTTTTTTTTACTGTACCTAATCTGTTGTTCACATGACTAGGATTTTGCTTAGAGCTTTTCGGTTTTCAGCCTCCTCCTAGTAATGTCCCTCTTTTTCTTTTCAGAATAGCCCCTTCCCGAGTATATTGTGGTGTAGGGACCAGCTGAGTAGACCCTATAGGGAGATGTTCGTTATTTAATGGTGTAAATTTATTTTGGTTAGCGTTTCTGGATGGAATGGGCAACGGGAGGGGTGATAAGCTAAGCTCAGTATGAACAGATATATCACACTCAGTTAATGAATCGCTAGTGTTACATATTACAGCATGATCAATACTAGCATTAGGTAACACAGTATGGTCTCCCCCTGTTACCGTAATGTGCCTCAGAGATTGATCTGGGGTTGTAGCATGTTGTATAGGACCCAATGAGGACCTTCTAACCCAGTCGATCTCTTGGGAAATACGCCTTTTTAATATCGAAATTTCGTCAGTAAGTAATGACCCGGCCTTTGCAAAGTATGTATCCAAAGTACCAATAGTTGGGCGTGTGGCCTGGGCCGTTTTGCTTCTAGTTTCTCTTGTAGACATCCTCCTTGTGTGGTTAAACAAATAGTAATATGGAGAGCGGCACGGCGGGGGGTTTTCCCAGCCCAGCCTCGACCGTCCTCGATCGGCCTCAAACGGCCCGCTCTTTGCCCGGTCTTCGCCCCGGGCTGCGTCCCGCGCGCGTCCCGCTGGCGCGTATAGGACGTGCCACGTGATATAGAAATGATCAGGAGAGGAAAGCACCGGGAAGAGGTTTCAGGTGGGGCTAGTTAGTTTCCGCCGGGCAACCTGGTCCTCGCAGTTCCGGGAAAGACCGCAGCTCAAATTAAAAGCAGTTCCCCTCCGTAGCAGCAAAGCGTCCTTAATATCCGGGTGCGATGGCAGAGCAAAGTCCCGAAATGGTCACAGCACAATCAGCGCCTGCGAGCGGCGCCCGCGAAGCGGGGGCCGCGAGGCGTGAAGTAGGCAGTGGGGGAGGCAGCGGGAAGAGGTTTCAGGTGGGGCTAGTTAGTTTCCGCCGGGCAACCTGGTCCTCGCAGTCCCGGGAAAGACCGCAGCTCAAATTAAAAGCAGTTCCCCTCCGTAGCAGCAAAGCGTCCTTAATATCCGTGGTGCGATGGCAGAGCAAAGTCCCGAAATGGTCACAGCACAATCAGCGCCTGCGAGCGGCACCCGCGAAGCGGGGGCCGCGAGGCGTGAAGTAGACAGTGGGGGAGGCACCGGGAAGAGGTTTCAGGTGGGGCTAGTTAGTTTCCGCCGGGCAACCTGGTCCTCGCAGTCCCGGGAAAGACCGCAGCTCAAATTAAAAGCAGTTCCCCTCCGTAGCAGCAAAGCGTCCTTAATATCCGTGGTGCGATGGCAGAGCAAAGTCCCGAAATGGTCACAGCACAATCAGCGCCTGCAAACGGCAAAAGTAGACTTTTGCATAAATTGCTGATCACATTAATGTCTACACAGACATTACATTTCTTACACACCTCTTCGTCCGTCTTCCTGGATGCAGTCCTTACGCATGATACTTCTCCTTTCTATGGGTTATGTGATATGTTAGAATTTATGTGTCACGTAACGTCACTTAATTTAAGGAATGTTCCATGGTTTACATTGTGTTATATTATGTGCTCTGTTTGGTTAAGGCCCTGCTGGGTAACCAAAAGTCTGTGAGTCGTTTCCGGTTATTTGGGGGTACAGGTGAGTCTTGAGATCTTCCAGTCGGCAGGCAAGTTGGGTGTGAGGTGCACTCTCCGGCAAGTCTGACTATATGTTTCTTCTCACGCCGTCTCCCTGCTTCCCTCTACCTTTCTATCTTTCTTGTCTCACTCCTTATGTTATTCCCCCTCCCTTTCTATCTCTTTCTTTCTCGCTGCTGGTCTCTAACTAGATGTCTCAACCTGACTGTGTGCTCGCCCCGTCCTTTCTCTTCCTCTCTCTGCTTCCCTCTTCTTTTCTGCTGTCTCTCTCCTTCACTCTCTGCCCTTCTATCTCTTTATTGGTGTCGGGCCGTAACTATGTGTCTCACCCTGTCTGCCTCCTTGCCTTGTCCTTTCTCTGTCTTTCTCTCTCTCTCTATGCTTGCCCCTCTGTTCCCAATTCTCTCCCCAATCGTTCATGTCTTTCTTAGCATCCCTTTCTCATCGTTCTCCCTTTCTCCTGTGGCCCCTCTCTCTTTTTCTGCTCCTCTGCTTCACTCTCATGTCTAATCTTATCTCCCATTTCCCTTCGTAACCCCTCCTCTGCAATATTGCTATCAGCCGACGGACAGCTTTTGACGGTGGGAGGCATGAGACATGCATCTGGGGCTGCCCCCAGCAGAAACAAACAATTTAGCCATAATGTTTACTCTTTTGTGTCAGAGGGAAGCGCAGGGATCCTCTCCTGTCAATTAGTAACGGGGGCACATTAGACTTCTGAAACAATAGCACACAGTGGCACAGATGGACAGAGCACGACAGTTTTGCCAGTCATTGTCTTTGTTAGAACTGATTCACAATTGCTTTATTAACCTTCCTGCTTTCTCAAATTTGTTTGAAAATGCACCATTTGCCCACTCTTTTTTAAAAATTTGCTCGGGGGTGAACCCCCCTGAACCCTCATAGGTGGTTCGGGCTTGCACGCTACGTGCGCCTGCCGCAGTGCAGTACAATAATTGTTTTACACCTCACCACTTTCAATTGTCACCAGCCGCCACTAGAGGCAAAGATGGTTGAGAGACTTGTATGTGCACTGAAAATGCCGTCCATAGAAGCTTATCTACAAGTGGTAACTGTTAGCACTACTGAACCCTATTTCTTATGGTTTCAGAACCCAACTTGTCGTATTTTCCTCACTTTAGCTGGAGCATGATTCATTTTAAAGTGGCCTACTCAGATAAATGTTCATGGTCTCAAAAGTTGCCCCCATGTCGATGTAACAATGTATGGACCCAGAGCACTTGTCACTTTATGTTGTTTTGCACTTTATATTCATATCCTAGGTTGGTTTATCTTGTACCAGTGTTACGCAGGGCAAATGTTAGATAAATGTTAGACAATATCAACCGGCCCAGGAGTTCTTACAAAAACTGCAGGTTTGTTACGCAGTGTTAATCTTCATAAAGCAAGCTATGGCCATTAGAACGAGCATTTTCCATGCCAATAGGTCTCGCCTGTGGGCAAGCTATTATTGGCTCTAGCAATAGGTGTGTACTGTGTAACGGAGGTGGAAGGCAAGTGGCTATGGATAAAGGGGTGTGGTTGCAATGGTTGGATAATGGAACAGTTTTTATAAAAAGTGTTATTAAGCGGCCAGCGCTGGCTGCTTCATAACTTTTCTTTCTATCCTGGGAGGGGGAAAAGAACCATGGACAGGAGGAAGAGATGGTGTTAGGACTGAGAAGAAATAGGGATGGGAGGGGTTGGAAGACACAAGAGTGGGGCGGGTAGTGGTAAGCTGCCAGGGCCCTCCCCATTCTGATAAACAGCGCTATAAAAATCTATATAAAAAAAGCAGGGGCATATTGACTATCTATTAATACTAGCACTACAAGGTAGAATACCACTGACCGGATAAGTGTTTTTTGTATGCAACATTGATCAAATCATGCAACGCTAATGCTGCACCCTGGTGTTTTGGTGAGACCCTAAAACAGATATTTTCAAGTAGAGTCAGAAGAACAGATCTGAAAAAAGAAGCAGAGAACAAAGTCTAGGACAACAGTAAACGAGACTGGCTTGGTGTGAGGATGGCCTGCGACAATCCACACCTTCTGTTGCAAGCAGTTCTGCCCCTCGTTGTAAGCATGATACTTCAATGCAGGGTGCAAGGAAGTCAGATAACAAAGGCGTGTTATGCCACAGCAGATCAGGCAACTGTAGAATGGAAGCCTTTACCTGCAGCAGGCACATACTGGAGTAAAATGCAGAAAGGGAGCCTCGGGGTGCAGCAAGCACTGATTGGAAAGGACTCCAAAGCTGATGCAGGCACACACAGGAGTCTCAGATTACAGAAGAGTAGCAAGGGAGGCTTGGACAACAATAAGCACATGCAGGCAAGGGGCTTCTAACCGCATAAGGCTCACACAAGGCAATAGCATCGTGCTGCAGCAGGCACACAGCAGAGTGGAGTCGCATGGTACAGGTCAGAGGTAATACTCATCACGAAAGGTATGGTGAACCCAATCTCAAAAGGCAGTTTCATGACGTAAAAGGATGGGTCCAACTTGAAACTTTGCGGCAAAGCGCTTAAATGTGAGCTCGGCTGGCCAAGCTGGCCACGTCATGGATACGCACTTATATTGAGCAATCAAAAAAGCTGAACACTAGAACCGTTGGAAACTAATGTTCAATGATTTTATAGTTTAAATCACGTATGTAAGCTAGTTTTCCAACAATATTCTACAGACAACCCGGATTGAAAATGCTCAAAACTGTCAATAACAAAGGTTACCAAATCTGACCTGCAAGCTGAAACCACGTGCACTTCATGCACACTTAAGAAAATGGCGAAGAATGACTCGCACTTTTCATAAAATGGAGTACAATCTGTGGCCCTTTTCATAAAATGGAGTATAAACAGAGTGAGTTCTCTGGGGCGGCGTGGCCATGCAAAGCACAGGGAAGAACTCCATGTGCCACGCTATGAACCACACCACACCCCCAACCAGGGTGAAACGAAATTAGAAAAATCACAGGAAACTGCCTGGAGCTGCTTGATTATGTCATGGGCTCTGCAATAGTGCGCCTTGGTGTTGGATTGAGAAAATAAGCTCTATAGATGCAGTAAAATAACCCAAAGCAAACTACACCTCACAAATGCGTAGTCGGCAGTAAAGCGAAAATTCTTCTCCAAACTAATTATACAAGCAACTGCAGGGAAGTCAAAAGATATATCCAGTAAATAAAAGGTGCACCGCTACAATGTTGACACATGAAAGCGGGCGCCATGCTGCACCCGTATTAAGAGCTCCAACTCCCCTTCACAACCGCGTGGCTGGTGGTAAAACGAATGGACTTCTCCAAATTAAATATGCAATCAGCTGCACGGAAGTCAAATGTTGGTCCCCGAGGGAAGCAGAGTCGCAGACTAGTCTTCCCCCCGGGGTCTTTCGCGTGAGACGAGGCCAGGCTGGGGGTCAGGGGATGGGGTTTGGGGGTGGGTATAAGAATGCAGGGGAGGAAGGTGACTTCCTCTTCTTGCATTCTTGGCACTGTCGGGAGGGGTTAGGTTTTTTGAGTAGGGTGTAGGTGTAGGTGCGGGAGGATGTATGGCAGTTCGTGGAGCCACTGGTCGGTGGCTTGCTGGATCGGGTCCAGGATGTGGGCGGATGGCGCGCAATGGCGGCGGTAGCCGCGGAGCAGGTAAGGGAAGCCCTGCAATTGTTGGGCCGAGCCGGGCGGGAGGATCTCCTATGGCCTGGCTTCTTAGAGGAGGCGTGGGCGGGGCTGTCGTGGGCCCCGCGTGCGGCCTCCGCGGGGGTGTCTGCGGTGGTGGTGGCTTGCATGGACGAGCCACCACGACCAGTAAGAGTGTGCCTGGGAGGGGGCGGGGCAGGATGAAGAAAGAGGCGGCGGCTGGCAGAGGGCAGTGTAAGAGCCTCCCTCCGTACTTGGGATCTGGTACAGTGCTGGCGGTCGGCCCCGCAGAGACTGGCGGTTTGGCGGCGGGCCCGCACGGGATTCCTGGCAGTGCGGTAGAGGTGGGGCGGGAGGGTGGAGCCCCCGTTTTGTTGCCAGAGGGGATGGGTGTGCCTTTGGTGGAGGGAGGGGGGCCCGAAGAGGGGACTGGGCTTGTTGGGGACGGGGACCCCCCTCTGTTGCTGGCAGTTGGTCTAGAGGCAGTGGTGGGGGCCCCTGGGCAATGGGGTGACACCCCTATTGCTCTTAGTACGAATTCCAGGGGGAACACGCCTGCCCTGAAAGGGGGTGTGCCCGGGGACCTGGGGGTCCCGGTGCGGGTGGGAGGTGTGGGGGCCACCAGACAGGAGTTGCCTGGGGGGTACTTGGAGCAGCTGTGGGGTGGAGGGCCCTAGGGGTATTGCCCCCCTCCTCCCGCGGTGAGAGGTGATGCCTTCAGAGGAGAAGATCTGGAAGCAGCGCCTCCTGATACAAGCCACTGAGGCGCGTTGGGCAGAGATGAATGCTGCCTGGAGCTGGGCGGTGATGGACGAAGTGGCGGTGGGGCCCCCCACGCTCACCTCAGAAGAAGAGAGATGGGCAGAGCAGGAGGAGAGGGACAGGGGTGCCAGGGGCCAGTGGGAATGGTCTGGGGATGTTGGTGGGTCTCAGTCCAGGTCAGGGACAGCTAGGACGGCTTTGAGGCCCGACAGTGCTGGGGCCTGCCCGGGTTGGAGCGACCTGGGAGGGGGGGGGGTCAAAGCCGGCAGAGGTCGGCTGAGTGGGAGGTGGCACGGCAGGGCGCAGGACAGCCTCTGGGTGCCGGCCTGAAGCAGTAGGGTCCGCGGCGGCCTTCCCTCCGGCGTGGGAGCGGGCAACGGCGGCGTGCGTGACTGGTGACGGTGGCATGAGTGCGAAAGGGTAAGGGTGTGAAGCGTGATGTGAGAGAGGTGCTGTGGATGCCCGGGGATGTGCAGCCTGCGGTGGATTTGGATTATGACTCGGAGAGTGATGACCTGGAGGAAGGGGAGGTGAGGGATGATGAAGACAGGACGGTGGGGGTGAAGAGCAACAGCAGGATTAAAGTTTTGCAGGTCGCGAAGCCTACAAAGTCCAAGGCGAAGGTGGAGGCCTCCAAAGCCGGCGGTGCCAGAGGAAAAACTGGAGTGACCCAGATGACCTTACAAGGTGAGGGGGCCTGATGGGCGGTGTGGGGCGGAGGTCCTAAAGCGGGCCGGAAGAAGGTGTGCAGGTCTGTGGGTGTGGGGGATTGGTCTGTGAGAGATCCTTTGGGAACGCCGCAGGGTGGGGCGGTTGGGGGGGTCACGGACACTGGGGCGGGGAAGTCTCTGGCAGTGGCGGAAGTACAGACAGACAAGACAGAAGGGTCAGACGACAAGGGAAGTAAGGGAGAGGACAAACAGCCCAAAAACTGACGTACATGGGGTTAGCAATGCCACTGGGGTCACATTTGTCGGAAAAAACTAGGAAGCGAATTTGGAACCACGAATATGTGGATGTGTTTAAGTTGTTACACAGGGAGATACAAGTGAAGGATGGATCTATGGAAGGAGGAATGGGAACTGACGAGATGGCCCAGGGTCCCAGTGAACATGGAAAACTGGACGTCAGCTTTTCTCATATACGCTATTATTTATTGCGAGAAGCATCTAGACAGAGCCATAGCACTTCTCAAGTACATGGATATCATTAGGAAAGCTCAGATGCATTTTGGGGGATTCGACTGGCTGAGTTACGATGAAGAATTTCGGGCCAGGATCAGTGTGAATCCTGATAAGCCGTGGGGGGAAGTTGACAAAGAACTGTGGATGCAGTGGATGTCCTCCACTCAGTCGTCGGCCTCTACTCACACGGCCAGCGGTTTGTCGGTCACTTATCGGTCCTTTCCGCCGCGTCCCACCCACAGTGGGGCGGGGGGACTTTCGGCCAGTGCAGGGACTACTGGGCCACCACCTTCCAAGCCAGGTAGCAACAACACGGGAGCGTGTTGGAACAACAACAGGGGCTATTGTTTGCAATACCCCTGTAAGTTCAAGCATGAGTGCTCCAAGTGCGGAGGACAGGACGCACTTACCCAATGTTTCACCTTGGCCACTCCTTCCGAGCAGTGGAGGGCTACGAAGGGGAGGGGACAGACTGGGCCGAAGGGCAACTACGCCAATTAAGGTGGAGGCGATGGGCCTGTGGCTCTCGCGTTACCCTGACAGGGAGGCGGCAGTGAAGATTCAGTGGGGTTTCACAGAGGGTTTTCGGGTGGGGTATCAGGGCCCCAGAGAGAGGAGGTGAGCAGATAATCGGAAGTCCACCAAGGAGTTGCCTGAGGTGGTAGCGGCTAAATTGCGTAAGGAGGTGGAAGAAGGTAGGATAGCGGGCCCATTGGTTGACTGGCCGGTGGACGACTTGATCATCTCCTCATTGGGAGTGGTGCCTAAGAAGGAGCAGGGTGAGTTTTGAATGATTCATCACCTCTCGTGGCCAGAAGGGCAGTCTGTGAATGATTTCATCGCTGAAGCAGACTCTAGGGTGCTCTATGCCTTGGTGGATGATGCGATCCGCCTTGTGCGGGTGTGTGCTCAGGGGCGGAAATGGCAAAGTGTGATGCGAAATCGACCTTCCACCTTCTGCTTATACACCCTGTGGATTTCTCTCTACTGGGCATGCAGCTCTCATGGGCCATCTATGTGGACAAAGTATTGCCTATGGGGTGTGCGATTTCTTGTGCTCTGTTCGAAATGTTCAGCACATTCCTGTAGTGGGCTTTTACCCAGATCAGCGGACATCAGGAAGTATCTCACTACCTAGATGAATTTTTTCTTCGTGGGTAAGGGGCATTCCGGTGATTGTGGCAGGGCCCTGTCATGGTTTCAGGAGATGTCGCAGCAATTTGGGGTTCCGCTGGCCCCAGAAAAAATGGCTGGTCCCAGCTGCAGCCTGACCTTTTTGGGAATCGAACTGGACTCCATTCATTGGGTAGCTAGACTCCCTGACGCGAAGGTGACTGAAATGTCGGCTTGTCTTTTGTGGGCGATTGGGGAGAAGAAGATTGCTCTGAGAGCTGCTCAGCAACTGTTGGGTTTCCTGAACTTTGCATGTAGGGTGGTGAGGGCAGGACAGACGTTCTGTAGACGGCTCCGCATGGCCATGTCGGGTGCAGTCTTATCACACCACAGGGCCCAGATCTCCATGGGGTCCGGGCCGATCTGAGGACATGGCTGGTTTTCTTGACTGAATTCAATGGGGTGTCTCTGGACTTTGATGAGGACAAAATGGTTTGGCAAGTGCAAATTTACTCGGATGCAGCCGGGGCAGCAGGTTTTGGGATCTTCTGGGATGGCAGGTTGTTCGCAGAAGTCTGGCCGGCTCATTGGGTGAAGCAAGGGAGGAGTATTGCGTTTCTTGATTTTTTTCCGCTGCTGGTTGCGTTAGAGGTGTGGGGCCCTGAATTACGGAATAGGTCTGTTCTGTTCTATGTGTATAACATGACTGTGGTCGAATTGGTCAACCGGCAGCACGCAAGGGACCTGAGAGTGCTCAGATTGCTGAGGAGCTTTATGCTGCAGTGTCTGAGATTGAATGTGGTGTTCCGAGCAAAGCATATTCCAGGGGCGAATAATGACATTGCGGATGCTTTGTCTCGTTCGCAGTGGTGACGGTTCCGACAACTGGCACCTGGAGCGGATCAGCTGGCACCTGGAGCGGATCAGTACAAGACCGTGCTGCTGGTTGGCATCTGGGCCTGGGGGGAATGAGGGTGATAGGCCTGGCTGAACAATCTATAGCTGCTATCACCCGACGGACTTACAGACTGGCCTGGGCGGAGTTTGGCTCCTTTATGGGCTGGTGAGGGGAGACGTCAACGAGAGACCGCTCAACTGTGGAACAGGGAGTGTTTGTTTTGCATTGCATTGACAAAGGTTTGTCTTCTGTGACGATAGCTGGGAAGCTGGCTGGTGTGTCCTTTTATTTGCAGTTTGTTTTTCGGTTTTGATCCATCGAAGGATGTGATCATTAGCAGAGTACTCAGGGGTTGGGGTAGGGAGAAGGGAAAGGGTGGGAGACAGGAGGTTTTGAGAGAGGCTATAATGTTTGGATTGCTGGTTTGGCTAGTTGAGGAGTTGACTTTCTGTTGTTATGATGGTTTTGAGGTGGCGGTTTTTCGCCTTTGTATGGTGTGGATGTTGTTTTGCGCTTTCAGGGTGTCCGAATTGTTGGGGACGAGAGGGGCAGGTGGCAGGTGTTACGAGGAGGTGCTGTTGGATGTGGGTCGCCTGGGAATTTGGTTGGGGCAGTCCAAAATGGATCAGTTGGGGCGTGGAAAATGGGTGTGGCTGGATGAGAGTGGTTGCGAGGGAGCATGTCCGGTGGGCGAATGGCGACGGTTCCTGCAGGCGGCACAGGATCCAAAGAGGGAGATTTTCTGTCATGCGTTTGGGGCGAGGGTAACAGCGGTTCAACTGTTCGCGGTGTTGCGCATGGCTTTGAGACGTCTAGGTCTGAATCTGGCTGGGTTTGTGACTCACTCTTTCCGTATTGGGGCGGCAACGGCAGTAGCACGTCTGGGTTGGTCCTGGGATAGGACTAGGCAGATTGGATGTTGGAAATCTAGGTGCTGCGAGCACTATGTGCGTAAATGAGGGGCCGGGTGGAACCTGTTGGGGGGAACACAGGGGTTTCGGGACTGTGATACTAATGCTCTTTTCTCGCTGTAGGTTGCGTGGGTGGCCCGGGGGCCAAGACGGTCACATGGATTGTTGGTCATTCATTCGTCCATTGGATCTCCAAGTATGCAGAGCAACAGGTGTGCAGCTGTAACCTGGGACTCCGAGGAAGCCACCATGAGGTGCATTGGTGGGGGAAAGGGGTAATACGATGGGGGGCTCTATTGCCCTGGCTCGCGAAGATGGTCTCCCAGAAAGGTTGTCCGGACTTGTTAATACTGCACTTGGGGGAGAATGATCTGATTCGGCTGTCAGGTTTGGCGCTCATACAGCTGATGCAAAGAGACTTGGAGATCATGAAACAAAGAATGGCAGGGACCTGCATTGCATGGACTGAATTTGTTCCCCGGAGAATTTGGAGAGGGGCTCTTAAACATGGGGCGGTTGAAAAAGCTTGGAGAAAGCAGAATAGAGCCATGAGGGTTTTTTATGAGGAGAAAGACATTAAAGTGATTGCGCATCCAGGACTGTGACTGGAAGAACCGCTTCTGTTTAAGGATGACAGTGTGCATCTTTTGCGCATGGGAAACGCGTATTATATGATAGAGATGAGAGATGTGGTGAGCAAGTTGTGGAACAAAGCTATCTGGTGCAAGAGGGTGGAGTGGGTGGTTAGGCGAAAAATGTACAGTATGTGGAGGGGCAGGTAACCGCCCTTAAGGGGGTTCCCTGGTTGGCGGTACTTGGGAGGGGTGGGGGAGTCTCTGGCGGGCGCATCCATCCCGCGGTGGGGGGAAGAGGGAATGATGGGGGGATGGAGGCATGAGTGTAATGCCAGGTGATACAGGGGAGGATGTTAGAAGAGAAGTGTGAAAATGGATGAAGAACGGAACGGGGTATGGAATGAAATGAGAGGTGATTTCGGAGTGTGTGAAGGGAGAGAATGGAGGAAGATTTTGATGTTGGGGGGTTTGTTGTTGATTATTGATGTTATGGTTTATTGATATGTTGTGCAGCCTGGTCCTAATAAATGGTCTTTTATGCTTAACCATCAGCGTGGACTGTTTATTGTGCGATGTTACATCCAGTAAATTAAAGGCGTGTGGCCACGATGATGACACATGAAAACAGCACTGTGCTGCACTCGTGTTAAGAGCTTAAACAAACAAAACAAGAATTGCAGCTCTGTTCACAGAAAGGGAATGCTGAAAGATAAAGCACAGTGGTCGTAAAGCAGGCGCTGCACTGAGTCTGGGAAACAAAATACGAACACTTACCTTCGGGTCGAGTTCGAGCTATATACAACTACAAAATAAAAAAAACAATGCCTGACCTGCCAGATGGGAGGAGGGAAGAGAGGCCATCACACCCTGTACTGAGTGATGGCCAACTTAAATGTTCTCTGAGTGAAATCTCCGGAACGAGAACTAAATACACAAAAGGGGGACATTTACAGAAACGCACCAATAAGAAGCCAGCATTGCTGAATGCCACAGATAGAAACCAATGGCAATCGGTGGGTTTGACAAACCCCACAAAAGAGATATAACAGGTCACCCGAAGCTCGACCTAAAATGGAATGAATCATTGACCTAAAAACAATCTTCATTTTTAAATGCTTGGCATTTTATGCTTTTATTAGAGATTATTCTGTTTTACTTTCAGTTTTGACAGTTTTGACAGTCATTGTCTTTGTTAGAACTGATTCACAATTGCTTTATTAACCTTCTTGCTTTCTCAAATTTGTTTGAAAATGCACTATTTGCTCACTCTTTTTTCAAAATTTGCTCGGGGGTGAACCCCCCTGAACCCTCATAGGTGGTTCGGGCTTGCACGCTACGTGCGGCTGCCGCAGTGCAGTACAATAATTGCTTTACGCATCACCACTTTCAATTGTCACCAGCCGCCACTGGAGGCAAAGATGGTTGAGAGACTTGTATGTGCACTGAAAATGCAGTCCATAGAAGCTTATCTACAAGTGGTAACTGTTAGCACTACTGAACCCTATTTCTTATGGTTTCAGAACCCAACTTGTCGTATATTCCTCACTTTAGCTTGAGCATGATTCATTTTAAAGTGGCCTACTCAGATAAATGTTTATGGTCTCGAAAGTTGCCCCCATGTCGATGTAACAATGTATGGACCCAGAGCACTTGTCACTTTATGTTGTTTTGCACTTTATATTCATATCCTAGGTTGGTTTATCTTGTACCAGTGTTACGCAGGGCAAATGTTAGATAAATGTTAGACAATATCAACCGGCCCAGGAGTTCTTACAAAAACTGCAGGTTTGTTACGCAGTGTTAAGCTTCATAAAGCAAGCTATGGCCATTAGAACAAGCATTTTCCATGCCAATAGGTCTCGCCTGTCGGCAAGCTATTATTGGCTCTAGCAATAGGTGTGTAACGGAGGTGGAAGGCAAGTGGCTATGGATAAAGGGATGTGGTTGCAATGGTTGGATAATGGAACAGTTTTTATAAAAAGTGTTATTAAGCGGCCAGCACTGGCTGCTTCATAACTTTTTTTTCTATCCTGGGAGGGGGAAAAGAAACATGGACAGGAGGAAGAGATGGTGTTAGGACTGAGAAGAAATAGGGATGGGAGGGGTTAGAAGACACAAGAGTGGGGCAGGTAGGGGTAAGGTAAACGCTGCCAGGGCCCTCCCCATTCTGATAAACAGCGCTATAATAATCTATATAAAAAAAGCAGGCGCATATTGACTATCTATTAATACTAGCACTACAAGGTAGAATACCACTGACCGGATAAGGGTTTTTTGTATGCAACATTGATCAAATCATGCAACGCTAATGCTTCACTCTGGTGTTTTGGTGAGACCCTAAAACAGATATTTTCAAGTAGAGTCAGAAGAACAGATCTGAAAAAAGAAGCAGAGAACAAAGTCTAGGACAACAGTAAACAAGACTGGCTTGGTGTGAGGATGGCCTGCGACAATCCACACCTTCTGTTGCAAGCAGTTCTGCCCCTCGTTGTAAGCATGATACTTCAATGCAGGGTGCAAGGAAGTCAGATAACAAAGGCGTGTTATGCCACAGCAGATCAGGCAACTGTAGAATGGAAGCCTTTACCTGCAGCAGGCACATACTGGAGTAAAATGCAGAAAGGGAGCCTCGGGGTGCAGCAAGCACTGATTGGAAAGGACTCCAAAGCTGATGCAGGCACACACAGGAGTCTCAGATTACAGAAGAGTAGCAAGGGAGGCTTGTACAACAATAAGCACATGCAGGCAAGGGGCTTCTAACCGCATAAGGCTCACACAAGGCAATAGCATCGTGCTGCAGCAGGCACACAGCAGAGTGGAGTCGCATGGTACAGGTCAGAGGTAATACTCATCACGAAAGGTATGGTGAACCCAATCTCAAAAGGCAGTTTCATGACGTAAAAGGATGGGTCCAACTTGAAACTTTGCGGCAAAGCGCTTAAATGTGAGCTCGGCTGGCCAAGCTGGCCACGTCATGGATACGCACTTATATTGAGCAATCAAAAAAGCTGAACACTAGAACCATTGGAAACTAATGTTCAATGATTTTATAGTTTAAATCACGTATGTAAGCTAGTTTTCAAACAATATTCTACAGACAACCCGGATTGAAAATGCTCAAAACTGTCAATAACAAAGGTTACCAGATCTGACCTGCAAGCTGAAACCACGTGCACTTCATGCACACTTAAGAAAATGGCGAAGAATGACTCGCACTTTTCATAAAATGGAGTACAATCTGGGGCCCTTTTCATAAAATGCAGTATAAACAGAGTGAGTTCTCTGGGGCGGCGTGGCCATGCAAAGCACAGGGAAGAACTCCATGTGCCACGCTATGAACCACACCACACCACACCACACCCCCAACCAGGGTGAAACGAAATTAGAAAAATCACCGGAAACTGCCTGGAGCTGCTTGATTATGTCATGGGCTCTGCAATAGTGCGCCTTGGTGTTGGATTGAGAAAATAAGCTCTATAGATGCAGTAAAATAACCCAAAGCAAACTACACCTCACAAATGCGTAGTCGGCAGTAAAGCGAAAATTCTTCTCCAAACTAATTATACAAGCAACTGCAGGGAAGTCAAAAGATATATCCAGTATATAAAAGGTTCACCGCTACAATGTTGACACATGAAAGCGGACGCCATGCTGCACCCGTATGTAGAGCTCCAACTCCCCTTCACAACCGCGTGGCTGGTGGTAAAACAAATGGACTTCTCCAAATTAAATATGCAATCAGCTGCAGGGAAGTCAAATGTTGGGCCCCGGGGGAAGCAGAGTCGCAGACTAGTCTTCCTCCCGGGGTCTTTCGCGTGAGACGAGGCCAGGCTGGGGGTCAGGGGATGGGGTTTGGGTGTGGGTATAAGAATGCAGGGGAGGAAGGTGACTTCCTCTTCCTGCATTCTTGGCACCGTAGGGAGGGGTTAGTTTTTTGAGTAGGGTGTAGGTGTAGGTGCGGGAGGATGTATGGCGGTTCGTGGCGCCACTGGTCGGTGGCTTGCTGGATCAGGTCCAGGATGTGGGCGGATGGCGCGCAATGGCGGCGGTAACCGCGGAGCAGGTAAGGGAAGCCCTGCAATTGTTGGGCCGAGCCGGGCGGGAGGATCTCCTCTGGCCTGGCGTCTTAGAGGTGGCATGGGCGGGGCTGTCGTGGGCCCCGCGTGCGGCCTCCGCGGGGGTGTCTGCGGTGGTGGTGACTTGCATGGACGAGCCACCACCGACCAGTAAGAGTGGGCCTGGGAGGGGGTGGGGCGGGGTGAAGAAAGAGGCGGCGGCTGGCAGAGGGCAGTGTAAGAGCCTCCCTCCGTACTTGGGATCCGGTACAGTGCTGGCGGTCGGCCCCGTGGAGACTGGCGGTTTGGCGGCGGGCCCGCGCGGGATTCCTGGCAGTGCGGTAGAGGTGGGGCGGGAGGGTGGAGCCCCCGTTTTGTTGCCAGAGAGGATGGGTGTGCCTTTGGTGGTGGGAGGGGGGCCCGAGGCGGGGACTGGGGATGGGGACCCCCCTCTGTTGCTGGCAGTTGGTCCAGAGGCAGTGGTGGGGGCCCCTGGGCAATGGGGTGACACCCCTATTGCTCTTAGTACGAATTCCAGGGGGAACACGCCTGCCCTGAAAGGGGGTATGCCCGGGGACCTGGGGGTCCCGGTGCGGGTGGGAGGTGTGGGGGCCACCAGACAGGAGTTGCCTGGGGGGTACTTGGGGCAGCTGTGGGGTGGAGGGCCCTAGGGGTATTGCCCCCCTCCTCCCGCGGTGAGAGGTGATGCCTTCAGAGGAGAAGATCTGGAAGCAGCGCCTCCTGATACAAGCCACTGAGGCGCGTTGGGCAGAGATGAATGCTGCCTGGAGCTGGGCGGTGATGGACGAAGTCGCGGTGGGGCCCCCCACGCTCACCTCAGAAGAAGAGAGATGGGCAGAGCAGGAGGAGAGGGACAGGGGTGCCAGGGGCCAGTGGGAATGGTCTGGGGATGTTGGTGGGTCTCAGTCCAGGTCAGGGACAGCTAGGACGGCTTTGAGGCCCGACAGTGCTGGGGCCTGCCCGGGTTGGAGCGACCTGGGAGGGGGGGGGTCAAAGCCGGCAGAGGTCGGCTGAGTGGGAGGTGGCACGGCAGGGCGCAGGACAGCCTCTGGGTGCCGGCCTGAAGCAGTAGGGTCCGCGGCGGCCTTCCCTCCGGCGTGGGAGCGGGCAACGGCGGCGTGCGTGACTGGTGACGGTGGCATGAGTGCGAAAGGGTAAGGGTGTGAAGCGTGATGTGAGAGAGGTGCTGTGGATGCCCGGGGATGTGCAGCCTGCGGTGGATTTGGATTATGACTCGGAGAGTGATGACCTGGAGGAAGGGGAGGTGAGGGATGATGAAGACAGGACGGTGGGGTTGAAGAGCAACAGCAGGATTAAAGTTTTGCAGGTCGCGAAGCCTACAAAGTCCAAGGCGAAGGTGGAGGCCTCCAAAGCCGGCGGTGCCAGAGGAAAAACTGGAGTGACCCAGATGACCTTACAAGGTGAGGGGGCCTGATGGGCGGTGTGGGGCGGAGGTCCTAAAGCGGGCCGGAAGAAGGTGTGCAGGTCTGTGGGTATGGGGGATTGGTCTGTGAGAGATCCTTTGGGAACGCCGCAGGGTGGGGCGGTTGGGGGGGTCACGGACACTGGGGCGGGGAAGTCTCTGGCAGTGGCGGAAGTACAGACAGACAAGACGGAAGGGTCAGACGACAAGGAAAGTAAGGGAGAGGAGAAACAGCCCAAAAACTGACGTACACTGGACTTGACACGAGCAGTGTCATACATTGTCAATCCCGCTTTTGCCCTCTTCAAGATGGCCGCCGTTCCGGTGTCCATTTTCCATGTTTAACATTCAATGTGTATAAGACACAAACACGGCAGTAGTTCATGGCTGAGTCTACGCGAGCATTTGTCGGATGTTCGTTTTTGATGAAACCAAGGTAACTGCACATCGTAAGCCTCTGCTTTTCGATTGCTTGCGTATCTTCCTGGCTGGGATTCTTTGTGTATTGTCTGCTTCACACAACTTTAAACGCCGTTACTTCATGCCGTGAGATTTCACTCCCATGGTGATATTTTCTGGTGGTCGTTTTCCTTTTTTCTTCTTACTCGGCAATAGTATGCTGTTAGTTTCTGTATCTAATCTAATTCTTATATCTAATCTCGGGCGCAGCACAGATGGGTTGTTCTCTTAACTTAATCATGACAGGAATACAGATGTTTATGACTTTTATTGTTTCACCTACAACCGTTTTGCATGATTTAGGTTATGTATACATTACATATACAGTTCAAATGAATTATGTGGACAGGGAGCACTGATGCATATTAACCAAGTACCGCTTTGGGTGTTTTTTCACGTTGCCTTTTGTGTTAAGGTGTGTTGTGTATATATATATTTTTTTACCATCATTATAATCAGTTTTCCAGTGCTTTGTGCTTTTCCGATATTTTTGTACCAGCAACATTATAAAATGTAGTATACTTTGTACATATAGTATTCGTGCATTTAGGGTTTCTGATGTAATGACCAACCCCTAGTTGCATTTTAAGACATCATTGGATCTAAGACTTTTTTTCTACAATACACCGCTCCGTGTGCCTTTCCTTGTTTTCTTGGTTTCCTTGTTTTTTTGGCTCTTGCTTTTTGGTCAAACTTTCAATCCTTAAATATAGTTCAATACTAACTTGAATATAAGATGTCACTCCTTTTTGTTCTCAAACCCCCCTCTTTGGTTACTGTTAGACCCGGCCCTCGTACCATAGTCAGACCTGACCCCTGCACCTCACACCAGCCCCGAGCCCCTGGCCTAGCCGATCCTTCCCACCAGAACACACACACCCGACCCGGACTTCCCCCGTCCGTGGCCTTCCTCCTTCGGCCACCCCGGGCCCGCGTGCCCACTTCATGCACCAAGATGGCCGCCCGGCCCCAGCGTGACCCTAGCCTATAGGCGCCACTCCGGCTGGAGGACATCGCGCTCCCCTTGGGATGAGAAAGGGAGGAGCAGTTTCCATCACACCTCTGTGCTTCCCTGGGAAGGTGGGTTTCGATCGACCCGCCGGCCTCCCCGAGGGCTGGCTCCACGCCTGCTGGGTGTCTGGGGCTCCTCCCGACCCGGCCCTGAAAGGATCAAAGGACAATGGCAGGAAACCCCCAACAAGCGACCCCCAGGTGACAAGACCCCTGCCTGCACAGACTCCGGACATCAAAGAGGAGTCGCCCTATAACAAGGGGTGCTCTGGGACTGTCCGGCAGATTCGCCTTGGAAACACCTGAGCCCTGCTGAGTGACTCGCGGCTCCCTGAAGATCGTAAGACCTCCGAACTTGTGCTTGAGCCCTGCTGAGTGACTCGCGGCTCCCTGAAGATCGTAAGACCTCCGACTTTGTGCTTGAGCCCTGCTGAGTGACTCGCGGCTCCCTGAAGATCGTAAGACCTCCGAACTTGTGCTTGAGCCCTGCTGAGTGACTCGCGGCTCCCCGAAGATCGTAAGACCTCCGAACTTATACTCGAGCCTGCTGAGTGACTCGCAGCTCCCACAGACTTTCTTGGTCCCGCCGGACCCCACGACGACAAGCGTATCCCCCAGCTCGAGGATTGTGAGCTGTGCGCCGGGTACGCTCCTGCATTTGATTCTTATCCCCAAAGACTGTCCCGCTACCTCCTAACCCCCCTACAAGACTTTGTGAGCCCGCGCTCTACTTGTATATATTTTGCCTTGCTGATCATAAAGATCCTATCACTCCGATCTGATAAAGATTTGCTCTTAAGAACTCCTCGTGTAGTGTCTCTCTGTCGTGTGGTGCCAAGTGTACGATCCTAGATACGAGGTTCCTCCCCTGAGGAGTCTCCCGCCAGCGCCCGGCTACGATACCTCGAGGGTGGGTCTCAGGGCAGTCAGGGCCCCCTCCGGGCCCCTCTGAGGTCGCCTTCTAACAGTTACTTTTTACTTTCCCCTTCCTTCCCCCACAACCCACTCCCACTTTTATTTTATTATATACTTGTCACTTGCTCACCGGTTCATCTTTTCCCCCTTCCTAAACTTCTTCTTTCCTTCTCACATCTTTTTTACCTGTTTCCGTATTCACTTCTGTGTCACCATATTGTACGCAATACTCGATGTGTACATATTTAATTGTTAGGTGCACACTATTTATTTGTTCTCATTATAATTTACAGCCCTGAAGAAGTTCATTTTATGAACGAAACGCGTTGGCCGGCTAAATCTTTGTCTTGGAAAATAAAAGAGACCTATCACCTACTAAGACTTACTTGATTCTTTGATTGTCATTGACGTTTCAATAAGCGGTGCACCACTCCACCAACCTATTCCTTCAGTTGTCTGCTAAGCAGTTGGCACTTCTCAACGGCAAGTGCTGGAGTTTGTTTTTGTGCAGGCTCACTCTATTTCTAACTACTAGGCAATACCAAGGGAACTACACAGGGTAGTGCGGTCTCTGTGTCCGCCGTTGTCCGGTACCATAAACTTAGTTTCTGTATCAATGTATCTTTTTACCTGTTGCACGCATAATACAACTAAGCACTTTACCCGAGTTTTCACCTTTGGTGTTCGCTCCATTGAGCATCTTCCCTCCTGTTTGCGTCATTTGGTTTGGGCACCAAGTGATATCATTTTGGTTTTAAATGTCACGATTAATCGTAACTTTTATTGTATTTATTTTAACGTTGCACGTTGCATATTCAGTTAATGCTTATACGCATTTAACCTAGTGGGGGCTGCGATATTTACTCCTATCCTTTTATTGTTTAGGATTCCTCCTGACTAAGGGTCATTTACCCGAAATGCATCGGGGATTTTCCTTTGGTTGCTTCTGAAAAACATTTTGGAATTTGTCCAGTATTTGATTTGTGATTTACAAGTAATCAATGGACATTCTTGCTCAATAAAGCATTTTTGAATTACCTGGTCAGTTAACGTTTGGACCTTCAGTGACTTCTTCGCCCATTATTGCTGTGCTACAAGAGGGACACTGCTCAGCCTTGGGCAGTGCATCTATTGACTTGATCATCTCCCCATTGGGAGTGGTGCCTAAGAAGGAGCAGGGTGAGTTTTGAATGATTCATCACCTCTCGTGGCCAAAAGGGCAGTCTGTGAATGACTTCATTGCTGAAGCAGACTCTAGGGTGCTCTATGCCTTGGTGGATGATGCGATCCGCCTTGTGCGGGTGTGTGGTCAGGGGGCGGAAATGGCAAAGTGTGATGCGAAATCGACCTTCCGCCTTCTGCTTATACACCCTGCGGATTTCTCTCTACTGGGCATGCAGCTCTCATGGGCCATCTACGTGGACAAAGTATTGCCTATGGAGTGTGCGATTTCTTGTGCTCTGTTCGAAATGTTCAGCACATTCCTGTAGTGGGCTTGCCTTTTACTCAGATCAGCGGACATCAGGAAGTATCTCACTACCTAGATGATTTTTTCTTCGTGGGTAAGGGGCATTCCAGTGATTGTGGCAGGGCCCTGTCATGGTTTCAGGAGATGTCGCATCAATTTGGGGTTCCGCTGGCCCCAGAAAAAATGGCTGATCCCAGCTGCAGCCTGACCTTTTTGGGAATCAAACTGGACTCCATTCATTGGGAAGCTAGACTCCCTGACGCGAAGGTGACTGAAATGTCGGCTTGTCTTTTGTGGGCGATTGGGGAGAAGAAGATTGCTCTGAGAGCTGCTCAGCAACTGTTGGGTTTCCTGAACTTTGCATGTAGGGTGGTGAGGGCAGGACAGACGTTCTGTAGACGGCTCCGCATGGCCATGTCGGGTGCAGTCTTATCACACCACAGGGCCCAGATCTCCATGGGGTCCGGGCCGATCTGAGGACATGGCTGGTTTTCTTGACTGAATTCAATGGGGTGTCTCTGGACTTTGATGAGGACAAAATGGTTTGGCAAGTGCAAATTTACTCGGATGCAGCCGGGGCAGCAGGTTTTGGGATCTTCTGGGATGGTAGGTGGTGCGCAGAAGTCTGGCCGGCTCATTGGGTGAAGCAAGGGAGGAGTATTGCGTTTCTTGATTTTTTTCCGCTGCTGGTTGCGTTAGAGGTGTGGGGCCCTGAATTACGGAATAGGTCTGTTCTGTTCCATGTGTATAACATGACTGTGGTCGAATTGGTCAACCGGCAGCACGCAAGGGACCTGAGAGTGCTCAGATTGCTGATTAGCTTTATGCTGCAGTGTCTGAGATTGAATGTGACGTTCCGAGCAAAGCATATTCCAGGGGCGAATAATGACATTGCGGATGCTTTGTCTCGTTCGCAGTGGCAACGGTTCAGACAACTGGCACCTGGAGCGGATCAGTACAAGACCGAGCTGCTGATCGGCATCTGGGCCTGGGGGGAAAGAGGGTGATAGGCCTGGCTGAACAATCTATAGCTGCTACCACCCGACGGACTTACAGACTGGCCTGGGCGGAGTTTGGCTCCTTTATAGGCTGGTGAGGGGAGACATCAATGGGAGACCGCTCAACTGTGGAACAGGGAGTGTTTGTTTTGCATTGCATTGACAAAGGTTTGTCTTCTGCGACGATAGCTGGGAAGCTGGCTGGTGTGTCCTTTTATTTGCAGTTTGTTTTTCGGTTTTGATCTAACGAAGGATGTGATCATTAGCAGAGTACTCAGGGGTTGGGGTAGGGAGAAGGAAAAGGGTGGAAGACAGGGGGGTTTGAGAGAGGCTATAACGTTTGGATTGCTGGTTTGGCTAGTTGAGGAGTTGACTCAGGGCCGCCTTTAGAGATTGTGGCGCCCTGTGCGACAATCTTTGTTGGCGCCCCCCCCCGCACCCCCCCAGCAAACATTTTTTGTGTTGAGTTGTATGGTTTCTCAACCGCATATTAAATATATACAGGATACATTTTATAATATATAAAATGTATGCTCAAATGTCATGTAAATTAAATAGGGATTAGATGGGGAACAGATATTACGACACCATCAGTCAATTATAGCTTATTTTATAGCCCAAAACAATATACATATTGTTGATGTAATTATTAACATTTTCTAACTGTTAATTTTGTAAAAACAATTTGCAAATTTCAAGAAAATTGAACTTTACGGGCTTTCATTTTTGCAAATGCCAATATTGATGTGGATAAGTCCAGTTGTTGTGCAATATCATTTTCAATGGATAGGATTGCCAAAGATGATAGCCTTTCATCTTTCATTGTGGATCTTAAATATGTTTTAATTAACTTTAACTTAGAAAAACTTCTCTCTCCACTAGCTACTACCTCGGATTCCCTCACTGCCACCCTCCAACAGAGCCCCTCATCTTTAAGTAGCCCCTCTCTCATATGCATTTCATTTGTTGTATAGCGCTACTCATATCAGTGTAGTGTGTGTCAGTACTTTACACCACGCACACATTATACAGAGACAATGAATCATACAAGTATATAAATCAGTATACAGGGAATGCCACATAAGCAAATGAGGATTACAAGGTGTATGAATCACATTTCATCCATGCTGGTGGGCCGGATATTTTAAGAGGGTTTGGTCTGGGGAAACACAACCTTAGGATTTAAAGAGTATTCCATGGGGTCGGTTCAGCTTTACTGATAAAAATGTATATCTGCCCAAACATACTCATTTTAGCAAAATTAGAATAATGAAAGACTGGGGAAGTTCTAACTATGTCACAAAAAAAGAAAGCAAAGTTCTAACTATACCATTCATGTTTGTATGCAGCTCTTTGATGACAGTTCATTGGTCACTGTCCTATGTTTGGATTGTAACTTCTGAACTGCAAGTAACAAAAGGATCTCTGTGACAAAGGCAGTAACCCACTGAGCTTCCACATAAAATACAGTTCATCTGCATTTAAAAACTACTAACAGACAAATGATTGCTCTCCAGCAGGATCATTAATCACCAGCGTTATCTGGGCATCTTTTATTGTCTTATTGTTGTCCTGCATCACACACGAAGTATGTGCCCTGCTGGGCCTGCGCATATTTTAAAAAGAAAAACATATTAGTAACACATTCTCTTACCTACTCCGTTAGTCAAACTTTGTGTCACAGCCTGCTGTGATAAGCAGCTGCAGGAGTCAGGAAAGGTGAATATGAATAAACAAACTTATTTTCTCCTGCGCTGCATAGAAAAAGAAATATCCACGCAGCAGAACATTTTGGCCATTGCCGGGAATGTGGAGATGAAGGGGCGAAAAAATAAACAAAGCCTCGTTAACATGAAAATGGTCTTTTAAAGACCTGTGAAGTACTCGGGTGCAGCTTCGATAATCTCTAAAACGTTGTGTGTGTGCACGCCCGGGAAGCTGTCTCTGCCCGGGCTGACACACACGACGTGTTCTTTGCGTGCCTGCCTTCAAGCCCTCACTGCGAGGGCCAAGGCTCATGTTTGGGTCGCTAAAACCGGGCCTGAGAAGGAGGGGAGGTCACCACCCTATATTGTTTGTGCACAGTGCACATTTAAATTATTGATTGATTTTAAAAAAGTAGACCGTCACCTAACTCACTTTATGTTGCTGCAGAGATGAGGCTCGGTCTCTGTGCCACTGCCAAAAATCCCGTGGACTGTCGGAGAGCGCGCGCAACCACCAGTAACATTAGCCGCCGGAAGAGTATCTGCGAGTTTTCCAAGGCCCGCCCCCGCTCGCATCCCGCGATGTAGGTAACGGTTTCAGTTACAGGCCAATCCAAATCCAATCAAACGTTCAACACTTAGTTAGAGGCAGTCAGGCAGAGCAACGCATGGGCGGGCAAAACAAAAGCGTGCCTCCTGATTTGGTAACACGGTTTTCCTCTCTTTCCATTTCTACGAAGATACATCGTAGAAAAGAAAGAGGGGACAACCGTTTAACAGTGAGGTGCTGCAGATCGGCGCATATAAAATCTCCCTGCTTCCACGGACAAAGTAAATCCACAGTCACACGCACATTCATACATCATACGCTAGGGCCCATCACACTAAATTCACGCTACTACTCTATCCACACTGAATATAGGAGAGAAAACCTAGACCAATCTGCATCTACAACGAGGTCAATGCGACCTGAATGAAATTGCCTTGAGTCATGATTTTAAACATAGGAAATACATTTGAAAACTCAATAAATGACAAAGAATAAACACCTGACACTGATATTCAAACAATGCTTGTTTATCTAAATTAATTCAATTGAAATGTCAATCATTAGCAAAGTTGTCATTCTCATAATTACCTATTCTAGCTAAAAGGGTCAGGACAGGTCTCTCGGTAAAGTCTCTCGAACTGCCGACCTCAGCATGGGTAACGTCCAAACGCGATGACCATCAGGAAAGAAAGAATGGACGAACGTACGAACCCTCTCTAGTCTAACATATTTATAGATTATGTTGCAAACGAAAGTAACAAACAAAAATTAGATATCCGTTGAGCCGCTGAGCAGAGCGAACAGGAAAGGAAGTCTCTCGGTTACATTTAGAAAATCTCCGCTCAGGAAAAATCACAAAAATAAAAAGACGGAAGAAGGAACTCAAGTTTGCAAATGTATCTTTCATAAATGTTCTTCCTTGATAACTTAGTAGAGTCACCACAGTCTGGACAATGTTCATTGTACTTTTATCCTTGTCCAAGGCCAGCTGGAATCACGCCCGGAGCTGCCATCCTCACGGAAGATTTTCTAACCAGGCAAAAGCTACGGTCAGGTGACTCTCGACCATATTCAGCAAGGCCTCCCATCAAAATTCACTCACTCGAGCGCAGGCTGTAAAAGGCAGCCATCTTGGTTTAGGCCAAATCGGACCATCTTAATTAAAAGAAACACAAAACAACGTTACCACAGCATAATGATTAAACAGTGTTAATTCCCACTAATACCCTTATGTGTATGTAATTATCTAGCCTTCTGCAACACAATAAAGCATTAGTACACGTTATTTTAAAAAGCGTTTGTGCTTTAAACAAATAGTCACCTTGCGACATTCATTTAATTAAAACCCGCACATTATTATTAAGCAACATATATGCATCCCACGTATATGTTCTCTCATTAGTAATATTGATTAGTCTGACTTTAACAAGACAAACTATTAATTAGTGTTTTAAAATTAATCATTTTAATCAAAACATACAGACAAAACTGGACCTTAAAACTCGATAAATTTTCAACAGAAAACTCTGCTCCAGCACAGGCAGGCTCAGTGAGTGCTGATTTAAGAGTAAGAGACGTAGGTGGCGGCCGGCGCCCCCCTGACCTTGGCACCCGGTGCGGTCGCACCGCTCGCACCGCCCAAAAGCCGGCCCTGAGTTGACTTTCTGTTGTTATGATGGTTTTGAGGTGGCGTTTTTTTGCCTTTGTATGGTGTGGATGTTTTTTTGCGCTTTCAGGGTGTCCGAATTGTTGGGGACGAGAGGGGCAGGTGGCAGGTGTTACGAGGAGGTGCTGTTGGATGTGGGTCGCCTGGGAATTTGGTTGGAGCAGTCCAAAACGGATCAGTTGGGGCGTGGAAAATGGGTGCGGCTGGATGAGAGTGGTTGCGAGGGAGCATGTCCGGTGGGCGAATGGCGACGGTTCCTGCAGGCGGCACGGGATTCAAAGGGGGAGATTTTCTGTCATGCGTTTGGGGCGAGGGTAACAGCGGTTCAACTGTTGGCAGTGTTGCGCATGACTTTGAGACGTCTAGGTCTGAATCCGGCTGGGTTTGGGACTCACTCTTTCCGTATTGAGGCGGCAACGGCGGCAGCGTGTCTGGGTTGGTCCTGGGATAGGATTAGGCAGATTGGATGTTGGAAATCTAGGTGCTGTGAGCACTATGTGCGTAAATGAGGGGCCGGGTGGAACCTGTTGGGGGGAACACAGGGGTTTCGGGACTGTGATACTAATGCTCTTTTCTCGCTGTAGGTTGCGTGGGTGGCCCGGGGGCCAAGACGGTCACATGGATTGTTGGTCATTCATTCGTCCATTGGACCTCCAAGTATGCAGAGCAGCAGGTGTGCAGCTGTAACCTGGGACTCTGAGGAAGCCACCATGAGGTGCATTGGTGCGGGAAAGGGGTAATACGATGGGGGGCTCTATTACCCTGGCTCGCGAAGATGGTCTCCCAGAAAGGTTGTCCGGACTTGTTAATACTGCACTTGGGGGAGAATGATCTGATTCGGCTGTCAGGTTTGGCGCTCATACAGCTGATGCAAAGAGACTTGGAGATCATGAAACAAAGAATGGCAGGGACCTGCATTGCATGGACTGAATTTGTTCCCCGGAGAATTTGGGGAGGGGCTCTTAAACATGGGGCGGTTGAAAAAGCTTGGAGAAAGCAGAATAGAGCCATGAGGGTTTTTTATGAGGAGAAAGACATTAAAGTGATTGCGCATACAGGACAGTGACTGGAAGAACCGCTACTGTTTAGGGATGACAGTGTGCATCTTTTGCGCATGGGACACGCGTATTATATGATAGAGATGAGAGATGTGGTGAGCAAGTTGTCGAACGAGGCTATCTGGTGCAAGAGGGTGGAGTGGGTGGTTAGGCGAAAGATGCACAGTATGTGGGGGGGCAGGTAACCGCCCTAAAGGGGGTTCCCTGGTTGGTGGTACTTGGGAGGGGTGGGGGAGTCTCTGGAGGGTGCATCCATCCCGCCGTGGGGGGAAGAGTGAATGATGGGGGGATGGAGGCATGAGTGTAATGCCAGGTGATACAGGGGAGGATGCTAGAAGAGAAGTGTGGAAATGGATGAAGAACGGAACGGGGTATGGAATGAAATGAGAGGTGATTTCGGAGTGGGTGAAGGAAGAGAATGGAGGAAGATTCTGATGTTGGGGGTTTGTTGTTGATTATTGATGTTATGGTTGATTCATATGTTGTGCAGCCTGGTCCTAATAAATGGTCTTTTACGCTTAACCATCAGCGTGGACTGTTTATTGCGCGATGTTACATCCAGTAAATTAAAGGCGCGTGGCCACGATGATGACACATGAAAACAGGCTCTGTGCTGCACTCGTGTTAAGAGCTTAAACAAACAAAACAAGAATTGCAGCTCTGTTCACAGAAAGGGAATGCTGAAAGATAAAGCGCAGTGGTCGTAAAGCAGGCGCTGCACTGAGTCTGGGAAACAAAATACGAACACTTACCTTCGGGTCGAGTTCGAGCTATATACAACTACAAAATAAAAAAAACAATTCCTGACCTGCCAGATGGGAGGAGGGAAGAGAGGCCATCACACCCTGTACTGAGTGATGGCCAACTTAAATGTTCTCTGAGTGAAATCTCCGGAACGAGAACTAAACACACAAAAGAGGGACATTTACAGAAACGCACCAATAAGAAGCCAGCATTGCTGAATGTCACAGATAGTAACCAATGGCAATCGGTGGGTTTGACAAACCCCACAAAAGAGATATAACAGGTCGCTCGAAGCTCGACCTAAAAAGGTATGAATCATTGACCTAAAAACAATCTTCATTTTTAAATGCTTGGCATTTCCTGTTTTTATTAGAGATTATTCTGTTTTACCTTCTGCAATCAATTTGTTTAATATGTTTTATTTAAATCATAATATTTGTATGTAGAAATGTTTTTATGCTTTTATGGCTTGCTGCCGTATAAAGATGGTTTGACTGACTGACTTACTCTAATAAATTTGAGTTAAACTCAAGACCCATATATTTTATGAAATGGGGTTGCCAGGACAGTCCTGTAGCCTTGAAGAGATCGTTGGTGCAGAGGTTGTTCAGGCCCAGGATTTCAGACTTCTCCCTAATAAGTTTATAGCCTGCAACCCGGGCGTATTCGTCTATTGTCTGCAGTAAGGAGAGAATAGACTGGGATGCATTTTCGGTCATAATTAACATATCACCGGGATATGCTGATATCTTCACTGTGGTATTATTAAAGGAAATGCAGACAATGGAAGGTTTAGTTCTAATCTTCTGGAGTAAAGGCTCCAAGCTCAGGATAAACAGGGAAGGGGAAAGGGGGCAACCCTGCCTGGTACCCCTTTCTAAATTAAAGGCAGAGGACAGTAGACCACCAGATCTCACTTTGGCAGAGGGACCACTATAAAGAACCATGGCCTTTCGGTATAGGTCTCACCTAAATTATATTTCAGAAGGAACTCACGAAGAAAAATCCAGGAAACCTATCAAATGATTTATCAGCATCTAGGGTAACCACAACTGTTTTGGAGGTCGCTGATTTGACTCTCTCAATGATGTGGCAGAGAAGGCGAGTGTTATCATTCGATAGTCTAGTCTTCATAATTCACACTTGTGTTTGGCCACACAGGTGTGTAGTAGTGGTTTGAGTCTCTTACAGAGTATTTTGGCACATATCTTCATATGCAAGTTAATTACAGATATTGGGTTGTAGTTTTTCACCATCGCTAGTTATTTGCTGTCTTTTGGTGGCCTCACTGGCCATGTCAGATATGACACCTGAATCTGCAAAATGGTGGAAAATGGCCAGTAGAGTAAGTTTATGGATAGGGGCATATGTTTTATAAAATATAGCTGTGTAGCCATCTGGGACTGGAGCTTTAGTGGCTTTAGTGATTTAATAGCCAAATTTAGTTCTTCGGATGTAACCAGGTATCTAATATCCATCTTTTTTTGGTTAGTGATGGGGGTAGGGATACATTGTTTATCTAAGCTTCGCAGGCTTCCACAGAAGCATTAGAGTCATCTTTGTGAAGGGATTAGTAAAAGTCTCTTTGAATGTCTAAGAGTTTTTGGATGTTTGTGTTGGTGACTTTCGCTTTATCTTAGAATGAGTTAATACCTTTGTTTTTCTGTTTATGTTTGAGATAGGACCCCAAGATTTTACCGGCTTTGTCTGCCTCTCACTGCTTCACGATTTTATATTTATTTATCCAGATCCCAGCCCTCTCACTCAGGATTCTGTTGTATTCCTATATTTTATTGGTGAGAGTGTAGAGGGTTTGGGTGTCCGAAACAGAGATGTGAGCAGCCTCTAGTAATTTAATATCCTTTTCTAGTTCAATATGTCCTTAATTTGGGCTTTGTTTATTTTAGACTGAACGTCGATTTGGGCACCTCTAACAGTGGCTTTGAAGGTGTCCAAACGTACAGAAGGAGAGGTACAGAGGCCTCATTTTCTTTCATGTAGTGTAATATGGTCTTTTCAATCATGTGTCTGGCCGTAGCGTCCCTAATCGACTCTTCATTGAATCTCACAATTTTGCTGAGGGTTTTTTCACCAGAGCCAGTGAGAGATAGGGTAATAGCAGAATGATCAGAGACTAATCTTGATAGTATGTCCGTCTGGTCCATTAAGTGTATGTGAGGCTTAGAAATCAGTAGGTAGTCAATCCTGGAGTAGGACTTGTGTGGGGTGGAGAAGAAGGTATAATCCCTAGTGTCAGGATGTTGTAATCGCCATCTCTCATGGAGACCAAATCAGGGGCATAGATTGTGAAGTGATTTGTGTGACCTAGAGGGCTGTAGAGGAGACCTGGAATGTCTGTCAATGGTCACATTCATGGGGCGATTCAGGTCACCGCTCATGAAAATAAGGTAATCTGTCAGGATCTGACTTCAAGGAAGGATCAAGGAATCCCAGAATTCAGGGTCATCGGAGTTTGGGCCATATACGTTAAGAACGTTTGGGTAGATGGATTCTCACTACCAGCAGGAGCCTGCTGATGAGAGACTTTCAATAGCTTAGGAAGGTGGGAGAATTCGGCAGTAACCTGCAACACATATGCCAAAGACGGGCCCCATGTGCCCTGCAATTCAGTGTCTAGCGAAGTGCATAAGGTAGCTGGTGGTGATACACTATATCTAGAGTGACCACAACAAGTGTCAGAACAGGAGACGAAGTTTATCAAAACCAGCTGAAACAATGAGCTACTTGAGTACAATATAGCAACAATATATTGGGAGCCCCTACAGGGGTCTCAAATATGGACAAGCTGAGGGAGAGCAAATCCACCATGTCCATCAAGGAAGCGAAGGAAAGATTACATAAACCTAGACAAGCAAATGGAAATGACATAGACTTGGATGGTTAACAATAGTAAGGTTCATGGCTTAAGCTTGGTGGAAGGCGATGGGTGGGTGTCCATCGAGAGACCTTCTCTTTCATCCAGAAACGATTGAAGGTCTCTGGGGCCATTGAATATATGGTGTCTCCCATCTGCTTGTACTTTATGTTTCATTGGAACGATGAAGGAGAATTATAGGTTTGAAGCTTTAAGTCTGGTATGGAGAGCGAGGAAGCCCTTACATGTTTGGACAGTAGGTCTGGGGTAATCTTGTGAGACGTAGATTTTGTGTCCTTTGCATGGTATGTGGTTGTTTTCATGCACATGGTTGAGGATTAGCTCTGTACGTTGGTACCTCAAAGGGTGGCAGACAATCTGGTGTGTAGTGTTTTTATTATAAGATTTGAATGAGGGCACTCAGTGTGCTCTTTCAAGTTCAAAGTCTTTCTTGAAGGTTAGGCCTGTCATTTGAGGGATCAATTTTTCTAAAAAGGCTATGCAAGAGTCTGATGAGTCTTCTGATCCCTCGGGCATCCCAAAGATGCGCAGATTCCCCATGCAGTTTCTGTCTTCCAACTCAGCTACATCTTTCTGCATGGTCTTGGTGGTGATCTGCAATTTCTGAATATCCCTGATTGAGAGGACAGTCTTACCTTGAAGAGAACTGATTCGCATCTCCACTTCCGACACTCTGGTGTTGGTGGATTTGATGTCGGCCCTCATAGCACACAGTTCTTGCTGCATCATATCTGTTATTGAGTTTGGTGGATTCTGCCAGATCATGCACCTCCTCTAGTTTTTTAAGTATCATGTACATGGTGCCGTTCCCTTCTGTCTTGCCTTTGATGGATGAGTCACGGAGCGGTGGTTCTGCCTTGGAGCGCTTATTGGCTGGTTTGGGCTTTTGGCCGGTCATATTTTTCCCAGAAGGTATACAGTTCAAGTTGCACGCCAGGATTGTGCACTAAGTAGCTATGTCATTGGGATGCTGATATCAGGGTACCACTATAATGTAAGTGATGGTGGCACGTGCGTAGGATACAGATTATAGCTGAGGTAAAGGACCCAGACTTTTGTCAGTGAAGCTAGGCAGGAAAAACCTACAGATGATGCACCAGCGAACCAAAAGGTCTCAGTTCACAGCTAAATGAAGGGCATGGAGGCTCTGGGTAATGTGCCAGGATCAGAGTGAAATTTCTCTCTGCTTGACAGGGCCGGAGCCTCAACCACAGGGGGTCTCCACCAGACTAAAAAGAGATGACCGGGTAGGAAAAAGCAAAGGTCGCAGAATTGGGTGGTCCATCAAGACTTGGAAAGGGAGGCTCTTTGGATGACAGGTTCAGAACATAGATTCAGAGCTTCAGGAACCCCAGGGGCTCTGGCAATCACCCAGCTCAGGCAGCAATCACATAGATAACATAGGACGGACGTAGGAGATCGGTATGCTGCACATCATTGGATTTACTTCTTCCTTTTTGTTGCGGATCGATTTGAAAACTCCGGTATTTTTATACAGGAACATATGGGAATATTTCAAGTACCTCAGATACGACGACGGGTATACTGCTGGACAACGAACAATCACATATCAGATTGAGATACGCTGTGACTGGTATATTGCCAATTGCCACTTTTTTTCTGCCCTGAGGAAGCTCCCCATGTGGGAGCGAAACGCGTTGGCTGATGATTCTAAATGTTTTTAAAGTGAAACAATTTCAAATAAAGAAGTGACTTTTTCTCATAATTTGGCTTACTGGACTTTGTGAGCTGCGCACCCCAATTTGTTATATTCATTTCTTGATCTAGAGCACAGTAACGCCAATCAACGGCTGGTGTAGGGGTTGGTTGCACAGCTTTTTCGTACTGAGGAATTGGCATGAGGTGCGGCACTAAAGGTCCGCTGTTGCTTTCAACATGGGAGTAGTCCTAGAAGTGGTGCTATACACAGAAGAGGTAACTCATTGCACAAGTGTGCATATTTCTCTTGCATTGCAATTCCTGGTCAGTATTTAACTGCAATCTAGAGTATATTGATAGAAGCTGTACCTTAAATGTAGAAAGCAGTAGTAGTTTATGAGCTATAAGTTTCCTCCATGAGGGACGGATGAAAATTCCTCGATGTTTCACTGTGCCTCATGGGCGGCCACCATCTGAAAGTCAGGAAAAGGAGGAGTGGGTCTTGCAAGAATCCTCAAAGTGGAGACACTTTCTATGCACACATTCATGAGACGACGGTTGCAGGATACCGGGCAATCGCTCGGGAAAGCGAAGGCACTGGTCAGAGCGGCTGATTTGGGTGGTGAAGCATAAATTGTCCCTGTGTTGTGACTGGTCTGCTCCAGGACGGCGGCCATTTTGTCACTTGCTGTTAGAGTCACACAGAATTTGGCACTCAGAGGGTAAAAAAGGGTAGAAAGCAGCAGCGATTTGGCTAAATATGGTGCCTCCTAGATGCCTGCGGTGTTCCAATACATGAAGCTACCACTCCGCGCCATCCAAGCCACAGCCCCCCTTTCTTAATATTTTTAATTGACATTTTTTTCCGGCTTCATTGTACATAGGCAGTATCACTTAAAACAATATATGCATATGTGGTATATTGACACAGAGTCAAAGCACCATGGTCAAGCAATACGATGTTGCACACAGATATGTCACATGTCACAGTTACACACAACAAGGGAGTAAATAAAGCAAGCGCAGTCCCCAGTACCCCCAGCACCAGGGCCCCAAACAGGCCGGGCCCAGTGTGTGACACACCTCCGGTGCCCAACAGGGTGTATAGTGAAGATAACTTTGCAATTAGTCTGCCTATATATGAGAACCTAAGCCAACTAAAACAAAATTACAAATATTGGGAACCGATAACTGGGGGAAGAACCCACTTCCCAAACTACTGCCTCTTGGGGTTGCTGCCACCTTCCGTCAATGTGTACATGCGGGGGAAGACCTATGTGTGACCCCCTCCAGGGCCTCTGTGAAGGGATCACCGGCACAGGTCCCATCAACAGTGAGTGGAGGGCACCAGGCATTAGGGGGTAACTTTACATCTCAAAGGCCAGTGGGTCAGTGAGCCGCACCTCCGCGATCAGGCTTTCCCAGGCCTCCAACATCCTGATTTTCCTCACCTGCTGGGCTTTCCCATGCTGTTAGTTCCTCCGCCAAGAGTCTTGCAATGGATCTTCTATCCATCCCCTTTGTCTCTTCCCCTAGTAACTCGCTGGGAACAGTAGGAAGTATTGCAGCCCCTCCTCATGCAGGGCCATCTTTACCTCCAGGAAAGAGGCTCTTTTGGATTGCACAGCAGCTGTATAGTTGGGGAAGAGGGACACTCTGCTGTAATCCACATTGAATCGGCCCCCTTTTGGCGCCCGCTGCAATAGTTCATCTCTGTCCTGGCAGTGAAGTAGTTTAGGCACCACTGGTTGAGGCGGGAGGCCAGGGGCCGAAGGGTGGACAGGCACCCAATGTGTCATTTCTAGGGCAAAGAAGGGGGTCAGCTGCATCATGGCCACCTCAGTGTGCAGCCAACGTTCCAAGTTGGCCACCATGTCAATGCCTTCTGCACCTTCGAGGAGGCCAACGATCTAGATATTGTTACGGTGGTTGCTCCCTTCTGCACTTCCACATGATGTTCCAAGGTACGCACCCTCTCCGTCAAGTCTGCCATTTGTAACTTCAGTGCCTGCTGTTCAGAGTGTATGTCTGTGATCCCAGCCTCTGTACCCTTCACCTTCTCAGCCAACTTGTGGTGGTCAGACAGTAGCAGTCCCCATTTGGCTGAGACTGAACCTATCTCGCGCTCCAGAGTGGACTTAGTGTCTGGAATAGCTGCCAGTATCTTGTCTAGCTAGAGCTGCAGTGTAGGTGGCAAGGAATCAACAAGGTCCATGGGTGTCTCAGCAATTCCATCTGCGTCCAACGTCTCAGGCTGCGGAACTGTGCCCCTCACCTTTGGTTTTCCAATTGTGACTGTGGGAAGAAGGGTGCCTCCAATCTCTCCTCCTCAATTCACTAGATCTCGAGTAGTCCAGGAGCCACCCAGGATCACAGCCTCGGTACCTGGTATCGCACAGAGTGGACCCTTCCCGTGCCCACTTACCAGGGTCCCCCACACGGTGCCACCCTCAGACAGTTCTCTCCATTCAGCCTCCTCTGGCCATCAGTGGACCCCTGGTACCCTCGAGGGGGGTGGGGGTTGAGGCAGGGGTAATAGGCAGAATCAAGGATCCACAACAGTAGACAATGCTCCAGTCTGCCAGGGGCCCCACAGCTCACCCCACTCGGGTATCTTCCACCCTTGCCTCTCTCTCCATGGCGCAGGGCCTCCATGGGGGCCCAGCCAAATGCAGGTGTTCAGTGGAGTTGTCAGGGGAAGGCAGGGGCTAATATCTTGCACAGCAGTGTCCCTGTGTCTCTGAGGCCAGCCCCAGTCCACACCGAGCTCTGGGTCACGCTTCAGGGGCTCTCCTCCTCAGAGTCATCAGCAGTGAAAGGGCCCAGGCGCCACCACAATCTGCCCTCAACCCACCTTTCAATCTGTGGAGGCTCTCCCAGGTGCTCATCCACACCACCGCCCTGCCGACTCCCCTCCGGTTGCTGGAAGATCATGGCCTGGCCATCGCTCTCCTCCAGGCCTCATGGTTGGATTCCAGACCCTCCTGGACCCCACGCTCTAGCGGGACTCGGGCCATCACCGCCTACTGATCTATGCCCCATTCCGATCTGGGCTCCCAGCTAAACTTCAGGGGCTCGCAACCATCAGCTGCAAAAGGCCAGAGGGAACCACAATACTCTCTCTCCCCCTCTGCTAGTCTAGTGGGGCATGGGGCCTCTCTCTGGTGGCTCTCCCCGTTGCCACCCTACCATCTTTTCTTGGAGCTGCTAGACACCGACACATGCCCCGAGATTATAGCCCCCACCTCCTCTCGTCTCCAGGCATCCCTCTGTGGAAGGGTTCTGGGCATTCCAAATGCCCAGAGACCAGCACCGCCAGTCATCCCCTGCAGCATTCGCCTGCACAGGATTACTGCAGGCCAACAGGCCACCTCACAGGTACGTAGCCTGCAGCACGCCTCGACGCCAGACCACGGCCATGCATCTCATCTCCAGCCCACCTTTGAGCTCGAGCACGGCTCTCAGACACCAGCCAACCGTCCATGGTTGAAAGGGGCCCCCCACTCTCTAGGGGTCAGTGAATCACCAGCAGTATGTAGAACGGTCCATGACACCCCGGAAGGATGGCAGGAACAGGATTACTGGGGGCCGATGCGGAGTCTCTGAGTTATGCGAACACCATCTTTCTTAGTTAGCCACGCTAAGCAACAGATGTAGATTGTTAACATAAAACCTTGTGAACATTACTTCTCCGATTTACGTAGAAGAGAACCAGAAATTCTGGGTTGTTATGCCAGCATTAGCACCGTCTAGGGAAGAGAGATTATGTAGGCTGAGGGCATTGTCTGCTTAGTTTAGAGAGTGATCAAGTGAAATGCCAGACAGCCTTGTAGTATGGCAACCACAGATGGCATTGTCTGCCTAGTTTAGAGGGAGATCAAGTGAAGTGCCAGGCAACCGTGTACTGTGGCAAACATGGAAGCACAAAACTTTCAGTAAAGAAGGTACTAAAGTACAGAGCAAGAGAGACCGCTGAATCTTGGTGAGAGTGACCGTTAGCTCCAAGGGGTGTGGATGCTATAAGGCTAATAGCAGTGAGTAGTGATTGTTAGCAGTGTGGATGGAGACCTGTGGTTGAGGATGATGTGAGGATATAAAACAGCCTTTTTCAATCAATCAATCAATCAATCAATCAATCATAGCATTTGTAAAGCGCACAACATACCCGTGAGTGTCTCAAGGCGCTGGGGGGGGGGGGGGGGGGGATGCTGCTACTGTTTGAAGAGCCAGGTCTTGAGGAGTCTCCTGAAGGATTTACATCTAATGCAATGTTTGTAGTGTGTACCAATTTGACCATCCTGAACAAACTTATCATCAGAAACCTAGATTACAGGGAGTAGCATTACAAACAGTTCACCCGATTACCCATACGGAATATATCCCAGTTGCTTGACTTGGATTACATGTGAATATACCACATCATCACTGAGTTTAAATTAAAGCCATGTATTCTTCGAAACAAGCAGGTATCACAATTATTTCTCCAGAGAGGTTGTTCCTTACAATGCCAGTGGCAAAAAGGTGCTATATAAGTGCTAGATAACATAACATGACTTAGCATTATATACCCTAAAATATCATAACATCAAGTTAACTCTACACTGGAGACGTCAATGAGCACTTTCCCCCGTTTCATTAAAGAAGACATTCCTCTGTTACATGAGTTAATCCCACCTCCATCCCATCTCCATGAGAGCCCTTGCTTTTACAGTGATTCCCAAACTGTTGACCTCTGGGGACCCCTGCTTAATCATTACTGGAATCTGAGGATCCCTACTGGATCATTACTGGAATCCGGGGAACCACCCACGAGTCATTACTGGAAGCTGGGGAGCCCATCCTAAGCATTGTCAATGATTTGAACCGCAAAACAATCCACAAAAAATACAGAAAAAAACATTCATCAAGCAAATACACAAAAGATAACACATTTTATTTAATTTGCAAACACATATAAATCATTTTTTATATTTATTTTAATGGAAAGGTTGGAGCTTTTCTAAATTCAATTGAGGCCATTCATCGTCCATGCTATATTCTGTTTGATGCACCTGCACTGCTCCCACGAATCAATCTGCGAAACAAATTTAATTTTTAGCCTCCAATTTCAAATTCCTAAACACATTTACAGTACGTTTTGAAGTTTTCAATTGCACATTTAGCTTCTTTATTTATATACACTTTATTAATCTGTTGATATTATGTCATTATTAAAGTAGTCGTGGACCCCCAATGGAGGCTTCGCGGACCCCCAGGTCATCCCCATACCACAGTTTGGGAACCACTGACCTAAAGGAAAGAAGGCATCCTGATATCAAGCTGTTTCCTTACAGGCGAGGAGACAGCAGACACTGATAAACCAGGTACATGTGCGGCATTGAGTAAAGAAGGATCGCAAGTAAGATTCCAGTGCCCTGAACCATTTGGAGGCATGGATTTCATTATCTTGTGGTAGATGTAATCTCGTATTGCTTACCTTGTGTTTCCATTTGTCGGTGTCTTGAGGTAGGCTATCTCCTGCAGCTGAGCAGACTTGGGACTGTAGCAGCAGATTCCCACAGACTGGTTATGAAGCCAGCTGCAGAGTCTGCGGATGGAGCGAGGGAGCTGAACAGATAAAAAGGTTCTCGTTTTAAGGAGGACCGCGAAACACATATAGGTTTAATCCTCATATGGCAGTGGAATAAGCAAAATATACTTCCTGTTTTGTCTTTTAGAAGGAACAGAAAGCTTAGGAGCAATTTAGAGCTGACAGGATAATGCATCTGCTTTAAAATGGCAGGTGCACCGTTTTGCCAAACTCACGGTTCCCTCACCCCAAGTAGACATCAAGGAATCACTGGGTTACTGCTGCCAGAGCCTAATCAGAGCCCCATCCCTCAGCCCTTAGCTCTCAGCTGCTGAACATTTCGGTCTGTTCATCATTGAACCACTGATTCATACTAGTGGTCAGCCCCCTTACTAGTTTCTCCACCACTTCCAAATATGGCAACACCACGATCACTTGTTTTTCCTACCCTGGACCGACATGTCAAACATGGCGGTCTCAGGTAGCAGTATTGTACAATACCCTTCTCCCTCCCTATGCACAGGGACACACTTCTTGTGCTTCTGGCCACTGTTATTTTGTTCTGGAAGAACAGACTCCCATTTTTGGAGCTTGTCCTTGCAAAACAAGAATTCATGAGTGAGAGTGGGTTCAGAGTTCACCCTTTATAGTGTTGATCATTATATTTCGTTTTGTTTTGTTGATTGTAGGAATTTACCTTGTATCACATGTTGCAAAAGAATAACTAAAAATATTTAGGCAAACAGGTTTCTAGATAATGCACAAAATGTGAGTCGCATAAAATAAACCATGTTTTCTTTGTTAATTCTGCTATATAACCTCTAGTAGTGAAAACAAATGTTTGTAATGCTATGTGACTCAGCCAGTGTAGCTGCAAACTGCTTCACTGTGAGAAAATCAGGCCTTGGGACAAGAAATGCGCACAAACCACTCTTTCTTAAATTAGTCATGCCCTGACATACGCACAAGCACTTAAGTCCAATTCTTGACTCCATTGAGAAGACAGTTGGTTTATAAAGTGTTTCAGATAATGAACCAATGCCATGAGAAAATCCCATCAGAATGGTGCAACATATGAAATGTATTAGTGTAGGAAAGTAAGATCTGCTTTCATGGTCACCCCAGTTTGATGTCATTATGTTTTACTGACTAGTCTGACTGGGATCCTTCCAATCAGGACCCCAGTCTCTGCGCTTCTTCCCTAAATTTGACATGGTGAGTACTTAGGTACACTCCATATTGGCTACTGGTGTACCCTTGTAAGTCCCTGTATATGGTACTAAGGTACCCAGGGGTCTACCATGGGCTGAAGCATATATTTTGCCACCCATGAGAGACCACTCAAATGGTGACTACAGGCCTGCCATTGCAGCCTGTGTAAGCTGGTGCTAGCGCCACTTACAACAGATATACTTTTCCTTATAACTGAGGTCATTGCACTTAAAAGCTATAAGTCACCCCTAGGGCAGGCCTTTCAATCCTAAAGGCAGGGTGCTCGGTTATAAGTGTGAGGGTGCCCCTGAATGAGCAGAACACCCCTACGACCCTCGGAGCCCATTTTTCAAGGTTGTAAGTGCATCAGCCATTACGATATGAAGAGTGGCCATGCGTCATTACTCAATGGCTATCTCTAAACCGGCTGTAACAAATCCTGTCGTGTTTGGTATCAAACATGTTGGAATCATACCTCCCACACCACCACACCATAAATGGTGTGGGAGGTATGATTCCATGCACTGTAAAGCTCCTTCGTGAGGCCCTCAGTGCTCCCAGTACCAGTCTTCTAGACCCGGACAGCAAACTATGGCTGCTGCTGACCAGAGACACGATTCTGCCCTAATGCTGTCAAGCTCGAGCAGGGGAAGGACAATAGGTTTCCTGTCACAGGGAGGTGTGACCACCTCCCAGACAGGACTTAGTGTATTGGCACAGAGTTGGGGGAGCTTGCCAGCGCCACCAGACTGCTTTGAAAGGCACATTTGGTGCCCTCCTTGCTTACTCCAGTTGAAACCAGTTCAGGGAGCCATTGGCTCCCGCTCTGGTGTGAGACTGGGAAAGGACAATGTCCAGCCCCTTCTCTGGGAGGGACCCTTGAATCATTCCAACCCTTTCCTTAGGGTACTTAACGGCTTACCTGTGGGTGGTTCCTTAAATTCGTCGTGGAACAAGATTCAGATCCGAAACCACTTCAACTTCAACGATCTGGGCACTCTGGACTTCGCTTTGGGAACCGAGACTGCAACTGGAAAGACTCCTGCTGCTCCTGGTCTCGTCGCCTTGCAAATTTTCTGCAACATCTGTGGCTGTGCCTGTGCTCCATACAGGTTCTTCACAAGGCCCGTGGACATACAAGACACCAGAAGGAATCTCACTTGGAGTGAAGGAGTCACTTCCCTGCATCTGCAGGCACTGCAATGAAGTTGACCGGTCTGCTGTCCCTGAGCTCCTATGGACTCCGAAAGTTTCAGCAACACAGGTGGTGTTTCTACAACTCCCTCAAGGCCTGCCCTATCTTCACAGCAAGTTAGAAGTCAGTATCCCTCATCGGAACCACTGGAGCAGTACCCCAGTGCACCATGTCGACTTGCAGTTGCCAAGGCTTCTTGACTCTATCCTCCAAAGATCTTCGGGCTCCAAAAAGCTCCAGCCTCAAGCATCTCTTGAATCCAAGATCTTCACGTGCACCGCATCCTTTGCATCATGGGCCTTCATCCTTTGGTGAACTGCTCGAGGTCCTCTTGTGACTCATGTGCCTTCGGCATGTGGGTCCTCTAAAGGGTCTTCCTTGACTCCAGTGGGCTCTCCTGCTTGCTTGGGACCTGCTCTGACTTACCTGCTCGTGGTGAGTCACTTGGACCTTGCTGGTCCGACACTGCACCTTTTTCGATGACTAGGTTGGATGCCGCTGCCAAGGATTGTTGGTGCCCCTTGGCTCTTGACATTCGACATGGGACAGCTCGTGAACAGCTCCTGGTCTTCCTCACCATCATCTGGCCTGTACAGCTGCAACTTCAAGGGCACCGGCAACTCTCCTACCTCTCCGACATCAGTGGGCATTCAGCTTCCGTGCCTCCTGGTCACACCTGAGTGGCATAGACTCTGTCCCCTCTGCTTACAGGTGCCTCTCATCTTGAATCCACCTTTGGGTTCCACCGGACACTTTCACCTTCTTCGCCAGCGGCATCTTTACTGAAGTCCTCCACTGTGGTCTACGGCAGTTTCCGACGTCACTTCGCACCTATGCACCTGGCTTCCCTGGTGTAGGTATCCTGGTTCCTGGGGTATCCACGGATGGGGTGACTCTCCAACCTTCCATCTTGCAAGGGGTTTCTTCAGGGTACACTGGGAAGGGTCCTTCTTCTTTAAAATTGCAACCATGACTTATCCATTGATTTGAATTGAGTACTTGGTGTTATTCCCACTCTGCACATGACCTCCATGTGGTTCCTAGATACTCACCTTGGGTGGTTCCTTGGGTCCCCGACTCTTCTACATCTTCTGGGTCCATTCTCGACTTAGGTCGTGGTTCGCATCCCACTATTTTACTATACGGTTTGGTCTCCCCCTGGAGACCACTGTGTATTTGTGCTACTTACGTGTTCTATTTACAAAGTATTGTGTGTATTGTGGTTATATCTCTGGAAAGGAGATATTGCAATGCGGTAGTGAGTGTTTATAATAAATACATATTTTTAGACCTACACTGTGTGTGTTTTTTTCTCAATTAACCTATACTATAAGATTAAGTACTGGTAAAACAAGCTGCTTTACACTCCTTCTTGACCAATGCTGAAGGCTGCTCTCCATATCTACCTCTTAGAGATCTGTCTAAGGTTGTCTAAGACCACTATAATCACCATAGGGGTTGTCTGGGTTAGTGCTGGGTATTACCTTTACATAAGTCATCACCATATAATAAGCCAGCCTCCTACAATTAGTTTCTCACATCAGGTACAAATCTGTTCTTTGTAGATATGCTGACATAATATTAGCCCCATGCATACCGAGAGAGTAATAGTTTAGAAATATAAATTGGTAGAGATCTGCATAGAAATAGGACCTTTTGAAAAGTAATCTTATTCACCAAGTTAACTCTACCGATAAATGTCAAGCAGAGTTTACCAATTTCTTGAGGATCAATTAATATATATAAATTTAATAACAGACAGACAGGTTCTTGTAATTTTAGATGGTTTACATATATATATTTTTAGCAGCATTTGGGCACTTGCCCTTTGTTACCTATATGCACTTTGCATTTTAGAAACTGCTTTTTAAGCGATATATCTATATTTGTCTAGTTTTATTTTGTTATTTAAATGATTACCCTGTGGTGAAAAGTTTTCATAATGAATACTACATTCAAATGTAGATTTTGTTTACCACTACTATGAACCATTCAAGTCTGTTGTTTAGCCCTATGAATGAATTGGGCGGAGTTTATTCTTGTGTAAACTGTATTTAAATTCACGATTGGTCTCGACATGTCATGTGATCAAGACCGGGGAAACCCGGTCGAAACACGTCATGTTGCTGAAGGGAGAATAAACAAGCACTGAAGATACCTTACTGCGTGGTGGTCTGTTCCTGCTCGTTAGTTGAATCAGACATCTAGTAGTCAGGACTGTGAGTTTGATGAGATTTCGGCGGTTATGCTGTTACCGCTGCTTTAAACGGACCCTCTCTGCGAAAGTGGCTGGCTGTTGGCAGCAGATATCGCTACGGCCACGGCTACGGGGTTTTGTGTTTTAACCCGGAAGGAGTACGTGTGGCCAGCCCCCCGCAGTCACGCGAGGAAGCCAATGGCTGCATTACTATCGGCAGAACCAGAAGGTGCGGCTTGGAGGAGTTCGAGGAGTCGGAGGACGCCGAGAGCGACCAGGTCTATACCCGAGGTGAGTCGTGTGTGCAGCACAAGCATTAAGTGACATTTGCGGGTGCAGAGATTTCAGTAAAAATTACGAGCCCGAACAAGATATTTATTTGTTTTTGGGCTACATTTGATACATGCATATCGTATCCCAAATTTGAAACCGTAATGGCGGCAGCAACGGACGTGCTTCGGGATCGAGAAGCGGTGGCGGACGCTTTGTTCCTAAATTTGCCAGAAACTAATGCAAAAATGATGCTAGTAACATCACAAAGGACAAAAATTATGTAAAAACGCTATTAAAAAAGTTAGGGAAACTACAGCGCAATGAGCTGGCAAAATGGTGGGAGAAGAAATCTCTTGAAAAGTATAAGGAAGTGGGTAGAGTCCCAAGGGGGTTGCGGGTTCTCATTGCTCTATCTTTTGAGAACCCCAACCCTCTGATGCTGAAAGAATGGACAGCAAACAATCTCGATACCTCTATGAACATGGTCTGTTGTCTAATTAAATACGCAGAAATAGACAGAGCTATGATTGTTAAACAAATTGATTTAGTGAACCTTGAATTGGATGCCCTGGGTCAACAAGAGACAGTACAGAAGGGTAAAGCTGACATGAAAAAACGATTGGATAAACATGAAGAGACCATAAAATTGCGTAACGTGTTTAAATTTGCACGTGACAAAAAAGACTACGAAACCGGAAGAATTTTCACTTTTTCCCAAAAATTCGAGTCAGTGAAAAGACAAGCAATGGTCAGTAAAATACCACTGATCCCTACACAGGATCAAGAGTACGTGGCCACGTCGGATACAGACCTGAGTTCAATAGTGAGCAGCCTAGATTCAGATGAAGGCAGTTCATTAATCCAGCGACCACAACTACAACCCCAAACCAACTTTACACCATCTGAGGAATTGGGGTTTATAATAGAGGACCACAGACACACGCTGAGACCAAGGCTACCCCAAAAAGCCAATGCCACAAGCGGAACGAGCGCCGCAAACAGAGGTGCAAGCGGAGGCGGCTTCAAGAGAGGAAAAAGATGGAGGGGGAACCAACGCTCAGACAATTAAACCCCGTTATTAATACCAATACAAATACCACTTCCAACACAGTTATCAATTTGACTAATATTGATCTCAATGCCGCTGAAACTAAATTTTTGGCTTTAGGCCCTTCATTTTGTCTGAAGAATGGTTTTAAATACGTGCAAACACGCAGTGATGTGTTCAAGTTCATAAAAAAGTTAAAGCTTATCAAATTCTATAAATTAAACTAAGCAATGAATTCTGCTACCACGCTCATTGCTGATAACCAACCAAGCAGTCAATTTCAGGTTTCTGATGTTTCCACTTTAAGAACCATGTACACTTTGGCAGGACACTCTGATGAAATTACTCCCAGCACGCAAGATGAACTTCAACAAATGGGCATTGCCAGTGCAAGTGCAGCACAGAGTCCTTTTCGCCCACCATCTACGTTCATCCCCATGATGCCAAAAGATGCCATCGACATCTTTGGGGAATGTGTCATTGAAGAACTTAAGGTGCTCAATAGAACTAATGCTCAAAAGACCAAACACAGAAGTTATGCTGAACAACAATATTCTAAACTTATGCGAAAGATTGTTGACAATAACAATATTATAGTGAACAAAGCCGATAGGGGAGGCAATATAGTGTTATGACCTCGTGATGCTTATTTGAAGGAAGCTATGAGTCATTTGAGTGATCCCACATGATACAGAAAAGCTTCATTCCAAGAATTGAAATTGGTGAAGGATCAAGTATTCAAAGAATTGGCACAATGGAAGAGAGAAGGCTTAATTAGTAAAGATTAATATATTTTTTTTTAAACAGATCATCCTATAACCCCTACGCTGTATTTTATTCCCAAGGTGCACAAAAAAGTTATTCCTGTGCCTGGTCGACCTATAATCTCAGCACAACGTGGGTTACTCGAATCCATGTATAAATATGTGGATATTTTTCTTCATGAATACGTAGAGAGCCTTCCGTCCTATATTAAAGACACTGGACATTTTCTAAGTAAATTACGAGACGTTACTTGGAATAATGATTGCTATTTCATAGTTATGGACATATGCTCATTATACACGAGTATCAATCATCATGATGGGTTAAATGCTATATGTCAGTTTCTTTCGGATAGGAGTGTGAGTTACAATCAGCACAACAAAATGTTGTTAAAAATGATAGAATTATGTTTGACGAACAACTTTTTCCTGTTTAATAAGGAAGTGCACCAACAATTGCGGGGTGTGTTGGGGGCATGTTTTTCTCCCAGCTACGCGTGTTTTCACGTTGGCTGGTGGGAGAAGCATGTCCTCAGGCACACACACGGAGACATACTTGCGCAAAACGTTATTAAATGGTGGCGTTATATAGATGACGTCTGTGTAATTTGGCAGGGATCCAAAGAGTCAGCTCAAAGTTTTGTTAAAGAAATTAATAACAATAATTTGAACCTTGAATTTACTGCTACTATCAGCAATGAAAAAGTTGAATTCCTGGATGTTGATATTTACATTAAAGATAACACTATACACACTAAATTACATAGAAAAGTTACAGCAGGAAATTCGACGCTGCATGAAAGCAGCACACACCACAGACACCTTATTAAAAGCATCCCCTATGGGGAGTTTTTAAGAATTAAAAGAATTTGCAGCAACAAAAGCGACCTAGCTATTTGTTTGAAAGACTCTGTGCAGAGGTTTGAGGTACGAGGGTATAGATCGAGCGATTTACAGACTGTTCTTTCTAAAATACATAACATAGATGATGAATCACTGAGGTCACATGATGAGGATTGCACAGTATCAGAGACACTAAACAAATTGGAAACTAAAAAACCAGTTGTCAGGCTCATAACTACTTTTAGTTGTCAAAAGAAGCAGGTAGGAAAAATGATAAATAAGAACTGATCTATTTTAAAGTCAGACATTACACTTGCCCCTGAGTTACATGTATAGCCTGCTATTACTTTCAGAAGGGCACCCTCTATGAGGGATGCCCTTGTAAAAACTAGTCCTGAAGTAATTGAAACTGGACATTGGCTATCGAACAGAACAGGTTTTTACAAGTGTAGTTCCTGTAGGGCATATAAATTTGGGGTAAACAAACAGGAATTTTTTGATGCTTTCTCCCCTACCCAATGTAAAATCAAAGGACCATTTACATGTAAAACAGACCATGGTATTTATGTACTAGAATGTAAGTGTCATTTACAGTACATAGGAAGCACTAAGCTTCAGGTTTTTAACCGTATTCTGCAGCACCTACGTGCAATTGTAAATTCAGATTCTACGTATCCGGTTGCACGCCATTTTAAATTAGTGCATCAGAACAACTTAAAAGACCTCAATTACTTTGTAATTGACGCAGTTCCAAGATCAATAAGGGGAGGAAACAGAGAGAAAAAACTGCGTCAATTAGAAAGTCAGTACATCCTGCAGTTAGACACTAAAATGCCAAATGGCCTGAACACTGGGGAAGACTTGTACAATTTCCTTTAATATGACTATTTTGAGCTGCTATACATGTAATAAGGATTTCCTTTTTTATATCTATTTATGTATACTTTTTAAGCATGACTAATATTTGTTGAGATTTTAGGCCTTACTTTTATCAGATTTTAACTGGTTTTTGGTTTTACTAGGTACCGGGTTTTACTGGTTTTTATTTGGTGTCTGTAGGGTAGTGGAATCTGACATTTGTTGGTCACATGCTGTTATTAGATTATATATAATCAATACATGGTCCATTTTGGTAGTCAAGGAATTGTATTGCTTATCTGCTGATTTGTTTTTGATCCTTATGAGTTGAAGCTCAACGTTTTTTGTACATATTTATTTTACAATATATATATATATATCCACATCTCAAGGTGAGCCCCTATGGAAGAAGCCACGAGGTAGGTATGTAGGTTCAAATCTTTATTGAAGAATGCTGCCTGCAGGTTACAGCAAGGAGACAGTCACCAACAGTTCAGCTCACCAGACGCGTTTCGGGAGTGTACTCCCTTCGTCAGTGGTGTTCTGCTTAACGAGAGACAGCATTTCTGCGCACATTATATCTTCCAAGGACCCACCTCATTGGGCGTGGCCGTCCCCACAGCCCTATGGTTCTTGTAGTAACAGAACATATTCCCAAATGAGTCCATCCCATCGCTCAGTAGATGATCATGCTATGTTTAAAATCCATGTGGATCGGTGTAGAGTCTCACTGCACGTCCCTGCAGACTTCAACAGCAGTCTCCTTGCTGTAACCTGAAGGCAGCATTCTTCAGTAAAGACTTGCTTCTTACTGCACTGCTCTTGCTTCTTTCTGCACCCTTCGCGCCTCTTTAAACACCTCTGTTGCTTCTTTCTGCACCTCTCTTCTTTCTTTCTGCACCCCTCCTGCCTCTTTCTATACCCTTCTTGCCATTTTGTGCACCTTTCCTACCTCTTTCTGTACCCCTCTTCCCTCTTGCATCTTTTTGCACCTCTTTTGTTTTTTTTCTGCACTGCTCTTGCTTCTTTCTGCACCTCCTTTGCAAATTTCTGCATCCCTCTTCCCTATTTCTCCACCTCTCTTGCTTCTTTCTGCACTTCTCTTGCTTCTTTCTGCACTGCTCTTGCTTCTTTCTGTATCTGTCTTGTAAATTTCTGTATCCCTCTTATCTCTTTCTGCACCCCTGTTCCCGCTTTCTGCACCTTTCTTGCCTGTTTCTGCACCTCTCTTGCCTCTTACTGCACCCCTCTTGCCTCTTTCAGTACCTCTGTTGGTTCTTTCTGCATTTCTCTTGCTTCTTTCTGCACCCCACTTGTCTCTTTCAGCACCTCTGTTGTTTCTGTCTGCACTTCTCTTGCTTCTTTCTGCACCCTTCTTCCCTTTTTCTACACATCTCTTGCCTCTTTCTGTACCTCTATTGCGTCTTTCTGCACATCTCGGTTCTTTCTGCACTGCTCTTGCCTCTTTCTGCACCCCTATTGCACCTCTTTTGCTTCTTTCTGCACTTTCCCTCCTCTTTTTGCACCCATCTTACCTCTTTCTACACCTCTGTTGCTTCTTTCTGCACTGCTCTTGCTTCTTTCTGCACCTTGCTTGTACATTTCTACACTCCTCTTGCCTCTTTCTGCACTTCTCTTGCGTCTGTCTCCAGCCCTGTTCCTTCTTTCTACACATCTTTTGCCTGTTTCTGCAACACTCTTGCCTCTTTCTGCAGTTCTCTTGTGTCCTTCTTCTCCTCTGTTGCCACTTTTTCACCCCTCTTGCCTCTTTCTGCACCCCTGTTGCTTCATTCTGCACCCTTCTTCCCTCTTTGTGCATCTCTCCTGCCTCTTTCTGCAGCACTCTTGCCTCTTTCTGCACACCTCTTGCCTCTTTCTGAACTTCTCTTGCTTATTTCTGCAACCTTCTTCCCTTTTCCTGCGCCTGACCTACCGCTTTCTGCACCTTTGTTGCCTCTTTCTGCAGTTCACTTGCCTCTTTCTGCACCCTCATTCTGTACTGCTCTTGATTCTTTCTGCACCTCTCCCAAATTTCTGCAACCCTCTTGCCTCTTTCTGGCCCCCTCTTCCCCCTTTCTGCAATTCTCTTGCCTCTGTCTGTACCCCTGTTCCCTCTTTCTGCACCACTTTTGTCTGTTTCTGCTGCTCTCTTGCCTCTTTGTGCAGTTCTCTTGCCTCCTTCTGCACCTCTGTTGCCTCTTTCTGCACCCCTGTTGCTTCATTCTGCCCTTTTCTTGCTTCTTTCCGCACCCTCTTGCCTCTTTCTGCACCCTTCTTCCCTCTTTGTGCACCTCTGTTGGTTCTTTGTGCACTTCTCTTGCTTATTTTGCATCTCTCTTGCTTTGTTCTGCACCCCTCTTGCCTCTTTCTGCACATCTGTTGCTTCTTTCTGCACATCTCTTGCTTCTACTTTTTTGTACACAAATCTACAGAGTATGCTGTTTGAAACAAAGGTATTCAAGTATTTGTATGTTTATTTTTATGTAACTTGTCACTAGGTAAAATCAGAGACACACGCATGCATACATTCACAAACTTGGTCAGACTTACAACAGTAATATGCTTAGGATTGCTGTTTTATATTTGGTAGGCCTCACATTCTGAGCAGTTGATAAATATTGTTGAACCTTCTAGAGAAAAGTGAGGTTTAAGACATCTTGGGAGAAGGATTAGTGATCGGGCTACTTTGTGTGAGTCTGTTGAAAGGTACAGTCAAAGTAGGTCTCTTTCTGCACCTCTGTTGCTTCTTTCTGCACATCTCTTGCTTTTGTCTCCACCTCCCTTCCTCTTTCTGGACTTCTGTTGCCTCTTTCTGCATTTTTCTTGCTTCTCTCTGCACCTTTCTTCCTCTTTCTGCAGCTCTCTTGCCTGAGAGCTGCTCGGATGCCACACCCCCTTTCTCCACCACTCTGCAAACGCGACCGCTACTTAAAAAAACCATAGAAATTCACTAAAACAAACATAGTTTTCAGGGATGTTATAGTTAGATATTAGCTTTAAAAAAAACTTTTAATTCCACAGAAAAAAACATAGGTTTCAGGGACGTTATAGTTAGAAATTAGCACTTAAAAAACTTTTGAAATTCACAGAAAAAAACACAGGTTTCACGGACTTTATAGTTAGTTGGACATTTCACTCGTACAAAACCAGAGAAATTCGTCTGTTATAGTTAGTTGAGCTAACTATAACTCGCGCCCCCGCAATGCACTGCTGATGATGTCACATATTACATCACTCATGACATGGTCAGTGATATCACTGATGACATCTCAAATGACATCACTGATGACATCATCCACATGATCATCTGATGCACCTCCTCAGACCCTAATATAACCTTTGATACACCCACTCTAAAATACAGACTACCATTTTCGAAACCATAGACACACCAATACCAGTTACTACATACCCACTGAAAGCTCACTAAACAGAGAATTGCTACAATCAAGTAAACCAATAGTTCTAAAGATAGAGACTCAGATGAGTGGGACTATAAACTGTTCTCAACACTCTATGACAATTAGAAGAGGGTGATGTACAACAAGAAAGACAACAAATGTCTTAATACTGCCCTCACACACTTTGCAGTGTCATGCTTCATCATATGGCCGCATCTGATGTCCAGGTGCAGACCAACACACTGGACGGAGCGCAGTTTTTGTGTATATAAGAAGATTAGTGGTGAGGGTACAGAAAGTGTGAAAGATTAAACAGACATTCACAAAACATATAAAGAAAATATAACAGTAGAGGGAGAAGAGTATCCTCCTCAAACGGGACCAAAAAAGTGCAGACATATACAGATAAAACTACCTAAGAGGAATACCATCATTCTCCTTTATTCCTGAGGCCCCTTGGTAGGATTAAGAACTCAAAGGTTGGGATATTCAATGGAGGTAAAGACCCCTATATCCCTGCTGCAGATACCAACAAGTTTCTGCCAACTATTCACGCCCAAGAAGGTCGTTCTGGCTTTTGTCAGGGTGTTGGTCCCTCGTTGTCTAGTCTTAAACCCCTATTTGGAGTATGTTACCTTATTTCATCAGGCCGAACAGTGCCTGGATATCGACTACTCTGGATTAATCTCCAAGAGGGAACAATCTTCTGTAAATAAAAGTGAAACATTCAATCATTGTTCTACACATTCGTTCCCAATATCTCTTCACAATTTCTTGTTCTTACAACCTCTAATTCACTATACCAATAAACATAACATTATTTAAGGGTAAAAAATGGCCAGAAATAGAGTTTATCATGGTGTTATCTACACCACGTGTATACACAATAAACGCACCACACCTCAGTGAAATAAAAGGTAGGACTCTCTAAGACCAATTGTCCGTCAAAAAAGTGCCGCAAAAATATATATATAGTGCCATATCAGTGCTCCCATTCATCCAATCCAATTATCAATAGAGCCTCTCACCCTAAAAAATAACCCCAAACTTACAAGTGTTTACTAGTACTTCTCTAAACCCGGGACCTTTGTGGTGCCGTGGTCTTGTCGTCACACTCTGAAAATGACACATAGATAATGAAAACACCTTCAATTTGTGTTAAATTTAGTTATGTCAGAGATGCGATTGTTATGTCTCGCAAAGCCCACATATTATCTCATCTAACAGTCTTTCCTTCCTCCATATCACAATGTCAGCTCATAAAACGTGATACAAGCGAGAGTGTAAAAGATTGTATGTAATCCTCAGATAAAAAAGCTCAAGTTTTTCGAGCGCTACCAACACCATATAGCAACCCATTTGTAATACACTTACTACTCCAAAGAACCACCGAGTCACTGGTTCCTCACGCCAGTCCTCTGTCCATAGAGTCAGAGTGCCATGAACTCTGTATTTAAGAAAAACCGGAAGTCAATCGGCCGTCCCTACAAAACACTGCCCCTCCTTCCTGGGCATATGCATCATCGCGTCGCGGTCAATTCCGCCTGCGCCAACAACATCAACAAAGGCAATATATCTGCCTCTGTTCAAACGCGGCAGCCATCTTACTGGTATATATCGTACAGTAAAGTCATGCCACCCTGAAATACTAGTGTAGGTTCAAATAATATAGTAGTCAAACATCATAGCAGCTACACTATTTCTCCATATTAACTTCGTCCTTGCACATTATTTATCTTTGTTGTAACCCTGGGCACAAAGAGTCGCGTAAACAATTGCGTGAAGCAACAGTGATCTTAACAACATTACTAGAATATCTAGCGTCCAAGCGCAAAGTATAACTTTATAATAGTCTTGCTAGACGGTATATATCGACGCGTCCTGAAAGCATTGCACACATGCATTTTAAGTTTGAAATGACAGATAACATCTAAGTTAGATTCTATTCTACGCTCGGCCCCTCTGAATGGAAAATAAATAAACATTGCTATATTTTGTTAAGGATAAAGCAGTCTTCTACCTGGGCTGGTTGATTATCTCTATTCATAATAAGATAAGTCTTACTTTATTAAAGTCTTGCTGGAGGTATTTTTCGAAGCATCCTAACAGCTTTTACACACAGATGCATTTTAAGTTTGAATCAACAGGTACTTTCTCAGTATTAATTGTATTCTGCGCTCAGCCTCTCTAAATGGCATATAAAGTTTTAATCTGCTAAAAATAAAGCAGTCTTCTACCTAGGCTGGCTAAATATCTCCAATCATGCAAAACGTTATCCTGTTCACCATCATTTGGTGTTTAATCCACAGAGTTGAAACCAGGGTATACCATCATTTAAACCCTGAGTACTACTTTTCAGCCTATCCACCCAACGTTGTTCACGTACCAGAAGGAAACTCGCGACATCTACAGTATTCGGTGGAATAAAAGGTTTATCTAATACTGTCCACCTAAGATCTCGCTCACTGTGCCTTTTTTCATAAAAGTGGGCCGTCAGCTTAGTATTTGTTTTCCCGCACCTTATAGTGCTCATGTGTTCTAAAATTCGGGTTTTTACCCGACGGGTAGTCATCCCGACATAGAACATCATACACGGACATTTTATCAAATAGATAAAATTCTCTGTGTTGCATGTTGTGTGTTTTTTCCGCTCCCAGGGGCGATTGGTCCCAATATCCACATTCCTCCCATTTAATGAAAGAGGACATGCCCTACAGTATCCCATCACTGGGGGTAGAAAAAGTTCATGATTCTGTTCATTAGGATCATTCATCATCATCCTAGGACGTGTGTTAACAATCATGTCTTTAATACTCGCACTTTTCTTAAAGGAAAAGAGGGGAGTAGGTTGATCTAATCCATTAGAGTTAAGAATTCTCCAATTCTTTTGTATTATCTTCTTAAGGTGATTAGATGCCGTGTTAAAAGTAGTGCTCTCAACTGTCTCTTTTACATTGGTTTCCAATAGGATCTCTCTATTGCTATTTCTCGCTCGTTTCTGGGCCTTACTAATAACTTGTTCTGGGTAGTCTCTGTGTCTAAGTTTGTCTCTCAAGAAATTCGCCTCCTTTTTATAATCCACTATTGAGGAACAGTTGCTGCGCAATCGTAGGAAATGTCCATAGGGAGTATTTTCCCTAAGGGAGCGGGGATGGAAACTTTGGAATGACAAGAGGTTATTCCTATCTGTTGGTTTGTGATAGACACTACTGACTGACACACCATTCTCTGCTTTTATATTCAAATCCAAAAAAGGGAGTGTCACATTAGTCATTGTGCTCTTAAAGAACAAAAAAGGATTTCTCTGATTGAGCCAGCTTAAAAAGGTCTCTGCCGAGCTTCGACTCCCTCTCCAGATGATGAAAACATCATCAATGTACCTGCGCCAAACCCTAATCTGATCAAGATAAGGGTTGGCCGGTGAGAAAACATTTTCTTCCTCAAACTTGGAGACGTAAAGGCATGCCAGGCTAGGGGCACAGGAACTCCCCATGGACTTACCATGGATCTGAAGATAGAACTGGTCTTCAAATTTGAAGACGTTCTTAGTTAAAGCTAGTTCTAAAAGACTCAGAATGAATGTACGTGGAGTCTGATGCTCCCATTCCTCAGCAAATAGCGTATTTTCAATGACCCTCAGGGTTTCTTGTTGCGGAATGTTCGTATAAAGTGACTCTATGTCGAGCCCGATCATAAGGTCACTACTAGGATCAAAATCCAAATCTTTAATGAGGTTCAAAACTTCCCGAGTATCTTTAAGATACGCTGGTATCTTCTGGACAAGTGGACGTAAAAAAAGTCACAAAATTTGGACAAAGGTTCTAAGATCGAATTAGTCCCAGAAATTATAGGACGACCTAGAGGAGGGCGAGTAGATTTATGCACTTTAGGTAAAATATAGAAATAGGGAACCGTTGGATGTTGTTTACATAGGAAGGATGCCTCCTTCTGACTAATCCAGTTATTACCAGTTGCTTCTTCCACACAAGTGCCAATTGCAATCCTTAACTCTTCGGTGGGGTCCCTGCTCAAAATTTTGTAGTTTCTTCTATCATCCAGTAGACGGAGACATTCGGTATTATAGGTATCTTTATCCTGAATCACAATAGCTCCGCCTTTATCGGCGGGCTTCATGGTTAGCATGGGATCGTCCCTCAGTTCATTCAGGGCCTTCCTCTCAATTTTAGATAAATTACAAAACGTCTTGTCACTTCTTGTTGTTTCCATCAACTCCACATCCCTCATTACAGCCTTTTGAAAAACTCCCACCTCTGGAGGGAGCTGTCCCACACACGGGACAAACTTAGATTTATTCCTTAAACCAGTATCGTCCTCCCTCTCTATGGTTTCCTTGCCATCAAAGAAAACCTTCAGGCGTACACTTCGAAAAAACCCAGCCAGTTCACATTTCAATTTAAAAGAGTCTAATTGGTTTGTGGGAACCAAACCCAGACCCTTTGACAAGACCCTTTCTTGGGTCCCTGTCAAAGTCCTATTACTTAAATTCATCACTAGGTTTGTTCCCTGCTGGTACTCGGTTCCACCTCTCTGGCCATGCTGCGTGTTATTCTCTGGTTCTACATACCCACTCACTGATTCCTAGGTCTACACACACATCCATTCATTCATCCATACAGTCACTCATACATGCAGTCACTCATCAATACAGCATTAACATATACACTCATATACCTATGCAGACACTCACACACTGCCACTCACCCATAGAGTTACTCACACACCTAGTCAGTCATGCATAGAACAATCACACTCTCATTTGCTCACCTATAGTTATACACACACCACCTCACTTATTTATACAGATACTTACACATACTTTTCTATCTTATGCAATCACTGACACAAGCACACACTCATCCATACAGCCACTCTCACAATCACTCACTATAGTCATTTATATAGTCCAACACTCACATATACTGCCTTTCACATATGTAGTTACTCACACATGTACCACTGAGACATCCATTCACTCACAACACACCCATACACACACTTACCCAGCCATACAGCCCTTCACAGATGCACTCTTGAATCCAAACACCCAGTGAATCACCCACTCACACATCTATGCACAGAGTCACCCCCACCCACCCACACAGACTCTCAGGCACCCATACAGATACTCAGACAACTAATCAATATCCCATATAGACACTCATGTAGCTACTCACCAACCCATGCAGCCGCTTACACACCGACTGACAGACTGATACAGACACAGTTTAGTCACTAACCCATGCATTCAGTAGGACACATCTACTCACTCACTTATAGAGTCAGTCACACACCTACTAAATCATCCATTCAGACACTCATACACACCCACTCATCCTTCAATACACCTTGGCATATATATATATATATATATATATATATATATATATATATATATATATATATATATATATATATATATATATATATATATATATAACATATTTAAACTTTACAGAAACACACAGTCACTGGATGATGTCATCAGTGATGTCATCTGTGATGTCATCAGTGATGGCATCAGTGATGTCACTGACCATGTCATGAGTGATGTAATATGTGATGTCATCAGCTGTGCATTACGGGGGCGTGAGTTATAGTTAGAGCCAACTAACTATAACGGCCGAATTTCTCTGGTTTTGTACTAGTGAAATGTCCAACTAACTATAACGTCCCTGAAAGCTGTGTTTTTTTCAGTAAATAAATATATATGGCACCAAACCAACTGTTACATACAGAAAAACCAAATCTCTCAGGGATATGCTTGTCAAAAGCCATTTCGTACAAAGAGAAGAAACAACTTGGCTAACAGAAAAACAAAATGGATTTACCAAATGCAATTCATGCAAGGCATGTAAGATTGGCAAAAACATAAGAACTATTACAGAGCCCAACGGAAATGTTGTAACTATAGGGACAAGAATAACTTGTAACACCAAATTTGTGATCTACGTCATTGAGTGCACATGTGGACAGAAATATGTGGGGAGCACCATCTGCCCACTAAAAAAGCGTATTCTTGAGCACATTCGAGCAGTTAAAAACAAAGACATTGCTTATGCAACTGCTAAACACATGATACTTTGCCAGAAGGGGAACTGGAGATCAATGTGCTACTATGGTATTGACACCATCCCAGCCAACGAACGAGGTGGTAATAGAATCAAGAAGCTACGCCAACTTGAATCGCGCTATATAATCAAACTCAAAACAAAGAACCCGAGAGGCATGAATAATGACGAAGAACTCTATGTACACTTAGAATAACGTCCCGTTACATGATGAATTTGTTGATCCGATGAACCTGATTGGGACCTTTATTCTCTCACCTTTCTTGTGTTTTCTTCTCTTGCTTGTGCTCCTCTCCCTTTTTTCTTCTCTTCCGTCCATGAAAACACAGTACTTTGAAACCTTTGTATTCTCTATCAATAATGCCGCTTGTATAACAATTGTACTATACAGTTACTTGAAGATGAAATCTACACTTTCTGAGATATCATGATATTATTGTTACTGAACATTTCTTTACTAGCATAATAACTTATAACCATTAATATATGAAATGTCTGGTACTAGACCTTAACTTAGTTTAAAGCGTCTTTTCCTGTTATTCAACAGTCGAAAATGAGTTTCCTTTTGGATTTAAATACATTTTTGTTTTTTAATGCACTACATCACCCACAATGCAACATTGAGGCCTAGTGGATGTATATAAGGTGCAATAGAGAAAGGACTCACTGACCGTGATCAAGGCCTTGTTGGCTGAAACGCGTTGGTGGAGCTCTGTTGCAAAATAAATTAACTTTTGAAAATCTCTTTCCTGAGTGCCGCATCTTTGGATTTATAATTGACTTTAGGGCCTGGATCCGGCCCGTATGCAGAGCACCCGCTGCCAGTGTGCCCCGGAACTTTGGGTCCCTTTGTTTGGTGATATATATATATATATATATATATATATATATATATATATATTTACATTCATAATTCTTCAGTGAGTCCTCATAAATAATTATTCAGTAAGTCCTAATAATTAACCAATAATACCCATGATATATAAATTGTCTATTTGCTTAGTTTAAGTCTACCTCCATTAAACAACGTCAACTATCTTCCCCAGCCCCATACCATGAGGGATAGGACCTGATCGAGCACCCTTTTTCAATAAACACATCCTTCAAGACAGATTGACTCTGTCTTTTATACAGAGCCTCCTGTCATTTGTATTCCCTGTGTACGGGACAGAGCATAAGCTGCCTGTTCCAAGGCATATTTTTAGTTACTGATCATTGCTTACAGCTTATTGGCTACATTGTTACTCTCTGGCTTTCTCCTCCTCTCTCCTTTGCTTGCTTCTTATTCATTAGCATGCGTGGGCTCTCCTTACTGTCTTTGCGTTTGTCTGTCTCCTGGAACACGGACGCATTACTATGTCCTTCCACCACTCATTTTTTCAGGCGATATTTCTTTCTTTATGTTTAAGCACTTTGCAAGAATGTATATGTTTTTCAGCTGTCTCCCTAATGTGTATCTCTTCCCATCTCCATGATATGCTTGCTCTCTAATACTCCATCGCCCACATTGTTTTATCGCCCATGTGCTTGTAAGCCACCCCACCTCTAAATGCGCTCTCTCATACGTTTTCTTTTCTTTACTGCTCCCGTGCTCCATGCTGTTCCCCCTCTTGCCCGTTTACCCCCTACGCCTTTCATGTTGTGCTTGTACCCCATGGTGCTTCGGCCTTCCTGACACCACCGTTGTTGTCCCCTGCCACCCGCTTTGCCCCTATTGTTGCTGCCCCCTGCTCGTGTTGCTCCCCCCACCTGCTTTCCAAAAAAACACACTTCTGCATGTTTTTTCTTTTTGTCAATTCGAGTTGCAGGGCAAAAAATGTGGCCACAAAATGATGCAACAGGCCTTTTTGTAATGTAGCCATCCAAGATGCTGTACAGCATAGCTAAAAACAAGCATTGGCATAGCCAATAGGTCTCGCCTTTGGGACCTTATAAATGTTTAGCCATGCAACAGTTGCATAACTAAATACTTATAAGGTCTCAAAAGCGAGACCTATTGGCTATGCCAAGCGGCCGTGCGGCCACGAAAGTGAAAGTGATCGCGATCAAACATCAAAGCGACCACGAAAGGGAAAGTAATCGCGGCCAAGCGCGGTGCGCGTGCCCGCGAACATGCACTGTAGCTCTAGGCTGGCCTGGTAGCACTTTTTGGAGCCCTCTCAATAAGTCTCGTCAGACCAGCGCATGCGCTGGGTCAGGCGAGACCTAACCATTGACAAAGCAATAAATCCCAAAGGTGAGATCTACTACTTTGCCAAAGCTTGTTCCTGCCTGCAGATTAAAGACTTAACACTATCTTCTTGCACAGTGCACCTTTCATTTGCAGACATTCTCTTTCTTTAATGATCAAGTATATTTTTAACTCAACTGCAGACATTTTTGAATGATCAGCACAATTTCTCTGCTGCCGGAATTTACAGATTAGAGTAAATCTGCTTAAGGGGCAAAAGCAGGGAGAGGCGTAGAGAGGCCTGGAATGGATGCACACATTCAGTTTAATTCATGTCATTTATAGAGCGCACAACTACCTCCGAGGAGGTGTCCAGGCGCAAGCGGGAAGCTCCTGAAAGTGTGGGAGGGACTAAAGATTACACAATCGTAAAAGAGGTATCAAACAGAAAGGTTTTGAGATTGAGTCTGACAACAAATCTTTCATAAACCGTTCTTAAATCTTAAAATTCAAGACCAGAAACATTATTTTGGAGCGAAATAAATGTATAATATACACGTAAAAAAATGTAAGATTGCTGGGTACGTGGACCACGCTCCTGTGGAGGCACTTTGATGGCCCTTGACCTTTAACCCCTGCTGAGTGGGCTGCGTTGTCCAGCCCCTTCCAGGAAGCGCCAATTGTGGGATAAAAGTATTTATTTCTATGTCCCTGTGAAGTCTATCATACTCGCCTGTACATTAGGAATGACGCACAGCTTCAGACTGAAGTGCTGTTCTCGGAGATTGTCCTTGGAAAAACGTTATTTGCTTTGAACTAAAAAAATTGCTTTGTTATCACGATCTTCAGTTTATGTTGAGAGTGTGTAAAAAAGTGATGCATCTCTGCACTGCCGAGGAAACATGCTTTTCAGATTTACAATGTACATAGAAATGAGATTTCGAGATACAATGGCTATTGTTCAGTACAGACCTCACATTTGAATGTCCAATGGCAGGATGAATGCTTGAATGCTGCCTGCACGACTACTGCACAGGTTATTAAAGAGCGCTCCCTAGGGAGGAAGATCAAAGCTGAAGGGGCGTTTACAAACAAAAGCTCGCGCAGAAGGACGTTCACAAGGTCACACCGAGGCTGTTGTCAAAGAATCTCCCTAAAGTGACAGAACAGCATGTGATACACTAAGATATAGAGCGGGTAAAGAGTACATCACATCTATAGATCGAACATGGAGAATACAGATAGTGCCAATGTCTGCACTTCATAGCACTACATTGCATACCATAGCACTTAACTAAAAGCCATGCTTACAGGAGTACATTTTATTTTGCATCGCCTAAACGTTTTTTTGCAGATATTATACAAATCGCAGAGTAAACTTAATAAAATGCATTAACATTCACAGACCCTTAAGAGGACATTTCTGCTGTGGCCCACCCTCCTTTTAAATAATCCCTATTTGTAAAGCGGGGAGATTAAGGGGCATATTAACAAGGAACAGGGAAAATTAACGCTAAGGGCGCTTAGAGTTAATTTTTTTAACGCCCGCTATCGCTGGATAATATCGCCTGGTTATCGCGTTATTAACAACATTAACCGTCAAGGCGATGAAAAATCCAGCGATAGCGGCATTTTGGGAAGTTATCGCTGGTAATGCCGCGATAAAACTACAAGGATAGGGATATCCTTGTTGATAGCCCATGGTGGATTTAGTCATGTAATCCACCTCCCATTGGATTACATGGCTAAATCTGAAAATTAGCAGACGTAAAAAAGCAGCATTAACCGTGGTTAGCGCTGCTTTTTTTGTCTCTAACAGGGTTAGCGTGAAGCTTGATAATAGGAGAAATGTCGCTTAGCGACATTTCTCCTATTATTTTGCTCTGGAACGCCCACTTTGCATCTCATTAGAGATGCAAAGGGAAGCGTATTGAAAAAGGGTGCTAACATGCGATTTTGCACGTTAGCACCCTGTTGTTGATAGGGCGATATGTTTAGCTCCGCTTCTTTGGCTTTTAAAGCCAAAAAAGCGGAGATAAAGCCCTTGTTAATATGTCCCTCTGTGAGCTATTGCCCAGAGTCACATGATGCTGAGCAGAGCTGCCGCCGGGGTTCGAACCATGAGCCTTGTGCTCCGGTGTCAGCCGTTCTGGCCGCTGCGCCACACCTCTCCTTTTCGAACCAAATCTCAAACTTACTCAGAGTAACAGTCTTTGGTAACCAGTAAATGCAACCTGACCACCTATGATGTCATGTAAGACATCCTGACATCGATTAGATGCCGGTCCTTTAAGCGAATGCCACCTGAGATGGGTAAACCTTAATTTGGGAGAGCTTTCTCATGTCGTTGAGGTGTGCATTGGAACGGGACAGTTTCTGCCTATGTAGCCATGCAGATGCTGGGCTAGTAAGAGGTGCAGAGAAAAGCCCATGCTGGACAGCTCTGGAGGACAGCCTGGTGGTGTCAGCCCAAAGTATTGCTCTGAAGCTGCGCTACTTGAATGTCAGAGTGATGAATAGGCTGCGAGTTCCACAGTCCACCTCATTCCTCTTTCACCCACCACGAGACACTGCCTGCCTATTTATTTCACTCTTCCAGGCTCCTTTTCAACCCTGTTTTTAGGTTCTTTTTCAACCCTGCTTTCATATCTTTTTCAACCCTGGTTTCTTTCTTTATCATTGTTATTCAGTCGCTCTCTAGCCCTTCCTTCCACATTTTGGGCCTCATTTACAAACTCTTGACGCACGGCAGCGGAGTGCTGCACTTCTTTGTGTCAAAAGGAAAAGTCAAAAATGTGCCGTATCTTGTCATATCTACAAGATATAGCATATTCCTGTCCTTCCACCCTGTGCCGGCGCACAAACAGCAGCCGTGCACCAGTGCAAGCACCCTTGCATCATGTTGCAAGGTTGCCTGCATTGCGGGAATGATTGTTTTAGTGCACGAAGAGACACCTTCCTGCACAAAAACAATAATTGGTGTCATTTTCCCCTTTTCTATGTGTGCTGCATAAAAAGAGGAAAAATGAGGAGATATAAAAGTATTTCTCCTTGTTGCGCCACGTAGGAATCTGACGCATTCCCAGGTTTGCGATTCCTCATGAATCTGGGAATGCTTCAGATTCCACGGATGTTGCATGGGAACACCCAGTGTTCTGCGTGAAAGGAGCATATATTTACAAGGCCATAAAGTGGCTTTGTGTGGCCTAGCAAATATGCTGTGGCACATTGCGCCACCAGAGTATCTAAAAAGTGATGCTCCGGCGGCGCAAAAGTGCAGTGAATGAGGCCCTTTGCGTTTTTCTGTCTCTTACTCCGGGTGAAAGTCTGATGAGGAAAAATAAGTGCTGGTCCTCGAAAATGAGTGCATGTGGGCCCCACCTGCATCCCCGGCTCAAATTCAGCATTGATGTCAGCCATTGAGCTCTTAGTTCACTGGTGTTGGCACTGCTTAGTGGAGGTACCTGCTCAGTGTAAATACAGCTTAGAGAGAACGTTCACATTGTCTGACCATCAATGGGAGACCTTTAAAGCACACTGCAGAGACCCACCTCAAAGGATGCTCAGCCAATTTGCCCTGCTAAGATTGGTGAGGTGATGTTGGAGTGTCGGGGGGAAGTGATAGTGATCAACATCATCATTATTAACCAGCGCCACTGCACACATATACCACCCAATGCACAATGATGTGTGTGCACCTCATTATAATATTGGGGATCATTTAGGCTCCAACCTGCTCTCTGCTCCCACCTCACCAGCCCTTTTTAATATTATTAGTTCCTTAGGTAGATCATTGCTGACCAAGGCATGTCCGCACTACAGGTCAGGAGCAATTTTGTCAGAAATCGCTATATTACAGGCCACAAAGTTGTAGGAGCACACTTTGAATTTCTTTGGCTTCTTGCAAACATACCCCAAAAGCAAAATACATATTTTTTTCAACTGTTTATCATCTATTCTCTGCAGATTTTTACAGATTTCATCACTGATACTCTATTGCAGAAGACAGAGGACTGTCGGTACAGATGGATATAAAGTTACTGGCAATTAAGGCAACACACATACAAACTCAGAGATTATTTTAAATTTTTTAGAAAGCCAGTCATAAAATTTCATACCTCTAAATTTTGAAGTCATGCAATTGTTTTGAAAGTCATGGGGGCAGATTTGCAAAGCCCTTTGCGAGACATTTATGCCGCCGTTGCGTCACTTCTGTGACGCAGCGGCAGCGTAAACCATGCGCCATGTTGCGCCTTATTTACAATGTGACGCATCTAGGGAGATGCGTCACGTTGTAAAGCCCTGCACTACATTAAATCTACGTCAGGTTTAATGTATGCAGGGTGGGCGTTCCGTCGGAAAAAGCCTCGGAAAAGTGACGCAGTGAAATCTACAAGATTTCACTGTGTCACTTTTCCGACGCTGCTGTGTCAAAACCCTGCGCCTGCTTGAAGCAGGCGTAAGGCATTACGCAGCATGTTAGGTATGGGCAGCCCCTGAGCATTGCTGGAGTTGCGTCGTGCTTGCAACATGACTCCAGCAATGCGCCGCCCTTATGCCGTCAGATGCGTCACGCATCTGTTTATCCTTGCGCCACGATGCGCTGCATTGTAAATGCGGCGCATCTGTGGTGGCGTAAGGGTAAACTTGCGTGACGCATCTTTCCTGGCGAATCCCTGCTAATTTGCAAGGATGCGCCAGGAAACATAAATCTGCCAGTAAATCTTCAAGTGCTTGGATTCGAAACAAATGGAAGTCAACAATTTATTAATGTACTAGGTGGATTCCTTCGATTTACTATTTCTTTTTTATTTTGCGAACAATTTAGAGACCAGAGAACCTAACTGGAATTGTAGGAGTTTCAATAATGACGGGACTCATGGAAATACTAAAGTTAAAAAATGAAGGGTTGTGTGGTTTAAGAATATAACCAGGTGTATACTTCTGGAATTCAGAATTTAATTTTTTATATAATACAACACAATCTATGCAAATCTCTGACTTACTGGATCATGTTTACAAAGGGTTTTCTAAAATCTTTTTCTGTACTTAAAAACATCAAAAAGTGTTAAACCAAAACAATTCACACCATTCATCAAATTCTAACCTCTCAAGTTACCTTTAACTCATTAGTCTCAAAGTTCAGTGTCTAACAGGATTGCATTGCACGCCAGGCTCTTTGCATCCGAATATATTTCAATCTTTTGCGCAGGTGCAGCCATGATAGGTCCAGATCTGCTGATTCGTTCAAGGTTTCCATGTAACCATGTATTATGCGATCGTTGATCATGTAATTGATGAACTCTCTCAATAAAAAATATTTAATTAAAAAAAAGGTTTCTATGTAACCACTGACTAATTAATAGGCTCCTTTGAAATTCATTTAATGTAAATTTATTTTGTGTGAATTTCCTGAAACCTGGCATGGGTTTGGCACCCTTTGAACCTTTTGAAACACCTCAACTAAAGCAAACCCATTGCACACTGAGCACATATTCTAAACATTAGAGGTAGCTCCTTACACAATGAGGCCACATTATCGCTGTAGCCCCTGTAAGGTGTATAGTCGGGATTTCTGAATTTGAGAACTGCTTGGTAGCAGTAGGTTTGGGTTGAAAATGGAATGTGCATACACATCACTTGAGTAGGATTAAGTTTTTGAACCACATTACTGCTTGTTATGATTTTGGGATTACATTTGAATGGGAGGAGTGTGACTCTGGGCAATAGCTCACTTAATCTCCCCAATGCCCCCCCCCCCAGCAACTGGAATTATTATTTTGATGGCGGTCTGTCTGTGCGGCTGGTGTGAGCCTTTCACACAGGTAACATTCTAGGGTTATCCAGAGCTGCAGAGAGTCTGTGATCTCATCAAGGAGTGTTGGGATGTGCAAGACCGTTCAGTCAGGACAGGTGTTACCTGACGACTGGTAAGGAGCCGTCTACCAGATCCCGTAGGGAGACTCTTCTCATGTTGTAGTGCTAGGAACATTTGTAATTAAAAACCTACCCTGGACCCCTTGCATATTAATTATGAGAGGCACCTAAATTATTGAATCCCAGGATCCTGAATCATTGATGTGATTTGGTAGAGCCAGACCTTATGTTATTGTGGCACTGTGAGGTGAGATGTAGATCCCTTAAACAACACAGATGAACCACAAGGATCCCCTATTAAATGGTACTGATAGAGTATATCCCCAGATACTAACAGGTGAGGAAGGAGATAGGACAATATGAATTAGAGTAAAACTGTTGGTGGCCATTTCCTCCCATAGTAACTCAGACTGTATAGTCACAAAATGATGTTATTAAGTCTGTATCATCAGTGGAACTTGTTATGCTTTCAAATGGTTGTACGACATTTAGAAAGGATTATACTAATGAAGAAGGCCTCTCATTTGTCCATATAACATGGTTTATTAGGTAGCAATAGAGTGACACAATGACCTCCATTCTAGCAAGGTATGGCCTAATATTTAGGTATGAGATACACTTTACTGGCTTCACATCATAGGTAATTTAAATGTAGCAAAGGGTTGTAGAAACATGTTATTGTTTCTTGGAGCTAATCTACCCCCTGTTAGTCTTAAGTATGAGTCTTGGAAAATGTAGTGCTTTGGTTAAGCTTAGTGTATGTTCAGAGGGTTTAAATGGCATGAATTAGGCCTAGGGTTTAGGGTTGGTGTTCCTAGTCAGCAAATTGTATTGCCTTCAAATTTGTGTTGACCAGATGTGACGGCCTGGCAGGTCTGAGGTGCAGACATCCTTCACCTTTAACCCCGATATAAGATACTTATTCTCTTACTTATTATGCTGTCTGTTATTTCCTCAGAACTGAACAGATGACACCTGTTTGTGATCTATGAAATGTTATCAGGTGCTGATTGGAACTTGTCATAGCAAGATATTCACAAATAAGCAATGTATTTACAGAAGCAAAATCATGTAATTTCAAACCAAGGCAAAGGTATTTATGTAGCTCTCTGGTGGTTCGATAGCACAAACATAACCAAAGGGCAGTAGAGCATTGTACATACAGTCAACGAGTGATAAAAAGGGTAGCTGAATTTTGAGAGCAGAAGTGGGCTGTTATGATGTGGTGTTCCTTAAAGAGGAAAGTCTTTCTTTCATTAGAGCAGGGTTGGAGATCTCATTGCAGGTCATAGGTGTATACTGTTTCCAATTCTGCAAAGTATTCATTAACTGGACTTTGGCTCCACAGAGGAGTGCTATGCGCTTACCTCATGCTACTGGATGTATGGAGTATCAATCCGCTTCCCCTGGAGTGCTTTCATTGTAAAGCACGAGGGACTACTTTGCATTTGACAATCACACTCAATCATCATATATTCATTTCTTCAGCTCTTGAATGCATTTTTTCAAGAAAAGTAATTGTTTATATTTATTTACTTAAATAGGCTTTTTAAATGTTTTTGGCAGGATATGCATACAAGCCATTACAACCATCCCCTTCACTACCACCTCCATTACCACCACCATTGAAACATCATCATCATTACCAATGCTGCCCCCACCATCCCTTCTGAAAAGTACCCCCAGTCATCAGTGTGTTTGTCACATTCAATTCTTCATCTACCTTCTCCCAACTTTAGCTGAAACTGATTTTCTCTGTCTCTGTTGATCCAGAGCCATCAGTCTTGACAATGGTTGCAGAATGAACTCTGACCTTGGCCGCCATCTTCCCTAATAGCTGCAAATCATCCCAATCCATTGTGTGTCATCATCACTTGTGTCCCCTACGGGGTTTGCGCGACAAGGCAGGCGGGAGGGCTGCGGCGTAGTATTGATTAATTCTCTGCAGTGGACTATAGACATCCACCCGGGAAGACGCAGACAAGCGTATTAATCTGTTGTTCGGTGCTGGTGGGACCAGAGTGAGAAGAGGTTTGTAGAAGCTCATTAACTATCCTTCATGCCCACCGCTCTAGAAACTGCCCAAACAAGCAGAGGGCGTGAAGTGCTTGAACAAATGACAGTAATCAATCAGATCGCAATAGTAATTATTATTATTACACCAGCTTGATGGACTTATAATGCCTTAACGATTGTAACATCGCTTACATTGGCCTGCGCGTGATGTAAAAAATATCTCAAACTGCAGAGAAACCAGAAGCAAGCAGGCAGCAAAAATATAGGTAAAAATAAACCCTGCGTAATTGAAATTCCACCTGCAAAATTTTACAAAGTTGACAGATTTTCCAACATTCTCTATGTGCATAGGTCTTCAGTGGTGTACAACCTTGACCACTGCTGACATTTCTGACATTTAAACTCCTTCCTGTAGATGTTTTGCACAACAATTGTTTCGCGGAAGAATTCTCCGACTAAAACCAAGACTTGCAGGTTCCTAACATAAAGCCTACTTTAGAAAAAAATAAACTTTGGCAACTTCACCTTTACATAGTGAAGACTAACTGTTTGGCATTCTTTTCAACCAGATATTAGTTAGATAGCCTTTATTTTCAAAGGAAGTTTGTTCCTATTTCCCACAGACTGACTTATTGTACATCTATTTATGTAGCTCTCACTACTTCTGGCGAGGCGTCAAAACTAGGCCTGGGTGAAAATTTCGTTCCGTTCGCGGAAATTGCGATAATTTGACATTTTCGCGTTCCGCGGAGAGCGCGAAAATGTCAAAAATTCCGGTTTCCGCAGCTTGGCGATAATTTGTTTCTTCCTCGCGCTGTAAAATAATACATTCTCGCGCGCGCGTGTTCGCCTTACCTGAATCTCTGCGTTCGCCGACAAGTTTTCTTGATCCGGTCGCGTTCTCCATGAGATGTTGTATTGTTTTTAGCCATTTGCGCTGTCTCGCGACAGTTTGCGCCCGCAGTGACGTCATGCGTCGCGCGATCACGTCTTTCTCCTCGCGATCATGCACCGCGAGACAACTCAAAACAAGAAGGCCGCGCCCACAAGCAACCACATGGGTAAGTTGGCGACCCGCAACCATGCAGAAAATCTCGCGAACATGCCGGAAAAAAACTTCCGCATCTTCGCGATATTTCCACTTGTTTGCGATAATTTTAAACATTTTCGCGATAATTTGCGAAAGTTAATTTTGCAAATTCCGCCCACCCCTAGTCGAAACGCTTTTTGGCTAGTAGCACGATACTCTGGAATCCAAAAGGATTAGTGGTGGATTAGTATAGGGAAATATGAGTAATTTTTAGTATTAGTAAAGGGAGGTATGAGTTAATTTGAGCGGAGGACATGTGAGTCTGTTAGTTGGATTGAATAGTGTAATGGAGATATAGAAGAGGGAAGAAAACCAGAAATGTTATCTGGAAGATTACAGTAGTAAATTGAGGTCTGCAATGAGTAAAGGAGAGATGGAGGAGGGAAGATCCTGTAGAAAAGGATTAGGGCGACATAATCAGAGTAGAAAAATGAGGTTTGGGATTAGTCAAAGGAGAGCTAACATGACGTAGAATTTAGTAGGTTTTTTGGGAGAATCATAGTAGTAAGCTGATGTTTGCGGTGAGCCAGAAGGTATTGAGGAGGAAGGAGTCTAGGAACAGTTATTTTGGAGATCATAGTAGTGGAAAGGGTTTGGGATGAGATAAATTGAAGATATAGGACACATTGATAGAGGTGTAGGGTGATGGTAGGACAGACAAAAGCTTTTGAGAGAGTATTTATTTTTCTTGTACAATAGGACTAACAAAATAAATATATAGATACATGATTACATAGTAAGGAAATATATGTGTAAGGAAGATAATATATTGAGATTTGTATGTTTTGTTTTTGTGGAGTAGTGAGAGGAGATATTGATCCAGTGGATTTTTGTGAAAGATTTTTAAGTGCAGTACTGCTGGTGAGTGGCATTTGAATTGTACAGGGGTAGTGATGTGTTTTGGAGAAGAGTATGTGGTGTGTAAGAGGGGATGGACAAGAGTTATGAGTGTGTGTGTTAAATGTAATCACTGGAATAGGTAATGTGTGTGGTGGATTGGGTTGTAAGGATTTTATGGTTGTGTGTAATTGGTAAAAAGAGGAGACAGGTGTTGGTGGATGATATGATGGAAGGCTGAGTATAGGTTATGTTATGATAAAAGTGGCAACAAAATATATTCTTTTAGATGTCACATCTTGTGAGTTGAAATGAACACTACCAAATCAATAAAACGTTAATGCTCAGTACAAAAAAGGAGGCAACTTGATGTTCTCCAAAAAGTGAAAGTACCACCAACATCATTTTGGTGAGTTTAGTCTTCACTAGTGTGTGTCATTCCCAGAAGGCTGTATCTTCTGCTATTGTTACTAAGGACCTTTGAAACTTTGGTTATTGATACTAATACTACGTCCTTGAACTCCTTGCAAATCAAGGTTCAATGAAGGATGCTTATTTCTGCACAAGGAACAGAACTGAGAGGATAGCTGCTCTGCTAAAAATGATCAGGTTTAAAGGCCATCATACTACTGTCAGCTGCATGATGAACGCCCTAATAGTCTGCCTATTGAAAAGGAAGTGGGTTGTTGCAAAGAGGACAACCAAGAGTACAAGGTATTTATTGGAAACGCAAGTGAAGGCTGCACTTTTGGACAGGATGCTGCAGGCAATCATTTTTCATAATTACCCCTTTGATCTTTTGGTTACTTGAAGACACACACTATATTCTAGTGTGCTACTCTCAGCAAATATACAAAGCTCATTTACCTGTCCCTTGGTGCGGCATGATGGAATATTGGAAATTCTTTTACCATGTATGTGAAATAGTTATGTTGATAAATATAGCAAAGTGTAGCGCTTTCATCAAGTTACATATGCAGTTTTCTACAGACTTAAATACACCTTTCACGCCTTAATACATTTCACGTTTTACACATATAGGGCCCGATTCACTGAGGTAGCTGAGAAGAAGCTCTAACTTTACGACTTTCGGTATTCACAAAGGGCATTTACGAGTAGTGAAGTTAGACTTTTGTCTCAGTTAAAGTCAAGTTTTGGTCTTAAGTTTAACTGAGACCAAAACTGAGACAAAAGTCTAACTTTACCACTCATAAATGCCCTTTGTGAATATTGAAATTCGCAAAGTTAGACTTTCGTCTCAGTTTACCTTTGTGAATCAGGCCCAATATCTTTGCAAAAGTTTGGTGAAAAGCCTCCATAACCTAAAGCGCCATCCACCAAAGGTTTTGTACATTGAAAGGAACCACCATACCTTAAATCCGTCTCTTAGTAAATATATTTTCATATGACATGTATATCAGTCTTGTTCATTGTGAGTACAGTTTCCTGTTTTTGTACAATATCAACAAAACATAAGGATTAAGGATGAATCCCATTCAGGAACATTTTAGAGGAAAAAACTGTTTAGTGAAGCACCTACAAGCTCTGATTAAAATTAGTAACAACAACACAGTCAGGTGGACAGGGATAACCCCTTTCTGTTCCAATTCTGCAGCAACCCAGCATTAAACAAACTAAATAAAAAGCAACATGGAAGCTGTGTAGATTCTCAAACAAACCATTTATTTGAAACTTGGATTCACACAGGAGATGGCTGCTTTATAGGAGAACTCCTTGCCAGTGCCTACATGACAGCCCTTTTCTTCAGTATTTATGGGGCTTTGAAATTATTTTGTGCGGGCAGGGGAAGCTTCAGTCTGCAAGTTAAAAGGATTCTTTCTACTGGCAGGTTTTGTGGTCTGTGCAACAAGAAATGTCCACTTTCAGCAGTTTGTTGTTCTCCTTACAGAATGCAAGCCAGTCATGACTTAAGGTGAAGCTGAGGTCATAGTATTTATGCATTTAAAGACCAACTGCATCAGTTCAAAATGCATTAAGAGGAATACCTGACGTTTTCATTGCTCTAATCTGCTCCCTTTTCGGCTATAGTCATGATAAAAAAAGGCTGCATTTGGGGCTGTGTTCCTTCTACACTGGCAATAAATCTGTCACCCATTTCATGGAATACTTCCTTTTCATCTCCACAGAAGAAACAATATCTTTAAGTTTTAACTTTCAGAACTTGTGAAAGTAACTATGAAAGGTTCATTTTAAGCTATTTTATTATTCTCCTAGCAGGATTAGAAAGCATTGATTTCTTCAGATGTATAATTATCTTTTTCATGTAGGCAGTTGAAAGCAAACGTGACTCTCAATGAATTCATTTTTTTCAGCTTGCATATATATGTGGCTCATCTTATTTTTAACTCTATACCTTCATTATAGTATGCAGTAGCTGTCTCAGAATGGTTCTTAGTGTGAATATTTTTCAAATACATTTTTCAATTAAATGTTTATAAAATATTACGTTTTTATTAGAACTGTTATGGGCAGAGCATTTACTTTGTTTTCTGTGTTTTTTTTTAATGAAGATAATTAATACAATTAAAAGCATCAATAAGGCTGGGCTCTCTTCCAGGTAGCTTGACATTATAAACCTAACTGAGGACTCTCCCTCCAAAATGAAAATGGATTCTCTTCAGGCTGATGGATTAAAACATGACAACCTCACTTCTTCATCTATGCGAAAGCCAGTTTCACCTGCCTTTAACCTGATTTCAACATGAAAATAAAGCACTACAGCTTGTAATAAAGCTTTCAAGGGCCAACTTCACCTATGGAATCTACTTCTGGATTAACCATGAAGCCATATGGAAATTTATTGAAATTAAATGAAATAGATCATTTAGAAAGAGCAACAGCCACCCCTAATAGGGCATCTCTATGCTAGGTCCCTAAAACTAAGTAATTGTCACACATTGTATGAAACGAATAGATGCCGACCAACTGTCTGATGGTCAACATTGACAAGACGAAAGTGCTGATTTTTGGTAACAATACCACACCGTGTAATGACACCTGGTGGCCCGCCGAACTTTTACCCACTCCCACTCCAACAGACCATGCCAGCAACCTTGGCAACATCCTGGACAGCAAACTCACCATGAAATGCCAGATCAACCTATGCCTGCTTCCACACCCTCTGCATGCTCCAAAGGTTCTTCAGATGGCTCCCTGTCAGCACCAGCAAAACCGTCACTCAAGCCCAGCAAGCTGGACTACAGCAACGTACTCTACACAAGAATCACCCCCCAACTCCTGAAGAGACTCCAGACTATTCATAACTCAGCTGCCAGACTCAACCTGGACATCCCAAATGGACCTATATCACCCCCACCTCAGGAACCTCCACTGGATCCCCATCCAGAAAAGTTGTCAATTCAAGATGTCGACACATGACTACCAGGCCCTCCACAACCAAGTACCAGCATACATCAACCACCTACTGAACTTCCACCAACCCTCCAGACTCCTACACTCTGCCTCTCTCACCCTCGCACACACTCCCCACATCCCTCGAAGCTACAGTGGAAGACATTATTTCTCCCACCTCGCCGTCAAGTCTTGGAATGACCTTCCCCTGCACATCCTAACAGCAGCCTCTCTCCCAGAATTCAGGATGGGACACAAGACCTGGTTTTTCGACTGATCCCAGAAAGAACCAAGTGCCTGGATACCCTTGAGAGAGCTAGCAATGCTCTACAAATCTAAGTTGATTGATCGAACTTACATTCAGCTAAATAGCACATTGGGATTGGTATACAAGTCAGGTTTTAGGAAGCTTTCTAAAATGTGCATCTGTTTCAGCTTGTCTCAGAGAGAAAGGAAGCTGATTCCAGGCCTTTGCACCGAGTACAGAGAGGTATCTGACTCCCCTGGCCTGCAGTCTAAAATTTGGAATTTGCTGGAGTTTATTATTAAAATACATTAAGACTCTGTGAGGATAATATGGAACAGAACAGTCTGAAAGACATTTGGGGCAAGTTTGCCAGAATGCCCTTTAGGCTATGGTAAGAGATTTGAATAAAATTTGCTTTCCATGGAAAGCCAGCTGTTTGGAAGTGGAACTTCTATGAGGATGTTTAGGAACAAATCTGGCTGTGACATTTTGAACAACCTAAAGTTTCTTGATCAGGTATTTTGGAATGTCCAGGTAAAGACTATTACAATAGTCTATTGTTTAAATAATCAGGCCATGCCCTCAAAGGAAGGAACTCAAAAAACCTTTTCAGTGATTTGATCAAAGAAAAACAAGTCACTTAGACTGACGTAACCTGGTGACAGAAAGATAATTGTCAAACTTTTCTCCCAAATTACTCGGTGCTTGTGTGGGAGAAGGGGGCTTAGTAAGATCATCTGACCAACAATCAAGGACAGAGAACGGATTGTTATTTCCAATATTTCTAATTTAGGTTTTCTCCATCTTACACTTTAAATAATTACCGGTCATCAATCTGACGACTTGGGAAGACAGTTTTTAAAGTTTGATTCGAAGCTGAACAAATTCATATCGAGAGACACAATCAATTGTGTTTCATCCGCATATGACATAGTAGATTTACCAAATGATTTGATATGCGTGACAAGAGGTGCAATATATACATGAAGAGGGTGAGGTTCAGGGATAAACCTTGAGGGACACCGTACTTCAGTGCTTTTTCCTTTGATCTATTAGGACCCACTGACACCACCAGTTTCTTATTTTCTGAAAAAGATTAAAGCCATGCCCAAGCTGGATCCTGAATTTCAATGTCAGCAAGATGCTGTAATAAGAGTATTACAAATGGAATAATCCAGACATTTTTCCAAGGTTTTTATTATGCAGCACAGCAACAGGTAGCAGAGGGTCATCACGAAGGTCCAGTGCAACTGACTCTCCAGCTGACGCACAACTAAGTTCCAAATGGAATTAGAATACAGATCATAGCATGCACAGCAATGAGATATAATTGGAACTGCATAATGGGTCGCATGCAGTAACATGTAAGAATATAACATATCTCCTTTATATAGAAATAAAAGGTATAAGGGGAAGCAAGGAAAAACAGACAAAGGGAGAGAGAACAAGGGAAAGCAGAGACAAAGCTTATCTAACAAAATCTGACAATTTTAATGGAAGCTGTCTAATGCGAAAGGAATCCTTGACTCTAGAAGCAACGGTATCTTCAGAGCGATTTGTTGCTTCAGAACCATTTAGTGCCTCAGAGCGTGAACTGGTGGCCAAATCCTCCAACCTTACAAGAGTATGTTCAGTAGACTCATCATTAACATTAGAACTACAAGAACCATTGGGTCATCTGGCCACCCGTTTTACATTCCACAACTTACCATCTTTAGTGATAACACTGTTATCAAATACTTGGTAATTTTTATGGCTTTGCTAAATCTATCTGAACATTTACTAATGAGACTAGGTTTTCTGATTTTCACCCAATCTCCAACTTTAAAATCATGAATTTTACTTTTCCACTTATTGTCATCAACACCTTTGTTTTATACGGTTTAGCTTTCACTCTTTCCGCAGTACCATTCACCATGTTTTCAAACGCCATATTTTTCTTACATTTCTCCTTAACCCACCAGGGACATATTTTGCATGCTGGATCCCTTCCTTTTAAATGACGGAACAGGCTTACTTCAGTGACCGTATGTGGGGTGATGCGCTATAGCCACAACCTTTCTCTTAGTAAAATCCTCCCATCACTCCCATCACTCCCCAACTTGATAACATCAGATATATCACACTTCATAACACTTCAAAACCTGTTTGAAGCTCTCAACCTGACCATTTTTATGTGGTTCATATAGTGACGTAGTCACATGTCTGATGTTATGACATTTAAGAATAAGATCTCAGTAGAAATAAGCTGCACTCCATTATCTGTAACGAGAATTGATAGACAACCTTCCCTCGCAAATATTTTCTTGAAGAATTCCAGGACCATATTAGTAGCTGAGTGTGGAGCAAACATAACCTCCGGCCACTTTGAATGATAATCTACAAGTACCAATGCATACAGTGAATCATATGGTAAGCACATGAACGGGCCAGAAATATCAAAAGCAAATTTTTTCCATGGCTCATCAGGCCACTCAGAGTTTTATAGAGGAGGTACATTAAGTTTCAACATCTTTTCTCTAGATATGCACACATCACATTCTCTGACAGTGCGATCAACCATGTGATCCATTCCTGGCCACCAAAAGAAATTCCTTACTAGTCGTTTCATGGCAGACATGCCAGGATGAGATTTATGAGCCAATTTCAATATTAAATCTTGCAATCCAGCAGGTGGCACACACTTATCACCTTTGTACATGAGTTCTCCATCCAACTCTAACTCATCTGCAACCTTAAACATGGGCATGACTTCTGTCTGCACTTATATCTTTCTTCATGGGCCATCCCTTCAAAATATACTGTTTTACAATCTGCCATAATGAATCTTCTTTCTCACACAACCTTCACTTGTCTTCAGAAATATCCTCAAAACCACCAGAAACAACATCTTGAATAATAGTAAAAATCTCAGAATCATCCAAACTCTCACTACAATTTTGTTGACAGGGATAATGTGACATAAAATAAGCCATTAAAATTGTTTTTGCCAGGAACAAACTCAGTCTTAAAACAATACTCTTGTAACCTGGAAGTGAGTCTTGGAATGCGTGCAGTGGAAATCCATCCTCCACCTGGGGATAAAATATTAACTAGAGGTTTGGGGTCTGTTCTTAACGTGAATTTACTTCCTTAGACATAATTTCGATAATGTTCGATCGCCCAAACACAGGCTAACAATTCTTTTTCACTGACTGCATATCTGCGCTCATTCAAGGTGCGGGAGGCAAAACAAACATTCCACTCCTCTTTTCAACACCTATGCTACAAAACCCCTCCAATACCATACAAGCTTGCATCCACTGTGATAACACACTCGTTGTTCATACAGAATAGTCTTAAAGTGGGGGTTTTGACAATATCCTCTTTAATAGACGCAAAAGCTTCCTGCTGCTCCCCTTTCTACTCAAATGGTGTTTTATGTCTCAATAACCTCCTTAAAGGTTCCATTTTTGTTGCAAAATTGGTACAAAAGGGGGTGGTGATGGACGGAGCATCAGAACCAATCAAACACTCACACCCATTCAACAGATCTGGGTATGATCCATCACTGTTCTTTAGCCCACTCTGCCACCCCAGTTCAGACATGGCCATATGCAAATCAGTCTGACCCTGTGCCTCATGGGAACAGTCCAGCCCGAACTGCCAAACCATGCCTTCCCTGGACCGGAAACAAGCTTCCTAGGACCGGTTTCTGGCATTTCAGCCGTCTTCAGCCAGGCTTGCTTGAATCCAGTGGCAAAGTGAGCAAGGGACTCAACGTCTGAGCATACCCTGCCAACTTATGGTGAACAAAGCGGTACAAAAGGGGGTGGTGATGGACGGAGCATCAGAACCAATCAAACACTCACACCCAGTCAACAGATCTGGGTTTGATCCTTCACTGTTCTTTAGCCCACTCTGCCACCCCAGTTCAGACATGGCCATATGCAAATCAGTCTGACCCTGTGCCTCATGGGAACAGTCCAGCCCAAACTGTCAAGCCATGCCTTCCTTGGACCGGAAACAAGCTTCCTAGGACCGGTTTCTGGCATTTCAGCCGTCTTCAGCCAGGCTTGCTTGAATCCAGTGGCAAAGTGAGCAAGGGACTCAACGTCTGAGCATACCCTGACAACTTATGGCGAACAAAGCGGTACAAAAGGGGGTGGTGATGGACGGAGCATCAGAACCAAACACTCACACCCAGTCAACATATCTGGGTTTGATCCATCACTGTTCTTTAGCCCACTTTGCCACCCCAGGTCAGACATGGCCATATGCAAATAAGTCTGACCCTGTGCCTCATGGGAACAGTCCAGTCCGAACTGCCAAGCCATGCCTTCCCTGGACCGGAAACAAGCTTCCTAGGACCGATTTCTGGCATTTCAGCCGTCTTCAGCCAGGCTTGCCTGAATACAGTGGCAAAGTGAGCAGAGCAAGGGACTCAACGTCTGAGCATACCCTGCCAACTTATGGCGAACAAAGCGGTACAAGAGGGGGTGGTGATGGACGGAGCATCAGAACCAATCAAACACTCACACCCAGTCAACATATCCAATTGGTAACAAATTTACTGTAGTACTCACACATACCTGCGAATGACACCAATTGCTCCTTGTTCGTGGGAGAGGGTGCAGTTACAATTCCATCAACATTAGCTTTTTTTTTAAACCCCACCATTACCTGTTAGTGTGTGCCCTAAATATTCTACTGTATCTTTGAACATTTTCCATTTATGTGCCTTAAGATTCAAACCATTATTCTTTAACCTTTCACAAACGTCCATTAAATGTTTCAAATGCTCCTCCTCATTAGAGGAAAATAATAATATGTCATTTTGAAAGCATTTTACAAACTTGTCTACAACTCTAAAAATATTGAACATGACCCTTTGAAAGACAGAGGCAGCCGAAGCTAAACCAAACGACATCCTAGTATACTGATACAAACCCTGCGGGATAATAAACACAGTCAACATTTTAGACTCCCCAGGCAACAGAATCTGGTGATACGCAGATCTTAAATCAAGGGTGGAGAACACCTTTGCACCTACTAACATGGACACAACTTCATTTATGTTTGGGAAAGGATGACAATCCACCACAATACCTACATTTAATGCCCTGAGGTTCACACACACTCTCAATTTTTGGTCCGGTTTGCGAACCAAAACAATGGGTGACACCCACTCAGCAGAATCGATGGGTTCAATGATGCCTTCATTGACCAACTCACTTATCATATTTTTTAACTCTTTCCTGACATTAATAAGTACACCTTTAAGTCTCTGTTTAACGGGTATTGTGTTATTCTTAAGTTTGAGCTTGCGTGAATAATCTTTAAGTTTACCGAGTGCTTCTGTGAAAACGTCTTTATACTTCTCCTTGATGAAGGATTCTTTGTCTTCAAACACTTTCATCTAACATAACAGGCTCTTCCGACCGGGGGTTGAGAATGATACTTAATTTCCATTTGTCTTTCCAACCTAAAACATTCACTCCTTTCACAGCAATATACAATTTAATTTGTGCAACTCTGCTTTTAAAGCGTAAAGATATGTTGAAATATCCTTCCATAGCAATTTTAGAACCACCATAGCTCTCCACTAAAATGTCAGGCGGTAACATTTCTTTTATATTAAGTATTTCATTACGTTTTTCCATAAAGTACATCTTTGAAATTATAGTGCATGGTGAGCCTGAATCTGCCATAATCTCTAACTCTACCCCTGCAAATTCCACTGTACACATTGGTGCTTTTCTTATAGGTTTGTCCTCTGTGTCTTTCATATTAGAGATTTTCTCCACTAGAGAAACTACAAAACCCTTGTTGTTCTCTACACTCGGCAAACATTCATACTTATATGTTCCATCACATTTATCTGATGTGCAAGATACCTTGCCACGTGTTTGGGGGGCATACCTCCTTTGATCTTTGCACACATTAGCAAAGTGTCCCATTCTTCCACATTTTCCACACTGCCTGTTTACTGCTGCACATCCCCAAATGACGCCATGTGTGTTCTACTACCACATCTATAACAAACTACACTTCTATCACTCTTGTAAATTTGTTAAAACCCCCATAGTTATTAGTGCAAGATAACTTAGATCCAGAATTGGGAGCTTCACTTTGCGGATCCTCTAAGCATTTGACTGCACATAGTTCACTTTTCTCTGTCTTGTTGTTAACATCCCTTACGGTGTGCATCCATTTCTCAGACTGATCAAAAGCTTTGGCTGTGGAAATGGCTTTCGACAGTTTAGGATCTCCCATCACCCACAATTGTTCTTGTTTTTTTTTGCTTTTAACATGAACAATTATTTGATCTCTTATCATTTTGTCACACATGTTTCCAGTGCATACCAACAGCTACTTACGGTGCAGAGGTTTGGGGTATTGTTAAGAGTCATACCATCCAACAAGAGGAAAATAGATTTTGCAGGAGACTATTAGGTGCACCAATCTCCACTGCACAGTATGTATGACACAAAGAACTTAACCTAAATTACATGGAGCATTTCATAAAGGCTCGTCTCGCCCTATTCTGGTTCTCCATATGGAAAAATCCGGCAGCGTCCCTCACAAGAGAGATCATAGGTGACTGCACTAGTTGCGAGAAAGGGCTGGACGTCCCGTGGCAGTCTGGAGTGAAACGGAGCCTATGTAGTGTTAACCTAGGAAGGCTATTTCTTACCCCAAGCACAGCTGAGACCATACATAAAAATGATCTTAGAAATGCACTACATACGCTGTATGACTCAGAAATGATAGAGAGGGAATCTCCGTAAATACTTTTATGAATATTGAACACGTTGTCTACCCCTTGGCCAGTTATCTTACCCTGCCCCTGAGTCACTGGGAGAGGGGAATCCTCTTCCGCCTAAGCACAGGAACCGTAAAATTCTTGTTGTTTCCCTCTCGGCTACAATGCAAATCACGACTCCCTGCCCATGTGATGGACAGAGTGGTCAAACCATTTTACATTTTCTATTCTTCTGCAGGTTTTATATAAAATATGCTAAGTGGCTTTTAATCCCTTTTTTTGAAAAAAACATGCTCATCAGTCTGGCAGATGCCTATTGGCAGACGAAGAGTTAGTCCTCCGTGTCGGGACTTTCTTGAGAATCGCCGTACGGGCTCGCAACACGATGTGTAACCCCTGAAATGTTTCTTATTTTATGTACATGTATTTATTCTAACACACGTGTTTTAAATATTGTGTATCTATGCCTAAATACCATTGATTTTTTATTGTGACTATGCATCTGTATTTTTAATTGTGATGTTTGATGTGCTTTTATGGATATAGCCCTATCCGAATAAAGTATCTTTGTATTTGAATACATTGAGTAGAAAAGTAAGGAATTTACTAAAGGATAATTGGAAAATTCTACTAATGGATGAAGACTTGAGGGACACATTCCCCAAAGCGACGAATATTACTTACAGTAAAGCTCCATCGCTAGGAGATGTGTTAACATGTAGTCATGTGACACCAGTGAATGTGCAAGAGAATATGAATACTTGGCTCCCGATTCAAACAAAAGGCTTTTTCTAAATGTGTTAAATTCAAAGCCTGTAAATATGGCCAAATAAAATAGAATATGAGACTGTATATGGAAGGAATAATAAAATACAGGAGAGAATTACATGTGAAACAGAATCAGTAGTGTATGTTTTGGAATGCATCTGTGGAATGAAATACGTGGGCTGTGCCATCAATAAATTGAGGCTCTGTATATTGTAACATCTGAGAGTTATAAAGAATTGAGATTTCCAATATACCATGGCCAAACATACAAATCTGGGAAATACATAACGGAGGACTGGAAAATATGGAATAATATGGCATCAAACATGTTATGGAATGACCTCGAGGAAGCAATCAGGAATTGGAACTACGCTGAGAAGAATCTAAAAATATATTATTAATGGGTATGGAGGTTCCGAGCGGTTTGAACACTGATGCCGAACTGTATGTTTATGTTTAGAGAGGGTCTAAAAATTATTTATGTATTTCTCTTTTACTTTCATTTTATTCTTATTTGTTGGCTAGAGATAGGAAATCTTTAGGAGATAAAGAGAAAATGAACCAAAAAAGGAATTATGGTTAAGACTTCTTCTCCCTCCCCGCTGAATCAGTCATCCTTTCCAAAACAAGGAACTATGATTAGACTTCTTCCCCCTCCTTGTTCCTTTCCTTTATTATCCTTTCTCCCCCTTCCTCTCCTTCCCCTTCGCAAACCAACCCACCTTCACCACCCTTCCCCTTCCTCCCCTTCTTTTATGTTTTTAGCACTGTATGGGGCAATAAGCAGCAGAAATGAATGCTATGTGCCAATTGATTATATCCTGTTATATTGCCTTTCTCCCTACCTGTAAAATCTTTTTCCAAATCTTCTTTACTTTCTTTTTCTTGAACTCTGGAACTCAGTACTGTATATAATAATAATAATTTTTGGGACACAATTAGAGAGTTACAACTGTTTACAAAGAATTGGCATTTTATAGTTTACTTATAATTAGAGTGCTGTATGCAACTTTTGCATGAACTAGAGGAGGTTATTGTTTAAAATGAAGATGCAATTTAATATTGAGACATTTATAATACTGTATGCGACTTTTGCACAAATTGGAGAAAACATATTTCCAAGTAACATGCACTTTAATATTCAGACTAGATTATTCTGAACTCAGTACTGTATATATATCTTTTGTAGATAAGATGAATATGTTTGTTCATGGTTAGCAAACACTTCATAACAGATTTTTATCATAAAAAAACAAGAGAAAGAAAAAGAAAAGTAAGAACATACATAGCCTCCCAAAATCTTTTTACTGTTGTCTTTCTCCTTTAATATAACTATAATTATTCATTTTTTCTACCTTTATATCCAAGATGTTTATGTTTTGACATGATCCTGGAGGAAAATTGTACTTTTCATGGAATGAAAATTGACTGTGAATAGGAACTGAATGAGGGTACTTTACCAAGACTGTTTACAACAGCCTCAAATCAATTGAAACTGAAATACAAAAAATAATTATCAAATGAATGTATATGGATTTTAGTGTTATACACTTAAAAAATGCGAAGAAATTGAGAATGATTTTATAAAATCCCAATGATATGATGTAAGTTATGCATGAGATAAAAATTCAATATGTTGAAAGAATTGTGCCATTGACCTGAATGTACAGCAGTCCATGCATTGTTTTTAATGGTGGTGTTTTTGAGGGTGGGTCCCTTTAAAAGTACTGTTTGCACTTTTGAACTCTATGATCCTGTTGAAAGCTACGGCTGAAACACTTTGGTCCCATGTCCGCAACAATGGCAAAAACTTACAAGGCACTGGTACCTGGTTGTGCTGATGTATCCTTGCCTTGTGTAAAATTGAAGTGGATTCGGGATGCTCTTGGAAACATTCTTGGATATTAATCCATCTATCTATCTATCTATCTATCTATCTATCTATCTATCTATCTATCTATCTATCTATCTATCTATCTATCTATCTATCTATCTATCTATCTATCTATCTATCTATCTATCTATCTATCTATCTATCTATCTATCTATCTATCTATCTATCTATCTATCTATCTATCTATCCATGGCTATATATATATATATATATTCACTGAAAAAACCATAGGTTTCAGGGGTGTTATAGTTAGCTGAACATTTCCCTCGTACAAAACCCTAGAAATTCCCCTGTTATAGTTAGTTCAGCTAACTATAACTCGCGCCCCCGCAATGCACTGCTGATGACGTCACATATTACATCACTCATGACATGGTCAGTGACATCACTGATGACATCACTGATGACATCTCAAATGACATCACTGATGACATCACTGATGACGTCATCCATTGAGTATGTGTTTCTGAACAGTTTAATTATGTTTAATATATATAGGGAAAGGCCTGTTGAAAAATAAGTGGGTGTACAAGTGCGTGAATGGATGATTTTCTAGGTGCGTAACTGAGTCTATAAGTGAGTCATTAAATGTATCTTACTGCAGACTAGTGACTAAACTGTGTGAATGTCTGTATGTGTCTGTGTGTTGGTGTATAAGTGGCTGCATGGTTTTGTGAATAGCTATATGAGTGTCTATATGGGTTATTGATTGGTTGTCTGAGTATCTGCATGGGTGCCTGAGTGTTTGTGTGGGTAGGGTGTGTGTGACTCTGTGACTAGATGTGTGAGTGGGTGATTCAGTGGGTGCATGGTTTTAAAAGTGCATCTGTGATGGACTGTATGGTTGGGTGAGTGTATGTATGGGTGTGTTAGTGATTGAATGTATATCTCAGTTATACATGTGTCACTAACTACATATGTGAAACGCAGTGCATATATGTGTAACAGTATATAACTATCTATATGTGAGAGTGTGTGATTTTGGGAGTGGCTGTATGCGCCATAGTGCAAGGATATCTGTGTCATGTGCTGTTTGTTTTTCTGCAGGAAGACACAGAATTTGTTAGTATTTTTATGAGTAAGTGAACTTGAGTGTTTTTAACTGTATAGGTGAGTAAATTTTACTGTGATTAATTATTTGCATGACTGACTAGATGTGTCAGTACCTCAATGGATGATTGGCGGTGTGTGAGTGTCTATATAGGTGTATAAATGCACAGAGTGACTAAGTATGAGTGACTTTACAGGTGAGTGAGTGGAGATGTATGTAGACCTAAAAGTCAATGAGTGGGTGAGTAGTTATTGGTATTGGAGTACCTATGGTTGTCAAAATGGCCGTCTGAAATTTTGAGTCAGTGTATCAAAGGTTATATTAGGGTGTGAGAAGATGCACTAATTTATCACGTGGACGACGTCATCAGTGATGTCATCAGTGATGTCATTTGAGATGTCATCAGTGATGTTATCAGTGATGTCACTGACCATGTCATGAGTGATGTAATATGTGATGTCATCAGCAGTGCATTGCGGGGGCGCGAGTTATAGTTAGCTGAACTAACTATAACAGGGGAATTTCTAGGGTTTTGTACGAGGGAAATGTCCAGCTAACTATAACACCCCTGAAACCTATGGTTTTTTCAGTGAATTTCAAAGGTTTTTTAAATGCCAATTCCTAACTATAACGTGCATGAAACCTATGGTTTTTTCAGTGTATTTCAAAGGTTTTTTAAATGCTAATTCCTATCTATAACTTATCTCTGAAGATATCATGAAAAGCATTCTTTTTTAAAAGTAGGGTGCACATTAGTTTTGTGGAAAAGCATCTTTGTGATTGGTTAAGAAAAAGCAGTTTCAATGTGGAGTACATATCAAAGGATAAAATTTGCTCAGCTCAACCACACCTGCTACTTGCATTTGGAAGGCACTGTTCTAACTTAACACAATCGTCAACTTTTAACCTGCACGTGTCGTTAAATGTTCAAGAAATTGTTACAAAAAAATATCGTAAAGTTTTAAAAAATTGATGAAGTTTTAACCTGCACGTATTGTAGAATGTTCTAGAAAGTGTGTTGATAGAATACGTTGCACTTCTGACTTCTATGTGTTGTTGAATATTTTAAAAAAACGGTTCATATGGAAAATTAAAAAGAAACCAATAGAGAAGTTTTGAAACCTAAAAGAATCAAGGAACCATTCTAATTTATTCTTTACATGTATTTATGAGTGCAGCAACAAAATTATAGACACAACAGCACTAGGAAGAGGAAGAAGCAGGGAGTGGGGGGAAGGGGGAGATGGGCAGAATGGCACACATGCACAATTAAGTACAACACACATATAGACTAACAATGGCCAAAATGAAACACACCAACAAGGATCACAAGTCACACAACCTGCCAACATCACACCACTGAACGAGCTTAGAAGTGAAAACCACGCTGCATTCATACAGGATGTGTACAAAGGCCAGTCGTTGGTGTTGTGGGATGTCTGCGACCGTGGTCATCATGGATGAGATGCCCAGCATGTGGCACATGGTCGAGTTCACTGTGTGTTATGTTGCCAAACGGCTGCTCCTCCCTCCCATGAGCCCCCACACTTTTGTACGGTGAGCTGTTGTATCTCGTGCACTCGTACGGCACGCCATTGTAATGCCTATTTGCGCATGTCCTGCTACATTCCAACTACAACATCACAGTGCCGTTTGGAGGTGGTGCATGCCACTTTACAACATCGACTGCTGCGGCTCTTGTAACAGGCCACACCAGAACACAGAGACACACTTACCGCACTTCCTGTACACAGACATGTCCGAGACACCGCATTCCCCTTGCCGGATAGGCACACCCCTGCACTGACCTGTGAACGACAGACCAGCACACGCCAGTTGTGCATGCAGGAGGATGCGTACGTAGCTACACATCCAGGCTCACTGCCAACGCTGAGGTGACAGCACACTGTGATGTTGCAGGGCTCGTGCCTATCATGCTAAGACAATGACCACAGGGACACACTTACTAAGATGTGGGTTTGGGGGGCATTGGCGGTCCTGGAGTTGTTGAGATGAGTCTTCTGGCCCTCATGGGTATCCCTGTATCATGCTCATTGACTCTATGGCACCTGTGGGTGTTCTGGTGTGGCTCTTGGGTGTGTTCCCTTTCATGGTGCAGGTAGTTGTCCTGCTTAACACCAGCAGAAAGCAGGTGTAAAATCCCTGGTGCTAATGTGTCTTATCGCCGGAATTTGTTTCGCATTGCAATTGGTGTGAAAGTTGTGATGTGATTTTTTTTGTGTGCACAACAATATACGAACTGAGCAGTGTATCTCGTCAAGATCCAGCACCTGACGCACTATTCACAATCAATATAAATACAATGAGATTTCTAAATAGATTTTGTGTGTACACTGTAAGTGCAGCCAATACCTCAGTGCAATTCAATACAGGATTTTACTATTTAGAATAAATCGCAAAGGTGCACCTCGTGTCTTTTTGCACGAGAACGGCTACTCTCCCTTTCATTATCAGCACTTTAACGGAAGTAAAGTTGAGATAAATCTAACAAACTATTCAGAAGTTGGTGCAAACTGCAGATATCACTAGTATTCCAGCGATAAGTGCCCCAAAATTTAACACCATGGTGGACTCCATCAAATAACATTAATAAGAACAAGAAAGAGTCACACAGTAGTTAAGAGAACAACCAAAAACATTATTAATTTTTTTTTCAAACTTTATTTTTTATAATAATAAATAAATAAACGATAAACTATTTTCAAACTTTATTTTTTTATTAACATATATATAAACAATAAACTAATAAACAAAATGTAACAACAATAATACAAAACAACAAGGCGGAACACTCCTGTGGGAACCACGGATGTCGACGACAGACCTGGAAAATCAGAAAGATTGTTAAAAAAAAAACAACATGGTATTCTCAACAAAATACCACAAGAAACAAATCACAGATATATAAAATGTATACAGCTAACAAAATTTTATAAGTTTATCTTACAAAAACTGTAAATGTTGCCGCTTTAAAATATTTACCGAATCTGAGGAATTTTTTTTGCAGAAGGCACCACGCCCACAACGTTTTTCTTCAGTGGTGAAGACATTTTTAACTTTTTCCAAGGGGCAAACAAAGACCAATGCCACCTTCTTCATTCGCAAGATTTGCCAAAGAGTTCTGTTACGAGGGGATCCTAACAAAAAATACTCGTGCGGCACAGCAAGTATGATGAAACACCTAAGGACCCTTCATCCAAACAATCTTGCACGAGAAGAGTGCAAACAGATGAGAAACACTCCTGTTCTGTATCTGTAAAAAAGAATCACAAATAAATGTATATTAATAACTTTCACATTTATACTATTCCATTACTGTACAAACACATTTTATATAAAAACGGACTAAGAAACTATAGCCCTGAACCACAAGTGTGACGATCATTAAAACACTACATGCATAGTGCATACTACTTTGAAGCAGTTCATGCCCTAAAGCCTACCTCACTAAAAGACTACATGCTAACTGACTAAATGATTACAGTACTATAAGGAGACACACTGGGTGAGTGACAGGGTGTTTGCTAGAAGAGTATGAATACTAACTAGGGAATTGAAGGTGTGAAACACAACTGTGTAGGTGATTAGAGGACTGCATCCATACTGCATAGGCATTTAAAGCAGTCCATGTGCTAAGGCCTGGCTCACTGCATGACTACTTGGGTACTGACTGAATGATTAGAGTACAGCAAGGAGAGTGCCTAGGTGAATTTATAAGTGCTAGGCTTTTCTCACAGGGAATGGATTAGTACTTGGTACTGAATGGGTCACTAGAGGAGTGCAAAGGCAGTCACAAGTGCTGGACTGTATGGATACTGACTAGGAAATTGAAAGTGTGAAAGACAAGTGTCTAGGTGGTTAGAAGACTACATGCATAGTGCATAGGGGTTTGAAGCAGTCCATGTGCTAAGGCCTGGCTCAGTGTATGAATACTTAGGCACTGACTGAATGATTAGAGTACTGCAAAGATAGTATCTTGGTGAATTTATAAGTGTTTGGGTTTTAGCACAGTGAATGGATTAGTACACGGTGCTGAATGGGTCACTAGAGGACTGCAAAGGGAGTGACAGGGTATTTCCTGGAAGTGTATCGATACTGAATAGGGAATTGAAGGTGAGAAAGACAATTTTGTAGGTGGTTAGAGGACTGCATGCATAGTGGATAGGGGTTTGAAGCAGTCCATATACTAAGGCCTGGGTCACTGGATGAGTACTTGGGTACTGACTGAATGATTAGAGTACTGCAAGGAGAGTGCCTGGGTGAATTTATTAGGGTTTGGCGCAGTGAATGGATTAGTACATGATGCTGAATGGGTCACTAGAGGAGTGCAAATGGAGTGACAGGGTGTTTGCTGGAAGTGAACGGATACTGACTGGGGAATTGAAGGTGTGAAAGACAAGTGTGTAGGTGCTTAGAGGACTGCATGCATAGTGGATAGGGGTTTGAAGAAGTCCATGTGCTAAGACCTGGCTCAGTGCATGAATACTTAGGCAGTGACTGAATCATTTGAGTACTGGAAAGAGAGTGTCATGGTGAATTTATAAGTGTTTGGGTTTTGGCACAGTGAATGGATTAGTACATGCTGTTGAATGGGTCTCTAGAGGACTGCAAAGGAAGTGACAGGATGTTTCGTGGATAGTGTATAGTATGTGAGAACACTAGATGCATACTACATAGACATTTGAAGCAGTCTATTTGGTACTTAGAAACTGACTAAATAATCAGACTGCTTCTAGGACAGTGCTTAGGTAAAACTTTTAAATTTTTAGTTCTGCCACAGTGAACAGAATAGTACATGGCACTGCACCTTAGTGTCAAACCCTGACTCATTTTATCAATGCATAAGCAAAGACTAGCTTCTAATGCTACTAAAACTTGACAACATGAGAGGTTTTAAATTAGTTATCTGTCAGCAAATACACGATGTAACCAAATGCTTCTCTCACAGTGGTTCTCAAATGCACACAGACTCACAGTGTATTCTAGATAACAACCACTATACCTAGGAGTTTACCAAAAATCATTCACTACTGTGGAAGTGGTAAGCGAACTGCACACAATCTTCATATTTCAGGACTGCACTTTTTTGTCAAAGCCTGACTTATATAATCAAAGCATAAGCAAAGACTGGCTTCTAATGCTACTAAAACTTCACAACATGACCGGTTTTAAAACAGGTATATGTCAGCAAATACACGATGTTACCAAACGCTTCTCTCACAATCCTTACCCAAATGCACACAGACTCACAGTTTGATTATAGACAAGCAACACTATCCTAGGAGTTTACCAAAACTCATTCACTACTCTGGAAGAGTTAATGGTCCTGCACACAATCTACATATTTAAGTACACCACATCAGTGTCAAAGCATGACTCATTTAATCAACGCATAAGCAAAGACTGGATTCTAATCCTACTAAAACTTCACAACATATATATGTATATAATGAAACATAAGCCATAACTGTCTTCTAATGCTACTAAAACTTGACAACATGACATGTTTTACAACACTTATCTGTCAGCAAATACACAATGTTACCAAACACTTCTCTCACAGTGGTTCCCAAATGCACACAGACTCACAGTGTGATTCTAGACAAACAACACTATCCCTAGGAGTTTACCAAAACTCATTCACTACAGTGGAAGTGGTAAAGGAACTGCACACAATCTACATATTTCACGACTACACTTTAATGTCAATGCCTGACTAATTTAATTAACGCATAAGCAAAGACTGGCTTCTAATGCTACTAAAACTTGACAACATGACAGGTTTTAAAACAGTTATCTGTCAGTAAATACACGATGTTACCAAATGCTTCTCTCACAATCCTTACCCAAATGCACACAGACTCACAGTGTGAGTTTAGACAATCAACACTATCCTAGGACCTTACCAAAACTCATTCACTACTGTGGAAGGGGTAAGGGGACTGCACACAATCTACATATTTAAGTACAGCACATCAGTGTCAAAGCATGACTCATTTAATCAACATATAAGCAAAGACTGGATTCTAATGCTACTAAAACTTCACAACATGTCAGATTTTAAAACAGTTATCTGTCAGCAAATACATGATGTTACCAAATGATTCTCTCACACTGATCCCAAATACACACTAACTCACAGTGTGATTCTAGACAAGCACCACTATCCCTATGAGTTTACCAAAACTCATTCACTACAGTGCAAGTGGTAAGGGAACTGCACACAATCTACATATTTCACGACTGCAATTTACTGTCAATGCCTGACTCATTTAATGAAAGCATAAGCCATAACTGTCTTCTAATGCTACTAAAACATGACAACCTGACTGGTTTTAAAACAGTTATCTGTCAGCAAATACACGATGTTACCAAATGCTTCTCTCACAATCCTTACCCAAATGCACACAAACTCACAGTGTGATTTTAGATAATCAACACTATCCTAGGAGTTTACCAAAACTCATTCACTAGTCTGGAAGAGTTAATGGTACTGAACACAATCTACATATTTAAGTATAGCACATCAGTGTCAAAGCATGACTCATTTAATCAACGCATAAGCAAAGACTGGATTCTAATGCTACTAAAACTTCACAATATGACAGGTTTTAAAACAGTTATCTGTAAGCAAATACATGATATCACCAAATGCTTCTCTCACACTGATCCCAAATACACACTAACTCACACTGTGATTCTTGACATGCACCACTATCCCTAGGAGTTTACCAAAACTCATTCACTACTGTGCAACTGGTAAGGGAACTGCACACAATCTACATATTTCAGGACTGCACTTTTCTGTCAAAGCCTGACTCATTTAATCAAATCATAAGCCATAACTGTCTTCTAATGTTACTAAAACTTCACAACATGACAAGTTAAAACAGTTATCTGTCAGCAAATACACGATGTTACCAAATGCTTCTCTCACAGTGGTTCCCAAATGCACACAGACTCACTGTGTGATTCTAGACAAACAACACTATCCCTTGCACTATATCAAAACACATTTCTTCATCTAGAAGTAGTACTACATTTTAGTATAGAAACATAACATAACTCATTTCACAAATTCATAAACAATGACTGGTTTCTAATTCTACCAAAATATAAAAACTGCACAGTTTTCTGTTTACAAACACATGAAAAACACAAATGCTTATCACAGAATGGTTTCTACATGCACACACATTGTAGAGAAAAAAAGTACTCCCTACACTTTAGCAGGAAAAATACATTAGTCTGATTAAAATCAAAATAGTCTACATACATCCCCTCACAATTAAATAACTCATCTTTCAAGTTCTTTTGTAGATTAAGGAGTATATCAATCACTCACCATATTTTCTTTTACAGAATCTCTGCACTGTGCACCTCTCAGCAAAAGCAAAGAATGAAAAAGTTTCCCTTTCATTTTCCACACATATACATGTAAACATCAAATCACAATCCTTCGCACAAAAACTCAAAAGCAAATACACATTTCTATTGGTTAAACATTTGAACCCTTTCCAACTGAAATACATTTCAACCCTTCCCCCAATCTGCCTTCTGCCTGTTACCATAGAAAAAGGTCATGGAACACTGCACTGATCTCACAGGTCACAAGTTCAGCACACAATGTTCCTACACAAGACAGGAAGTGTGCTTGACTTTTCAACATATCAGCTTATCATATATAATGTTCCTTACAATCTGTTTTTGTTAACCAATAACAATCATACCTTTAAAAAACAAAAATATACACCCTACCTTTCAGTGTAGAAAGTTGTCATACAACCAATGATTTCTTGTCGTTTTTCAAGAAACGTTGCCGTGGATCCGCGCACCCACCGCGAGAGAATCCGTGCATCCAACGCGATAGGATGCGCACACCGTGCGCGCATTTCCCCGTGTTTTTTTTTTTTAAAAAGGGGGCCCCAGGGGGTTCTTCTGGGACCCCCTAAGCACCTCTAGAGGGTCAGAGTATTTCCACTCTGCCCCCTTTATATGTTTTACACACTTATTCCCCTTGCTTCTTCAGCCTCGCTTCTACCGAGGCAGAAAATGGCCGCCAACAGTTCCTGGTTTCGAATGTAGAGAGACACTCGACAGCCAATTAGCATTCAGCGCGCGATCGGGAGTGTGCGCGCTCGGTTCGGGGAGGGTGCGCTTACGGTGCGGGTAGGGTCCGCGGATCCTCCCCGGCCATAGATGTCACTAACTTTTTTACCCTAATTTTCTCAGGAACTACTGAACAGATTCACACCATATATGCAAAAGGCACGAGTCCGAACTGAGGACTACCTCTTTGCCAAATTTGGTGTCATTCCGTTCAGCGGTTCGGGCTGCAGCTGCGACAACAGATCCTATGGGAAATTGCATGGGGAAAACGCGTTTTGAGACCCCCTTTTTTCTCAGCCCCCGCTTGACGGATCACCGCAAAACTTTCAGGGTAGGAGCGGAGTGGAGCTGGCCAAAAGTTTGGAAAATTTCGCGAGGATTCGTCAACCGGCGCCAACGTTATTCCAAATAGAATGTTGCGGATTTCCTATGGAAAATAGGTCCTAACTATAACTATCTACTGGCGACCGCCAGTAGATAATATATATATGTATATATATATATATATATATATATATATATATATATATATATATATATATATATATATATATAGATATAGATATATATAGATATATACAGATTTGCAACTATATATATATATTTATATTCACTTAAATAAAGAAAGGTTACAGGGACATTACAGTTAGGAAATAGAATTTAAAAAACCTTAGAAATTCACGGAAAAACACAAAGGTTACAGGGACATTATAGTTAGGCTTGGATTTCACTAGAAGAAAAACCAGTGTAATTTAGCACTATAACTATAACTTACACCCCCCAGATAGGACGACTGGTCGCGGGAACTTCCGTCATGCTCCTTGATTGAAGGTGAGGTGGGCTGGGCGGCTGACGGAATTTTGCTCCTAGCAGCAGTGGAGGCGCTGGGCTTAGTGCCGCTTCTTGAGGTGGCTGGGGACGTTCCCTATCCAGCGGCAGATGTGGTCGCGTTGAAGGGGAGAGAGCTGCTTCGGGCATTTCAGCCGCAGAGGCGCTGGGTTCAGCGTGGCATCAGGAGGCGGCCGGCGGCATTTAAGTTCCAGTGGCAGACTCAGACACAGCTTAGGATTTCTGCCGCAGAGGTGCCTTCCCCGTAGGTGGCTGGTTTGGCCATCACGGTCACAAACAGCCTAAATTGATGGAGCAGAGTGCTGCAGATTTTCTAGAGTCCTGTTTATGCCACCAGATAATCAGTGTCGCACACCCAAGGAGGATCACTTTGGTGTTTTCTAAAGGCAAACAGTGCAATAACATGCATTGTTGGATGCGCTTGCCCTCTGCTGTGCCTCCTCATGTGGAAAATCTTTACATGCTGTACGGAGCAAATCTGATGTCATGTGCAGTAACTCTTCATGAAGCAGATTCTCAAGCCATCCTGGAGGTGGAGACTGACTCCATGCAGGGGTCGGCTGGGGCCATCGGCGGTGGGTCACTGATTGGTTTGTCTACTCACCGCATTATCACAACACTTGGGGCACCAGGCAGCTGCCTTACCATGGGCTCAGGAGGCTCTGGAGGCTTGATCGGTCTTTGAATCTGCTGCTTATATTCCATCAGGTCAGAGACATTGACTTTCTCTTTTATTAAGTGTGCCACTGTGTTCTAGTCTTCTGGACTGCGGCTTCCTTTGAATAGGGTACAGTAGTGGGGGTGTTCGCGGATGCAGCTAGCTAGGTTTAGGTGCGGCTTGCGTCCCTCCTTTTAGGTCGTCTTCTTCGAGCACGCTGCAAAAGACATGAAAAGAACACGACTTGCTGTAGGGGGCGCTGGTGTTTGGAATAGTATAATTTACTATTCCAACTCCAGTCTGTACAACAGTAGGGAAGGTGTTGGATTTCAAATCCCACACCTAAAGCCCCCTACAGCAAGTTGTTGTAATGACTTGTGTTGTAATGGCATGCATGGTAACAATGCAGTTGTCCTGACCGCGTTGTAATGGTACTGTGTTGTGCCGACAGTATTGTAAACACTGTTTCCCACCCAAGAATGACTCCCCTAATTGAGATCTGCCCTTCAAAATACAGGTGGGCAACAGGAGGCCGGCAAGTCGGTTATTCCTTGTAGATCAGCATCAGCCAATGGTGTTCACAATTCTATGGGGAACCCATCACATGCAGCAAGCCAGGCCTCCCCCCTGGGACTGGAACGTAGCCCGTCAGCATGAAGTGTACTCATTATTTTCATGTCTCAACATAAAGACTCAACAAAAATCGGCCAGCCTAACTACACCTACGTCTATTACAAGTCTCGATAATCAGGATGCGTGTCCCTCTGGGTAGGGTACGACAAACCTGTTCCTCGATCCCTCTCTGTTTACCACTGATGCAGAGGCCCCGAATGAAACTTTACCCACGACTGCTCCCCTAAGTCTGTTGGCTATACAACCCAGGATTCCTGACACCATGGTGGGGGTAAAGAATACCTTGCACATTGTACTACAACAAATTTTGGCGGAACACAAAAGTATGAAACTGTCCCAGGAAGAACCACAGAAGACAACCAAATCTCAGCTGGGCCCCATTCAATCTTATATTAATCAACTTTCATCACACATTACGGATGCAGAACAGCGCATATCAAACCTTGAAAACAAGATTCCTCTGCAAAAGGGCCAAATAACAAAATTACAATCTGATCCTCAGCCTCCAAATCAAGGTGGATGATGCAGAAAATCGATCACGAAGATGCAATCTTCGCATAACAGGGGTTCCGGAAGGCAGCGAGAACGGTCGATCAGTAGTAGAAGTCGTCTCCGACCTTATTTCCAAGCATATATGCCCTGGAACCGTAACACAGAAGACTGATCTCACTATCACTCGGGCCCATCGGGTCCCTGTAGTACAGTATCAAAACTCCAAGTACCCAAGAACTATTATCACAAACTTTGGTGACTTTAGAATTAAGGATAAGATCTTGGCACGTGTCATCCAGGATAAAGTACACCAGACTTCCGATAATTTTTCATTTAAAGTTTTCTCAGACATGCCTGCCTCTTCAGCACTGCGGAGAAAGGAGTTCAGAAGCATGATTAATTCTTTTCAGCAGCTAGGGGCCCCTGCGGGCATTATCCAGCAATCCAAATTGAGAGTTTTGCGACATTACAGTCCTTGTATGATTTTGCAACCGCTCAGTCAGTGCATTTCGTGTTAGGTGGTGATTTAAATTTATTGATCAACCCGACTATAGATTGTTCCCAGGCTTATAAACACAGACTAAGTCAAGAAGGCTATACCAAAATCTAATGAACAATTTTTCACTGGTCGATTGTTGGAGAGATCAATTTCCAGACAAAAGACAATATACATGCCATTCAGGAAGATTCCACTCCTCCTCTCGGATTGATTTCTTCCTGATTTCTCATACTCTCTTGAAAACCGAGTCTGAGATTCATGAAAATTCCTTCTCAGACCATGCAGTAATTTCAGTAAAGTTTAAAATAAAAACTCAAACTAAGATCGCGCCCAGATGGGTATTTGACAAATCCCTCCTTACTGACGAACAGCGGGTTTTGCATATGCGCCTGGCATTAGAATAATTCCTAAATCGAAATATTTTTTATTTTATTTTATTTATTTATTCATTTGAAAGGTTTTATATAGCGCTGGCTAGACCCGGAGGTATCAGAGCGCTTTACATGAGTATCAGCCCATAGTTGCAGGTTACATCGTTACACGGATTACATAGTATCAGAGCAATGCTACATAGTTACATGATAGGTCAAGAAAACAATAAAGACATATTCGTAAGGGAAAAAGCAGGCAAGGGGAGAGATTCAGGGGAGAGGGGGTATGAGCAGGGGAAGTAGACAAAGAATGAAGGAGGGAAAGAGGAGGGGGAGAGACAAAGCATGTTAGAGGAGGGGGAGGGTGACGGGGGCACAAACCGGTAGACGAGTAAAAGCTGCGTCCAAAGTCCAGTAAGCTGTGGTCCCAGGGGAAGTGGTATCATGCCCACATCACCATTGCGAGAGGCTCCCTTTACACAGTGACTCTCCCAGAGGGGTCTCTGAGACTCCAATGCCTCCCTACTGGATCCTTCCCCAACAAAGGGAGAGGGAGTGCTTTGGCAAGGGGCGCCATACCATACCTCAACTGTGAGTGGCTCCCTTGGCACTGTGGACTCTCTCAGAGGGGTCACTGAGACTCCAGAGTGTAAATGTTGGATCTTTCCCTCAACAAGGGGAGGAGTGCTTAGTCAAAGGGCACAAGGGGGCTAGGCGGCGTAGTAACATGTTATGTCGAGAGAAAAAAATAAAGACACAAACGTAAGGGGAAAAAAAGCAGGCAAGGGAAGAGATTCAGGGGAGAGGGGATAGGAGCTGGGTAAGTAGACAAAGAATGAAATAGGGGAAAGAGGAGGGGGAGGGTGAGAGACAAAGCATGAAAGAGGAGGAGGAGGGTGAAGGGGGCACAACCGGTAGACAAGTAAAAGCCGCGTCCAAGGTCCGGTAAGCAGTGATCCCAGGGGAAGTGGTATCATTCCCACATCTCCGTTGCGTGAGGCTCCCATTACACAGTAGACTCTCACAGAAGGGTCTCTGGGACTCCAAGGCCTACCTACTGGATCCTTCCCGAACAAGGGGAGAGGGAGTGCTTTGGCAAGGGACGCCATACCATATCGCAACTGTGAATGGCTCCCTTGGCGCTGTGGACTCTCTCATAGGGGTCAATGAGACTCCAGTGTATAGAAATTGGATCTTTCCCCAACAAGGGGAGAAGGAGTGCTAAGTCAAAGGGCACAAGGGACAGGGAGGAAAGTGAGACAGTGTGAAGGAGGGAAAAAGCAAGAAAGAGGACAAACGGTGTTAAGGAGAGAAATAAGAACCACGCATATATATTCGCAAAACTGTTTTTGATGAGGATTAGCTGTGAGTTACTGCTTTTTACTAGGTTAGTGCCCTTCAATTTCAGGTGTTTTACAACAGTTCCAAGCTTTATTAGAGTTTCCATTGCTCAAAAGGGTATTATTTCTCGTATTTATATATTTCCCTCATATTCATTGCCTGATTTTGACTGCGAGAGAGTGTCACTCATAGTCGTTGAATGTCACTCACAATTACACCGAAACTATGAAAATATCACACATAAGTAATACGAAACCTTGGCAGCTATGACCTGGGGGGTCCTATGCTAAAGCGTGGTGCCGTGGGCTTCTGCTGTGGCAATGTCATCAGTGGGGGGCACCTCCTCTGCAGGCTCCCTGGTAGGCCCCCTGATAACAGCCTCATGCTCAGCGGGTGCTGAGACATGGAGGCGTCAGTTTTATGGATAGCGCTCTGCCCTTAGTATGCCATCACCGCTTGTACGTCTGTGGGTGCCATTTTGAAGGGGGATGGTGTTTCCCGGTTAAGAGTGCACTGTGTCGGTAGAGTCTAGTCTGTGTGGCGTCCCTACCACTTCAACGTTTTCGGTTTAGAATGCTTTAAAAGCCTTCTTCAGAGGGGATGTAATTGCATACTCGGCTTTTAGGAGCAAGAATGAGAACGACAAAAGACTCCAGCAAGAGAAAGAGCTATGCAAAGCAACGCCAGGATATCTTGCTCTACCTACCTCAGAAGGCAAAGCCAAACTTTCCAGCGCTAAGCTTAATCTACAAGATTTCTTTGTATCTAAGGAAATCTTGAACCATGGCTCAGTATTGCAAAAAAAGATAAGAAGAAAGCGATCACATAGGCAGGTACCTTGCTTGGTCTGCAAAACAGAGAACTAATGCCAATTGCATTAAACGAATAATAGACCTCGTCCCTTTGTGCTTTACTTCACATCCCTCTGAGATTTCAGAGGTCTTTCTTAGTCATTACAAGGAGCTCTATTCCGAGACGCATTACACCATCCTGGAGGCTGCTCTAGACTGGTTAGGCAGGATAAATATCCCCATATTATCATCTAAGCAGCGAGAGTTCTTGTGTTCAGCTATTGCTCCTGAAGAAGTTATCCAGGCAGTGAACCTGTCCCCGGTGGCCAAAGCCTGTGGGCCAGATGGAATTCCCACTGGGGTCAATAAGACTTTTTCCTCCAACTATTTTTCTTCTTAGGAACGTTATTCAATGGGATTTTTAAAGGGGACCTAGGGCCAGATGTACGACCATTGGATTTAGCGCCACGCAATTTGCGACAAATTGCGAGTCACAAATTGCGAGGTGCTAAATCCAATGTACAACAGTGTCAGAGACACTGTTAGTGATTCCCAATGGGGTCGCAAAATGCGAGGCTCATCAATATTCATGAGCCACTCGTAATTTGTAACCCCATTCGGAATGGCCAGACCACCATTCTATGACTGCTTTTCAATAAAGCAGTTTTTTTAAACAATTGCAGCCTGTTTTCCTTAAAGGAAAACAGGATGCATTTAAAAAAAAAAAAAAATGAAACATTTTCATTTCATTTCTTAAGGGCAGGTAGTGGTCCCTGGGACCACTGCCTGTCCTTAAAAAATTATTTTCCCTTGCATTCACATAGGGGAAGGGGTCCTCTGGGGACCCCTTCCTGTAGGGTGACCCCTTCCTGTTTGCGAGTGCTTTACCACCCTTCTGAGAAGGGTGGTAAACTGCGACTGCGAATGTTTGAAATCCTTGTCTGACAATAGATATCTGGGAAAAGAGAAAGGCCTAGGTCTCCTTCTCTCCCCTGACAATTTAAAGGACAGGAGAATGGGGTTGTGGTCAGAAGTGACCCTTGGGCAGATCTCCATTGTACTTGATTCTAGGATCCTATCAGAAACCCAGGCCATGTCTATTTGAGAACATAGTTTATGTGCGGCCGAATAATAAGTATAGCCTGCCAAATTTGGATGTAATACTCGCCACGCATCCCTTATAGCATGTAATCGACCTAGTTCTTTGATTGAGGCACGAGTCTTCCGCATCCTCTGAAAAGCCCATAGTCTAGTGGTATCAATCTCATAATTCATGATGCTGTTAAAATCCCCCATTACCACCCGTTCCCCTTCCCAGTTTAGCAGCTCTATGTTTACCCGGTCTATAACTAGAGGGTCATCTAAATTTTGGGCCATACAATACACAAAAAACATATTTACGGCCTTCTATCCCTATCTGTGCTATGGCCCATCTACCCCCTTTATAAGTGATAGTTTTACCAACATCAGCTCTGAATCGCTTATGTTTTAAAATAGCGACTCCACGTATTGAGGAACTTTGATCAGAGCTAGCAACTACCTCATATCCTAGTTGCTTTAGTAAGCCTCGATCTTTGTAGGAAATATGTGTTTCTGATAGCAACACAATCTGTGGGTTATACATCTTGAGTTCTTCCGAGACTAGCCGCCTCTTATTCCTGACCTGCCACGTTCCAGGCTATACATTTCACCCATTCCATCTCGCTAATGATCCTCTGCTTTCTTCCCTAAAATCTGTAACCATCCTGACCTTTATCCCCTTATTTTGTGATATTCTCATGTTGTTTTTTTAATTTTTTTTGTCCCCACCTCCCACCTCCCCCCTGACCCCCCTGCCCCCTTCCACTACCTGTACCTCTAAGCTCCCATCCCACCCACCCATTTTCTACCTCAGGAGGAGGAATCATCCCCTTTTCCCAGCTGCCGTTGGTGTAGCAGCTCTCTGGAAGCCTGCAAGCACGGCGGCCGCCGAGTTATCCCAACCCCCCTATTAAGTAGCAGGGAGATTAGTTTTGTGAGTAGGGTAGAGAGAAAGGAGCCAGATCTGTTAAGCCACTAAGTTTCTGGATCAAAAAGAGATAATACTTAAAATATTTCACACAGAGGAAATAAGATTTGATTTAGATAACAAACCAAAATTATGACTATAACAGAACAGCTCTTTTGCTCTGATTCGTTTTAAGTCCTAACTCTGAGACTCCTATTTTCTTCTCTGCCTCAAACTGCCCCGTTTTTCTGCTATTTTGATAATATTCCCTTTGCCTCTAATTCAGAGAGGAAAGAATACGTTTGACCAGCCCTTAAGATCTTCAGGCGGGCTGGTTCCTGCAAGAAAGCTTGTGCCCCTGTTGCTTTGAAAGGATCAATTAGCTGTTTCAGACGCCATCTCCTGTCCATGGTAGCCCTACAGAAGTCAGATAGAAAAACGATTGAGTAAGACCCCGCAGTAACCGGTGTGCGAGGGCCCGCTTTTAGAAACACTGCTTGTCTCAACAGATAGTTCCCAAAATAGATCAGAAACAGCCTCGGGTATTGGTCCTCCTTTCGTCGTTGCACCAAGGGAAGCCTATGTGCCCTCTGGATCTGACAATCCCAGTCCCAGTCTACCAGATCCAGGAAGGCCTTCTGCATCAGTTGCATGATAAATGTTCTGGGATCCGACCCCTCCTGCCCCTCCGGAATGCCAAATACTTTTAGGTTTTGCCTCCTCTGTCGATTCTCCAATTCTTTGAGCTTAATTTGTACGCAGGCTATCTGATCTTCCTGTTGCTGTGTTAGATTTGACACTTTGGCAGTAACCTCTTCAGTTGTGACTACTCTTTGTTGCAGTTCTGTAATCTCACCAGACATTTCCCCAACTTTGATTGTCTGCCCTAATTTGAGCAAAGAGCTCTCGTGTCTCTTCTCTCTGTTTTTTTAAGGCCTGCAAAATTAGAGAAGGTATTGGAATATCTTTCTCTTCAGAGTATCTTCGTTGCGAGTCTTCCCCCGCCCTTGAAGAGTACGAAATTTGGAGAGAATTGAGCAGGGCCGAGGGTGAGCCGTTTTGATCATCAGATCTCTCTGGTGTTATACATAACTCTGACTCTGAGTCAGTTTCTGATTAGCTTGCCCCTCACACAAACACAGCATTCTCGTGGCACTACTAGCACTTGCCGCTTTATCTGCTCTGTCCGTCAGCCCTACGTCGGATAGTCTAGACATAACAGTTTTTATCCCTCCCTTTGATTGAACCCATCTCCGCATGGGGCTATTAGCGGACGCTTGTAGCTTCTTCTTATTACCAGACCCTAAACTTGGTATACTTTGAATTTTCTATTGTAACTTTTGCATTTGAGCTTTTCGGGCTTTTCTTTTTCTTTTTTGATGTTACTGGAGAGGCTGTTAGGTCTTCACTGTTTTTTGCCAGAGGTTGCTGCTCCATTCGTGCTGCTTCCATTCGTGCATCGAACGAATCGTCAATTGAGGCCTGAATTTGAGTTTGGCCTTCCTTTGGATATAAAGCAGTAGCAGTAAAAGTAGCAGTAGAAATTATAGCAGCAGTAGCTATGGAAACTGTGTCTTCTATAGCATTAACAGCATCAATGATAATAATGTCTCCTTCTCCCGGGTTAGTATCAATTATGGGCAGCACCCAGTCTTTTCTCGCTATTTTTAAAGCACTATCGGAGCATACAGGGCATATTTCGTCGAGTTCCTTCATGTGTTCACTCTCGTTCCCCATTTTTTTTTTATCCTGCTGAAAACCTATGGTAAAGTGCCTATTGGATGCAGAGTCTAAATCTGAAAGCATAGAAGTTTTTTGTGTCTCTGCAGGCTTTGTTTTTTTGTTTAACGTTGCGCCTATCGCAAGGGGGTTATTCAACTTGGTTTGGCCTGTGTTATTGCTCAAGGCTCCCCCTATAGATCCTGAGGCAACCACGTTGTCTCTAGTTTCGACCTCCCCGGCTTCAATCTCATTAGTCTTGTTAAATCCATCTAACATTGTCCCATCCATACCCCCTGCAGCATTGTGAAATACAGCTTCATCAGTATTGAATTGATCCAAGGCAATCGATTTAGTGATTATTTCAACTAAATTATTGCTAGCCGCACCTTCTATATTTATATCAGCCTCCAAAAGCTCTACAGACTTCTTTGATTGTAAATATCGGAGCACCGGCTTGCCAAGACCCCCGGTTTGTTTAGCGTTGTCTATTCTGCTCACTTCAGCCTTCCCAGCCTTCCCAGCATTATCCAGCAATCAAATTGAGAGTTTTGCATGAAGGGCGTGCTATGGTTTTCCACTCCATTGAATCAGTCCCTACAGCATCTAGGGGGTGGAAATAGCGACTAGATTTGCACCTAAATAAAACTCCAGGTCAAGAATGATGGGGGATATATGTTCACTGTTTCTCTCTTCTGTTGCCTTTTTTTCTCTCTTTTGTTTTCTTTTTCACTTTCTCTCACTAGCCGGCATCAGTCGCCTGCTCACCACCTTTGGTGCCATGTCACAGCACCCCAACTTAGGGAGAATGAGGGGTTGGAAGGGGCACAGAAGGGGGGAGGTTCATCACTTGTACGGGGAGGGGTGCTACCCAGGGACTCCCAGATGCATGGGGTTTCCAGAGCCAAGGGTGCCCATGGGGTGGTGGGGTGAGGAGTCATTGGAGGGTTGTGTGAGGGGGGACGCAGGGTCACGGATGGGGGGGTAAAATAAAATGTAGAGAATGTGCAGAATGTCAAAGGCCCAAGAAAATTCGTTCCTCTTTCTTTTTGTTATCAAGCAGTTTTTATTTTTAAAAAATGTCAATTAAATCATTGAAGGTAGTGTCCTGCAATGTTAATGGTTTTACAATAAAGTGGAGAGACAATCCATACTGGCTTGGTTTAAATACCTACACGCTAATATAATTTTTATCGAAGAAACTCACTTTAAGGAGGGATCCCCTATGGATAAGGCCCCTGGCTACATCCAACACGAATTCTATGCTTTTTCAAACGCAGCCATCAGGGCGGTGGCTATATTAGTAGCTAAAACTTTCCAATGTGAAATCTTGATGATGCATAGAGATCATAGTGCCAGGTAGTTGTGGGTGCACATGAAGATCTTGGACCAACTTTTTAACTTTGTGAGTTACTACGGCCCCATCGAGGATTCTCCTACGACATTACAGTCCTTGTACGATTTTGCAACCGCTCAGTCAGTGCATTTTGTGTTAGGTGGTGATTTAAATTTATTGATCAACCCGACTATAGATTGTTCCCAGGCTTATAAACACAAACTAAACCTAAGTCAAGAAGGCTATACCAAAATCTAATGAACAATTTTTCACTGGTCGATTGCTGGAGAGATCAATTTCCAGACAAAAGACAATGTACATGCCATTCAGGAAGATTCCACTCCTCCTCTCGGATTGATTTCTTCCTGATTTCTCATACTCTCTTGAAAACCGAGTCTGAGATTCATGAAAATTCCATCTCAGACCATGCAGTAATTTCAGTGAAGTTTAAAATAAAAACTCAAACTAAGATCGCGCCCAGATGGGTATTTGACAAATCCCTCCTTACTGACGAACAGTGGGTTTTGCATATGCGCCTGGCATTAGAATAATTCCTAAATCGAAATATTTTTTATTTTATTTTATTTATTTATTCATTTTTATTCATGTGAAAGGTTATATATAGCGCTGGCTAGATCCGGAGGTATCAGAGCGCCTTACATGAGTATCAGCCCATAGATGCAGGTTACATCGTTACACGGATTACATAGTATCAGAGCAATGCTACATAGTTACATGATAGGTCGAGAAAACAATAAAGACATATTCGTAAGGGAAAAAGCAGGCAAGGGGAGAGATTCAGGGGAGAGGGGGTATGAGCAGGGGAAGTAGACAAAGAATGAAGGAGGGAAAGAGGAGGGGGAGAGACAAAGCATGTAAGAGGAGGGGGAGGGTGACGGGGGCACAAACCGGTAGACGAGTAAAAGCTGCGTCCAAAGTCCAGTAAGCTGTGGTCCCAGGGGAAGTGGTATCGTGCCCACATCACCATTGCGAGAGGCTCCCTTTACGCAGTGACTCTCCCAGAGGGGTCTCTGAGACTCCAAGGCCTCCCTACTGGATCCTTCCCCAACAAAGGGAGAGGGAGTGCTTTGGCAAGGGGCGCCATACCATACCTCAACTGTGAGTGGCTCCCTTGGCACTGTGGACTCTCTCAGAGGGGTCACTGAGACTCCAGAGTGTAAATATTGGATCTTTCCCTCAACAAGGGGAGGAGTGCTTAGTCAAAGGGCACAAGGGGGCTAGGCGGCGTAGTAACATGTTATGTCGAGAGAAAAAAATAAAGACACAAACGTAAGGGGAAAAAAAGCAGGCAAGGGAAGAGATTCAGGGGAGAGGGGATAGGAGCTGGGGAAGTAGACAAAGAATGAAAGAGGATAAAGAGGAGGGGGAGGGTGAGAGACAAAGCATGAAAGAGGAGGGGGAGGGTGAAGGGGGCACAAACCGGTAGACAAGTAAAAGCCGCGTCCAAGGTCCAGTAAGCGGTGATCCCAGGGGAAGTGGTATCATTCCCACATCTCCATTGCGTGAGGCTCCCATTACTCAGTTGACTCTCACAGAAGGGTCTCTGAGACTCTAAGGCCTACCTACTGGATCCTTCCCCAACAAGGGTAGAGGGAGTGCTTTGGCAAGGGGCGCCATACCATATCTCAACGGTGAATGGCTCCATTGGCGCTGTGGACTCTCTCAGAGGGGTCAATGACACTCCAGTGTATAGAAATTGGATCTTTCCCCAACAAGGGGAGAAGGAGTGCTAAGTCAAAGGGCACAAGGGACAGGGAGGAAAGTGAGACAGTGTGAAGGAGGGAAAAAGCAAGAAAGAGGACAAATGGTGTTGAGGAGAGAAATAAGAACCACACATATATATTCGCAAAACTGTTTTTGATGAGGATTAGCTGTGAGTTAATGCTTTTTACTAGGTGCCCTTCAATTGCAGGTGCTTTACAACAGTTCCAAGCTTTATTAGAGTTTCCATTGCTCAAAAGGGTATTATGTCTCGTATTTATATATTTCCCTCATATTCATTGCCTGATTTTGACTGCGAGAGAGTGACACTCATAGTCGTTGAATGTCACTCACAATTACACCGAAACCATGAAAATATCACGCATAAGTAATCCGAAACCTTGGCAGCTATGACCTGGGGGGTCCTATGCTAAAGCGTGGTGCTGTGGGCTTCTGCTGTGGCAATGTCATCAGTGGGGGGCACCTACTCTGCAGGCTCCCTAGTAGGCCCCCTGATAATAGCCTTATGCTCAGCGGGTGTTGGGACACGGCAACGTCAGTTTTATGGATAGCGCTCTGCCCTTAGTGTGGCATCACCGCTTGTACGTCTCTGGGTGCCATTTTGAAGGGGGATGGTGTTTCCCGGTTGAGAGTGCACTGTGTCTGTAGAGTCTAGTCTGTGTGGCGTCCCTACCGCTTCAACGTTTTTGGTTTAGAATGCTTTAAAAGCCTTCTTCAGAGGGGATGTAATTGCATACTCGGCCTTTAGGAGAAAGAATGAGAACGACAAAAGACTTCAGCAAGAGAAAGAGCTATGCAAAGCAACGCCAGGATATCTTGCTCTACCTACCTCAGAAGGCAAAGCCAAACTTTCCAGCGCTAAGCTTAATCTACAAGATTTCTTTGTATCTAAGGAAATCTTGAACCATGGCTCAGTATTGCAAAAAAAGATAAGAAGAAAGCGATCACATAGGCAGGTACCTTGCTTGGTCTGCAAAACAGAGAACTAATGCCAATTGCATTAAACGAATAATAGACCTCGTCCCTTTGTGCTTTACTTCACATCCCTCTGAGATTTCAGAGGTCTTTCTTAGTCATTACAAGGAGCTCTATTCCGAGACGCATTACACCATCCTGGAGGCTGCTCTATACTGGTTAGGCAGGATAAATATCCCCATATTATCATCTAAGCAGCGAGAGTTCTTGTGTTCAGCTATTGCTCCTGAAGAAGTTATCCAGGCAGTGAACCTGTCCCCGGTGGCCAAAGCCTGTAGGCCAGATGGAATTCCCACTGGGGTCTATAAGACTTTTTCCTCCAACTATTTTTCTTCTTAGGAACGTTATTCAATGGGATTTTTAAAGGGGACCTAGGGCCAGATGTACGACCATTGGATTTAGCGCCACGCAATTTGCGACAAATTGCGAGTCACAAATTGCGAGGTGCTAAATCCAATGTACAACAGTGTCAGAGACACTGTTAGTGATTCCCAATGGGGTCGCAAAATGCGAGGCTCATCAATATTCATGAGCCACTCGTAATTTGTAACCCCATTCGGAATGGCCAGACCACCATTCTATGACTGCTTTTCAATAAAGCAGTTTTTTTAAACAATTGCAGCCTGTTTTCCTTAAAGGAAAACAGGATGCATTTAAAAAAAAAAAAAAAATGAAACATTTTCATTTCATTTCTTAAGGGCAGGTAGTGGTCCCTGGGAACACTGCCTGTCCTTAAAAAATTATTTTCCCTTGCATTCACATAGGGGAAGGGGTCCTCTGGGGACCCCTTCCTGTAGGGTGACCCCTTCCTGTTTGCGAGTGCTTTACCACCCTTCTGAGAAGGGTGGTAAACTGCGACTGCGAATGTTTGAAATCCTTGTCTGACAATAGATATCTGGGAAAAGAGAAAGGCCTAGGTCTCCTTCTCTCCCCTGACAATTTAAAGAACAGGAGAATGGGGTTGTGGTCAGAAGTGACCCTTGGGCAGATCTCCATTGTACTTGATTCTAGGATCCTATCAGAAACCCAGGCCATGTCTATTTGAGAACATAGTTTATGTGCGGCCGAATAATAAGTATAGCCTGCCACATTTGGATGTAATACTCGCCACGCATCCCTTATAGCATGTAATCGACCTAGTTCTTTGATTGAGGCACGAGTCTTCCGCATCCTCTGAAAAGCCCATAGTCTAGTGGTATCAATCTCATAATTCATGATGCTGTTAAAATCCCCCATTACCACCCGTTCCCCTTCCCAGTTTAGCAGCTCTATGTTTACCCGGTCTATAACTAGAGGGTCATCTAAATTTTGGGCCATACAATACACAAAAAACATATTTACGGCCTTCTATCCCTATCTGTGCTATGGTCCATCTACCCCCTTTATCTGTGATAGTTTTACCAACATCAGCTCTGAATCGCTTATGTTTTAAAATAGCGACTCCACGTATTGAGGAACTTTGATCAGAGCTAGCAACTACCTCATATCCTAGTTGCTTTAGTAAGCCTCGATCTTTGTAGGAAATATGTGTTTCTGATAGCAACACAATCTGTGGGTTATACATCTTGAGTTCTTCCGAGACTAGCCGCCTCTTATTCCTGACCTGCCACGTTCCAGGCTATACATTTCACCCATTCCATCTCGCTAATGATCCTCTGCTTTCTTCCCTAAAATCTGTAACCATCCTGACCTTTATCCCCTTATTTTGTGATATTCTCATGTTGTTTTTTTAATTTTTTTTGTCCCCACCTCCCACCTCCCCCCTGACCCCCCTGACCCCCTCCACTACCTGTACCTCTAAGCTCCCATCCCACCCACCCATTTTCTACCTCAGGAGGAGGAATCATCCCCTTTTCCCAGCTGCCGTTGGTGTAGCAGCTCTCTGGAAGCCTGCAAGCACGGCGGCCGCCGAGTTATCCCAACCCCCCTATTAAGTAGCAGGGAGATTAGTTTTGTGAGTAGGGTAGAGAGAAAGGAGCCAGATCTGTTAAGCCACTAAGTTTCTGGATCAAAAAGAGATAATACTTAAAATATTTCACACAGAGGAAATAAGATTTGATTTAGATAACAAACCAAAATTATGACTATAACAGAACAGCTCTTTTGCTCTGATTCGTTTTAAGTCCTAACTCTGAGACTCCTATTTTCTTCTCTGCCTCAAACTGCCCCGTTTTTCTGCTATTTTGATAATATTCCCTTTGCCTCTAATTCAGAGAGGAAAGAATACGTTTGACCAGCCCTTAAGATCTTCAGGCGGGCTAGTTCCTGCAAGAAAGCTTGTGCCCCTGTTGCTTTGAAAGGATCAATTAGCTGTTTCAGACGCCATCTCCTGTCCATGGCAGGCCTACAGAAGTCAGATAGAAAAACGATTGAGTAAGACCCCGCAGTAACCGGTGTGCGAGGGCCCGCTTTTAGAAACACTGCTTGTCTCAACAGATAGTTCCCAAAATAGATCAGAAACAGCCTCGGGTATTGGTCCTCCTTTCGTCGTTGCACCAAGGGAAGCCTATGTGCCCTCTGGATCTGACAATCCCAGTCCCAGTCTACCAGATCCGGGAAGGCCTTCTGCATCAGTTGCATGATAAATGTTCTGGGATCCGACCCCTCCTGCCCCTCCGGAATGCCAAATACTTTTAGGTTTTGCCTCCTCTGTCGATTCTCCAATTCTTTGAGCTTAATTTGTACGCAGGCTATCTGATCTTCCTGTTGCTGTGTTAGATTTGACACTTTGGCAGTAACCTCTTCAGTTGTGACTACTCTTTGTTGCAGTTCTGTAATCTCACCAGACATTTCCCCAACTTTGATTGTCTGCCCTAATTTGAGCAAAGAGCTCTCGTGTCTCTTCTCTCTGTTTTTTTAAGGCCTGCAAAATTAGAGAAGGTATTGGAATATCTTTCTCTTTAGAGTATCTTCTTTGCGAGTCCTCCCCCGCCCTTGAAGAGTACGAAATTTGGAGAGAATTGAGCAGGGCCGAGGGTGAGCCGTTTTGATCATCAGATCTCTCTGGTGTTATACATAACTCTGACTCTGGGTCAGTTTCTGATTAGCTTGCCCCTCACACAAACACAGCGTTCTCGGTGGCACTACTAGCACTTGCCGCTTTATCTGCTCTGTCCGTCAGCCCTACGTCGGATAGTCTAGACATAACAATTTTTATCCCTCCCTTTGATTGAACCCATCTCCGCATGGGGCTATTAGCGGACGCTTGTAGCTTCTTCTTATTACCAGACCCTAAACTTGCTATACTCTGAATTTTCTTTGTAACTTTTGCATTTGAGCTTTTCGGGCTTTTCTTTTTCTTTTTTGATGTTACTGGAGAGGCTGTTAGGTCTTCACTGTTTTTTGCCAGAGGTTGCTGCTCCATTCGTGCTGCTTCCATTCGTGCATCGAACGAATCGTCAATTGAGGCCTGAATTTGAGTTTGGCCTTCCTTTGGATATATAGCAGTAGCAGTAAAAGTAGCAGTAGAAATTATAACAGCAGTAGCTATGGAAACTATGTCTTCTATAGCATTAACAGCATCAATGATAATAATGTCTCCTTCTCCCGGGTTAGTATCAATTATGGGTAGCACCCAGTCTTTACTCGCTATTTTTAAAGCACTATCTGGGCATACAGGGCATATTTCGTCGAGTTCCTTCATGTGTTCACTCTCGTTCCCCATTTTTTTTTTATCCTGCTGAAAACCTATGGTAAAGTGCCTATTGGAGGCAGAGTCTAAATCTGAAAGCATAGAAGTTTTTTGTGTCTCTGCAGGCTTTGTTTTTTTGTTTAACGTTACGCCTATCGCAAGGGGGTTATTCAACTTGGTTTGGCCTGTGTTACTGCTCAAGGCTCCCCCTATAGATCCTGAGGCAACCACGTTGTTTCTAGTTTCGACCTCCCCGGCTTCAATCTCATTAGTCTTGTTAAATCCATCTAACATTGTCCCATCCCTACCCCCTGCAGCATTGTGAAATACAGCTTCATCAGTATTGAATTGATCCAAGGCAATCGATTTAGTGATTATTTCAACTAAATTATTGCTAGCCGCACCTTCTATATTTATATCAGCCTCCAAAAGCTCTACAGACTTCTTTGATTGTAAATATCGGAGCACCGGCTTGCCAAGACCCCCGGTTTGTTTAGCGTTGTCTATTCTGCTCACTTCAGCCTTCCCAGCCTTCCCAGCAGCCCGCTCACAACCCGGCGTTTCTGTACTCACTGGTATGTGGTTCAGGTCCCACGGGGTGGATTCTTCTGTGGAGCCATACCTAGCGAGGTCCGTGTCCGCAAGGCTGCTCCGGAGCCAGGACAATTAAGAAAGCGTGAGCGGTAAGACGCACTGCCACGTAGGTAAACAAGAACTCTGGCAAGCTCCTGCATCCAACCCTTATCAGCGCCTGCATCCGACGCCAAGAGTTGCTGCCACGAAATATATCAAGTGAGTCAGTCGTATCCGCAAGACTAACTCAAAGCCAAAACAGTTAAGAGAACGCCAACCTGTGAGGTGCGCTAGCACGTAAGTGAGCGAGGCAGATTCCGAATCCCTGGTAGTGAACGGCGGCATCTACAGCATTCACTCTTCTGGGATTCCGGGATTCCAGTTGCCGCTTTACTGTTAATACTCCCCCTTGCAGCCCGCTATCATTTCCTCTCCATTAAGCAGATTTTTAGGCAACAGGAGTTACGAACACTCGGCAGCCGATCCGTGCTGCAGCTTCTCAGTAGCGGCGTCGGTCTGCTATCTTGCTCCTCCCCCGTCCCACACATTAAGGTCTTAAAATTTAAATATATTACAAGTACTTTAATATTGGGGATCAGAAATGCCATTTTGTTATACTAGCAGAAATTAAATATAGTGGGGCATATTTATAATAACTGACGCATCCCTGCATATCAGCAGGGATGCGCCAGTTATTTTGCGCCCCAGCTCCGCCATCATGGATGCGCCGCATTTATAATGCGGCGCACCATGGGGCAAAAATGGCACAGATGCGTCACGCATCTGTGCCGTAAAAGTGGCGCATTGCTGGAGTTGCGTCGCAAGCGCGACGCAGCTCCAGCAATGCTCTGGGGGGCCTTATCTGCACAATGCTGAGTCAATCCTTACGCCTGCTTCAAGCAGGCGCAGGGTTTTGACCCAGCATGGGCTCAAAAGTGACTGAGTGAAATCTTGTAGATTTCACTCAGCCACTTTTAGGAGGCGTTCCTGCGCCGGAACGCCCCCACCTGCCCTGGAACGCCTACATGTGGCGCAGGGCTTTACAACGTGACGCATCTCCCAGATGCATCACGTTGTAAATACCTCGCACCATGGCGCAGGATTTGCGCCGCTGCTGCGTCACAAAAGTGACGCAACGGCGACGTAAATGAGGCGCAAGTCAAACATAAATCTGCCCCATTATGTTTTATAAAAAAATTATTACGGTAGTAATGTTTGAGAGGGCGCACATCAAAGACAGTTAGTATGATCGGATTGGGTATACAATAATAATTGTCAAAAAATGATAATTTAAATAGCAAGATCAGTTTATGGTGCCCCTCGGGATAAGAAAGCACCCTACTACCTAGGTGCTAGAATACACAGATGATGCAAGGCAATCCCCGTGATGAACAAAGTTTAGACAAAGATATCCCAGCACTCCAAAATCACAGTTGTTGTTCGTATTGGTTATTAGCCACAAAAGCAGAGAACAAAATATTATCAGTAAGAAACTGGCTACAGAACAGATTAGGTCCTCACAGTAATATATGACAAAGAATAATTTAATTGAGAATTTTACATGAAAAGGAAAGTCGCAATCGTAAGCACAAATGAGAGTTCCCTAATACATTTGGTTCTAGTCATCAGTTCGTAGAGTAGAGACTCATAGTCTCCAAATCTTCAAGATTTGGAGACTATGAGTCTCTACTCTACGAACTGATGACTAGAACCAAATGTATTAGAGAACTCTCATTTGTGCTTACGATTGCGACTTTCCTTTTCATGTAAAATTCTCAATTAAATTATTCTTTGTCATATATTACTGTGAGGACCTAATCTGTTCTGTAGCCAGTTTCTTACTGATAATATTTTGTTCTCTGCTTTTGTGGCTAATAACCAATACGAACAACAACTGTGATTTTGGAGTGCTGGGATATCTTTGTCTAAATATTATGTTTTATGTCCTTTTTCTATATATTTCTAATTTTCTATGCACTGCTTATTATTTATACTAAATTTGCGATTAATTTAGGATGTCGTATTTATGCAATGGTATTTATATTGGTTGTTTTATTTATGTAAGGACCTTTCTTTGCTAAAAAAAACCTTACGCCCCGCAATACACTGCTTATGACCTCACATATTCCATCGCTCATGCCATGGTCAGTGACATCACTGATGACATCACTGATGACTTCTCAATGGATATCACTTATTACATCACTGGTGACATCATCCAGTGAGTGTGTGTCTTCTAAATGTTTATGTCTGTTAAACATATAAACCAAAATACTACAAATAGCTTTAGATAGCTACTCCATTTTGCTTGGCGGGAGCAGTCAGGTCCCACCAAGCAAGAGCAAACAGCTACTTCCTGAGAGTGGGTACCCTGAGAGTTAGCTGGAGCCGGCCCAGGGGGGTGGCGGACCTCAGGGTCATAGATGGCCCCACAAGGGGAGTTGCGCAGCCCCCCTCCATCTTAGAATTTAGCCCTGGGTAGGTGGTGGTCCCTGGATGGGGGGTGCAAGACAGACCCCCTACATTAATTTACTTTAGCCTAGGGGATGTGGAGGTCTGTGGGTCAGTGGAGGGCACTCATGACCCCCACATTATTTCACAGTAATTTTCCCCAGGCAGGTGGTGGTCCCTGGGGCACATGCGGGACCAGGGAGTCCTACCTGCAAACACATTTTAGAGTGCCCCAGGGGGTGGCTCTCTCTGGGTCTGCAGGAGGGGGTGCATAGGCACCCCTTCCATATTATTTTGGTGACACGCAGGCCTCCCGCATTATTTTACTGTAATTTGCTCCTGGGGAGGTGGCAGTCCCAGGGGTGGGGTCTTGGGTCCCTTGCTTGCTGTGCCATGGATTCAAGCTAGCCTGGCTGGTTAGGGGTGAAGGGGTGATACCCTGACACCGGTCCCAGGATGCTTGTTTTTGGTCCATGGAGGACCTGGCCTGGCAGTTCAGGCTGGACTGTTCCCATGAGGAGCAGGGTCAAGACTGATCTGCATATCCAAACTGGGGTGAGCATAGTGATCAAAAGAACAATGGATTAAACCCAGATCTTTTGACTGGGGTGAGTGGTTGAAATGTTTCAACACTCCGTCTAACATCTTGTTTGTGTTTGCTATTCTAAATGATCAATCATTCACTCCACATAGTGTGCAGCAAATGCCACATAAACATTATTTTTTATTTACAGAAGTCTTTGTCTGAGGACATATCTATTACATAAACCTGCTAATTTGCTTAGAGAACATTGTTGGTCATGCTCTTGTGTTAACAGATATTTTACACATGATTTATAAGTGCACATAAGTATATCAGTTTTGAACTGAATGAGATAATGTGGTTATGAAAATTAGGGTTCCTGTTTGGGTAGCATGGTCTCAGATTGGGAGATACTTCTAATGAAGGGTAGAATACTAGATTTACTCTTTAGCAATAGCATTTCAACAGATTATGTCACATTGAAAGAAAACTCAAATGATTTCTTATAAAGTGTAGTGCAATGGCATATGCTATAACCATAGAGTCTTCTTGGACAATTTTAATGTTCCAACTATAATTAGGTTGGCTTTAAACGTTCTCTTAATTATTTGTCTTGCTGTAAATAATTGGTGGCATTATTTTATGGACATTATTGGTGCCGATTCCGATCCGTTAAAAATAATTTGCGTACGACCCGTATCCGTATTTTTTTACGTACGAGTCATACAAGTACCGTACAAACGGGCAAGTACGATTCGTACGTGAAAAATATCTACGATTAGCGTCGGGAAAAGTCTACGAGAGTGCGTCAGAAAGTTTGTACATCCGAATATCGTCGGGAAAAGTGTACGAGAGTGAGCCGGACATTTTTACGTGCAAATCGTAAAACACAAGTCCGAGCGCGCAAGTACGATCCCGACCGTCCGTCCGAATACACAATCGCACGGAAATTGGCCCGTACGGAGCTAACGCCGTAGCACACATGTACACAGGGAAACTCATACCTGTGTACGAGCCGTACTGCCCCCCCACCCCCAAATATGTCAGCACCGTACACCACCCGGGCCACACTGTACCACAGCCCCGCAACAGTACGTGCCGTACCCCCCATGTATGCGCCGTACCCCCCCTGTACGGGCATCACCCCCGCATGTACGCGCCGTACCTCCGCATGTATGCGCCATACCCCAGGGCCGCACGTGTACGCACCGTACCCCCACCGCATGTACGCACTGTACCCCCAGCCCCCCACCGCATGTACGCACCTTACCCCCTGCCCCCCACCGCATGTACGCACCGTACACCCCCACCGCATGTACGCACCGGACACCCCCACCGCATGTACGCACCGTACCCCAGGACCGCATGTACGCATTGTACACCCCCACCGCATGTATGCACCGTACACCCCACCGCATGTACGCACCATACACCCCCACCGCATGTACGCACCGGACACCCCCACCGCATGTACGCACCGTACCCCAGCACCGCATGTACGCACCGTACACCCCCACCGCATGTACGCACCGGACACCCCCACCGCATGTACGCACCGTACCCCAGCACCACATGTACGCACTGTACACCCCCACCACATGTACGCACCGTACACCCCCACTGCATGTACGCACCGTACCCCAGCACCGCATGTACGCACCGAACACCCCCACCGCATGTACACACCGGACACCCCCACCGCATGTACGCACCGTACCCCAACACCGCATGTACGCACCGTACACCCCCACCGCATGTACGCACCGTACACCCCCACCGCATGTACGCACCGTACCCCAGCACCGCATGTACGCGCCACACTCCTACACCGTACCCCAGCACCCTCACCCAGCATCGCGTATGTACGGATCGTACCTACACGAAAAAGGCCACATACAGAACCAGGACACTGTAAAACAGCACAAGGAGGGTCAATTCGACGCGCACAACACCCCCAAACACATGTACAAGACAAAATACATCTCAAACACTGACCTGACACATCCAAACAGGCAAACAGAGGCCACAAATCACAGCAACCTCTTATAACACACCCACCAAAATTCAAACACAGCCACACCCAAAAATTGACCAATAAAAAGGGCCCACACACACAACCCATGAGCCTTTGCAACAGACCCACTGCTGACAGAGCCCACAGAGAAACAACTCCACATTACTCATACCTTCACTACACCTTCACTCACACACCTTCACACAACCTCCCCCACAAACATCCCCCTCTCCACATTCACACACACACCATCACAGTCACACCCACACACTCACAGCCATCCACATCCACACCCACACCCCACACCATGCCCACAGACAAGAATCCAAAGTTCACAACGGCGGAGCTGGACCTCCTTGTCAACGAAGTCATCAGAGTTGAGCCACAGCTGTTTGGAACATTGGTCAGACAGACCAGCATATCTCAAAAGTCTGCCATGTGGCAGAGGATTGTCGATAAGGTGAATGCTGTTGCGCCCATCCGAAGGACCAGGCATGAATGCCAAGCCAGGTGGTACGATCTGCGCAGGGCGGTCAAGAGGAAAATGAATGAAGAATATGCCCAGAGTAACATCACTGGAGGTGGGCCGCCCCGCAGACCCGTACACTACCATCCCTGGGAGGAGAAGGTGATGGCCCTGCTACCGCCGGTGGGAGTACACGGAGTCAAAGGAGTCGCAGAGCCTGCTGAGTACACAAACAACTTACATAACATGGGGGCAATGGGGTCCACACCACATATACACCAAATGCACGCAACTTCTCCAAACCACTCACTGCACACAACCACACTCAAAAACCACGCTCATGCCACTAACGTCTCCATGCACCCTTCACAAATCAAGGCAAGGCCATGTCCAAGGCTACAACAACCACAAACACAAGACTGGATGTCCGGGAGGCGGGGAGGGTGGGCCCCACACAACACATTGTGGAAATGAGACGCAGACACCAATGCCCTCAGCACATATGGCATAGGTACATACCCATGCACAATGCACGGGGACTAGCAAACTACTGACAAGGTAGCTCACACTGGGCCCTGCTGTATGCAGCACAAGGCCCTCCTGGGACCACTGTACACTCAAACACCAACTCCACAAGCACAGGTATCTAGCACAGGAACTCACAAACACTGTCATGCCAGCATGCACCATGAGGGGACAGACACATCACCCGGGAGACCCAATGACAACTCACACTACACACAACAGCAGGCCCGGTCACATCCCCCCCCCTAACAAAAGCACACACCCCCGGGGCAGGCAAAGGAATTTCCACACTCCCACAATGGACATGTGACACAACAAGACCAATCCAGAGCCAAATAAGCAGCTGAGCCAACAATCTACAGGTCAAACACTCAGGAGAACATCCCAATCTGTTCCCCGCAGCATACCCATCTCCAAGTGGACATTGAGAGGAATGCTAGGCACATCCAACTACCTGGAGGAACTGTGTCAACTTGAAAATGTATGAAACATAGATGTCGCATGAAACACCATTAACATTGTCTCACTCTCACACACAGGGCAACATCGTCGATCTCCCCCCAACGCTGGGGGGGAACAATCACAGTCCCCGGCTCGGCGTGAAGATGACCCCACCGGCAGCAACGACTCTCACTACTCCGTGGATGACACCGACCAACCTGGCCCATCTGGTGCCCAAGCCCCTGCAGCACCTGCGTCAGGTACATCTGTGCCAACCACCACCCCCATTCCTGCCACATCCAAGGACACACCCAGGAGCCCTGCTCGCACTGAACAACAGAGCCAGTCTGACCAGGAGGGACAAGGTTCTCCGGGCACCCAGGAGGAGGCAGGCAACCCTGCAAATGCCATCCCTCACGGGTCCCATAGACCCGATGTGCCCACAACGGCAGGCCAGGCTCAAGTGGGCAGGGGTGGTGGGAGTGGAGGCAGGCGGAGGCGAGAACCTGACCAGCCAGCTCAGGACACCGGTTTTTCACACATACGCAACATCCTGGATTCATGCCGGCGTGACACCAGAGGCATCAACCAGGTCATGTCCAGACTCTCAGCGATGCAGGGGACCCTCGATGAGATAAAGAACCTGCAGGTCGAGCATCATGCCAGTCATCAACAACACCAAGGACGGATGGAGGCAAGACTGGCTGAGCTCCTGGCGGTGCACAGGGACATGAGCCAATCACTCCGTCAGATCACCCAAAGCATGGGCAACCCTCCCTGTGCCACCAGGCATAGACCAGCACCAGACACAGGGAGGGAGGAGGAGGAGGGGGAGGATTCGTCTGACGAAGCGTCCCAAACATCGTCAAGGCCTGCATCTGAGGGCCCCCGGAGGAAGGTGGGTCGTCCACGGAAAAGACCGTGAGAGTCAGCGGACCATCCACATCTCCCAGGTCACCTGGCCTGGCACCTGGCCCTCAGGCACAACAGCAGCACCTCATCCAATGACATTCTCTGCCACATGGACTTGCTGGTCACAGTCTGACCAATGATCCCCAACACTGTGCCCTGGACTCTGATGACTTCCAATGCCAAGGATACCATCTCCCCCTGTGAACTTTGGATTCTATTCCCCTGGTATAGCACCTAATTTCATCTACCAATACACGTACCCCACCGCAAATAAATATATTCCTTTGGCCATGAGACGTTCCTGTCATTTTGCATTATTCAACCACATATGTGTGTGGAAATGTCAAACTATGCCTGAGTGTTGAACTAACTCCAGCCATCCATACCCTGGGATCAGAGTCTGGTACAGGACACACATGGGTCACAAGGTATCATTAAATGTAGGCATGGAGCACAACACTCACCTGTGATGGCCTCTGGCTGCTGAGGGGGGGCTTGCCAAACTGTGCGGACACACCTATTTGGGAGAGTACCATCAAGGCGTAGAGGTCATGGCTCATGTGGAGGTTCCCGGAGAGGGAGTCCCAGGTATGTGTGGCCAGGTGGGAGAACAATGTCCTGTATGCTGGAGTACGGTGGATGTGAAGAACGGTGGCAGGGCAAGGTTGGATGCACGGAGATGGCCAAACGGGAGCTAGGATGACAGACGTACAAGGTTGGTTTGGGGTCGGTATAGTGGACTGCCTCCTGAGTGTGGGTGGGGAGTGTGGAGGTCATCCTGCAGCACACAGTGATCCATTGCAGCTATCTATGGTGGACGGTGAGGTGCCTGGGGCGCAGGGTGTTGGAGCTGAGGTGTGCAGATGCATGCTGGATGTGGACAACTTACCTGGGAGTGTGGATGTACTTGCGCCGTAGAGGGCAGGGCAGTATTTGACACGGATGTTGTCATGGACCTGGGGGATGGTCTGTCTGTTCTTGGAGTGGATCTATCTGTGGGACATGTGCATAATGCAGAGGGCATTGCAGCATCAGGTACAGATGCTGTGGACTAGCATGGCAAATGTGAGTGAGCCAAACATGATGCACACCATCTTGTGTGTGTGGCCACTGGGTGCTTGTGCAGGGCCCGCAGCAGCACGTGCCATCTCCTTGCAAAATGCCCCATGTTGCACACAAAGACTAGGATGTCAGAAGGACAACAGCAACAGGCGCGTGTGTAAAGTAAGGAGTGTCCAGTGTCACATGGCACACCCAAAGACAATGCATGCACAATCACCAAAGAGGCATGACACCGGATCAGGAAACTGAAGGCCGACCTGCGCACAGGAGACACACCCTCAGCAGCTGTTGATGGCCCATTGTGTGGACCACCTTGCAAACAAACATACACGACCATGTACTTCATACCCAATAGGGAGCCTAATCCATGAGCAACTGCATGCATGTTGCTAAACTACACATGTACTCCTATGCATAATCTACAACAACTATGCCAGATATGCCGCATGCTAAGTGGCAAGAGACCTGCATTGACAGAGATGAGGCACCTTGAAGTGTGACGAACACCTTTATTACTCAGCCTCACACTAAGGGAAATGCATCAATTGGAACAGACTCACAGGTCATTTGGCTGAACATGTGTGACCTACACTGGACACCCCCTTCAACACACAGATGTGGTAAATCCTACTGAGCTGGCACACAAGTGAAGGGGTTGAGCCTAACACCCCTTGCTGCACACGGAGAGGCTGCAATTCCCCATTGAGCCTGTCATGGGGATGTCCCACACCATGTCCACCATTAGCATCCCGTATGTTCCTGAGGGACGTTATACACACATTGATGCCTTCATCAGAATCCACAAACCATTACAGATGACTGTCAGGAAGGGTGACTATCAATTCATGGGAGCCATGCAACACGTCATGTGGCCCATGGTGAGTCGACATGTATGCATGGTAACACAACATGCACAGGAGCAGTCCCCACATATCACAAACACGTACCACCCACAAAATGCCTTGCTGCACTCCTTACCAAAAATGACTTTTCACCATGTCTGTGCATGTAACTCAGATCCAGCACACGTTGCAATACTCATGAGGAATAGCAGGAGGGCAATGATGACATGAGCAGACGACAGCCGCAAGAACCTGGGGAGGACAGACACACAACAAGTCAGCGAAGAGCTAGTAATCCGCAGACATGTACATGTACTCTACAGGAATGATGTTGTCACCATGCTCTTAGTGAATTTATTGTCCCAGCAAAAATGTGTGGAATGACATCATCACTTCAATTTCACATCAGAACACAACTCCAAGTCACTTAGCACACAGTCAGCTGGACACACACATTGCAACACATGCCACACAAGGCTCAAAGCGTGCACACTCAGACACAGGGACTCACCATCATGAGAAGAAGTTGCGGATAAGCTGACTCCGGATGTCCTCATCCTCATCCTCCTCCTCATCCTCACTTGCCCCGTGCCCAAGCCCTTCATCCTCCACGGGTGGATGATCTTGCTCATCGGGATCCAGGATGAGTGGCACGGCCTTCTCCACTGCCATGTTGTGCAGCATGCAGCACACAATGAAGATTTTGCAGACCTTCACCGGGGCATATGGGAGTGCGCCGCCGGTCTTGTGGAGGCACCGGAATCTGCTCTTCAGGAGTCCAAACGTCCTCTCAATCACACGCCTCGTCTGCCCATGGGTGTCGTTGTACCGGTGTTCTGCGGCTGTTCTGGGGTTGCGGAGAGGCGTCATCAGCCATGGCATGTTGGGATAGCCAGAGTCCCCTACATGGAAACATCATGGATAGAAGTGGGTCAGGAGAAGCAGTAAGATATAAAGATACCGCTAAATACAGGACTAACAGAGTATACCCACCAACAAGACATGCTCGTTCGTTGCGCAGCTGCAGCATCATTTCAGGCACCCTGCTACGCCTCATGATGTAGGCATCGTGTGCTGATCCTGGAAAACGAGCACAGACATGGGAAATCAGCATGTTAGCAAGACATACCACAAGGGCATTAATGGAGTGGTAATGTTTGCGGTTACGAAAGGCTACCTCCTGTGCCTGTGGTGGTACCAAAGCCACATGTGTCCCATCAATGGCCCCAATGACATGAGGCATCCCTCCCAGGGCATAGAACTCACCCTTGACACCTGTCAACTGCTCACGAGTGGGGAAATGGATGAAGTCATCCAGGTGCACCAACATGGCTTCTATAACATCATGCAGGACACGGCTGAACATTGTCTGGGACATGCCACCGACATCAGCTATGGTCAATTGAAACGTGCCGGTGGCAAAAAAATGTAGGGCTGCCATCACCTTCATATTGGGGGTCAGAGCTGTAGGATACCTGTGTTGTGGTTGGAGGTGTGGTGCAAGGCGGCGGGTCAAGTCCTCTATCAACTCTTGGGAGAAGCGGTATCTGCGTATGCAGTCACGTTCATGCATGGCATCCAGGTCTGTCATTCGTCTGGGGAGAGGCGGTGCCCTGCAGAGATTTGGAAGGAATAACGAAGAGTGAGTACATTACCACACCAATGTCACTGAGGTGAGCACATGTTCAACAGCTAATACACATCGGCTTAATACAGAGTCTGGCCTGTGCAATACATCCAGGACACGTAGGCCAGCCAGGTGATACTCCTACGAAGAGCCAGCCACAATAGTTGCATGGCAATGTTGACGTGACATGCCATTAAAATAGCTGTGGGCCAGTGTAAGTGACAAGCCAGGCACATTACATGAGTGACAGACATCCACATATCAGCATTTGAAGGATGTCATCTCATACAGATAGCTGGCGGGAGTCCAGACGCACAGGTCACATGTCATCCGGAAAAGGACAGATAACACACATTTCCATGAAGGGGTACATGTCAAAAACTGATGACACAGACATTGAGAGAACGCAGATATTGCCTCATGTCAGGAAGTCATCTTCGAACCATCATGACACATGTAACGTGTGAGTCCACATGTGGCATGGTGTGCGTATATGTGTCATGCACATATGCACACAGACACATGTTGGATGCTGCAACAGCAGATGGAGTTGACAGAACACCAACGGAAAGCTCATGGGAACACATGACACACACATGACATAGTCACATCGTGGCACGCTGGGAGTCACATGTCAGGTGTAATTATCCGTGTACCTGGCATCATGGGACAGTTGCGGGTGTTGCTGACTGTGCCATACCAGTGATGCAGTGCTTGACACGTGTGTCGTCCATGCACACATGTGCAAAGTGTGAGGGGAAGTGTGCCACATAGGTCCCCATCACACATGACATGTGTAAACAGCTCATCACACATCTATTGTGCCACAACATGAGGAGACATGTGCCACGTCACTGCCTGACACACCTCGGACCTGCACATGAAGGACTGCACTGACAATGACTTGATGTACAGCCTTGTGCGAGTCTGACACCTCCATTCCTTTCGTATGCGCCTCCTATCAGCAGTGTAAGCTGTGAAAGGCAGTACACACACTCTGAGGGCGTGTGTAGGGCCCGTACTCACGCGTGTACGGTCCGTACACGCGTGAGTATGGACTGTTCACTATAGTTGTGTAACTGTAGGTCCCAGTGATACAGTCCGTACACGCGTCAGTACGGTCCGTACACGTGTGAGTACGGACCGTTCACTATAATTGTGTAACTGTAGGTCCCAGTGATACGGTCCGTACACGCGTGAGTACGGTCCGTATCACTGGGACCTACAGTTACACAACTATAGTGAACGGTCCGTACTCACACGTGTACGGACCGTACACGCGTGAGTACGGACCATTCACTATAGTTGTGTAACTGTAGGTCTCAGTGATACGGTCCGTACACGTGTGAGTACGGTCCGTACACGCGTGAGTACGGACCGTTCACTATAGTTGTGTAACTGTAGGTCCCAGTGATACGGACCGTACTCACGCGTGTACGGACCGTATCACTGGGACCTACAGTTACACAACTATAGTGAACGGTCCGTACTCACGCGTGTACGGTCCGTACATGCGTGAGTACGGACCATTCACTATAGTTGTGTAACTGTAGGTCCCAGTGATACGGACCGTACTCACGCGTGTACGGACCGTATCACTGGGACCTACAGTTACACAACTATAGTGAACGGTCCGTACTCATGCGTGTACGGACCGTACACACGTGAGTACGGTCCGTATCACTCGGACCTACGGTAAAATAACTATAGTGATAGGCACGTACTCGCGCGTGTACGGCCCGTATCACTGTAGTGATGGTGCCCTAGGGGTACGTGTGAAACGCGCCGTACCTGTATGGGGATGTACGAATTACAATGGGGACACATGAGGGACAAGTATTAGGGCCTAAATGCATGCTGGTTGTCATGGATACCCAGTTTCAAGTTCAAATTTTAACATCATGTGGTCTGGAAAATTCAGTTGGCCACATTTAACATTGTTGCAAAGTGGTTGTTGACTTGACATGATGCTGCAAAATCGAAAGATGCAAAGGCTGTCACTGGTGTATGTTTAAAGGGATTGGAGGAAACGTAGGATGCAAATGAGTCTGACCAATCACTCTGTACTCCTGTAAATGAAATAGGCCAGCAAGGCAGATATAAGGCAGCCAGAACCCATGAGAGGGCACTTGCCTGCACAACATGTCAGTCGATACCACTGCTGCTGTATTGTCTCCCTCTGGCACCATGTCAAGGACTGTGGAGAGGGCCCAGCCTTTCACCCAGGAGGAGAACCAGGCCCTGCTGGATGTGATCCTCCCACAGTACCCCATGCTGCATGGTCGACCAGGGGAGCAGGTGAGTGCTGACTACAGTACTTTTGCCTGTGTACCTTTATTGTGTCTGTCACTTCTGGCATTGTGGCCAGGTGTGACAGACATGCTATGTTGGTTGGAGTGGGTCCCAGGGGGGGTGGATGGCTTATGTCTCTCATGCAGGGCTTGATGTAGTTCATGTGTGCACTCCTCACTTGCATTGTGCTTACTGTGACATTCACTGCATAGTGCATGGCACATTCAGCCAGCCTAATCCTCTTGGGCATTCTTGCTATATTGTCCTGCGGTGATTCAGTGGTCACCCCGGTGTGACGGGTGACTGCACCCACAGATGTCTGTGAGAGTTGAGTGGAGCTGTGGTGAGAGTGTCCAAATTATGTGTACGCCCCCTGGACATTTATGCTTGTGAATGTTTCTTGGCATGTGGGTGGGTGTCTATGTGGAGTGTTGCACCACAGCTGCATGGAGGAGGCAACTGCTCAATCCATCTGATGTGTAAAGTAAGCCGTGCTTTGTGTCTGACTTGCTGAGATAGCCCCACACCTGTGACCCCCCCTGGCAAGTGGCACATGTGCAGAGTGAGGTTTGCATCCGCTGTTGCCAATGGCAGGTGATTGATCTGTGCCAGTGTGTGTCTGTGTACTCTGCTGAGGTTTCGTCAGTGGCCTGGGGCATGTGACTGATTTGCGGTGCTGTCCATCAGCCTTGTGTTGCTTGGGATGCACAGTGTGTGCCATGATCAGGGATTGTTTCCCACCCCTCATGCCACCTGTGCACTTACTATGGCATGTACTGCATTGGTGTGTCCCCAGTGGAATAAGTCCCTATGACGAAGGTGCTATTACTTGCCAGCATACAATGCCCTGTTCAACAAATCAAATATGTTCAAATGTGTGTCTCTGTGACATGGTGCAGGTGTAGTGATGTTGTCCCCCTTTGTCATCCACACAGGTATCCCCCTACCACAAGGGGAAGATCTGGAAGGTAGCCGTCAAGGCCGTGCAATCGGTGGAGGGTCGCAGTCGGCGCCTGGCACAAGTGAGGAAGAGATGGCAGGACATCCGGTGCTGGACCCGGAGGATCGCCCGGGTCATGCTGAAGGTGGAGTCTCCTCGCAAGCATGGCGGCGCCGGCGCCTGACCCACCAGATGCGGCGTGTCCTGGCGGTGGTCTTCCCTGACATAGACAGGCGGATACAGGAGTTACAGCAGCAGGAAGGGGGTAGGTACATGTGTGTTTGTTGTGTGTCACCAGCTTTTGAAAGTGCTCAGTCGCCTGGATACACTGCGAGGGTTAATTTGTGCAGTGCATATCCTGTTCCCCAAAGTCAAACTGTGCTGTTCTTTCTCCCTTCCCCTCCTTGACATGTGTTCCCTGGTCTGTGTGTAATCCCTATTGCACATGGTCATCTAGGCTGGCAGTTAATCCAAGTGCACACTGCTTACAGCATCATGTGTGGGGGTGGTCTGCCTGTGCCCTGTCCTGTTCAGTCATTTGGGGGTGCATAACTGTTGGCACTGATGCTGAGTCTCAACATAGGAGTGTGAGGGTTCACATGAACAAACTTCCAGCATGCATTACTAAATTGTTGTGGCCTCAGACATGATGTGCATGAGTGGGACATATGCATAGTGCCGGGACGGTTGCTCCTGTAACAGTCAGCTCATTCCAGGCCCATGGAGCAGTGTGCCCACTACAGTCCCCTGACACAACCTGCCCTCCTACTCATGTGTGTCATCCAACACTGTGCACATTCACTGTGGGTTCAGCATGGCTCTGCCTCTGTGGCATTGTTCCCTGGCCTAGGTAGTACTTTTCACATGTGTGATACATTTGCCCACTGGACAGGGATACACCAGTTTGCTTGTGCATACTCACACTGGGCAGTGCCTGTGTGGCTAGTCACAACAATCTGTTGATGTTTGTTTGTGAGCAATATGTTTTGGCAGCCCTACAAGGTGATGTCGTGTTCATGAAGCTAGTTTTCAAGCACAGTTATTGTAACCCTGAATAAGAGGTGTCACTTCTTGATCGTTATCAGTCACATTGACTCAGGTATGGGTATGTGTGTGCGGGAGGGGCGTACATGTTCAACCCTGATATTTCATTGCCAGTTCTGACTTGTGTGTGATGATTCGCAGTACAGAAAGTCATCGTGCAGTGCTCCCGTGATGTTGGCCAGTGCTTAATGTTCGTGCTTCATAGCCTGTGTCAGTTTTTGACAATCATGTATTCTGCTTGTACATTTTTGGCACCTGTGTGTGGTTCAGGTGCTACACAGTTGTGACTTTGTGTGCTGACATCTGTGGGTACATTCTGGCTTGCCATGAGGGGGAACCCACAGTACATCTAGGCTTTTTTGCTAAACAATTGCAGGCCCATTTGCTTATGCATTGTACTGGGTGTGGACATGTGTGCCACTCCAGATGACAGTCAGTAAGTCATATGTGTAGCCAACTGTGTAATCAGGTGACGGATAGCCATGTGACAAATGACGTTATTCAAGTTGTTACTCAGAGAAATTGTCCCTTGCCAATCACTACACCTGTCAACATCTCTCAATGTTTCATATGCTTGACCTTATAGTTTTGTTGTGAAGGCCAATAATGTGCCTGCATGACAGATGTCTCCCAAGGAAGTGCACAAGACACCACCTTTACACTTTCCTGGGAGCCGCTGGCACAATTTAATGTAAGGCACAGTTTGAACAAAACTTGTTTAGACTTCATACATATCCATGTTCCCACAGTGTGGTTGCATTTGGGTTAGTCCTTGGTTGTTGCCGATACCAACTTACGAGTGTCCAGTCATCCAGACCACCGTGGTGCCATGTATATGTACTTACTGATACCCCATTTCTGTCTAACAGTGGCTGATTTGAATGAGTCTGGCAGCTCAGCCAATGACTGTGCACATGTAGTTTGGTGTGCACCTCCTTGTGTGACTTCTGTTATACAGACACATGTGTGTTCTGTTCATTAAGTGGCACAGTCACACATTCTAGACATGTCCATTGTGTAAAGGGTTGTGATTCACCAGGAATCACAATGTATTCCTTTGGGGTTTCCTAAGTACTCACAGGTCTCAGTGTGTGGGGACACCTTCTGCATTGGCATGTGGTATTTGGCCTTGGGTGCGACATTACTGTTGGGTCCACAGTGGAGTAGAGGTGGCATACCTTCATAGTCTTGCTGTGCTCAACTGATCCCAGACACTAGCTTCTCATGATCTTGGGATTTCAAGTAATTTGCTGTTGTGTCCTAATGTTCATTTTTCCAAAGTGGCATGGTGGGTTAACCAACTGGGGAGTGCAGGGCCTACCTATGTGGGGAGTATCCTAGATGTTACTCATGATGCCTTTCCTGTTATGCACTGTTGCCTATTTTGTTTGGACTCATGTGTCAGATGTATACAGGTGACTGATTTTTTCCTGCCTCTTCACCTTGCCCACAGCATCATCGGAGGACACCGAGGGAGACACCGGCATGGACGTGGAGGAGGGATAGAGCACTGGTGCCACCACTGCTGAGGAGTCGGCGGAATCTAGTGGCACGGAGGGCGAGGGGAGTGAGGCGGAGGACCTGCCCAGTACCAACACTGACTACGAGGCTGACGGGTCCGAGGCTGAACTCCCTGAGGGGGCGGAGGCTGCTCAAACAGCTGGCAGCAGCACTCCATCCGTCACCGCCCCCTCCATTCCAATCACCGAACTCCCACTTGCTCGGGTCCCTTCTGTCCGTGCTAGGTGACCACATGTCTCCTTCGTGGCAGGCACCGCACCCCCTGCCCCTGTCCCCCCTGCTGCCCTCACTGCCGAGTCTGTGGACATTCAGCGGCAGTTGCAAGTTGGGCAGACATCGATCCTGACTGTCCTCCATGGCCACACCAGACTGCTGACCCAGATGGTGTCGTACATGGAGGGCATGTCATCAGCGATGTCTGACCAACGCATGTTGCTGAGGTCCCTGGACTCGACACTGACGGCAGTAGTGAGTCACCTGCAGCGCTGCGTCCCCCCTACCCCTGCACCATCTACAAGTCCCACACCCATGCCTGTCCCGAGCACACCAAGACATCCACACACACGCACCCCACCAGACGCAAGCAGCACACCACCACGTAAGGGCAAGCGCACACCTCCTGACACGCACTCTCAGGGGGAAGCAGGCACACCCACGGGGTCTGGGGCACACAGGCAGGCACGCAGCCACAGTCCTCGTCCACATGACTCACTCCCCAGTCCCTCCGATGTCACTCCCCTTGGCTCCCCTGCCCCAGATTCGGAGAAGGAGGCCTACTTTGCCGGGCTGGGCCTCAGCCCCACTAGTTCACCTGGCCGCAAACGGTCAAGGCACTCCACGGGTAGGAGAGTTAAGTCCCCCAGCCTGTCCACCACCTCCCCCAGTAGCGCTGCAACCCATCCCTCCGATCCCCCCCCCCTCCTTGGGGCCTGTTGTTTCTCCGGGTGCAGGGGAGACGCTTCCAGAACTGGCAGAAGTGTGCAGCGCCGAGCTCGCCTCCACCTTTGGTGCTGCCCCACCCCCTGTGGTGGAGTCGTCCGTCCCTACACCCACCACACATACCCTTCCCCCTCCTGTCCCTGCGGTGCCTGGTCCTTCCCCACATGATACCCCCCCAGTCGACGACACTGAGTCTTCTGTTGTGCAGACAAGCTAGGGGAGACGCATGGCCATGTGTCCTCCCCCAAGGACTGATGATATGGACTGGCCATTGGCCTTTGTGAATAGTTTTGTTTACACATTATTATTTTCATGCTGAATAAAGCAATTTCTAATTTCGTTTGAAAGGTCTTGCATTTCAGGTATTGATGTTGATGCTGCTGCTACAGGAGTTGGGGTTGTGGGCATGTGTTATGTTTCAGGGAACTGTTGAAGTCTGCTGCTCATGTGGTGGAACCTGGTATCTGCGTGCCATCACATGGTCTCTGCCACAAATCTTTGTCGTGTATGCTCTTTGTGTTTGGAGACATTGTCCCAAGGAGTGTTCCTTCCTCTGTGGCACCTGACATCTTCCCTGCAGAAAGTTGCACAATTGTTGTGTTGCCCTCTGTCTAAATTTCCTTTGTTGGTGATGGATCCCTTCAACTCTGGCCATGCCTGCTCTTCAAGGTCTCCGGCTGCATCGTCTGTGCCATCCTTGGTACTCACTGTACTTGTGTGTAGAGTATTTTGCCATGCCTTCATGGAGAAATTGTCCCTTTTCCGCACAATGCATGTGTGTTATCCCAGCCTAGCACACATATGGGACTTGTTCTGCTGGGTATTTGTACACCTGACTGACAATTGTGGGCGTTGTATCTGTGGGAAGTCCACCCTATTCCTTCCATGAGAGACAACATCTTGGTGGCTGGCCCAGCACTTGTACATTCCTATCAGTCCTGGGATGTGCGTGACAATGTGTGTTCCCTTTGTCTCTCTTAGTTTAGTAGGCATTAACATGACTATACAGTCTTGTGGCATGATCTCAGTGTGTGTATTGTGCTGCATCTGCCAGGGGTGGGTATGCATGTGTTATTTGTCCTGACACCCACATGTGTTGTGTCATGCAGTGGGGGAAGGACATCCATCCTCCTGGGAGTGGGACACTGCTGTCAGTGATGTGTTGTTATGGCACTATCATCATTGTCCAAAGTTAGGGATGCGTACATACACCCATGGAGTTGTGGTCATCTGATAATGATGTACACACCCCCATGTCTCTGTCCACTGCTGGGAGTCCTCTGCACCCACCCCTCATATGTCTGGGCACTGCTGGGAGTGATAGGCACCCACCCCTCATATGTCTGGGCACTGCTGGGAGTGATAGGCACCCACCCCTCATATGTCTGGGCACTGCTGGGAGGCCTCTGCACCCACCCCTCATATGTCTGGGCACTGCTGGGAGTGATAGGCACCCACCCCTCATATGTCTGGGCACTGCTGGGAGGCCTCTGCACCCACCCCTCATATGTCTGGGCACTGCTGGTAGTGATAGGCACCCACCCCTCATATGTCTGGGCAAGGCTGGGAGTGATAGGCACCCACCCCTCATATGTCTGGGCACTGCTGGGAGGCCTCTGCACCCACCCCCCATATGTCTGGGCACTGCTGGGAGTGATAGGCACCCACCCCTCATATGTCTGGGCACTGCTGGGAGTGATAGGCACCCACCCCTCATATGTATGGGCACTGCTGGGAGGCCTCTGCACCCACCCCCCATATGTCTGGGCACTGCTGGGAGTGATAGGCACCCACCCCTCATATGTCTGGGCACTGCTGGGAGTGATAGGCACCCACCCCCATGTCTCTGTCCACTGCTGGGAGTCCTCTGCACCCACCCCTCATATGTCTGGGCACTGCTGCGAGTGATAGGCACCCACCCCTCATATGTCTGGGCACTGCTGGGAGTGATAGGCACCCACCCCTCATATGTCTGGGCACTGCTGGGAGGCCTCTGCACCCACCCCTCATATGTCTGGGCACTGCTGGGAGTGATAGGCACCCACCCCTCATATGTCTGGGCACTGCTGGGAGGCCTCTGCACCCACCCCTCATATGTCTGGGCACTGCTGGTAGTGATAGGCACCCACCCCTCATATGTCTGGGCACGGCTGGGAGTGATAGGCACCCACCCCTCATATGTCTGGGCACTGCTGGGAGGCCTCTGCACCCACCCCCCATATGTCTGGGCACTGCTGGGAGTGATAGGCACCCACCCCTCATATGTCTGGGCACTGCTGGGAGTGATAGGCACCCACCCCTCATATGTATGGGCACTGCTGGGAGTGATAGGCACCCACCCCTCAAATGTCTGTGCAATGCTGGGAGTGATAGGCACCCACCACTCATATGTCTGGGCACTGCTGGGAGTGATAGGCACTCACCCCTCATATGTCTGGGAACTGCTGGGAGTGATAGGCACCCACCACTCATATGTCTGGGCAATGCTGGGAGGCCTCTGCACCCACCCCTCATATGTCTGGGCACGGCTGGGAGTGATAGGCACCCACCCCTCATATGTCTGGGCACTGCTGGGAGTGATAGGCACCCACCCCTCATATGTCTGGGCACTGCTGGGAGGCCTCTGCACCCACCCCTCATATGTCTGGGCACTGCTGGGAGTGATAGGCACCCACCCCTCATATGTCTGGGCACTGCTGGGAGTGATAGGCACCCACCCCTCATATGTCTGGGCACTGCTGGGAGTGATAGGCACCCACCCCCCATATGTCTGGGCACTGCTGGGAGGCCGCTGCACCACCCCTCATATGTCTGGGCACTGCTGGGAGTGATAGGCACCCACCCCTCATATGTCTGGGCACTGTTGGGAGTGATAGGAACCCACCACTCATATGTCTGGGCACTGCTGGGAGGCCTCTGCACCCACCCCTCATATGTCTGGGCACTGCTGGGAGTGATAGGCACCCACCCCTCATATGTATGGGCACTGCTGGGAGTGATAGGCACCCACCCCTCATATGTCTGGGCACTGCTGGGAGTGATAGGCACCCACCCATCATATGTCTGGGCACTGCTGGGAGTGAAAGGCACCCACCCCTCATATGTCTGGGCACTGCTGGGATGCCTCTGCACCCACCCCTCATATGTATGAGCACTGCTGGTAGTGATAGGCACCCACCCCTCATATGTCTGGGCACTGCTGGGAGTGATAGGCACCCACCCCTCATATGTCTGGGCACTGCTGGGAGGCCTCTGCACCCACCACTCATATGTCTGGGCACTGCTGGTAGTGATAGGCACCCACACCTCATATGTATGGGCACTGCTGGGAGTGATAGGCACCCACCCCTCATATGTCTGGGCATTGCTGGGAGGCCTCTGCACCCACCCCTCATATGTCTGGGCACTGCTGGGAGTGATAGGCACCCACCCCTCATATGTCTGGGCACTGTTGGGAGTGATAGGCACCCACCCTTCATATGTCTGGGCACTGCTGGGAGTGATAGGCACCCACCCCTCATATGTCTGGGCACTGCTGGGAGTGATAGGCACCCACCCCTCATATGTCTGGGCAATGCTGGGAGTGATAGGCACCCACCCCTCATATGTCTGGGCACTTTGGGAGTGATAGGCACCCACCACTCATATGTCTGGGCACTGCTGGGAGGCCTCTGCACCCACCCCTCATATGTCTGGGCACTGCTGGGAGTGATAGGCACCCACCCCTCATATGTATGAGCACTGCTGGGAGTGATAGGCACCCACCCCTCATATGTCTGGGCACTGCTGGGAGTGATAGGCACCCACCCCTCATATGTCTGGGCACTGCTGGGAGTGATAGGCACCCACCCCTCATATGTCTGGACACTGTTGGGAGGCCTCTGCACCCACCCCTCATATGTCTGGGCACTGCTGGTAGTGATAGGCACCCACCCCACATATGTCTGGGCACTGCTGGGAGTGATAGGCACCCACCACTCATATGTCTGGGCACTGCTGGGAGACCTCTGCACCCATCCCTCATATGCCTGGGCACTGCTGGGAGTGATAGGCACTCACCCCCCATATGTCTGGGCACTGCTGGGAGTTATAGGCACCCACCCCTCATATGTCTGGGCACTGCTGGGAGTGATAGGCACCCACCACTCATATGTCTGGGCAATGCTGGGAGTGATAGGCACCCACCCCTCACATGTCTGGGCACAGCTGGGAGGCCTCTGCACCCACCCCTCATATGTCTGGGCACTGCTGGTAGTGATAGGCACCCACCCCTCATATGTCTGGGCACTGCTGGGAGTGATAGGCACCCACCCCCTCATATGTCTGGGCACTGCTGGGAGTGATAGGCACCCACCCCTCATATGTCTGGGCACTGCTGGGAGTGATAGGCACCCACCACTCATATGTCTGGGCACTGCTGGGAGGCCTCTGCACCCGCCCACCCTCCCACTAGCGCCCTTGCTGTGGTACACTGCTGTCCTGGGCATACACCACCCCCAATTTTCAGCTGATGTGCTGCACCAAGCCGTACACCTGCATCTGTGGCGTGTGTACGCCTTGTATCCATCATGTAATGGGGCCGTAGGGGTACGCGTGGTACGGCCCGTACCCACGCTCTGGGGGGCGTGGGTACGGTACGTACACGCGTACCCCTACATCACCACTGCAATGGTGGTACGGCCCATACCCACGCTCTGGGGGGCGTGGGTACGGTCCGTACCACCATTGTGGCGGTGACGTAGGGGTACGCGTGGTACGGCCCGTACCCATGCTCTGGGGGGCCTGGGTACGGTCCGTACCACCATTGTGGCAGTGACGTAGGGGTACGCGTGGGACGGCCCGTACCCACGCTCTGGGGGGCGTGGGTACGGTCCGTACCACCATTGTGGCGGTGACGTAGGGGTACGTGTGGTACTGCCCGTACCCACGCTCTGGGGGGCCTGGGTACAGTCCGTACCACCATTTTGGCGGTGATGTAGGGGTACGCGTGGTACGGCCCGTACCCACGCTCTGGGGGCGTGGGTACGGTCCGTACACGCGTACCCCTATATCACCCCTGCAATGGTGGTACGGCCCGTACCCACACTCTGAGGGGCGTGGGTACGTCCCGTACCACCATTGTGGTGGTGACGGGTACGTGTCCACATCCACTTCCGGTGTGGCGGGACGTGGGATTGATGGACACGCCCCCCGAAGTGACCAGACCATCCCCGAAGTGACCAGACCATGGAGGTAATTATTGTGCAGGATTTATTTGTTTTTTGTGGGGTGTGGGTTATGTTTCCTGCCCCTTGCACCCCCCCACCCCTTTGGCCCTGGGGGTTGTTCTGACCTTCTGCGGCATCTGCGGCAGTTTCTGAACACAAGGTCGTAGGCTATGAGGGCCGGGAAGACACGTAGGTTGGGGTCTATGGCTGTCCGTCGCGTACCGGTGCTCCTTGTTCGCGTCGTCCTCAATTTCCCGGCAGTTTTTGGCTCCCGTAAAAAATGGTACGTGCGGAGTGACGTAGGCACGAATCGTACTTGCTGGTCCGTAAAACGCTGCCTGACTCCGTCCGGACGTCGCGTATGCGCCGTCTAGATTCAGATTTGTTTGTATTTTTTAGCCGGTCGGACATTTGTACGACTCGTACGGAAATTGTATTTCTGTACGATTCGTACTTGCGTGTTTGTATGGTGTTTTTCCCGGGTACGAGTCGGACGGAGAAAACGCTCCGTACGACGATTCGTACACGGGTTTTACAGGATTGGAATCGGCACCTATGTGTTTTTCTATACCTTTATTAGTATTGCATTGCTCACATGTGCATTGGCACTCAGCTATACACTCCCTTTTTAGGTCGAGCATTCAAGGCCTATTGTAATTTCTCTTGTGGCTTAAAACCATCCCCCTGCTCTTGACTTGTTTTTTTCAGTGCCCTTTAAAAATCCTTGCTTGCTAGTGGCCAGTCCTGCCTCTTTGTCCCTCCTTTTCTCTTCTGTTCCTCCCACGCATTAGGGACTAAGCACTGGCTCACTACGCAATGGTTCTTCATTTCTTCTCTGGGGGGCTATTTTTTTTCGTGGTTTCTTGCTCTGTTACTGTTTGCCTGTGTTCAGCTTTGGTGGCATAGCTGTTTAGCTTTAACTATAGAATTTCTCACTCCCATCTTCTTTTAATGCTACTGTTGGGGCAGTGCTGCCACCCACGCAGTTCCTCCTGCTCCATTGGTTGTATTTTCTAACCTTTTTTGCGTTTTTCCATGTCGATCGGCAGTTGGGATTTTGTTTGGTAGGATATGACTTTGTTTGGGCTTCTTTTTACGGGTGGTGGGTTTGTTTTTTTCCCCTTAACTTTTGTGCGTCAGTGTTCTTTACTGACTCATCATTGGTTGGTGTCATTCGTGTGTCAGTGTTCTTTACTCACTCCTCATTGGCTGGTGCTCCCGTTTTCTCGCAGGGTGTTTGCTGGTGCTCGCCTCCAGTAGTTATATGAAACACCGGCACTTATGACTTTTATGACAGTTCACTCCATGATGGCGCTGCCTGCCCAGTTATTAACAATATAATCAGTAGAGTGTTTAACAATTCAACATCATTTTGAAATAATAAAGACAGTGAGCCCATCCCATTATTAACCCATAAGTTTACCTGGAACAGTACAGAATTCCCCTCTTGTGTGAGTGGAATATCAGCAAGTAGAGCAGACACTGGGGTTCAGGCAGCGCGGCATGGGCATGGGTGGTACCGGCCAGGGCGACTTCCTCAAAATTACCTTGGCCCTGCCGCTTATTTATTTTTACAAATAAAGCATTGATAGGCACTTCGTCCTACTCTGCACTACTCTCATAGTGTGCACAGCTGTAGCATTCCCGTCCATTAAGCACTGTGTGCCTGTCCCATTATGCACGGCTGTCCTGTGGTCACAGTAGGCAGAATCACTTTGTACTGTCCTGTCCCGTATGCACTATCTTCTTCGTACCTCTCCGTGCACTGCTCCTTGCATGCACAGTTGTGTTCCTGCCCTATGTTCACTGCTGCCCTGCATGCACAGTCGTGTTCCTGGGCCTCTGAGTACTGCTGTCCTAGGTGGTGTGTGTGTGGGGGTGACAGTCGTGTTCCTGCCCCTCCATGCACTGCTTCCTGCATGCACAGTCGTGTTCCTGGGCCTCTGTGCACTGCTGTCCTAGGTGGTGTGTGTGGGGGTGACAGTCATGTTCCTGCTCCTCTGTGCACTGGTCTGCATGCACGGTTGTGTCCCTGCGCCTCCGTGCTCTGTTGCCCTCGGGGTAGGAGAGGGGGCGGTGTGAACAGTCAGTCCCCGCAGGCTTGAATTGTTGAACTCCTGAACTGCCTGTCAGTGCTGCCCTGAGGGCTGTGCTAACGGCTTGACACTACGGACGCCTCGTTGCATAGTTGCCTGGTGGATAACGTGTTGTCCATGGTTAAAAGGTTGAGTTTGGTGAACTTGTTTTGATTTTAAAATGTCAATTAAGCAGGGGCAATAAACCACGAGATCTGGATCCGGGCATTTCTAGAATCATCTGTGAGTGGCGAGCGGGCTCTGGGTCATCAGCCGACAATGCGAGTCACGTAAACTCTTATCCATGTGATACAGAGATCGGCCTCAGCCAAGGCTTTAAGTGGGCCGGGTCTCACCGGTGCTGAGCACCGGCAGTATTTTAAAGGGGGCCTCGAAACGGGTCTCTATCGGGCTCTGTTTTGTGCCCTGGCTCAGGCGGTCCGTTTTTTTTCCAGACTACAGTGACAGCAGGCACATCGATGTGCATGTGCACACACTGCTCACTTTTCACTTGTGGAGCAGTTACAGCATGACATCATGCCAGATGAGCGTTGTATGGGAAGGCAAATCATTTAAAGAGAGTCCTTTTCTCTCCTCTTCTTGAAATTCAGGAGTGGCAACATTGTCTTGGTGTCACCAGGGCTTTAAGTGGAAGCTTTTTCAATATTATATACAAGCCATAGTACCCCCAGGGGCACCCCGCTGTCCCCCCTCCCCCATAATAGGTTACCCAAATGACACACACAAGACAGTTGGTGTTGGGTAACAATGCTGCAGGTTTATTACATAATTCCAGAATATGTAATGGGTGGGTTATCTTACGGGCGATCCAAGGGCAGGCAACCATCTGGGTCGCCTGCCCACCTGATGAGCCGGGCGGCGCGGGAGCGATGCCCGCCGTTGCTGCCCTCCAGGTGATTCTTTCTACGATCACGTGCCGTTGGTAGTTCTACTCACGCCCCCCCTCTCAGGGCGGAGCGTCGCATAGCAAGCCCCCAGTTGTTCAGGCCCACAACCGCCCGCAGGACTAGCGGGGCGCCGACACGGCTTCCGGGACCTCCCTTGAGGCTCCTCGGTTTTAGCTCAGGCACCCCCTATGGTGCCGCATAGAGGTACCCTTTGTACCGGCCTGCTTCCAGATCGCCCTGTAACTCCGCCTGCAACGAAAAAGAAAACATTACAACGCTCATAAAACCCCCCCCACCCAACGCCTACGCCGGGTAAGCGGTAGGGAGGGAAATGGCGAGGTGGGCGACAAAGAGGTCGCCACGAGGGTGGGGGAAGGCTAAATAGCCTCCCCCTCACACCAGGGCCAGGAAGTGACACGCATTGCGCGTCACTTCCGGCCAGCCCGAGGAGGGGGGCTCCGGTCTGCGTCCCCGCCCCCCCCCCCCAGTGGGAGGGGGTGTGGAGGGGTGACCGGTGCCCCGGGGGCACTAAGGCGCCGACCGCCGATTGGCCCCCTGCGGGGGCCGCGGTCAGCGGCATAGTACCCCCAGGGGCACCCCGCTGTCCCCCCTCCCCCATAATAGGTTACCCAAATGACACACACAAGACAGTTGGTGTTGGGTAATAATGCTGCAGGTTTATTACATAATTCCAGAATATGTAATGGGTGGGTTATCTTACAGGCGATCCAAGGGCAGGCAACCATCTGGGTCGCCTGCCCGCCTGATGAGCCGGGCGGCGCGGGAGCGATGCCCGCCGTTGCTGCCCTCCAGTTGATTCTTTCTACGATCACGTGCCGTTGGTAATTCTACTCACGCACCCCCTCTCGGGGTGGAGCGTCGCATAGCAAGCCCCCGGTTGTTCAGGCCCACAACCGCCCGCAGGACTAGCGGGGCGCCGACACGGCTTCCGGGACCTCCCTTGAGGCTCCTCGGTTTTGGCTCAGGCACCCCCTATGGTGCCGCGCAGAGGTACCCTTTGTACCGGCCTGCTTCCAGATCGCCCTGTAACTCCGCCACAGCCCTGGAGGCGGCTAACCGTCGCAGCCAGGGCCCCCCACCAACCCGCTATAGTCTTACCTGCAACCTCTCCTATCTAGGGCTTCCTGCAACTAGCTGAAAGGGAACCATCCTAGCAGAAAGAAGAGTTTGAAATTCTGCCACCTCATGACAGTGTGACAGCGCTAGGGACTCAAACCCTGTGAGATCCCCTATATCCACAGGCCCAAGACTTACCAGTGAGCTATAGCTCCTGGTGTTGTAGATGGCCCTATCTATGTCCCTAAGGCCCGAGACGCCATCCCAATGGGATAGGGTCTGCTGAAATAAAGGACCCGTTGGGCCTGCGAAGATGTGCCAAGAACTATTCGCCCCCCAGCGGGAAGGTTACACCTCTTCACAATTCTGGGCCTGCCCTCTTTGGCTATTAAGGCGAGAAGGGTTTTACTTAATCTTCATCCAATCCCCTCTGATTGCTAAACCTGGAGCACAGGAGTGCTCCTAGCTGCCCGCGCTTGACCATGGGCAAGGGGCGACTCTTGCCCCTGCCCACCATCCCTTATTCCTTATGGGAGTTATGCCCCTACAGATCCCTCAGTGATGAAACCCCCCTAGGCCTACCAGCTTCGGGAATCTGTCTGACTTAAGCATTGCGCGCTGTCTGTAAAGTTCAAGCATTGAGGGATGACTAAGACCTACTTCGCCCCTCCCATCATGCTTCCTAGTACTAGGGTGGCAGGGGGGGGTGCCCCCCCCACAAACCCCGAGCATCCTTAGCGGTGCCAAATTCCTGCTCCGTTGAAGTAGAGATTGAATGCACCCTGGGCGTGACAAATGTTCTATTGACATAATGTCCCCTTGTGTTTGCCCCGCTGACACCCCAGTTATTGGGACAGCAGCACCATATGTAGGTTGGCAGCACTCCCTGAGCTCGGTAAAGTGTCCGTAAACCAGGATTCCAGTCTCCTGCAGCTGCAGTACGCGACCAGTGATTCCGTTGGGGGATACCCCCAACCGCAATGGTCCTCTAGACATGAAGAAACCCTATTTAGTGCATACCGGTATTCAATTGGGGCACTGAGCTACACCCCTATCTACACCCATCTAATGGCAAAATCCAGGCTTCCATTAGCGTTAGGTAATAAACTACCATATGGTGAGATCTAGAAACCTATATCTCAGGGAGAAGTGCTAACACTACCTCACACAGGCTGCAGTAGCAGGCCTGTGGTGTCAGATTGAGAATGCTTCCCAGGGGTGGCATAATACAATGGTGCATCCCCTGGTAGGCCTGTGAAGTGCCTATCCTAGGTACCTAATGTACCATATACTAGGGGCTCATACGGTACCACAGTATCCAATCATTAGTGCATCTAATATGCACACCAAGTCGTTTAGAGAGAACAGAGAGACTGGGGCCCTGATTAGCAGGGACCCAGCCAGGCTATGGCCAGAAACCAGTGTAAACATCAGAAAAAGTGGGTGCAACATAAGTGCAGAACCTACTCTCCTACATGCGGACTGGTGCCCAGTGCCCATGAAGGCATGAATTCCTCTGGCAATCTCTTGTTAAGGATATCTAAATGACTGCACACAAACCAGTGCCGCCGATTTAAGCAAGAAACAAATCCCAATACCAAACTACATTTGGGTGCAAGAAATATGCCCCATAATACATAAATGCAAGAATGGTCTGGACTGAAGTGTAAAGGCCCAACACCAGCAAAAGTAATTAACGTCTGAGTGCATTTAGCATGCCCCAAGATGTAGCACAATTTAATATGGTTTGGGTGCACACAAATACCCCATCCCCAGTAACAGAAGTGTCTGGGTGTAACCGGTAAATAAAAGCAAGAATGGTTTGGGCGCAAAGCAAAAGTGCGGTTAGAGTTGCAGAATTGCTGCCCCGAACTGGAACTGTAAGAATAGATTGAGATACACTGAACATGCCCCATCTCAAGTAAAGGTAGGTAACAAGGCCAAAACATTAACCTACAGAAGGTGCAACCTTAGATCCCCGACGGTCTGAATCCAATGATATCTCAAACGTATGCTATCACGGCATAGACAATGCGTGCAGGCAGCAGTTCAGCATAGTAAAATAAATATGCGAACTTGGCATTTTTTTATTTTTTTTTATAATGCTGCATATTGATATAGTGCGACTCGCACCGCAGGTATTGGAAATGCCCACAACACCTGGAATTCCCAGGCGGTCTCCCATCCAAGAACTGACCAGGCCCGACCCTGCTTAGCTTCAAAGATCGGACGAGATCAGGTGCATTCAGGGTGGCATGTCCGTGCGGACCGAAGGCTCCAACGCGGAATCAGCCAGACCGCAAATGTTCTGGAATCAGCCAGACCGCAAATGTTCTGCACATTTATACAGCGCGGTCTCGACCCACTGCACTGGAGCGCCCGCCTGACAAAGGGTCGCCAGGAGGGTGGGGGAAGGCACTAAGGCGCCGACCGCTGAGTGGCCCCCTGCCGCGGTCAGTGGCATTTCCACTGTCAATTACAGGAACAGCAGAATAAGTCACCCCCCTACAAGAGTTGCAATTCTGACAATTCAGGACCCCAACGTTCAAAGGATGGATGTGGCAGCAGGTATTTGTCTTTTTTAATTTATATTGAATTAATAAACAGCTTTTGTTGTGCTCATCTCTGAATTTAAAAACAGCACCACTGTGTGGCAGATACCATGTGGCAGGTACCGGTTCTGACTGTCATAAGTGCGGGTGCCGAGCACCGAAAACCACAGTTCAAATTAAACGATGGTTTTGCAAGTTCTAGGAGACTGCATGGGTTTGAGCTTGCTGTGGGAAATGTTTATTATAGTATCCGGTAAATCGACAGTAAAAACCCGGCCCAGCAGACCGTATAACAGGCCCACAAACAGCCCTCCCAGGCCAGCCCACTGGGCAGTGCGTGATTGCTCTGTAGGCCTGTCCAACTCTGGCTGTGGACTGGAGTAGGCATAGTTTGTGCCACCGAGATTCGCGAATTAACTAGTGTCTCGGACAAGGGAGATGCACTATGAACAGTGCCCCATTATAGGCAGAGCCACAGGGCATAGGGTGGGGTGCCTCGGATCAGACAGGGTTTCAGAATAGGCTGGGCACCAGAAGAGAGCACGCCTCACAGCAGAACACGCCCCAGAATAGATGGCCGGGTCACAGCATCTCTGGAAGCAGAATATGTATTAAAATAGGGACGGAGGACAACTTGTGCCCCTGAACAGTGTTTCGGAATTGACATTTCCAGCCACAGCCCTGTCACAGGAGAGTGCATGTTAATATATAATGGCTGTTGGTGAGAGATTCCCCACCCCATGGGACAGAGGGCCCCAGAATGAACAGGCTCCCAAAGCACACTTTGTAAATTAGTTTTTATGCTTAGTGCTCTGCCCAGCAACGAGGTGCCCCTCTCTCAGGGCATATTTCGAGCTCTAACTAGTTGCAGGGCCTTATACAGTTACTTTGCAGCGGGTGGCCCCTGAAAATAGCAGGGGGGGGACCTCGCTGCACCACCCACACGGCAGGCCTCCCGCAGACGAAGGCCCTAGCAACGGTCTGCACGAACGACAGGCGAGAAGGGGGGGGCTCGCAACGCTTACTGCCCCCCCCCCCTATGCAACAGCTGGCCAGGGGCCCCAGAGTCGGGTAGATTGGATGGGAGGCTTGGGGAACGAAGCCTCCGACCACTCTTAACCCTTCCGGTGAGGGTGGTAGCAGTGTGTATTGACTCCATTCCACCCTGCTGTCCCGCACGAACAGCTACCTGGGGTGGGGGGGCAAGATCACGTGAAACCCATCGTGGCGTGATGGGATTGATGTACCTTCTACCTCTTGAAAAGAGATGCACATCCTGCCGGCGGCGTAATCTGAACCCAGGCGTGGCTTCCAATGAAGCTCTGGGGATCACGATGGTACGGGACACGACAACGGGGTAACCGACAATGACCTGGTTGCAAATATGGGGGGCAGCCCCAAATCCCCCCCCCCCCCCCGCCGAACCCCTTCTGGGCCTATGCCTTCCCCCAGTGCCGTACACTCAGGTGCAGCTTCACGAGCAGGACCTCGCGCCGATCGGCCTATGCCCGGGGAGAAAGTGTTCCGCTGTGGCCTGGGGACACTCGGCGATAAGGAGCACCGGGGCACACCTCGGTCCTAACCACCGGCACTTACGAGCAGGACCTAGCGCCCATCACCTATGCCCGGGTGGAAAATGTGCCGCTGTGGCCGGAGGACACTATGCGATCAGGAATGCCGGGGCATACCCTGGTCCCAACCATCAGCATCTAGTGCCCTAAGCAAGGGATGGAGCCGCTCGCTAAGGTGGCCCCCCCCCAAACGGCCCCTGAGCGACCGGACCACTCCGGCCGAGGACCCCATTCACCACGTGGGCAGAGGTCCCCCTGAAACCGTTGAGATGCTCTACTCTGCAGCCACCTGCTGGTTGCCCCCCATGCCTGGAGGCAAAGGGAGAGGACCGCCCGTTAAAGGGAGACAATGAAATTTTTCCCCTCAGTTCTGCCCCCTGGCCCGTTAACGGGCTGCCCGTGCCGCCCGTATCTGCAAGTGAGGCCAAGGCCAAGCCCGGGGCAGAGATCCCCAGTGTGCAAGGAGCTACGGCGTACAGACAGACCCTCCCCTCGAGGTACCTCCCGGGGGCCCAGGACCCGATCGACAGTAACCACCCTGCCAGCTAGGCCGCTGGGCAACAGCAGGCCGCCGTCCTCCTCCACCCCCACCTGGATGCCGCCAAAATTTGTCAGCAACTTTCTGTGCCCGTGTGGGGTATCCGACCGTAATGTGGCCGGCGGTGGAGGGTTAGTGTGTCGTGTCCCACACAGCAACAATGGGTTGCACTCACCGCAAATTGTTCAAAGCGGCTCCGTAAACCTGAAACGACACGAGGGACACGTCCAGACGGCGTGACGAGCAATGGCGGGGCCGAGATCGCAGCGACGAGGACGACGACCGAAGGAGACTGCGACCGATCAAATGGCGAGGTGGGCGACAAAGAGGTCGCCACGAGGGTGGCGGAAGGCTAAATAGCCTCCCCCTCACACCAGGGCCAGGAAGTGACACGCATTGCGCGTCACTTCCGGCCAGCCCGAGGAGGGGGGCTCCGGTCTGCGTCCCCGCCCCCCCCAGTGGGAGGGGGTGTGGAGGGGTGACCGGTGCCCCGGGGGCACTAAGGCGCCAACCGCCGATTGGCCCCCTGCGGGGGCCGCGGTCAGCGGCATAGTTGCTGCTAAATTATCGTACACAACTAACTATTGTCCTGACTGGTTGGAGGTATGATATTACTTGTTTGCAAAGACAGAAACAGCAACATTGGAGTCAGGCGGCACACTATGCTAAGCAGCACAGATTTTTAGAGTATGTGTTTTTAAGCCACGCCCTTAATTACATTGGCCGCATCACTTTGAAAGACCCCCCCCTCCCCCCCGTTTTTTCATTCCACTTAAAGCCCTGGCCTAAGCTGAGCCTTCTCGGGCATCAATCCTTCCGAGGTCAGTAAATTAAGCACCGGTACATTGAGTGCTAGCACCTTTGAATTACACAAATGGAAAGAGTGTAAGCGCTATGTGTTGCAGTTAGCGCTCTAGCGTCTGACGCTAGAGCGCGCACGAGACTTGTGTTGTGCGTACGCCACGACGGTGGCGTACGCAAGTATATAATAAAGGGGGCGCGCCTTCCGAGGCATTCGCGCCGACGCAAAGTCCGAGTGTGGTCTCATTCTGTCAGCGCGCGTCCGCTAGGCCCAACCCTGCTAGGTTAGCGCGATGCACAACAATGGCGACGATGGCGGTCTGACCCACCGCGTGTAGCTGCACCTGCTGTGACAACTCGGCCCGATTGCGGCAGACCCGCGACGAAGACCTGGCGCCCCTCCGGACAGCCTCCGGTCCGTGTTCTCTGCTATCTGATGCCGGAGACTCAACGAGACTTCCTGCCCTACGGTGAGCCCACGTGTGCACCAATCACGGATCCCATACTCAACGGATGAAAATACCCGTTTCAGTGGCCGTGCGCCTGCCTCAGCTCACCGTCATCCAGTGTGGCCCGTGCAGGTTGGCCTCCTGCTCTGTCCTCTGCCACTCCTGCGTGTGCCCCACGTGCTTCTGCTCTCACACTCCTCAACTCTCCTCACCTGACATTGAGCGCCACATCGCCCTCGCTGCACCATGGGTGATGACGCCCGCCCGGCGCCTGCCGTCCATTTTCACCCGCCAACCGGCGTACTGCCGCCGTTCAGCGAGACAGCTGACCCCACCACAGCCGCCCCACGCTGGCAGACATAGAATAGTCGGCTCAACAACTACTTCATTGGGTCCCGTGAAACTGATGGCGCAGTGAAACGGTCGCTCCTGCTTCACTATGCGGGAGAAGAAGTCTACATGCTCTTCAAGCACCTCCCTAACACAGGGAATGCGGACAACTACGACGCGGCTGTCGCAGCCCTCAATGCACATTTTGACCCCCAGACAAATCCGGATTTCGAACACTTTAAACTGCGTCAAGCAAGGCAGAAAGAAGGGGAGTCGGTGGATGCCTTTCACGCCAGACTGAGGGTGCTTGCTGACACACACCTCGCAGGTGACAGAGCAAAAGAGGAGATCAGGGCGCAGCTAATATGTGGCATCCGAAGCAAGAAACTGCGGAGCCTCATCCTCCGCCAACCGAACATCCCGTTGGCCGACATCCTGGTGCTCGCACGGTCCCATGATCTGTCCGACGCACGTGCAGAAGAAATGGAGCAGGCACTCACGCACAGCACGGGGCCAGGAGTGCCCGTAAAGGTGGAACGAGCAGACGCAGTGCGGACGCACGAGAAAGCACATCGACAGACAGTCAGAAGATCACCTCAGGCCCAGTGTGGATACTGCGGGTATGAGGAACACCCAGGAAGAACCTGCCCGGCGAAAGGGAAGGCGTGCACGAACTGCGGCACCCAGAACCATTTCGCCTCTGTCTGCAGGAAGCGCTCCACGAGGAGAGACCACAGAGGGAAAAAGCCTGCAAGGGCCATGGTGAGACAGTTGTCCCAGCTGTCCCTGTCCTCCCACGCTGATGCTGGACGCAGGCAGACCCAAGCCCTGCATGAAGACGACTCAGAGTCTGATGACGAAGGGGAAACTTACCTTGTCTCATTCACCAAAGCCCTCAAGAGCACGAGAAGGCCACAACCTCGGTGTGACATCATGGTGGCAGGATCAAGAGTGGATGCTGTGATTGACACGGGCGCGTCAGTCACCGTCATGGGAGTGCAGCAGTACAACCGCCTCAGGCCGAAGCCAGAACTCAAGCCGTCGAAGGCCCGAATCTACGCCTACGGGAGTTACGTTCCCCTACCCCTCTTGGGGAAGATGAAAGTGCCGGTGAGCACAGGAGAGGCGGAAGTGACCATCGACATACACATCATCAATCAAGAAGTGGACATGCTCCTAAGCGGACACGCTGCTGAGGACCTAGGGCTACTAGCGTTTCTCCGAAAGGTACAAGACACCCAAACGGCCAACCTGCTGGACCAGTTTCCGGAGATGTTCACCGGTCTAGGGAACATCAAACGCCCACCAGTCAAGCTCCACATTGATCACTCTGTTGCACCCACGGCGCTAAAACACAGGCGGATTCCTTTCCACTTACGCCCGCTAGTGGAAGAAGAACTCAAGCACCTGGAAGAACAAGGGGTCATAGAGACAGTCACTGGTCCAACCCCCTGGGTGTCCCCCATGGTAATCGCTGAGAAGCCCCGTCAACCAGGCAAAATCCGGGTGTGCATTGACATGAGGCTGCCCAACAAAGCCATCAAGAGGGAGAGGCACATCACACCCACCATGGACGACATCATTGCCGATCTCAACGGGGCCCGGTGGTTCTCAAAGTTGGACCTAAATGCTGGCTATCACCAGCTGACACTAGCAAAGGAGAGTAGGTATATCACTACATTCAGTACACATCTAGGGCTGCGAAGATATCGGCGACTCAATTTTGGGATCTCGTCCGCGGCAGAAATCTTCCAGAACACCATCCGTGACATCTTACAGGGCCTGCCCGGAGTCATGAATGTCAGTGATGATATACTGATCCATTCCACAACAGTGGACGAGCACTACCGGCGAGTCCGAGCCACACTGACCCGACTCAAGGAGTATGGGGTCACACTCCACAAGGACAAATGTCAGCTATGCCAGCAACGTATTGAATTCTTTGGCTACACATTCACCAACAACGACATCCAGGTAGACCCGAGAAAATCTCAGTCCATCAAGAACGCTCCCGCACCGGCCTCCGCCTCCGAGGTACGCAGCTTTCTAGGAATGGCTACCTACTGCAGGCGATTTATCCCGAACCTGGCAACGATTGCCGAACCGCTCAGACACCTCACGAAGAACGACGTCCCGTGGCAGTGGGGAGCTCGTGAAGACCAAGCATTTCAAGCCATTAAAACTGCGCTCCTCGACCAAACCACACTGGTCTATTTCGACCCAGCCAGGAAAACTGAGCTGCTAGTTGATGCCAGCCCAGTAGGGCTCGGAGCAGTTCTCACCCAGGAACAAGAACCGGGGCGATGGGCGACACTGGCGTACGCGAGCAAAGCGCTCACAGCTACCGAGCAGAGATACTCCCAGATTGAGAGGGAGGCGCTGGCCATAAAGTGGGGCTGTCGACACTTCCACCTGTATGTCTGTGGACACCCGTTCACAGTCGTGACAGACCACCAGCCGCTAGTGCCCCTCTTCAAAGGGACAGCACCGCACCCCCCACCACGAATAGAGCGATGGGCCATCGGACTACAACAATATCACATGGACATAACCTACCGGCCGGGTGCCAAAAACCCAGCTGACTTCCTGTCTAGACACCCAGATAAAGAAGAGCACCACCATGCGGGAAGGGAAGAGGACGACGCCGAAGCGCACCTCGATTTCCTGGCGGCACTGACGTGCCCCCAAGTGCTGACGCTTCAGGAAATCATGCGGGCAGCCGAGCAAGACACCGTGATGGCAAGGACCCGGGAGGCTCTCCAAAAGGGGTCATGGACAAACTTCATACAATCAGCCAACACGTGGACGGAGGATGAGAGGAAAGACATGCAACAGATCTGGAGGGTGCGGAACGAGCTAAGTGCAACCAGGGAGGGAGTCATCTTGAGAGGGGTCAGGATCGTCATTCCAACAACGCTACGCCACCACGCCACACTCCTCGCCCACAAGGGGCATCAGGGGACCGAGAAGATGAAGGCCCGGATGAGAGAGAAGGTGTGGTTCCCCGGGATGGATACCACAGTGGAAACCGTGGTGAGGAGCTGCCCGGCGTGCCAAATGACGAGCGGACCCGAACCGCCAGCCCCTATCGAGACTGAAGAACCAGGAAGACACCCCTGGGACAAAGTCAGTATAGACTTCGGGAGTCTCCCAGACGGGAGAGTGACGTTAGTAGTCATAGACAGCTTCTCCAAGTATCCCCTGGTAGAAGCACTACCGTCCACGGCGTTCGCATTCGTGGAGCCGGCGCTAGAGAAAATGTTCAGTATGTTTGGGCACCCCTCAGAGCTGAAAAGCGACAACGGACCTCCATTTCAAGGCCACGAGTTTCGAGAATTCCTCGCACGTCAGGACATACGACACCGGCGGATCACCCCTCAATGGCCCCAAGCCAACGGCGAGGTTGAACGCTTTATGCGGACATTAAATAAAGTCCTGCGGATAGCTAGCGCTGAACACCAGGACCCGGAGCGAGAGATCCAACGGTTCCTAGGCGAATATCGGAGCACCCCTCACTGCTCCACCAAGCAAGCCCCGTGGACCCTCATGCTCAGGGGAAATTGCCAGGACGGCCTCCCTACGGCCCCAGGGTGGGCCCCGCTGCCATTCGAGGAAGAACAAGCCCTACAACGGAGGACACACCGGAATCAGCAAGTGAGCCGGTCGCGGGGTAGTCAGGAACGTTCCCTCGGGCCAGGAGACAATGTCCTGATACGAAACCGGAGGCCCGGAGGGAAGTTCAAACCACGGTATGAGCCCGGGAGCTGGAGAGTGGAGCGAAGGCATGGGACAATGGTAACAGCCAGACGAGGAGCGGAGTCGGCCACGCGCAACATCTCGTGGTTCAAGCGGATCCCAGAGGCCACCGAACATCACCGTGGCCCCGCAGATGACGAGGTGGACGACACCCTGCTCCCGGCAACGGAACCTCAGTCACCCCAGGTCAGGCACGAGTCGGTCCCCGGGGCGGAACACCCTAACCCCGGAGTCAGCGGAGCGGGTGGTGGTCTTCCCGCAGACTCCAACACCCGAGCGACCACCAGGTATGGACTCCGGGGGAATCCTCCGCCAAGCAGCCGCCTCAGAGACTTTGCTTGCCAAGTAAGTGAGTGACTGTTGGTGTCAGACTCAGAGTTTCGTCATCCAAGTTGGAGAGGGATGTTGCAGTTAGCGCTCTAGCGTCTGACGCTAGAGCGCGCACGAGACTTGTGTTGTGCGTACGCCACGACGGTGGCGTACGTGAGTATATAATAAAGGGGGCGCGCCTTCCGAGGCATTCGCGCCGACGCAAAGTCCGAGTGTGGTCTCATTCTGTCAGCGCGCGTCCGCTACGCCCAACCCTGCTAGGTTAGCGCGATGCACAACACTATGTAAATTACACTCGTTAGGATGGTCTAAGCCCCAGTCGCGGATTATAGTGGGATTGCTGCGGGGCGGGTGAGGGGCAGGATGGGGGTAATAAACTCCGGCATACGGCCGACTGGAGTTAAGTACATAAATAAATAAATAAAACGAATTACATAGCGCGCGCTGCAACGTAAATGGCGTAGCAGCGCGCGCAATGTAATTCATTTTATTTATTTATTTATGTACTTGACTCCGGTCGGCCGTATGCAGGCGTTTACTTCCCCCCACACTGCCCCGCCCCACCACCCCGCAGCATTCCCACTACGAGCCACGACTGATAAGCCCCACGGGAAATGACTAGGAGAGGGCTCTAGTTAATCATCCAGATAACAGTAGGTGTAGCGCCACATGACATCCATCTGCCGTTTCTAAGTGCTGTAAATAAGAGGTGTTAGTACCAGTGTTAGTATTAGCGAGTTTAATGGTTCCTCATTGAAGTAAGTTGTCTCATGAGTTATAAAGTTGTCCCTCTCAGATATATTGACCAGAAGTTCGATCCCCCCTAGGGCAGTCTCATCATTCCATCCTTCTGTGGTGAATTAATTAGACGCTATTGAGATTGGTGACTTTACGACCTGCTATTTAAAAGGTTCATAAAAGTCAAAATCTGATCCGCGCAAAGGATTCTTCAGAAACAAGTTTTTAGGATGTCTAAAACTCACAGAATCAGTTGCGATGGGCCTAGGTTTCCAGCATCCAAACTGAGTGCCAGACCATGGTGCAGACTCACAAAAACATATGTATTCGTAAATACAGCACGGCAGACTTCGCAACTATAATGTTTCCAGTAAATATAGCAAATTGGATTGAGTGAATGATAAACCCTTATAAGTCATAATGAAAGGGGCATGCAACTGGATACGTCCCTATAATTGCAACTGACAAGAAATGCCCTAGTGCATTTGGACCCTTCAGGTGCCAGAGCGCGTGGCAGGCTGGGACAGGTGGTTGAGGGGGCTTCCTCTATAGTGCAGCCTCACATGAAGAATATCTCTAACTTGTGTCAGTGCACCTATCAGAGCACTGGGGAGTGCTGCCTGGGGTACCAAAAAAGTCCCCTTCAAAAGCTTCCATCCATTCATCCATCTATCTATTCATACATCCACCCATTCATCCTCTCTTCTTCTCTTCCTTCCCCCCCTCTTATCACTTTCTCTACTTTCTCCCCCTCCCTTTCTGTATCTCACTTGAAGCCGGCCTTGGGCTGCAGCAATCAACCTTAGAGAGATGGGGGAAGTGACAGAGGCACTAGAAGTGCCCTGGCCTTTCAAACCCGGCACCACAGGGCTATAGTGCACCGGGAAATGCCCGATGAATGAAAAGGCCTGACTGGCCGTGCTCACTGGCCTTAGCCATTTAGTACACATTTGGGACATTTCTCCTGAACTAGATTTCCTGAAGTAGAAGCAATGTGTCCTGAAATGGAAGATCCAGTGACAGTAACTGCAGTGCTGAGAAAATCATGCAGGTAGCGGACATGACATGCTACCCTCTAAGACTCTCCCATGACATTTGCAAGTCGAGCCTGGTCATCGCATGCGCTGCTCTGCGAGGCATGCTGTATTCAAGTTTGGACTTGTAGCTCCGCCCACTCTCCTCCCATATTTTTTATTGGCTTATGTCATTGTCCTTTGTAAATGCTGGCTTCTGATTCGTTATTTAGCTTGTTAGTCCCTCCTTAGTCCCGCCTTGTACCCATTGTAACCTCCCATGTGAATTGGCCCTTTTACGTCTGCTGTTACACAGTTTGTTTATTTTGTCTGCAAGCACTATTTTCTTTAATGAGTTTCTCCTACTGCTGGCACCACATGCTTTCCTGCAACATTCAGCGCACCATGCGCGCTTCCACTTTCCAAGCAGCCCGGGACAATAGCGGCCGCTTCTTTGAAGTGAAATAGGTCTTGCATTTACAAGAGTTTGAGCTATTGGCATTGTTAAATGACAATGCATTTTATTTATGTGTTAATTATCAAACCAGATACATAAAAGGCATTGTCATTTATAATGCCAATAGCTTAAACTTTTGCAAATGCGAGACCTATTGCTTTGCAAATGCTTGTTATTTTCCTTTTTTCAATTACTTGCAAAGATGTTAAAATGCTACTGATATAAGTATTCAATTTATTGTTTTTTTCTTAATTTAATCTTTGAATTACCTTTTTAACAATAGTAAGCAAACAATGATCAATAATCACTTATCTGCACAAAAATATAAAATGCCAAAGATACAATATGATTCGAAATATAGGCATGAATAACAAAAAAAAGAAAATAAACCAGTATTGGGAAAAAACAATACCAGTACCGCAGTAACGTACAAAGATGATAAGTTGATACATCACATTTTAAATGAATTATTACAAGAAACAGAAAATGAAATGCTAATAATATATAACAGACTTATTGAAACCAATCTGCACTGAAGTACAATAAGGAGTCAAAATCACCGGACACCTAAGAAAGGTCCCCATATATTATCAAATTGATGTATATTGTCATTTAGTTTAAAAATCATTTTCTCAAAATGAGCCAAATCAAACATATCAGTAAGTCAGAAATGAAGTGTTGGTATAACATTAGTTCTCCAAAAACATAAAATATTAATTTTAGCTAGACTGATAGCGGTGGAGAGCCATTTGAAGGTATAAATGGAGATATCTGGTATTTCAGAAGTATCGTGTAAGATTGTTAAATGTTTTGTGAGAGAAAAGTTAAGGAAAGTTAAAGAAAAGAATGTACCTTCAAGTAGTCTTCAATCTGCATCAAAAATACTCGAAATTTTGAAATAATTACATTTAAGACTGGAATATTTAAGTCCTCTAGTATAGTTCTCTAATATAGTGCCCCATGCTTTGTTCGTAAATTCCACATTCAAACTTGTGGACCGTTGTGATTTTAAATTGTTGGAAGTTTCTATAGAAAATGAGGAATCAATTAAAAGAGCTTATATTCCAGAAACAGTACCATTGAAATGTTTTCAAGTATGAAAGTATTCTGCAATTGGAGCATGAGATGTTATTTTATGAGTCTTAGCCGCACTTAGGGGCATATTCTCAAGGACTTATCTCCGAGTTAGCGGCACTTTATCGCAGCCAAAGTGGCGATAGATTTATCGCACTATTCACAAGCTGGTGCTAACAGACGAAATTGCCAGTTTTCCTGCGATAGCAGCCGCAAAAAACATCACCACAGATGACCCCAGCAACTATCGCTAATGAGATGCAGAGAATGCGTTCCCGTGCCAAAAGCCGCAACAACACCACTCCACAACATTCTCAACGAGCAGCCAGATCGGCGATAAGAACACAAAACAGGCGATGAGGAGCGTTAGCACCAGGAAACTAACTCCTGCTCTGACCTGGTGCAAAGTCGGACGACAGCCTGCACCACAAAAGGGAGCCCAGCCCAGAGCCACACCTGAAGAACAACAGATGCACCCGGGCAGCTGAACATGCAGCCTGGAGGGCCGAAAGGCAAGAACACCTGCCGCCACCAGCCCCAGGACCACTCTTCCCGGCAACCCCCCCTGACCAAAGACATGCCACATCAGATACACCTAAACATGTACAAAATAATCCGCATGATGTCGCACAATCACAACTGGTGACATGCATGTGTCGTCACAAAAATGAGCATCATACATTCACTTTCGAAGCAAAAATGAAACTTTATTAAAATGAACACTGAACTGAAATGAAGACACATGGCGGCTCCCCTTGGGACAATCTGTAGGTCACAGCCTGCAAGACAACAATCATGATGAGAAGGGGTGTCCTGCGCACATCAAAGGACAGAGAGAGAGAGCGAAGGAGAGAGATATACGGACAGAGAGGGGGAGAGAGAGAGAAGAAGAAGAGAGGGGGAGAGCGAGAAGAAGAGAGGGGGAGAGAGAGAGAAGAAGAGAGGGGAGAGAGATTAGAAGAGAGGGGGAGAGAGAGAGAGAAGAAGAGAGGGGGAGAGAGAGAGAAGAAGAGAGGGGGAGAGAGAGAGATCGTACCGCCCCTACGCACCTAGGCCACACTGCTCACCTGCTGCCACCGGTGTGTCTCCAACCACTTGCCGGCATGTATTGCAGTTCACCAGATCACACATCTGAGACAGACCCGTCATCTGAAACAGAGTCCAGATACATGATTGGCACAGTACACACAATTGCACAAGACAACATCGCCAGCCCGCCCCTGCGCACCCAGGCATAGGCACCCCAGCCCCTCCCACTGCCCATCGGAGCATGCACGCCCCTGTGCTCCCAGGCAGAGGAACCCCAGCACCTTCCGCCGCCCATCGGACCATGCCCGCCCATGCACACCCGGGCCTCACTGCTCACCTTCTGCCACCGGCATGATAGAAAAGAGGTCCCACCACGTGCCGGTGCAAGCCACAAGCCCGGGGCCCGCTGAACATGTCACCCTCCACATCATGCAGCCGCGCTCCGCAGGTCACCAGGTCTCGCATGTGATGCTGGGTCTTGATTTCGCCATGGCAGAGGACATACCAGTGCACAGGGCATCAATGCAGACTGCACACCCCCTCAGCTCAATAGGTGCCACTAACTCGGTGATCCCGGAAGAGACGCCATGTGGCGGTAGGCCTGGGCTGCCTGCTGGCTCTGGCCTACACTGCAGTCCAGCAGGGCACACATAACCTGAGCTGTCTGGACCGCCAGGATGGGGCATCATCGCAGGCTGCACACCCACTCAGCACTTGAGGTGCCCCTACCTCAGTGCATCCAAAGTCACCGTCCCGTGGCGGGGTGCCTGTGCCAGCCGCAAAGCTTCGCGTGCCACTAACCCTGTGCAACCCCAGTCAGCGTCCTGTGGCGGGGTGCCTGTGCGGGCCGCAAAGCTTCAGGTGCCACTAACCCTGTGCAACCCCAGTCTGCGCCACGTGGTGGTAGGCCCGTGAGGGCTGCAAGGCCTCGGGTGCCACTAACCATGTGCAACCCCAGTCAGCACCACGTGGTGGTAGGCCCGTGAGGGCCACAAGGCCTCGGGTGCCACTAACCCTGTGCGCAACAACTCATGGGCCCTTCATGATTGAGAACCGTGGAGCGTCCGTCATCCAGTCACCACCGGCAGAGGGGAATGTGATGTCGTCGGCCCCTTATGTCGGTGGAGTCACATGGCCTGTGACGCCTGTGCCGGATGGGTGTGGTGTGTGTGCAAACCTGCCCTCAGGGAGTGGCTGTGACATGCTGACAACTAGACCAGTGACCTGCACACCACCAGCGAGTACGCCTGCAACGGTTAGCAATGGGGCCCCCCCCCCCTCGGAGCGTAAGCGGAGTGATCTGGCCTGCCGTACGCCAGACCAGCGCAGGGCTTGCAACAATGACCCGTGAGCTCTGGGCGTGACTGATGCGTGTGTCTCTAGTGTAGTGTCCACGGCACCCGGAACACAATAGGCAATGTAGCACCCTCTGACTGGCATCCCACAGTATGAGCATCATTGGCGCAAGTGAAATCACTGTCCCTGCATTCATCCACACATTCATACATGAATGATGAAAGACATAACACAGCAGTGCGTTACAGGATGTTTATAGCACATCCAGTGCAGTTTTGCAGCTGGAGCGGTTCAGGGCAATGCCAAGCACACTTCACAATATGGGCCCGTGGAGGGCCAGCCAGAGTCCATCCGGGGATGACAAGTACTGCGGGAGAGGAAAGGCACAGTCCGCAGTCTGTTCGCCGTGTCATTGGTCATCAAACAGGATATGGCAGTCAATTTCGCTGTCCAAAGTGAGTGCATCGGAGTGTACCGGGGGTCAGTGAAAGGTCATGGGGCCATGTGCGGCACAAAGCAGAAACAGGCCAGGTGGCGGAAATGAATGCTAGTGCCTCCTTCTGATCACAAACCCATCCACGTCCTCATCCCCGGATGTGTGCTCTGCCCCACCTGTGGGTGTTGCAGTACCGGCTGAGGCACTGTTTGCCACTGACACATCAGGTGCCGGAGTGGATACGCCTGCTGCACTGTGAGGCAATGGCACACCAGGTAGCGGAGATGTGGATGGTGTGGGGGCAGCAGCATTCATCATCGCCCCGCCTTGTGGCAGCAATGCCATGATGAGGATCTGCAGGGCATGGTAGATCCCAGCTACATTTTGCTGGTGTGCCGCGGTGGCTGCAAACCTTTCCACCTCCATCTGCATCATGTCCTCCATGAACTTCCGCATGTGTGCCAGCTCACAGCTGGTATTGCTGGAGCCCCTCTGAGCGAACAGGTGTTCTTCTCTCTGTGTCATGACTCCAGCGATGTCAGTCAGGGCTCGTTGGAGACCATGGAACGGGCCTAGACACCCATGGATGGGGTCCAGTTTAGTAGCAATGAGGTCGAACGCCACCCGCACCTGCTCAGCCATCTCCCTCTGGCCCTCCAGCACACGGCATTGGAAGGCCGTGTGTTGTTCCTGGGGGTCTTGGGAGTTGCCGGGCCGTGGGTGCCTCCTGCTGGGTAGTTTGGGTGGTGGATGGGGTCCCCTCGATGCAGATGGGCTACCCTGATCCTGGAGGTGAGTTGCGGATGATGTCAATGATGTCTAGGAGGGCTTGTGTGTCGATGCTGGGGTTGTCCTCCTCGTCATCAGTGAAGAGTGGCTGGGACTGCTCTGCAGGGTGTGTTGACGGTGGTCCTGCAATGTGAAGGGGAGATGGTGTATTACAATGTGTCCACATGTATGTAGCCGCATGGTACATGTTGACATTCAGACAGCATGGCATTGTACATTGTGACAGTCTGTAGATCTGGGCGATGACCCAGAGTCATTGAGGGTATGCACTGTGCTCTGCTTGATTGTGCATGTGTGCCATTGAGGCCATCTCCACCCGACCCCCCAGTACCTGGTGGTCACTCATCCTATTGTGGTTGTGTGGTGTTCTGTTGAGCACTGTCCTTTCCCCCGACTCTGGCCACAGTATCCACACTGATGACTGTTGACACCAACTCCTCCATGTCATCCAGCACGAGCTGTGGCGCTAGGCCCCCACCTCCAGTCTGCATTGCTGCCTTCTGATTGGCTGCAAGTTTCTCCTTGGTCTTTCGCTTGATGTCATTCCATCGCCTCTTGACCTCGTCCATTTTCCTCTTGTGCTCTCCGACGGCATTCACCTTGTCCACGATGTCCCGCCATTTTCCATTTTTGGTGCCCAATGACACGTTGGAGGTGACCAACAGTTGTTGATGGTGTTCCATCACCTCCGTGACTATGATCCTGTTCGCCTGCGGACTGAACTTCGTCTTCCTCTTCTTCTTGTCCTTGCCCTTCCCTGTCCCCGAGGCCCCGGGCTGGTCGTCCGGGGTGCTTGTGGGGTTGTGCTCGTCCTCTGTGCCTGCTCCGGCTGCCTCCATGGTGCTTGGGTGTTGGTCAGTTTGTGTTTGGGTGTTTTTTCTACCTTTATGGTGATTTTTCCCACCTGCCAGGTGTGTGTTGCAGGCCTGGCGCCGCCTATTGCTGATTTCCTCATCGGGCTTTGGCCCATCGCAGGTTTTTTCGCGTTGGGGTTTATGTTTTTATCTCCGTGGAGGTGGTTGTATCGCAGGCATAGGCCGCGGTTTCAGCAAACTATCGCATGGAGCCGCCTTGTTGTGAATTCCATGTTGACACTGGGTTATTTTCCCACGATAGGCTGCGATGTGTAAAGTTGCGTTAACAATTTTTGGTGATGTTTAGCACACGTCCTTGTGAATATACACCATAGAGCAAGGGCAGAGGCGAGTTGAATGTATCTGATAAATTGTGATGAAGGAAGATTTAACTAATGTTGTAAACTTGAGAAAGATTTCAAGGACTGAAGATGCCTGAACACATCGGATATACGGTATACCTTATGTTGGATCCAAGTTAATCAGTTGAGTTCAGTCCCATTATATGTGATATCTGCATTATTCCACAGAGGGACCCGAGAATGAAGATGGATGTGAGTATTCGTAAGCTTATGTGCTTTCAGCCATAGCAATTGTGAAGAGTAAATAATAGGATTAGTGGAATTAGTAAAATTGGGGCTTTTAGTATAATAAACAACCAGCTCTATGTCTGATTGTAATAGGGACTGTTCAAGTGTTACCAAGAGTGGTGTATTCCTATGAGGAGGTAACATGTAAATGGAGAGGGCCAACTGCAGTGCAATCCAATAATATTCCAAATTAGGAAGAAGTGGGCCTCCCTTAGTTGATGATGAGTGTAACTTTGAACCACTCAAACGAGGTCTATTACCACCCGTATGAACTGAGAAATGGTAGATTGCAACGTTTTGAAAGAAGATTTCAAAATGAAAAGTGGAATCATACCAAAGATATGGTTGAATTTAGGAATCGTATTTATTTTTATAATCTGAACTGTACTACACAATTATAAATTGAGAAGCATCCAATATTCCAAATCCCTTTTGGTTTGCTCATAAATGGGATTCAAATTATCAGCGAACAAATTCTTCAGGCCAAAATTAAGGAAAATCATGAGATATTTTAATTTTGAATGTAGCCATTTAAATGGAAGTCCGTTGAGGGAAGCGAGAGCAGTAAAATGAGTCAGAGGTAGGGCTTCACATTTAGCCCAATTCATTTTATAACTAAGAAGAAACATTGGAAAAATGTTTAGTTGCGAAATTAGACAAGTTGCTGAGGATTGTGGATTTGAGAGAGTGAGAAGAATATAATCTGCATAACAAAAAGCTTTGATTTCTCTAGCCATAGTGTCAATTGCCTTGATATCTGCATTAGATCGTATAGCTACAGACAAAGGCTCTAAAGCCAATAGAAATAATAAGGGAGAAAGTGGGCATCCTTGCCTAGTACCACAGTCGATGTTAAAATAAGGATACCTGATCCCACCGCATGTAACAGCAGCTGTGCACCGATAATACATGCCAAGAACATCTCTGCCGAAACCCATTCTTTCCATAGTACGAAATAAGTAAACCCATTCTACTCTATGAAATGCTTTCTCCGCATCTAGAAGGAGAAGGACTTTCTACTCTTTATCATTTCTTAGTTGCCATAATAAGTGTGAGATGGTGCAAAGATGGTTAGCAGATAAGCGACCTGGTTCAAACTCAACTTGGGAGGGATATATTAAAGAGGTAATAACTGACCCAAGACAATGTGCTAGAACTTTGGCCAGAATTTTAAGATCTGAATTTATTAACACACTTGGTCTGTAGCTGGAACATTCTAAAGGGTCTTTACCCTGTTTAGAAAGAACTGTGATACAAACCCGTAGAAAATCAGGAGGTAATGTCCCAAACGCAATGCCTCATTAAAGACCAAAACCAGAATCAGAGCATTGTGAGTTTTTGTTACTTTATAGAATTCAATGGGGAACCCATCTTCCCCCGGGGCATTCCCAGAAGCTAAAGGGTCAATTGCCGTTATTATTTAAACACTTCTGACCTCCCCTTACAGGTCATCTCTCTGTTCATGTGTCAGTTTTGGAAGATTAATTTTTAGAAAAAAGGTATTTTCCTCAGAATAATGTAAGCTATCTGTAGATGTATATAAAGTTTCATAAAATGTTTGAAATTGAGACAATATTTCTGTAAGTTAAGTGAGTAAAGCACAGGTAGAGTTCTTGATAGCAGGGATCACTCTAGAGGATTCTAATTGACATAATTAATAAGCTAGCAATCTCCCAGCTTTCTCACCACGTTCATAGTGACATTGACAAATCCGAAATAAACATTTCTTGGCATGGGAAGTGGAGAGGTTATTGAGAGCAAATTTAGCTGGCAGCAATTTCTTCAGTATTACAGGGGACTGGGCTTGGGAGTAAGTGATTGTAAGAGGTAAAATTTCCTTTTCAAGATTGACTTGAGCAGTGTTCATATTTTTTTTAGTAAGAGCAGCATCTCTCATTATTAGACCCCTCAGAAATGCTTTCCCAGCACCTCAAAATGTATGCGCATTAAAGACCGAATATTCATTATCTTTTAAAAATTATTCCACAAACGAGCACAGTACCTATCTCTCTTGAGGGGATTTATACAAAGAGAGATTAAGTCTCCGGGGAGGTTTCAGAGATTGTGAAAGCCCCAGGTCTATGCTAATATCAATAAGATCATATGCGATATGTGCAGGGAACTATATTTTTGTGCGTCACTAATTGTAGAACAGAGGATGATGCCAAGAAATAATAAATTCTAGTATGTATGGAATGGGGACAAGAGGTGAATGTATAATCTCTTTCATTAGGGCAGAGGTTTTCAAACTGTGCGGCGCGCCCCCCTGGGGGTGCGTGGATAGGTTCCCTGGAGGGCGCAAATGCCTCTGCGAACACATGTAAATGAAGATGGTCTGGCAGTGCGGTGATGTTTATTTGCTGCATTTCCAAGCTGTCTTCATTTACTTCCAAGTCCTTGAAGTGAGATCAGAGAGCCATGGGGCCAGAGGTCAGTGAGTGTGCTCCTTTGGGCTTGGCTGGGCAGTGTCTGAAGTCTTATCTCCAGCATGCTCGAGTTTTTCACAGGTCTTTAAAGACCACTTGCATATTTACATACCTTTGTAAACTGGTTACGGAGGCTTCATTTTTTTTTCTGGTTCCAGTACCCCCTGGATCGCACTCTGCCTATTCCTTACATTTGTATATTACATTTACGAGTGTGAGAAGGCATTTCATGAAAAGGAATATAAAGTAGGGTTGCAAAAAGAAAAATGCCAGCCATGTGTTGTTTGAAGAGCTTGCAAAGACCTCATCTTGACACTAAAAGCTTGCAAAGACCTCATCTTGACAGTAAATGGGGTTATAAATAGAAAAGTATGTATTCATTTGTAATGTTACTTTTCTGTCTTTGTTCCCTTTAATTATCAGTCATGAATCATTCAGTCCGCTCTAGAACCCAATTAAAAGTGCTTTCTATTTATATTTGCTGTTCGAAGTACGCACGGATAAGTGCTGAAAATACGGCTTTAGGTGACTGTTTATTTATGCACCCTCTGAGACATCACAATAATGAGCTGCCAACCCTAATCATAAGACTGGAAGTTTGTTGCAGAATCAGCACACTATTTTCTCCACCCTCGATCCCTGATTAATGCCATAATAGGAATAGTTTAACTTATATCTGAAACCCTATACCGCCGTCAATAACATGCTGATTTACTTCAAGTGTCTGGGAATGCACCCTGCATTCAGGCAACTCACTTCTCATTCTCACCCTTCACTTTCACACTCACACTCACCCTGCACTTACAGCGATCTCTCTGCACTCAATGCACCTGTGCTGTTCACTCTGTACTTCACCCTGCAGTCACACAAGCACACTACTCACCCTGCACTCTTGTGGCACTTTACTCACCTGTCCCCCTCACTGCTCAATCTGCAATCTCACTCAAACAAGCCCATCACTAACCACGCATTCATTCGTCCCACTCTGCACTTACATCCGCACCCAAAATCATATGGTCACCTCACTCACACTGCAGTCACTCCTCTTACCCTACTCTCACACTGTTGCATCGCTCACCGTGCTCTGATATGGGCACTCCTGCCACCCACACTGCGCAGAGCGTTAATGTGCCTGCTACAAAGAACGTGTACCATGCAAATCACAGAACTGAGTGTGAGTAAACTATGAGTAGCGCTATAAAAAAATTAAATGTCTGTCTGAAAGGTGCTATAGAGAGATGGGGTGCATTGTTGGTGAGTGGTAATGAGGGAATTCATGGAGAAGGAAGAAATGGGGGAGGGGTGCCAAAAAAGACTGTTGCACCGTGTGCAACCAGTGCTATGGCCAGCCCTGGCTGGCAGTGTTAGCCCCCCCCCCCCCCCCCCCCAGGTTCGGGTCTAGTTGCACCCCTGGGGTGCTTGCAGGGTCAAAGAAGTTGCACACAAAAAAAAAAGCCTAAGTGTTTTGTGTTTTCACAGTCATGCAAGTATGTATAAAATAATGCAATAACAGCTTAGTTGGATAATAAATGCAGGTTAAGCTAACTGGTGATACATGCACACTTTTAGGTTATGAAACCTCAGTTAGCGACTACCATCACTGCAGATGTCTGCTTAGCAACACGTAATTGAACCCTAGTTGGTGCAGAAGGATAGTGACCTTTGTATTTATAGTCGGGCCACTGGAATTATGCAATTGTGCGGTTTTGGCATTTTACGCATAGTTATGGATTTCCCGCATTTGCCACATAATCCATCATCTGCTTTATAATTTGCAGATTAAAAAAAACCTTGTTTCTAGCTCAAATGGTTTAAAAGTTACTAAAAATGCAGCAACACGTCACCTCACAGTGGAAGGCCCTTTCTAAAGGTTGACTGGTCACCTTTCTGTTGCATATTGCTACATGTGGGTGTTAATGTGATACTTATGAGGAACAATAAAAGCCAGGACAGTGTTAACAAGTGTAAAACTTGCAAAATAATGCAGTAATGCTATCACAAAATATGCAGCATTATGCAGCATAATTCGCCTTTGCTTGCTGCAGAATTTAGTCAACCATCCTGCATAATTTGGCCTTCTTCTGCCGTATCATTCCAGTGGCCCTGGTTATAGTGCTATGAGGTCCCAGCCTGTGTCAGAAAGCACTGTGAATATGTAAATCATTATTTTAAAACAGCATTTTACATACTCTAAGCTAGGCTGCTGCAAAATGAAGCAGTGGTTGAGATAAAACAAGTTCTTACAAAATATACTTTTTAGTAATAAGTAATCAAACTGTATCTAATGCAGACATTTTTGTAACTGTCTTCACTATTCCAGATCTCAGCTTATAACACCCTTACATTGCATCTCAAAAAGAATAAATCTTTGCACCAAAAAGCTTTAAGCAGAGCCACTGGATTATTCTGCAGAAAAGGAACACATTATGCGGCAGGTTTGACCAATTTATGCAGCAAGGAAAGGTAAATCAGGCGGCACAATGCGTCACATTTTTTGGTTAGCGTTACTTCATTAGTTTGTCATTTTAACTCAAGGTAACGCTGTCAGTGGAAATATTTCACCTCATTAGTACCAGTTTAACACCCAAATACAGCAGTAAGCAACTACAAGATTACCAGTCAATGTTTGCAAAGGGCCTTCCACTGCTCCGGAACACTTTGTCACGCTTTAAGTAACTTTTGTTCCGTATTTTTTGTTGAAATCTGCAGATTATGTTGCAAATACAGTAAACTGATAATTGTGTGGAAACGCTGCTGCTTCAGAAACTCATAATTCCGGTGGCCCTGGCTTTAAGTAATTCAATCAATTACTAGCTGGTAAGAAGGCTGGTTTCTTATTTTAACTTTCTGCACTACCACTACACCCTACACTTTCAGGCAGAGGCACCTCAAAGTCATTTTTAACCATTCAGGGGCAGTTTTTTGTGAAAGCTGAGTCCAGGGGGTGCCAGGTAGAAGGCCATCAGGGTTACATTCAGATGCAGAGTCCTAATCCTCTCGGTCCCTGTGGCTTCACAGTAATGGTGTAGGAGACAGAGGAAAGCAGCGAGATTCATAGATATTGTCAAAGAGAAGACCCAGAAAAGGGAGCACTGTATGGGGACTCATTTTTATGTTTACAAATGACCAGAGACAACTTCTTCAGAGAGATACCCCAAAGAAGGGGACAATATAAGTGTTTTTTTTAAGGGACATTCATTGGGGAAGCTGGTACTGCTGCCATGTAGCCACTGCTGGTTTTCATTAAGGGAGCAGATGTAGCAGGACTGGGCCCAGGGATTTGAGGGGCCCACTGCATCACAGTTATGACTGTCTACCTTTAAAAAAGGGGCATAAGAGCTTATTTTCCTTTCAAGCATTAGGACCGAGGTGGTGATCCGTCATGGTGGGGAAGAGGTAAAAGATGCAGAGGAGATAGCCTGCTACTCAGGACTGCAGTTATCATTAGTGCAGCAGGTGCAGTTGCATTGGGGCCAAAGAGTGTGAGGGGCTCACAACATCCCAGTTATGGGGAGCAGTTTGTTTGGGATAATATCTGCTTTTGTTTGATGCATTTGCTGTTTATAAGTCCCATATTTAGAGCGGTTCATAAGCTATAGAAAAGTATTCCTGAAATCATCTCATAAGCTCTGCTCCCTGCATGCAGCAATGTTCCTTCCACTCCCCCAATCCTTGCCATAAAGTTTTGGACGGGGGCCCGACCTCAAAACATTTTGCTAAGGGGGGGCTCAGAGTATAAAAACGTTTGAAGATCTCTGCATTAGGGTGTAACAGTCTCCATGGTTCCTGTAATTAAAAGTTGTCAATGAGGTCATTAAGCATATACCTATCTGTAGTATGATGAATGTCAGGTTTGCCAGTTCTATCTATTAATGGGTCAATGGGGATGTTTCGAACTCCCCCAATTAACACACGTGTGGGCCCAAAAGCTGTTAAAAGTCTAGTGAAGTGAGATATAAAAGTGAGTTTAGAGTCAGTGGGGCATGCACTGATTCCACTATTAGGAAAGTATTGCTGATTTGAAGTCTATCAAAGGTATATCGTCCCTTAACGTTCTCCCATGTCTGCAATATTTTATAGGGTAGATATTTATTAAAGAGAATGGCTACAACACATTTCCTGGATGGTGCTGAGGTGGTATCTGGCACCTTAGAGGCAACACTCGCGTGTATGATTTGACCTAGCCAATCTCGTTTTAACTTCTCGCTTTCTTGAGGAGTAAGGTGGGTTTCTTGCAATAATGGTTTATTATGACCAATATAGGTAAGTTCCTTTTTCTGTTTGCTAAAATGTGTCAAGCTATGTAAATTCAAAGAGACAATTTTCAATGGTTTTAAGTGAGTTGACTGCATGGATGGGATTGATAATGAAAACAAAACTTTTTAATAAAATAGGGTTGCAAATGAAAATACACTGAATATAATTGTAATATGAAATATGATATTGATGAATATCAATAATCGAAAATGAAGTTAATTCGATAGAAGGTACTTGTGAAGCATATAATATGCCTTTAAAAGTAAAAAAAGAGAAGGAAAGAAGAAGCAATAAGAGAAAGCAATTATACAAAGAAGAATAAAAAAATATATCCAACAGTAAACACTCAGACAATAACACACAAACTTTCAAACTTCAATTTGTAACTTTTAACTGGGGTGGAGCATATGGAGCGACATGGAATGGAGGTCACAAATCCATCAGACTTGTGGAAATCAAAGGCCAGTACCCAGTATATGAATAGGTGCATCAATCAGGTAGGGTGAAAAGAGGTCGAACATGATCAGTATTCATTTTTCAGTAGTGATCTTGATTTGTACCTTGGCTGTGAGTTCTTCCAATATTTGAATCTACCACCATGGGACAATTTACGAGTCACATTTTCCCATATGCCATGATCATGTGAGTCTGAAGAAGTATTTCTGGTCGGTTCCTGGGTAGCTGAAGGAGAGGCAGATCTGTGTTCCATCTGTGATTATTTTTCTTCCAGTTCTTCCAGAAAAGATTCCAAGTCATGAGGATCAAAATACTCCTTAGCTTGTCCTTGATACGTGATGATTATCACTGGAATTCCAAAAGACGACGGTGCATATCGGCAACAGGCGGCGATAAATATCGCAAAGCGCGCTTAGCGCATTAATATTTATTGCCGTCTGTCTCTGGAATGTATTGCCCGGTTAGCGCGCTATCATCAACGCGTATGACCGAGGCGATCAAAAATCCTGCAAAAGCTGCGATATGCGGGAATATCGCTGGAAATCCAGCAATATTCCCACAGCAATAGAGGAAAGCTTGATGATAGGAAGATGTGGATTCAGCCATAGAATCCACCTCCAATGATATTTATAGATAAGTCTGTTTTTTTGCAGACGTTAGCTTACGGCGGTAATCGCGGTTAGAGCTACTTTTCTGGACGCAACGTGGGCATTGGAAATAGGGAGAACGTGTCTTTGTGACTCTTTCCCTTTACTGTTAGTGAGGAACGCCTACTTTGCATGTCATTAGCGATAAATATCGCTGATATGCAAAGCGGCAAGAAAACGGGCGATATTGCCAGTGATCTCTCGCTAACAGCTGTTAGCGACAGCTTGCTAATAGGGCGATAAAAATATCGCCGCTTTAGCGGCAAAAAGTGCTGCTAAAACGGCCATTTTGCCCTTGATAATATGCCCTCATATTTCATGTCTTTCTTCTTTAATCCAGGACGAAGAGCCAACAACTGTTTCCTTTTAAGGTTAGTAGGAGCTGAGAAGTCAGCGGTGATAATAATCTGTGCAGCATCATTGGTGTATGGACCATGTTTCCTTGCTTTCGTTATAATTTCACGAGCTGTTGCTGACAATGGCAGCAAGCCAAGATGTGTCAAGGTTGGGAGGTACGAGTAGAGTTTCAGAAAGTACGAAGTGGGCACACTGAAACCTAAGTTGGGAGGAGAAGGTGAGCTTCATCAGATAGGGGATCAGAGTAGTGAGAAATTGCATCATATGGTCTTTGTCCAATTGTTCTAGTAAACCAATGATTCTACATTTGTCCTTTCTGCTGCGATCTTCCAAATCAATTGTCTTCTGTTGGAGATACCAAATATCATGACCATGTTCAGGAACTTTATCATGTTTCTACCTTGGTGAGGAGACTGTCTACCAATTGCATATGTGAATGGAACTGTGCTACATCCCTTAGAGACTGTACTTCCTAAGTATTTGCAGTTACAGCATTATTTGCTGAAGCAATTGAGGTGTTATTGTCCAAAAGTTCTTTAAGTAAAGTATCCATGGCCGTTGCCTGGATGCCTTGTGAGGCCGCCATTTTAAAGAATGGGGGCTATTGAATGGAACAGTTAATAAAGAGTCACTTTATGATGGATGCTTAACCCCTTGTGTGCGCACGACGGCTCCCGGCCATCGTGCATTACGGTGGGCGTGTGCGCACGACGGCCGGGAGCCGTCGTGATCGCGAACGCCGTTTATTTCTCCCGCACAGCGGGAGAAATAAACCCGCATGCAACGGTTTAATATGCTTACGTTTCGACATAGGAATGGGAATAGAGAATGTACTCCCTTGTGCAGAATCCAGGTCTCAGGGAGTTTGTTTAATGAAAAACAAAGCAAGTATTGTGCAATATTACAGCCTGTTGACGTAACACTATAGCAGCATGAACCCCCTAATTACAAAGTTATTTTCATGTTAATAACTGAAGAGGTGAGGTAGACTCTATTCATCTTATATACATTTATTGGTGCTCCTCCACCATTCCTCTGTGCCATACCAACGTCCATCAAGTAAAAAACAGTGTTGCTGAAAACAACAGTAGAGTGGAGAGAGTCAGTGGCAAAGTGAACCAAAAAATAAAAAGGCAACTATTCAGTGAACTGGCAGTATTACAGTCATGAATAACGAGGGGGAGAAGTATCTCTTGACAAAAAAGCCAGCAATATCATCCAGCTTGGAAGGCATACACCTGGGAGCTAAATGTTCTTTTAGCGATGAAAATAAATGAAGATTATGCTGCATTGCACACATGACAGCAACGTTCTCAGGGAAAGTGTAAGGAAAGGAAAAGCTCTCCTCTATAATAACAGGGAAGGACCTGTGTCCAAAATCAGAGGAAGTCAATGGAGTGTGACTCAAACAGCCTGTAATTAACTCCCTGGGGCCTCTGCAGTGACCGGCATTAATTTCAGAGCCCTGGAGCCTGCAGGCATAGAAGCATGTGGCACAGAGAGAAAGTTCAATTTTGCACAGGAATCACACGCTCCCCACTGAAAAAGAACTTGCCAATGGGGCAGCTCAATGTCCGATCGACAAATCCCACATGATGATACAATTAGGTGGATGAGGACTTCTAGAAATGGCCTGGGTCTGGCATCTTTCCTCGCAGCCTCAGAGGAGAGCTGCCATTGATGTCGACGCCAAGCTCTGCCACCCAGTATCCAGTTTAACTTCTTTCATTATTATAAGGTTAGTCTAAGAATAAAATATATAAAGTTTGGCAACGTGGTTTTGCCATGTTGTACACACCTTGAGTAGAGGGGAGTCGAGTTCAGGGGTTCATGGGAGAAAGTGCTGTAGAGTGAGTGCAGTGTTGTAGGGTGGAGTGGTATAGAGTGGTGTGGCGCAGAGTGGAGTGGCATAGAGTTGAGTGGGGTGGAATGGGGTGGAGTGGGTTGGAGTGGATTGAGGTAGTGGTGTGGATTGGACTGGACTGGAGTATGTTGGGGTGGTTTGGAATGGGGTGAAGTGGGTTGGATTGAGTGGAGTGGGTTGACTGGGTGGGGTGGATTGGATTGGAATGGGATGGGGTGGATTGGTTTGGGTCGGTTTGAAGTAGGGTGGATTAGATTGGTCTGGGGTGGGGTGGGTTAGATGGATTAGAGTAGGGTGGCTTGGAGTGGGGTGGATTATAGTGGCGTGGATGGGGTGGATTGAAATTGACTGAAGTGGGATGGATTGGATTGGAGTCTGGTGGGCTGGAGAGATTGCATTGAGTGGGGTTGACTGAACGGTGGTGGGGTGGATTGGATTGGGAAAGAGTGGGGTAGATTGGACTGCGGTGAAATGGTTGAAGTGGGGTGGACTGGATGGGGTGGATTAGATTGGAGTAGAGTGGGGTGGAATGAAGTTGGGTGGACTGGAGTGGATTGGATTGGAGTGGGGTGGTGTGGAATGGAATGGGGTGGATTAGAGTGAGTGGATTGGAGTGGGGTGGACTGGAGTGGGGTGTAGAATGGAGTGAGTTGGAATGGAGTGAGGCAGAATTGAGTGGGGCAGAATGGAGTTGGGTGAATTGGAGTGGGGTGGATTGGAATGTGTAGTAGCCACACTACTCCAGGTGTGTGTCCCGTCATGTTTATTAGGAGTAGATGTCCCCAGCAGTAACAGCTGTGTACACCACGCTGTCTCAACAGTACTGAAGCTCTCCCTAGAACCCTATGGGTCATGACACTCTAAGCCCAACCTGGACATTCTAGTCTAGGTTTACACTGCAGCATTATGCATTAACACTAAACATCTTTTCCCTTGTAGGAAAACAAAAGGGAGAGAAATTGGTGCAAAACAATTCAGTAACAATTCCATAAATAACATGAAATGGATAACGTAAAAGCAACATACTAAACAAAGTGTATGTCTACAAGTAGATATATATACAGAATGTTCAATAACATGAAACTTTACCCTGAACGTTCAGCAACTTTGCAAACACTTCCGACACTCCACACGGATCTATTCTCTAACACAACCACATTATGCTTAACCTCAATAACCTTCAATGGAGTAGAAAATGTACGGTCCCCTTTTATCACCACTTCACTCTTTCTAATGATAACCCAATCACCCACCTCAGTGCTTGGTTCCTTCACACTTTTCTTTACATTATAGTACTCCTCTGCATGCTTCTACTTCATTGTAACATCTGCTTTTTTAGGCTTCATGATCTACCCACACATGTTCTTTGGCGTCCACCCAAACAGAATTCTTCTTCCTCCCAGGTTCCCTACCTTTCAAAGAAACAAAAGGAGAAACTTCAGTTACAGTATGAGTAGTAGTCCTGTATGCCGACAACAATTTCGTCAATTCCTCCTTCCAGGATAATCCATTGGCCAATGACAATTGTATGTTGTCCATAATCAAATGATAAATCCTTTTGACCATTCCATTCACCTGTGGTCTAAACAAGGCTGCCCGTTCATGGACAATTCCCCACTTCTCCATGAATTCCTTCATTACATGTGAAACGAACTGTACACTATTATCTGACACAATGGTTTTCGGCGCACTTTCCTCCAAGAAAACCACCTCCAGAAAATCCATCACACTCTTAGAATTCATGATTCCCATGGGTTTGAACACAAACCACTTGTTTTGGTAATCAGCAAGCACCATAATAAACCTATCCTCAGTACCCAATTTATTTATGGGACCAAGGAAGTCTCTCCCAAGGTCTCGCGGGTATCTCGATACATTTCAATGGAGGTTGCCTCAACATTTTAACTTTATCGCTATTAGTACATGCACAACAATGTCTCACAGCATCCTCCACCATGCTATTCAACTTTGGCCACCAGTAAGTTTGTCTTTTCCTTCTCTTGGTCATATTCCTCCCAGGGTGCCCCTCATGCGCCAACTGAAACAATGCGATCACAAAGTGTCATAGGGGAAAAATACGATTCCTCCCCATCAACTTATTGTCCAAGATGCTCAATTCCTCCCTCACTCCCCAATATTCTTCCATTTGATTATCATGACATACATTACAATGCCAACCTCGCCTAATGTTCTCCTTCACTTTTCCTAACACCAAATCACCCTCCATGGCTATGTCCCATTCCTCTTTTCTTAAAACCATGCATTCTTGGATTTCACATCGATCATTCACATCGATTTCAGCATCAACCACTTTAACAACTCTCATAGTAGGTAAACGGGAAAGGCAATCTGCCACCACATTCTTTAATCCTTTCAAGTACTCCATTTCAAAATTAAATTCTAGGACGGATAGTATCCATCTTGAAATTCTGGGTGTAACTCTACCTTCTAGTCCTCTCTTACCCTTAAACAGATGAACCTGTGGCTTATTGTCAGTCCTAACTGTAAAAGGCAGACCCCACAGAACATACTTGAAGTATTTGATGCCCCAGCAACACGCCAGAGCCTCTCTTTTAATTACGGAATAGGACCGATGAGCACCTTGCAATCTCCTGGAAGCAAATCCAATAATCTTCTCTTGATCATTCACCACTTGCGTCAATACCACGCCTAGTCCAACATTACTAGCATAATAATAATAATAAAAGAGCATGTAAAGCGCCTGGTTACACTAGCTAGTGTGTCCCCGCGCTGCGGCCGGAAGGTGCTACATGAGATGCGATAAAAAGCAGGCAGAAACATAAAGAAGCTCTATGTCTGGAAGAGCCATGTCTTCAGTTTTTTCCGAAAAATGTTTTCAGATTGTTCCATCCGAAGATCCAGGGGAAGCGCGTTCCACTGTTTAGCGTCTAGGTAGCGAAAAGATTGACCCCCCATTCTAATTTTTTTTTATAACTGGGACTTGAACCAGTGCGAGCCCCAAGAACATAAGGCCCTGGTAGGAGTATAGGGGGACAGTAGGTTGTATAGGTAATTCGGACCTTTCCTCATCAGGATTCGTTGACTAATGCATAGGGCCTTAAATAGAATTCTTTCCTTTACTGGGAGCCAATGTAAAGTAGTTCGGGCATTTTTGGACAAGGCTCTCCTAGGAAGCATCAGGACTAGGCAGGCAGCCGCGTTTTGAATGTATTGTAATCTTTGAACGCTCTTGCTACTGGTGCCTATGTAGAGTGCATTCCCGTAGTCCAGGCGAGAGGTGACAAGTGCGTGGACTAGGGTTAGCATCAGTTGTCAAGTAAGTTTTAGTCGCCACTTGAAAGTGACCAAGAGAAGGAGCTTGCGTGATACTTTCCTTGATCTGCTGAAATGCTTTCTCACACACATTGCTCCATTCAAATACCATATTTTTTTTCATCAATACTCTTAGTGGCTCCACTATTTCAGTAAAATTCTTTACAAATTTTGAACAGTCTTCGCTAGTCCAAGGAAGGATTTGAGTTGATCCTTACTTTTAGGGCACGGCACATCACTTATCCCTTGGACAATACTATGTTTAGGTTGTATCCCTTCACTTGATATCACATGTCCAAGATAAGTAACACTTTTTTTCCTGAACTGACATTTCTCTCGCTTGACAGTCAACCAAAATTCATCCAAACGTCCCATCGCTTTTCCAAGCAATTCATCATGATGCAATTCATCTTTACCAGCTGTCATAACCTCATCTTGGAAACACCACACATTTTCCAAACCTTCAAAAATTTGCTTCATCTCTTTTTGAATCACCGCCGATGCTGATGCTAGCCCAAATGGCATCCGTAAATAACTGAATGCACCCAATGGGGTAACAAAGGATGTTAGATGCCTAGAATCTTTATGCAATTTGACTTGGTGATATGCCGCGGACATAAATAAAACAGTGAACACCTTCCCCCCAGACATGGCTGACAACATTTCGGAAATATTGGGAAGCGGTTGTCTATCAACCCAAATATTTCTACTGAGGTCCCTTAGGTCAATACATAATCTGATCTTACCACTTTCCTTGGGAGCCGCAACGATTGGGGCTAACCATTCCAATGACTCTTTGGGCTCAATTATTCCTTGACTCAACAACTTATTTAATTCTTCTTGCAAAGGTTCTTTCATCAGAAGGGGAACATTCCTCACCTTATGTACTACTGGAACTGCCCCAGTTTTAAGGATTATCTTGTGAGAAAATCCCTTCAATAGTCCCAGGTCATCCATGAACACCCGAGGAAATCTCTTCACCAACCACTCATCAAACGTATCCACAGGATTCACAACATTGTGGCTCAACGTCGATAACATAACTGGGATTTTTACATTGGGATTTACAATAATACCCAAGTCTTTCTAGTGACGCCAACCCAGAAGATTAGAACCAAAATTGGTTAAATACACCCGAACATGCACTACTTGTCCTTCAAATGAAATATTCTTTTTCCACCATAACCTACAGCGTTTATATCAGGCTCAGACCAATCATCATATACATTTTTAGATAATGCGTCTTTTGACACTAAGGTATACATACTCCCCGAATCCACCAACATTTTTACTTGTAACTCATCCAGACACACGATGCAGTGTGGTTTTTCTAATTTTCCATCACTTTCTTTTTTCACACCGTTGAGTTCCTTCACATGTGCAACATCACTGGTAGCCTGCACAGCACGTTCCTCTCCACAGATAGTCACAATAATTTCGGTAATACTTTCACACACCTCCTCAACCTCCTTAACACTAACACTTGTCTGGCTAGGTCTTGTCCTACACATCTTAGCAAAATGTCCTTTCTTTCCACAGTTGCTGCATACAATGCCTCTTGCTGCACATTTAAAACTGGTAGCAATGTGTCCAAGAGCACTACACCTAAAGTATTTTATTTCTCTTGTTACAGTTTCTTTTTTTCCTCCAGCACAGGACATGTCTTTTTTCATCTCTCCAATAGCACTTTTCATTGTGTTTCCACTAGGAGGCTTTTGTACTTCAAAGATAGGGGCACGTTCCCCTTCTACTTTGCAACATATCTTTGAAGAAGTGTCAATTTCCTCCAGCCACTTGGATGCTTGTTCCATACCCTTGACACCTTAAATAGCCTCCTCAAGATTAAGATACTTCGTCAACAGTTTTTCCCTTACCCTTTTATCATTGGTACATCTTACTATCTGGTCCCTAATGAGAGAATCAATTAAGTTGACAAATTTGCAAGTTAAAGATAATGCACGTGATGCTGCTACATGTGTGTCAATATCTTCCTCCAACAATTGTGTTCTCGAAAAGAAGTTATGCGGTTCCATTACTACATTAATCTCAGGAATAAACCGTGCATCTAACATGTGTATGGACATTTCATACACGTTATTGGGTTGTCCATCTCCCATTCCCAAGGAAAGCTCTGGTAGATTTTCATACAACCTCCTTCATCCACCCCCAAATGATGTAATAAAATAGCTTGGCGTCTAACAGGAACATACTTATCACCACCTATAGCCAACATGTAAGTAAAAAATAGTTTTTTCCACTGTTCCCACAGAATGGGTGGTGAACCAGGCGTGGCCAAAAGGGTTGGAGGTGATACCATAGCTTGATCAGACATGTTGTGTTGTTTGACGCTTGTAATGAAAATATAAACATTAAATTAAAATAATCAATTAAAACAAAGACGTAAAACAACAACTTAATAAAATAGACTAACACAATGAGCTAAACTAATAAATCATTTCAATCTCATGTGCAAGTCTTTTCTTTTCCCTTGTCCTTCTCCTTGTCCTTCTTCTTTGTTTGTGGCAATATGTGTTTCCTCGGTTCCTCTTATTCTCCTTTTGTCCTATCTCTATTTTGCTTCCCTTGTGATTTCCTCTCTTGTTTTTTTTTTTTATATCTTTATTTTTTCCCCACGGTGCAGAAGCGAGAGCAGAAAGAAACAAGCTTAGTAAGTAATCTTGTTTCTCTTTACTTTAGCTTAGTAACACGCACTGACACTCGATGTTGTGCCTGACACGCATGCACAATTCATTTCCCCTTTATCATGCCGGCACTCGAAGTTGTGCCCGACGCGCACGCACCATTCACATCCCTTTGAATGTACTGGCACACAAATCAGGATGGGCACCTTCTGTAGTTTAACATTGCAGCGTGTGCTGCTGAAAGCAGCACCCGCCGCAATGTTAAAATCGCTCGTAGTGCATGTCACTGCACCACGTGGCAGGCACCACACGGTGCCTGCCACTTGGTGCAGTGACATGTTGGGGGGTACCATGGGTACCCCCCAAGCGCACCCCACCTCCCCCAACACAAGGGGGGCCCGCAACGGGCCCCCGTACCAAAACTCCACATGCTGCCATGGAAAGGCCGCTTTTTACATTTATCCTAATTTGGTGGATGGTGCCTGCTAGGCACCCCCACCATTTTACACACCCTTCACCGTCCGCCAGGCAATCGGAACGATTGCTGGTGGCGGACGGTCTTTGCGCCCGCTGTGGACGCAGTCAGGTTCCCACCGCCATCGTAATCAGACGGTGGGAAATTTTTTTTGATGGCGGAAGGACCGCCACCGCAGGGCCGGCGGTTGCCACAGCAGTGGCGGTCCTTTCGCCATCCTAATCGACCCCCTAAGTTCCTATCTACTGATATTCTATGGTCCCAAGCATAGTTCTGTTCCTGAGCAGAATTCCGGTAACATAGCGCCGCCGTTTGGTCAGGTACTTATTTGAGTTAACCCTTGGTAGCGCTTGTGCTTGTTCACAATACCCTCAAACTGTTCAGTGGAGACGTCTGTGGTGTTGAGGATTTATCCTCAACAGTTTTTAGGGAATGCCTAGTTCTGTTGGTTTTTCAAACTTGAATATTAAAAGGTTTATACCATCTTTTGTGTGGCCTTTTTGAAATCTATGATTGTTAACTATGGCCGTTGCAATTGCAGCTAACTGCCGCCCAGTGATTGTACAATCATTTCATGATAATTTGCATTTTTGCCAACAAAATGACTTTAAGGATTCCAAAGGTAGAAAAATTAAGCATAAAATGCTAAGGTGGCAGATTTCAAAGATAAGTTGCCATGAGCTATTGTAATTCATCCATTGGGGCCTCAATATGTGGGAACACGTATGTTAAGGTACGAGGCCTGCCAGAGTGTTATTTTTCCTAACCTAGGCCTAAGTAGCAAAACAACCTTTTACCTACATTTGTCCTACCTTGCTCTGCATAATGGTTCTAGCAATGACCTTTTACCCAGTTATGTGCGGGAAACATCCGGAACTAGGCGGCCAGCGCCATGAGTTCCGGAAGCCCGCAAGCGTAACCACGCTTGCCTGAACAAAAAATGTGCCTTAACCACGCACATGTGTGGTTAAGGCAAATGCGCTCTAGTGTTCGGACCTTTGGGAAAAGAGGAGCACCGGGAAGCAGACACGGACAGGTAAGTGGGGCTGGGCCGGGTCTGGGGGAGGTTTGTGATAGTTTTAGAGGTGATGGGGGTGTGGGCTAGTTTTAAGGGGTGGTGGGGTTTCAGGGTAGTTTTCAGGGGTGGTGGGGGTTTGGGGTAGTTTTCAAGGGTGGAGGGGGGTTCGGGGAAGTTTACAGGGATGGAGGGGGTTTGGGGAAGTTTTCAGTGGTGGCGGTTTGTGGTAGTTTTCAAGGGTGGGGGGGGTTTGAGGTAGTTTTCGGGGATATGGAGTATTTTTCATGGGTAGTTTTTAGTTCTCAGGGAGAGGGATGGGATAGTGTTTATGGATTAGGGGAGGGCGAGTCGTTTTTAGGGCTCAGAGGGAGGTCTCATAAATTTTTAGGACTTATGGGAGGTTGAAGTAGTATAAAGGACTGGAGGTAGGGACGTTTTTATGGCTCGGGGGAGGGAGTTGGTTTACAGGAGGGATGGAGTTGTTTTAGAATGCATGACACTACATTGCATACATTTTGAACTCGTGGCTTAACAACGCGGTCATTACAATGACCGCGCTGTTACAACGCAGTGCCATTACATCGCAAGTCATTTCAACGACATGCTGTAGGGGGCACGCTAGACTTAGTAATAGTATTAATTACTATTCCTACTCCAGTTTGCGCAACAACAGGAAAGGTGTTGGATTTAAAATCCAACACATTCCTTGGTGCTGCACACCCTCTACAGCAAGTCATTGAAACTACTTGCGATGTAATGGCACTGAGTGGTAACAATGAGGTTGTTGTAATGACCACGTTGTAAAGCCATTACATTGTGGAAACAGCGTTGTGAATGCTGTTTTCAGTTGTTTTAGGACTCAGGGAAAGGGGCAGGGATCGGGGGGCTTCAAGTCTTTACCATGGAAATGTGTTTACCATGCATGCTATGACAATGCATAAATTGTTGTCATAGGCATGCGTGGTAAAGGCATAGTCATGGTTAAGACTTGCATAGTACAGACTGCGTGGAAGCGGCATGAGTGGTAAACGCATGCGTGGTTCCATCACACAACTGTTATGTGCTGAATAAATGTCAATTGGTTTTCTTGAAACTAGCCTCATTTATTATACAAGAGGATTCTTAGCATCATATCTTAATCCCCTGCACATGACGTACATAACAGGATTAACATACTCTGTAAAAAAGTCAACTCTATCTTCATCCTTGGGTGACAGGGCTACATTGCATAGTTACAAATATTGATTTAGGCTCATCTACATAATTGTACTCACAACATACCGACTGTGGTAGAATCCTCAAGGCTACTTTTTTGGTATAAAAGTACCACACCTTCACTAGGTATCCAGAGGACACGCTTCTATGCTGACACTGACACTGAGGTTCCTGCACATTGAGGCTTCAACACACAGCAGTCTGACATCCCTTGTGGGGTGTCCAACTTGTGACCAAGACGGGGTTCTTCATTCTCTCCCAGGAGGTAATGGGGTGGCTCATTCCTAGGGGATTCTTGGCTTCACACCCCAATACATGCTAGGTACATTGAGGTACACTTAGGTAGGGAACGCATAGTAGGAGTACACTAAGATTACTGTTGTTATATATGCCTATAGTTGTTGCTTAGCACCACGCTAGAAATGTTTCCACTGTTTACTCTGTTGGTGCTTGTACTCTTTTACATTTGCTTCTATATATTTATTGTAGCAGCAAACATGTTTTATCCTAGAATGACACTGGTTCAATAAATACTTATTGAAAATGTCCCCAATGTTTATTCTGTGTATCTCTCTGACACTAAGGGGCATATTTACAAGCCCCTATCGCCATCACAACGTCACTCTCAGTGACATTGTGATGGCGATGGGGGCTTTGCCTTATTTACAAGGCAGCGTTAAGCCACCTATTGTGGCCTAACGCTGCCTTGTAAATATGGTACCCTTTCACGTTGTACTCAGCGTGAAAGGGGAGGGCAATGGGTGTGGCAGTGGGCGTTCCACCGCAGCACTCATTGATTTTGACGCTGCCCCTATTTACAAGGGTGGCGTAAATAGGAGGCAGCGCCAAAACTAAAACCAGGGAAAACCTGGTCTTACCCTGGCACAATGAGGAGAAATGCTTTATTTCTCCTCGTTTTTGCTGTTTCCATGTGTGCTGCCTTCTGCAGCACACATGGAAAGAGCAAATTGCCATTGATTGTGTATGCGCAGGAACGTAACCCTTCCTGCACATAAACAATCAAAAACAAAATGACGTTTTGCAACTTCTATGTGTGCTGCATTAAGCAGCACACATAGAAGTTTCAAAATACCATGAATGATTGTTTATGTGCAGGAATTGAGACCTTCCTGCATGTAAACAATCATTTTCCCCAACGCACACACCCTTGCACTATGGTGCAAGGGTGCCTGCGTTGGCGTTAGGCAGCTGAACTCTTCACCAGCATTTGGGGAAACGTAGGGGTGCGCCGCATTCCTGTGAATACGGCGCATCCCTGCGTTTTCAGAATGGAGAAGTGTGGCGTTTCTCCATTCTGTTGTAAATATGCCCCTAAGTGTGCACCATTGACTGAGTGAAAAGTACTGTACTGTTTCCACGATCCCTGAATGTTACATGGTTGCCAGAAACTATTCGCTCCTTGGGAGGGTTCAGGGGCTTATAGTGGCACTGTGAGCTAGCTGGTCTGTAGGCTGACATATCCTGTGGGGGTGTACAGAATCAGTCTAGACACCAATGACCTAGTTTATGTTCTACAGCAAATTCACAGATCCTATGTATTTTTAGCAACTACACAACAAGAGATCCTTGCTGTACAATCAGTTTGCTTCTGTAGAAGGGGAGTGCGGTTAGGCTAATTTGTCTTATAATATGACAGGGCTTTTCATAAAATACTGTTTACTGACTATGCTGATGGTATTTTTGCTAGGCAGTTGTTTTCTGATTGTGGCACATGTACTACATTATAGAGCACAATAGTTTACATAAACATTTCAAACTTCCTTTGTGACTCTAAGAAAAGGAGGTGTCCTGTCACCGCGATCTCTGAGAAGGTTGGGAGTGTTGTGTTCTGGGGTGTAAATTAATTTACTTGGCTCTCTGGATATGTGTAGGTAGTTGGACTCGGGCTCATGGTACTGAGGTGGTATGGTGACTCGGTCCCTATCTACTAATGTTCTATAATTCCAAGCCTAGTTCTGTTCCTGAGCAGAATCCCGGCAACAGCAGATTGGAGTGCGGAATTTTGGAGTAGGACAGATTATTTTGGATTGGGGAGCGGCAGATTGGAGTGGGGTGGTTTGGGAGGATAGGAGTGTGGAGGAGTGTAGTGGATTGGTTTAGGATGAGTGGTTTGGATTGGAGTGGGGTGGGGTGGATTGTATTGGTTTGGGGTAGATTGAATTGAGTGAGGCAGATTGGTATGGGATGAGGTTGGGTGGATCGGCGTGGATTGGAGTGGGGAGGATATTAGTGGGGTGGACCAGGGTGTACTGCACGATTATATGTTAAAGCATCATTTCAGAATTTACACATAAGAAAGAAACAATGTTGCTATGCAATAACATAATCCTCATCTTTTCAGAACAGCACCCACAATCAAGAACAAAAGAAACATGAGTGCAAAGCCAGAAAAGAAGACTTGGCAAAATAAAAGAAAGTTAACTGTAAATAAGAAAATAAATCTCTGCAGTTTTGTTTGTCCCACTGGACAAATGTTTGCCAGTCGCATGGCTTCTGTTTGCAGTGTAATAAAGTTAAAAGAAGAAAGAGTACTTCAATCACGTCAGGAGCAGCGGATAGGCACTGATTAAGTTGCACCAATCAGTGTTTGATTTGGTCCCTGCTCCACCGAGAGGAACAGAAATTATGTTAGGCCTGATTTGACGAATTATGAAGCTGTAAAAAGAGTGCCATGCAACCCAACAATTGGTAAGCAATGGGCGGGCTCCAAGCCCTTTTCTGTATACAAGTGTGTTTTGCAAGTGAGACGCTTGCGCTTGCGCATGCTCCCATCGTCTCTACCCTAAAAATTAAGACCACACAATCTTTAAAACCAATCCTGCTTCGATTTCCATCTGGAATTTCCTATAAATTAAACCCCAAACTGTCCCCACTCTCCTCTCACTCAAGAAACAACTAAAAAATACTCTTCCACATCTGCTTGGACTATCAAGCCTCCCACTGCATAAAATGTAAAGACTATTGCCTTAACTTGGTTCAGTTATCACAGGTTTTTTTGCCATTGTTGTCCTGTATGTTATATCCAATACTAGTTTATTGTATGATTACATGCAGAACTCGGTTGTATTTAATTAACAAAGAATGAAGCAAGTACACAGAATGTGCAAACAGCACCAAAGTATTGTTATTGTTGAATAAACGTGAAAAAACAACACTAAGATTTACTGCAAACAGTATAAAGATATGGACATGAATATAGAAATGGGAAGAATCTTTTCCCGCACACAATTCACCATCATAATCTAAAGTAGATTAGGAAACAGCTTTTCTGGTGTCATCGGAACAGCATTTACAGTGTCACTGAGCTCAAACATCTACAGTATAATTCAAGAAGCTGCCCCAAGTGTCAGTGTTATTCACATATTCTGTTATATTCCATATAGGTACCTTATATATGTGCAGGTAAACATCACAACCTTTCACCTATATTCTTCCCTACATTACATACATAACGGTTCTGAGGCACTGATCTTTTACCTCGATACGATACTGCATTCAGAACGCAGGTTTTTCCCTGGTTCGATACTCATACATTATGCATGAGGCTTCTTGGAAGCACAGCAGGACTCACAGCAGGGCAAACATCTCCTGCATATCTCTGTTAAAGTTCAAGCCCAACGTCATCATTTAGGCCGACACAGTAACATAGCAAGGTAGGACCCCTGGGGAGACCTATGGGTATATATACATCATGTCTTGCATAGAGAGACAGAGGGGACCGTGACTTCCCGACTGACACACTGACCAGAGACGCTGAGGTTCCTGCATGCAGATGCTCCAGCTAGCAGTGGTCTAACATCCCTCGCGTGGTGTCCAACTCGAGACCAGGATGGGGTACCACACTCTAATTTTCAGGTAATGGAGTGGACTAGATCCTAGAGGGATTCTTGGCATAACACCTGCACAGATGCTAGGTACATTTAGGTACATCTAGTTAGGGAGACATCGTAGGAGTACGCACTTATTATCATGTATTCTATGTACTTGTGATTCACGATTACTGCAAAATGGTAGAACTGTACATTCCGTTTACTTTTGTAGTAATGCTAACCATATATCTCTGCTACTGTCCAATGGTAGTTGCAGCTCATATATTTTACACTAGAATAACAACTGTTCAATAAATACTTATTGAAATGCCCAGACTATTTATTCCGTGTATTTCTGAGACAAACTAAGTGAGTACGAGTGATTGAGCAAAAAGTAGTATATTGTTTCCACGATCCTGAGGGATCAGGGTTGTCATGTTTTGAGGTTGCCAAAAACGATTCTCTCCCCAATAAGAGGAGATTCTAGTGGCACTGCGAGCTAGCTAATGCAAATAGGCTAACATATCCGGTGGGGGTTCTCGGAACCAGTCTGCCACCAAACAGTTTATGTTATCCGAAACGCACAGATCCTGTATAGGTAATATAGGAACTACACGACATGGCGCCGCCAACTTTGGTTGGGTACGTATTTAACAGTAGAATCTGAGTAGGTCAGTCGTGCTATTCTCAGAGACGTCTGGAGTGGGTGGGCACAAACTCCACCACAGCTGAGTAGGCGAAAAATCCTATTTATTAGCTGTTGGTTAATCAAGCTTGAAGGACACAGTGTTCCTAAAATTGTGCATTAAAATCTTATCTTAGTTCCCTTGAACAAACTTCTTCTTTACAAAATGACTGAGACAGGAGGTGACATAAGAGTAAATCTACATCTCTCACGGGAAGAAGATGTGGACGCAATTCCAATTGCAGAAAAATTCAGACATTCAGTCACCCTGAAACTGTTGGAAAATGGTTTATCAGCCAGGGGTGGCGTAGTAGTTTTTGTGATTGAGGCACAGGAATTAAACAAAACAGAGGAATTTTATTTGTGGGTTACATTCCCGGAAGCAGATGCGAGAACACAGACATTTCACTTTTTCACAGAGGGAGATGTACCAGTGGAATATGGTCCGTTCGAGGACTTGGAGGTTCTACTCACGTACCAGGAACATTCATACTGGTTTAAAGGCACCCTTCCCCACATAAGAAGAAGAGTAACATTAGGCCCGCTCGGAGGAGAAGGGGCAACATGACCGACATTAGTGGCCTGCTCACCACATCCTGACATTGACACAATGCCACAGGCAGACTTACTCGTACAACACAAGGATTTAGCCTCTTCTGTGCCCATGACGAGATAGTCTCGTCATGGAGCACGGTCGCGCTGTGCCCATGACGAGACTATCTCGTCATGAACCCCACCCACTAATGAAACGCCCGGCACAGGAGGGGGAAAGGGCGTGGCACAGAAGGGGTTAATTAAAATCTATAGCAACTTAACACCATTCGTCATGAGGACTTTCACAGTCCAAATGGAACTCAGTCTCTGGGTACAGCAACTAAAATCACACCACAAACATTACACACAGTGATGGGTAAAATGCCCTCTAAATATGAACAAATGCCATTCTGGGTAGCTCAGAAAATAACTCAGCTCGAGGCAGTATTCCCAAATACTACCCCATATGAAAAACACAGAATGCTAACAATCTGCTTTCCCACCACAAGTAGAAGATTGTACCACTTGGGGTACAGTCTTTGCTGCCATATATACCAGGACTCATGGTATTCCTTCATTAGCAGTGATACCAGATGTATTAAGACAAATACAGAGCGAGTACGGAGCAGAGCCTGCTCTGAACTTAGGGATGAAGTTACTAGGTAACTATGCCCAGGTATCAGCTATAATATTAGCTAATATTAAAGGGGAAGCAGCTTCAGTGGCTATCCACCAACACCTTAGGGAGTTCAGTCCTTTAGAACAGGAACATGACTTACCAAAAATAATTGAAACTGCGTATGCAGAATTAGGCAGAGACAGTTTGGGTGGGAAAGCTTTAAAGCCACAACTGATGGGCAGTCCTGAAAAGGACACTACCAAGCAGACACCTGCTTCTTCTAAAAAGAAGTGGGATAATAACAAAACAACAAACATTTAAAGGAAACAGATCTCAATCCCGAGGTAGATCTCCTCCACAGGAGCCCTCCAAAAAGAGGTATAACCTCAGGAATAGGGTTAATATTAGGAAACCTGACAGATATCAGGATACTGATACAGGTTCCTCGCGTTCCTTTCAGGGTTCATCGATAAACTCTGAGAGGGAAGGATGGTCAGAAAGACAAGAAGAGCGTACAAAGTCCAGAGACAAGCAGCACGCTCAACATTACACTTCCAAAAAAGAAGAAAAACCAAAGCAAAAGCCACAGTTCAAAAAGAAGAAGGTTGCAGGTCTAAAGATCAGACATGCCCAGAATTCTGAGGACTCAACTACTGAACGGCGAATGGGCTCTGACGATGATAGACAGTGCAGCAGAAGTAACACTAGCTCGCCAGAACCTGATGGAATTCCTGGTGACAGCGGACTTGAATGATTATATCATGGTGGAAACACCTGATACTAGAGTAAGTGTACCACATAAATTGTATGCAATAACGCTCCAAATGGAAGGGGACAAGAGTAGGAAAGTGAGAGGTCTCTTTTGGGAGAACCTTACGTTTGGCTATGACATTTTGTTAGCTGAACAAGATTGGCCGTCAGCATTCGTTATGGATTGCCCTAAATGAGAAACAGTAATTTTACCAGCCTTCTCAGATCATATTCCCAGGCATTTGCAACATACATATGCGCAGGAGTGGGCAGTAGCCCAGGCTCCAGCATCATACAGAAACCATGTTGGATGGGATGAGGATTCAACCGACCACATAATTCCTTAAAAAAATACTCCAACTGCACAGAGGCAGTATTCAATAAAGCAAGAAGCTAAAAAACAGGTCAGGGAGATCTTAGATCAACTTGAGTACCATGGGATGATTGAACCTTGCACCTCTTGAATGAACAATCCTTTGTTTCCTGTCATGAAACCTGACAACACATATTGTCTAGTTTTAGATTACAGACATTGAAACCCTTGCACTAAGACATTTGCAGTTCAAAATGCACACAGTACCGCATTAATGAATAACATTGTGCATAAAAAATATATAACAGCACTTGATATCTCAAATGGATTTTGTTGCCAAAATATAGCGCCTGAAAGCAGGTATATAACAACTTTCTCAGCGCTAGAGTCGTAACAGCAATTTCGGCGACACCCCCAAGGGTATAAGAATAGCCTGGGGTTGTTTTCGGCCAGAGTAACCGAGTTACTTCAAAAATTAGATGAAGAGGCATTGTCCTATGTGGATGATGTTTATCTGATGGACGATGACCTGGAGGAACATTTGAACAGAGTGAATACCATAATTTGGGGATTTGCATCTGAGGGCTACAAATTCAACTTTAAAAAATCTAAAATTGCCCACCTCAGTGTCCTGGTTTTAGGATATGAGCTTTCAAGTAAAGGAAAAAGCCTGACAGCTAATTTGTTTGAAAAATGCGCACTGCTCCAACCTCCAAGATCATTAAAAAATCTGCAATCAATACTGGGATTCCTAAATGTTGGTAGAACATACATTTTGGATTACACAGAAAGAGTAAAACCTTTCTATGACTTAATAAAACCTGATTTCTCAGTGGCAAACTGGACACAGGAACACACAGATTCACTTCGTTCCTTACAAGCTAACATGATAGCTTCCAAACACTTACAGACATGCGTAAAAGTACGCAACCTGGTGATCCGTATAATTGCGGGTCAATCTGGGTACACCTATCTGACATATAATGAAGGCGAAACAGTACCAATTGCATACAAGTCACATTTGTACACAAATGCTGAGATGCGCCTTGCATCTACAGAAAAGATTTTAACAACAGTACAGACTGCTGTAGTAAGAGAAAGAGCACTGGCTCAGGGGAAACAAATAACAGTAGTGACTCCAGCTCCAGCCCTGGAGGCTGCAACAAAGCCAAGTGTCCCTAGCGCTGAAGCCTTACATACGAGACGGATACAATGGGCTAATTCTCTCACTGCAACAGATGTTGAATATAGGTACGACCCAAATTTAAAGACACAAGCATTCCTGCAATACGAACAAGAATAGCCTCAACCAAATGAAATAATGCCTCTGGATCAGTATGAATATATTATTTACACTGACGGATCTGCTCAACCTGCCATAGGGAGTAAGTAGCAATACAGCGCAGCATGTGCTATTGTCAAAGGTCGCATGCGGGATGGAAAGTTCAATGCAAGTTGCATCAAAACGCAATCTCTAGGAGACTGTATGGCTCAGTTGGCCGAGTTAAAAGCGCTGATGGTGGCACTGGTAAACACAGATCTAGAATTCCCCACACTAATTGTGTGCAATTCATTTTACTGTGTACAATCATATAATGAATACTTGCAATACTGGGTTCAAAGATGCTAAAGGTAGCACAACTAAGCATAAAATGCTATGGAAACAGGTAGTGAAGTTTAAATGGGAACTACCAAGGGCTCACGTGATACATACACGGAGTCATCATCGTGAATAGACGGTGAGATTATGGTAGCTGTTATTGCGTCATGCAAGAAAACGGTGCAGTACCAAAAAGATTCCCACTCCAGTACTCCTACAAGTTAGATGCAAATTACATTCCATTTGCTCAGATTCCTGGAGTGAGGGATAGAGTAATTCCAAACATGAAATTTACAGTGTGGTTTGTGGCCGAGGGCCGCACCGGTGTGGGCGGGGGCAGTGAGGGAGGGGGCGGGGCTAGAGCAAAAAAGAAACCTGTGACCATGAGGTTGAACACAGGCCCCTGCAGCGGACACCTTTGTCCACTGAGCCACCAGACCCGGCATTCACACATCTCTATCTATCTATCTATCTATCTATCTATCTATCTATCTATCTATCTATCTATCTATCTATCTATCTATCTATCTATCTATCTCGCTCTGTCTCCCTCCCTCTATCACTCTCTCTCTCTCTCTATCACTTTCCCTCTCTCTCTCTCTCTCTCTCTCTCTCTCTCTCTCTCTCTCTCTCTCTCCCTCTGTCTCCCTCTCTCTCTCTCTCTCTCCCTCTGTCTCCCTTTCTCTCTGTCTCCCTTTCTCTCTGTCTCCCTCCCTCTCTCTGTCTCCCTCCCTCTCTCTGTCTCCCTCCCTCTCGTCTCAGTCCCTCCCTCTCTCTGTCTCCCTCCCTCTCATCTCAGTCCCTCCCTCTCTTGTGTCTCCCTCCCTCTCTCTTGTCTCCCTCCCTCTCTCTTGTCTCCCTCCCTCTCTCTTTCTGTCTCCCTCCCTCTCTCTTTCTGTCTCCCTCCATCTCTCTCTCTGTCTCCATCCCTCTTGTCTCCGTCTCCCTCTTGTCTCCCTCCCTCCCTCTTGACTCCCTCCCTCCCTCCCTCTGTCTCCCTCTCTCTCTTTGTCTCCCTCTCTCTCTTTGTCTCCCTCTCTCTCTCTGTCTCCCTCTCAATCTCTCTGTCTCCCTCTCTCTCTGTCTCCCTCTCTCTCTGTCTCCCTCTCCCTCTCTCTCTGTCTCTCTCTCTCCTTCCCTCTCCCTCTCTCCTTCCCTCTCCCTCTCTCCGCCTCCCTCCCTCTCTCTCTCTCTCTCTCCCTCTCTCTGTGTCTCCCTCCCTCTCTCTCTCTCTCTTTCTCTGTGTCTCCCTCCCTCTCTCTCTCTCAGAGTCCCCCTCTCTCTCTCTGTCTCCCTCCCTCTCTGTCTCCCTTCCTCTGTGTCTCCCTCCCTCTTGTCCCCCTCCCTCTTGTCTCCCTCCCTCTTGCCTTCTTCCCTCTTGTCTCCTTCCCTCTTGTCTGTCTCGCTCGTCTGTCTCTGTCTCCCTCCCTCTCTCTGTCTCCCTTCCTCCCTCTGTCTCACTCACTATGTTTGTCTCCCTCTCTCTCGGTCTCCCTCCCTCCCTCCCTCCCTCTCTCTCCTTCCCTCCCTCTCCCCCCTCCTGTCTCCCTCCCTCTCTCTCTGTCTCCCTCCCTCTCTCTCTGTCTCCCTCCCTCCCTCTGTCACACTCACTCTGTTTGTCTCCCTCTCCCTCTGTCTCCCTCCTGTCTCCCTCCCTCCTGTCTCCCTCCCTCCCTCTGTCTCCCTCCCTCCCTCTGTCTCCCTCCCTCCCTCTGTCTCCCTCCCTCCCTCTGTCTCACTCACTCTGTTTGTCTCCCTCTCTCTCTGTCTCCCTACCTCTCCCTCTCTCTCCTTCCCTCTCCCTGTCTCCCTCCCCCTCCCTCTCCCTCCCTCTCTCTCTCCCTCCCGCTATGTCTCTCTCTCCCTCTGTCTCACTCACTGTGTCTGTCTCCCTCCCTCTCTGTCTCCCTCCCTCTGTCTCCCTCCCTCCCCCTCTCTGTCTCCCTCCCTCCCTCTCTGTCTCTCCCTCCCTCCCTCTCTCTCTCTGTCTCCCTCCCTCTCTCTCCCTCTCTCTGTCTCCCTCCCTCTCCCCGTCTCCCTCCCTCTTTCTATCTCTCTCTCTCTCTCTCTCTCTCTCTCTCTCAATCAGTTTGTCTCCCTTTCTCTCTGTCTCTGTCCCTCTCTGTCTCCCTCCCTCTCTCTCTCTCTGTCTCCCTCTGTCTCACTCACTCTGTTTGTCTCCCTCTCTCTGTGTCTCCCTCCCTCCCTCTCCCTCTGTTCTCCCTCTGTCTCCCTCCCTCTCCCTCTGTCTCCCTCCCTCTCCCTTCCTCTCCCTCTGTCTCCTTGTCTGTATCCCTCTCTCTCTGTCTCTCCCTCTCTGTCTCCCGCTCTCTGTCTCTCCCCTCTCCCTCTCTCTCTCCCTCCCTGGAACACACACAGCCGCCGCACCCAAGTACTTCACAGGTCTTTTAAAGACCATTCACTTGTTAATGAGGCTTTGTTGAATTTCACCTCTTCTTAGCGCCCCTGCATCTCCACTCAAAAGCGCCCCTGCATCTCAACTCAATCAGAGTGGAGATGCAGGGGTGCTAAGAAGAGGTGAAATACAACAAAGCCTTATTAACAAGTGAAGGGTTTTTAAAAGAATCGCCCGGCCCCCATAGCTCCGTGCTGCTGCAACCGGCGATATAAAAAAAAAGAGGTATGTTGCCAGCAAGGTCCGCGGGTCAACAAGGAAGGCTTGCGGGCAGCTAGCGGCCCGCGGGCCGTACTATGAGTACCCGTGCACTAGAGTGTGTCTACCTAGACCACTGCGGCCCCTTAAAAGAGATGGGGCTAAGAAGTATATAATGGTTGCAGTGGATTCCCGCTCGAGATTCCTATGGGTGTGGCTCCAGTGCTCGGCTGACGCTCGAACTGGTATAAAAGATTTGTGAGTCCTCACAGGGACATACGCAATTGGCACATTACATTCTGACCAGGGCCCTGCATTTAGCTCTAGGGCTTATAAGAAGGCCATGGGAAGCTTGGGTGTAGCATTGCGGTACTCATCTCCATACCATCCCGAGGGAAATTCGGTAGTGGAGAGAAAAAACTGAGACTTAAAGCAATCTTTAACAGCTAGAGTATTAGGCACGGGTGAAAGCTGGGTAAAGTTCTCTAGGGGGGGTCACTCCATATGAGGTTCTATTTGGGATACGATTGTGGGTACCTGATCTTGATTGTGAAGGCACAGTGGTGGATGAGAAACCATTTGATATCCATGATCGTTTGGCTGTTTTCCAGGATCTAAATGAATCCAGGACACAACAAAGTAATGTCCACCTTAAACACCGCCACTGGGGAAGTCAAATCAGTCACGGCAAGACCTGTCTGGATCCCAAAAGTCGGGGATCTGGTCAGAGAGAAAATAGCGGACAAGAAAGAATTTGGGCCATCCTACAGAAAACCTGTATCGGTCCTAGCCATTGAAGGAACAAGAACTGTACTTCTACCGCCTCTTGCCGGAAAAAAGGAGAAAAGATTTGTCTCAATTGAACTAATCAAATCACACTATGTAGCCGATACTAAGCAGTAGGTCGCATGGACTCCACAGTAGCAGACGCCCTCCTCTCGCTACAATTCAAGAAGTTCAAACGGAAAGACTCATCATGTTCGAAGAGCCTCCTGTACGGAATGAAGGACTATGCAACAATGCTATGGAACTCGTTCCCCATGAACACGAAGTTCAACTTCAAAATCAAACTCAAAATAACACACAAATCGCTATAAGACCAAATACTGATGTTTACGTCAACATGCCTAAACGAGAGCAAAGTACGATTTCAACAAATTCTGATGCAATTCCAACAATTGATCGGACTGCTTCTGGCTACTTCATAAACTTTGATATGTTTTTTTTGGATCCAAGTGAACCTGAAATGACGCCAGCCCAGAAAACACACAAGCAGCAAGTTAAAGACTTTTTGAACTTTCTTAGAAAGACTTACCTGGTATCACCATGGGTAGAACTATGGTTAATCACTGGGGTGCTTTTCTTTCTTTTCTGGTTAGGCTTAGTAATAGTTTTTAACATTCTTATTAGTGGACAATACATTCGCAAAGCTCTGCTGCCCAAGATCTGAAATTAATTTTGAAACCACATCAATCATCTCATCAAGAACAAAGAGACTTGTCATCAGTGAACATTACAGCAGTTCCTTTACCGAATGGTATAGTTTAGGACAAGGTTTTTTTTTTTTTTTTTTTTGTTTGAAAAAACCTTTATTGAACCACTGAAAGTGTACACTGCTGTTCAGCCAACAACCCGGAGGCAGGCAGCTTGTGTTGGCGGCATCGCGCCGCAAGCTCGGATCAAAGTCATACACTTTAGCAAATTCCCGACAGCAGCGGTGTCTCGGCTTTCCACATTTTACCATACAAAAATAGTAACTGTACAAACTACAACAGTGGCTGCGATCTGAAAAACGGAGGAGAGCCCCCAGCACCTGCACAAAATTGACTTGCAGTGAACACCCAGCGATAATGCGGCCATATTCATACGCCGCTACAGGAGACCCTGCACATACCACCCCTCTTCGCAGCTTCACACCATTCCCGCAGCAATGCCACACGTCCAGCAGTCCCTCTCAGTCATCGTCAGCCACCTCAGCCACTGCCAGCCAGTCCACCAGCGGCTGCCAAATGTCCGCGGGTCTGGACCGCAGCGGCATCTGATCCCAGTAGGCGGTCAATTGCTCCTTGCAGTAAGTTGCTGACACCACCCATCCCGAAACCCCTGGCGGAGACCTTTTCTTCCAATGTAACGCTATTTGGCGCTTAGCAAGCAGTAGGAGAAGGGCAACCAACTTGCGCGAGGCACACGGCACGCCCAGCACAAAGCCCAGGAGGGCCACGAGAGGGTCCGGCACAATAGTCAGACCCACCATCTTCCCTATGGCGGCAAAAACTGCCTCCCAATACTCATAAATCGGGCCGCACACCCAAACCAAGTGGTAGAATGTAGCCTCTCGTTCACCACAGCGCCAGCAATTCGCATCTACCTGTAATCCCATTTTAAAGAGTTGCGTGGGCGTTCGGTATGTCCTGTGAAGGAAGTTAAAGTGAATAAGTCTCAATCTGTAGTTAGGCGACAAGTTTTCAAGCTGGGTGCAGCAGAACTCCCACTGCTTCTCTGTAATCTGAATACCCGCCTCCGTCTCCCACAGGGACCGTGAGTCTGCATGGGTCACAGGCGAAGCACTTTGCGTAGCCCTATATATACGCGTTATCAGCTTTCGCGGGGATCTATTTGATAGTATGTCTTCTAGCGCTGCCACCGTCAGTGGGGCCTTCGGGAACGTAGGATACCTATGCCTGCACGCCGCCCTCAGCTGGTAATATAGGAGAAGTTCAGAAGCCGACGGGTCCGGTGCTACGGCCATGTCCTGCACAGTGAGGAACGTCTCTTCAGGGTAGAGGTCGCCTGCTAGTTTCAGGCCACAGCTACTAGCCCGCCGTGCCACCGCCGCATCAGTGAGCGGTCCCAGCAATGGGTTGCCCTCCAACGGCATACTCGGGGCATAAAGCTCAGTTACGCCCGCGCGCTTCGCAATGTTCAACCAGGCCCAACGTACCATCTCCACTGTATTGATGTCATCTTGGGACCTTCGATATCGCTGGTATGCCGCCGTCCTGAGGGGGCACGGCGCCGCCACATCCGTTTCTATGGCAACGTGGGGTTGATATGGAATCGGATGATGCCAGAAATGTAAATATTGAGCTTGAGCACTGTAGGCGTACAGCTCAATGTCCGGGGCAGCCAGGCCCCCCTGGCGGAAAGGGAGGGTGAGGAGGTTCCATGCCACTCTGGGCTGCCTGCCAGCCCAAACCAGCTCTATCATAGCAGAACGCAGCCGGCTGAAGAACGCCTTTGTCATCGGAAGGGGGATGTTGACAAACAGATATAGGAATTTGGGCAACACAACCATTTTTAGTATCGCGATGCGGCCCGTCAACGACAAAGGCAGCGTTTTCCACCTCTTCACTTTACCCTCAAACCATTCCATAGCCACACCAAAGTTTGCCAGCCACAGTTCTTGAATGGAGCGGCTGATGTGTATACCTAAATACTTGACCTCGTCTTTGACCCAGTCTATTGGGAATTCAGTGTGGCACGTGGTCGTGCCGTCCGTTAGTGGCAGCATCACCGATTTAGACCAGTTAATATCTATGCCAGTGAGGCCGCTATAGCGCACCATTTCCCGCATCAGCGGGTCAAAGTTTTTGGATGGGTCGACCATGTATATGGTGATGTCATCCGCGTACATGGAAATGAGCAGCCCGCGCGACGTGAATCCAACGCCTCTCTGTGCATGGTACTGCCTCATGCGGGCTGCTAGTGGTTCCGTCGCGATAGCAAATAACAACGGCGATAGTGGACACCCCTGCCGTGTCCCTCTGGTTATGGGGATTGGTTCTGACATATGCCCATTTACCCTCACCCGGGCCGACGGCCCGTTGTAGAGTATGCCAATGCTCCTGGCAAATAGCGGGCTGAATCCCATGCGGGTAAAGAGCGTAAGCAAGAATTTCCACTCCAGCGAGTCGAACGCCTTGGTTGCATCCAGCAGGGCAGCCGTGGCCTGCACCTTGGGGTCTAAATAGTGGAGGAGCCCAAACAGCACTCGCAAATTATGTGACGTAGATCTACCCATCACAAATCCCGACTGGTCCGAGAGTGCTATCTGTGGCATCATGTGCTTTAGTCGGTCTGCCAGCAACTTGGCATATATTTTGGCGTCGAGGTTGATTAAGGAAAGCGGGCGGTAGGAGTCAGGGTGAGCAGGGTCCTTCCCTGGTTTGAGCAGTGTAATAATCATTGCTTCCCGCATCGACGGAGGGAGGATACCCGTCTCAACGGCTTCCTCGTACACCCTGTGGAGAACGGGGACCAGGATGTCCGTGTATTCCTTATAGAAAGCCGCCGTCAGTCCGTCAGGGCCCGGCGCCTTGCTAAGGGGCATACTCGCTATCACAGCACGGATGTCATCTTTCGTGAACGGTAAGTCCATGTACTGACGGGCTCTATCGTTAAACCAAGCTAAGGCTATGGTGTCCAGGTAGTCAGTTAACACCTGATCATCCGGCGTCACTCTAGTGGTGTAAAGGTCACGATAATAGTCAGTCATGGTTTGCAGTATGTCTTGCGGCTCCCTGGCCACCCCACCCTCTGAAGTTCTAAGTTCCAGAATATACTCTGCCCCTCTGGGTGCTCTCAGCATGGCCGCCAGCGTGCGACCGGCGCGGTCCCCCTCCCCGTAACGTCTGGCCTGACTGTCTTTAGACAGGTATGCCACTTCTCTGTCCGCTTCCTGTTGATATTTAGTCAGAGTCGCCCTAAATTCTGCTCGCAAGCTGTCCGTCGGCGCCCCCATCAATGCCGACTCGAGGTCAGCAAGCTCAGATTCCAGTTTGCACAGCGTGTCCCGTATAGACCGCAATACACCCGTTTTCAGCGACATACAGTGTCCCCTAGTCACCGCCTTGCAGGCCTCCCAGAGCGTGCCCGGCGAGTCCACTGTACCCTCATTAAGTTCAAAATATTCCTCTAACTTCTCGCGCAATGCCTGTTGAAAGACTTGGTCACGAAGCGCCCTGGAGGGGAATCTCCAACTAAACGGTTGAATGTAGTGTGCCGGAGTGGACAGCGTCAGGCAGACCGGTGCATGATCAGACAGTGACCTCGGTAAATGTTCCACCCCCAGAACCATAGTGTGTAGGTCTCGTGAGAGCAACCAGTAGTCTAACCTAGACCATGCCGCTCGATGGGCCGTGATACAGGTGCCAGTGCGAACCCCGGGGTGTAATCTCCTCCAGGAGTCCACTAATTCTGCGTCCAGTATAATGTCACCCAATGCCTCCGATGCCCTAGGGTGGTGTGCTCTAGCCGTGCCCTGCCTATCCATATCGTTTGAAAGAACAGCATTGTAATCGCCCCCCCACAGAATTGCTGCCGGGCCGCAGGCCTGCACACTGTGCCACAGATCACGGAAGAAGCTCGGTCGATCGTCATTCGGGCCATATACATTCACTACCACCACTCTCATCCCACACAGCGTGCCCACTACCATGAGGTATCGACCTTCAGGGTCCCTGCGTACTTCATGTGTCTTCCATTGCAGACCCTTTCTTATCAATACCGCCACTCCCCTGGAGTAAGTGGAGTAGGCAGAATGCGCTATCTCCCCCCATCTGCCATGCCGTAGCATATGCACAGCCTTATCGGTCAAGTGTGTTTCCTGTAGGAGGCAGATATCTATTTCTTGTCGGAGCAGATATGCCTGCACCAGCCTGACTTTACGCCTGTCATTCATGCCCCGCACATTCCAGGTGAGACATTTGATTTGCTTCATGGCGGATGAAGTAGCAGTTGGCCCTGTTCTGTCAGTGCGCCAGTCGTTTTCACACAGCTCGCTCCCACCCATTCATGCTGCTCGCTACGTGTCGTGCAAGTCCAGCGTGTTCCTGTTCTGGTAAATCGCCGCGCCGCTGCGCACACTGCCCCAGTCGGTTGGGTAAGTCACAGAGTACAACTCGCACCCTCACGCAGAGGCCCACACCTTCCAACATCCAGACCGCAGCCAAACAGTCAACAACAGAATCCCCCAAACTCAAACCAAATGCCCCTCCCGCTCCAACCCCCCAATCAGGTTGTGCATTCACCCCCCACACCACCCCCCCCCACCAACGCCGTTAACCCCCCCCAGTATCGATAGCCAGTTATCGGGAATCATCCCTTGGGGAACGCAGGTCAGCCAACAGTCAACCCCGTACTCTTGACAGGGTGATCGAGCGCCGACCCTGCATGTCAGCTCAATGCCCCCCCGCCCCCCAGCACTAGCACATTTCGGCGACCCCGCAGCCAGGTACAGTCACCAGGCAAAATTATCAGCAGACCAGCTGCCTCGGTACAGCCGGGGCTCACCACCCCAGTGCAGTGATAAGCCCGTGCCCCTGCAGTCACTCAACGTCACTCAGATTGTCCCTCTGGTCCGGAACCTCAGCATGTGGTTTAGTCTTTTGATCTTTGACCAGTTGCTTAGCATACTGCAGGGCGGCTTTTGCATCCAGAAAAAAGGTCGGCTTCCCTGGGCCCTGCACTCTCAGCTTCGCGGGGTAGATTAGAGAATATTTTGTGCCTGTTTGTTGGAAAACTTTTTTTGCTGGCATGAATTCTCTGCGTGCAGCCTGGACCTGCACGGTGAAGTCCGGGTATATGGCGACGTGGTTGCCTTTGTACTGTACATCTTGCATTTCTCTCGCCATACGTAGGACCGTGTCGCGGTCCCTGAAGTTTAGGATCCTCGCAATGATGGGCCGCGGCGGTGCCCCCGGCGCAGGCCTCGGCCCCAATGTTCTATGCGCCCGCTCGACGAGGAACATCTGTGAGAGCCCCGCAGCAAACAGATCTTTTAGCATCTGCTCCACATAGTGTGCCATGTTCGTGATGTCTGTGGATTCGGCCACCCCCGTTATGCGAACGTTGTTGCGCCTCGATCTGGCTTCCAAGTCCTCGTTTTTCTGCTGTATCAGCGCCAGGACCTTGTCCATGCCACGCATACGTTTATCAAGGTCAGTGTGGCTGTCCTCGATCTCAGACACTCGCGATTCCAACGCCTCTGCTCTGCCTTCCTGCTTATCCATCCTGGCCGTAATGGTGTCCATGCGCGCCGCCAAGGCATCCATTTTAGTGTCTATTCCCTGCAGGCTCACCTTCAGTTCCTGAAACATCGATTTGATGTCCGTATCTCGGGAGCCGCCCGATTCAGCCACCGCAGCATCTGCGTCCTTCTGGTCCTGCTCCGTCTGCTTTTGCCTAGTCTTATCGAAGGTGAGCCTCGGCTGTCTCGTGTCAGGCTTGCCCATCGCCGCAACACAGCACAGTCGCCAGCCAAGAGCGGCAGAGACCCGATGTCAGTTAGGCAGAGCAGGCCCAATTTAACGGGTGCCCAGCGCATGCACCAGCCAGTGGCTCTAAGAAGGTCCCCGGCCACGCCAGGGGCGGGCAAGGGCAGCGCGGCTCCGCGGGGCGGCAGCACCCCCACGAGTTCTCCCGGCCGGGCCAGCCAGCTCCCCAGCGCCCGGCGACCGCTTCCTCAGCCAGGGGTATGTCAGGAGGCTCCCAGGAGAGTAGGCACTGTCCTTCAGGCGGACCTTAATGCAAGGGCATCAGCATATGCACGAGGCGCTCCGGTCGCAGCAGTCCGCCGTCATGCTGTTCCCCACCCGGCACTGTTCTTTGCGGGGCCCGCCAGCACGGTCAGATCCCCTACGGCACTCCGATCAAAATGGCCGCCCTCCTCTGTTACGGCCAGGCCCGGCCCGATTCAGCGCCGACCTGCAGGGCGCGCGCGCTCCGCTCGGGGATAAGGCCACAGTCGATCCAGGGGGAGGGCCGGGTGACCCGTCTCCAGGCGCGCCACCACTGCAAGCGTAAGCGCCGCACTCACCGGCCGTCAGGGTCCTCCGTAGCTCCGGTCCCCCAGTCGCGCCAAGACCTCCGGGTCCCCGGCCTCAGCCCAGCAGGAGCCGCCGGCAGCACCAGATCCTCCGTCCGCGCCCCCAGGCACCGCCCAAGCGAGGCAGAGCCGGGGCCCCAGGCACTCCAAATGGGCGAGGCGAATCAGCAGCCCGGCCCAGCACAGCGCCGCACCCCTCCGTGCTCAGTGCTACGCAAGTCCCCGGACCTCACAGGCTCGCCAGGCCGCACCACCGCAGCCCGCTCTCCGATCAGCTCTCCGCAGCGGCTCCAGCTCCAGCTCCGGGAGCGGCGTCAGGCAGTCCCAGGCAACAGGTAGTGTGCTAGGAGGTCGGGTGGACCGAGTCCAGCACTCGGTAGTCGGATATATAGCCGGATTAATGAGCTCGATCAGCGGAGCTGCGGTTTCAGGCAGCCATTCCGCTTCACGGCCAAGCCACGCCCCCCTAGTTTAGGACAAGGTTGGTTTCGATATATTTGGCACAACAAAAATGTTAAAAATTCCACATTTATTTAAAATATCATTAAGGGATAGCATTACCTCAAGTACATTTTCCAATGATTGGGACTTTGAAACTGTAAATAACATGTTGTCTGATTTAGAAAAATCTGCTGCATTTTCTGATAGTGAAACATTGGAGATCTGAACAGATAATGAATCAATATATTGTTATCAACATTATCGTCATAATTTTCTGCATAAATCTGCAAATCCTAGAAATGTGTTCACATACCACCAGAAGGAACATTGTCCGACACCGCCAAAAGGCAGTTCAAAAACATTTGCACAGAAATTTCCGTACTTTTCAGGGTTTAATATGTCTGACCCAGCCTCGTTTTATTATAAGGTTGCACCAACATCAGCACAGAAAAATATGTTGACAAACACTAAACAGATTAATTCTGCATCCTTTATTGCCCAGTTGTCTGAACAGGGTTACAACTTATGGAAAGACACTATAGACTTTAAATCAGTCTAGGGTACTAGAGAATGGCAGGTGTAGGGCATAGAAGCTTTTTTTAGAGCGTGTCTCATCCCGCAATAACTCATGTTTTTGAACGAGACAGTGCAACAGACGTCTTGCCTTGGACTAGCCAACAATAAAGACTTGAACACACCTCGGCTGCCGACACCATCACACACTGAGGGTAATGAAACATCACAAACAGGTTACAATAGATGACATCATACAGTAGAACAGATCAGACCCCGATTGGAAGAAATGGTTGATTTGGCCGACAGACACCAATGGTTATCAGGAAAGATTCATGGGTAAAACTGAAGGGTTTAGTATCCATAGGCCAGATCCACGTTATGCACAGAGACAACATCCAGGGGTAGTGACATCCTAAAGTGTTGGAAAGTTGTGCCTTAATTGGCTAGAAACCGCAACACTCACAGAAGTGAAACAACACTTATCCTTACTCACACAGGACATGGATTTTAGGGATTTTTTACTAGGTCCCAGGAAACCACGCCAAAAATGTTTCATATATACTGGAATTTACGCTGCCTACAATTAAATTTGGAAAATATCACACCAAGAGGCCGCAGAAAGAATACGGGAAATAGACCGTATTAACTTAGAGAAATCTCTAGCAGTGGTAGACTGCACGGGGCTTGTAATGGCGGCGAACCTGTCCTGTCATCTGAGGGGTGCCCCAGCTGCTGTGATTACTCCAGCGTTTGGGACACTTTTGAATGGGAGTTACTTGATGCTGAACGGTCAAGGCTGCTGAGGTATGCTCCCGGGCATCGCATATCTGGTAACTGTGAGCTCCTGGGTTACTTGTTGTATGCAAGCTTTGTTTCCACCAACGCCTATGGTCAGGGAGGGGCCGTTTTGGCCTTCACTGAATGTTTCTTTAATTTGATACTCTAGGCAGAATAAAAGCCATGCTTTTACAGAGGTCTGTGCCCTTAACCTCCGCTCCAGAGACTTTTGAGATACAGGCGCTTATTAATACCAACTGCCCTTTCCATTTCGTAGAAATGGTAAATCGTATCTCTAACATGTCTGATACGACTGGCATTGTCCACCTATTTAAGACCATAGTTTCTGGACTTCTAAGCACCTTTCAGACGGTACTTGGAGTTACACCAAACTTCATACACTCCATATTTGGAAGCATCTTTGGAGGTGTTACGCTGATCCTGTTTCTGATAGCAGGTATACTGGTTGTCTTCTATCTGCTCCGCAATGGACGTCCCAGTCACCGAGGAGATGGAAAAAGCGATCCTGGAGCGGAAATACCGTGACTGAATGGTACAACATCTAGGCATGCCTTGCCTGAGAGAACTAAGTGCATCTTGGTTCCTGTCATTTCGACCAGTCTCGATGGACTGCATCTTACCTGTCCTCTGATGCCTGTTTTGCAGAGATGAATGCATGTTAGACCTTTGTTTGACACTCCCATCATGTGCGCAACCGGACGTGAATGCTCTACTGGACCCGATAACGGCCCATGTTCTGCAGTGTCCTCAGTGCATTCCAATGTTGTTGGTGGCATTCCTTGAGCCACCACGGGTTGAAACTGCACCTATTGGTATGAACACCGGTCCCTCCACTGGCACCCAGGCTTTGGACAGCGCACAGGCTGCCCCAGCATCAGCTGTGGACAGCGTAGAACATCATCTGTGCTTAACTGACGTGCTTTGCAAGGTGCTACAGGGGCCGTCAACTACAGAAGCAAGCAACAAAAATGTTGCGTCTACCAGCCAGGACACATAAACATTTGACTCATTTTGGCTCACCATGTGCTGGGAAAAAAATTGCCCTTTTTCAACAAGCTCAATTTGGAACTCAGAAACAAAATTGACATTGACATTCCTTTCATTTATTGGGCATAAATGGCTTTCTAATGCTTATAGTGGTTCTTACCATAACTACAGACACTTTTTGAGCAATAGTTTGCAAGTATTTTTCTTTTAACATTTTTTAAGCTTTTTAGAAGTTTTTAGAAGTTTTAAACATTTTAGCAAAACGAAGGTTTTATGAACCTTGAGCATACCTATATCTAATTAGGCTAGTAGTACGCTATAGGTTACATATGTCATCCAGTTGGAAGAGGAGTGGATGTTATATTCCATATAGTTACCTTATATAGGCGCAGTTAAACATCACAACCTTTCACCTATATTCTTCCCTACATTACATACATAACGGTTCTTAGGCACTGACCTTTTACCTAGATACGACACTGCATTCAGAACGTGGGTTTTCCCCCGGTTCGATCCTCATACATTATGCATGAGGCTTCTTGGAAGCACAGCAGGACTCACAGCAGGACGAATATCTCCAGTATAATATCTATGTTAAAGTTCAAGTCCGACGTCATCCTTTAGGCCGACACAGTAACACAGCAAGGTAGTACCCGTGGGGAGACCTATGGGTATATATACATCATGTCTTGCTTAGAGAGACAGAGGAGACTGACTTCCCGGCTGACACACTGACCAGAGACGCTGAGGTTCCTGCATGCAGACGCTCCAGCTAGCAGTGGTCTAACATCCCTCGCGGGGTGTCCAACTCGAGACCAGGACGGGGTATCACATTCTCTAATTCTCAGGTAATGGGGTGGACTAGATCCTAGAGGGATTCTTGGCAAAACACCTACACAGATGCTAGGTACATTTAGGTACATCGAGTTAGGGAGACATCGCAGGAGTACGCACTTATTATCATGTATTCTATGTACTTGTATATATTCATGATTACTGCAAAATGGTAGAACTGTGCCATCCTTTTACTTTCGTAGTATTGCTAACCATATATCTCTGCTACTGTCTAATGGTTGTTGCAGCTCATATATTCTTCACTAGAATAACAACTGTTCAATAAATACTTATTGAAATGCCCAGACTGTTTATTCTGAGTATCTCTGAGACAAACTAAGTGAGCACGAGTGACTGAGCTAAAAAGTAATATATTGTTTCCACGATCCTGAGGGATCAGGGTTGTCATGTTCTGAGGTTGCCAGAAACTATTCTCTCCCCGATAAAAGGAGATTTTAGTGGCACTGTGAGCCAGCTAACGCATATAGGCTAACATATCGGGTGGGGGTGTTCGGAACCAGTCTGCCACCAAACCCACAGTTTATGTTATTCGAAACGCGCAGATCCTGTATAGGTAATACAGGAACTACACAGCATTTCAGTCACTTGTTAACTCTCTCACTAATTCATCCATCTATCCAAGCACTCATCCATCATTCTATGCATTCATCCATTAATTCAGCCAGGCAATCACTCATTCACCCATTGTTGAATTCACTCACCTATATACTTGTGCAACCACCCATGCACTCCAATACATTTCCAACTATGGGCCTTATTATGAAAGTGGCAGTTCGGACCGCCAACCGCTATCACTGCGGTCAAGAGAGCGCCCGACAAGCATGCGGTGGTCAGACCGCCCCATTATGGAGTGACTGCAGTGCTGGCTGTCAGAAAGTGCTCCATACCATGGCGACTTGTGCTTTGGCCAAGGAAAATGGCCAAAGCACAAGCTGCTGTGGTATGGAGCACCTCCTGCTCCTCCATGCACCATGTTGTGCATGGCACACAGTGCATTGAGGTGAGTGGGGGCACTACATGTGGCCCCTGGGCCACTTTCTTTGGTGGTCTTCCCGACATGAAAAGGCTGTTCGAAAGGGACATCGTAATCTCGACGACACCACCGCCATTTGGGAATGTGATTCCGACTGCCCCCGTCAGGTTCACAGATCCTGGCGGTGGTCTTTCCCCCAACTGCTGTTGGTCCAACCACAGAAATTGTAATCCGGCAGTCGAACATAAGGGCTGTAGGCGGTCGGACCCCCATGACGGCCTGTTGGTGTGCGGTCCGACCGCCATCGTAATAAGACCCTGAGTTCTCGCTTGTTCATCCATGTTCTCACTCACCCTCTTCTAAGAGTGCATTCACTCATCCTCCCATTGACCCATCTGTGCATTCATCCACTTACCCAACCACACATTCACACCGAAACTTCCCAGTTCACGAAGACTGATGTTCACATTTAAAAAAACATACCTATTATCTGTGTCAAGGCTTGTTAAAACAGGAGGTTGTTTTAAAGATGCAAAAAGTCCTAGGAATTTCCATGCCTATCGTTGCATACTTGTGACCCGTCCTTTCCGCTGATCTATGCTAGAGTGCTGCAGATGATCTATTGTACCTTGGGGCATATCAGCAACAACCGGCAATAATTATCGCTAAGCCCACTTAGCGCTAGGATAATTATCGCCGGCCAACGTGGATTTTTATCGCTGAGATAGCGTGCTATTAGCAACGCTTATCTCAAAAGTGATAAAAATCCTAGCAATAACTGCCAAACGTGAGATTATCGATGGAAACCCAGCGATAATCTCACGAAGTTTGGCGCTAGTCAGTCCTGAAGCAGGCGTAAGGAAAGTAGCGATAACAGGTGTTATCGCTACTTTTCTTGCCGCTATGCTTCATAGCGTGGGGCTTGATGATAGGAGAAATGTCGCGTAGCGACATTTCTCCAGTCATGTCAGGTCAGGAACGCCCACTTTACATCTCATTAGAGATGCAAAGCTGAGCGTTAAGAATCCAGGCGCTAATGCAAGGTTTCACGCGATAGCGTGACCTTGCTAATTAGGTGGTAAAATTATCACCGCTTTTCGCCCGAAAACGGACGCAAAAGCGGCGATAATTTTATATCGCCTTGTTGCTGATATGCCCCCATGTGAGACACCGGATTGCACCATGTGTGCAGTTCCTCTGTCCCTACCCCTATAAAAATGCAGGTAAATGCAGCTTTGCTACTTCCCCAGTCTGCAGGCCAAGCCTCAAGAGGACAGAGGGTAGAATCTGTTTCTGAAAGGTTACTTACAATTAAATTTCACTGTGCAAGTCGAAAATCTCCTCTGGCCACCAGAAGCTTGCACCGCTGGCAAGGGAAACGTATTCTGCTGTTTGGAGATAACACGTGTTTCCGTGGTTACATGTGCTGCAGAAAAGGAAGCAGAAAGGAATATTACATGTTTTTTTTTAAACAAAAGTAATTTCCACCTTTGTTCTCCTTTCATTCTTTTTCACTTTATACAAATTGCCGTGGGAGGTTTAAAGAAGGACATGCAAACGTGCCCCTTGCTCATGTGTAGAGAAATAGAGTACTTTGGAAGATATTCAGTTATATATGGTACGAATTCAGCCATCTCTCCAAATGCTACTGGCAAAACAGAAACTTCAAATTCTAGCTCCAGCACAAACAATTAATTAGAGGTATGGGTGAGGAACAGAAATATATTGAGGATGTGGGAGTAGAGTACATTTCCTGCCAAGCATTCACATTTGCAAAAGCAATTGCACCGTGAACTTAAATGTATTTTATCAAGCTCCAATATGCTAAAATGTGAAACATAATATATGATATTAAGTGGAGGAGAAAGCATTATAATGATGGTAGATCAAAAAACACATTTCTGATCACGTTCAGTTTTAAATTAAACGTTTCATTGGTGGTTAGATTAGATTGGAGGCATTGATGCTGACAAGCACTCACAAGGATGTGGGGCTTGCACGCCAGGAGAGTGCATGTTCGGTTGGAGTACCACTAACCGGCAAGCATGAGAGTTCGGCGCACTGTGGTCTTTTGTGGCCCCTTGCTACCCTGACCGAAGTGTGCATGGGTGGGGCAAACCTCCACCAGCAGCTGAGAGTGCTGGAGTTTTTACGCATCCCCCATTCTGGCTAGTCAGAGGAAAGCAAGACCGACAGATTGGTGTGTTGAAGGCTTGGGTGGTCTCTTGAGGCCCATCATGGTCCTTATGGCACCAGGCAAAAAGATGCTCTTTAATAAAAGTGACCAGGCGCCTAGGAAAACAGGGGCTTTAGGCGTACATCAGGATAGGCTTGCTTGTGAGAAGCAGTTATGTGAGCTGTTGCATATGATAAGAGAGGCGCTTGTGAACACATGGTAGCACTTGCTGCAGAGTCTTTATTGTAGCGATTACATCGATTTGCTGGCAATTCAACTCTGCTCATTGCTTTAATCAAGCAAAGTGAAATAGCTCATGCATCAATACGGACACTAATACTGGGTTTAGGTGTCCAGTACAGTCATTTTCTGCTGAAATTCCTGAAGTTTAAGAAAATCACACATTAAATCCAATAGCAGATACATTTTGTCCTACGTCAAATTTTGTTTTGATCACCCACTATACTATGATTACCTCTGCGTAAACTTTGATGAATCTATTTTTCACCCTGTTGAAATGTTGAAGTAGTCTTATTGGAACTCCAAGATGTTATCTCAAGGTTTGAAGGATTATTTCCTAATTACATTTTAATGGTTGAAGGTGATTTTAATAAAAGAATATTGTACAATTTGTATAAAAAAGACAGGTTTAAAGATCCAGACTGGATCTGGGATTCGTCAAACTCTATTTTGCCAAATAAGAAAAAGGATAAAGCGTACAATCCCACTATTAGCATGGGCTGTGGAGTTAGATCTAGTATTATTAAATGGAATATTCAAAGATTTAGAATTAGGAAAATATTCATGGCCTTAAGATCTGCTATAGATTATGCCTTTATTGATATTCAGATACAAAAAAAGTTTTTACATTTCAAATGAGATCTTACAATTCACTAACAAGACAAGGTTGGTCAAAGCATTCTGAGGAACTGGAAACATAGAGTATATATGTTGAATGAAAAGTTAGATAATTAAACATTATGATATTCACAGGGTGGTAAATCACTCCATTGATCAAATAAATGTTAAAGTTCTTGAGGAGCAATTATTGTTACTAAGAAATGTGCTGTCTAGTACTGATGGTCCCTAAAATTACCATGTTCAGCAACTGATTTAGGTCCTCAACGGAAAAACAATCTCGCTAAAAAACTTATAAAAACAAATGGTGGAAAGTTAGATAGTGAAGTTTTGATGGTCCATACAGAATACTTTTATCACAAAAGACAGTTGCATATTCTGGCATCTTATCCTATAATCTCTAGGTAAGAATTGCGCAAAAAGTCTATCCGACTGAACAATGCTATTGGCTGGGATATTTTAAGAATTTATTGGTTTCAATTAATACAAGGTTCTCGATTCCGAAATTAAATACAGTACAGTACAGTTTTTTTGAAAGATATATCAACTGAAGAAATATCTGAAATAACCTTGGATTTAAAAAACTTCAAGAGCATTAGGATTGGATAGAATGGCCGTGGATATTGTAACATTATGTCCAATCGTGTGGTTTGAATACCTTAAACAATTATTTGATTTGTGCGTAAGGACCGGATAATTACCTAATTTCTGGTAGGGGAGTAATATTATTCTTTAGTATCAAGAGGGTGATAGAAATATACCCTAATAGTTCTGTTTTCTTGTTATCATAAATGTTAAGAGGAAGATTTGTGAGGAATAGTCGCATGGGCAAATTCGCGTTGAACTTCTTCTGGTGGAACAATCTGGGTTCTAAGAAGGCTGTTCTACAATAGATAATATTGTATGGCTGATGATGATCTCAGAAAAGTGTCACAAATTGAGGAAACAAACATTATATGCAACAAATTGGAGTATCCTGAAAAATCTCTTGAAACTGTTGCTCAATCTATACTCTAAGAATTGTAAAACGGTAATAATTCAGGCTGGTATTGAGTATTCTTCTGTATAACTGTTGTTAATGGACAAAAACAGGGATGCATACTTGTCCTTTATTATTTTCTTTATATTTATCAGATTTTCTGACATGGATGAAAAAAATGCTTGCACAATTATTCGAATGAATGAATGACTATGCTAATGTATGCTGATGATCTAGTTCCAATGTCTCTCACACCAATTGTTGTAAACTCCCAAAGCCAGACTCCATTTTGAGCACATTCAGTTAGCCTGTCTACCTTTGTTTCACATTTGACGCATTATTTTTCACAGAACTCTGTGAAAATATCAATTCATCTAAGCAATGACTTTGCTAACACATGAGGTGACACAAGTCTGCTACAAGCTCAATGATATCTATACTTCAAAGTCTGACAGCAGATGTGTAAAATAAACATGGAATCCGAGTTGACATATTTTCATCATGCAGGTTCATACCAGTTATGCCTCTGATTAATGCAAAGTTCCCTGATGGAGGGTAAAAGTCAGTGGTCAACCCTATGTAAGCCCTATGAATTGACCCCTGAATGAGAGAGGCCTTGAACCTGGGTTATCTCGAGAGGTCCTGCCAGACTGCTGCAGAATCCATCTGATACAGAGTGGAGAGGAGTAAAGCACAGCTGATTTGTGTTTTCCTTCTGAGGGAATGCTCACACTCACACACTGAAATCTGACAACCACAGCTGATACGATGTGGACAGCTATGCAGTGTGCTGATCACAAGGACCTTTAGGGGCAAGTTAACTACTCCATGCTCTCATAGTGTAGTACATAGAAGTAGACTTTAGGGTGCTAGGCTAATCATGTTAGAAAGGTTCATATTATTCTCAATGCTAACAACATGCCTTAGAGATGTTTAGTTATATTCTGTGAGGTTATTACTTGTGTACTAAGCAACAGGATGAGACTTTAGGACTAAACACTTATGAACATATACAGCGTCTTTTCTTAGTACAATGCTTGTGTATGCTAATCTATAGAATGAAATTGATTTTGAATTACCACTGCATCCCTGACCCCCTTTACAGAACTATTATTAACATAGAGAGCACAGACATCACCCCAGCAGGTATGCCCAGTGGGGTTCTGTTGGGCTACGATAACCTTCCCTACTCAAGCCCTGGTGCACTAAACTCAGTCCAGGGACTCTTGGGTGGGAAAGCCAAATCTTTTAGACCTAATTCAGAGCCCTAGGTTACGCAACAGTATAGACCTACAGATACCATTAGATATATTGCCCACGTTTTCGGAACAGCATAGTCTATCAGTAAATAAGAGTAAAACAAAAGTAATGATACTGGCGGCAAAAGGATTTCATACTTGCTGTCAATGGTATTATAAAGGATATCCAATTAAAGCTGGTAAAAAAAAAAATCATGGAAAAAACATATAAATGCTTAATCATCTAAGGCGAAAGTGATTCGTTATGGGCTACGGACATTTCTGAGAGCAGTAGGTAATAGAGATGTACAATCACTTCTAAAAGTTTAGGTAGCTAAAATTCCATTGGTGGTTCTATACACCGTTGAAATTCAGTCAATAAGTGTGTTGAATAAATATTAATTTCTAGAATCAAAACTCTGGAGTATGTGCCCTGAATATCGAAACCACAATGTCAATGGGAAACAATATTGACGACAGAATATCGAAAATAAAATATTGACAGGTAAGTAAGTCTCAATTATAAACTTAACTCCACATACATGTACCTACGCTGTACATATATTTTTAAGGTATGTAGAAGTGGAGTTAGGAGTAGTAAATCTATCAATCAATCAATCAATCAATACATTTATAAAGCGCGCAACTCACCCGCGAGGGTCTCAAGGCGCTGAAGGGAGGGGGGGCCGCTACTGCTCGAATAGCCAGGTCTTGAGGGTTTTCCTGAAGGTGAGATGGTCCTGGGTCAGTCGTAGGTGTGCGGGGAGGGAGTTCCATGTCTTGGCGGCCAGGTAGGAGAATGATCTTCCTCCCGTGGTGGTTCTGCGAATCCGTGGGACGGTGGCGAGGGCGAGGCTGGCGGAGCGGAGCTGGCGGGTAGGAGTGTAGAACGAGAGTTGGTTGTTGAGGTATTCGGGGGCCATGTCGTGGAGTGCTTTGTCTGCGTGGGTGAGGAGCCTGTAAATCTATACTTCCCTGACACCAACTTGGATGCCTTGCAGAGCTCCCGCCATGCTCTGCAAGTGAAGGCAAGGCGGGCTGGGCGGCTGACGGCACGGCAGATTCACGGCTGGTGTTATTGTGTTACAGCACAACAAATTGTGGCCAAAGAGGAAAAGCAGGCCTTATTCCTCCTCTGCAGCGCTGGGGTCCACGCGGCGCCGTTTCAATTGCAGACTGAAGTTCACAGCTGGTTCATGGCTGGTGATACATTGTTGAAGCACATTTGTTCACGGCCTCGGGAGAGGGCTTCGACAACGTCTTTTTTTCTCATCTCATCAACTTTACGCTGCTTGCATGGCTGAAGCGAGAGCAGAGAGCTGCCTGTGATTTTGTGAGTCTTGTGTCTTGCCTCGTTGGTGCTGGGCTGGGCGCGCCTCTGGGAAGGGGCTGGCGGCATGGTATCGTATAGGCCTATTAGTCTATTAAACTCTGACTACAAAGTCTTTACTAAAAGTCTTGCAAATAGACTTGCGCAGGTTGCCCCTTCACTTATCCATCATGATCAGAATGGCTTTCTTAAAAACAGACTTTTGGCTTCCAACGCTCATTATTTGGTGCAGGCGATCGATTACATCTATACTAATAAAACCAAGGCGGCTGTAATAATGCTCGATGCTGCAAAAGCATTTAACAGAGTAGAATGGCATGTTTTATTCACAATGTTAAACAAATTTGCGATCCCAAGTGTATTCAGCCAGGTGGTGAAAAATCTGTACCACAATGCAAAAGCGTCTATAATTATTAATGGGGATATCGCAGGCACAATTTCTATCAGTTGGGGGACACGCCAAGGCTGCCCACGTTCTCCTTTGCTATTTTCCCTGTTTATTGAGCCTCTGTCATGTGCTATTCGGCAGGATTATGCTATCTCCGCTCCCCTACCGGGTTCGGCCAAACTTAAATTATTTGCCAATGATATGGCGCTTTATTTAGCAGCTGATAGGGATAATCTAACGAGAGCCCTGGATAAAATTAGGGAGTTTACTAACATTGGAGGATATAAAATAAATCATGCCAACTCAGAGGTGCTTCTTTTTAATAGCACCGTCGCTATCTTGCCCCTAGCTATGCGGGAACTTTATGTAGCAACCAAGCCAATAAGATACTTAGGGATCTTTGTGACCACCAGATTGGAGGACTTATATCCATTACATTTTATCTCCACTTTAAATAAAACACGCAACCTGCTTAAACAATGGGTAAATCTCCCCATCTTGATTATGGGGAGGGTAGCCCTCATTAAAATGAACAACTTTCCGTTATTTTTACTTCGTTTTCCAACATAATGATCAAAATTCCAAAATCCTTTTTCCATTCGGTCCAGTCAGAATTTAGACGTTTTATCTGGTCTGCACAAAAACCAAGATTAAAACTACAAATTCCTCAATTAGAAGCGGAGGATGGAGGTCTAGTCTTGCCGGATGTACAGCTATATTATTACGCCTCAATTCTCAACTGGCTAAATTATAATAATCTGGAGGATCTGATTGATGCCAAATTCTTCCTTACAACTGTGCTTAAGGAATCAGAGATCAACCTTGCTCCCTTTTTACGTCTACCCAAACTCCCCCAAAAAACACGCTATAAGACCCCAAGGGCGATTACTTCGCTCTCTCAAAAAATATGGGAAATATATGATATTCCATGGCTTCATCCCCAGATGAAATTAAATGAATGCATTCCTCTGGAGCTGCAATGGTCACATCAAAATTTTGGTCAGTGGGAAAAATTGGGGTTTGTTATTCTTCAAGACTTTTATAGAAACTAAAGGTTTCTTTCCTGTCAGCAAGTACTAAACAACAAGAGTAATATAAGTAGTCTCCTGATGTTCAGCTATGCACAGGTTAAGCAATTCTGTGCAGGCCTAACCTTCAAAAAAGATTGTCCAGGCACTCTCCTTGGGAAGGCACATTTTATTTCCAAAACTAAGGGGATAGGCAACTGATACAAACTACTCAAATCAGTGGAGAGTAAACAGGTGATCCTCCACCACCTGGAGAAGATTAGCTCGACTACTGGTTGCACTTTCAACTTGCAACAATGGCAGAATTATAACAAAATGAGCTACAAAACAGTCAGGTCTGCCAACCTAAGAAGGATGGCATGGTTTAGCAAATAGATGATCTACTATACTCCTGATCGGCTCCAAAAAATGTTCCTAACTGTTGATCCTAGGTGCTTTATATGTGCACTTACAACTGGGGATTGGCTTCACGTTGGGTTTACATACCACCAGCTAAAAAACTTTTGGCAAGATGTTTTTTCTGAAATCAGTAAAAAATCAGAAATCAATCTTCCTCCTAGCCCTTTAACTGCCCTCTTCGGCGGAATGGAGATGAGTGAAGAGTTGACTTCAGGTCAACGTCAATTTAGTTTTATTGCAACATTAATTGTGAGATCTCTTATTTTAGCAAACTGGAAATCCAAGGTGATTCCGACAATCCATCAATGGCTTATAAAAAGGCAGAGAGTTCTCAAACGAGAAACATCTGACGCTAAAAGGGTAGGCTCTTCTGCCAAACTTGATAGAATCCGGCGATTTTTTAATTGAATTGTTTTGTAACTAACTTCTTAACTATGAGTTGTTTCACTTTAATTCCACTACAATTTATGAGTGTTATAAGTATAATTACCATATTGAACAGGTCTTGAGCTTTCTAGTATATCATGAGCACCTGTGTTTGTATATTGTACCTGCAGCACTAAATCATAATTGATCTTGTTTTTTCTTTCTAATTGTTTTTTTTTAAGTTTTCCTTTCTTGATGAATTGTGTATTATAAACGTTTTGAATGACAATTTCACAGACTTAAAATGAATTATGAATATCGTATTTACGTGACAGGATCTATGCAGGTTGCTTTCTCATTTTGTAAAAATACTTTTGCTACAAATAAAATAAAAGAAAATCTATACTTCCCTATATGCACTTACCTTTCAATATTAAGTCCCTCGATATTCTTTCCCCAATATTCTTGTAACACGATATTGTTGGTGTCGATATTCATTAGTACAACCAAACTCTGGAAGCAATATTAGGGATTCTAGTTCTCTTGAAATGGTCATTTGGAATTAGGTTTGACTGGTTTATCAGATAGGGCTTCTGGCCAAGTTATTCACTATTCTCCAGCCTTGAACATCTTCTTAAAAAGAACATATAGCATGTATATATCCATGATACAAATAAGAGTTACTCTTTCCCCAAATCACGCATCTTCTGCCTAGAACAGCAGTGTCTTAAAAGTATAACGTGACAAATTCTTAGAGATCCTTACGATTTTCGATGATATGAGCATTAATTCAAAAGTATGCAGCCTTGCAGATAATAATTTCAATAGGACAAGTACTTTCTATGCAAGTTTAAGGTTCTTCATTCAGATCAGAATGCCCAGTATTCATTTATTTGCATATACATGAGCTCCTAAAAGTGAATTGAAGAGGCATATACATATGAAAATGTAGGTCCCTGGGCCTAGGTTTAAAGGAAATAGTGAAGCTAAAAAGCTTTTAAATGGATTTACAACACTGGGCGCAACTTAAAAGATTACAAGTGATTTGCCCATTTGAAAGATAATGTATTAGACCAATGTTCTTAAAATATGGTATTGAAATGTACGAGAAAGCGTATTTGATAATGTTAAATCTACAATTGGTAAACATTCGTTATTGCTTACATACATTTTTTGGATCATTTTTTTTAATTGAAAAAGGTCAAAAAGTATTTTCTCGATCAAGCTATAGTACTATATTGAGGGACTGAATGTGTACCAGTGTTTTCTATTATAAGATCACAGTGCAATGAGGTTTTATTGTATTGATGTTGATAGGAATTTGAGCAATCATTTTTATACTTCTTCAACAAAACTGAAATAGTGTATTTGTCATTTTCACAAATAAATAAATATGTGCAGCATCCAACCGAGGTTAATCTGTCTTAGGTTTGAATCATAAACTTAGCCTGTGAGTTAAGAAATAGTGAAATCTAACATACAAATATGCAGTGATAATTCAGTTTCTTCTGTGCTGTATTGAAATAGTAATTATTATAGGATAAAAGAAGAACCTTGTTTCCAAACAGTAATGTCAGGATAAGTAACACCCTGACAGTCTTTTAATTGAAATTCAACAAAAACCACACCCGAGGTAATATCTTTGGTGTTCTATCACAATATTGACCAACCAACTCCTCAATCTTCCATGTCATACATATCAAGAAGATAAGTATATATAGATTTACTAATCTTAACTCCACATGTATGTATCTTTACAATGTATATCTTCAAAGAGTGTAGTAGTGGAGTTTAGAATACTAAACCTCGATTTCCCTCCATATACTTAGCTTCATGTTATTATTCCTACCCATTCTGTTGAAAGCATAAACAAACCATTTTTAAAAAAAAAATGTTAGCTAAAAACCCACTTTTTCTTTGGTGGTTGTGTAAAACTGCCCTAGAGTAGTGATGCTTAACTAGTAGGCTGTGGAATCCTGAGGGTCCACGGCATCTACTCAGGGGTCCACGGCTGTTTAGAAATTAAATAATATTAGCAGATTAACAAAGTAGGAATACATGAAGCAAAATTTAAAAATTTAAGACTCTCCAAAAATGTGAAGAAATTTGATATCAAAATCTACAAATTAAGTTGCTATCTTGATTTTTGGCAGTAGAGCAAGTACATCATATGGAATCTAGTATGTACGGTTGTTAGCCTCAATTGGTGCACTGGTATGTAACAACTAAAGAAAGCATGGATTAGAAGCAAGAAACACAGAGTGATATTTTATAATCTAGAATATTGCTTTATCTTTTAGAAATAAAACAAATGTTTCAAAAGTGCCAACATTCCAATTGAAATATCAATCTTTGGATATCATTTTGTTTGTGAATTAAATACAATATTTCATAATTTGTGTATTTGTTTGATGTATACGTGTCCCTGTATTCTTGTTTATTGTTTTGAGATTCAAATCCAGTAGTGGCTCAGTGGGGATCAACAGAAGTCAAAAGTTGAGAATCACTATGTCTTTTAGTCTATTTATTGATTGCTAAGCAAATAAAGCTTGGTGTTTTCCATTGGGCCAACAACCAGTCTTGCAGCAGCTAACTTTTTACTACTTTTCAACAAAGATTTTATTGTAAACATTTTGAATAAAGTTGCTGCCTGTGAACTACAGAACCACCTTCAAAACCTTAACATCTGGAGAAATAGGCATCAATGTTTGCACCAAGAGGAGACACAAAATAAGTGTTCATTTTCTTTCATCATGAACTGTTGATCAAGTTACTCTTTTGGTTCTCTCAGCATACCAGAATCCTTTGATGCCTTGGACGCCAAGTGCTACTGGATAGGTGGGCCAAATAAGACACCACATTTTTTGATTATCTGTGTTTTGTTACAATTCTTTCTGACTAATTTGTAGGTGCAGGTCAGTGAGGCTAACTGTAGTTTTCATATTTCCTTATTCTATTACATTGTCAGGTGGTGTTTAGACCTGACACTTCTTTTCTTTATAAGGCCTTTTCTTCATTTCAACTCTCTCAGGATCTCCCTTCTTGTGCAAAAATAGGAGCATATAAAAATATAGTAATAGTTTTGTACTACAAATCCTAGTCTTCCTTGTCCTAGTACAGGTCCCAGATTTACAAATAAATTACACAATGAGCAGAACAGTGCAAGATCTAAAAAGACGTAGTGCTGTTCTGATCTCTCCCTATGCTGGCACCCTTGTACCACGAAGCACACATATAGTTCAGCACCCATGCAAAGAGGAAAGCATGACGAGAAATAAAAATATATGAACTCATTATCCAGCCTAAGGGAGGGGCAGAGTTTTGGCGCAAATACATATCTACAAGTCCTTCATGAATGGATTCACAGACCCCCAATGGAACACCTCCCTGACACAAAGTAACTCAAGGCAGCGCATTGCGCTGCATTGTTTTACTGTGAGTTGCAATCCAACACAAATGGTGAAAAATGCATTGGACTGTAAATACAAAACCAACACTTTGAATTAGGTCTGCGTTAAAAAAGCAATGCAAAACCAATGCAAAGTGTTTGTAAATCTGGGCAATAGCTCCTTCCCTTCCTAATCATGGAAAATCACATTATAAAATTTATACTTGGGTATTTAACAGCTTGGCATTTACGAAGCAGAGGAGACAAAGACCTCTTCTATGTTAAAAGGAAGGGGAGGAGCAGACAGGACGCCTTCCACCTTATAGCAGTCTAGAAGTTTTTTTTATGAGATGCTGAATTATGTACATGTAGCAAGACAAAGCTCATGATGTGAGGACTGTGGACTAGGTTTCAGAATAGTAAAGATTACCGATAAGTAATCTTAGCATTTATCCTCACTCATAGTTCGCATTATTTCAATATATTGTTTGTAATTCATTTCATAATAGTTTTTAATACACATGTTAAAGAGTTTGTTTTTTATTTGCCTTTGATAGTATTTGTTTTATTTTATACATACTTGTTTTATGGTTAAAAAATAAATGTGTTAAAGGTTATCTATGTCAGTTGTATATGCAAATTAGGATTTAGGCATCTTGCACTCATTTTCAGAAACCTGGTGATGGTCTTTGGAATTTCTTAGTTTTCTGTAAACATTCCAGTGCTGTGCATTCTAATGCATGTGAAAGATTATTACAGCATTAAATTATAGTACTTGGTGGTTGGTTTCACTGACTACTAGACAGTGGAATGCACTCCATTTACTGCTTTGATCAACACATTAGAGCCATATTCACAAAAAGGTTCTTTAAAACCCAACTCTTTTCTAGGCTGATCCACAGGGAATATGGTTTAGGTTACCTTTTCCATTAGATGTTTATTACTAACCTTTACCTAGAAGCCTTCCAAATCTTTGGAAAAATATGTGAAAATCTGTCTAAATATTTTTAAAATTCTATATGGAAAAGGGCACAATCTGCAGTGAAAATGTAAGAAAAATCAGCAGCAAGAACAATAAACTTGCATATTAGTGCTTCTCAATGTAATGCCAGAACAATTACCTAAAGTTCATTTAATGGCACTCATTGTATTTATGCATTTTCAATATCACTGAAGCTTAGAAATCATGCCTCAAGCTCAAAACAGACTAGACTGAAGTAGTAATCGTCAGTAGAGGCACCTCGCTCTGGGACTCCACCTGGTCGCCTACTAAACTCGGACCCACACCACTCGCAGAAACCCATGCAAGAACCTTGGAATATTAATTTACAACCAACTCACCAGGAGGGGCCACGTGAATGCAGTTTCCGTCTCCTACATTCACATACTCAAGAGGATCTTCAAATGGCTCCTAATCAACACTTGCAGAACCATCACCCAAGCCCTCATCATCGGCAAACTGGACTATGGCAATGCAGTCTATGCTGGAATCAGCGCTCATCTGACCAGAAGACTCCAGACCATTTAAAACTCAGCCTTCAAGCTCACCTTCAACCTCTCACCGCACACTCACATCAATCTGCATCTTAAAATGTGCAAAGCGCCGGGACGCTCCTGGGAGTAGCTGTGCGCTATAGAAGAAATAAATTAACATAACATAACATAACATAACATAACTGGCTCCTAATCCACAAACACACACTCTTCAAACTCCTCATTCGCACATACCAAGCCTTACACAACATTGGCCCCAAGAAGCTAGAAAACCACATAAACGTTCACTACTACCAGACATCTCTGCTCAGCCAGACTCCTACTCACACAGACCTTGCACATATGCAGAACCAGATTTGCCTTTTGTGCCTTCTCCTACCTCTTGCCTTAAGTCTGGAACAACAAGCCCCTGCACATCAGAGCCACCTCCTTAGTTGTTGAATTCCACAAGAAATTGAAGACCTGGCTTCTCACCCAGCCCTAACCCTGGCACGGCTCTTACAGCTCCAGCTTCAGCACCAGGATAGGCCCCCAGGTGAGCTGTGCACTATACAAATAACATAACATGTTAATTGAAAAGGCAAGAGCTTTTGAATTAAGATATATATCTCCTCATTTCACCTGTCTTGGTCTTCATGTCACTGTCTCTTTTCTACTCTTACTCATCTCTATTGATCCTTCCTGCTTCATAGTTCCATGTTTCCTGGTTTTACATGAAAATATAGACTGAGGATAATAGACAAAATAAGAGAGAGGGTCCCACTCTGCAAGGGGACAAGGCACTGTTTTAAAAAGCAAAATTGAGGTTTCCCCTTGGGAAAGGGAAGACCACAAAAACATCCACCATTCAGTCCAACACCGACTTGGGCTCACCACAACACAATTGTGTAATCCAATCTCAGTACCACTTCAATATAGGAGAAGGCACGAGTTGACAATACAATCTGTTAAAATTCTTCTATTAATTTATTAGTAATCAAATACTCAAAACTGTACATACAAAGCAATTGATAAAAAGTAGCAGCTTGAATCTCATACTATTTAAAACAATTCCCACTTGTAGGGTGTAGCCATTAAAAACCACCTTCATTTTTTTACATATAGAGTGCAACATGAACAGATACACACAAACTGTAAAAACACAGTAAATGTAAATGCCAGCATTTGTAAAGCGCACAGCTACCTCCGGAGAGGTGTCCCAGCGCTGGGGGCCGTCGGGAAGATTAAGCAAGCTATTGCCCAGAGTCACATGGTGCTGGGCTAACCTGCCGCCGGAGCTCAAACTGTGAACCCTGTGGTCTGGAGTCAGGCACCCTGGCCGCTGCGCCACACCTCTTCCAGTCACATATATAATGCTGGGAGAGACACAACCAGACACATTAATGGTCTGTTCTCTGTCACTGCTCTGTATCCACATTTTACACGATACTCGCATCATAATTGATCAGTCATTGTATCAGATATGTTACAGATTCAGAGACTGAGAATAATAGAATCCAAGAACACAGATTCGAAAATATCAATTTGGAAAATATATGCCATATATAAATACATTCCTCCAAAATATTTATCCTGTTTTATTTTCTCACATCAAGTCACACTTATTTCGCACCTGAAGAATGAAGAAGTACATTTACTATAATAGCTCCAGTAATAGTATATTTGGGGACATTCAAGAATGTGCAGGTTTGGGTTTTTGTAGGTGGGTGCGTGGTGTGCATTTTGGCAAATAATGTTTCTGAGTCTGTTTTTGCTATCTATTTTTAAACAATACTGAGTGAATCCAGCTGGGTGGCTTTCCTGCAGTGACTCGAGCCTGAAAATAAATCAGTACCAAAGTCAGCCCCAGCAGTGTTTCTAGCCTTTATGAAGACCAGCTGATGGTCGTCAGTCTTTCTTCCTTCTTCTATTGATGATTCTACATCCTTTTACTTTGCCTGAAACGTCAGGCAGAGATATAACATCTGTATGGAATTTCCTTTAAGTCTGAAATTTACAAGTAACTAAGAAATGAGATTTTTTTGCAAGAACAATTAGCACCGCAGGTTTGGACTGCCCCAACAACAGCATGAGATTGGCATGATCTCTCCACAAAACCCATATAAGTAAGAATGTAAGGGAGAGCTGACAAACTCTGCAACAGGCATTGCCCCCAACCCAGGCAAATTGACAATGGGTGTGTGGCGTTGCATGGCCAATGTCTAGGACTGTTCTTTGAGATAAGGGAGGAGGTCCAGGAGCAGCAAGAAAAAGTGTCATAGAGGGAGAGGTGCATGGCAGAGGACATGGACCACATCTGGGCTGTGTACAGCACGGTATGCTGAGAGAGTGTGGGTCCATGTGTAGTGTTTGGCCTTTGAAAAAAACACTGCTTGACTTTAGATGCTGACCCCTACGACTACACTTCATAATAAAATGTATATATGTATTTATTAGCTGGTTATTTATTTGATTTTTATGGAGCACATACATGGCTAAAGGGCTTTAGAAAGATTTACAATCAAAACAGGAAAGCTACACAATGAATGACATGACACTAAGGTGAGGGATGGGCATATAGTTAAACAAGATATGCATTAAAGATTGCCAACAAATGATTTCTAAACTAGAACCCTTTTCTTTCACTTTCTGGCGCTGGTGAACATCTGGCAGGTGGTACGTAGGATGCTACGATGTTTGTAATATGCCTGCAAGCCTATAGATTCTCACATGTGTTTTTGTCGCTCTATGGGCTACAAAATAAGCTTCAGGCAGAAATTGAATTTTTTTCTTATATTCATTGTCGAACCATGGTACAGTTGATCAATGTTTACAAGAGAAATTTCAGACCATCTGTTTTATTAGACCAGATGTTATTTACTGCCTTTCATACAAAAGGTTTCCTTGTACATATATACTGGAGAATGTAAGAGATTTTCATCACACGATTATTAACTGTGCTTCAAAAGGTGTTCAGAGCTGCAGAATCAAGGCTTGATGCCAGCCTGGGCCAGGATCTTGAGTGGTTGACACCAATGCTCAGCAGCATCCATTGTTTAGATAATCCATCACAATATTATTTGGCATCACGTATCTTGACCCTGCACAAAATGCGTCTTCCTAACAAGGACCTTTTAGAGCTTTGCTCAGGGGCGGACAGGATGCTTGTAGAGATGAACAAGTTTGGAGCAGCGTAATTTTGGCTCCACCCTTTCATATGTGACCATATATATATATATTTTTTTGTATTTTCTTTTCACGTTACACCAAAGTTTTTTCACTCAACATGGTATTTCCACAGCACCGTAAAGAAGAGAGGTCTGGACAGGTAATTCTTTTTCCAATATTTTATTACCCCACCATTTGTGCAGAGACAATGGACGGTCTACGCATTTTAGCGCTATGCCTTCAACTGGACCATAGAGTCCGGTTGTCTAGATCGCCATTTTAGAGTGAACAGTGCTCATTAAAGTCCTTTGTTAGTTTTAATTTCTGTGCAATTTCTAGACTGCTGACCCACTAGATAATATAATGGCGTTTCATGTCTGCCATTTTCATATCTCACTAATTTTAAAGTACATCAGTAGTTGTTTTCAATTCTTTAAAACATATCTTGGCAGAAAGTGCAAATGCATTCACACAGTGCTAGTGCAAAAGGGTGTGTACTGATGTGTAGACAAGTTTGTGCAAATTATTTGAGAATCTTGGTTGTAAACATTTTCATAATGGAGGTTGGGGGTATTTGGGATACCAACATTAATACAAGCTTCTATTGATTTCATAGGGCCTCCAAAATTAATGAATATATATATTTGATTGGTTCGATATTTAAATATGTATTATATGTATAGCAATCTGCATTGAAGAATGAGTGGATGTATAAGTGTCTGGATGGAGGATTTAATAGCAGTGTGATTGACTGTTTAAGTTACTAATTTAAAGTGTCTCACTAAATATATGGGTTAGTGACTAAACTGTGTGAATGTCTGTATCACTCTGTCTGTTGTTGTGTAAACTGCTGCATCAGTTGGTTACTAGCTACACGAAAGTCTATATTAGTTATTCATTAGTTAGCTGAGTATTTGTATGGGAGAGTGAATGTGTGTGTGGTTGGGTGGGTGGTGTGTGACTGTCCAAAGATGTGTGAATAGTTGATTCAGTAGGTATATGAGCTTAAGACTGCATGTGGAAACAAAGATCTTTATGGTTGTGGTGATGAGCAAATATATCTCTCAATGGTACGTGTCCAACAAAGTAGAAAAATAAAAGGCAGTGTATGTGACAGTTGTGTATAAATACCTATATATAAGACTCAGTGATTGAATGAGTGACTGTATGGATAACTGTATACTTATAATAGTGATTTTATAAGACACTAAGTATGAGTTACTATCTGTTTGAATAAATGAAGTGGTGTTTGTATAAGTGTGTAGCTGAGTAAATGTAAGTATGATGAATTGTTTGTATAAGTGAGTAGGGTGACTGCATAAGTGAGTAGGATGTGTGCTGGTGTGTAATGTTGATATAGGTGTATAAGTGCATTTGATAGTGTTCTATTGCTCATTGACAGCATGTATGAGTGAATCTATAGGTAAGTGATTAGATGTGTGTGTAGGTCTAGGAATCACTGAGTGGGTTTTTAGAAACTTGTATTGGTGTGTCAATGGTTTCAAAAATGGAATGTCTGTATTTTACAGTGAGTGATGAAAGGTTATACTAGTGTATGATGAGGTGTATCAGATTGTCACGTGGATTATATCATCAGTGATGTCATCAGCGATGTCATTTGAGATGTCATCAGTGATGTCACTGACCATGTCATGACTGATGTAATATGTGACATCATCAGCAGTGGATTGCGGGCGCGTGAGTTATAGTTAGCAGAACTAACTATAACGGAGGAACTTCAATGGTTTTGTACGAGTGAAATGTCCAGCTAACTATAACTGCCCTGAAACCTATGGTTTTTTTCAGTGAATTTCTAAGGTTTTTTAAATGCTAATTCCTAACTATAACATGTCTGAAACCTATGGTTTTTTTAGTGAATTTCGAAGGTTTCTTAAATGATAATTTTTAAATGTAATAATAGTTATACATATTTTTTATATTGATTTTCTACAGTTTTTAAACTGTTTCTTTTTACATATTTTATTTTGTAAATTACATTACATATTTTTAATATAAAATGGAAAAAAAGTTTTTTTAAATATTGAAACTGAAATATTGTTTTTTTTTGTTTTATATTTTTATTTTAATAAATGTATATTATTTTCTTCATTGGTTTTTTTTCCAATTTTTTTTGGAGTCGCGCATCCAATGTGTTCACACCAGGGGGCTGGGCTGGGAGTCGCGCACCCAGCGCGCTCACACCAGGGGGCCGCGCTGAGCGCCACGCTGGAGTCAGGACTTCAAACGTTTCCGTAAAAAAGGTTTTTGCTCCTAGCACTAATTTATATTCTCCCCGGGGACCCCATCCCCCGGGGCCTATACATAATGATGGAGACCCAATGCCCCCCGTGTGGAAAAGCAATCTAGTTTGCATTTTGAAAGAGAGAGCAGGTTTCCCTGCTCTCTCTTTCAAAATCCAAACCAAGTTTGCTATGGCAGGGCGGGAGCCACAAGGCTCCCGCCCTGCCACAGCAAACAGCAGTGTCCCGGGGGTGGGCACCCCGAGACACTGCAGGAGCCGGCCCTGGGGGGTGGCGGTCCCCAGGGCTATCTTTGACTCCAGGAGGGGGGCCGCGCGGCCCCCCTCCCACTTAATGCAAAGCCCCGGGGGTGGTGGTCCCCAGGGCTTGGGGGTCCATAACGGACGCCTATTTTGAATATTTAGTGCCCCGGAGAGGTGGCGGTCCCCAGGACATGTGGGGTAGCTTGAGCCCCCCACACAGGTTACATTTTTTTTTAAAGCCCCGGGGGTGGCGGTCCGCGGGGCTTGGGGGGTCTTAGAGGGCCCCAACTTTAAACTAACAAGCCCCGGGGCTGCGGGGGGGCCATGTGCCACCCCACAAATATTCATGCTTTGCCCCGGGGGTGGCGGTCCCTGGGGCAGTGTGGGGGGGATTGGGCCCCACCACACTTTTTGTTCACATGCCCCTGGTACCTGGCCCACCCGGGGGCTTTAATTAAACAAAGCGCAGGAGTCCGCGCTTCATTTTTTAAATTTTCGCGGCTGGATCAACGCACCCTGCGCGCATCATGGTGTTTTGAAAAAAAAAAGGGGGTTTTTAGCCCTAGAAGTCCTTCTAGGACCCCCTAAGCAGACCTTCGGGGTCAGGGTGTTTCAACCCTGCCCCCTCTTCTTGTTTTCCATCTTCATTTTATTGCTATCTTGTGCCTTGCTTCTACCGAGGCACAAGATGGCTGCCAACAGTTCGTGGTTTAGAGTGTTCACAGCCAATTAGAATGCAGCTTGTGATCGGCAGGGTGCGCGGTTCCTAATCTGTAGGGGGCGCGGGTCCTCCGTGGCCATAGATATCGAATCTTTTTTTAATTAGCATTTTCTCAGCAACTACTGAACGGATTTACACCATTTAACAAAAAGGGTTCTTTCTGAACCAAGAACTACTTCTTTGCCAAATTTGGGGTAATTCCGTTCAGCAGTTCGGGCTGTAGCCGTGTCTAAAGTTTCCTATGGAAAATTGCATGGGGAAACACGTTTTGGGACCCCCATTTTTTCTTGGCCCCCGCTTACCGAATCACCCCGAAACTTTCAGGATAGGAGCGGACCGGAGCACGCCATAAGTTTTGAAAATTTTGCGAAGATTCCTCAACCGGCGCCAAAGTTATTGGGAATAGAATGTTGCGAATTTCCTATGAAAAATAGGTCCTAACTATAACTACCTACTTGCGACCGCCAGTAGGTAATACACACACATATATACACACACACACAGACAGATATATATATATATATTCACTGAAAAAACCATAGGTTTCACACATGTTATAGTTAGCGGAAATTTTACTGATAAAAAACCAATGAAATTCCCCCGTTATAGTTAGTGCAGGAAACTATAACTCACGCGACCGCAATCCTCTGCTGATGCTAATACTGTATTTAGACACTTATTTGCCCATGTCTTCTTCCATAAATTTTTAGCTATACATATATTACAAATATTTTTTTTTCATAAAGACACATATGTCATCAGCAGAAGATTGCGGTCGTGTGAGTTATAGTTTCCTGCACTAACTATAATGGGGGAATTTCATTGGTTTTTTATCAGTAAAATTTCCGCTAACTATAACATGTGTGAAACCTATGGTTTTTTCAGTGAATTTGCAAGGTTTTTTAAATGCTAATTCCTAACTATAACGTGTGTGAAACCTATGGTTTTTTCAGTGAATTTGTACGGTTTTTTAAATGCTAAGTTACTTTACGCCATTCGTGGCGTGCGCGCCCACTTAACGCAGTTCGTTCCGTGCGCGCACGGTGAGCACGCGGTGCGCTTCGCGCACCGCGCGCCCACTTTACGCAGTTAGTGCCGTGCACGCACGGTGGGCACGCGGTGCGCTACGCGCACCGCGTGCCCACGTTACGCTAGATGGGCCATGTACGCACGATGCGCTTCGCGTACCGTGCGCACATGGAGGACATATTATGCGCTTCCTTGTGATAGGTAATCTGTTGAAATTTTTTTGGGAAATGCAGTGCTCTTATATGCCATGCACAAATGGTGGCCTTTGCACACGGGGTGGAGAGAGTGTGGATTTTTTTTTAAAAAAATTTTTGTACCGTACGCGTACGGTAAGCGTACGGTAAGCGTAATCGGCGAAATTTTCGAAAAATAAAAAATTACCGTTTTTTGCCTTGGGGGATCTTTGAAGACTCAACTAACATGGTTATGTGCATGGGCGCTGTCTAAACAGCCCCTTTATATGTTTTTGGCATTTGTTTATCAGCTCCCCCCTCAGAGTGCGAGAGAGAAAATGGTGGCCGCCACTTCCTGGTTTCGACCGATTCGAATGTTTACTAAGATCTAAGGGCCGATCAGAATTGCGCTCGCGCACGCCACCGTACGCGTACGGTAAGCGCACTGTAAGCGCACCGTAAGCTGGCTCAGATATATATATTGATTTAAAGGCTATTTTCTCAGAATCTACTGAACAGATTTACACCAAACCTACAAAAGGCACTTCCTTGACCTGAGGACTACCTCTCTGCCAAATTTCAAGTAATTCTGTTCAGCCGTTCGGGCTGTAGCTGTGTCTAAAGGTCCTATGGAAAAATGCATGGGAAAAACGCGTTTTGGGACCCCCCTTTTATCTCAGCCCCCGCTTGACGAATCCCCCCGAGACTTTCAGGGTAGGAGCGGAGCATAGCGCCCCACCTATTTTGAAAAATTCGCAAGGATTCGTCGACCGGCGCAAAAGTTATTCAAAATAGAATGTTGCGGATTTCCTATGGAAACGTGGTCCTAACTATAACTACCTACTGGCGACCGCCAGTAGGTAATATATATATATATATATATATATATATATATATATATGTACATATATATATATATATATATATATATATATATATATATATATATATACACATGCTTTATGTACTTGTGTGATGTAACATTCTTAATGTGATGTGGTGCACTAACAGTAAAGAAAGTGCATTCACTTTGTAATCTCAACATGTATATGTGTGTGCATAACTAATGTTTTAATTACAGTGACATTGAATTTCGGTTCCTATAAAGATCTGAATTTGTGTGGTTTTAATAATGATCTTAACTCATATATACTCATGCATTCCTTTGAGTAGTACTTTGAATTTATATTTTACTGTGCACGTATCAATAATCATGCATTTAAACATGCATTGAGATGCTTGTCTTGGTAACTGGACCAAAGGCCTTAAGTATTTGGATTTCTTAATGTTTAACCTTCAACATGAAACATGAACGTTTGGTTTGCATGCAGTGGTTTTCTCTACTCTGCAGGTGCAGTTGTTTGATCTTACAAATAGAAAAAGGCACATTGTGTGAGAGAAATAGTAAGGTTTCGGAGGAGTACTTTTAGCACGAAAGAGAAGCCTTAACAAAAAAGGGACGACTACTGTTTCTATGGAATTGGGAGACAGGAGGAATCGAAGGACGTTCTGATGTGCGGACCAAAGAAAAGGAGTTTCAAGAGTATTTGCCAAGGTTTACTGTGTGAAGGTGGAAAAAAATGAGACACGTGACATGGGATTCCCTAAGGCTCTTTTGTGAGGTTTAATTGGTGATCACACTTAAGCTAGGTTCAGATTCCCTTTAGGCTTTGAGAGGTACAGACCTCTTTGTTACATCTTTGTTGTGTGTCTTCATGCTATACAATATTCCTTTTCTTTAGAGAACTTTACAGAGGTTCTGCTATGCTGAAATCTTTCTCCTTTAATTGATCTTATTAGGGTTTCCTTGTCCAGTATTATTTAGAGTAGATTTAGGTTCGGAGATTTAGACTTTCCTCATGCATAACAGGCAAGAGGACCGCAAATCATATAAAGATCATCAGATCCTTTTCCTTATATTTTGCATTGCTATCACTGAATTCCTTGTATGCTTCATGTTAATGAGACTAAATTTTGTCAGACGATTTGGCCAGCCAGTAGTTATTCTGTACTTTCACAATATATTACTGAGACTTCTGTATATCAGTATGGCTTTCAATTTGTAATAAATCCATACTTAATCCTATTTTCCGACTCAGAGTTTTACTATGTGGCGAAATGGGTTACACTCTAATTGTTAACTTGTAGTTGATCCTAACTCTTTTTATTCCTCAGGCACCTAGAAAGTTCAATTGCAGAGAGCAAGGAAGAAGTTATAATTCATTGTTGCTTTGCGTTGGAGAAATCTTCATACATTTTGGTCAGTGCCTGTGGCAGAACTTGTGCCTGTGCATAAATGCCTATCAAACTATTGAAAGAAGAAACACCCTGTTGCAATATTGTAGGACAATATTTTCTACCATTTGGTCTTCATTGTGAATGATCTGGTCTGGTTGCATGATAGCAACCACAAGACTGGGTTTGTGTTGCTGGACCACTCTGTCATGGATCGCCTTTTGCCTGAACAACAAAACAAAATTAGTATCGCACCCACCCTTCCGCATGGTGGAATTTATTTTAGCCTGTGGAGTTCCATAGGGATTAGCACTCTCACCAGTCTTATTAATCTTCACCAAACTCAACCCAAAAGCAGCCTCATCGCGTTTTTGAATTCAGTACTCTTTTCTATGTGGACGATTACCAGCATCCTCTAAAATATAACCAAAATTCCTTTGATTCCATTGGGCACCTGCAAACCTGCCTGCTTCCCTTGCATACAATTATATCCTTCAAGTTTTGAAATTGAACAGGGACAAGACAGAAATCCTTTTAATGGGAAGCAACATAGAATGCTGGTCTCAGGAACCTTGGCCACTTCAGTTGGCCGGTTTTCCCTTCCCAGTGTTCACAGTAAAAACTTTTGATCTTCTATTTGGTCATGACTTATCATTTAGACCAAAAATTATAAATTTCTTGTCTACAGTTGAAGATGCTAAGAAACATTCTGTCTTTCTCTCCTCAAATAAACATGAACATGTGGTAGGGGCCCTGTGTGTTGGTGCATATCAACTAGTACAATGCTGTCTAACTGGGAATCCCAGAGCATGATATGGATAAGGTGCAATGACTCCAGACCATGGTAATTAGGCATGCATGTGGCCTTCAGAAATTTGATTATGTATCCCTATCCAGACGGACTCTAATGGCCTGATTTAGAATTCAGAGTATCTCTACTCTGAAGTTAGAGATGTCTGCTGGCTCAGCCAATATCTTTAGCCATTGACAAGAACCGCCATTATGGCAATCCCTATCTGTGAGTTAAAGGTTTGATGGACAGTTGCGTCAAAATAATGTTTTATCTTGTTTTGCATTTTCACAAACAAAATCCTAAAGCTGGATTTTGTTTTGGAATAACAACTAATGACCTCACACCATGGCCGTCTGCTAACATGGTGTGGGTTGGGATTTACATGTTTGTACTGCCCCTTACCGCCACACTTTTCACAGCAGTAAGGGAGAGTAAACACTGGACATTTGACCACCCACTCTAAAACAGATAGCCAGCGAATGGGCAAAGCTCTGACGGCCCTTACTCCAGCAGGCCATGAAGGAGATTGAGTAGTCCCTGTCGCTGACATACTTAAGTTCTGCCTGACTGTAAATCAGATGGGCAGACCTTCAGTTTGGCAGAGAGGGTACTCCATCATTGTTGGTGCATAGAATGGAAGTTGCATAAGCCCTGTAGGCAAGTGAGGTTCTTTATGTTGAAAGTTATCTGCTGCACTATTTACAAATCAGTAAACTTTGAAATGCAAGCAGTACACCATGTTAAACAAGGTAAAGGCTGAGCACAATTGCTGTGGGTTGCAGAGGTATGTTTGAAGTAGATTGTGGCTTAAACCCAAAGCCAGTTACAACAAAACCAGTGGGAAAAACCAACGCTTCCTTTGAAACTAGATTATCCACCACTGGATATCTGGGCACTCGTCCCTGTTAAATAGCTGTAATACTGTGCTATAAACACATTCTAAATAACAAGGACATGTATAAGGCATGGATGTTTATTTCCAGATCTTGATTGATGATTTTGAGGAGTTGAAGATTGTTCACTAATGTAGAAAGTAGGGGTGAGACACTTACTTGTGATTTAACTTCTACTGGATTTGTAAGCATGGTTGTGCACCCATTTCAGGAAAGACAGAAAGGTAAAATAGTGTTCAGCGTACTTTAACACACTATGCAGGGTTGTTCATAGGGCCTGGCAGAAGGTGTCTTATCAGTGGTAAAAGCACACCTGCCAACCTTTTGACTTAAAATCATGGGTCATGTGAAGTCTTTAAAAGCGTGTTCATTTGAAGGTGAATAGTATACAACTGTTTTTTTGGAGGATTAAAAAGGTGGTGACCACTTTAAAGTCTAAGAAGGCGTTTGGTTTGTTAGGTGGGTGAATACCAATAAAATAAAAAGAGGATAGCATCCACCAAATGTGGGTGATTTCACAGATATGCTATGTGTTCAGCATGTGATCAAACGTTATGTACATTTTATGCAGTTGTGACAGAACATTATACTTCAAGTCTACAAACCCTAAAGGACTATGTCATAATGACTGGATAATGTCATCAGTGATGTCATTTATCAATGATATTATTTGAGATGTTATCAGTGATGTCAACTATTATTTCATTTAACATATCATGTGGGATGTAATATGTGAAGTCATAAACAGTGCTTGGCGCGGGCGCAAGTCGTAGTTAGCTAAATAAACTATAACTTGTTAATTGCAGTCATTTTGTTTTTAAACATAATTCTTATCTCATTTCAAAATGTATTTAAAACTATAAAGTCAATATAACCTTTGGATTTCAGTGAATTTTTTTTTTTTTTAAAGTAAGCTAAGATTTTATTACTATACCTAACTATAACATCACTTTAAACTTTTTTACAGTGAATTTCACCTGCTGCACACTGCCTTCAGCCCGATGCAGAGAGAAATGGCTCGGGCCCAACCCGCTCTTGGGTGGCCAATCTCCTGCTGCGTATCACCTTCCGCCTGCACAAGAGCAGTTGGATGCGGGGTCTGGTCTATGATCAGATCCTTGTATTTTTGTTTTTAAATGCTTTTTGGCACTGTGGTACCTATAAGGGTACTGCAATGCAACAGTGGGTGAGGCGATGGGAACCACGCTACCAGCTGGTACTTTTGTACCTCCACCTCACTTTGTATTTTTGGTTTGGCATAACCCTGGGGGGCAGTCCTTTTTTTCAGGAATAGGGACCATGTCTATGGTTATTGTAAATGTTGATGCAACATTTTGTTCAGGGTCGTAGGTTGTAGCCAGCCACTCAGGGCATTCGGTGGTACTGGAGCCTCTCGCATCTGAGTTGGGGGAATGTTATCACTTCCCCTGGGATCACAGCTTACTGGAATTTGGACGCAGCTTTTACTCGTCTACCGATTTGTGCCTCGTCACCCTTCCCCCTCTTCTTTCATGCTGTGTCCCTCACCCTCCCCCTCCTCTTTCCCTCCTTCATTCGCTGTCTACTTCTCCTGCTCCTACCCCCTCCCCCCTGAATCGCTCTCTTGCCTACTTTTTCCCTTACGCATATGCCCTTATTGTTTGTCTCGACCGATCATGTAACTATGTAGCTATGCTCTAATAACTGTGTAACCTCTGTAACAATGTAACCTGCAACTATGGTCTGATACTCATGTAAAGCGCTCTGATAGCTCCGGGTCTAGCCAGCGCTATATAAAACCTTTCAAATAAATAAATAAAACTGGTACCAAATGGCAGACTGGAGAAAAAGCTCCTTTGGACAATCCAAAGAGCCTATTTTTACATTTTTGGTACCTCTGGACTTCCTTAGAACCAACCATCAGTATATACCTTACTTTTTCTCAGCGTTAACCTCTTCATGCTGAAACCAAGTGAACCTTTAAATGTTAATTTCTCAAAAACGGCTAACAGATTTACATCAATTCACACTTTCTGAGTAAATTTCTAACCTTTTGCCAAATTTCTGTGTGATGCTGTTCAGCTGCTTTTCTGTGTATCAGATATCAAAGATTCCTAGGGGAATTAGCACGGGAAATTACATTTTTGTGACCCCCTCCCCTTTTTCTTATCCCCGACTCGATGGATTAGCACAAAACGTTCAATGAAGGAGCCAGGGTGGATGAACTTTATTTTGGGAAATGTACCTGCAAATTCAGCAAAATGGTGCCATTGCAGAGCACATACACTAAGATATTATCTTATGATGTATGATCATTTCTGGAACCCATAGATATGTTTCTCCGATATATACTATGTAGATCATCTATCAATGAACTTCACATGCTATCTATTCTCTGTGGGCATTTACTATAATATGTTTCTATTGGTGGGAGAGTCAAGGAGGATTGCAGTTTTGAGGATGCTTGCACAATGCTACCTAATTATTACGAAAAAATAATTGGATAGTAATAATCGAATTGTCCCGTACTGGTGAATCTCCAATTTGGCGTAAAAACAAGATGAGGAAAATACATTTCATTAATGATCAAAGATCAAATGACCTTGGTCAAACTAAAGTGCATGTTACATTATAAAAAAAAAACAAGGTTCATTAGGATAAAAAGTTTCTCACAAATCCTAAAACATTTTAAACTGTAAGAATAAATTATATTTACAAAGGAAATAAAAATAGCAAGAAGGTTTTTCTACAATAAGATGGATCAACCCGTTTAGGAACACGAAACATGGAAGCAAATATTTCGAAAAACCGGTAAAAATGAATATGCACAGACAAAGGTAGTGGATTCAAATGGAGCAAAAGGGGAAGAATCAGGGATGTCATTTAGGGGTAGCCAGGGGTCGCAGTTGTGAACCCTGGCTTGCCCCTTGCGACCCATATCTCTGTCTTTGAGACATCTGCCCTCAAAGGTCGGAAAATCAGTGCCAGGAACACACTGGCAGCTCGATTTGTTTTAATTACACTAATAGTGAATAATGTCTCATTATTCACTATTAGTGTGATAAAAAAAAGTGGAGAACCATTAGCTGGAGTATGACCTGGAAGCAAAGGTATGTAAAATAAATGCTTGTAAATCTATGTTGTGTGCATGCTTGCGAATGAGTATGTGTTTACGTGAGAGAGTGCGTGTGAATGTGTGTGTGTATGTTGTATGTGTAAGTGTGTGTGTGTGTGAGTGAAATTGAAGCTCAAAGGGCGTGTGTTGTCACAACCTCTACCCCTGGTCAATTTGGTAAATTTACATTCATGGATAAAATTGATTAAAAAAACAGAAGAGGAAAGAGAGAGAAGGTCTAGTGATGCGGTTACAGCAGAAGAGCTATGAAAAGAAGGAGCGGGAGTATTAGGGAATGGGGTGAGGAGGGAGCATCTCCGCGCAAAACTATGGAGGGCAAAAGGCAGGAAGAAAGAGAGGAAGGCGGGAGGATAGGAAAACAGACATGTGTGACTTTGACAAAATAGAGACTGATGGTAATTATTTTAGAGATGAATGGAGTTGACCAGATTTGATTCAAAGCATGGTGAGTGCCATGCATTTTGAAAAATTTGCTGACGTGGATTCCTGGAAAATGTTTCTCCAAAACAGGTTTATACAAGCCTGTTTTTCAGCTAGATAGCATACATTCGTTTTGTTATCTTTCTAAGTCATCTCCTGTAAATCTAATCCAATTTGTTTTTCAGATCGCCATTTCATACTTGCTTTATGTTGCATTGTTATCGATTAACTGAATAACAATGACCTGACCATTTAGGTGGAGACAGAAGAAATGCGGACATCAGTAACAGGTAATACATTTCTCCGTGCCACATTTACAGCAACTATTAATAATGTAATATAATTTGAGTGATTGATATATTGCCTACATTTGTTTGCGCACCATTTACAAAAATACAAAGATGCTTTGGCTGCTAGTGTTTTGGTTTTGTAAATGCTTGTTTTGTATTTTATGGCTTGTGCAAAACTTTATTTTGAGGAAGCTGCTGGGCCTTTGTCAATAAAAAAACATAAACATTGACTAAAAGCAAAAATGTTTTTGAGTCACAAAAAGTATACATTGTTATAGTAGTACCTGGCGCCAAAGGGGTCCACTTTGTGTGTTTGTGCTCCTTTTGAAAAGGCAATATGATGTCACTCACAGTGAAGATAGCCAATGGATGAAGTGGGCTGACCCAGTACCTCGTGCTGTAGTGGTGGAAGAAACTAATTATTGACACAATACCAAATCAGTAGACAGCGCTTAATTTGCAAAAGAATAAGTTGTGGTGCCCAAAGTTTTGCTCAGAAGTCATTGGCCATCGCTATTGAAGGTTTAAGGGGGAGAAATACCAAGTTTGCGTAGTCTTGATTGCACCTAATGTCAATTTGATCCACCAACAGATACTTCCTGCCACTTTATCTCACACTTGCAGGTTCTTCTTCTCCCCTACTTTCTCCCTTTGCCACTGTTTTCTATCTTTCTCTTCTTCTTTCCACCTTTTGTGCTTTTTACTCTCTTGCCCTAGACCATAATCTGTTGAGGAAAAATAAGTGCCAGTCCTAGTGCTTAACTTGAGCCAGTGGTATCCGGTGCTTGGCACCGGCCCTTAATTGGCAGCACCGGCACCTATGACAGTCTGCCAAATGGTGGGCTGTTTGTCTGGTTTGGAGTGAGTACAACAACAGTTGTTTACTAATTCAATATACGCTAAAAATGACTATTACCTGCCGCCCGTTCTAATCTTATAGCTTTGTTTGGGGCCTGGAATAGTCTGAATTGTCAAACTCGTAGGAGGGTGATGGTCAGTAGCTGGTTTGGTACTGTAATGCCAGCGCTTGCAGGGGCAATTGGTGGTGTAGGATGCAGTGGCCTCCTGATGAGGGCCCTGGCACTTAATTTTTTACAAATTAAGCACTAGCCAGTCCCCAAACACGAGTGCTGGTGGGCTCCATCTGCAACCACCGGCTCAAATTAAGCACTGCTAGTAAATGAAATGACCTGGCAGAGAGGCCTATTAGTAAGTATGCTCTACATATCATTTTAGTAAAATGAAATAGTCTTGGCTAATGTCAGCCATAAAAAGTCTATTGGTCAAATGTACTTTTTTTCATCGTGATTTGTAGATTCTGATCGTACCTATTTATAAATACAAGAGGGAAGCAAGAAAGAAAAACTGGGATGCTTACACTGTGAAATCGTCATTTTAGATGCAGAAAATGCAGACATGGAGTATTTTCCAGTAGTTGAATTCTCCAATTGGGTGATGTCTTCTCACCTCTCCGGGTGAGTGTAGAAAATGTGGAAAACTGGAGATTCAGTAACCAGGGGGGTGAAGTACGTTTCAAGCCGATGAGCTCCCAAGGTCGTCATAACCAGCAGATGAGCCCCGTCCCATTTTCATCGACTTGGCGCGTGAAGTGCCAGTTGCCTGACAGAGCAGTGCAGGAGGCCGATCCATCTGAAACTGACAGCCAGCTGCATAACAAGCAACCACATTCATCAAACTCCACATATAATCCACTCGCTGCAACTCCTTGAGGAATCCTACTGTCGAAAGCGCCTCCCTTAACTCCTCTCGATGCTTCAGGGCCAGGCGCTTATTGCCGAACTGCAGATAGGGGCAGCTGTACCGGACATCTCATATGATAAAAGGAGGGCTGCCAAATGTATGTTTGAGTGGGCTCCAGTCTCGAGGATTTGTTATGCATTTGCTATACATACCCAGCAGAACACCTCGGGGCATATTATCAAGGCCAGGCGATAAACTTATCGCCGCTTTAGCGTCTGTTTTCGGGCGTAAAGCGGCGATAACTTTATCGCCTAATCAGCAAGGACACACTAGCTCGTGTTTTGCTGACTTAGCCCCCGTTTCCAGCACGCCTAACTTTGCATCGCTAATGAGATGCAAAGTAGGCATGGCTGTGAAACCAACCAGGGAAAATATCGCGAAGGCAGCTTTGCGATATTATCAAGGAAGGGTAGCGATTTTTGAAATCGCGTTAAGTATGCCTTAACGCAGGAATTTAACGTCTGTTAAATTCCTGACTAAGGCATACTTAACATGGGGGGTGGATTGTGTGGCTAAGACCACAGGCCCCTATCATCAAGGGTATCGCCGTTTTCCATGGAACATCGCTGGCAAACCAGTGATGTTCCATGGACAACATCGCTATTGCTAGGATAATCATCGCCATTGCGCTGAGCGTTGATAATACAACGCTAGCATGGCGATAATTATCTGCGATAGCCGGCGTTAAACATTTTAACGCTGAGAACGGCCAGCGATAATTATCGCTGGCCGTTGATAATATGCCCCCTCATGCTTTATGTCCTGTGAAAAACAACCACACTTTCAGTGCAGAGGGCCCCATTGCCACCGCACCTACTGCACCATTGGATTCTATGTCCCTAAACATAACCCTAAATCACACAAACAAGTTTGTAGGATTGAATAACCCAATTCTAAGAAACAGCACTATAAGGAAACCCTCTCCATACAAACCAGATTTCCCCCAATTATTTGTGTTGTGGGAAGTTGAATGTTCCTCCCCAAAGAGTAAGAGCAAGGAGCCCTAAACACCAAAATGTCAAGAAATAGGCAAACTTTGTGCTGTGCAAAGACTGTATAATGTATGTAAATGGGTGAAATCTGTGCAATAGAAAAGCAGCTAAAGGCATCAGATATGTAATCTTTAAATTCAGAAACAAATCCGAAAATGTGTGATTTGGAAGACGCCAGATGACATTTCGATCTCAGTGGGGACCCATGCCTGAATGATGTTAATATTCATATTGAAATTGCTTTGTCTAAATGAAACACCTTGTTCAAAGTTTCCCAGTGGCTGCTAGAGTTTCCAAGTTTATTACTGAGGGAACAACTGCTGAAAGGTGTACTGGATTGAAAATCAGTAATGACTGTGGAGCACATGTAAGCAGATTGCTTTAGAAAAATGTGAATTATTGTGAGTGAAAGACTGCAGTACCAGCATACACTTGAGCCTCACTTGTATATACAACCTGAATACCACACTTGTTTAAGATGCTTTTTCTGTGCTCAGTCATACGTTCTCTTAAAGCAACTTACACATAGCCCTCAGAAAACCCATCCATCTTATACATCTAATCCTAATGCCTCTGAATATTTCACTTAGAGAAAGGCCCCAGTGATTCCAACTCTCCTCTCTCCTTAAGAGGCCAGTCTTGCTGTCTTTCCCAGTCTAAAATATTATGCTGAGAGGGTCACTTGATGATCCTGCCCAAAAAACTCTCCATTAAACAGTATTCGCCCCAAGACAATTGTTCTGTTTTAAAGCCACCCTCTCCCAGCCATGCACAACTAACAGGGTCGCCTTCCGTCCTTTGACTAACCACGTTAAGGATCAAGTCAAGTAAACAATGGAACATTCCACGTTAAGGATCAAGTCAAGTAAACAATGGAACATTCCACATTCCACGTTAAGGATCAAGTCAAGTAAACAATGGAACATTCCACGTTAAGGATCAAGTCAAGTAAACAATAGAACATTCCACATTCCACGTTAAGGATCAAGTCAAGTAAACAATGGAACATTCCACGTTAAGGATCAAGTCAAGTAAACAATGGAACATTCCACATTCCACGTTAAGGATCAAGTCAAGTAAACAATGGAACATTCCACGTTAAGGATCAAGTCAAGTAAACAATAGAACATTCCACATTCCACGTTAAGGATCAAGTCAAGTAAACAATGGAACATTCTAAACATTGGTGCATCAGAACCACTTAGCAAACCACTGATACCCAACGGAAAGATTTGAGATCAGCTGGCGCATACCTTCCTTCTGAAAAAACTGAATCAGACGCAGCACACTTACTGCTCATAGATGGTCATAGGAAGTTTAGCTCTTGGGGAGTGGTTGATGCAACAATGGAGGATTCACACTTCCTGTAACAGGAAAGATCTTCACTATTAAGACCCATACCATCTGTGGGACATAGAACATCACATCCGTTCAATTTGATTTATACAAACAAACAAGCAGAGAAGTAGGTTTGGAATCACCAATTATCTCTCACCCAACATTACAAAAATCTGAGTTCATCAATCTGCTCAGATTTTGTAAAGAATAATCAGGGAAAGAGACCTTAAATTGAGGGCCCAAGAGAGGATTGCTCTAAATTCTGGGGGAAGACACTGACGAGTTGAGACTGCTAAAACTGTAATAACAGACTTTTCACCTGGACTGTGAGACTAGTAATCTTAGCAAAAAAGTCTTGGTTTTTGGCCATATAAAATTTACTCATGATTTGAAAGAGGCCAATATGTCTTTTCTAATCTAAAGAAAGATTCTAATCAGCAGATTCATGATTCTGCTGAGTTGTGCAGGTGGAGATTAGGTTCATTATTTGAACAGTGCAGATGCTTCACCTGGAAAGCTTTATACTCCATTTAAAATAGCCATGATCTTTTTTTAATTGATTGTTTTGATTTTGTTTACATTTTTGATGTAACTTTCGACATATTTAGTTCATTTTTCTAGGTTGTCTTCTTTCAGACATCATTCAATTATTTAACTGCAAACTTATTGGTAGGAGTGGTTTACAACATTGCACATCCACAATCCTAGCATTAGGGCATAACAACGAAGCACAGATGTTGAAAACGTTGCACATCAGAGTGGTGCTCTCATGGTAACCTTACACTCTGCTACCAGTACAGTGTATGTTGTTTGTAAACTGGAAAATGAACAAAGCCAAATTAAGATATGTTGATACCAAAGCACACACCAGGACACTGTGTAGGTAGTAACACTAATCAGTTATTCTAAGTAAGTTTACAAACATGGGTGAGTTTTAATTGAGAATCAAGCAGACAAAGTCCAGCAAGTCTTAGTTGACAGTTCATGGGTTGTGTTTTGACACTCCCATCAATCTTGTTGAATGCTCAATTATTGTGTTGTTCAGGCAGCCGACACTGGTTTTGTCTTTATACAACTTTTTCAAGGCTGCAACGTTCACAAGATTATATATGTAATAAATTGTCCCAATATGTACATAATCAATGTTTGTAATTTATTATATTCCCATGGTGGAAAACAACATGCGTGAAGAAAAGTATGATGATTATACAAATAAGGTTGTGAGTAAATATATACCTTGCAAGTCCAGCGTCAAAGTGAACATTGACTGAAAAGAAGAGTGATGCCACAAAACAAATATGAGTTTAAAGCCATTGCATGTCTAGGAATCCATTACTGAAAAGAGCATGTAGTAAGTAAAACCATTGGAACAAATGTGAGGTCAGTTCGAGTCTCTATAGGTTATTGGTACAACTAATACTTTTTGTTTTCCATCATTTAGGAGGACATTAGTGCAATGTTTTCATGTATTTGGGAAATTATATTTAGTAACCAATGTTTATAAAAGAATGAATCATTCAATTGACACTTTGTTTGCTAATTTCTATAGCTAAATTCCATTGGTTTATATTGTACATGTGGGTTTGTGATGGTTCTTTATGGTATTAAAGTATTAAAGTAGATGGCTGCTACCAGGAATATACATGATCCTCTAGGTTGGAACAAAGTCAAAAAGAAGTAAGTTTATTAGGTTATGTGTAACAATATCCTCAGCTCTGTTTAGAGTTCTAATAGGTAAGGCACATAAACATTTACACATAGAAAATTAGACTTATTGAGAATTTTGTGTGAGAAGGGGTCTCTAATAAAGAAAAGGGTTTTCTCTATGGTGAAAAAATAGGAAATTATTTGAATACTTGTACCCACCATAATGATGGTGAGCTAGTTAATGAAGACAATATGATAGTTGTAGGGGAAGGGCAACATATATGCAAATGGGTTGCATGTCACAATGTGGACTACAAAAATATTGTGATAAAAAATATAATTGACAAAATATTGACAACAGAATATAGCCTGCATGCTTATAATGAAAATTGCAATAATATTGAGTTGAAAACTATTGACGGTAAAATATATAGTAAATAGAAAACTATCTACTACAAAATATAGTATTAAAAAAATTAACCTGTGAATTAAAAAATATAGTTTACAATTTTTTTCAAAATTACTCTTTAACCCCTTCGGTACTCATGACGAAATGGGTCCGTCATGAGCATCAGCAAGACTTATGTAGGGGCTTCAGAAAATGCTCCCAAAGGCTTCCCAGGCGGATCGGGTGGTGGTTACGCGTACAACCACGCGCATTCCATTTGCCACCTGCTACCTCCTGCGCGTGCGCAGCCTCACGCATTCAGAGAGATTTAGTAAGGGGCACAAGACCTTAGGAATGCGGTTTATGGCCAGTGCATGCGAGGCATTCAAGCGCGAAGCTGGCATCTGGCATCGGACTTGAAAGCAGCAGACTGCTTTTGCCAGCGCGTGCTCGGCCTCACTTCCTGCATCCCCTCTTCCAACAATTAACTTTCGTTATAACTCACACCCCATATGCTCGTTCCCTCCCACCCTTCCTTTGATGTCCGCTTTTCTTGTTGTTTACAAACCACGGCACACACTGCTGCACGCCACACACTGCTGCATGCCACACACTGCTGCACGCCGCACACTGCTGCACGCCGCACACTACCGCATGCCACACACTGCTGCGCACACTGCTGCATTACACACTGCTGCATTACACACTGCTGCACGCCGCACACTGCTGAACGCCTCACACTGCTACACGAAACACTGCTGCACGCCGCACACTGCTGCACGCCACACACTGCTGCACGCCACACACTGCTGCACACCTCACACTGCTGCACACCTCACACTGCTGCACGCCTCACACTGCTGCACGCCGCACACTGCTGCACGCCTCACACTGCTGCACGCCGCACACTACTGCACGCCGCACACTGCTGCACCCCGCACACTGCTACACGCCACACACTGCTGCACGCAGCACACTGCTGCACGCCACACACTGTTGCACGCCGCACACTGCTGCATGCCGCACACTGCTACACTAAACACTGCTGCACCCCACACACTGCTGCACACCACACACTGCTGCATGCCGCACAATGCTACACGAAACACTGCTGCACGCCACACACAGCTGCACGGCACACACTGCTGCACGCCGCACACTGCTGCATGCCACACACTGCTGCACACTGCTGCATTACTCACTGCTGTATGCTGCACGACACTGCTGCACGCAGCTCACTGCTGCACGCAGCACACTGCAGTACGCCGCACACTGCTGCACGCCATACACTACTGCATGCCTCACACTGCTGCACACCGCACACTGCTGCACGCCTCACACTGCTGCACGCCGCACACTGCTGCACACCGCACACTGCTGCATGCCGCACACTGCTACACGCCACACACTGCTGCACGCCACACACTGCTGCATGCCGCTGCACGCCACACACTGCTGCACGCCACACACTGCTGCACGCAGCACACTGCTGCATGCCGCACACTGCTGCACGCCGCACACTGCTGCACGCCGCACACTGCTGCACGCCGCAGCACGCCACACAGTGCTGCATGCCTCACACTGCTACACGAAACTCTGCTGCACGCCACACACTGCTGCACGCCGCACACTGCTGCACGCCACACACTGCTGCACGCCACACACTGCTGCATGTCTCACACTGCTGCATGCCTCACACTGCAACACCCACACACTGCTGCACTCCACACACTGCTTTTATGCGAGTTTATGCTACTGACATTGTAAATGACAATGCCTTTTGTTTTAAAACCAAAACATAAATAAAAGGCATTGTATTTTTAGAATGCCAATAGCTCAAACTCTTATAAATGCGAGACCTATTGCATTGCAAATGCTTGTTTTATTTATGCCTCCGGAGGTGGGGAAGAGCTTCCCCAACCTCCTGAGGTTTTTTTTCTCCCAATCGCATGTCATTAGATTGGAAATTAAACTGAAACTTAGTTTCGGTTTCACTGTTTCAGTGCATGTGGGGCTCTCTCAGCCCCCGAGCACCAAATGACATGGGAGAGGTATCGCAATGGTACTCTTCCCTAGTGGATCCCTGCTTGGGGATCACCCCAGAAGAAATTGAAAATTTTCTTTTTTTATATGTAGGGGTGAGGCTGCCCAGAATGGGCCTGCCAATGCCCCAACCCCCAAAAAACATTGCTACAGTCTTTCTTCCCCCCATGGGGAGGGATAAAGCCCACTAGACACCAGGGAATACTTGCTTTCAAAGTTATGGGGTAGGGGCTGCCCAGAATGTGCATGCCAATGCCCCTGATCCCTCCCCAAAAATGCCACAGTCTTTCTCCCCCCCCCCCCAAAAAAAGGCAGATGGGGCAATAACCCCTGATATGCCCCCCGGGGTGCAGAAAGACCACTAGGCACCAGGGATTATTTATTTTTTTATACCTAGAGGTTGGGGCTACCCAGATTGGGTGTGCCAATACCCCCACCCCAAAAACAAATTGCTGCAGTCTTTCTGCCACCCCCAAAAGGTATTTGGGGGAATTAGCACCTTATCTGCCCCCCCCCGGGGGCAGCAGTAACCACACTAGGCACCAGGGATTCATTTTTTAATATACGTAGGGGTGGGGGCTGCCCACAATAAGCATGCCAATGCCCCTACCCCCCAAAAAATTAGCCACAATCTTTTTCCTCCCCGGGAGGCAGATTTGGGCAATAGCCCCTGATCTGCCCCCCCCCCCCCCCCGCCTGGTGGGGGCAGAGAGCCCACCAGGCGCCAGGGATTATGATGTTGTTTTTAAACATAGGGGTAGGGCATGCCAATGCCCCCACCCCCCAAAGAAATTTGCCACGGTCTTTCTGGCCTCCTTTGGGGGCATATTGGGGCAATAGAACCCAATCTGTCCCGCCCAGGGTGGCAGATAGTCCACTATGCATTGACCTTTCTTTTTTTGCAATGTGCCTAGCTGTGGATTTTGGGCCCTCTCGCAGCCAGCACCTAGGGAAACCGAGGAAACCTGTACATGGGGTGACTTGTGTGGCTCTCACCAGGTTCTGCTACCAACAAGAGCTGTCAGTGCAGGTAAGAGCGGTGGGATGGTAGGGCGGGGTGGGGGGGATTCGGCAGACGACGCACAGGGAAAATTAAATAAATAATTAATTTTCCCCTTGTTGTCGTCTGTCGAATCCCCCCAATCCCACCCCACCGCTCTTACCTGTATGGGCAGCACCTGGTTCCACACCTAGCCAGTAGTTCTTGCATGTGGGAATACATGCATGCCACATGGGGGCAATTTGGTACTCCCAGGCTCTGGATCCTATCGAAATAACCAGTTGCACATGGATCTGACTGAATGCAGTTGCTGGTGTATATATAATTTCTAGATCGCTTCTGAAGTCCATTTGGAAATATATTTCCAGTGAATTCCATTTTCAACTTCCAACTGGCTATTGGTGTTTAATGCAGTCCATTTCCTTGACTAGGTATTTTTTATGCAGACCTTATAATTAGGGATGGTTCGTCCATTTGACTTATATTCCAATGATGAATGTGTGGAGTGGGAATGTTTTTCTAGGTAGGAGAACCCATTGTGTAAAGTTGTTTCAAATAACTGTTTACCTTCTTCCTGCGTCACTTTGCTCATTTCATCATGCTGCCAGGTTTGACCAGAGAGTGCCGCGACCCGCGTCCCGCGTAGGGGGACATCAGCAGGGCAGCCTTCTAGTGGCCGCCCGTCGGAGCCTCCCCCCCTTGTTCCGCCTCGCGTGAGGCCGCACCTCGGGGAGGGGAGGCCCCCAATGGGATTGTCCGGGGGAGGCGTGCTGCTAGGGTGGGCGAGGCTAGCCCCCCCTTTTTAGGCGCCTCACCCCCTCTGTTCGTCCTCTGCTTCCGGCGCGCTCCTCCTGGCCACGCGCATCCCTCACCACGTCGCCTTTTTGGGCGTCCGGGGCGTTTTGGTCGTCCTGGTCTGGCGTCGGGTTTTGTGCCCCCTCCCGTTGTCCCGGTGAGTGTTAGTTGTCCCCGAGCCCCACTGGCCTGGATGTGTGCTTGGTTGCCTGGTGGTGGGGGCTCGGGAGGTGGGCGGAGGGGAGCGAGACTTGTGCTGAGCGGCGGGGTGGTGTGCGGGGGGCGCCGAGTGTGGGTGCGGGGCCGGGCCTTTGTGGTGCGGGGCTCTCGTGCCGTTGGTCTCTTGTGCCGCGCGGGTTCCTGTGCCCTCTGCTTCCTGGTCTGACATCGGTCACACGGTTGTGCCCCTGGTCTGGCGTTGTTTTCCTTGGGGAGGGCAGGGCAGTGCAGCCTCCCGTCTCTCCCCGATGCTATGTGGCTCTGGGCCCCAATTTTGGCAGTGTGTTCTGTGTCTTGTTGACGAGCGCAGCCTGAACAGAAGGGCAGGTTTCTGAGTGTTCTGTTGTGTGTCGGCCTGCGTGGCTGCGGCGCGCCCCGGGTGCTGTAGATCAGTGTGCTTGGGAGATGAATGGACGAGGGCCCCTTTGCAGAGAATCAGAGTGTTTCCCTTTTTGTGCTCCGCGCAGACGGATTGGCGAGTGTCGGTTGGCCGGAGCGGAGAAGGGAGAAGGCACTGCAGTGTAGCAACTATAAGATGGTAGTACATTACTGTGTAAGGTCGTAGGGCAGCAACTATTTCAGAGAGCAGCATTATATACATACTGATACTGAACGTGGATCTTTCTGTGTTCAAATAGCACATTCAGAGCCCATGGTGCGGGACAGGCTACTCTGAGTGTAGCTTCCTCTAAAGTTACTAAACTAGTAGATGTAGCGCTCCTGTCACTGTGTGTAGCGCCTCACAATGTATAGCACTGGGTAAAGTGTGCTTCTGTCTATGTTCAATGTGAGCATTGTCTAAACTCAGCGCGGCCCCACAGTGCCCCCTGTTTAAACTCTCACACACAGTAGCGCTGTTTGTGTTCGCAGTGAAACACTGTCTAAACTTAGTGTGGTGCTGTCTAGAGCCACAGAGTAGCACTGTTTGAGGTCGCAATGTAGCACTATCTAAACTCACAGTGTTGGACTGTTTAAGCTCACAAAACAGCGCTGTCTGAGCTCACTCAAAGTGTAAGCACTATGTAAGCTCACAATAGAGCGCTATCTGAGCTCACTCACGGCGTGGCACTACGTAAGCTCACAGTAGCGCGCTGTTTAAATTCTCTGTGTAGAACTCTCTGATCTCACACTGTAGCGCTGCTTAGGTTCAGAATGGGCTTTTGGTGCGCGCCGGGGCGGTTCGGCGGAATCGCGCTTTATGTATGGCGATCGGACCCGTGGATGAGTCGGGGAGTGGATGTGGCGCTGCGGCTAGCCGGCCGACTTTGGGGCTGAGTGCCGGAGTTCGAGTCTCGGGGTCGCTTCCGCTTCCCGTGATTCTGGGGCGGGTCGCTTGGTCTCTCCGTGCCTGCTGGTGTAATGTAAATATGGTGCTCGTGTGAAGCACTCCGCTGCCTGCGGGTCGAGTTCGCGCTATATAGGTTCGAGTCTCGGGAATGACGCTGAGCATCCTGTGATTCTGCAAATCACCCTATCTACCCCTGCCTAACAGGGGCTGGCATTTGCAAGGCAATTGGTCTCGCTTTTCCCCGGAGCAGGCGGCTAATTGGCGCCTGGAGGCCCTGACGCGTGTGGTTCGCGCTTTACAGGTGTTGTTTCTTGTTTGTGCGTGGCGCTGCTACACGAGGGCAGTTTGTCTCGGTTGTTGTGCCCAGTTGTCTGCACACCGCCTCGCCGGCAGCCCCGTGGCCATAGGCCATTGAGGGGGGGCTCACAGTCGGTGCTTGGGTGCTGGCCGGGCGTGCTTGCGACTCCGGGTTCCCACCCCTGACTCTGGATTTGCATGCGGGGCTTTGACCCGCTTCGCGCAGTCGCCGGCCTCGCGGCGTGGGGGACATTGGTGCCGCCGCGGCTTCGGGCGGCCGCCGCTGGCGCGCACGGGAGTCGGGGCATCTGGAACTGGTGATGGGTTCTGCCGGCCGTGGGGCGCTGCTTCGTGCTGGTGCAACCGGCGTTGCTCTGGCCAGCCACCGCCATTGCGCGATTGCTGCCATGCCCACCTGCCCCCCCCCCAGACCAGGCGCGATGTCATGGACGGCATTATACTATGGGAAATGTGGAGGTGCGCTTGCAATGTCCGCTGGTGGACTCCTCTGAGGCTCTTGTTTGCTGAAAGATGGTTTGCACTGGTTTTTGTCGTACATACCCATTTTGGTGCTTCAAGATTATACGTACTGGAATGGTTGCCTTTTGCTGCTTAACACGCAGAGGCGGGATATGTCGGTGTCTTTAATGTTGATCTAGATACTGCTTTGAAGCACCGGATGCTGCGTTTCTTTCCGCGGCAATTCCAGGCCTCACATAAATGGCAAGATAACTCGTGTGATTCGTTACCTTCCTGGAGAAAGATCAATCATTTGTATAGTGGCGGTTTTGACTTCGGTGTAGTTAGTGCAGAGGGTTAAATATGCCCGCTGCAAAGAACGTGTGCCAAGTAGATTTCAGAGTGCGTATGATGTAAATAGGTCAGCAGGTTACTGTGTTCAAAGGAGGCATCCTTTTGTTACTTGCAATGTATATCTTGAAGCCCTAATAGTCAACAGTGAGCTACGAACGCTCATCCTAAAGCTGCATACACACCACTAAGCATACATTATTAGAACATTGATTAGTGTTGCAAAGAGGGTTAATTTGGCTAGAAACTGACTGAGCTCTTGCTTCACCACACCAAGCAGCCCAGAACTAAACTGCCTGCCAGTAGGGATGACATGAGTCTCCTACACTTTGCGTCCTTGGCTCAGGTTACATTTCCTATACACTGATTCACATGCATATGATTGATTGGCTCGGCGGATTCTGTGTGAGATGCTAAGTTCGGGGACACCCTACACTGGTAGGAGTGGCGCTATATAACTAATTCAATGCATCTGAGAGTGTGGTCATGGAAACGTGGTCAGCAGTAACTTCTGGTATTTCTTGCCCTGCGCAATTGAGTTCATTTCTCTCCAGTTCCCTGGGAAAGGTTTGGGGGGCCAGGGTGATCTATGATGAGTCTGTACTCATTACGGTTTATGGTAAGCGTTTTGAGAAACATATGGTATAGTTTTTACTAGTTTAGCTTTTGGCCAATGGTAGTTTTCGTCAGCCAGATTCGGAATAGCTGGTATTGCAGGACACTAGAGGCGGTTGTGTGTATGTCCAAGTTGGGGAATGGCATGCTTTGCCGATTAATTGATTAAATGAATAAAGTCGCATGTTCTAGCTCGAACAGAGCAACTGTTACTAATCGCAATGACATGGGTTCACACGCACTCGAAAGCCCCCTTTGCATTTATTCCCTGGTATCTTTGTCGCAAAATGCAGCATTTATTCGGATTATCCGGTACTAGGGGGGAATCTCGTTGGCATTAGTTCCATGCCGGTGGGTACGAAGGGACGAAGTTGTGTCCCAAGTGGTGCAACAGGATAAGGGAAGGTATATATGTAGATATATGTTCCCTGGCAGCAGGTGTACAAATATGTCAAGGTTCAGCCTAAAACCCAGTCTCAACCATGATGCAATGGTCAGCTTGTGGAAAGGTGTAACACAGAAATTGAGCGACCAATGCTATTATTGTAAGTTCAACGCTTGAGTCAAGAGATGCTGCTGTCTCTCATCTTTGCCTTGCTATTAGAAAACAGCTGGGGTAAGGTTTCTCTCAAATTAGTCATAGTGGCAGCTTAGTGTATATAGAAAAGTCAGCAGCCTGTGCTGTGTTGAGGCAAGTTGTAGGCCTGGGTTTGTGTGTCATACATAACATCTTGAAGGTATTTTGTGAGTTCCACGCTTAAGTCAAGAGACGCGGCTGCCTTTCATCTTTAGCCTTGCTATTCGGAAACAGCTGGTGTGATATTTTCTGCCACTCAGTCATAGTGGCAGCTTAGTCTATACAGGAAAGGCAGCAGCATGAGCTGTTTTGAGACAGGCGGAAGGCCTGGGTTTGTCTATCATACTTAACATCTTTGAGGTTATTCTCCCTGTTCCACAGGGAGGCCAGGGAAAGCACAGAGTGACATGGTTTACCGAGACTTAGCCTGGCTTGCCGCTTCTGCGACCTTGTGAGGTTTGTTTATGTATTGTATGAAGGTGACAGAGGCTGTCACTGTTGTTTGATAGGCGCCAGGGCCAGATGACATTTAAGTGCATTGTGTGCTGGAAACTAAGGAGCGGGTCCATTTAGTAAGCACAAGGAGCACGGGGGCGTTCCTAGCTCTAAAAGGAAAGTTGAGACAACCAAGTTAAGTTTCAGTGCAAGGCCACATTTGGTGGGGCAATTCCAGGCGTAAAGCATTAAGCCAGACAGCCCTGGGAATTAGGCAGGCGTACGATTAGCTAAGATTTTGTTCAAACTGAGGGAGAGCATATCGACCACAAATAATTGTGGAACCAGAAAAAGCTTTACAAAGCAATGCTGTAGATTTCCGGTAGAATGCTGTATGGATAGGCTTCAGGGATAAGGCCATGACCTTTCTGGAAGGGGCATTCTTTTTCGACCTGTGTCGAACTGGGAAAGAAAGTAAGGAGGGCTGGATAACTCTTTATTCTACCTGCGTTGGCACATCTTGCCAGGAGTGATTGTCCAAGGTTTTGCCTTCAGCCAGCCTAGGTTAACACCCATCCACTCCAAGCTAATTGTTCATGGTGGTATTGGGCTGCATTTACACAGCCCAGTATTTGGCCCCTGGGGTTGTCAGTGTCGTGAATTACTAAATTTCACTGAACTGGAGGTGTGGCCGGGTTTTACACGAGCAGAAGTTTGGGAGTGCAAGCCTCCACCTAGGGGGTGGCTGGCTGAATCTGATGAACTACTTCAAACGGTTCACAGCACTGCACGTGGGAGAGTGTCAATGACCTGTGCATACTTCAACCAGACACCCGTGAATGGCATGCCCTCAGCTACATGGTAATAATTGAGAGAGCAGAGAGCGACCATACCTCTTGAATTTTGCACTTAAACTTTCTAGTAATGGAAAGGGCTCAACACCTTCTGAAATGAGCATGACCAGAGATGTGCTGCTCTCCACAGACATTTGACAGGTTAATGGGCAAGGCTAGCGGAAAAGCCAGATGTAATGTCGTCATTTAAGGCGGACGTGACCCAGGTATTGGCAAGATAGAGACACTGCCAACTATGAAGATATGAACGAAATCATCACTGGGGCTCACAACATATTATTTGATAAAATAAGAAGTTTCATTTTCAAGCCACGATGTCGGTGCAACGAATTACCTATAGCACAGCAACACTGGTATAACAAGGACTGTAGGCAAACCTATTAACTCCTTTCAGCAGCAATAAAGTCCAAAAGCTAGCTTCTATTCAACAAGCAAGGAAATTGGTTACGCTGTCCCAGTGGAGAGTAAGAAAAGATTGGGATAAACAGCGGGACTAGTATAAGACTCTATCGTCAAATTTAATGTAACTTAATTTGCAAGTAGAAAGGCTAAAACTAGGAGATGTTGCTAAGATATGGGTCAGTTTGTAGTAAACAATAGGATAATAAGATGTGAAAGGAAGAAAATTGAGATACCCGTGATGTCAGCTTGTGTTTATATACGTAGGTAAAGTGGTTAACTCACACGTTACCTTCACCCTGCTTATTGTGCTGTAGCTGTTGGGAACACAATTCCAAGCCAGGAAGGCACCTAATTTGGCCAATTGAAAAATCTTAATAGGATTGCAGGTCCATAAGCGCCTATTTCACCAATGCCTAGTTTCCCATGCCATCTTTTCCAGCCTGAGAAACAGATTTAGGTGTTGCTCTTCTCGCTCAGCCTCTCCTTGGAGCCAGGGAGGTGGGAAACGTTCACAAATTTGGTCCTCGAGCTGCGAGATGTATTCTTCGGCAGCTCAGTCAGTCATATTGGCTTTATCCGGAGTCATGATAAAAGCCGTCCATTTAGCAGTTACGTTAAAATGTTTTGTCCTGCTGAGAAATCATGCACCCCTCGCAGCAGCAGCAGCAATTCAGGAACCATGACGCTATCTATACATCACCTTTGTAGACAAAGTGGAAATTAAATCCTTCTTCGTGCTAGGATATGAAGGGAATCGATGGATTGACGAATTCAGCTATGGTTCAGTTCTGGCTCCATATGTAGGTGCTAGATCTTCCCATAATTACGTTAGGAAGATCTGCAGTGGCATCGCTAAGAAAGTTAGGAACACCAGTAACGTCTAAGCTGAACGGCAGTGGGGCCAAAAGACATCCTTTGTTAGTCTGCCCTGGGCTCCTGAGTAATGTTGCAAATTAATGCCGTCATTTACGGGTTGCAGAACAGGACCCATAATTTAGCCCACTAAAAGCTGGCTCGCAGGGGCGGGGCACCTATAACAGCGAAGGGAGGAAGGGGGGCTCTGGCAGCGACGAAAGCCTCCCCAGAGCTGTGGCGGAGTTACAGGGCGATCTGGAGGCAGAAGGGTACAGTAAGGGTACCTCTGCGACAGGCGGTACAGTAAGGGTACCCCTGTCCGGCACAGTAAGGGTGCCCGAGCCAAGGTCCGGGAGCCAAAGGAGGTTCTGCGAAGACCGCGACGGCGCCCCGTTAGTCCTTCGGGCGGTTGGGGGGCCTGACCAACCGGGGGTGTGCCACAATACGCTCCGCCCCCGTCAAAAGGGGCGGGAGTATGCGACAGATCACGTGATCCAAAGGATGATCTGAAAATATGTGCCGCACTGCAGGGCATCGACCCACCGTGCGTGCTGGCTCGACAGGCGGGCGGAGCCGCGAGGGGCTGCTTGCCCTGGATTGCCCGTAAGATAACCCACTTATCGTCATACTTATGTTGTATGAAATAAACCTGCAGCAGTTCTTCACCCACAATGAAAGTGTCAGTGTAATCTATGGGTGACGTCTGTGCATGTGTGTTGAGTGGAGCGGATGACGGTGTGGTCACTATGCCGCTGCCCGCGTCCCGCGCAGGGGGACATCAGCAGGGCAGCCTTCTAGTGGCCGCCCGTCGGAGCCTCCCCCCCTTGTTCCGCCTCGCGTGAGGCCGCACCTCGGGGAGGGGAGGCCCCCAATGGGATTGTCCGGGGGAGGCGTGCCGCTAGGGTGGGCGAGGCTAGCCCCCCCTTTTTAGGCGCCTCACCCCCTCTGTTCGTCCTCTGCTTCCGGCGCGCTCCTCCTGGCCACGCGCATTCCCACCCTTTCCGCTTACCCTGCGCAGCGGAGGTAGCGCGCTATTGGAATGTTTTAATGTTTTTTTTTTTTTCTTGCGTTGCAGGCGGAGTTACAGGGCGATCTGGAGGCAGAAGGGTACAGTAAGGGTACCTCTGCGACAGGCGGTACAGTAAGGGTACCCCTGTCCGGCACAGTAAGGGTGCCCGAGCCAAGGTCCGGGAGCCAAAGGAGGTTCTGCGAAGACCGCGACGGCGCCCCGTTAGTCCTTCGGGCGGTTGGGGGGCCTGACCAACCGGGGGTGTGCCACAACACGCTCCGCCCCCGTCAAAAGGGGCGGGAGTATGCAACAGATCACGTGATCCAAAGGATGATCTGAAAATATGTGCCGCACTGCAGGGCATCGACCCACCGTGCGTGCTGGCTCGACAGGCGGGCGGAGCAGCGAGGGGCTGCTTGCCCTGGATCGCCCGTAAGATAACCCACTTATCGTCATACTTATGTTGTATGAAATAAACCTGCAGCAGTTCTTCACCCACAATGAAAGTGTCAGTGTAATCTATGGGTGACGTCTGTGCATGCGTGTTGAGTGGAGCGGATGACGGTGTGGTCACTATGCAAGTGTCCAATCACCTTTGGTCTCCGTAGCAGTGTTTCTTCGGCACAATCGTCCCCTCCCATAATGCACCTATAGGTAGACACTATACATCGAGGGGTCTGTGTTTGATGCAATGGCCACAGGTCAAATTCATCTTTCATCCTCTTGCGGTAGAAAAAATGTGTACCACCGAGATGGAAACAATATATAGAATTATAGATGGGTAACAGTGAATTATGCGATATTTTTCAGAGAAGGGTTCTAAGTGACATCAAATAGGCAAAAAGAATAAAGCGCGAGATGTCTTTGATGTCACCCCAATAGGGCACCAAGAAACCCCTTGGAATACATAAACTCTTTACCAATGCACATTATGTCATGTACTGTGGTATGCAGGTCACAAGACTGAATTCCAGCCAGCCACCGCCCCCTCGTCTCATTCAACTTCCATCTTTCCGAGGTCGGTAACACATGCACCATCAGAATTCGGAAAGGTTAACACAACTGATAACCAGCAGAAGTGTGGCATGAGTCACGGGATAAAAACATGTTATTATTGTGTGCTATAAATCATTTGAGCCTCCGGTGATGGAACCCAGTGTCTGAGGCGTCCCATGCAGTGCAGCCCGGCTCAGCCGCATTCAGCAATCGTGTTAGGTAAGAACAGTAATGAGAGCATCCGTGTGATAATCCCCCCCGCGGAATGCTGCCGATAGACAGAACCGGAAGCTCGGCCCTGGAGGGAGGGCGGATTAGCCATTATCTCGTCAGCGCCCAGAAGCACCGCTGTGCCTTGTTAGCAATCTTTCTGTGAGGGCCGCGTGAGCCTAACACTGCTGCATGTCATGTTTTTTTTCCATCTGGAGGCGGAGAGCGATGTGAGCAACTTTCTTGCGGTGTTCAGGTGCGCAAAGCTCGAAGATCTGCTCCAAGAGCTCATTTTAGAGGATGCAGTTAAACTGTGTCAATTTCTGATGCTTTTGGGCAATTTCACCACAAAGTTATAATTCCCAAAAACTTAACATTTCAAGCATATTTGCAGAGTTTATCCACGGGGGGCTTCTTTCGCTAGTCTGTCAGCTAAAGAAGCAAGCAGAGTGTCACGCAGCAGCAGCCCTATAATTAAAAGTTTTAACACAGAAAGGCAGTAGTAATGATTCAATTTTCGTAACATGCGCAAGTCTGTCTTGTTTAATGGTTGAGGTACGTGCCCAGAAAATTGTAACCTCTTATTTCTTGCGCTTGTTTTTACTTAAAGTATCGTAAATTCATTTGCAAATTCTACAGCAGATGACCTGCCGTACAATCCTGATTGCCGCGCTACCCGGGTGACGATAAATAATGAGTCTGCGTGTTGTTTCTACAGCAACCAGGTTTCCAGCTTCCATTTTTTTATTCACAGTGTTGTGTTCTTTCTTACTGTATTTTGCAGAGATCTGAAAAAAGCATGAGGAGCCTTGAGCTAGGGCTTTATAAATATAAAGAGAAAGTGAAACCAATGGCGGTAGGGAATGAGGAGGACGAGTTTGCTTGAAACATGGATGCTAGTGATAGCAGTATTTGTTACATAAGGATTTATGGGGCATATTATCAAGCCAGGAGATAAAATTATCGCCGCTTTAGCGGCAGAAAACTGTCGCTGAAACTGCGATAATGGGCTTGATAATATGCTCTATGGAATGCCAATTGAAGCCCATGTTAGATGTGAAGGACATCTAACCTGAGCTTCAATTGGAATTCCATAGAGCATATTATCAAGCCCATTATCGCCGTTTTAGTGGCAGTTTTCTGCCGCTAAAGCGGCGATAATTTTATCTCCTGGCTTGATAATATGCCCCCAAATTAGTAAATGATAAACCCCGTCATAATTGCAGTTAAGATGATAAATATGCCCATTAAATAATTATATTACAATGTATTAAACAATACACACATTTGATAGATGTGAGTGCAATCGAGTATGCCAAAAATGTGTCTTGGAATCGGTTTAATGAAATTGCAGCTCATTACAAGGCAAATGCAATACATTTTATGCACAATTACATTTCTGGTACACATGTTGTTGAAGATCTTTCAGCAGCACTACACCTCCAGAGTCAGAAACCCTTGGCCTACCCAGCAGTGGAGGCGTATTAAGGCATGAACAAAGAAGGCCCATAGCCTCCTTATAAAGCTAGCTCTGGGGGGCGTGGCTTGGAGCCTAGCAGAGATGGCGGCGCCGGGGTGAGGCTCCCGGACCGGAGCGAGGAAACAGCGCCTATCTCCTCACAACTCGTCTGTTTCGTGGAGAAACATGCAGGTGAACAGACGCTTGCACAGAAGTTGCATCGGCAGAAGCCCTTTTGGTAATCCTTGAGGCTTCATTTGACAATTTTAGCGCATCGGTAAAATCGCGCTATGCCGGCCGCCATTTTGTTTTTTTTTCCGTTTTTTTTTCCCCGGGGCTGACAGGACACGAGCTCACAAAGGGAATGAACTTTCTTCATCATTTTTGCCCATTTAACTTTCAGTTGGCTATTTTGTCTTCCTGTGGGAGCATGTGGGGGCGCAGCAACCTAAGTTTTCCTTAATTTTTCTGGATGTTTCGGTTTGACTAGGGTGTAGCTGCCATTTTGCCTCACCTGTTAAATTTTTTCTTTTTATTTTTTTTCTTGTGAATGCTCCTTTACTGCCTAGGGAAGCCCTAATAATTCAAACAGGCGCTTCATCTGAGTCAAGAGGTCAGCAACTTCCTATACGCTAGTGACGCTGCAATTTAATGTGTATTTCCCCGTACAGGGGGGGTCCCTGTCTCCTCACAAATTGACTGCCTCATTCAGGTTTGCCAGCTATTGTCCTGCGTTGATAGTCAAGCCCACCTCGCACTTCCTACATACTTTCCAAGGTTTGGGTCTGGGCCCTACATTTTGACCATAGCGAATTTATGGGACGCACTAAAGGGACTTCCTATGCCATTTCGAAACCTAAACGTATTTTTATCAAAAATTCAAAAGTCTTCACTGAGCTTTCTCAGTTAACTGCTTCAGGTCTCCTCACACCGGATTTCTGTCACGCAGGTATGGAACCTACACAGGCCGTCACCGGGAAGGCTAATATGAAACGTCAAAAAAAAGACCCCCCGTCACCACCTAAATCGAATTCTCCGGTTTCCATGGAACTGTTGTTGCAGGAAATACGAGCCCTCAGGCCGTTTATGGAGGAAACTAATTCCAAGTTACAAGTTCTTTCAGATAATTGGTCACAGATGGATGCCAGGCTTACAACAGTGGAACAGAATGTCTCCTCTTTTCAAGACACTACCAAATGTGTTACGTCCTTGCAATACCAGGTATCCACGTTACATAAACAAGTCGAGGACCTTGAAAATCGAAATAGAAGGAACAACCTACGCATTTATAATCTGGCAGAAGGAGTTGAGGGTACAGACCCTGTCGCCTTCTTCAAGTCCTTTCTCCCGAAAGTTCTTCATTTGCCAGAGGCCCCTATGCTGAACATACAACGTGCTCACAGGCTGGGGCGTGTTGCTTCTGTAATGGCGTCCTCACAGAAACCGAGGGGTGTTATTCTCTACTTCTTGGAATACACTGATTTGTTGAAAGTTCTAGCTGCTGCTAAAGCTCGTCAACCGATTACCTGGTCAGGAACTACATTATTTTTTGCGCAGGACTACTCCAGAGCTACGGCGTCAAGACGCAAGGCCTTTCTAGACATGAGACCGGTTCTTCGATCCATGGGTGCTAGATATGGTTTGTATCACCCATGTCTGTTTAAAGTCACCTACAACAACAAGACCACTTCCTATGAAGACCCAGTGCGTCTGCAGAGCTTCATCAATGCACACAAGATAGACTTAATGGATTCTTCGAGACCCTCTTCCTCTCATGGAACTTGATTGATTGGTTTGAAATTCTTTGTTAAGGCTGTTCTCTTTCACTCACTCTGTTTCTCCCCAGTTGATTGCAGGAGTTATGTTGTTGTTATTTATTTAGATAGTTACGTATATTGTTCCTTCTTTTCTCTTAGAAATGGCTAACTGATTTCTTACTTTCACGATTTCTCCACAGTTACGTTTATGTCTTGGCGTGTTTCCCCTTGGTTCCGGTTTGAGCTTCACCGCAAGGCCCGTCTGTTTCATGCTGCTCCACCTTCCCCCAACTTCTCGTTCCCTAATTGTAGGTATGTCTTTCGTTTCGTCTTTTGTCGTTTGTTTAGTATTTCTATTTCTCCTTAGTTTCGCTTCAGGCGTCCCTTTTATTCTTCTCCAGTCCTATTTTCTGTCCTACTTATCTTTGTTCACTTTTCTACTTTCTTTCTTTCCAGTATATGGCGTCATTATCTTTTCCTCACAACTAATTTTGGTCTATTTTTTCCAGCTTTTCCTTTTTTCCTCAACATTCTTGTTACTTGACTCTCCTTTTTATCTTTTATCTGAGTCTCATTTTCCTCTCCAACTTTCTTTATTCTTACTCATTTACATACAATGTTGCACTTGTAGAATGGTTGTGCGTTTTACAGGTTTGGATCATTATCTTTTAAATTACTTATGTCATTGAGATTTATTTCATGGAACGTAAGGGGTATGAATTCGCCCATCAAAAGGCAAAGAGTTCTCACCCATTTAGCCAAATTGAATGCTGACTTGGTGTTTTTGCAAGAGACTCATTTAACGGACGTCGAGTCATCAAAACTAAAGAGAGGGTGGGTGGGAGACGTCTTCTCATCCCCGGGTGATGGGAAACGCAACGGGGTAGCAATATTATGTCGCAAGTCACTTCCAATCTCATTTGTATCACAAGAATCTGATGGGGAGGGCAGATGGTTGCTTGTCAAATTGTTGTTAAAAGGAGTATCGGTATCTCTTCTTAATGTTTATGCCCCTACTTCGGGCGAGTCCTCCTTTTGGTCTACACTGGCTCGACAGATCACGCACGCTATGGAGGACAATTTTATAATGGCAGGGGACTGCAACCAGGTTTTTGACCCATTTATTGACAGAAATTCCAGATTCCCTTTTCTCCCTACCAAACAGCACAAATCCTTTGTTCATGCCATTAACCAACACAAACTGTTAGATGCGTGGCGTTTGTGTAACCCTACAATCAGAGAATACACTTTTTATTCACCTACCCATCACACCCAATCTAGGATTGATTATATTTTTGTGTCTCATAACATATCGCAAACCCTCTCACATGCAGAGATAGGCCCTATTTTACTTTCAGACCATGCTCCTGTTGTGATTGGTATTGATATCTTACCCAAATCCTTAACTCCTCGAAGATGGCGCTTCAATAATGCGCTTCTCTTAAACCCAGACTTTACTGCTTCTTTCAATGATTTCTCTAATGAATATTTTCAACTTAATCAAACTGATTGCCTATCGTTCTCAACAATATGGGATGCATATAAGGCATCGGCAAGGGACTTTATTATCCGTTATGTTGCTAAGAAACGAAGGTCTGCCCGTTTGTACACCAAGAATCTTCTTCAAGACATTAAAAAGTTGGAACATTCTTACTACACATCACACTCGAAGGAATGTCTAGCTGCTCTTATTAATGCTAAATTACAGTTCAATAAGAAGTCGACAGATGATGCTTCCTTGGACCTGCTGAAATCTAGTGCAAAGTTTTATGGCGGCAAGAATAAGGCTGGGAAAATACTGGCTAATTACCTAAAAGTCAAGCAAAACAAGTTGAACATCGATTCAGTCTATGATAGTAATTCCAATCTAAAATTTAAGGATGAAGAAATCTTAAATGAATTCTCCTGTTTTTACCAATCTCTATATTCTTCTGAAACGCAACCCACTGATGATTCCCTCTCATGTTTCTTCTCTACTATACCAAAACTGAATCCTCCCTCTCTAGATCTATCCCCTTTGGAATCGAACGTTACGCAACAAGAGCTGGCGGATGCGCTTCAGCACCTCAAAAAAGATAAAGCGCCTGGCCCGGATGGTTTTACCGTTGAATTTTACCTCCATTTCTCCAAGACCCTTTTACCTAAACTATACCTCTTGACAGAGTCTTTTTGCTCCTCCAAGAAATCCTCCGGTTCCTTCTCTGAGGCGCATATTTGTCTCATTCCCAAGGAGGGTAAGGACTCCAAATTCTGTAAGAATTATAGACCCATTTCCCTAGTTAATATTGATTACAAATTTTTTTCCAAAGCTCTGGCTATTAGATTAGATTCTTATTTGCCAAAATTACTGGGGAAAGAGCAGTCTGGCTTCATAAAGGGGCGCTTTATCACTGATAACACCCGCCTTCTTTTTAACATCCTGTCTAAATCGGCTCGGTTAACGCATTCCCTAGCAGCCATAGCATTGGACGCGGAGAAGGCGTTTGATAGGGTTGAGTGGACTTATTTGTTCTACGCTCTTAACTGGTTCGGCTTTGGTCCCAAATTTATTTCTTTGGTTTCCCTTCTTTATTCTAATCCTCGGGCTGCAGTATGTGCTAATGGCTTAGTTTCTTCTTTCTTTGACCTAGGTAGGGGAGTTCGCCAAGGGTGTCCCTTATCCCCCTTTCTGTTCAATCTTGCTTTAGAACCTTTCCTCTCTAAATTACGCCACAATCCTTGCTTACACGGCTTTCAAACGTCTAACTATCATATTAAAATGGCAGCTTATGCTGATGATATTTTGCTTTTTGTTTCTCAACCAAGCGAATCGATTCCTGCTTTTCTAGCTGACGTCCACGCATACTCCCTCATCTCTGGATATAAGCTGAATAACGACAAGTGCGAGATTTTACCCCTAACCAAATTTACTTTCAAACCAGAGTTTAGTGACTCTAACTTCACATGGAGCCCCAAGCACATTAAATACTTAGGATTGCATATTACACCTAATATTTCAGATACAGTGGCATTGTGTATGAGCAAGTGCAATCAGAAGCTTTCGGACCTGACCACTAGATGGCATCCTCTTTATTTATCTTGGTGGGGTCGTTTGGACACAATAAAAATGATGCTGTCGCCGATAGTCTTATATACTATATCCAATATGCCAGTTCCGATTCCTATTAAATCACTTAATAAAATTAACTCTATACTAGTTTCCTTTTTATGGAATAAAAAAACGCCCAGAATGTCCTTGCAACGGTTAATTTGCTCCAAAGATAAAGGTGGAGTTAATTTTCCGGATTTCCGAGCGTACCACCAAGCATTTCTCTTGCGCCAGGCTTCTTTTTGGTTGCTCGAGTCTACGGGTGACTGTCCCTTATGGACCTCAATCGAACGTCTTTCTATATCTCCCTTTTCTTTTCAGGAATACCTCGCCTTTTCGCGTCCGCCGCAATCTATCACGACTCCTATAATCAAACTGACTTCGAAGCTCCTTCGGCTATTGCATCCCCCTACTCAACTTACTAAAGATTCCTTCCTCCAAACACCCATTTGGCATAATAGAAATCTTCTCATTCGCAATAGACCCTTCTATTGGAAGCCTTGGCGACAGAGGGGATTACTCTGGGTTCACCAATTATTTTCCCACTCCGATTTTTTGTCTTTTCCCTCGCTTAGCCAATCATTTAACCTCCCTCCCTCATTCATCACCAAATATAATCTTCTAAAGGACGCTGCGACGAATGCTATCGCCCACTTACCCGACGCATCCAGCTCTTCCAATAATCCAGATACCCTGATGCAATTTCACAACATGTTAAAGAGTGCTCCTAAAGCTTCTACCATTTATAGTTTTTTGCAGAACACTCATGTAACCGGACAGAAATCAAAAATAGAAGAAGCATGGGAACGTGATTTCCATACCTCTTGGCAAACTCCTATCTGGAAGAGCTTATGGATTAAGATTCGTAAATCCTCTAGGGCTGCCAGTATCACGCAAACATTGTTTTTCATATATAATAGGCTCTTACTAACACCACAGGCCTTACATAAACGCTTTTCAGATGTACCGGATGCATGCTGGACGTGCTCTTCTCCAAATGCTGATTTGCTCCACATGTTATTTTCGTGTACACATGTAAGTGATTTCTGGAAGCAAGTTTGGGCTCAAATTAATCTAATTTTTGGTACTGCATGTTCTTTTTCCTTCACTAATGTCTTTCTCGGCAGTCTCTCTCCTGCCTGGGAAAACACATTGTCCAATGTTAAGATTATTGACTTGCTAATTGCAGTCGCTTTTCAACAGATTACTGTTAATTGGAAAGACTCTACACAAATTTCCTATAGAGCATGGTGGTATGCTGTATGCCATAACCACAGATTGGATACTGCTTTTGTTTACCCCGCACATTTGGCAACAAAACGTCTGGCGTTATGGTCCCCTGTCACACAGTTTATTGACAGACATGCTAAACAGTTTTCCCAGATGCAACCGTCACAACAAGAGGTTCTCAAACCCCCCTGATCCCCAAATCGTTCCAATTCTTCTCTCTCCTTCTTAATATGTAAATGATGCTCAGATTTTTATGTGTATTATTAATATCTCATTTACTATTATTCACTGCTTAGTTTGTGTATCTTAGAATATGCTTTTATGGATATGTTGATATGAGGCAATTGTCATGTATTCTTTATGGACACCTGTACGCTTCTTAATAAACACTCTTTTTGAACTTAAAAAAATAAAGCTAGCTCTGTTCTGCAGAGCCCTGCCCTGATTACCATGACTAATTCTTTTTTAAACAGATTGTTTTAAATACCATTTTCCTTTTTAATGTGGGTGATATGTCTATTATGGACATTTTGGAGAGACATGCTGTTTTTATGTTTCATGTAACTTCTATAAAAAAGTCTCTTTTAGATCAAAGCAGTACCTCTCAAATGAGAAATGGGAGGGCATTACAGAGATTATTTGCAGCAATATTAGTGTGCTGCTTCTGTGTTGAATGTTGAAAACACGACTCATAATCCCTGAATATTGATGTAAACACATTTAAAATTTGGACAAATGTTCCTTGATCACATAACGTGCCTATGCCTGAAGCCTGTACTACTGGGCACTCTTGTCCACAAAAAATGCATGTGCCAAAGGTTTGAAGCACTGGGCTAATATCAGCTGGCTATTTAATATGTATATGCCAGAGGCATGTGGTAGTGGGCAAATATCATCTGCCCATATGATGTGCATAGGCTTTCACAACTTGCCATATATAATATACCAACCAAACAAAAGCCTGCGCAAGAGGACATTTCTGACTCGGGTATGTAACATTTGCAGACCTCCATTATATGCACTGTAATGCCTAAGTCATCTGCATATCTGAAAAGTGTTATTTTCAGATACCATACTACAGCATTACATACTGTGCATATACAAAGGGTCTGCATTGTATGCTATAGGCATATCTGTGACAGTACATTTTACATGAGCATATGATATTGGCAAATTTTAGAGACCTGATATAGGATATATTCAGAGGTTTTAGATGTCCATATTGGGCATATTAAAGGACTGAATAATCTACATGAATCAGTTACAGGCAGTGCATATGCCAGAGAGGTGCATAATGTGCATCTTAAAGAGTCCAATATTCTTCATGTGATAGATGCCTTCATAGTGGGCTCATACCTCTCAGCTCTATAATACCATGTTTTTTTTGGTAACAAGATGTACATAAATCAGTCAAATGCAAATTCTGCAAATTCTCAGAGCAAAAGAATTGAGAAGTGTGTAAGGTGTGGTACTCTCTTCTTCTAATAGAATGGTCCGGGGTAGTTTAGGGTGTTATTTGAAAATCAAGCCTGTGGAGAAACAAAACACAAGAGAAGTAGATAGTAATCTCAGCATTACTTTAGAGTAAGACCTTTCATGGTCTGAAAAGGTTCATTATCTGCGATTCCAAAAGTTATGACATCCAGTCTCTTTTGTGGGCTTGCCTTGATTTTATTAACAACGTGTTTTGCTGAAATTCAGATCGGGTATTATATCTATCTGGCTTTCAGTGCCAGTGGCAGTGTCAGTTAGAGATGTGGGTGGAGCCAATATAGTAAGTGTGTGGAGCCAGTGGAGGAAGTGGGTGAAGCCGGGGAGTGGGTGTGGCCTCCTACAAAAATTTGAGCACCTGTACTTAATATTTTACAAATTAAGCACTGGATTCAAGCCTATAACCATGGAGTGAAACACAAACCACCCCATTAGATGAATTAGTCCACTGAGCCAACAGACCCAGTGTTAAGACATCGAGGTATCAGACTTTGAAAACAACATCTTTGCTCTTTGCAAAATTGAGGTTCGTCCAAAGGGTTTTCGAATTTACATATGAAGTGTTCTGAAATGACTCCCAACCAAGGGGACGATTCAGATCCTGTAAAAAGGCTGTACGAATCGTTGTACGGAGCGTTTACCCCATACGATTCGTACCTGGTAAACTTTCCGTACAACCTAGGAAGTACGATTCGTACAGAAAGCCTATTTCCGGACGTTTCGTAAAAAAGCCCGTACGGGTCAAAAAAACATACGATTCTGATCCGGAACAGCTTGTACGCGACGTCCGGACTTATTCAGGCAGCGGTTTCCGTCCCAGCAAGTACGATTCGTCCCTACGTCACTCCGTACGGCTCTTTTTTTACGGGAGTCAAACACAGCCGTAAAAGCAGAGTACAACGCGAACCGCTACGCAACGGAGCCCCGGTACACGACGTACACGCCATGAACCCTGTCGTACGTGTCATCCCGGTCCTCTTGGCCTACGACCTGGTGCACCGCACCCGACGCTCACGCCGAAGAAGGTGAGAACAACACCCAGGGACCAGGGTGGGGGTGAGGGGCAGGAAACAAACCCCATACTCAAAGCCAAACCTATAATATGGAGGCCATACATTACCACCAGGGTCTGGTCACTTGGGGGGGCGTGGCCAGCAACCCCTGCGTACCGCAACAATGGAAGGGGACGTGTACGGTGCGTGTCACACGTACCCCTACGGCACCATTAGAACAGTGATAGGGACCGTACACACGCAATGAATGCGTGGGTACGGTGTGTACCACACGTACCCCTACAGCACAGTAGAACTGTGATACGGACCGTACACACGCAATGAATGCGTGGGTACGGTGCATGTCACACGTACCCCTATGGCACTATTAGAACAGTGATACAGACCGTACACACGCAATGAATGCGTGGGTACGGTGCGTACCACACGTACCCCTACGTCACAGTAGAACTGTGATACAGACCGTACACACGCAATGAATGCGTGGGTACATTTTTTTTTTTTTTTTTTTAATTTTGAAGGTTTTAAATAGCGCTGGCTAGACCCAGAGGTATCAGAGCGCTTTACAAGAAAAGGATAGTATGAGGCACATAGGGTATAAAAGCATATGAAAGGTAGTGCGACAAAAATTTACAAAGTACAGGCAACATGAATATTATACAAAACCAGATAAATAAACAGGGGCAGGAGCTATACATTTAAGTAATTTGGTAAATGGTGAAACAGGAGAACGGGGTATATAAATTACTGAACAAATATAGTGTGATAGATAAGAAATCAGGAGTAGGACAGAGGTTAGGAACCCCAATAATAATTGAGGAGGTGAGTTTTGAGGTCTTTTTTGAAACTAGAATAGGAGGGATTACAGCGCAGGTTTTTTGGGAGGGCATTCCAGATAATAGGGACATTGCCAGAGAGGGAGCGAGATTGTGTAGCTTTCTTTTTATGCAGAGGTGGGATTAGGAATAGGGTGTTGGTGCTTCTCAGAGGTCGAGTGGAGCCCGCAGTGTGGAGTTCCTTTGAGAGGTAATGCAGAGTGTTTTGGTGGAGAACTTTATGAGTAATGAAGGTGGTTTTGTAGGCAGATCTGCCTTCGATAGGGAGCCATTTAAGAGATTTGAGAGCCGGGGATATATGATCGAAGCGTTTGCAGTCCGTGATAAGCCTGGCAGCAAGGTTGAGCACAGCTTTGATTGGAGCTAGGTGTACTTTGGGGATTCCATTAAGGATGGCATTACCATAATCAATACGTGACAGAACAAGCGACTGAACTATGAATTTGAAATCATCAGTGGGTATGAATGGTTTAATTTTCTTGAGGTGACGGAGAGTGAAGAGGGCTCCTTTGGCAGAGTTTTTGATGTGAACATTAAGGGTTAGGGTGTTGTCGATATTGATGCCAAGAGATTTGACGGAGTTGGACAGGGGGAGAAGAGAATGATTTCGGTTTTGTTAGGGTTGAGTTTGAGACGATTGGAATGGAACCAGGTTTGGATCTTGGTAAGGGTGTTGTTCAGGTGTAAGATGTCAGCATGAGTTTTAATCTTGTAATAGATTTGGGTGTCATCGGCGTAGAGGTGGTAATTTATGCCTGCTTGGTTAAGAATGAGGGTGAGGGGTTCCATAAAGAGGTTAAAGAGGGAGGGAGAGAGAATAGATCCTTGGGGGACTCCAATGGAGACAGGAGTGGGGGTAGGGAGACAGTTTTGAATTTTGATTTGCTGAGTACGGTGTTGTAGATAAGAGATGAACCATTTGTAGGCAGAGCCATTAAGGTCGAAACGGGTCCTAAGCACATTAAGTAGAGCTGAATGGTTGACTGTATCGAGTGCTGCGGAGAGATCAAGAAGGATAAGAAGGCAGGTCTCGCCATTGTCAAGTGATTGATGGATGTCATCTATGACATTGAGCATTGCAGTTTCGGTGCTGCAGCCTTTTCTGAAGCCAGATTGAAAGGGGTCGAGAAGGTTGAAATTTTCTATGTGTTTGTCTAGTTGTAGTAGGACACCTTTTTCAAGTACCTTTGAGAGAAGGGGGAGGTTAGTGATGGGACGGAGATTATTTAGGTCATTGGGGTCAGCATTGGGGTTTTTGATTATGGGCGAGATTTGACCAAGCTGAAGGGAGGAGGGGACACAGCCCGTGGAGAGAGAGGTGTTGATGATTTTGGTCCAGAATGGGGTGATGATGTGCTTAAGGGCAGGGACAAAGTTGGAGGGTATTGGGTCTTTTGTGTGGGAGGACGGTTTTAGATTGCCAATTATATTGAAAACTTCAAGCTCAGTGACGGGGAGAAAGTTGAGCAAGGAGGCATTGTTCTTAAGTTGAGATTTAGGGGAGTTGGTTACTGGAGATGTGGAAGGTGAAAGGCCTGTGGAGTGGTGGGGGGTATGGAAATGGGCGGGTGAGGAGGCTCGCTGGGGAGCGGTAGGATAGAGGGCAGAGGAGAGAGTGTGTCGTCTGGAAGGGGGGATGTGGAGTAGGCATTAGAGGTGAGGACAGTATTGGATTGGGAGTTGGAGGATAGTTGTGTGGGAAGGAAGGATTGGTCAATTTTGGGAATTTTTTCCGAGAAGAAGTGGGTGCGTGTCACACGTACCCCTACGGCACCATTAGAACAGTGATACGGACCGTACACACGCAATGAATGTGTGGGTATGGTGCGTACCACACGTACCCCTATGGCACAAGTACAATGGTGAAACGAAGCGTACATACGCGATGACAGCAGGTGTATGGTGCGTTTCACACGTACCCCTACGGCACAAGTACAATGGTGAAACGAAGCATACACATGCGATGATAGCGGGTGTACGGTGCGTTTCACACGTACCCCTACGGCACAAGTACAATGGTGAAACGAAGCGTACACACGCGATGATAGCGGGTGTACGGTGCATTTCACACGTACCCCTACGGCACAAGTACAATGGTGAAACGAAGCGTACACAAGCGATGATAGCGGGTGTATGGTGCGTTTCACACGTACCCCTGCGGCACAAGTACAATGGTGAAACGAAGCGTACACACGCGATGATAGCGGGTGTACGGTGCGTTTCACACGTACCCCTACGGCACAAATACAATGGTGAAACGAAGCGTACACATGCGATGATAGCGGGTGTACGGTGCGTTTCACATGTACGGGTACGCACTAGTTCACACGTACGGGTACGCACTAGTAGTACAGTGCGTTTGACACCTACGGGTATGCACTGGTTCACACGTATGGGTACGCACTAGTAGTACAGTGCGTTTGACACCTATGGGTACGCACTGGTTCACACGTATGGGTGCGCACTAGTAGTACAGTGCATTTGACACCTACGGGTACGCACTGGTTCACACGTACGGATATGCACTAGTAGTACAGTGCGTTTGACACCTACGGGTACACACTGGTTCACGGGTACGCATTTCACACGCTTACAATGGTAATGCAGGCGCACACATGCCAGGAATGGAGGGCTGCAAGTCGCACAAGGATGTCCATCAAGTACTTGTCATTGCATACTGTTATGTGCAGGCCCTAGGTGTGGCAGCCAGTGATATTGCACAGGTCATCTCATCTAGTTGCACAATTGATGTGTGATGACCTGTGGACAAATGTCATGTGTGATGGGGTACTATGTGGCACACATCACCTTGACACTTGCCACGTGTGTCTGTAGTCCAACTGTGTCATGCACAGCAGCAGTGGGATGGCACAGTCATCACCACCCGCACCTGTATCCTGATGCCAGGGACAGGGACACTCTATCAACTGACATGTCATGATCTGCGTGCCCCTTTGTGACTATGTCAGGTGTGTGTCATGTGTTCCCATGAGCTTGATGTCAGTGTTCCGTCAACTGCATCTGCTGTTGGTGCATCCAACATGGGTCTGTGTGGAGATGGGCATGGGACACATCTACACACACCATGCCACATGTGGATTATCACCGCTGTAGGGTCTGTGTGCATCGGACATCATATTTTCCCAGTCATACATGTCTGCGTTGTCTGAATGGCTGTGTCTTTCTCTTGTCGCGTGTACCCCTTCATCGCAATGTGTTTGATATGTACATTTGACATTCCTTGTGACTTGTGCATGTGCCTTGCAGTCAGCTGTGTGGATGAGATGACATCCTTCCAATGCAGCTATGTGGTTGTGTGTCACTCCGGTGATATCTGTGGCTCTTCACTCAGACTGGCCACCAACTCATTTCAGGGCATGTCATGTAGACTTGACAATCAACAGGTGTATCTGGCATATGTGTCCTGTATGTATTGCACACACCCGACTCCATCGTTACCTGATGTGTATTAGCAGTGTAGCATGTGCTATGTTCATTGACATTGATATTGGCAGACTCTCAATCTTCATTCTTACAAACAATGTCTTGCAGGGCACTGCCTGTCCCAAGACCAATGCCATACTTGGGTGCCATGAGGGAACGTGCCTGCATCCGACGTTACAGATTCACTCAACAGTTGATTGAGGACTTGACCGACAGGCTGGCACCACACCTCCAACCGCGACACAGGTATCCCACTGCGCTGACCCCAAAGATGAAGGTGATGGCAGCCCTACATTTTTTGCCACAGGTACGTTTCAATTCACCATAGCTGATGTTGGTGGCATGTCACAGACAATGTTCAGCCGTGTCCTGCGTGATGTTATAGCAGCCATGCTGGAGCACCTTGATGAATTCATCACATTTCCTACTCCTGAGGAGTTGACTGATGTCAAGGGTGATTTCTATGCCCTGGGAGGGATGCTCCATGTCATTGGGTCCATTGATGGTACACATGTGGCTTTGGTACCACCACAGGCACAGGAACAAGCCTATTGCAATAGAAAACATTACCACAAAATACATGCCCTTGTGGTGTGTCTTGCTAACATGCTGATTTCCCATGTCTGTGCACGTTTTCCAGGATCAGCACACAATGCCTACATCATGAGGCGTAGCAGGGTGCCACAAATGATGCTGCGGCTGCACAACGAACGAGCATGTCTTGTTGGTGGGTATACTCTGTTTGTCCTGTGTGTTGCGGTATCTTTGGCTCTTATGGCATCTCCTGACCCACTTTTTAGGTCGAGGACTACCGGTCTGCCGAAGGCAGAACCGGAAGTCCGGAGATCTGATGTTTCTGAGAGTGGCTATTTAGCCCGCCTCTCTTTTTGCCTCTCCTCCATTGGCTGGCTTCCCAAACGGAGGCCAGCCATTGGAGGAGAGAGCCGTCCCTCCAAATAAGCTCCGTCTTTTTCAGATTCGGGGGCGTGTTCCGTGCTGTTCTTTCCACTTTTTAGCCACGCCCTTTTTAGAACAGCAGGAACACGCCCCCGAATCCGAAAAAGTTTAGAAGCTTCTATCCGCCATTTGTTTGCTATCGTCTGGCCGCGAGGATCTTCTTTGCTGTTGTGCGTCGAGGACCCGCACTCCGCACCGAGGCAGACAAAGAGGCCTGGGCTTGCGACATGCCAGCTGTTACTTCAACACATGTGAACAAAAAACACAACGCCTTAGGTTGGTGCAAGATGCAAAATCGTTAAGCTCATTTGAAGGCCAGGAAGGAAGGTACGGAGGAAGCAGAGGGGGCGGCAAGCGTTCCAAAAGGCACCTCTCGTGGGAGACAAAAAATGCTTATCAAAACACGTGGGTCTTGGGGAGTCAGGGCACAGGCGCGGCAGAAAAGGAAGCTTTTATTAACAACACATCTTCTCTGTGCGAAGCTTCAACCCGTGCGTTTCGTTCTCTCTTCTCTAGCAGTTCACCTTTTAGGTGTCTGCCCAGGACTGAGCAACGTTTATCTATTTTTAAAGATTCACACGGGGGGGGGGAATAAGCAGAAAGATTAACAGCAGCACCCAGTCTGAAAGGAGCGCGTGCCACCAATTTCACGTTTTCGCGAGCTCCCTGGCCCAGTTTAAGATATTGATTCCTTAGGGAGTCACAGCACTAAGTTGCGGTGTGAGCTTCTTTTCAAGGGTTGTATTTTGTATTGCAGACAGGAAATCCAATTCACTGCAGCCCTGCAAACCCATGTCCTAACTCTAAAGATGGAGGCTGCGCATGGCAAAACAACATGAGAGGCGTGGCGCAGCAGCCAGAGCGGCTGACTCCAGGGCGCGGGGTTCACGGTTCGATCCCCTGCTGCAGCTCAGCATCATGTGACTGTGGGCTACAGCTCACTTAAACTCCCCGACGGCCCCCAGAGATATGTCCGCACTTTACAAAATGGAATAATTACTATTAAGATTGTCTTACAGCTCTACAAAGGGAATCAACTTCAGCAAAGCGCAGCCGGATCAGGGAACGGGAAAAACACTGGTTCGCTCTATGGGGCTTTGCGAGTCAGCCTGTGGCCACCATGTCCTGTTACCAGCATCTGTGTAGCACGCTTCTCCCAGGTCATCGTCCTGTAACGCTTTTGGAGTCTGCAAGCCCCAGTGAAAACCTGGGGTCGACACTGACCTGAGTCAAGAAGGTCTGGTGTTCTTGTGTGGGGCTAGTGACGATCAGTTGGTCTGTGGCTTTACAAAAATGAATTAGATGGGAGTTATAAGGTGTGGATAGATTTTTAAAAAAAGACAACAGAAAGAGGAACTTCATGGAGAAAAATCAAAGTCGGGGGAAACAACTAATATGCACAGGAGGATGAAAACATACAATGGAGCTAATGACATCCTAACGTATTAGTTTAATGGGGCCTGTGTGTGCCTCATGGATGTTTGCTATTGGCTACATGAAGTTTAGGGGCGTGGCCTGATGGTCGGGTCTAATGCCCTATGTCCTGGGCGTGCCTCTGAGATTGCTATAAACAAGGGAGAGATGGAAAACGAACATGGACCGGGATTTGAGTCTGATGTGGGGCGCAGGGACAGCTGAGAGCAGCCCCCCAGCCCTGGCAGCCTCTTGGGTAGGCAGGGCCCAGGGAGGAAGCTGCTTGTGAAACACCGGCCACGCTGGATGATCTTATCTAGATAGCGTGACGTCCTGACAGCGAACACAAGCCCGGGCCTGAAATAGAATGCCTCGGAGGGATATCACATCGGATTTCAAATCCAATGATGTTAACATTTTTTTTGTTCAGGATTATCAACGGGAATCTAAAACTCAGAAATTGCGATGATGCCACGGCTCAAAATAAATCCTTGAAGCCACAGACTCAACTCTTTCAATCAAGACAGGAAAGGGAGAGGCATTTCGCTGCCTGTCCTAACAAGCACTGGCAAAGTCAATAGATTTGACGTTAGTGCTACATGTCATTGCCTTTGCTACTGCTTTGAAAGCATACTGGGGGTCAGGCGCAGACAAAAGCAGCTTAAAGTTGCTTTCTTTTCTGCCGCTGGGACACTGCTACATTAAGTAGGTTGAATTAAATGTAATAGATTTGGACATTTAAAACCTAAAGTGAGTCAGCCTGCCTGCTCACCTATGGTGTTGCTAAGCGCGCTAGGGCTATGTGCGCTATATGCAAGAGACAGTTGGCCATACTGTACCGTACCTCGAAGGGAGAGGCTTTCTAAAGTGCCACATGCCGGTCGTTAAATATTTAATAAACGTTACGTGGATGTATGATATACAATATTTTAAACAGATCAGTAAAAACCACAGAGAATGCCGCCCTAGTCACGTATGATTTAATAAGCGTGCGGTGCGTGCTAAGAGTAGAATGCACTGGTACGCGAAATAGGGCCATATGTCACAGTGCCTCTTTCTGTAATTGCATCCAGATGTATAATAGAACAGGCGTGCACTTGAACCGGCCTGCACATATTAAAACAAGCCCAGACTGTTGGCTTTATCAATGGTTGTTAGCTGCAGAAGATGACTGAGCAACAACAATGACTTTGTGGTAACTTATTGTGAACGTGCTTCAGTTCTGTATTTATGAAACTGTGAAATAACTATACCACGTGATTAGAAACGTTATATCAAATTCTTTGTAATATACTTGTATTTACTGACGCTTGAAAAAATGTCTCACAGCTGATAATACTTGGCGGCAGCTGCCCGTGCAGCAGTTTTATCACTGCAGACCTGCTACATTTAGAGTCTGAGCTCTGCCCTTCACCCATCCTGCCCGGCGGCGGAGCCCCACTGCCCGCACTTTCAGGCAACGAGCAGGTGATGAATCATGAATGTATCTTATGATCAGCTCAGCTACTTCGAGGCTGTATGCACCACAAAGGAGTCCCTCCAAAGGTAGTGGCCACAAGTGAAGATCTTTTTTTCACGTCCACGGTGAGGGGGTCACAACATCACTCTATGCTTATATATCACTACCTTGCAACATCCCTCTCCCTCACTACCTCACTACCTCACTCTTTCACTACCTCACTCTCTATCTACCTCACTCTCTATCTACCTCACTCTCTCTCACTACCTCGCTCTCTTTCAATAACTCACTCTCTCTCTATCTCACTACCTCTCTGCTAATTCAATAGGTATCACATATGCAAAAAAAAAGCTAATGACAATGCCATTTATTTAGCGATACAAAAATGATAAAAAAATAATGAGCAATACCAATAGCTCTACCTATAATATTGCCGAGACCATTGCATTGTAAATGCTTGTTTACATGATGTTTCCATGTAGGGGACTCTGGATATCCCAAAATGCCATGGCTAATGACACCTCTCCGCAACCCAAGAACAGCTGCAGATCACAGGTACAACAATGCACACGGGCAGACCAGGCGAGTGATTGAGAGGACGTTTGGCCTCCTGAAGAGCCGATTCAGGTGCCTGGACAAGACAGGCGGGTCCCTCCCTTATGCCCCGGAGAAGGTCTGCCGAATCTTCCTCGTGTGCTGCATGCTGCACAACATGGCAGTTGAGAAGGCAGTGCCACTCATCCTGGATCTGGATGAGCAGGAACATCCACCCGTGGAGGGTCAAGGGCTTGCTCACGAGGCTAGTGATGAGGAGGAGGATGATATCCGGAGTCAGCTCATACGCAACTTCTTCTCATAATGGTGAGTCACTGGGTATGAGTGTGCAAGCTTGTAGCATTGAGTAGCATGTGTTGCAATGTGTGTGTCCAGCTGACTGAATGCAAAGTGACTTTGATGTGTGTTCTGATGTGTCACTCGAGTGATGATGTCATGCCACACAGTTTTGCGGAGAGACTTTCTTTGAAATTTACATGTGGCCAACATTGTTCATGTTTTGTAAATGTCTATGTGTAACGCGAGAATTGTTTTAGGTGACTTCTTGTGTGTCTGTCATTCCCAGGTTTTTGCGCCTGTTGTCTGCTCGTGTCATCTTTGTCCTCCTGCTATTCCTCATGAGGATTGCAACGTGTGCTGAATCAGCGTTCCATGCACGGACATGTGGAAATGTCAGTTTGGGTAAGGATAGCAGCAAGGCTTTTTGGTGGTGGTACGGGTTAGGAATGTGTGGGCCTGCTTCTGTGCATGTTGTGGTACCATGCATACATGTCTTCTCACCATGGAGCATGTTACATGTAGCATCACTCCCATGACATGATAGTCACCCTTCTTGACTGTCATCTGTTGTGGAGTGTGGCGTCTGATGAAGGCATCAATGTGTGTAAACCTGGCCTCTGAAACGTTGCGGATGCTACGGGTGGACATAGTGTGGGACATCACAACAACAGGCTCTATGGGGAATTGCGGCCTCTCCGTGTGCAGCAGGATGTGTTTGGCTGATCCCCTTGACTTGTGTGCCAGTTCATTGGGATTGACATCATCCGTGTCATGAAGGGGTGTCCAGCGTAAGTCCCCACATGTTCTGTCAACTGACCTGTGAGTCTGTTCACATGGATGCATTTCCCTTTGTGTGTGTATGTGGAATAAAGGTGTTCAGCACAATCCAAAGTCTCTGTCACTGCAGCTCTCTTGACAGTTTGCATGCGTCATCTATGGCATACTTGTCAAATATTGAGCATATGTGTATGTGTACTTCGGCAACATGCATGCAGTTCTTCATGGCTAATAATATCTATTGTGCATGAAGTCCCTGGTTATGTATGTATTTGTGCAGGTTGCTCAACACAACGGGACATGAACACATGCTGATGGTGTGTCTCCTGTGCGCAGCTCCGCATTTTGTTGCCTGACCCTGTGACCGTCATTTTTGGTGATTGGTCATACATTTTCTCGTAGTGACCCATGAGTAACCTGACACTCCTTCCTTTACATACACCTGTTGCACTGGGCCTTTCTGACCTCCTTGTCTTTGTGTGCTACTTTTTGCCTAGTTTCTCACCCCTTCCGCCTGCTGCTGCGTCACCTGCGGCACCGCCACGCAGAGTGCCCTGAGTCTGCAACCCATACGCCTCCAAAATGCTCCTCCCTTCCCCCCTCCACCCATTCTTAATGCAGCCAGCAGCTTGTCTGTGCCACTGTTGCGCCAACGCCGTGCCAAAGGCAGGGCCGTCTGCGCCTGCAACGTGCACAGTGCCCGAGCCTCTGGTCTTTGCATGACCCATGTCACACAACAGGCTCATGCTGCAGCCAACCTCCAAGCAATGTCCTCCACACAATCATCTACCTGCTATCAGGCAACCCCTAAGCGCACACACGACACCTTCTCATGCTGAGTGTGCAACTCCAACTGCCTACACAGCGCTGCCCAGCCTACCAGACCCTGTCAGAACAACCAGGTCATGTGCCTCCTACTCCACACCCGCTCCGTCCACCAGCACGCCATTGGACTCTGTTACCTCCTCAACACAACAGGCCCACACATCACTTTCATGACAGTAACCTGGACATAAGCATCCTCAGCACACGACTTCTTCATTGCCATCTCAGACGGATACAAGATCACCCGCAGGGACGGCACCAACAATCCCGGAGGATGAATTGCGATTTATTCACAAGTACACCCTCAGAGTCACAAATCCGGGTTTGCAGCAACTCCCTGGCAACCCTCAGAGTAACACTCATCTACAGATCTCCAGGCCTACATCCACAATTGCGCTAAGCCATCAACACGTACATCTGCACGCACGCCCTCACCTCCACAGGCTACATGTGGCTGGGGGCCAGTAACTTCTGGCTGGAGGAGAACCATACCACCATCCACCATTGGTCCATCAACATTTTAATCGACGTCTCCAACAAGTAACACACTGCCCCACACCCTGCTAACGATCCCCCAAAGATGCTTGATGTAAGTTACCACAGACAAGCTGTGTGGGACACTCAGAACAACACCAACGCAACACCCTGAAACCTCACGCACTGGATCAGCAACTGATCCAACAATCTTGCCACATTGACGGACTTTCCTGTGAAGCAGAACAATAGTTAAGGCACCTGGGACAAGGCAGACCTACTGGACTCCTACAGACCTAGCCGGACTCTTGTGCACACCTTGCAACGCAAAGAGCCATCATTTACCTTACAGGCCTGGAATATACCACACACAGACATCACCATATCATCAGCAAGGACAAGTGGAGATTCTTCAGATAGTGCTGAGACACCAAAACACACGACATCAAGGAGCTCATCAGCATTGTGAGTGAACTGACAGCAGATCTCCATCCAAGACACCCCACCCTTGCAAGGCAGATCACATCCCTTTCAACTTTGTACCACTGCTAGCTCATGGCCATACACAACAGCCTTGGCACACAGAGGCAGACAGCACTATTATCCGCAGGACAAACCCCCCTCAGGTTCTGGACTCCCGTCAGCAGCAAGTACCCCACCTGGCTCATGTGCATCATCCACTCTGGCTCTCCATCAGGCCCCTTCCCACACAACATCTCAACCACATCATTCCCCATCCTTGAAGCCCACGTCCAGCGCGTCCTGAATGTCTCCTTTGAGTTAGCCACATTCCATGGGTGCTGGAGGCATGCAGAGACCCAGGCCCTTCTTAAACAACGGACGGCAGTACCGCAGGATCTCCTGGTACATCACCCTGCTTCCCTACCCAGCTAATGTCATCAGGAAGACACTCAACAAGCAACTGACAAATTTCCTCCATGCAACCAGCTCCAGGCAACCGGCACCAGACCATATTCCACAGTAATCACACCACTGCAACCGTCATCATTGCCACCACCAATGACAACTTTGCCCTGCTCAACAATGGTGAGCCCACCCCCTTGACCTCTCAACGGCATTGTACACCATGTGCTACCACACTGTCAGCTCACACATCTCCAACGCTGGTATCCAGAGGAGGGCCCAGGATTAAATCAGAAAGTAGCTCACCAGCAAGGCCAAGGGAGTCGGCCTCCACCCTGCAGCATGTAGTACACTGGGGTCGTGTGGCACATGCCCCAGGGCTCTTCTCTCAGCGTGACGATCTTCAATGAGTCCATGAACTCCCTCTCCACCATCACATGCGCACACAACCTCATCATCATCTCGTATGCCATTGACACCCAGCTGCTCCTCAAACTCACCAAAGAGCCAGCCATTGCCAGATCCAACCTTCAAGAAGGCATGAGATCCGTTGACGAATGGCTGAACATCAGCCACCTGAGGCTGGACTTGGACAGGACTGAGGTCATCATCTGAGGATTGTCCCCTTACGGCTGGGTCAACTCCTTGAGTCCCACTGGTCTGGGCACCGCACCAGCACCCAGTGGCCACGCACGCAAGCTGGTGTTTATCATGGACCCATCGCTCACAATTACCATGCAACTCACCACCATCTGTACCTCATGCTGCAACACCCTCCGCATGCTGCAAATGATCCACAGATAGATCCACTACAAGGCAAGACAGACCGTCCCCCAGGTCCACGACACCAGCCGGCTCAGCTACAGCACTAGCCTCTACGTAGAACAACAGCAAAACTGCAGGAGAAGTTGTCCACATCCAGGGTGCATCCGCACACCTCATCTTCAACATCCCCAGCCCCAGCCACATCACCGTCCACCTGAGATAGCTAGAATGGCTCACTGTCTGCTGCAGGATCACCTTCAGACTCCTCAACCACACTCAGGAGGCAGTCCACAACACCAGACCCAAAACAAACCTTGGACATCTGTCATCCAACACCCCGTTGGCCCAACTCCATGCAGCCCACTTTGCCCTGGCCACCATTCATCACATCCACATAAAAACTGCATGCAGCAGATAGTTCTCCCACCTCGCCAAACAGACCTGGGACTCCCTCCCCGGGCACATCAACATGACCCATGACCTCAACACCTTCATGATACTCTTCCAAATTGGTCTGTCTGAGCAGTATTGCAAGCCCCCCCTCAGCAGCTTGAGGCCATCATGGGTGAGTATTGGGCTCCATGTCTGTATTTGGTGATACATTGTGACCCATGTGTCTCCTCGACTGGACTCAGATCCAAGTGTATGGATGGCTGGAGTTAGTTCCACACTCAGGCATACTTTGACATATCCCCACACGTATGTTGTGGACTCATGCTAAATGACTGCAACATAAAATTTCACGTATTAATTATTTAATTATAGCTCTGTGACGTGATTTGTGCACTGAAAAAGGTGCAATGCATGGACCATAGAATCCAAAGTTCACAGGGTGAGATGGGATCCTTGCCCTTTGAAGTCATCAGAGTCCAGACCACAGTGTTTGGCATCATTAGTCAGACTGTGACCAGCAGGTCCATGTGGCAGATGATGTCAGTCAATGAGGTGATGCTGTTGCACATGAAGGCCAGGTGCCAGGCCAGGTGACCTGGGAGATGTGGATGTGCCGCTGCCTCTCACGGTCTTTTCCGTGGACGACCCACCTTCCTCAGGGGACCCTCAGATGCAGGCCTTGACGATGCTTGGGACGCTCCATCGGACGAATCCTCCTCCTCCTCCCTCCCTGTGGCTGGTGGTGGTCTTCGCCTGGTGGCACAGGGAGGGTTGCCCATGTTGTCGGCAATACGACAGAGTGAATGGCTTATGTCCCTTTGCACTGCCAGGAGCTCAGCCAGTCTTGCCTCCATCCATCCTTGGTGTTCTTGTTGACTGGTGTGTTGCTCGGCCTGCTGGTTCTTGATCTCTGTGAGGGTCACCACTACCTGGCTGAACTCCCTGGTGTCACGCCGGTATGACTCCATGATGTTGTGTATGTGTGACATACCGGTCCCTTCAGCTGGCTGGTCAGGTTCTCGCCTCCGCCTGCCTCCACTCCCACCACCCCCTGCCCACACGAGCCTGACCTGCCGTTGTGGGCACATCGGGTCTACGGGACCCCTGAGGGATGGCAGTGGCAGTGTTGTCTGCATCCTCCTGGGTGCCCCGGGCTCCATGTCCCTCCTGGTCAGACTGGCTCAGTTGTTCACTGCGGGCAGGGCTGCTCGGTGTCGCCTGGGATGTGGCAGGAATGGGGGTGGTGGTTGGCACAGATGGTCCTGAACCAGGTTCTGCAGGGGCTTGGACACCAGAGGGTCCAGGTCGGTCGGGGTCATCCGCGGAATGTTGAGAGGCGTTGATGCCGGTGGGATCAGGTTCCTCCCGGGCCAGGGACTGTGAATCTTCACCCCATTGTTGGGGGTAGATTCATCACGTTGCCCTGTGTGTGAGAGACAGACAATGTTCATGCTGTTTCATGCAACATGCATGTATCATACACATTCAAGTTGGCACTGTTCCTCCAGGTAGTTGTATGTGCCTAGCATTCTCCTCAATGTTCACTTGTGGATGGGTATGTTGTGGGGGACAGATTGATATGTTCTCCTGAGTCTTTGACATGTATATTTTTGACTTGGATGCTTCTTTGGCTATGTATTGGTGTTGTTGTGTTACATGTCCATTGTGACAGTGGGTAAATCCATTGCCTGTCCCGGGGGTGTCTGCTTGTGTAAGGGGTGTGTGTGACAGGGCCTGCTGGTGGGTGTAGTGTGATTTGGCAGTGGGGCTCCCAGGTGATGTAGCTGTCCCCCATGGAGCATGCTGCCATGACAGTGAGTGTGAGTTCCTGTCCTAGATATCTGACCTTGTTGTCCTGGTGTTTGTGTTTGCACTGGTCACAGGAGGGCTTTGTGCTGCCTACACCCGGGCCGAGTGTGAGCTATCTTGTCAGTACTTTCCCAATCCATGTGCATTGCGCATGGTGCATGGGTATGTACCTGGGCCATATGGGATGAGGGCAATTGTATCTGATTTGGAGTTCAACAATGTGTTTTTGTCACCCACCCTCCCAGAATATGGGACATCCATTCTTGGGTTGGTGCTTCGTGTAGCATGGGACATAGCATGGCCTTGCTTTCTCAATGGAGCATACACATGTTAGTGGCATTAGTGTTATTTTTGACTGTGGTTCTGGCCGGTGAGGACTTGGGGGTAGTTGCGTGCATTTGGTGTAGTTGGGGTGTGGATGCCATTACCCCCATGTTACCTAAGTTGTTTGTGTACTCACCAGGCTCTGGAAGTCCTTGCAGTCCATGTACTCCCACCGGCGGAAGCAGGGCCATCACCTTCTCCTCCCAGGGATGAAAATGTACTGGTCTGAGGGACGCACCACCTCCAGTGATGTTGCTCTGGGCGTAGTCATCATTCATTTTGCGCTTGACCGCCCTCCGCAGATCGTACCACCTGGCTTGGCATTCATTCCTGGTCCTTCTGATGGGTACAACAGCATTCACCCTATCGACGATCCTCTGCCACAGGCGTGACTTTTCGGCTATGCTGGTCTGTCTGACCAATGTTCCAAACAGCTGTGGCTCGACTCTGATGACTTCATTGACAAGGATCTCCAGCTCCTCCCTTGTGAACTTTGGATTCTTGTCTGTGGGCATGGTGTGGGGTGAGGGTGTGGATGGTTGTGGGCGTGTGGGTCTGAGTATATGTTAAGGTGGATGGGTGCAGTTGTTGGTGTGTGCTCTCTAGCTGCAGTGAGTCTGTTGCAAAGGCTCATGGTTTGTGTGTGTGGGCCCTTTTTATTGGTCCATTTGTGGGTGGGCCTCAGTTTGAATTTTTGGTGGGTGTGTTATAAGGGGTGGATGTGAGTTTGCCCCCCTGTTTGCCTGTTTGGATGTGTCCAGGTCAGTCATTTCCATTTGTAGTGCACTGTAGGCGTGTTTTGTGGTGTTGTGCGAGTTGAATAGACCCTCCTTGTGCTGTTTTACAGTGTCCATGGTTCAGTACGGTACAGGGGTACGAGTCGTACAGGCACACACCCCCATGTGTTGTGTATGTACGGTGCGTACACAGCCATTGCTATGTACGGTGCTTACACCGCCATTGCCTATGTACGGTGCGTACACTGCCATTGCTATGTACGGTGCTTACACCGCCATTGCCTATGTACGGTGCGTACACAGCCATTGCTATGTATGGTGCGTACACCGCCATTGCATATGTACGGTGCGTACACCGCCATTGCTATGTACGGTGAGTACTACAACATTGGTGCGAACAACAACATTGCGTATGTACGGTGCGTATTGTATTGTATTGTATAGAGTATTTATAAAGCGCAACAATCACCCTACGGGTATCTTGGCGCTACAGTACATGATACAGAGATATGTGGCTAGGGAGGGGCGAAGAGGAGCAGATGGTACCAGGAAGATTTATTGAACTCTAGGGAACAGCCATGTCTTAAGTTTCTTCCTGAACTGCAGAAGGTCATGCGACTGTCTGAGTTCCAGGGGGAGGCCATTCCAGAGCTTAGCTGCAGCAAAGCTAAAGCTCTGCCTCCTGACTTAGCCTTCCAAACCTTTGGAACTTTTACCAAGTAGGCACTGGCAGAACGAAGACACCTGGTAGGTACATACCACATAAAAGTGTCTTGAAGGGGTATAGGTCCTTGTCCATGCAGAGCCTTGAAAACCAGGCAAAGGGATTTAAATTGGATCCTCTGCGTTAGTGGTAGCCAGTGAAGCTCAGCAAGGGCCAACGAACCTGATGACCGGCGTGGTTTCGTTAGTGCCAAATTGGCCGCCATAGTCTGAACTCTCTGGAGACGTTCAGTCAAAAATTTGGGGGCGTCCAGCATTAGAGCATTACAATAATCTAGTCTACTGAGGATAACCTCACCAGTGACCAGTGCTCTCGCCGCCTCCAGTAGTAGTGGAAAGATTTTCCTCAAAGCTCTAATCAGAGAAAAACAAGTCCCTACCACCTTATTGACGTGCATCTCCAGAGTTAAAGTGGCATCAAACAAAACTCCCAGGTTACGTACAGCTTTAGCCGGCGCCAGAGTGGGCATAGATAAAGATGGCCAGAGGTTTTCAGGAAAAGGGGGAGGAATCCTCCCGGTAGTACAGTGAAGAACCTCGGTTTTCCCTGAATTAAACTGAAGAGAATTTGCTCTTAGCCATTCGGCAGTATCTCGCATACAATCATGAAAGGCTGCCAATGGGATAGAGTGATTCCCCTCAAGGGAAAAAAAGATTTGAGTATCGTCGGCATAATTTACAAGTCTCACACCATGTGTTTTTATGAGTCGAACCAGGGGTTGCATATAAATATTGAAAAGAATAGGGCTTATTGCCGACCCCTGAGGAATACCATGGTGGATTTCAGAAAATTTAGACCGATATGGTGGAAGGGAAATCGCTTGACACCTATCCGATAAATAAGTGCGTATGTACGGTGTGTAATACAACATTGGTGTGTACAACAACATTGCGCATGTACGGTGCGGACACCGACATTGCACATGTACAAGTCATTCCCCGTGTATGGGTCGTTTTTCCGTACGATTCGTAAATCGGAAAGCCGGTCCGGATCGTACTTGTACGCTCGGACTGTCTTTTTAAAATTCGTACGGAAAAGTGTCTGGGTCCGTCTCGTACAACTTTTCCCGCTACGATTCGTACGGATCGGGCAGATCCGTATGTACTTTTTCCCGTACGAATCATACTTCACAAGTCGGATGTGACTTGTACGATTCGTACGGAAAAAAATACGGATACGAGTCATACGGGAATAAAAAATACAGGATCGGAATCGACCCCCAAGTGTAGAACTTTACAAAAACCAAAAGTAGAAGAAAACTGCCTGCAAACGTTCTGGAAACTGGGCTGACATATGTTTGCTCAAATCCCAACTGAAGAGGACATTGGCATTGAGATATCTACACTGGGCAAGGACCGAGGCACTGGGATATCATTTTAGCCACTCGTTTTCTGAACTTGGCCCTCTCTATCAGTAGCCTTAAATGCTCTACAGCTCCGCATCACTATTAAGAAAAGGGAAGCATGGCCCTGGCCCTGGGGTTCATGTGTGCTCAGGCAAAACCACCCGTGCTGGTCACCGGCACTCCCCCATGAGGGCATCAGCAGAGAGTTCCTGCTACCTTTTGTACACTCTCTTAGTGGGCACCTTGGAGATAAGTGTGCATCGAATCAAATTCAACTCTAGTTTCTTTGGCCATATGCATGTACTGAGATCAGGAGCATGCACGGAAATGGAGCTGCCCATGTAGCGCGCAGCGTTACAATATTAATGGGCAGGGGCTTAGTGCTGCATTCCCCTGCCCTACTGCACACCCCTCCTCCCCATGACCATCAGTCGTGGGGGGAACTACACTAGGAGAAGAGGGCCAATGTCTACCACCTCCACCCCTGCAGGCAGCCGATGTCACTTCCGGGGTGACAGGGGCACTCGGGGGATTTATTTATTGAGCACGATCGTCTGTATATCATTTAAAGCGGTTTCCCATTGTTTTGTCTTGCAGGCAGAATTACTGAGTGATTCAAAGGATTTTGGTGCAGAAAGCAACCACAGAGGAAGTACAAAGGTGGTGCTTTATTCCATCTCCCCAGGAGTATTTATGACAGGACCCCGGGATGAAGCCGACAGTGCCCTGTTAGTCCCATGGGCATTTGTAAACCTGAGCAACTGGGGGCTTGCCTCGTACCGCTCCGCCATTGCACATGAGTTATGTTTCATGGACAATGGAGTCCACAGTTTTGGGTAACCCCAATAGGGTATAGCACCTGATGGTGATCAGGAATGTATGACGTTACATCGTGGTCTTTACACCGCTATACGTATACAACGCAAGTCGTTACAACGACTTGCGCTCGAGGGCGCTGGACTTAGGAATAGCATGATTTACTATTCCAACTCCAGCCTACGTAACAGTAGGGAAGGTGTTGGAATAGTCAATCATACTATTCCTTAGTGTATTAATGGCCACGTTGTAAACGTATCGCGGTGTAAAGACCGCCTTGTAACGGATGTCTCCCGGTGATTAGTCCAGGCGCTCATTGGCTAATCAGTGGGTGGTCAGCATAGGTTGCAATCTTTGCTTGCCGCCCTTGGATCACTGGTAAGTTAACCCATTTTTGTCTTGCCTACATATGTAATAATAAACATGCAGCAAAGGTCTCTCCAGTGCTAACTGGTGTGGCCTTGTCTGTTTTCCTAGGGTCTTCACTCTATGGGTATTTGCATTTCAACCAGGGCAGTGTGTGTGTGGTGGGTTATGGGATATTGGAGCTAGGGATTTCGCCATTTGTATGGTCTCATGACCTAGTTAGGTGCTGCAGACTCCTAAGACCTCTGACACTTTGGTATGATCAAGAGCTCATGTCCTAGGAATGCCTTGATGATGCCAGCTTTAATTTTCTTAATGTCAGAGTCATCTCTGGTTATATCTTGCCCCTGTAAACGTTAAAGGCTTTTCCTTATTCTGTGCTATATATACCAGTTCTACTTTCCTTACTGTGTATTAAAGTCTAATTCCTCTGTAAAAGAATACCTCTGGCTGGACATTGACATCTATTGTGTGTGTTCGATTGTGTCATAATGTACATAGACCCAAACCCCTAACAACCTTTTAGATCAAAAGACTCAGTGCCCCATTTAGAGTTTGGCAGACAGGACATTCTGCCAAATGGCAGAGTGCCCTGTCTGCCAATCTGAAGAGCCACCCATCCTATATAGAGTCAGGTGGATTCTGCCATGTTTCTACCAGCAGAGCCCAATCAGGCTGTCGTCCCTATTTAGAGCGGACATTCTGAAGTACTTTTTTTTCTCTGGGACCGCCAATAAAGCCTAGCTATCCCAAAGAGACAAAAAGGAAAATTGACCCCCAAACCCTGGGAGAAAACTCCTAGGGTGTCAAGTTTATACGTTTTTGGTTTTGCAGGACAAAGTCCCATTTTTGAAGTGTGTTCTGTAAAATAAAAATGTACTCAGCGGCAGCATGAAACATGGCGATCACACACCCAACATTCAATGTCTTTAGAGCATCTGCTGAGGCTGCAGCTCCTCTAAAGTCAAAACCATCTCACCAGCCCAGATGAGATCTCTAAATACAGAGGGGATAGTCCACCAGGGTATCGAGGTTAGTACCTCCAGTGTCCTATGGAGGTCACGTTGCCCACCAATCTCTAAATTGGGTCCACAGTCTAAAGTCTATGTACTTGTACCCAGTAAGTCCACTCCTTTTCCTAGAGTTACCAAACAATAATAGAGTTGGGAATCCAGGATGCAAAGTTACCTGGTATTATGTGTGTGATTCTCAGGGTTGCCTGAGAAATTAAGAATTTTCAGTCCTGAATCCTCTGAATATTCCACATTTCCCTCAAGTATTTCACTCAGAGACTGCCCGCCTTTTAGTAGGTAAGTCTGGTAAAATACTCCAGATTCCCTTACCTAGCATGGAAGTCTAATCACAAATTGACTGGTAACTCCAATTACCAGCTGAAGCGGGATTAGCAGAAATCCCATAATTAGACCCTAAACTTAATTGCTTTATCACAGATACCACAAAGGAATGAAGAATGGAAAAGAAGTACTTGGATAACCAATTGCGACCATTAGTGTCTTGGGATTGGGAACACCAGGAAAAATGCACAACCTGTGCCCAGTACACCTTGTCTACTACAGGACCTGGAAAAAACACTGAATTTATCACCAAAATCGTGTTAAAAAATCATTTATTGTGTACATAGCGAGTAATTATCAACATACTTACATCTCAGCATGTATCTCAATTTAACAAAGCAAGAGGCTTACAAAGAACCCACTCACTACAACCCACAGAGGTCTCTTTCACCTGCCTTTCAAACAAAAGGTTTGATTAATGCTTCCAGTAGAGCAGGAATTCCCTTCTCCTCCTCCGGAGGGTCTCGTTTTCCCCTTTAATGGAGCAATTAAATTCAGTGAAATAATCAATCCTTCTGTAAATGGTTTTCAAGGATTCTGCTGCAACAATTCAAATGTCCTTTACAGTGTGATGTTGGGGGTTACAGTACACTTGAGACAAAAATATACTTTTCAAGTCATCTGCTTCACCCATTACTCAGGCCACATGAATTCAAAACAATTTCAAAGCTGGGAAATGTAATACCGGTATAAATGGACAAAGACTTTTCACTTTATTTTCTTAGATTTGTGTAAACATATTTCCCAGTCACAATTGAAAGCTCGAAATGATCAGATTTTGGGATTTTAGTCAGATTTGCAGTTTAAAGACCACTTGTGTAACTCACACTGGTCATGGGAGCTAGGTTCACACATGATTGGTGGGAGCCAGGTCACATGACTCAATTTTGACTATGAATTATTAAACAAGGTAGGTATGACAGGCAGCATAGCCAATGTTTAATATCAGTCAGTGGCTGCAAGTGGGGCCCACCAGCACTCATTTTTGGGAATCGTCACTTATTTTTCTCAATAAACTGATCCAGACTAAGAGAGAGAAAAACAGAAAAGGGATAAATAAAGAGGATGATAAACTAACAGTATATTTAATACTTATCAGAAAGAAGAGAAGTTAATTAAATGGACACAAAAATTAATATTTTAAAGAATAATAATGCATATACATATATATACATATATCAGAAAGTTCAAATTCCTGCTACTTCCACTCAACGGCGGCGAAGAAGGAAACTCGGACCCCGCTGGACTTCAGGTAAGATGGTTTTATTGCAGATCACAACCCACACACGACGCGTTTCGGGCCTCAAGAGCCCTTGATCACATGCAAATTAACCCTTCACTTTCCACTTTTAAGTGTGTTTTGAGTGTACCACCCACTTCCCCTAGTTCCGTGTCACATGGTAATGAACAAGGTAAAAAGACTTACGATGGGCGCTAGTGTAAGCTGACTCCATTATAGGAATATGTTTACATGTAAGTCTTGGTTCACGTATATGTTTTTTTATATTCTTTTACATATTTGTATCGTGCAATCAATACAATTACAGGATAAATCCATGGAATTATAAAATAGAGCAACAATATAAGATAAAAACGAACTCTTTAACTGGATAAATCCAGTACCATGGCAGACGAAGAAAGTGCATAAGTGCAATAGCAGCAAGAAGGACAATATTAATGTGCAAAATGTGCACAAAAAAGTGCTAGAAATGGTGCAAAATGCGCAAACATATTTCATTATACAGTACTTTAGGTAAAATACCTCATAAAATCAGTTACAGTTTAATAAATATGTAAACAATCACGAATATTGATAACAGTAAAATTCCATTTTTCTATAGGAATATATTTTTAAATACTGTTAAAAAGCATATACTGTAAGATTGCGCATATTCAAAAAAACATATATTCTTTGGTTTTTTTGTTCTAAAAAGCTATTTTGTCATAGTTTTTTTGATTCATTTTGTGAGTTGGTGGCGACAGGTTGTATTCTTTATGCTATTCTTTCTACAACGCACATCTTTTTGTAAATATTAAGTACAGATATTCTATAATACTATTGATGGTAATTAAAAAGATGAAACATGGATCATGACCAGACTCTGTTGTCATATATTCCCCCTTTGTAATTTTACTGAGTCTTTTTTAGTGTACCCATTTATAGGAAGTTGTGCATATCCTCTGTATTATTCAAACCGTTTGGCCATTTACTGTCGAATTCCAAAATGATCCTAGTTTCTAACTGTCTTAATTTACGCTCCCTATTCCCACCCCTTCGTGACTTGGGGACAGCGTTAATGACAAAGTATGTTAGACAGTTGATATCGTTAGCATGGATTCGCTTAAAATGCCGTGCCACAGGATAAGCTGGATCACTGTGTAAAATGGCTCTAATATGCTGCAATATCCTGACGTGCACCTGTAGCTTCGTACTCCCGATGTAGTTAAGGCCACAGGTGCACGACAGGACATATACAGCATATTCGGTTTTGCAGTTGTAATGGCCACGTATTGGTATTGGAGATTCACTGAATGGGGTTGTGTAATGGGTCTTGTTACAGCCAAACTTGCAGGCTCTGCAAGTTGCACATTTTCTGAAGCCGTTGCTGGGTTGTAACCAGCCGGCCTTTTTCCTGGTCTCTGGGGAACTCTTATCTAAGGTAGATCCCATGGTTTTGCCTCTTCTGAATGTGATCTTCGGGGTTTCTGTTAGTCTGTTACATAGTACAATATCAGTCATCACTATAGGCCAATGCTTTCTAACTATAGCTCTAATTTTACGTTCCTCATTACTATATGTTGTAATTAGTCTTGGGCTGTCAATTTTAAACGTACTTGCATCTGATATACATTGAATCTCAGTGTTGGTGTTTTTGAACAGACTTTGCCTTGGACGCATGCTTGCTTTTTTGATGGCGTCGCCAATGATTTTGTCACTATACCCTCTGACTTTCAGTCTTCCCACCATTTCATTAGTACACACATTAAAATCTGACTCATTGTTGCAGATCCGCTTGAGTCTCAAAATATATACATATATATATTATAAATATACACACACACACACACACATATATATAAAAGTAAATCTCCAACTTTCTGAAAGCTTCTGTTTGCGCAAACTTTCAAGCAGGAAACGGACACCCATTCATTGGTGCTATTTTTTATTTCAGTGCAAATGCCGCCATGATGCGTTTCGGGCTCAACAGCCCTTGATCACATGACATGACTTCCACCATTTCTCCTTTTTAAAGTGACAGTGCAAATAAACGACTGATATATATAAAGACATGAAATTCATTGAAACAAAACTAAGTTAAGGTCATTTATGGGTCACCGAACAGAAAACAGAAAAAAAGTGTTATAATCCACCAATTATGGTGCACAATGCATACCATAACTCACGACCAACGTTTTGATTTTTGTAGACAGTCTTCTATATGCCTTAAGCTAAGGGGAGTATTGAGTATGGCAGTGAGTAATGGTTCGCTATGTGCATTGCACACCATGACTGCCAAATTTCAGGGCTTTTCCACTTTCTGTTTCTTTTTTTGAAAACAGATTTTATCAATCCATAAACATTAGCAACATACAGGCATCGTATAGAAACAGTTACGGTATTCCAGACATTACCACATGTTCTACATACCCTGCTACATTCCTCTTCTCAGCTCCTATCAAACCTTTTTTTCCACTTTATGTTTCATTTAATAAAATGAGAAAATAGAACAAATTGGCATGTCGCTGAGGACTTGCATACCCACTCTAGAAATTTCTGTCATTGATGATCTTGTCTCACTGAATCACTTAGGGTCTGATTACGAGTTTGGCGCAGTTGCGCCAGCTCTCTGCCAGCACAGCTGTGCAAAACCCGCACAAGGACCACCTGCCGTATTACGAGTTGAACTCTTGTATGGAGGGCGTTCCTTCGCCTTTCCCATGGCGATGCCTGGAAAACAGGCACCGCACTGGGAACAGCAAAAACGTTCCAGCATGGCATGGAAGGTGACGTCCATGCCATGCTGGAAGTTTGGGGGAATACAGACGGGGGCACATGATGTGTCGCCGTGAATGTATGCCCTTGGTGGGGGGCATAGGGGGATACCGGGTGGCACATGTTGTGTTCCTCCTGAATGTATTCCCATGGTTGGGGGCATAGAGGCCCTGTAGGGCCTTCTTTGTTCCTGCCTGCATCATTTTCATGGCAGTTCTCCTGCAATGAAATGGCTGGCGGTGCAGGAACTCGTAATCTGCTCAGCGGGACTGCGCCAGTCCAGCGGAGCATGTTACATTGTGGCGCACCTCCGCCACCACCAGAGAACAATTGTTCCCTGGCGTAGCTGGTGGACCTCTGCCACAACAACTTTCCAAGTCAGAATGCGGCAGACAGACCACAGCCACCGCAGGTCTGGCAGTCACAAGACTGCCAGACGCGTAATCAGGCCCTTAATGTCCCTGACAAACAAACAGAAGAGAGTAGACAGCAACTAAATACCCCAGGATAGCCTCAACCTAACAACGAATAATGGAGAGGCAAGCAAGACCTTTGAATACTTAACCATATACCTTGGCACCAGTCCCAACAAATAACTTATCAGAACCATAATCTAGAAAATTTCAGGATATGAAACTGTGAGGATCTTCCCCTGCATCCTGGTGCTGTTTGGCAGTTCTTAGTTGAGTAACTGTTGTTTACCCCATATATTGCAGCCCCTGTGTTACTACAGTAGTGCTCAATGTGCTATGGGTCTTATTTGAGCCTTGACTAAGTTTGTAGTAGGTGTATCAGTCATGCTTTAATCTAAGAGCAAGTCTTACAGCATGATAACAATCAAATAACACCCAAGAAAAGTCAATGTTGTGCCAGAGCCTTGGGTTTGGTTTTGAAAACATAGCTTTTACTTATACTTTCTCTTAATCCACTTAATACAATAGTACAAATGACGATCAGCAAAGTGAATAATGCAAAAACTGGAACCACAATAAAGGTTATGAAGTTGGGGTATCAATGTCGCATTCCTACACTATGTTGATCCACTGCTTTAACTATTCCATGACAATGAACCTGTCGCGGCATATTCGTTTTGCTATTACCATCAAAACCCAGATGATGATGAAATAAGAAAGATATAAGATTAAAAATGAAACTAATAATGTCAAGATGGAAGAATCTAGATTTTAATGTTCTTCTTGGAAAGCTTCAGCCCCATGAGAGTTGTCCCTTGCCATTCCCAGAAATACCCAGTAACACAAGGGCATTAGACCAAAAGTCTGCCTTGGGGACAAACCTACACCATGTGCATATGATATACAGAATATTGGGTAGTGATCAATTCTGTCGCACTCTTGCTGAGTACCTCTAGTCACTGTGTACAGCACGTAGGTAGGGTGCATATCCTGATCTGGTAACATAGCCCCGTAAAGACGCAATTTTATCTTCAGGTAATAGTTACATTTATAGTAAACACACACTGTTCATGAAAGAACTGAAATAAACCCCATGTGTAGATTACATTAATTAAATAAGACAAAACACTTACAAATATGCCACTGTAGTCTTTGCTCTGTGTATGTGGGCTGACTCTCTAGACAGGGTGACACAGTGGATGTAAAATATTCGACCAATAATCATAGAACTTGAGTCACTAAATTGCCAGGTGTAGTGGAAGTGACATTACATACCCTTCGACCCCTTGATGACATCTCAGAGTTGACACCTTGTCCCATGACTAGCCCCTCAGTTGCCTCCTCTTGGCTTCTGGAGCACTACAGGAGTTGCTGGGAAAGAAAACTACAGAAAATGAACATATCTCTAAGCACCTTGCTTGCTTTCTGTTTCCTCCTTTGCCTCTATGGACCCTGAGACCTGAGCTAGAAGGGCAAGCCAGAGGTAGAGGATAATACCACTAGCCATCCCTAGCTGGCATGTATACCAGTAGGAAGTTTCAAATTCTGAATCTAACAAGAACAAATGCTATTTTTAATCTAACACTCTTTTGAATGAAGTTCAGTGGTTTAAATAAACAACAGTATAGGGATAGGCGGGAAAAATACCAGAGACACAGGGACTGTAAAACAAGAAAACAGTAGAGGCCTGATTCACAAAGGCAAACGTACACTTTTGTGTAAGTTTACATTTGTTTTGGAATTCACATACTCCGATTTAATCGTAAGTTTACGACTACGGTGGTTCCGCTGTTGGGGCAGAGAACTCTGAAAATAAAAGAGAGGCATGTCATATCTTCATATGTGTTGAGTTCTCTCCAACTCTAACTGTGGAGTCTCTGCACTCGTAAACTTACTATTACATCGGAGTTTGATTTAAGTTTACCTTTGTGAATCAGGCCGTCAATCAGGAACAAGTACTGAAAACTGAGATTAACATGGTAAAGGTTCCATGTGCATCTCTGCTCCTGATTTCATAATTTTTGGCAAAACCGGCATGTTTTCAAATTGAGGAGATTTTTGTCACAAGTTCCCTGAGATGTCCTTGCGGGGGACCTCTGTATTTAGCTATCTAGCTGAGTCACCCACTCTGCTGGACAGGAGGGTTCATCCCAGGTGAGTTTCCTTTGATCGTAGATGACTACTGTTCTGATGCCTGGCCTTGATACGACTGGTAATTGATGGCAGATATAGAGGACAGTGTCGGGGTTCAAGCCTTTCTCCTAATGTGGAGGCTGCTTGCTGGCCCTTCCTGCTACAATATGTGCAGTCCATCATGACTGAACCCTCTTAATTGCCCCAATTATGATGTGCATGTTTTGTGTTGTGTATATATGAGGGAATTTGGTACTTGTAGGTTGCTACATGTGTGTGTATGTGTGCACATGCGTGTGTGTGTGTGTGAGTGAAGTTCAAGGTAGCTGTTGATAGGTAGTTGAACAGGGACAACAGTGGTATATCCTGTTAGCGTCTCCACTTCCCTCCCCACATGTCCTTGAGATGCTCATCTCTTTTCTCTATCACAGCACAAACCAGTGTAGCGTAGGCGATTGTTTCTGCCTTGGTTCCACAAACCCTACAATAGAGCATAAAGGGCACATTTTTTTGTCCCACTTGGCTCAGCAAGACACAGTGGGCTAGTCTGTGAACTACTCCAAGAAGCAGCATATTTCACATTCACCATGTCATGAGATCTACTGAGGAAGACAGGCTGTAGAGGCAGCAAAAGTAGGTTCCATACTTTATTGTGATATGGAGGAACTTACTAGCCTGGGCAATCAAATTGACTGTGGTGAATAGAACTGTCTTGTAAAGAGCAAGAGAATTCTTTGGTACCACCTGCACTTATCTATTTAAGTCCCATTGAAAAAGATCATTACACTGTGACAGCTTCCTCATTTTCATTAAAAGACCGGAGACTAACATTCTGCATAACCTTTTATTGCCACCCCTGAACAGCAGCCCCTTGAAAGTTGACTGACTCTACCATGGCCTTTACAAGAAGATCTAGTTTCACCCTTGCTTGGAGAACAATTCCTAGCAATTTCACCTTAGAGGCAAATACAGAAACTTGACCCTCCAGAATCACCTCCTACATAGATATTGGAGCCAAAAGTTTACAAACTTTGTCAATGATAAAGGGGAAACTCATTTTTTGATGGGTTCAATTTCAGGCAGTGCCGGGATATTAATTTGTTATGCATATAAATGTAATGCCTCAGGCACTTACCGTTATAGAACACACTAAGATACACATGTGTACCATCTGCAAATTGGTATTATACATTCTGTACAATTTACATTCCCAGATCCACACCTTTTGGGAATAATTGTTAATGTTAAGTGTTATTATGGAGGGGCTGAGCATTGATAGCTTCAAATACCTTAGAGACATGTATGTGGACTTGCAGAAGAGGACTCCAACATCTAGTATGCAATGTTTGTGATCTAGAACCTGGACTTTAGCAGTTTTTGATCCGTAGTTGGTGTGCAGATTAATGAAAATGAGCACTCTGGTAAGTTGAGCTTCCATGCAGGCCACCATTGCCATAGTAAGGCAAGTTGGTGATTGGATGCTTATTACCTGTTGTTAGAACATGCAGTGCTGGGTAATTAAAAATATTTATGTGTGTATGTAGTATTTGTACAGCGTGAACTTAGCTAAAGGCAGTGGAGAACAGTAGAGGGTCAAAGGCAAGGATACACAAAAGAGGTGATTTAAGAGGTATCTGGTTTGTGGGCTGTTATTGTATCATGATGCACTGTTATTTAAAGAGGTGTGTCTTGAACTGTGTCCTGAAATGGAGCAGAGTTGGGGCAGTCCTGATTGATACAGGGATATTATTCAAGGTCCTGGTTGCATAGTAGAAAAGATGTGTTGCATTTTTTGTTCCATTTGTACACTTCTGTTTCCAGTCTGATGGTGTCCTGGCTGCAGCTTTCCAAGAGCCACAGAGAAGGTTTACTTGTCAACCATTATAGACAGGGATACAGGTCATGATTGTTTTGTAAATGACGCGCCTTGGTTTGAAGATGGTGTGGACCACCAAAGAAAGAAAATGGAATTCTATCAGAATGGGGGTGATGTGATAATATCAATTTATGCCCTTAATAGGACTTGTTGCAGTATGTAGGATGCTCTTATGGGGGGGGGGGGGAGGGCATTGTGCTGTATGGGAGGCAATTAAGGGGAAAAGCAGGATGTTTAAAAAACCCTGGTACAATCACCGTTTCACCTAAAATACAGGTAAAGCAAAACTCTATGATTTCACTGGCGATTTTTTAATCTAATGCTAAAAAAGAATAGATGTCACCTTCTCAGCAATTAGATGGAAAAAGAGTCAGTACTTCCTGCGGTGGCTGATAACGTGGTGTAGTAGGTGGTAAATATGATAATGCTGTTTCTAAGCAGTGTAAACAACAACAGATATTAACATTGATCAGTTTATTAGTACTCAATGAACTGACCTTATAAAGCTCCTTGGAGTCACCCTGGTAGTACTGGGCTAAAGCAGCAAGGCAGTCCTCAAGCAGGCCTCAAACAGCCGGGAAGTCCTCTGAAGTACAAGGCAGTCCTTCTGGGGGTCCTCTGCAGGTCCAGAAGTCGACTGAAGAGTTGGTCTGAGGGTCCTGTTTTTGTCCCCGGTGCCAGCCTGTGAAGTTAAAGAAACATCTAGACTTCCCCCCACATCTTGGTCTAGAAATGTTCTTCTTTCCCTTACCCAGGCCCCAAGATGTCTAGGGTGACAAATGACTGTGTCAAGTTCTTTCTGAGTGTGCTGGAGGCAACTCCTTTAAAATGTAAGTGGCACAGGGAACAGCTCCACCGCTCCTGTCCTGGAAAGAGGGCCCATCGTGCCAACACCCAGTCCATATTTGCTTCACTGTCTGGGGAGAATACACAGAGGCCAACTGCCAACTGCACCTACTCATATGGCCCAGGACCCAGGCAGCATTCACCAAATGGTTACAACAATAAAATGCCAACTTTCTAAAAGTGTTTCAACTGGCGCATAGAATTGAATCAATGTCAGCCAAGGTACTTAATTCCAATAAATTTTAATCCAGATTCATTCAAAACTCACATAATTTAAATTATGTGAATTTTGAATGAATTTGGATTAAAATCTATTGGAATTAAGTACCTTGGCTGACATTGATTCAATTCTATGCGCCAGTTGAAATACAAGGAAATAAGTATCAGCATTGGCATTGTGATTTGTTAGTTTGGATTCTGGCTCAGCCTTACTGATTGGAGCCAAAACCCTTCATTGTTCTTTGGTTAACTTTCTAAAAGTGGCATTTTAAGAACTGTGACTTAAATTCAGACTTTACCATTAAAGAGGGTTTTAAACTACTAGTAGCATTTAATTTGCAGGTCTTGGGTGCATGTAGTATTAGGGACTTATACATAAATTAAATGTGGCAACTGGAAGTAAGCCAATTATTTCATGTTTAAAAGAGAGAGCACAAGCGATTAAGAATTGGTTAGCAGTGGTAGAGTGAACAGCTGTAAAAGCCAATAGAAACTGGTTCAGAAAACAGGAGGGGCGAAGGCGAAAAGTTTGGGAGTGACCCTGCCGATAGGCCAAGTCCAACAAGCACAAATATAGATCTTATTAGAATGAGTCACCTACTTCCTTTAGCTAGTCTCTTACCAATCAATGAATATGTCCGCACATGCTACTCAAATCCACCAGAGGCCGTATCATGATCAAAATCACCCTGTGGAAAAACCTGATTGCACACTTAATTTGCACAGGTGTAGGGGCATTTCTGGGATTTTTACAGTGAATCATCAGTGTGTGCAGAGACGCTCTCCTGGAATTAGCGCAGAAACTGATGTTGGTTTCCTCTGCGTACCTAAATATAGTGTGCAAACGACATGGCGTTGGTATAGCCGAAGCTGAACATATACATGGCCAAATTCAAAAGGGGAATAGCTTTTTTTGTTTGTTTTCCATGTCACATACCGCTCTGGGGTGCTGAAATTTAAAAATGTAAATATGTGTGCTGACCTCTCTATAGATTCCAGATGAGTTTAACTCACCCAGTGTAAGTTTTATGTTTTTTATCCTATCATCATAAAATGGGGCCCCCACCTCTCCACTTTTGTGTTAACGTTGTTTGAACTCATTTTGGGAAAAACGTAAATGTGTCATCCTAGTAAAGAGTTTTCTTCAAGGAGAAGACACTTAAGATCTGAAGTCGTCCATCACACAAACACAAGGCAATAAAGAAACGCTCTGGTGCAAAGAGGGCACAGATGCACAAATCAGCTGGCACCGTGTATGTGCACAACATTATGCACAGTAGCAAAAACACACACACACCATAACATACATATTATTATGGGGAACCGGCATTGACCATAATGAAGTGTGTATTTACTATTCTAACTCCACGCCCGCTTTGACTCACCAGTCCTCACAAAAAATAGTGTTCATCGGGTTCTGACAAGGTTAATTCACCCTATGAGAGCCATGTCTCTCTCTTTCTCACTCACACGCACGCACGCACGCACACACACCCACGCACGCACGCACACGCACACGAGATCAGGAGCAAACCCTTTCATTTGGCACGTGCACAGACTAGTGGACCGATGGGCAAAAACACGAGCACCCAGTGTTCTTGTAGTGTTCTTGGTATAGTCATACATCCTATTTCTCAGGTTACATAAACCTTACATACTCAGACCGCACAGAGAAGAACTATCCTTCAAACTAGACAAGCAACTAGACTTTGGCTGTTAACAGCGGCAGGTTGTGTAATTCCTAGAGGGCGTTGCTATAGACAGCAGTCATATCCCTAGGTCACGTGCTTTGGCAGAAGACAGCAGAGCGATATCTCAAAATGTACTAGTTCATTGCCTAAGCAAAGGTCCCACACAGGATATTCAGAATTTACAAGACCAGGAATCATGCAACAAATAGTTCACAGCTGAAGACCACACACAGCCGAGTCTACAGGTGTTAGACTTCAGCAAGTTAGGAAATCTCTCAGGTCACACAGATAGTAAAGGTCTCTACTGTACACTTCAGAATCATCCCTCAAGTGGCACACAATATACAAGATTTGAAAGAGGCAGCAGACCTATCTGTCAGTCTACACTTAACTTGAAGGTTCAGGTCCTGATTACTAGAACTACCCACAAGTTACACAGAACTTACAAACTCAAACTAATAAAGCAACACCATCTCAAATCATAGATTGCAGAGCTACAGCCAAGTTTGCCCTGCTCCTGTTACTTGACGGGTTCAGCATAACTAGGGTTTTTAGTTTTATGGTTTTTATGGGGCATATTATCAAGACAGGCGATAAAATTATCACTGCTTTAGCGGCAGAAAACTGTCGCTAAAACGTCGATAATGGGCTTGATAATATGCCCTGGAGAATTCCAATTGAAGCTCAGGTTAGACGTCCTTCACATCTAACATGGGCTTCAATTGGAATTCCATAGAGCATATTATCAAGCCCATTATCGCCGTTTTAGCGGCAGTTTTCTGCCGCTAAAGCGGCGATAATTGTATCGCCTGTCTTGATAATATGCCCCTTAGTTTTTTAACATTTCTGTCTGTATTAATCCATATTTATTTAGTTTTGGGCCATCTTATTCATTTTCATACAAATTCTGTTTCTGTTTTGTGAACAAGAGAAGTTCCAAAATCGTGGATTTCTACATTTATTTAACTGCTAAATATGCACTCATACTTTAAAGCCTGTCGTGTTTTAGTAGATTAAGCAACTACACACAGAGATAAGTATTAGCATTATACTACAAATGTATGTTGAAAAATTCCATTATTTTAAGGAAGACAGCATGGAAAGTCACTCAAAAGAAGCCCAATTTTCTGCATTTTTCTGTGTTTAAAAAAAAATGCAAAAAGCAAACACATTGTTTTCTGTCTGTATTTCTCTCTAAAAATCTGTAAAAATGGGAAACTGGGAACCCCAAGTGTAACATACATGAACTAAGTTTCTCGCGATAACACGTGTGCGAGAAGAACACGTGTCATGACGCGATGGGGGAAATGTTAACTGTAGATGCTGCCCCAGAGTTTCCTGTGTAGCCTGAACATAGCCCCACCTGGTCTACGATGGGTGTTGGGACCCTTTGCCTTTTTAAATCCATGTTCTAGTTTCAGACATGCATCAAGTCAAGTTTTTTGACAGTGAGTTAGTCCTGAGCTTTTATGTACAAACCCATTCGCCTGTTCCTTTATCACTTAAGTGTTCTAAGTTAATGATTGAGAATACTGCTGAGTGGTGGCTTGACCTTTACTGAGCATCTGAAAATATCAGTTAATGTCAATTGCGTTTTGGGAATGGCTATTGGTATCCAACAGCGTCCATTAGTTCCAGTTGGCATTTTGATCTTGCCAGTAGAACGTGCTTTGTTTTTTCATCTGGGGATACACAGCTTAATGTTTAAAAATTCATATTGTGCAACTGTTCCAGCAGAAACCGTGGGGCCAGGTGGGGGGGAATTTCGACGAACAATGAAGAGGGTAAATTAAATAAATGATTAATTTTCCCTCGTCATCGTCTGTCGAAATCCCCGCCACCCGGCCTCACCCCTCTTACCTGCACGGGCCGCGGCTCCCTGGAATGACCAACAGGAACTCTAGCTTATATAGACTGCTAAAGAGAGCTCCCTAAAAACATAATTTAGAGTGCAGCGGTTTAGCTGCTGTATGGTTGGGGCCGCGGGCCTACCGTATATAGAAAATGGGCTCCAGCTTCCATGACGGAAGTTGCTTCAGGTACAAAAGCAGGCATTGGCAAAGCCAATAGGTCTCGTCTTACTAATGAGAGTTGGCTTTGACAATGTTTGTCTAGAAAGTACTGTTTAATAAAAGCAAAAGAAAAAAACATTTAAAAAATGCAAACACATATCTTATGGCATCTCAAAACTGTATATTGAGTTCAATGTATTACATTTTTATAAATGGCTTGATTTACTTTTGAAATACCTTTTACTCAAGTTTCCGAACAGAATTTAAAAAGAATACTAAAGGGTCAGAATATAAAAAGAAGCGCCTCCCATTGCCTAATGTGTTTTCCACAGGATTCAGCCATTCGGCCGGAGAGCAGGGCCATGCTAGGTACAACTTCTGCTTCAGGCGCCAGCTGAGTGAGTGCCGCAGATGGCTCCTCCCCCGGGGAATAAAGAGCATTATGTGCCAAATGTCTGTGCATGCACGCAATATGTGTGTTATGCCTTGTGGTTAGGTTTAGAGTGTTAGCCTGCGTGGCAGGGTTTCTTTAGGAATGTTCATGGGGGTTGCTGGGTGATAGTGTCAGAGGATTCCAGGCTTTTCAAATGTATGCGGAGACGTTTATTGCTGAAGGTGGATGTCTTTTGTTGCCTCTGCTGTGATGACCAGTAATAAACCTACTTAATGGACCTGACTCCTGAGGTGATTACTACAATTTGACTGGCGACGAGGATGTTGAATGTTGATTCTTAAGTGTTTCATTCCATTCCAGAGCTTTTAAATGTAACAGCTCTACTCTCTTGCAAAGTACATGTCTTGCTTCTAAGTACATAGCACCCTGCCCCATGGCCTAACTTAGGGGGTCATTACGATGGTCCGCCCGCTATCGTGGTGGTGCTTGGGACCACCCGCCTGTATGGTTGAATCACAATGCAACCGCCAGCTCTGGGTGGATTCTCATCCGCTGCCAAAAATTGATGATCTGTTTGCATGCGTTCGAGATATTTTTCTAAATTAGATTTGGCAAATGCTTACCACCAGATCGAATTGGAGGAGGAGTCTCGTCATTTTACATCATTTATTTCACCTCTGGGAACTTTCCGCTATAAACGCATGCCATTTGGTTTGGCTTCTGCCGCGTCGGTTTTCCAACGTGTGATGCAGAGTATGTTGGGTGAAATCAAAGGGGTGCTGGTATTCCAAGATGATGTGCTGGTTCATTCCCAAGATATTAGTTCGCACAATGTCTTGTTGAGGAAGGTTTTCGAAACGTTCAGAGAATATGGCGTAGTAGTAAAGCCTGAAAAATGTAAATTTTTATGTGATGAGGTTGAGTATTTGGGACATCACATTTCTGGCGAAGGTATTCGACCGAGGCAAGGTTTGTTGGATGCCATTATCAATGCGCCTATTCCCAAGGATAAAACAGGGGTTAAGTCTCTGTTGGGTTTATTGGAATATTATTCTAAATTCATTCCAAACTATGCCTCTGTGGTTAGGCCAATCAGCTATTTATTGAGGAAGGGTGTTATGCTCGGTTGGTCAAGCGAGTGCACTGCAGCTTTGGAGACTGTGAAAGTTCTACTTAAGAACAGTGAGGCACTTAAGCCTTATGATCCTTCCCTTTCTACTTGCATCACGGTGGATGCAAGTCAGGTGGGTTTGGGATGTGTGGTTACGCAAGATACTCGAGGTGGCGAAAATACTATTGCGTTTGCATCCAGAGTTTTAAGGGATGCGGAAACGCAATATTCAGTAATTGAGAAAGAGTTGTTGTCTTGTCTCTGGGCTGTGAGTAAGTTTCGTACATATGTCTGGGGAAGACGGTTCACTTTGAGGACCGATCATAAACCTTTGGTGAATATTCTTAGTGCTGGTACTAGCAAGTGTTGTTCACCGAGGATTGTGAGAATGGTTTCAAGACTTATGCAGTATCAATTCGATGTGGTCCATGTTTCTGGTGGAAAGAATACAAGAGCGGATTTCTTGTCTAGATTTCCTGTAGGTTTAAACCAAGGGGTCTCTTCAGATGAATACCGAGAGGACGAAGACGATTCGGATGATTGTTTCATAGCTGCAGTTGATATTGCTGTTGGAGACGAAGGAAGTTGGTTAGAAGCTATTGCTCAAGACGAGGTTCTTCAGCAAGTGAACCATTATGTGATGAATGGTTGGCCTAGAGAGAGTACTTTGGTGCATTATTTACAACCTTACTGGAAAGTACAGTCTGAGATTTCCATTGAAGGGGGGGTGTTGGTTCGAGGAGAACGACTTATCCCTCCTCTTGGTGTAAGAAAAGATATTATTCTCAGAGCTCATGAGGGTCATCTAGGTTCGACTCTTACCAAACGTAGAGTTCGAGATGGTTTCTGGTGGCCATCAATGGATGTGGATGTTACAGAAGTTGTTGACAGGTGTGTCATATGCAGCAAAGCGGACAAAGGGTTGAAAGTAAAGACTCCACCACTCTTGCCTGTTGACTGTCCACCAGCTCCCTGGAGTAAGTTGGGGTTGGACATCATGGGGCCGATAGAAGGTTTGCAGAATGGTGGACGTTTTGTTCTGGTTTTAATTGATTATGTTTCTAAATGGCCAGAGGTTAAGGTTGTTAAGGATATTTCTTCCTCTACGGTGATTATGTTTTTGAGAGAGGTGTTTATTCGAGAGGGGTTTCCTGAGACATTGGTGACAGACAATGGCACTCAATTTGTTAGTGTAGAATTTGAGTCATTTCTAAAGTCTTCCAACATTAAACATACAAAAAGTTCTCTGTATCACCCACAGTCTAATGGTCAAGTGGAGCGCATGAACAGAGTGGTGGGTGACTGTATCAGATGGGCTAAGAGTGAGAGAGTTAATATACAGGGTTCCTTAGATAGCATGCTTTGGTTCTATAGGACTACTCCTCATTCTACCACTAGAATTTCTCCTTTTGAGCTATTGAGAGGACGTAAAGCCAATACATGTTTCCGACCAGGTTGGATGAATAAGTGGATCAAATCGTTACATGATGTGAACAGTCTAATGGAGATTGTGAAAAGGAATGTTGGAAGTGCTCAAGTTAAGCAAAAGCGGTGGTTTGATAAGAAAAATTCCGCAAAGCTTGTTGAAGTGCATGTGGGGGATCTTGTTAGGATTAAATCCTCCATACACGTCAAGAAAGGGGAGAGTAAGTTTGGACTACCCATCCGTGTTATAGAAATAGGTAGGAATGCTGTAAAGGTTGAAGGGGGAAGTTGGTGGAATGTAGGTAAGATTGTTAAAGCTAGGAAACGAGTGGGACAGGACAGGAGGTTAGCTATGGAGAGCCTTACTCTTCTAATGCTTTAGATGCTAGTCGTAGAACTTGTGATGTTCGTTCTACGGTGAGGAGTAGTAGGACATGCAGAATTCCCATGCGTTTTCGTGAGTGAATCTATGTCATAGTGTTGATGTGGAAGTTGGTGTTGTTTTATATTTGTGTGTAATGTTTATTTTTGTTTTTTTTTTAAAAATGAGAAAGGGGGATATGTTATGCCTTGTGGTTAGGTTTAGAGTGTTAGCCTGCGTGGCAGGGTTTCTTTAGGAATGTTCATGGGGTTTGCTGGGTGATGGTGTCAGAGGATTCCAGGCTTTTCAAATGTATGCAGAGACGTTTATTGCTGAAGGTGGATGTCTTTTGTTGCCTCTGCTGTGATGACCAGTAATAAACCTACTTAATGGACCGGACTCCTGAGGTGATTACTACAATTTGGAATGCAGGAGATATAAGAAAAAGAACCCTTAAAAATCTGCTGTTCTGATATACCTCAGCAGAAATATATCTGTTGCTTTCTTTTTACAGACAAGCCTTTAGGGGAGCAGAGCAACACAATATAGGGTGTGGGGTATTTGAAGGGTAAAGCAGCATAAGAGGAAGAGAGCTAGAAAACCATTGCACTCTCATGGAGCACTGAATAAAAAGAAAAAAGTAGTTCCTTAAATGTGAGTTGAGAAAGGATTCAAGATAGCCAATAAAAAGGATTTTAAAGTGGCTAGGCACTAGGAGAGGGAAAACACATTAAGATGAAGGAAAGCCATCCAATGAGAAGCAAGTGAAGGAGACTGACAATAAAACCGAACAATAGTAAGTAATGGGTGAGCTGAAAACCCATGGTAAGGTCACAATAGGTGGTCCGCAACCAGACAGCTTGTGCTTCATGGGGGCTCGACCTAAAAAGCAATCACCACAGGTCTGACAAATGATTCTGGCATGGCAGGTCTGTCAACACTATGTTTTGACATTTATGCTTTGAAAAAACATAACTAATATCCCCTACGCACTGGGGATTTTCTCACCGTACACGGTGGAGATGTCATATCTGCAGTGTCCATGATTTCCCAAACAGGAAAAGCACCATCAGCCATGGTGGCAAGAGGATGTTCCTCAATAGAGCTGCTCCTCAAGTCCATAGTTGTTGGCAAGTGGTTTTCCTGTCTGAGTTTCTGTCAATAAGAAAAACACCAAATGCACACTCTAAAGAAGGCTAGGCATGCAAGAGGTGGGCTGATGAGACTATGGGCAATTTTTGCCAGCTTTCCCACCATTTCACCTACTTCTAAGTCAGGCCCTAATGTGCATTGATTAGTAATTAGGAGATTTCTTCCAGTAAAGCCTTCATGGCCTTCTCCTTCAGCAGACAAATGATTTACTTACTTTTGGCTTTTACTCACATCAGGGGTTTTGTGGCATGAAGCTAGCAAATGTCAGGGTTCCTAGAAAACAGGGCAACAATCGCTCACCTTCTCCCAGAGCAAGTGTGATGTGCAGACTCCACGCCACATACTTTGCTGCCTGGAGCTGTCAGCGAGGCTGATTGGGAAGTTACCTAGATCAGAAAATGAGACTTATTTTGATACCATTTTTTTTAATTAAAGGCCTTTTGATAAAAGCAAGAGCAGAGTTTTTTTTTTTTTTGAAAACCTTTATTAACAGTTCAATAAGAACAAGTATGGGCCTACAACCCCCCAGGGCCGGCCGCTAAGCAATCAGATCAATAACGACAAGTACAAACACAGGCAGCACTTCGGGGAGCAAAATCGTACTACTAATACTGTGAACAGCGTAAGTAGGGCACCAGGAGAAAAAGGTTTTCATTTTATGATGAGACAAGGCAGTAGGATCAGGTGACAAGCAATTTTAAAACAACGATCACGGAGCTGCAGAGTAATGAACGTTAGCGATTTACAGCAATCTATTAGGTCGATGGCGCAAACACAAGAACATCAGGATGGGGAAGAACATAATATACAGTTGCGCCCGCAGTCCCCCGCCAAAACTCCCCAAGAACACCTCGGAAGTTGTGAACACATGGAATGGCAACGAGGCATAGCAAAAGGGAGTGTATCACGCTGATCCCAGAAAAAGAAAAAACAAAAAGAATCAGAAAAGAAAAAGGAGGCCATGGAAAAGGAGATGAAAGAATACAGAATCCCCTCCCCCAACCCCCCACCCTGCACCTCTGCAAATGAGTACGGCCCCCCCCCCCAGTAGTGTGCCTGTCGCCCTGGAACCAGACCCGAAATATAGAAGAGTAGGGAAAAAGAAGTAGGAAAAGACCCCCACCAGGCGGGGGGTAGAGAAAGTATTTATAAACTGGAGGAGGGCCTTCATAACAGACCCCCGGCGTTCTCCCTCCCGCACGGTAAGGTTCCCCTAAAGTGAACAAGGAACAGCACAAAGACAATCTTCTCAAACCACGATGGGGAGCATTATGTACCTATTGTGCCAGTAGCCATGTCAGGAGAGCACGCCACCTCTATGCCCGCCCGTCCATTAGGCGACCACCCCCGAGGGGCCAGCCTCATCCCTGACCACTCTTTGGAATTCTGCCCATGCCAACCCCTCGACCCAGCACCATACCCAATGTTCCTAGGCAGAGAAATGTCCAACAACGACAGAGAAGCGACGCACACAGGTGGGGTGGAAGTCTCTGAACATCAACACAGTCCGCCGCGTGAGGAAACAGGCTTCCCAGTGCTGCCCTAGGATCTGCACTGCATGCAAGGTTCAGGGAGGCAGAAGCAGCCAAAGCAGACATTAGTTGCAGGAGTTGTCCCTGGGTCGTAGGAGGGCATGTACGGGATGAGGCCACCACATCACACTCAGGTCCAACGCCTCCGGGACAGATCAGGCCCTCAGAAGGTCGAACACACTGTAGCATACTGGCCGGGGCGTCCAGTCGTGCACTAACCTCAGGGGTGGCCGCCACAGCATCCTCCTGCACGCAGTGTGGGTAGTCTCTGTATTCGTGCGGACAGGCGGGCCGCCACTGCCCCAACTCCGACGCCACACCATCGAGCCTACTCCCCAAGATCACGAAACCATGAACCAAGGAGGAGTGAAGAGTACCAAGAGCCTCGAGGAGGTCGCCGTACCCCAGCTCAGCTCTCTGCGATCTCGCCGCCATACTCCCAGAAGTCGTACGCTCACAGGCCCGCCGCAGCCCAGCGGACAGGATGGTAGGCTTCATCGCCCAAAGATGGCCGCCAAGTATGCCCGACCCTCACAGGGGCCGGGACAAGCGTCGCGATGTCCACGTCGCGGGTGACCGGGTTCCGGGGGCAGGCAAAAAACTATCCGTGGTCACGGGCAACAGTCGTCCCCACCACGGACCAGCCCCCGTGGAAATCCGGGGGCGGCCCGCAGCGATCGGGGCAGGATACGGACGGCGGCCGGGCAGCTCACCAGCAAGGCAGGGGCAGTCACCGGGGAACCTAAGAGTTGCACCCCCGGTCAAGCACTCGGTCCGCTACGCTGGGCAGTAGAAGTGACCATGCCGAAATGTAGGCCGAGTTTGGCACCGCTCCGGTGGGCCGACTCCACCCAGTCACCACTGGCCGCTGTTGTCGCACTGCCACCCGGACACGGCGTCCACTCGATGTCCCGGCTCCAGGGCCGCACAGGCCGCAAAGTTCAGATGCAGTTTTCTCCGGTAATACCGCAGCTAGAAACCTCGGAGTCAGACAGTCGGGAGCCCCTCTCCTTCAGAAACACGACCACGTAGCACAGGTTAAGGATCTCAGGCAGGATATCCGTGCGGGATGCAGAGGTTCACGGAGCCGGGAGTCTACGCTGCCGTCTCGGTCGCCATCTTGGCTCCTCCCCCCAGCAAGAGCAGAGTTAATGGGAGAGGAGATGGGAAATGGGAAGGAACCAGGAAAAGGAGATCAGACCACTTGAAGGTAACGTGTGGAGATTATATAAAAGCAGCTGATACAAGATTCACAGGTCAGAGAAGAGCTGGGCTAAGAATGAACAAGAGGAGAACTAACACATGTATGCCATCCTGCTGTCCTAGTGGAAATAATGTAACCAGAGTAAGTCTCCTTTCAAAGCATTGTGTCTTTTTACCTCGAAATGTGTTTTCCTAGTAACAATGAAAGGAGAAATTGACAGGGAGGATATTCTAGAAATACAGGACAATACCTGCTCATGTAAACTAGAAAGAGAAAGGGGCTTTGCAATCTAAGAAAATGTATTGGGGCTCGCATGCAGGGGAGAGGACAGAAGGCGGGTAACATAAGGTTAGCAGATACTTTACTGTTCTGTGAGGGCAGCCACCTACCAAGGCCCTGATTGGAAGTTTCACTGTTCTCTGTCGTAAAACCACATGTGATGTTATTGTTTCTGTCTGGTAACATCATCTTAGTACCGTGCACTTATGAGCAAAACTGCCTGGAATGAGGAATTACTGTGTGGGACTGACTTTTCCAGTTATACAACTATACTAAAACATAAATGTAAATGATGCTCTTTTACCACATACATTTACCACTTATATTGAGGAGGTGGTAAATGTATGCCTGGATTTGTGGGTGGGGGCGAAGCGAGTAATATGCTTCCCCGCTACTAGATAAAAAAGTGTGGCATGCAATGCCGTATGCGATTTATCCGGCCAACATTACCAGCCAGAAAAAGGTGTTTTGTTTGTTTTTTGCACACCCTGTAAAATCAGATGAGGCAAAAACAAACATGTTATAATAATGAGGAGCAAGTTAAGGCATAAGAGTGTGCCTCAATCTTGCTTTCCATTACTTACTATCAGGTCCAGTATGTATCTGATCCTCGCAAGCGTAGGGTTTGCCTAGGGTTTGGATCATGACCTGACTAGGTCTCACTGAACTGGAGATCCTTTATATGGGATTACTAGCCCTACCAATAAGAGATTTTAATCCAGCCTGGGCAGGTTTGGGAGACAATAGTGTCTGCTGTCTATGCCACAGCAAACAAGAACCATGGGCTCACCTGCTGTGTAGCTGCCCCGTTTTAGACCACCAAAGGAGACTTGCTCAACCAGTCTTTTGGGTCGAAGGTGTATGCCAGGGCCAAACTGGGAACCGAAACCGGCCCTGGCAAAGATCTTGGCTGGCCCTGGATGGGGGAGGGGGCGGAGGGTGCTGGTGGAAAGATTTGAAAATATTTCAAAGCCAGCCCTGGTAACAAAAGCGCCCCCCAGGGGTCTTAAACCAGCCCCCACCCTGGTGGTCCACCGTGGAACGCCCAGTGCCTGCTACGGCCAGTCCAGCCCTGGTGTACGCGCCTGTGCACAGGCATCCATGATTTGCTTCAGTAGCCGGTCCCCGGCGGCACTGGGGACGTATGCCAAATTTGTCAAAATTTTAAAGCAGCAGCTCCCAATTAAAGACAACAGCACACCTTCGGGAGCAAAGACACATCACACCTTTGCTCCGCAAGTGACCCAGTGTGCGTTGCACACTGGGTCACTTGCGGAGGGGTGGATTGGGATTAGAAATCGGGACCGGCACGCTATAAAAAAAGTGGCCTACATTTGCATATTGCCTTTCTTCGGGGAAGTTTGATAAACACCTGTAAACAAGTGAGGCCACTTCGTCTCCGGCCCCCTGCCCCCGCTCAGTATGCATACATTAATTGGCCGACCCAGGATAGAAAGGGAGTGACACCTCTGCCCGTTGATAGATGGTCGCCCATCTGCCTCCAGAAAGGCCACTCAGGGCTCCACTGGGCCGCTGGCGACCTCTGAACAAACCAGACACAGCCCAAATCGGCCCCCCAGGCTGCCATAAAAGCAGCCCATAGCTGTAACTTCGGTACCGGCCGCTCGTCCATTGCCCAAGTGCCCGCCTTACCAATCCGATAGCAGGGCTATCGCTAGGACCAGTATGGCAAATCCCTTGTCGACCCTCCTGAGAGCTTTTATCGGTTTTAGTGTTTTAATGTTTATACTATTAATTTTATAGCTTTCTATCACAGTGATTCTGTAATATGCAAGATAAGATAAAAGCTCCTATCTGGTAACTCATGCATGGCATAAAAAACAGCTTTCCTGCAGGATTACAACACCGCCAACCACGCCCTCCCCCATGGAACAATGTGCTACCTGTCCACTAATGCGCCTTGGCACACCACAACCGGGCATGTAGCACTATATAAGTGCCACAATACAATACAATGAATAATTCAAATATCTGAGACCTGCTCAGAGCTGCACGGAGGCTTGAAGCAGAACTAATGGAAGTCGGTGTCCTCTGCAGTCCTCCGAGGGGGCTGCGGAGCATTTAGTGTTGAGTTGTGGGAATGCAGAGCAACCTTTATGGGTTGAATGACATTTCAGATTTCATTACTTTCAACTCATAATGTCGGAGACTGTGAAAACTGTAGCAAATGAAGCGTTTATCCGTGACCCAGAGGAGAGCAGGAAGGTGGTTATGGCTGAAAACGCCGCAGGGGGTGATGGAAATGTCATCGAATAAGACTTGATGCGCTACAGATTGCGCTGAGCCTTTGATAATAAGGGCTCGCGTTCCTGCAGGCGGGGAGAAGTGACTTCTGCTGAGAAGAGCATCAAACTTAAAGGGCTGCTGAGGCTGGATCTGGGTCACTTCATTAGAGTGAACTCCCTTCTGGCCTCTCGGCCGGTGGCATAGCTGGCGGTTGTGCGGCAGGAGCAGTGGCACCGGGGCACAGGGCTCAATAACTCCTGATTAATGTTGTATTTTACTACCTAACCAAAGGTTAGTGGGTCTTTTTCATTGCTTGCATTGGGGCTCATGGCACCCTTGGTACACCACTGCTCTCAGCCTCTACCCCAAAGTCTCTATAATGTCTTGTAGAAATATCAGCCTTTTTCGAGTTTTTCTCATAAAAATCAGCAAGTACAAAAACAATGAGCACTCACAAAGCTAATATTTTGTATAGAAAAAGTGTTTTTGAGAAATGTTTTAGCACACTCTTCCTTTGTGAATGAGAGCACATCACAAGTGTTGCTTTTACCCAAAAAACGAAACCTAAAAATTCTGTAAAAATTAGGAAATCCCTTAAACATGTGGCGCAACTCTGATCTCTTTTTACGGGGCTCCTTAAAGAGGAACTCTAACAATAATAGCACCCTGGATATGATGTTTTGTGCACCCTTACCCGAAATTATAAGTCTGATGGTTTATGGGTCCCGTGACAATTTAATTCAGCTACACTGTGGCAACTGAGGAGAGGAACATACCATTTTGAGAGCCCACTTTTAAATGTTGGATGAGTTACGCCATCATTTGGCTGGCACAAGGCCTACATTGCAGGTCAAGCTACTTGCACTGCACTTTGGAAGTGGAATGAGCACTGATCCTGATTGGCAGTGACAAGAACTGCTTGTTTTGAAGGTCTCTCTTGTCTCCTTCTTGATTACCTGAGGAAAGGATGACTCCTCCCAGTAGTCACAGTGCTATTCTGCACTTACTGTGCACATGAAAGGTGTTAAGAATCTCCTTCAGTTAGGAGAAAGCAGCCACTAAAAACAGAAAAACCTCCTTGGCAATATTGGTACTTCTTGATGGATGACAATAAATCGTACACGTGTTGAAAAGCAAAGCGCTAAACCCATCCTAAGGCAGGGCGAGACAAGTCCAGCAGAACGTCTTCCACAACAGATATTCAGCTGGTAGCGCTACTGAAAAAAGGAAGCAAAATTCAAAGGCAAAAACAGAACAGGGTGGGTGATGAATGTGAAGAAAAATTGAGATATGAGTGCTTTCCAAGACACAACCTTCACTGTTCCAGGCATCCTTATATGATTTCAGCAGGAGATGATATCACAGGAAAAATGTTAAACTCCACATTGAATTGGGATATTCTGACAACAACAATGGGAATGCAAACGTCATATATAGGAATATATTTAAGACTAGCCATGGTATGATGACTCTTCTACGGGGTGACCAGTGCGACAATAAGTACGACAATAAGTACCTTTTGTATAACATCCTTCCTTCCATCCAGCCTCACCCCTTGCACTGTGCAAAGAAACTGCTGCCAGAGGGGCATCCCCTAAGCTGGTGCAGCCACAGTAGCACTAAAACTGACTCGGCAGAAGAACAAAAAAGTCCTCAAATCATGCTGAGCATGACAACCCTAGACACCCTGTTGAGTGGCCTCTGTCTCTTGTTGAGTTCCATTCCCATGTGCCTGAACAACCAAGCTACACCATACTGATGAGGCTCAAACAAGCCAAAACTAGTCTGGGGTTGTTTGTGTTCCTGTTCAGATGGAATCTGGCCTGTTGGTTCAGGCTGAACTGTTCCTACTGGATCAGGACCAAGGCTCATTTGCAAATGGCTGGTTCCTTTCTAAGATGGCATGGTGGGCAAAAAGTGACGGACTGAATTGCAGCTCAGAGTAATTATCAGTGGCTTATATAAATTCATGCAACCCACCCATCACTTTGTTTCCCTCAGTCCATTCAGTAGAAGCCTTTTTCGTTGCCAATAATTCTCTTTTGAGAACTAAATTGTTCTGTTCACTTTCAGACAAAGCAAGGGGCATATAGAACACAGATTGTACTCCTTCATCACTTTATTGTAGTTGTAACAGGACAGCTCTATTATTCTTTCAGAAGCATCAATCCTACAGTACACTTGTTAGAGGTGTCAGTGTTGCATAAGATTGGATGGAGCGCAAGTGGACATTATTTTGAGTAGAATAAATGCTATTTCAGCATTGGAATCCAAGTGAAAACCATTTGATTATGTTTTTCTTCTATAAGAAACGGGTACTGTCATCAGGTAAATGTTTGGAAAATTCTTGATAAATTGGTGCTAAAAATGTGAAAATCCAAGGAGATTTGGGATTTGCCCGACATTGGAGGAAACCGATCATTTAAACATGTTTATCTTCATTAGGTCCGTAGAAAAACTTAATGCATTTAACCTGAACTGAAAATACTTTGTCTCCTCTTGTTCATATTCACATTTCCCAGGCTGGTGAATTAATTGATGTTACTGGAGACTAGATTTCAACTAAGGTCACATACTGTTCATGTACAAATAGGGGTTTTAGCAGAATAATATTGTACAAATAAGTGATTCATGACGTTAGAAACAACTGAATTTATGAAATGCTGAAAAGTTGCAGGGGCATTACACAATCCAAATGGCATTACACAATACTCAAATGTGGAATGCCAAAAGCAGTGTGCACTCATTACCCTCTTATGTACACAGAAGCTGGTAAGCACCTCGTAAATCGTGTTTGGTGAATAGCTGTGCCCACCTTACAGACTTGAGAATGTCTTTGATAAGAGTTAAGGGATATCTACCCCTCCTGATTTAATGAGTCTCTAGGTGATGCAGCACCTGAGATCGTGATCTTTTTTGGGAACAAAACTCAGAGATGCCTCACCTGGTGACGAAGAACATACAATCAACCCATTCTGCCTTGTAAATAGGCCTTCAGTAGCTCCTTCTCATCCACTGACAAAGAATAGATGTACCCAAATGACATAACTCCATCAGGTTCAGTTAGTATGGTGCTGTCATATTGTTGAAAGGGGAGAAGTAAGCACACCTTGGGTTTAGCAAAAACTATACATTCTGCATGATACTGAGATAGCATGAGGAAATATTAGTCATGATTATGGTTGTAGCTGTTGTGGAATCTTTCATTTCTTCAAAAGGTGACCAGTACCTGCCTGACGTATAGCAATGGTCATGACAAAACTGTGAGGATAATGATATTGTTCTGGTAGGGCAACTGATGTACCTTCTTGGTCAAGGAATTCAAAAAAATACAGCATAACGGGGAGAAGCTATTATGGCAAAATAAATTACTTCTTTATGGAGAGTAATTAAATAATTTAACAATCAAATTATTAGTCTCCAATTTCAAATTCCTTTATATTTACAGTACATTTCAAAATGTTCAATTGTACATTTAGCTTCTTTATTTATATACACTTCATTAATCTTATTATTTATTTATTTTTTACATAGTCACGGACCCCCTGAGGAGGCTTTGTGGATCCCTAGAGGTCCCCGGACCACAGGTTGGGAACCACTGACATAGAGTAACTAACAAAATACTCTTACTGAGACTACTTAACATCCTAAATACCAACGGTTGTCAACTAGGCGGAGCCATACATTGGTAACAAAGCCATTGGTTGAAGAGGGCTGATCCAATGCCCAATTATTTATATGCTGGTCTGAAGGGCTGAACCAATATGTGAATGACACCCAGTTTTATGAATAACTGAAGTGAGCTTACCTAAAGTTAATTTTCTCTGTGCAAAATCATGTATTATTTTTTATAAAACATGAGGCACAGCGACGTAGCCTCAGAAGGGGTGTTTGGGGTCTTGCACAGGTGGGCACAGGTGCTTTCCGTCAGATATGGTGATCTGTCGGATTGCAAAAGAAATTTTTACATACATACAGATAAAAACGCACACACATTCTCCCTCTCTCTGTTTGGAAAGTCCTAAATAATGTTAGTTATTTCACAAAATATTATGTTTTCTCTCACTTAGTACTCCTACCAATCCACACCCCTCCTTTTCCACTGTCCCTTAGACCCCCCCTGTCACATAATGAATTTTATCATTATGTGCCAACGTGATTGCTGAAACATCTGAAGCACAGCCCCCACAATCCTATGGACCAAGCTACACCTCTGCTGATGAGACAGCTAAAACAGTATTTTGGCGAGACAGAAAACACACAGAAATACAGCACAGGGAGCAGGAGCTCAGGGGGTCCCTGGCTCACATGCAAAAGACATACAGCATTGGTATATCACTATTTTCCCTGAAAGACATGGAACACACTTGGGGCTACACGACCAGTGCAAGTTTTCTACAAAGACATTGAACAAATGTGGTACTGCAGTGCAAGCTTCCTTCAAAGACAAGGAATAAGTGTGGTATTGCAGGGCCAGTGCAAGCTTCATCTGAAGAGATGGAACAAGTGCGGCACTTCAGGACTAGTGGAAGCTAGCTGCAAAGACATAAAACAAGCGTGGTACTCAGAGTCAGTGCAATCTTGCTTCCAAGACATGCAACAAGTGCGGTACTGCAGGGCCAGCCAATGCAACCGTCCTTCAAAGACATAGAACACGTGTGGTATTGCAGGGCCACTGCAATCTTCTTTCAAAGACATGGAACAAGTGTGGCACTGGGCATCACATTGAACGCTTCCCTTAGATACAATGAACAAGCAGCATTTCAGATTTGGTACAAGTGTAAGGAACAGCAGTCTGTTGTATGAGTGCAAGCTGAACTCACATGCACAGCAAGATTTCCACACACAAAAAGGAACAGAACCAGGCAGGAGTACACGCTTCTCTTACACCCATAGAACCCATTCCGATCTGGTCAGAATCAATGTTAGCTTCCCTTGCATGCACAGAATATGGACAGTATCTGCCGAAGCAAGCCTCTGTGTAAACAAACACACATACAGTGAAGTATCTGAAAGCAGTCTAAGTTCCCCTCACACACAGAACAGGTGTGAGTTGGTCATCGGCAGTGCAAGCTAAGACATCCTCACATACCAAACAGGTATCACATTGCCATCAGAATTTAAGCTTATTTCAGGCATAAAATACCCCCAGTAAAATATAGGGATGGGTGAGTCAGATGGTAGGCTCTGTTTCAGCTCAAGGTCCTCTTGAGCCCTCAAGCCCAAAATGACCTGATCTTTCTTGTGACCTCTGCCTGCTACCCAGCTGCGGCCGGTGCAGGTAAGAGTGATGGGGTGGTTGGGCCCGGTTGGGAGGTATTCGACAGATGACCACAAGGGAAAATTAAATAAATCATCAATTTTCCCTTGTAGCTGTCCGTCGAAATCCAGCTCCACCTCTCTCACCTGCACGGGCACGGGCCACTGCAGCAGCTACCCACGCTCTAACTTCAACATGCATCAAGAAAGAAAGACAAAGCATTAAACTTTGGTATCAACCAGGAGCAGTTTGAAGTAAGCGAAAGGAAAATTCCAGCCTCTATATTAAAAGAATAAGGAGCAATTTGTCAGAAAATTTGACTGACATTTTACCTCTACTTTGAACGAATAGCAAATGTAAAAAGATAACAACAAAATTTAAAGTCGGAACTCCAGCATGGTTATTTAGGTGCCTTCTCAAGGCTCAAGGGGCAATTGCAGTTGGGCCCACTCCCACCCATGGGCCTCAAAGCCTTGCACCGGCTGCACCACTGGTAGCTACTCCCCTGTGAGTAAGCTGTAGATGTGAGTTAGTATTGCAGAGTGCAGTGGAACAGGTGTATGAGATAAAACTACTTCCTGTGGGACAAGCTCAATACTTTATTTTGTGTCTCTAAGGTCTAGAATAAAACTAAGAGTAGAGTGAAACTTCAACTAAATAATATTAAAGGGGTCAACATGTTTCTCCCAACGTATAAGAGCCTACAATGAGGTGCGTGGCATTCTTCTGGACCATAGTGCGGAGCCATTAAATGAAGTAAGAAGTATGTAAATAATGTAAACAAAAAAATAGAAAATGAGTCCAACCACATGATATGTGGCTGTGTTCACTGGTATCCTCACCTGTAATATAGACAGCAATCAAGAGACAGACAAATAACAAGATAGATTATATCATACTTGCCAAATTGGCACTCATGTACTCTGCTGGGAAGCAAGTGTTAGTGCCAATCATGCATTTTGTGGTCAAATCACACGTGAAGTGAAAGGACTACTTTATATAAAGATATATTAATAGCATATATCAAAGCTTACCCACATTTGTCAGGTGTTTTGCCTGAACTCCAACTATCTCAGGCACACCAGTAGAGAGCTATATTTATGACAAAACAAAAATGTGGTCCAGAGGTCCTGCTGGTAGAATAAGGAAATGTGTGCAACATTCAATCTTTATCTTTAAGGCGTGGTGTCAAGAAGTGCCCAAGGCTCAATAGCAGAAGTTCTTCTGAGTGTCTGTGTTTTGGCACAATTTCGTACACCTAACCTCTGAGAGCATTAAGGGAACACGGGTACGGTGCCTGGTAATGTATATGGCAGTGCACACATGCATGGTGTAGGCCAGCCAAACCCCACACCGCAGTGTTGGAGGATTGGAGGATTGGAGGATTGGCGGATCGTCGTCGTCTGCCCCATTAAGGTAAAAGTCGACACAAAGGTGCTCTCATTTTACACTACAAGGTGCCTAGTGCCTCATCAGAGAACTAAACACAGGGAAACACCCAATGTGAGTTGGTCTTCAGACCATGCTCACTTTTGTGTCTTTAATAGCTGTAAAACTCCTTATCACAAAAGGCCTCGATCTCAAAGATATTAGCACGCCAATGCTATCCTTAGGGACTCATTTATGGCATTTTGGCATAGGGCAACGCAGCAAGACACCTTGTTGCCTTGCCCTACGCCAAAGTGAAAAGGCAGGAAGGCACATTATTTAAGCAATACGGTGCATTCCTGTACTTTTTGCCTGCGCTGGTGCCATTTTGGCAGCCTAGAAACAACGTATGCACCCTTGCACCATGGTGCAAGGGTGCCTCCATTGCAGGCAGGATTGTTTGTGCAGGAAGGGGCACCTTCTTGAATAAAGACAATCCCGAGAGGAATTTTCCTCTTTCAATGTGTGCTGCAGAATGCACTGCACTTGGAAAGAGGAAAAAGCATGGAAAAATACAAATATTTCTCCTATTTACCCCTCCCCTGGGGAGGCATAAGGTTTTGGCTCTTCCCCAGGTTTACGTGATTAAGTAAATCAGGGGCAGAGTAAAAACCCACGGTTGTTGTGTGAGAAACTCCACTGCAAAGCCTATGGAACGCCTCCCTGGTGCAGAGCAAGGCAACACAGTACCTTGTGCTGCCTTGCCTTACTCCATATCTATGAGGCCATTCGAAGCCATGCAAAGTGGCCGTGTGTGGCCTCATAGATGTGGTTTAGAGGTTTTCGCCACCGGAGCATCAGACAAAGTGACGCTCCAGTGGGGCAAGCCTTTCATAAATAAGCCCCTTAGTGTGTAAGCTTACTTAAATGATTCACGGAACATGAATTGCACTGATAGATTTATATACGTTTATGATAAAGTCGGCTGGTAGGACGGAGTTTTCAGTGAGAGCAATTCTGCCCAGACGGACCAGTTGTGGGAGTTCCAGGGTGGAGACACCACTAAAAATAGATGAACATCCATGCCTGTGGGCATAGACAGACTTTTAACAGCCACATTCCCTTCCTGACAATGGTCGGAGATATACTTCTGTCAGGGGCATGAGCAAGTCAATTTTCAGGGTGGGAATGTGGAGGTAGCACCTCCAGAATTAGTAGGGGTGTAAGGAAAGTGGCTTTAACGCAGGCAAAAAACTTCAAAAGCACAAGCAACGTTCAGAGTGACATTTCTAGATACAGAAATGTAAATGTGCATATAATCTGATAAAAAAATAATTATCTTGTCGTTGCTGTGTGATTGTCTAAGGCTGTACAATTGTACAAGAGTTTTATAAAAACGTAGAAATGTTTTCAAAGATTAAGCAGAAGCCAATATCAGACAGAACATTTGGGATTCTATTTTACAGGCACAGAGATTACCCAATATGTTAACAGAATGAGAATCAGATACACATTCTGAATTTCGTGAAAGTTGTCAAATAAGTAATTCACTTTATTATATTACTCGCTCCCTGAAATGCACAACAATTTTAAATATGCTTTCAAAACAGTATCATATGATTTTTCACTGATATCCCTTTTTTCTTTTTTATGATGCATATATTTTTTAAACATTGCTTCAGAAAATTGATTGAAATTAATGAAAAAACAAAAGAGCAATATACAGAAAACTTTTGTTCAAATCAAAGAAAATATACTGATAAAACAGAACTCTAGGGCCCAGATTTACTAACACTTTACACTGGGTTTGTGTCATAAAAGGGTGACACAAAGCTGTGCAAACCGCAGAACTGATATATACCCTTTTGTGCTGGGAAGGAGCCCTAAAGTGACACAAAGCAGCAGAATGTACTACTTCACACAACTTTACATCGACGCTCGTGCCGCGGGTGGTACGTGGGTCTTCCCATGCAATTACCCATGGACTTTGACACAAAGCCTCTCTTCTAAAAAGGTAGACATGGCTTTGTGTGTATGCCATTTTGAGGCAGGGGTAACACTGAAGAAAAGTTTCTTGTCTCCAAAAGTTTCCAAGTTTACATGTGTGGTGTGATGTATTTGCACACATGCAAACTTGGGAATATTTTAAACTGTATCTAAGTATAGTATTTTGTATGTAAAGGTATCTTCCAGCACAAGACCAATGATAGATATCACACACATACACTTCCACTATAGTACAAGGGTTTGTTCAAGGGACACAGACAGCCTAAAGTCTGCCAGCGCTGGGGGTAAGAGAAGCTTTGTCATATATTAGTAGATATGGTGCTGTTCTGCTCTCTCTCCCTCTCTCACAAAACACAGCAGCAACCATCGGCGCCGCATGACATGTAAGTAAATCTGGCCCTAGGAATCTATTTGTTTCAGCTCAGAGTTATTATAAAAAGCTGTCATAACATACTGCCTGGGGGATTTATCTGTAATCCTATGTAAATGATGAAGCTAGCATTACTGTGTAAAAGCAGCAATTTATTTCACGCTGGGATATTTGATAGAGATGACTCGGAGATGACTGCTCTGCTTGGCAAATATCAGATCTTTATTTAAAACTATCTGATAATATAGTTCTAAATGTATTCATACTTGTAACCATAGTCTGGTGAGTCACTGCCCTCCCTGGGGATCATGTGATGAAGTGGGAATTAAACACATGCCCTCGCATGGGGAGGCTGCCATTGTGTCCCAGAAATACACATACACAATCGTGTCAGTTAAACTGATCTCTAAGTTAAAATATGTGCTTAGTTGTTCTGAACAATGAGTCTTGGCCTCTGATATACCTGAGACACAGAATAAGAATAAAAAGAATTAAAATAAGAATTTAAAAAAAATTAGAATATATACATACATTGAAAATGCTCTTGCTTCCATGAAGCAGAGCAGAGTTGCTTTTAAATAAAAGGAGATGCATGTTTGCAGCTCTCTTTGTCCAAAAGCAATGCCGGCTCCCACAGGAGGCGGGGAGCTGGCAGGGACCTTGAGGTTCCCCACGCAGTCCCCAAGGAGAGGCCATGTCCCAGGGGATGGCGTCCCCGGGTCAATATTGGCACGGGGAGGGGGGCTGCACAGGCCCTCCGCATTTTTTTTAAAAAAGGTGAAGGCCTGGCCCGGGGAAAGGGGTGCCCGGGGCCAAAATTGGCCCAGGTAAATGGGTTTATGCGGCCCCTCTTGCTCTATTAAACACAAAAAAGGAAAAGGCCGGCCCCCGGCGGAAAGGGTCCCCGGGCGTAAAAAGCCCAGAGAGGGAGGCCGCGCAGCCCCTGTCCCTATTTAAAATAAAAAAAGACTGGCCCCGGGGATAGAGTCCCCGGGGCCGGAATCGGCCAAGGGAAGGGGGGCTACGCAGCCTCCCTTCCCTAAAAACAAAATATTAAATTATAAAAAAAACTCCAGAAAGTCGGCTGAGGCCACGCCCTCTTCATCACCACTCTGCAAACGCGCCTCCTGGCGCAGTGGTGGTTGGGGAATGAAATCCCCTTGAATGCTGAGGGTCTTTGGGGGCACACAAGCCCTCTTGTTACCCCCAGTAAGGACGAGACAGCGGGATTGCTGAGAGGAGTTGAAGGCCACACCCCCTTTTTCTATCATTTTGCAAACATGCCTCCTGGCGTGCTTCTGGTTGGGGAATGAATTCCACTTTACTCTTGAGGGCCTCAGGACTAAAGTGGACTACTTCTACCAACCAGTAGTGCGTCAGGAGGTGTGTTTGCAGAGTGCTGGGGCGTGGCCTCTGACAAAGACTTTCAAGAACCAAGGAGACTTCATCCCCCAACTAGTTGTGCACCAGGAGTTGAGTTGCAGAGTGATGGAGAAAGGGGGCGTGGCCACTGAACATCTCTCAACAAACCCACTGCGTGGGACTTACTGGAGTTAACAGGAGGGGTAGTTGGACGCCAAGGATCCTCAGGAGCCAAGGGGACTTTATCCCCCTACCAGTAGTGCACCAGGAGCCGAATTTGTACAGTGGGGGAGTTAGGGGGCATGGCCTCCAACAACCTCTCAGCAATCCTTCTGTGTGGGATCTCACTGATTGCAGGAGGGGTATTTGGCCCCAAAGGACATCTTTGAGGACCAACTGCCCCTCCTGTTACATCCAGTAAGTCCCACACAGCGGGATTGCTAAGAGGTCTTTGGAAGCCACTCTGCCTTTCTCTACCACTCTGTAAACACGGCTCAGCATATGGTGCACTACTGATTGGGGGATGTACTCCTGAGGGACCTTGGAGGCAAAGGAGCCCTCCGGCTAACTCCTGTAAGTCTAACACAGCAGGATTACTGAGAGCTGGTCGGAGAATTGCTTTTGGACATATAAAGCTGCATGTTCAGCAGCTCCCTCCGTCCCAAACCAATGTCGTCTCCCACTGGCCTGCAGGGACAGCAGGGGCCATCACGCTCCCCCCAGATTCCCCATCAGTGACAAGTGGGTGCCCTGGGTGGGACCAGGGCACCCACAACAGAGGCTGGGCCCCGAGGATTGGGTCCCCAGGGCCAAAATCAGCCGAGGAGGAGGGACTGCGCAGCACCCCTCTCATTATCATTATTATTGTTTTAAAATTAGAAAAAAAAGACGGGGACCCAGGGGTTGGGGTTTCCGGGGCCAAAATCAGTAAAATGAAAAGAAAAAGAAAGGGCCAGACCCCAGGAGATGGGGTCCACGGGGCTGAAATTGACCCAGGGAGGGGTGTCACATGGCCCCCCTTCGCTTTCCATAATAGGCTAGGCCCAAGGGGTTGGGGTCCCCAGGGTAAAAAACTGTCCCAGTAAAGATGACTTTTTTTTAAAAGACAGAGGCCCCGCCCTCTTTCTCCACCACTTTGCAAATGCGTCTTCTGGTGCGCTGCCGATTGGGAGATTAAGTTCCCTTATGTTCAGAGAGTCGTTGGGGGCCCTCTGTTACCTCTAGTAATTCCCACACAGTGGGATTGCTGAGAGGTCTTCGGAGGCCACTCCCCCTTCTCCACCACTCTGCAAATGCCCCTCCATGCGCACTGCTGGTTGGTGGATGAAGTCCCCTTGGCTCCAGAAGGTTCTTGGAGGACAACATGCCCTCCTGCTGCCTCCAGTAAGTCCCACACAGCCTGATTGCTGAGAGGACTTTGGAGGCCACACTCCCTTTGTCCACCACTCTGCAAATGCACCTACTGGTAAACTGCTGGTTGGGGGATGAAGTCCCCTTGTCTCCAGAGGGTCCTTGCGGGCTAACAAGCCCTCCTGTTACCTCCAGTAAGTCCCATACAGCCTGATTGCTGAGAGGACTTCAGAGGCCACCCTACCCTTTCTCCACAACTCTGCAAACACGCCTTTTGGTGCACTGCTAGTTGGGAAATGAAGTCCCCTTGTCTTCTCCAGAGGGTCCTTGGGGGCTAACTACCCTCCTATCACCTTCAGTAGGTCCCACATGGTGGGATTGCTGAGAGGTTATCGAAGGCCATGCCCCCTTTCTCTATCACTCTTCAAACATGCACTGCTGGTTGGGGGATGAAGCCCTTGTGGTTCCAGAGGGTCCTTGGGGGCCAACTACCCCTCCTGTTACCTTCAGCAAGTCCTACAGAGCATGATTGCTGTAAGGACGTTTGAGGCCATGCCCCCTTTCTCCACCACTCTTCAAAACCACCTCCTGGCACACTATTGCTTGGGGGATGAAGTTCCCTTGGCTGCAGAGGGACCTTGGGGGGGGCCAAGAAGCCCTCCTGTTACCTCAAGTAAGTCCCTTACAGTGGGATTCCTGAGAGCTGGTCGGAGGTACAGCCCCTTCTCTATCACTCTACAATCGTGACTTCTAGTTAAATAACCATAGACATTCACTTAAAAAATGAAGGTTACAGGGATGTTATAGTTAGGAAATAGAATTTTTAAAAGCTAAGAAATTCACTGAAAAACCAAAGGTTACAGTGACATTATAGTTAGTAAATAGAATTTAAAAAACCTTAGAAATTCACTGAAAAAAACAAAGGTTACATGGACGTTATAGTTAGGCTGAGATTTCACTCTTACAAAACCAGTGAAATTAAGCAGTTATAGTTACATGAGCTAACTATAACTTACACCCCACAATGCTCTGCTTATGACCTCACATATTACATCGCTCATGACATGGGCCGTGACTTCACTGATGAGAACTCAAATGTCATTACTGATATCCTCATCAAGTGAGAGCAAGTGTTTTCAAGAGTTTATGGGTGTTAAAAATATATACTAACCTACTACAAAAGTAGTTAAAGTAGTATACTATGTGCACTTCTACTGAGTGACACTACTTCTAACATACATTATGTGAATAGCTGTGTGACTGCATGTATCTTTGTGTATATGGGTAGGTAAGTGGTAGTATGGGTGTATAAGTGGGCTTGTGAGTAACTATGTGGGTGAGTGATATGCTGTGTGAGTGGTGGTATTGGAGAGTATGTGGGTGTGTCAGTGGCTGTATGAGTTAGTGAGTGTGTTGTGAGGGTCTGTATGGGTCAGTAATTGTTTTAATTATTTTATTGAGTACATTTATTGGCGGATATCAGAGTATAGATAACATATACGTTTCATGGAATCTGTGCTACAGTCTCTCATTTTTCTACAGTCCCCTCAGGAACCAAGCATTATTTGGAAAGGTTGGGAGGGTTGCCATAGAAACTTATCTTATCTTAAAGTTGCGCTGTGTTAAGTGTGTTCCTTAAACAAAATGAGCTCTGTTGAGACAACCTGGGAATAGAAGTTAGAAAGGTTTTAAATGATTACCTGTCCTCAGCAGAGTACAAATTTAAGATGATGATATGGATTTGGAGGGAGAACATGAGGCTGAGGATGTATCAGCAATGGAAGGCTTAGAGAACAATTATAAGCTAAAGTGACCACTATTGTATAAAGGCACACATTTGCCTCAAGACTGCCATTACAAAGGGAAAAGTGGAGCAATATATGTATGTGTTAAGGAGGCTTGCAGCCACATGCAAGTTTAAGGGCATCAAGATACAGGATTTCTTTTTTTTTATTCAAAAGAACAAATAGGACTATTCACAGAGGTAGTTTACACTTTTGAATATGCTACATGTGTAAGTGTATGTTACACTTTTGAGTAACTTTACAACTTTGAGCTATTTTCAAAATGTGAGTGTAAAGTTACTCAAAAGTGTAAACTTAAATATCTTCACCCCATTCAAAATGGATTGGAGTCAAATGTATGAGTGTAAATTACTGCTGCTAAAAATAGAGCAAAGTAAGTCCAGCACCATACATGGCCAACCATCTGTACGGCAACACCCTCCACCGAAAATAATGGCAGAAGGGACTTAAAATAAATCCCCATATGAAGTTATGCTAAATCATATTAAACTATTTGAAATAGTTAAAAATGAAATTAAACACAATTTAAAATTGCACACATTTAAAAATATAACCTATTTATTATTTAATTATATCAAAATGGAACACTATAAATTATTGTTACAATAATTTTAAGTAAAATGCCATTAAACTACTTTTAATTAATTATTTACATCGCTTTTAATAATTATTAAAAGTTGTTAAACTGTTTTATAATTAAGAAATATATATGATATATTTTTTGATGTTTTTAACACTAAATTATATCTATTTATAGATTAACTATTTAAAATAATGTCATTTAATTTAGAATATTTTAAGTCCCTACTTCCATTATTTGCTATGGGAGGTGTTGCACTAGCAGTCATTGTCCATGTGAGGTGCTCCTCTTAGTCCAGCGCTTAGATGGTGTTATTTACTACTGAATTCAAAATTCAAAATTCAGCTTTATTCGATTTTACAAACATGAAAATCATAAAAGCACAGGTTAAAAAGAATTGCATTTTGCTATAGTTACACAGTTTAAGAACAAACAGAATAAATCCATAAAATCAAGGGTAACATAGCTATAGGTCATCACTTTGTATTCCTATATCTAATGACAGACTTTAAAAAAGAAGAAACTACCATTATAATCAAATGATTTTCTAAAAGCTGTAGCTTCAATAAAGCTGTTCTGCATTGTCTTAGGCCCATTTGCCTCAAGATCGGTTTAAAAAACCTTTTCCTGGGAAGTGTATAAAATTTACAAAATAAAACACCGTGCAGCGTTGTTTGAGTAGAAATATCATCACACGGGCATGGGAGTAAATTTCTTGATCAATCATTAGCATCTGGGAACGTAATCATTCTGTGGAAGATCCCATAACGAAAACAGGTTAGAAGCTTATGACTAAAGCTTCCCTAGATCTGTAACAAATATTTTTGTATACCCCGACAGATTGTCATTAGTTGGTTCTCCATAACAGTTTTTTTTTTATCTTTCTCTCTAAGCCAACGCTTATTCTCCAGATACGTCAGGAAAACAGTTTTCAGAGTTTTTCTAGAAATTGTTTCCATGATCTCTAGCGTTTCAAAATATTCAGGATGGCCAATTTCATTCACTATTTTCCTAATATAACTGAGCCATGGAACATTAGCCACCTTCTCTAGTTTAAGACAATCTACTAGTACATCACGATTAAAACCAGTCTCAGTTGATGCCCACACCTTATGCCAGAGTAAAAAAGGATTCAAACTAATAATATCAGAAATAAAAGGGAGACCGAGTTCCATATGGCAATTAAAAGAGTAGCAGTGGAGCCAGGAACCGCCAGGAGATAACGCGTGAAGGTGTTTTCGCAGCGTTGGATGGCTCAACTTCCATATCTTTAAGAACTCTCCAAGGCATTTCATGATTTACACAGTCGAACGCTGAACTCAAATCAACGAATGACAAGAGGAGATTTCCCTCCTTTGCAACTGTATATTTGCTTATGATCAGAAATAAATTGAGACCTTGCTCAACCGTACCGAGCCCCGCTCGAAATCCATACTGTAAATTAGATAGCAAGCCTGTCTTTGCAGCCCAGGATTGTAGTCTGTTAAGAATCACCCTCCCTACTACTTTCAGGAGGGATTCTAACAAGGAAATTGGACGATAACACCTTGGTTCATTTCTGTCCCCCTTTTAAAAAATGGAGATCACTATAGCATCCGACCATGTGGGGATAAAGCCATGACGGCTGCAACTATTTAGGACATTAGTTAGGAGTGGGGCCCATAGTTTGATGTTAGTTTTATACACGTCCACAGGGACGCCATCCGGCCCTGGTGCTTTACAAGAAACGCTCTCTTTTATGGCCCTGGTAACCTCCTCTAAAGAAATGTTAATATCTATAGGGAATGCTGCCGTCTGTGCACTATCGTTGGTCATCGTTGCTATTGAGGATGCCTCATTTTGTCCAGTGGGTTCCTCATTATAGAGATCCGCAAAAAATTCAACCCACTTATCCTCAGTAATAGCGATATCTATTTTATCAGTGTCTCCTTTGTAAAAAACAGGGCATTTACCGCTTTCCAGAAGCCATTGTTGCCTTTTCTTTCGCATGCCTGGTGTAGCATCTCCCATGCTTCTAATCTCAATTGTATCTTGCACTTTTTTAAAGCATGTCGATAAATAGTTCTAGCCTGTCTTATTTCCTCCCTAGATTTATTTGCACTATGTAATGCCTTCTTCAGGTGGGTGTGGGCCTTGGCTTATTCAGACCCTGTTTCTGCTCCCTCGTTAGTAACTTCTGGGCCTCGCCTGAGATATTGAAGAAAGCATTTAAAACATCTTCATCGTCCCTTCCCTCAGACAAACAGGTTTTGAATTTATTAGTAATCATGTTTATCAGGTTATAAATAAAATCCATGGGATCAGGTTATAAATAAAAGCCACGGGATCCACGTTTACCCACTTTAGGGAATACCCGCTAATACTAGCGAGATTTATCTTAAAATCATAGTTTAACTCCTCTTGATTAATAATTCTATCTGTCCTCTCCAAATTAAGAACCATGCTGAATGGGAAATGATCACTCATTATAATATCATGTGTTACGAAGGAGCGGACGTTGTGTAAATATCTATTTGAGACTAGGATATAGTCAATAACAGAATTACATCCCCTACCATTAAAGGTTGGCTTAAAAGGTACTGTGGGGGTGCATAGTTCATATTTACTACTGTTTTAGCTGTAGTAAATCAAGAAGTGCAGTTTGCGAATATAAATGGGCTTACTCTTTTGTAGGTGGGTGCATGGTCCTCCCTAAATATCTCTATTACCTTACCCCTTTACCCTTCCCTACCCACACCCCTTTTAATAGTAAGTATGCTCATTTTTTCAACCACTCCTCCTGAACCTCTCCCATTTGCTACTAAATAGTAAACTTATTGCTGTGTGGCTCTCCCCAGAGAAAAGATAGGAGATCTGAAGGTGGAGATTTACATTAATAAGTTTGTGAATAGCATTTTGTAGTACTTTAGTAGCACTGTAGAAGTAGTACTAAAAGTAAAATTAGGCCCCTAAGATGGGATAAAGCAATTTACACAGCATAAGTAATAGAACATACATTCAAATATGTGAAAGAATTAAATGTAATAGACAATGCTGGATCAAGTGGTGGATCCAGTATAAACTCCATTAAAAGTGGCAATGAGATAAGTATCGGAAAAGAGAATTTGGAAGGAAGATTTTAAAGGTGTGGTATTTTAAAATAGTTGGCACCCTCAGTGCATTTTAGCCTCTGAAAGTTAGATGCAGGAACATTTAACACTTTTAATGTATATGTAGAATTGGAGAGAAGACAAAAACATGTGAAAAGTGCTCTGTCCTTCTTCCCCTTTGGTATCGCTTTGTTCGCCCTAAGTTAGCAGGGTATGCCCAGATGTGGGTCCCTTGCTCACTTTGCCACTGGATTCAAGATAGCCTGGCTGATGAGGGTTATGAACCCGAAACCAGTCCCAGGATGCTTGTTTCCAGTCCAGGGAAGACATGGCTTGGCAGTTCATGCTGGACTGTTCGCATGAGGCACAGGGTCAGACTGATTTGCATATGGCCATGTCTGAACTGGGGTGGCGGAGTGAGCTAAAGAATGATGATGGATTAAACCCAGATCAGTTGACTGGGGGTGAGTGCTTGCAATGTTCAACACTCCGTCCATCATCCCCTTTGGTTTTGCTTTGTTCGCTTAAGTTGGCAGGGTATGCCCAGACGTGGGTCCCTTGCTCACTTTGCCACTGGATTCAAGCTAGCCTGGCTGATGACGGCTGATTAGCCAGAAACCGGTCCCAGGATGTTTGTTTTTGGTCCAGGGAAGACATGGCTTGGCAGTTCGGGCTGGACTGTTCCCATGAGGCACAGGGTCAGACTGATTTGCATATGGCCATGTCTGAACTGGGGTGGCGGAGTGAGCTAAAGAATGATGATGGATTAAACCCAGATCAGTTGACTGGGGGTGAGTGCTTGCAATGTTGAACACTCCGTCCATCATCCCCTTTGGTTTTGCTTTGTTCGCCCTAAGTTGGCAGGGTATGCCCAGACGTAGGTCCCTTGCTCACTTTGCCACTGGATTCAAGCTAGCCTGGTTGATGATGGCTGATTAGCCAGACACCGGTCCCAGGATGTTTGTTTCCGGTCCAGGGAAGACATGGCTTGGCAGTTTGGGCTGGACTGTTCCCATGAGGCACAGGGTCAGACTAATTTGCATATGGCCATGTCTGAACTGGGGTGGCAGAGTGAGTTAAAGAATGATGATGGATTAAACCCAGATCAGTTGACTGGAGGTGAGTGCTTGCAATGTTCAACACTCCGTCCATCATCCCATTTGGTTTTGCGATGGTTATGCTAGGCCATTATGTGCATGCAAATAAGAGAAATGCAAATAGCAATTTGGGCAGACTCTTGTGCACTGAATACCCTTATTGATACAAGACCTTCCAGAAATTATGAAGTAATAAGCTGAGCAAAATGAAAATCAGTCCTGGGTGTTGTTGTAGTATCAAATTATTGATAGGATTTTGAAACTGATTTAATGTTAAAGGATCTTAATGTGTCTTCAAAGGTGTTCGTAGTATACAAAATGAAGCTATTATGGGGATGAAGGAAGCAAAAAGGACAAGGCCTCATTTTTAGTCCAAACCATCTGCAACAAGTGCTTGTGACAGGAATTTGAAGGGGCTTCCTCTTTGAATCATAGTGAAAAAAGGGACTGTGCATAGAATGCACAAAGTTATAAAGGAGCTCTTGACTTCAAGAAATGTGTTACACAAGGCATTAAATCAGCTTTAGATGCAAGTTTCATCGAGACAGTAGAAGCATCCAATTGAACATGTTAAATTGTTGTAGCGCAGAAGTCCAACGATAGTCTAAGAAAGTGTGTAGACCTGGGACTCTAAAGAAATGGCTAGACTGACATACTCACAAATGATATGATACCCATGGTGGGAATAGCAATGGCTTTTATTAAATTAATCTATCAAATGCTTGCTTTCAACTAGCCTTACACCTACAGTATCATCATGTATAATCTATCACAACAGTAGGTGCCTATAAATTCTTGAAAATACCTTTTTGCTTGTCATCCAACACTGCCATCTTTCAGCAAACTGTGCAGAAATTCCATATGCAATGTACTCTTCCTGGATTATATTTTAGTTTGGGGAGAGTCTGAAAGTGTGTATGACACTGAGAAATGTTTAACAAGACTGAAGGATCCTGGGTTGGATTCTGGGCTTACTGTTAGCACAGAATAATGCAAATTTGACATTGCCGAGGTGCACTATCTATGGCTCACCATTTCAGGAGAAGATTTAAAGCTAAATTGAAGCTGATAGAAGCCACTGTGGATGCCCCATGCTCAACAAATAATTACCAACTTGACTCATTTTTGGACATGGTAAAATACCATGCAAAATTCTTATTCAGTAATCGAAAAGAAAGAGTTCATTTATTGGAGGAGGATCAAACATTCTAAGAAATGTATACAGAGAACCCATTTCAAAGTATGCACAAACTAGAAGCCATTTATTGACATGTTAACAACAGAGGGGTGCCTGGCAAAAAGTAGGTTTAGATAGCTGTGGTCCTAATAAAGATATTGATCGTTCAGGAAGTATTCCAATGGGTTGATAGAGAGAGGAAGTGTGCAGCGATGGAAGAAAGAGACATGAGATGGAATCAAGGCTAGACAGCCCTAGCATTTAGCAACCCTGGCATTCGGCTGCACCTAACAAAATCTTTGGCTCTTTCCTTTTTTTTAAATTAAATAAAAATTGGCCACTCTGGTCACATATGGGTGGGTGTCTGACCAATCTTCCTTTGACCACCCTAGCTTCCGCTGCACATCTGGGTGAGAGCTCGAGAGTTATGCACAATTAAGTGTACATTTCTATCAGCCTCTTCCATGGCCTTCTGCATGTATAGAAGTGGTATTGTTTGTGTGTATGTGAATATAGTGTTCAAAAGGAGTATTCCACAAGAAATGCTGGACATAGCAACTAGATAACGGCCCATAGATCAATGTCAGCGCGGGTAGGTATATATATTCATTGTGGCCCATGGTCAAATTTATAAGAGATACAAAACTAAAGATAGCTGTTTCAATCCATGTATTTGATACGAGACTTTATAGTCACCATCAATGATTCCCAGTTCTTATCCAGAAGATGTGACTACCTTGGTGGAGCTCAAACTCGTGACTTTTGGATCACCACCTTTGTCAGAAGAGAAGACTGAGATTTCAAAGTCAAATACAATTTGACTAAACGACTTTTCGGCCCTGATTCCAAGTTGGTCAGTGTTTTACTACCCCTGCACAAACCCCTGTTTGTGCTGGGGTCCGAATTCCAAGTTGGGTGGTATTTGCCACAACCGGTATTTACCAAATGTATTCAATACCACAACCTTGTTGCATTCTGCTAGGCATACCTGCCAGAATTTCATAGGCAAAAAGTGTACGGTGTTTACCGTACCATAACGATTTTGGTGTGTTAAGCTACAAAATTCAAATTTTATTCTCCACAGCTTTGTGTAGGTGCTATTTACCACTCACAGCTCAAGTATATTTTTTCAGGTGTCCAGTCATGTAATTGTCATCTAACATTCTTCATTCGCCATTGCCTTGTCCATGATATGGTAGTTAACAGATACAGGCAGCAGGTGGTAAGTTGGAAGAGGTGTGGCGCAGTGCCAGGGTGCCTGACTCTGGACCACAGGGCTCACGGTTCGATACCGGTTTGAGCCCCGGTTGATAAGTCCAGCACCATGTAACTCTGGGCAATAGCTCGCTTAATCTTCCCGACGGTCCCCAGCGCCTTGACACCCTCAAGGAATTGTGCGCTTTACAAATACTGGATTTCATTTAATTTATTCCATCAATGCCCAGGACATGAAGCGTCCAGCAGGTGTCGGATCCTGACCGCTTCTATTGGAATCGTCCCCTACTGTTTCATCCCAGAATGTGGAGGATATTCAAAACATTACATGCAGATAAAAGAACATGCAAAAGCATATACTACTGCACACGATAACATTTCTGCCCTCATTATTTATAATGAATGCTAAAATGAACCAATCAGTCCAGTGCTCAATTTGTGCTGTAGTTGCACTCATTTTTCCTCATCTGACATTGACACAGAAGCAGAGCAAGAGAGAGACAAGCAGAACAAGGATAGAGAAGGAGACTGGGAAAGCTATGAAAAAAGTGACAAATTGAGAAAGTAGGAATGGAAAGGAAACTGCAAATATGAGATAGAGGGAGGAAGTGTAAAGCGATGGAAGAAAGAGGCATGAGATGGAATCAAGGCTAGGCAGCCCTGGCATTTAGCAACCCTGGCATTTAGCAGCCCTGGCATTCAGCTGCACCTAAGAAAATCTTTGGCCCTTTCCTTATTTGAATAGAGTGTTCAAAAGGAGTATTCCACAAGAAATGCTGTACATAGCAACTAGATAACGGCCCATAGATCAATGTCAGCGCGGGTAGGTATATATAGGGATATGTTGGCAGGTATGATGGATGGTAAGTGATGACAGTAACAAGAAAGTACACATAGACTAAATATTTTACAGTTTATGAGCACAGTACATATTTACAGCAGCAGATTCGCAGGCCGGGGGTGATATAATGAGGAAGATGGTGGCAATTTCGTTAGCAGATATTGCATTCCTGCCGGAGGAAGCGTGTGTTGTGAGCAGTCTGGCCCATGGAGGAAGCTATGAGGTTGCAGGCACTTCTGGAGGGAGTGAGTTCCAGAAGGGCGGGCCCAGCAGATGCAATGGGTACCCTCAAAGCCGCATAGGGCGTCGGCTAGGGTAGCCTATGGGTGTTCTGACCGGCTGAGCACAGGTTGCAAGTGGGGAAATGTTAGATGAATGCTTCAGAGAACCTGTCAGGGGACACATTATTGTGTCTTTCAATACGAGGCTCCAGTGTTTCTCTGAGGTGTGGGTTCCATGCCACACTGCACATTGTGTGACCCCTGACTGCCCAGATCCCTCACATTTCCTCGGACATCCTTTGCACAAGAACATTTAACACACAGACCAGACTCCCCCACAGTCTGGGGCCAGAGGCATTCCGAGAGCCTGTAGAAACACACAGGAACGCATGTCCATGGGAGTAAACCAATGACAGACCTTACACTAATCATTCCATGCCAATTAGCACACAGTTCTGCCTCGTGTCAGTCTGGTTGGGGACCTCTGGTGCATGCAAATGAACTTTTTATAATGATATTGGCTAATCAAAAAGCGAGTTATTAGCTCGAACGTCTGCACCGTTTTATGAATCGATTTATCGGAATGGGCATTTTGTGCAGGGTTCACTTCTTCCCTTGGACATCTTCTTCAAGGACGGCATGTCAGTGTCTACATTGATCAGTGGTGTGGGAGAAGAGGAGAGATGGAGACTGAAATAGGCCCATGTACACAGGAGGAGTGTGAATGAAGAGCATGCTAGAAATGAGAGGGGATGAAAGAGGTGGCCAAAGAAAGATGCCCACACTGAGGGGTGAAAGGACACCTACTGCAGTTATATATTTTTCTGCTTGACAGACAAACCTTCTAAACATACACAAGAGCTCGAAGATGGAAGAGCCTTTCTGATAGGTGTTTGTCTCCTGACAGACCTACATCCAAGGATTATCTTTCACATGAGGTGCTCTACATGGAACAATTAATCATTGCTGCCAGTTGTCATTATGGGCCAGATGTAAAGAGCATTTTTCCTGTCGGATAAATGCTTTTTCAAATGAAGAAAACGAGAAATGTGATTCCATAACCTGTTACCGAATCGCACTTTGCATTTGTTATCCAGCATTTGGAAGGTGCGTGTTTAAGGCACCCCTTCCAAAAACCGAATTGTTATGGGGTGTATTACTGTTTTTCCACCGAATTATGGTGGCAAAACCGTAATAGTTTACCACCAGTTTAAAACTGGTAACCCACTTGCAAAACTTCTAGGTTGAATTTTTTTCATTTTAAATGCATTCCATTATTTTTAAAGAAAAATGGGCTGCATTAAAAAAAAAAGGTTGTTTCATAAAAAAACGATTGCAGACATGTTGGTCTGCTGTCCTCACCTGGCCACCATCCTTGTGATGGCTGTGATTCCTAATTGGTCGCAAAATTCATACAGTAGGTCGATATGCGGCCCACTAGTGATCCTTAAATGAAACTCAATGAGTTTTATACATTAGTTAATCGGATTTATAAGGATTGTACATCTGGACCTGTATGCTCAGTGTCCGTGCTTCTCACTCTCTGCAATTGCAGGTAAAAAACATTAGTTTGGGGTCCGCATTCTAAACATTCTGAGCCAGTCCCACCTTTCATTGCCAATATATTGTGCGGTCAATTTGTGGTGCCATTACAGAAACCAGCATGTGATAAAAGGAAGAGTGTGAATATGAAATTGGGACAGTGCAGTTAGTTTATACATACTTATATTACACAAACAAACAAATAGAAACATAGAGAGATAAGATTAGGCAGACTCATGCTCCTTGAGCATGGCATGTGGGAGGTCACAAATTGTGCACTGATAAGTTGGGGGATCAGGTTGCCTAGGTAACCTTAACAGGAATAATCTGGGGTCTTCCAAGGCTCGATCCCACAGCCCTCATAGTCATGTAGTTCTATTGTCTCATACACACATAAATACTTTAATATGAGTTTTTTAAGGGAATTACATTTTGCACATGATGGCTGCACAAAGGGTTGCAATATACTGACCTGAGCAGCTGTTGATGCTCATGCACACTCTTACATGATGGTCTGTGAGCAACTAGTTGTTAGGCAGTTTGTCTGCAAGCAAGGTGTGGATGGAGGAGACATCTCTTTCAGGAGGTGAACTTTCATGTGTCTCTGCCGAGAAACATTTATTATGCAGAGGTGGTCCTCTCATGATCAGAAGGTGGTGGCATCTGAGGCAGCATCCCCAGCACTGGTATGCCAGTGACCTATGGAGCACACAATCTTGCGTTCATTGTAGACCTTCCAAGAAATCAGTTGAAAGGCATCTTAGTTTGTGCAGAGATACCCTGGAGTGATATTAAACGTCAGTGCTCTTAGCTGATAACATGATCATTGCGCACAACCTACCCCACCTGGAGTGTGTAAACTGGGCATAGCATAAAGAGAGAGTGTAGATTCAAGTATGTTCTTTTTGAGCTGGAACATTGCAAGCTTGATGCATAAAGCAAGGAATAAATACTTAAAGTTTGTTGAAGTTATCTAGTGTAATACTCCTTCAATAAGCATGGACAGACCAGAAATATTTATTAGAAAAGCTCATCACTCACATAAATTAAGGGACTTATTTTCAAGCCCTCTGTGCTGCGGGAACGCCACATTTTGAACAAGGGTGCAATCACTTAAAAAGAACTGAGGGTCTGATTCATAAAGGAATAGTTACACCAAAAGTCTAACTTTACTACTTTTCGGTATTCAGAAAGGTAAGTTACTAATAGCAACTTTACTACTAGCAAAAATACTAGTAGTAATTTTACTAGTAGTACTTTTCTACTAGTAGGTTTACTAGTAGTAAAGTTACTCATAGTAACTTACCTATGTGCATACCAAAAAGTAGTGAACTTAGACTTATGTCTAAGTTTACAACTTTTTGGTATTCACAAAGGTACATTTCTACTAGTAACTTTATTACTAGTAATTCTACTAGTAGTAACTTTACTATTAGCAGGTTTACTAGTAGTAAAGTTACTAGCAGTAACTTACCTTTCTGATTTCCCAAAAGTAGTAAACTTAGACTTAAGTAGCAACTTAAGTCTATGTTTACTACTTTTTAGTATTCACAAAGGTAAAGTAATTACTAGTAATATTACAGTAGTAATTTTGCTAAAGTAATTTTACTACTAGTAACTTTACTACCAGTAAGTTTGCTAATAGTAAAGTTACTAGGGGTAACTTCCCTTTGTGAATACCAAAACGTAGTGAAGTTAGACTTTTGGTCTAAGATAGACTTTTGGTCTAACTTTACCTTTGTGAATCGGGCCCTAAGTGTCCAAATTCTTCTTAAGTGTTGGTTAAAACATGGAAGGTGACTCTGTACCTGGGTGGAATCCAAGGCCACATCATTTGAGAGCCGCTGAAAGAAGGCGCAAAAAAAACTGGATTTCAGGGTGTGTAGGGATAGAGAAGAACACAGAGAATACATTGAACACAATTACTGTTATCTCACGAATATCATAGTACACAAAACAGAAGTTTAGAATATCATTTTTTAGGTTTTTAATTACGTTTTTAAATAAAGTTAAAATGTGCATAGTATAATTTTTTCATATAGTTGTATATATCATTTTTAATTAGATAGTACATTTTATTTACATTTTAGTTATTTTAGTATTATAATTTATTAGAATTGTAATAATGTTGTGTTAGGTTTGTTTTAGTAGATTTTGTAAATTGTCATACGCAACATATGTTTTATATTTAATTAGATATTGTCTATTTAGTAAGTTTGTTGGATTTGTAGGGGATTAGGGTACGTTTTGAAATATTATAAATTGACATGATTAATTAAAAATAATTTAAAATTTAATTTATTTATTTGCTATTTAAGTATGTAAATTACTAATTGAATATTATTTTAATTATTTATTGAATTTCAATTTCTTAATTGAGAGATCTAATTGTACGTAACCCTGGGCGTAGTTCGCGAAGTAGCACTTCGCGAAGCTACGCAAAGTGCACTTCGCACTACGCGAGCTACGCGTAGCACTTCGCACTACGCGAGCTACGCGTAGCACTTCGCGAACTGCGTAGTACCTTGTTCGCACTGTGCCAGATGTCGTTTTCAATGATTGCACAGTGCGGACAAGCAACCGGCACTGTGCAATCATTGAAAATGGCATCTTGCACAGTGCGAGCTGTAGTTTTCTGCTGCTCGAGTAGATTTTTACTCGAGCGGCAGCTTTCTCAACGCGAACTGGTAGTTTCTCATCGCGAGCGGTCGCGAGCATACGCGACCACTCGCAATGAGAAACCTGACCTCCTCGCGTTGGGAATCTCGCCGGGAGGTTTATTTTCCATGCTCGCGATCGCCAACTTGATGTTGCTGATCGCGAACAAGGAAAAAGTCTCGCCGGGATGTCATTTTGCTTGCTCGCGGTCGCCAACTTGACGTTGTGGACCGCGAGCAAGCAAAAAATGACCGCAGCACTACGCAACACTACACTACGCGTGTTCGCACTGTGCTACGTGCAATTCGCGTAGTGCGAAGTAGCGCGAACTTCGCAAACTACGCGAGCGTAGCGTAGTGCTTTGCCCAGGCTTAGTAATTAGTTTTAAATTTCAGAAGTGTATACATTTTAATTGATTTATTTATTTTTGCATGTAATATTAATAATGTATTGTTTTATATTATTTAATGTTTTTTTATTTGTAAATGTGTATCAGTGTTTATTTGTTATGGGAGTTGAGTGGGAAGTATTTTCATTGAAAATATATCTATTTTTAAAAGATTTTTTTATTTGTAATACAACATTTGTATTTATTCACTGTAATTGTATATGTTTTATGTTTAATGAATATGTTTATTAATATAAACATATCTTAAAACCTTATTTTTTGCTGTATATTCAAATGTTTTATTTAAAACATGTAGCAGTGGCAATGGGAAATATGACCCATCCAAAGTCCAACACCTTTCTTACGGTTGCTGACATTGGAGTGGGAATAGTAATTTCACCCACCCAAAGTCCAACCCTTTCCCTACTTAGCTTACTTTGGAGTGGGAGCAGTACATTTGACTGCTATGACGTTCAACACTTTCCCTACTGTTGCTTAGATTGGAGCGGGAATAGTAAATCTGATCCTCTCCAAAGTCCAGCATCTTTCCTACTGTTGTTACAATTGGAGTGGCAATAGTAAATTTGACCCACCAAAGTCCAACACTTTCCATACTGTTGCTATGATTGGAGTGGGAATAGGAAATATGACCCTCCAAATCCAACACTTTTCCTCTTGTTGGTAAGAGAGAAGTGGGAATAATACATCTCAACCCTCCAAAGTCAAACATTTCCCTATGTTAGGTTACATTGGAGTGGCAATAGTACATTTGACACTTTAAAGGTCAACACTTTCCCTGCTGTTGCTCAGATTTGAGTGGGAAAAGTACATCTCCTTGTATATTAATATTTTAAACTTGAATATCTAAATTAAATTAAATATATCATGCAATATAGAGTAAAATCAACATACCTGATTTTTGATGATATCCTAGCCCACAATATTTGTGACTCAATATTTTTATATTTAATAGACAAAGTATGTAAACACATTATTTTGGTTCCTGATATTTTGTTTCAGAATGTTTGTGTATTGGGATATTTTTGTTCTCAACATTATGTCATACAGCAATGAACAACAGGGCTGTTGACAGTATACATGAAACTGGGTAATACAATAACTTTAATCGCCTATAAATCTTGCACAAAATAGTGTTCCTTCACCTGGTTTGTTGATGGATAGAATAGAGACATTCCAGATGCAACAAAGGGAATCAAAACCGTTTGCATTAATTGTACAGTAATAATTGGGCAGATTACTGCTTCTACTTCAGGGTGCTAGGGATATTGTGGTATACATGGAAGCTTCTTTACTGGAATTACTCTTTCCTTGACAGGGGCTGTTGTTCATATACAGCCTACCTCACTACTTTGCTGGGACCACAAAGATGAAGGGACTTACACTTACTTTTCAGCCTTATTTTTTTTATATCATAGCTACCTTTGAGTAACATTCATCTTCACACAACACTGCTATAACAGCATTCACATTTTTAAATAAAACATTGAAATAGACAGCACCACTGGATCAATATATATATAAATATATCTATATATCTATATTATATATATATATATATATATATATATATATATATATATATATATATATATATATATATATATATATTACCTACTGGCGGTCGCCAGTAGGTAGTTATAGTTAGGACCACGTTTCCATAGGAAAACCTCAACATTCTATTTTGAATAACTTTGGCGCCGGTCGACGAATCCTCGCGAATTTCTCAAAATAGGTGGGGCGCTACGCTCCGCTCCTACCCTGAAAGTCTCGGGGGGATTCGTCAAGCGGGGGCTGAGATAAAAGGGGGGTCCCAAAACGCGTTTTTCCCATGCATTTTTCCATAGGACCTTTAGAACGAGCTACAGCCCGAACGGCTGAACAGAATTACTAGAAATTTGGCAGAGAGGTAGTCCCTAGGTCAAGGAAGTGCCTTTTGTAGGTTTGGTGTAAATCTGTTCAGTAGATTCTGAGAAAATAGCCTTTAAATCAATATATATATCTGAGCCCGCTTACGGTACGCTTACCGTACGCTTACGGTAAGCGTACGGTGGCGTGCGCGAGCGCGATTCTGATTGGCTCTTAGATCTTAGTAAACATTCGAATCGGCAGAAACCAGGAAGCGGCGTCCGCCATTTTGTCTACCGCACTGAGTGTTATGTATCAAACATGATGGCCAAAAACATGTTACGGGGATGTTTTGACAACTCCCTCTCACATAGTCATGTTGAGGGAGTCCCCAAACATCCCCCAAGTGCAAAAACGGCATTATTTTTTTTTCGGCAATTTCACGGGGTACGCTTACCGTACGCTTACCGTAAGCGTACGGTAAAAAAATAAAAATAAAAAAAACACTATCCACACTTTCTCCACCCCTTGTGCAAATGGTGGCCGAAGGCCACCATTTGTGCATGGCTTATCAGAGCACAGAAATTTCCCAAAAAATTTCAACAGATTACCTATCACAAGGAAGCGCATAATATGTCCTCCATGTGCGCACGGTGCGCGAAGCGCATCGTGCGTACATGGCCCATCTAGCGTAACGTGGGCACGGCACTAACTGCGTAAAGTGAGTGCGCGGTGCGCGAAGCGCACCGCGTGCTCACTGTGCGCGCACGGTGCGCGAAGCGCACCGTGCGCGCACGGAACGAACTGCGTTAAGTGGGCGCGCACGCCACGAATGGCGTAAAGTCACTTAGCATTTAAAAAACCGTACAAATTCACTGAAAAAACCATAGGTTTCACACACGTTATAGTTAGGAATTAGCATTTAAAAAACCTTGCAAATTCACTGAAAAAACCATAGGTTTCACACATGTTATAGTTAGCGGAAATTTTACTGATAAAAAACCAATGAAATTGCCCCGTTATAGTTAGTGCTGGCAACTATAACTCACGCGACCGCAATCTTCTGCTGATGACATATGTGTCTTTATGAAAAAAAAATATTTGTAATATATGTATAGCTAAAAATGTATGGAAGAAGACATGGGCAAATAAGTGTCTAAATACAGTATTAGCATCAGCAGAGGATTGCGGTCGCGTGAGTTATAGTTGCCAGCACTAACTATAACGGGGCAATTTCATTGGTTTTTTATATACATTGTGACTCAAACAGGTGGACTCACCACAGAGCAAAAATATAATTCCACTACAACGTTTCGGCTCTCGCCTGCCTCAGGTAATGCAAGATTGTTTTCTCAGAGGCTGCACAGCTGACTCTCCTGGATTTTCAAAAAGCCTCCATTTGGAATGTGGACTCAATGGGGTCTTTAGATCTCTTGAGATATGTAGTAATCAAGTGGTATTGTCAATGATGTTCAGTCCATCTGGTTGCAATGATTTTAAACGGTACATCCAGATGTTTTCTCTGGAGTCCAGTAGTTCTTCCTTTGAGGCATGTTCCACAGGAAAAATCTTTAAATCTGACAACAACTGGTCCACAAAGTTAAAATGACTGGTGACAGGTTGGTTAAGTTTCTTATTAATTATTGCTGATTTGTAGTTCATGGAGCATTTACGGAGATCATTCACTGTTTGGCCTACATATTGTTTTTTACAGCTTTGGCATTGGCACTGAATAACATAAATAATGCATGTTGAGTGACGTGTAAGATGCTGTTTTATTCCATAGATCCTTCTTATAACAGAAGTAGTTATTGATGATATTTGTAAAATGTAATTCACATGTGATGCACCTTTTAGAATCAAAGCAATGAACCCCTGCATTTGTTACAATTGCTTGAGTTCAGCTCTTACAATATGTGATCATAAATTGAGTCTTCACTGATGAAGCTTTTTGAAAATCTAGCAGTGTCAGCTGTAGAGCCACTGAGCAAACAATCTTGCACTACCTGAGGAAGGCAGAAGATGCAACATTGTTTTAAAAATATATTTTTGTTCTTTGGTTAGTCCATATGTTTTAGTCCCTTCTTTCTTGGATATGTCATTTCATTTCTTTGTGACTCATTGTATCATTTTGGATCTGATTTTTGCCTCGAGTGGCTGTTGTTTTCTTGTGATCCTTCATCTTCTAGCGTGTAGGTGTATATACACCTGCTGGTGACTGCCAGTAGGTGATGTGTGTGCGTGTCATAGTTCTATTTGCACTTAAGGTCCTTCATCAGCAGATTTGCTAGGTGAGATATTTGTCGTTCAGCAGACCCAAAGAGACAGATACAGGATTAGTGACAAGGTAAGGAACACATATATTCGAAATACCAGTTGCATCAATCATTTTGCTCAGGAGAGGAATAGAAGGCTTATTAAGCAGGATGAATAAAACCAGAATCAATTATACATATAATGGGCTTTTCATTGTTGACACATTACACATATGACCCTTTAGGGCCTTTAGAGATCAAAGTGTGTACAAAGCAGTTGGCTCCCCTTAGGCTCTCCTAAAATATTGATACCTATTTAGGAGAGCAGGCAGGTGGATGGAAATCATGATGCTCAAGCTTGATGTGCAAACTATCCTGCCATTCATTGTTACAAACAGAAACTTGCAACAGGAAACAGAGTTGACAAGACTTCAGGGTAAGTAAATGATGTAGTTTATTAGAGTATTCTCCCACAACATGAGCATAGCTGTCCCTCCACCAGCCGATTTCCAACTGATCTCCTTAGAAAGTTAACACCCCAGATGGAACCTGGAACACATGACCAGACTGTGTTCAACATTACTTCACAGAATACAGTATGACTAAGCAAGAGTATCACACATCCTCTTCCCTTATAACACCAAGGAAAGGATATAAATAAACTATCTACAATCTTTTTACACAGCATTAACATCAATCGGAAACATAATCCCTGAGAGAACCAGGTGGATGACGAACTCGTCTGACCCTTGTTTCCCCCACAAAATGATTGGGAGGATCCATGTCCTCAGGAACCCCCAATCCTACATCACCCCTATCTTGGGGCATCATTCTAACATCAGCATCAATTTGTAGAGAAGAGCTCAATTCATCATCTGGCATTAGCATAAAGGCATTGTTATCATGCCATCCACCATCCAATCCATTTTCCAACACAATTGCGAAACGTTGAGCAATTTAAATGGCCCCCTGAACTTTGACAGACCACTACAACTCTGACCACTATGAAGTTTCACCCAGTCACCCTCAAAAATGCGCCTAGAGGGAGAATTCCCCCTTCTTCCAAGACCACTTCCTGGCTCTCACCATGGCTATGCCTCAGAATATCTTTCATCCAAGCTGGAACCATTTTCGTACCTAGCAACCTGCCATGCATTAACTCAAAAGGCGTCTTGCCTGTTACTCATGCGCACTTGAGCGATAACGCTCACACCATTTCAAAAACCATCCCATACACATCTCACCCACATGCCACAGCCATCTGAATAGTGCCCTTAATCATCCAGTAAGCACTCTCAGCAATGCCATTCCCCTGGGAGTTGTAGAATGAGGTTTGATTGTGTTTAATACCTAAAGATTCTAAAAAAAACTTGCATCTCTTGAGAAGTCAGCTGCGTGCCTTCAGCCATAATGATCAATGATGGAATTCCTTCAACACACAAATTCTCCTTCAACAAGGCAACCATTGCTCTGGTGGTGATGTCCTTCATAAACCTAACCACCAACCATTTGGTATGCACATCAACAATCACCATAGCAAACCTCAAATCCCCTCTCAGTTCATGCATGGGCCCAATAAAGTCCAAACAAATGGTGTTCAAAGCTGTTCCCTGTATATATTATGTGCCCCAAATCGGCTAGTGCACCCACTCTCAAGCGTTTTTCACTCTCCTTACACACACCACAGTTTTCCACCCAATTGTCTACCAGAACATCCTTTCCAGGCCACCACCACTAATCGCTCAACCTTTTCTTAGTTTTAGACTGGCCTAAATGCCCCTCATGCACCACTTCGATATGTTTGGTCCATAAATCCTGAGGAGGAATGAACTGCTCACCTCTCACAACCACCAAATTCTCACACACTGACAACTAATCCAAGACTTTAAGATAAGGTCTCTCCCACTCCACAGCAAAACCAAATGCTTCACTTCTTTCAACGTAACATCGGACTCCATGTCCTTAATCCACTCTTGTTTTGTGATAGCATGCGCTCCCCCCAAACTCAATATATCTTGGAGTGAAGCTACAGTCCCTTCACACTCCTCCGCCAGAACAGCAGGACCATAAAACTTCTTCAAATACAAAGACAATCTTGACAGACAATCCGCCTGAGTGTAACTCCACCCCTGAATGTGCTCCAGTCTTGCCGAGCACTTGCCAGTCCCTCCTGGTAACAACACCTTAAACCGCGGCTTGTGATTGGTCTGCCAAACAAACTTGGTGCCCCACAAGTAAGTTCTAAAATACTCACATTCCCAAGCCGCTGCCAGAGCCTCCCGCTCGATAATCAAATAATGTTTTACAGAGGTGGTCAATGTCCTGGAGGCAAACACAACCATTCTCTCCTGCTTGCCATGAACTTGTGACAGTACAGCACTAATACCCATGGCGCTAGGTTCCACTGTAAGTACAGACTTTGAGTTAGTATCAAAAGGTGTAAGAATACCTGCCTCACAGATAACTTACTTTGATAGCTTTATTTCGGTCAATGACCATAAAAGCACAGGTAAAATATGTACAAACATAAAATACATAAATAGTTCAGAATTTAAGATAAAAAAGTTATTAAACAGCAGTTATCAAAGTGAAGACAATGAGGAATTACAGTAAACGTATTCAATTTCTAAATAAAATAAAAGTAAAAACTTTTAAGAGGGACCCAACGCCTTTAAAATCCGGATACGCTTGCGCCAAACATTGGTCAGGAATTTTGCTAATGCAAAAACAATTGGGCCAGAGAGATCAGTTTTTAAAATTCTATACATTGGTGCGTATTCCCTGCAACCCATATTCCTTATCAACGGGAGAAGCCAATATTTTCGATCTGTTTTGTAGGCTGGGCAAAAAAGAACCACATGCAAATCAGTTTCCTCCGTGGCATCACAGGCTGGGCACTGCTTTACGGTGAGAGCCGGCAACCAGGTACTTGTAAAAGACCGGAGTGGCAGTGTGCCGTATCTCCATTGAAGGAACAGCTTCCGTGTCAGTGCGGGGGAGATAGGATCCAGCACACTCTCAAATCTATAGAAATCCTTGCTCTGCATAAACAGAGAGGCTAAGGACCCTTCTGCCTGGGTAGCTTGGGCCCTGGCTAGTTTGTGTTCGTGAAAGACCTTTGCCAGGGCCTTTTTAGTTATATTTCGTGCAGCTATCGCTGGCTCAGTCCATAAGTCGGGGAGCCCTATTCCCATGCAAATGGCTTGGATATTTTTGACCCAAGGGATGTTAAGCGCCATTGGGTGATTCAGGAGTTCAACCAGCTCCGCCCTATATTCTGCGAGATCGTTGCTGCTCCACAGCCTACGCCAGAATGCTAAAGGTCTCAGGCTTATTTCGTCAGCTAATGGTCGTAGGCCCAGATCAAGCCTCAGGGGGAGGAGCGGAGTACTGGGCGGGAGTGCGGCTATCTGTCTTATAAACTTGTTTTCGACTAATGACAGACTCTGGCAAGAAGTGTGGCCCCATATTTCCGCCCCATACATTATCGCTCCCCTAGCCTGTGCCTTATATATCTGAATCAGTGCCCCCAATGGACGATATGATGAACCAGTCATCATCCGGGCAATACCCCCATTGATTTGCGTAAGTTTAAGGGCAGCCCTGCTCTGATGGGATCCCCAAGTCATGGTTTCATTGAGAGTCACACCGAGGTATTCGAAGGTGGTCACTCTCTCAAGCCGTCCGGCTCCCAACTGCGGATTTGGGCGTAGTTTTTGCCTCGGATTCAAAACCATGAATTTGGTTTTTGCCGCATTAATTTCCAGGCCCCTATCAGTACAGAAGGCCACAAAGGAGTCAAGAGTCCTCTGAATACCCATGGGGGTTTTGGATAGCAGCAGGGTGTCGTCCGCAAACATAATTGCGGGCACCCTGCTGCCATTCAATTTCGGGGCGTCAGTATATTCGGTGGCATTCAGATGGGCGATTACCCCATTGACAAAGAGGCAAAACAGGGTCGGTGCCAACACACAGCCCTGTCTTACCCCCCGTCAACGGGGAATCTGTCGGTCAGTTCCCCCGACCTCCCACACCTCACACGGGCATAGTTATTAAGGTGCAATCTCTGTAAGATCACTAGGATGTCCGGGGGGACGCCCATCTCTGCCAAAACGCTCCAAAGTTTCCCCCTGGGCACCAAATCGAATGCGGCCCGTAGGTCCACAAAAATTGTGTATAAGCTACCGCCCTCGATTTTTGCTGCCCGCCAGTAGATCAGATTCAATCTAAAAACCTGGTCCACTGTGGATACCCCCTTCCTGAATCCCGCCTGGTAGGGACTAAGAGCTCCCGCCTCCTCCATCCAGTCCTGGAGCCTGTTCAACATCACCCTGCCAAACAGCTTCTGTGCCACATCTATCAAACTGATTGGTCTGTAGTTTGCTGGGAGGAGAGGTGAGCCCTTTTTAAAGATGGGGACCACCTCAGCCCCCAGCCAAGTACTAGGGATTTCCATGCCACCGAGGACTCCGTTGAAGAGGGCGGTAAGATAAGGGGCCCATACAGTAGGTTCCTGTTTAAACATATCCCCTGGCAAACCGTCCAATCCCGGCGCCTTTCCGGAAGCAAGTCCTGAGATGGCAATGGTCACTTCACCAAGCGTTATCTGCTCCCCTTCATAGTCCGGGCGGCCTACCCCATCAACAGCAGGAGATTCTCCCGAGTCAGGGCTATATAGGGTCTGAAAGTGAGTCTGCCACACCCCTGGGGCAATATTAGGCTCAAGTGCAGATTTTAGGTTCCCTGACCCCCCATTTACATACCTCCAAAACAACCGTTGGTTTTGGGTCGCTAGTGCCTTAGTAAGTTCTTCCCACTGTTTTTCCTCCCATTCTGCCTTAGCATGGGCAGTAAGTTTCTTATAAAATCCTCTGCTTTGTTTTAGGCTATCCCCACCTAAACCCTCCTTGATTAGTTTAAGGAGCTCAGTTTTTGCCCTTCTACAAGCAGGGTTGTACCATAATGTTTTACCTCGCTGCCCCCCCTTTGTTTCTCGTGGGCTACAGGTAAAATGAGGTGCCGCAGCTTTTATGAGTTCCTCATGGGCTTTAAACAGTTTGCCCTGGGAGTCTTTGTCATATGGCTCAGTATCCAAGCAACCCACAGTTTCCAAAATGGGAATAATCCCATCATAGAGCCTGGGGAGTTTAATCTTGCTTGTAGCCAGGTGCTCCCACCTGATCCTTCTCCTATTATTATCAAGGAGAAGCGCCGGGGTGTTACCTACCACATTATTCACGGGAGCTTGGGGGCCGGGATGGACAAGGTCGAGCTCAAGTGCGTTGTGGTCACTGTCGGACCTTTCCATCACCCTGAAGTCCTGGATTGTCGGACACTTCACTATTTGGGCCAGGACATAATCCAGACGGGACTCTCTTCCCAGTCTGTTATGGGTGGTTTTGCTGGGTATATCAGATTTTGTTCGCCCATTACAAGCTCTGAGTCCAAACTTCAGGGTGAGGGCTGTAATTTGCACCGCTAAAGGGGTCCACGCCTTTGAAGGCGGAGCTTCCACCATAGGGACTGCCCATCTAACTTCTTCTTCAGACGAAAGCCCATCCAGAAGACCAGGGAGTGGCTCAAAATGAGAGTTTAAATCCCCTCCCACCACATAGTATGAATCACTCGGTAGATCAGCTAAAAAATTAGAGAGTTCATCTATGGTCGGCGATTCCTTTGCGTTCCCCATTGGCCTAGAATAAATGTTAATGAACACCAGTTTAACTTGGTTGGGCCATAGTAGAGAAATCGCAAGAATGTCCTCAGAGTTGGTCGGCATCCGAATTGCCACACAGCCCAGATGGGATGCAACCCAAGTTGTAAGCCCTCCTGACGGACGGCCTTTGCCTTCCCATCTCGCTGGAGTAAAGAATGACATGTAGCCTTGATGACCATAGTCCTCTCTGGCCCAGGTTTCCTGGAACATACATATGTCTCCAGTCTCGATATAGTTTGCCCAGTCAGAGTCCCCCAGTTTGTTAGCGAGGCCAGCAACATTCCAACAAATTAGCCTCAAAAGTCCAGTAGGGTTAGATGCCGGGCCAGAAGAATTGGAAGGTGTGGTTCCGGACTCCACTGCAATCGGGGACTCTAACGCACTACCAGCAGTAGGGACCGGTGAATCAGAAGATCTACTGTAGCCATTTTCCACAAATGTTGGGTCGATCAAAATTCCAAGGGTATTGGAAACATTATGGGCTGACAAATTGTCCAAGACCGCCAGGTTGTTCAGTGTTCCATGTGACTTAGCAGCTGTCAAGGTAGGTAGCTTGAGCGAACTACAAGCGCCACAATCCAAAGCCCTTGGCATATGAGCGGAAAGTCAATCAACCCCATCCAAACTATTAAGGCAGTTAAAGCGATTGGGATGGAAATAGGGCCTATCCTGCACTTGGAAACTTGGGCGTTGTACATAGTCTTTTTGTCTGTATCTGTGTTCCACCCTTACCCACTCATCCTGTGTTGGAATGTGGTGCATACGGGTAGGGGGGTAAAAGAAGGATACTGGAAGGGTCTGAATGGTAGAATCCAGTGATCTATTTGTTCCTTTACAAATATGCAGCACAGTGCCTGGATCCTTAAAACTTACCAGGATACAATCCCCTATTATTGTTTTCCTAGTCTTGCCTAACCAGGGGGCCCTTCTGACCATGATGATCTCATTATTAAGGTGAGAAGGTAAAGGTCGATTCCAATTTAGCCATTTGATGACCTTATACTTTAGTGATTGGTAATCTTCATACTCCCCTAGTTTTAAATGTGGGGCACCTGCTAGGACCACCGTTAAACTATTAGCCTCTGGCGGCAAGTCTGGTCTCCGTAGACTTGGGGCTGACCTGCCCGGGGAGAGTAGAGGGATGCCACCAGCATCCAGGTGGCCAACGTTAATCCCCGACTGGGAGCTTTGAGGGGCAGAGTCTATTGGCTGTAAGGGCCTAATAAATGCATTACCGCACGGTGCCTGATCTAAAGTTGCCATTAATGGCTGCAAGGGAGGGGCAGTGGTCACACTCTGGGGAGAAGCTTTATTGTCGCCCTTTGTAGTTCCTTTTTTAAGAGGGTTTCCTGCGGGGAGGTGAGGTCCCCTATTATTAGGCTGCTTACTAACTAAGGTGTTCAAGGTAGTAAGAGATGTTTCCAATAGGGTGAGTCTGCTCTCCACTTTTTTCAAACTATCATTAATGGGCTGCAGGAGTGAGCGAAGTAAGGATTCTATGCTCCCTAAAGATGTATGAGGAGAATTGCTATTTGATGTATCGGCCCCTGGGTCGTTTGTGTTAGCAGCTCTATTGGGACTGAGGGCCTTAGAGGGATGAACAATGGGGACGGTTTCATTGTCCCTCCCAAGTTGTAGTACAGTTATATGTTTTTTGCCAAAGTCTAAGTGGGACGATTTGGCTTTCCCCCTCCCCCCCATTGCCTTTCTGCTACGTTTGCTTGGTGGGGGCCTATGCAACTCTGCCACGACACTTTGTTTTGGCTTGCTTTTCTTAGTTGCATGCAGAGGGGGGGTTTGAGTGACCAGATTAACAGGGGTGGTGGATGTTATGGGAGGGGTTACATCTAGAGATTTTCCAGGGGCCAACTCAGGGGAAGTAGGGATATCCCGCAATAGGAGAGGAAAGTCCTCAGGGGTCAGAGGTTTTACACTGATGGGGGGCGTGCCTTCCTCTTGAGTAATAGGGTACGGGATAATCTCTAGCGGGGCTCTGCTCTTCATAGAATCAATGGAGCGCCGCCGCTCCGCCCTACGTCTCTCTAGAGAATTTTCCTTACCTATGTCTTCTTTAGTAGTTTTGAAGTACTTATCCAGTGTCCCAGGGTTGCAACCCCCTTCCCTGCCTGTTGATTTACATGGTCCTGGTGAAGGCATCCCCCTAGCCTGATAGCACTTGGGAGGAAAGGGATATGGCCCAGCCCAGCCGCGTCCTGCCCCGGACGGCCACAGACGGCCCGCCCTCTGCCCGGGCTCAGCCCGGCGTCGCCCGCGCGCGTCCCGCGACGCGGAGGAAGCCGCAATGTTTTTGTGGCCTCCGGTCGCGTTGGCGGCGTCACCGGCCGCAAGGGAGCCTGGGGGCTGTAGTCTCTCCCCGCTCTCGGCCGCGTGGAGATGTAGCGGCGGCGGAAGAGACACACAGCGGGAGACGTACCAAGACCAGCGGCAGCAGCGGAACAGTGGCGGGTCCACAGGCAACTCACCCAGCAGGTAGGCAGGCTCAGGATTTGGCGCTTCCCGCTCCCCAGAGGGAGCCGCGATGTTTTTGTGGCCTCCGGTCGCGTTGGCGGCGTCACCGGCCGCAAGGGAGCCTGGGGGCTGTAGTCTCTCCCCGCTCTCGGCCGCGTGGAGATGTAGCGGCGGCGGAAGAGACACACAGCGGGAGACGGACCAAGACCAGCGGCAGCAGCGGAACAGTGGCGGGTCCACAGGCAACTCACCCAGCAGGTAGGCAGGCTCAGGATTTGGCGCTTCCCGCTCCCCAGAGGGAGCCGCGATGTTTTTGTGGCCTCCGGTCGCGTTGGCGGCGTCACCGGCCGCAAGGGAGCCTGGGGGCTGTAGTCTCTCCCCGCTCTCGGCCGCGTGGAGATGTAGCGGCGGTGGAAGAGACACACAGCGGGAGACGGACCAAGACCAGCGGCAGCAGCGGAACAGTGGCGGGTCCACAGGCAACTCACCCAGCAGGTAGGCAGGCTCAGGATTTGGCGCTTCCCGCTCCCCAGAGGGAGCCGCGATGTTTTTGTGGCCTCCGGTCGCGTTGGCGGCGTCACCGGCCGCAAGGGAGCCTGGGGGCTGTAGTCTCTCCCCGCTCTCGGCCGCGTGGAGATGTAGCGGCGGCGGAAGAGACACACAGCGGGAGACGGACCAAGACCAGCGGCAGCAGCGGAACAGTGGCGGGTCCACAGGCAACTCACCCAGCAGGTAGGCAGGCTCAGGATTTGGCGCTCACAGATAACACACATTTCTTCACATATGCCCAAAACAGTACAGATATGAAGCTGATGCTCGACAACGTTTGCCCAGGGTTCCACACAGCCACACCGGCAGCAATGGTACCGTTCTTCACACGGGCAAGCGTAGGATCCGCTGTTGGCTGGTTGCAGGTATCGGCTGGCCAACTCGTCATGATTTCTTGTAACGGGAAACAGAGTTGACAAGACTTTAGGGTAAGTAAATGATGTAGTTTATTAGAGTCTTATCCTACAACATGATTGTAGCTGTCCCTCCGCCAGGCGATCTCCAACAGACATCGTTAAAACACTAACACCCCAGCTGGAACCTGGGACACATGAACAGACTATGTTCCACATTCCTTCACAGAATACAGTATGACTAAGCAAGAGTATAACAGAGAACAAGTCAGATACATGAATTCATACACAATGAAATGCTATCAGAGGAAGATCACTCCTAAAATGTAAGTACAAGTTAGGTGCCTGAGCATCCATTTTGCCCGTTAATAGATTTACAGTTGCCTAAAATGGTGGTATTGTAAACCGGTTGGAATCTTCTCACAGCTGCACAATGCTGTAGCTCTTCATATAGATGCGCAAACGCCTCTTTCTAGAGCGTGTGCTCCTGACAGAGACTTTAAAAAACTTTTTCAATGCGCTTGATTTGGCCAATCTCAACACATACTTGTTTGATCCTTAACTTCCCCAACGTTTCAAACACAGACATGGTCACAGGGAGTTTGTTTTGATAAAGCTGAAAAATTTGACCTTACAAAAGTAACTATATTCCCTAATGCAATGCAAGCCACTATTCCACAGACATCTGCTCATCAAGCATATTTCATGACCTCATGGAGAGGCAATATCATAAGTTGTATAGCCTTTGCACTCAGGGATGATTTTGATCCGGTTGCACAAAAACCTTTCCACATGCATTCTCATCAGTGACTCAACACTCACAAAGTAAATGTATATCAAACTACCCTGACGAGCAAAATACTTACAAAATCCCAGTTTTTGCTTGTAAACCCAGCTCGTCTAAAAATGTACATCCTTCAGGTATTTACGCACTTATTGTGAGAAATAGATGGGTTTCACAGGAAAAGTCTTATGATGAACACATCCTCATGTTTACGGACAATGATGGGGAAGAGTAAAATTCAGTAGAATAAAGATTTATGAGAAGGCGAGTATTCAATACTCCTGCACGCATGCGCAAGACTGGTTTCACACATGGCAATCACCATGCATTTATGCTCAAGAGATACTACACACTTCTTTAGAGTCCCTCTCAGAGGATTGTATGACGTTACAACGCAAACAAGTACAACGCATGCTTCTACATCGGAGTTTTTACAATGCAACTACCATTACATCGCATGATTTTACAACGCATACCATTAAAACACATTTTTTTCAACTACCATTACAATGTATCCCATTACAACGCATTCCATTTAATGCATACCATTACAACCCATAATCATTTTAGTGCAACAATAGGGTAAGTGTTGGATAGCGTAGGGCTAAACATTACTATTCCCCCTCCAGTGAGTGCAGCAGTAGGGAAAGTGTTGGCTAGCGTAGGGGTAAAAATTACTATTCCCAAGTACCCCAAAACCCATACCCAGCCTAAAACCACAAATTCTCCATTACTAACCTTATAATGCGTTGTGATGGCATGCGTTGTGATGGTATGCGTTGTAATGACAAGCTGATAATGGCATGCTGCCTGCGTTATAATGGATGTTTCCCCTCTCAGAGGGTTAGATCTGTTTTTGTTGAGTTGTCAAAAAGCAGTTTATGGGTTTCATGCAATTACCACTGCAGAAGTCACATTTTTAGAGATTCTGGGGCTTATTTACAAGCCCCTTGCGCAGCCGGTGCATCACTTTTATAATGGGAAAAAGTGAAGTACCAGGCACAAGGGGTTTGTAAAAAAGGCCCTCTGATTTTAATGTCAAACATGTGTAATAGGGCTTAATATGATGATTAACTTTACACAACCCAAGTGACTCAGAGAGGATTCCATTTATATCTATTTGAGCAACTTTTGAATTCTAATGCATTATTAAAAGAGGACTTGCTAAGGTTAAGTACAAAAGAGATACATTGAGCGGCTCTGTAATTATTTTACAGTTTGACAGTGTGAACTGATACCTAATTTCCATATGTTAATAAACGTATAACAAGTTGAGAATTTAATTTGGCTGTAATGAGGCAGTCTTGGCGAGAGATCTGTTCCAATGTTTTCAGCTTCAGATTATTAAGTGCCTGTAGCATTTTAAAGTAGCATATCGACTACTCCATCACATGTAGAAAAGAATGAGAAAAATGAATCTCTATGTTCCTAGAAAGAAGACAGAGAGCAGGTTTGTACCTCGACAAAGGTGTGGCAGAGAGAAGAAGACCAAATATGCAGGTGAGGAGAGTGGAAAGCATCTGATTTAGCAGAGTGAAAAAAGTTGAATTTTCTGAGGGTAAGGGGGCACAAACATTAGAAGTGAAAAACAACAAGGCTTTTAAGAGATGATGAGGCTTAAAGGGCTAGGATCTTACAGAGGAGAGGACTGCAATAAGGAGTAGCAATTTACAGAGGGGAATAGAATGAATAAGGGAATACTGGGGATTTCCTTGATGATGTACACTGCATGCAGGGACCCAGCACTGGAGTCTCTGGGATTCTCCTTTCATCCAAAGAATTAAATCTTAAAGGTAGATGTGTGGTGTGACCTCTGGGCTCTGGGGAAAGCACTGAGAATGGCTGGGTCACCGCCATGCATCATCGCGGCACAGAGTGCACCGCCATGCTTATGTCTTCCTGTGCCCTGCCAGTCCCATCACCCGGAATCATTGACCGCTATTGTCTTTGGGGGTGGATTGTTAGGATAATCCTAGAGTTTAGGTGAGCTAGAGGAGCTGCTTCTGTCCATATACTAATGAACAGTGGTATAATTCTTAGGTATATTGGTGCCACTCAGGAGAATAACACATGTATTTGTACATAAAATCACTTATTTGGAAGACGGTGCTGTAAGGTGAGGAGAACCACCAATCTCCCCAAAATAGCAGCCAAAGCCAACACAATATACAAAGAAATCCTCAGCACACGTCATAGATGCATCAACAATTCGTTAAGTGCACGATGTAAGCACAAATTATACACAAGTTATTTCAATTCTTAATTTCTTTCTTTGTTCTTTTGGTCTTGCTTCAGATAGCCAACACGTGTTTCGTCGCTTACAAAGGGAAATCGTCCCGCGACTTTCTCAAGGCTATGTCCTTTTTGATAAAGACCTTGTGAGTCTGACGGTCTCGCCCCAAACGCCGCTCTCCGTGTAGCTCGAGTACGTACTCAAGTTAGTCTCTGCTGGCAGGGGGGGTGGTGCTCCTCCGCCATAACGGAGGAGCCGCCACTGATCAGTGCTCTTGGTCAAGGTAGGAGATGCAAAAATAAATGTACCGTCTTAAATTATAGAGTAGAGGGCATGCACTGTGCACCTTTCAACTCAAGAAAGGAATGGAGAACTAGTAGTGTCTTCCTCTTTCATACATTACATTTTTATATTGTGTTCAAACTCGAGGACTTCCAAGCAGTTTGATCAAGAGCCAGGAAACTAGCCGGTAAATGAGCCTAATGGATTAACGTGCTTAATGCAATGCTCTATTGTGTTCTGTGATTCAAGCCTAAAGTGGGCATGTGACAAGAATCTATCCATGTGGGCCTACATGTGGATTCTCATTCATAATATTTGACTGAGAATCTACATGCAAGAGGTAAGATAGAAAAATGTATGGCAGTGGAAAGCACAAGTGAAGAAAGATGTCTTACATGGCTGGATTGTCTCCAATGGGGGGTATTTTGACAAATTTCAGCTTTTTTCAAAACTTGTACAGCAAGATGCACCATTTGGCTCCAAAGTTTTCTTGGGGAGAAGCTCCCAAACTACTCTAGAATAAGTATTGCTCTTTCCTTCAGCTCACTAACCTAAGTAATGTGAGGCAGCTATATACATCCACCACTTTCAAACTTCACCTACGTTCTCTGATGGTAGAAATAACAGTGAGTGGGAGAACAGGAAACTTGGGTGCATGACAGTTTTTTTTTGCTTTGTTTGAGACTGCTTCTAAAGAGGTAGGGGCATATTTACAAGGGCATTGTGCCACCGGAGCATCACTTTTTGTGATGCTCCGGTGACACTGTGCCCTGCTCCATATTTACAAAGCAGCGCTAAGCCACTTTGTGTGGCCTAACACCGCCTTGTAAATATGTACAGTTTTCTGCAGTAAAGGGGTGTGCAATGGGTGTTTCTGTGGGCATTACCACGCAACACCAATTGCTTTTAGACACTGCTCCAGATTTACAAGGATCTGTAAATCTGAGGCAGCACAAAAAATGTACGCCACGAGTTGTAAGGGTGGCGCAACAAGGAGAAATACTTTTATTTCCCTCATTTTTTGATCTTTCTATTTGTGATGCATTTTGCAGCACAGATAGAAGGAGCAAAATCATCATTGATGGTTGTTTTTGTGCAGGAAGGTGTCCTTTCCTGCACAATAATAATCATCCCTGCAACGCAGGCACGCTTGCACAATTATACAAGGGTGCCTGTTCTGGTTCTAGGCTGCTTTTTTGCTCCGGCACAGGGATGAGTACAGGAATGTGTCATATTGTTATAAATATGGTGCATTCCTGCACTTCGAAAATGATTCAGCTCAGCACAGCAAAATAGCTTGCAGCACTGCGCAGCACCATTTTCTTGTGACTATGCCCTGTAGTGCTTTGGCTGGGTCCATGCTTCAAGCAAAGGTTTGAGCACGAAATTGTTTTGCCTTCCTGCTTTCCTAACATGGTGTCCACCGGCCTTGTTGGGTTCAGGTCACAACCACAATACAGGGCCCTTCTCCGGTCATATGGCGCACCTAGTGGCGGCTGAGATCACTTTCCTTGGTAAGTTCAAATTGCAAAAGCAACATATGAATTAATTCCATTAAGTAGCTATATTGCTGATAGTTCAAATATCTTATATTTAATCACAATTATCGAAATCGTGTTGATAATAATGGCGTACCTTGTGGTTCGTTTTAAAGTAACAATAACCCTCCAAGCTATGTACATGCATGTATGTACAGTTATGTTATCTCTGTACCCCCCACCCACCTTGAACGCCTAAATAAGTCATAGCGTGCAGGTAATTACAACTGACAATCTGGGGGAACATTGCACGTGCTATTTATGAGCTATTTGTAATATTCAGGTGTAACATGTTTTATGCGGCCATTGCTAAAAAAAAAATTGAAAATTGCGATGTAAAATAAGATACTGGTGACATCATCAATACCAGTGTCCCAGCCACATTAAATAAAATACCTGTTTATTGTTATCTCCGATATCTAATATTCCTCAAAGCTTGTTTTTCTTATCACTTGTCATTAGCTTGTTAGAACCAACACAACCATTATGTTGTTTACCATATTGTCTCAGCTGCGACCTTACTTCACGCAAGATAGTGTCTCAGATCCATACAGTAGCTGCCGGCACAGGTAAGAGCGATGAGGTGGTGGGGGAGGAGGGGTCGGGTAAGTTGACATCCGATGGGAGAAGTAAAATTGAATTAAAAAATAAATAAAACCACTTACCTTGCGCTTGCAGCATTGCCGACTTCTCCCGTTGTATGTCGACTTACCCGACCCCGACAAACTTACCTGTGCCGTCCGCCACTGGTTCCATACATGCCAATCTTAGACTTACTCTTCAGGAATCTGGGTATGTATGCATTACTAGAACATACATACACAGAACCCACCTCTTCTTTCTACTCTTTACTAATCCTCATGACTAACCATCCAACGCTCGTAACACCTCTGCACGGTACATATATTATTCAAACTTCCAATTCATACGTACTCCAATGCATATTTTCCAACTGAAGTACAATTTTTATTTTCCCCCAAACTTACCCTAACATGGCGTCGGTCTTTTTGACAGTCCTCTTTACTTAAGTTGTCAGTAACCAGGTATAAGTAACACCCAATGTGCACACTTTCACGTTAGTCACTGACCCCGCGGGTGGATGCCTGCACAGGTAATCTCGACAGGTGAGTGGTTGCTCTGTTTGTTTCCTTAGACTGTTACCACTGACTATCTCTGACCCTCCAACTTCACTTAATGTGTAAAGATGCTAGGTTTGGTGCGTTGTTCTGATTAAACATCATTTCTAAAATTAATATAAATTCTGGTCCCTTCATCCTTCCTGCTCACACAGCTGGCAGTGCTGATTATTTTTTTTTTTTAAAGTGCCAGGGCCCTCATCAGGAGGACACTGCAGCCTGCACCATCCATTGCCCCTGCCAGAGCTTCCAATGACAGCACCAACTTAACTACAAACCATCACACTCTAATAAGGGTGACAATTCATACTATTCCAGGCCCCCCGAAGGTATAAGAATGGCACAGGTAGCAGTTATTCGTCATTGTTAATGTATATTCAATTAGCAAATAGCTGTTGTCGTGCTTGATGTAGCGCTTAAAAGTTTGAAAATTGTAGGGGTGTATTATACTCACTGTTAGTCGGCACCCGCATATAATCAAATGTGTGCTCAGGTATCTTGTGTGCAATGTATTATGAATTGTATAACCTATATCGATTTTAATAGAAGTGCTAGCTATGTACAAGCCCATTGTAAACGTATTGGAGAAATGTATAGAGTTTAGTTTATGTGAAATGTAATGTGGTGTTAGAAATGTGCACCCTAGACTTCGTGTCTGTAGTTTGTTTAGCTTGACCACACATGAAAGAAAGACGTAAATGTCAATACTGTGATTGAAACCTGCTTGTGTAACCGAAGTAGTGGCCAGAATTCGCATATATCTTTGAGGCGAAAGGCCTGGTATTTTCTTATGTTAGCCAAGGGCAATAGGCCAAAAAGGATTTATTCCAGTAGAGGTTTTAGGCTGTAGTAAATTGCAACTTAAAAGATGTGAAGAATGTCTGCTTTGCATGATCTCACCCCAGGTGCAAGGACAGTTGCTCGTTAGTAGAGAAGCTCTTTGTTCACAAATTGACTTATGTAGTAAAAGCCAGACATGGGAGTGTATTGGAATGTGCCAATCGTAACTCCTAGTGCGGATGGCGTCTGGGACTCAAGGCCAAGCGATGGACGATGGAACTGGACAGCGCTCTGTGGAAATTTACTGAAAGACGACCCCGGAGAAGAGGAGGCGCAAAGGGCGTGTTCTGGGATTTGGGGTTCTGTATTAGGGACAGCGCCCCGAGGGTGGAGGGAGTTCAGAGCAGCCCTGAGCAGAGGAAGGCTAGGCGAAGAGATAGAGGGGGCAACTTAGACCAGCTCTCTAAGTGAAGTCTTCTTATGAAGTTTCACTCTGACACCTTTTATTCGATGAGGGTCTCAAGGGATTGCTAAGTAGGGATGTCATCTAGTGCAGAGTAGGGACAGAGATGGTATGGTTCAGTGTCCCTAGTATCGACATTTGCTTGGTGGTGTTCTACCTCATGCTTTTAGAGATTGTACTTTTAGTTATTTTTAGCCGTATGCGGATTCTTCGTAGAGTAGCATTTGTGTTAGTGCCTATGTACATGTTGTGCCTCGTATTGAGGACTTTGTATCTGCAAATCTTCATGCTGATAATAAAAACCAGAGAGCCAAGAGATTAAGTCTCGAGTCCTTGATTATGGCAAATTGCGGACAGTAATTTTGATAATTGTGTTTTTCCCTCCACGCTATTGGGCAAGTAAAAAGGTCCATCTGACCAGAGTGGGTTCCAGTAGATAATTGCGAGATACCCAAATGGGCCGGAGCATGCTCATCCCTAATTAGGCAGACAGCACCGCCATGTGGCAGACTGTCATAAGAACCGGTTCTTACATTTAAGTGAGATGCCAAGCACCGGAAACCACCACCCAAATTAAGCACTGTATGCTGGCCAACCGGCGGTTTATCCCACTGTATGGATGGAAATACGTTTTGTTCTATAATTTATATTTCTCTTCCAACTCGTAACTATTTTTTGATGAAACATTGTTTTTTGACACGTTTCCAACAATGATGCCTACAACCCTTGTGGTATTTGTACTTCTTTTCTTGTTCGGAACAACACCCTGACCACCATCGGGTTATTTCTACATTAATCGACTTGCAACGACATGGCTCGATCTCTCCATAAGCTGATTACCTGCTACGCTATTTTCTGGTCTCATGCTATGGTGCCAGATGTACGACCTGCCAAATAACGCCTCGAAAATTGCGCCGCATTTGTGTCTCGCAATTTGCGAGACGCTATTTGGCATGTACAACAGTGTTTTCAACACAGTTTACAATTCCCAATGGGGTCGCAAATTGCGAGGCTCATGAATTGTAATAAGCTTCTCGCAATTTACAAGCCCGTTGGGAATGACAGGCCCTCCCAGGGATGGTGGCCTGCTGGGCTCCGCAGACCAGCATGTCTGGGACTGCTTTGAAATAAAGCAGCTTTTTTTTTAAATGCATCCCATTTTCCTTAAAGGAAAACGGGATGCATTTTTTTTAAAAATGAAACGTTTTCGTTTCATTTTTTAAGGGCAGGCAGTGGTCCCTGGGACCACTTCCAGCCCTTAAAAAATAATATTGCATGCACTTGCAAAGGGGATGGGGTCCCCTGGGGACCCCTTCCCATTTGCAAATGCATTACCACCTACTTAAAGTAGGTGGTAATTTGCGAGTGTTTTGCGACCGCAATTGGGGTTGCAAAACATTGGTACATAGCTTTGCGGTGGCTATTAGGAAGGGAATAGCGAGTCGCTAAACATTATTTTGCGAGTCGCAATTTATTTGAAACTCGCAAAATACTGTTTGTACATGCTTTTTAGCTCAAACGTACTTCTGGCCCCGAGTGTTTGTTACTTCTCGTACTGTGGTCATAACCGGTATTCTCTGCACGGGCATTTAACATGTGCCTTTGTGCCTATAGGGGCCTTTGGACTTCTACTTTCTTCAGTATGGGCTCTCAGCCCTTTCCTGTGGGCAATAAAATGCTAAATTTGCAAACTTTACAGTTGATTCTGCTGCAGTTGATTAGTTATTACTAGGCATTGCTATTAGGTTTTGAATAGCTTAAAAATAGATTTCTTAACTTATATTTCTCTGCTCCTAGACTTCAGATGTTTCAAATCTGGGCATTTTAGTAAAGTTTGTACAGGTGGGAGGAAAAACAAAGTGCAGTGCATTATAGACACAGACAATCAGAGTGTAGTTGGTAACATTGAGCAAACGATGGATACATTAGTCTCAGTAGTTGACATGAAAGCAATTATGTGGTCCAAACCATTCAAATAAATGAAGATCCACACATTAAAGCCATAATAGATGGAAAACCAATTGATTTACTATGAGACTCAATCACAAGGATCACCATTATTTCTGCTGAAAATGATGGAAGTGTCTGGAACCAATAAACGTTGCTTCTTTTTGATTTTACAACCATGGCGTTTAAAGAGAGCAAAATTATTTTCATAGGGTTCTTTTCGGCTGGCCTCCCATTCTAACATTGCAGCATTCATGGTAAAATGTATGTGGCGAAAAAATGACTCAGTGTTCTTGGGTAGTGGCTTCAGGCCCACTCCAAAATGATTATTATACATGTAGACAAGGTGCAGGTTTTGCTACTAGAACACAGTATCATTCGGTCTTGGTATAACAAACATCAACCAGTGGTAAGATCAAAGATAAAAGCAATCAACCTCCAGTGAAACACATCTTCAGAATGTGCCTCTTAGTGTTTGTGCTGATCTGGAGGAACAGACTGATGACATGTTAAAACAGGGCACAACTGAGTCTGTTGATGCAACATTATGAATTTCTTCTCTTATCATAGCTGTCAAGAAGAGAGCATTGATCTTAGAAGCTTGAATGACGCCATAGAGGTAGACTTTTCCCCTTCCTTGCATCGAAGATTTATTAAACCTCATTTGGCTAGCTTCTCGGTGTACAAAATTGTATATGAAAGCAGCATGTCACCATATAGGGCCAGATGTATGACCCTTTTTTGCGTCGGCAAACGGGAGATCCTCCCGTTTGCAACCGCAAAAAATGGATAATGGCATGTACAAAATCCAATTGATATGCGGATATGCGACTCCCACTATTAGGAAGGGGCGTCCCTTCCTAAGAGCGAGTCTCCATACCATGTACAATTGTTTTGCGACCACATTTGCGGCCGGAAAACACTTGCAGTTTACCACCTACTTCAAGTAGGTGGTAAACCGCACGCAAATGTGAAGGGGTCCCCAGGGGACGCCTTCCCCTTTGTGAGTATGTGAGGAAATATTTTTAAGAGCAGGGTGTGGTCCCAGGAACCACTGCCTGTCCTTAAAAAAATGAAACTGGAAAGATTCATTTTTCTTTTTTAAATGCATCCCGTTTTCCTTTAAGGAAAACAGGCTGCATTAAAAAAAAAAAGAAAAAAAAAAAGACTGATCTATTTAAAAGCAGTCCCAGACATGGTGGTCTGCTGACAGCCTCATCAATATTCATGAGGCATGCAATTTGCGACCCCATTAGGAATCGCTAACAGTGTCTGAGACACTACTATACATCCCAATTTGCGAGTCGCAAATTGCGAGTCGCAAATGTGACGCAATTTGCGAGTCGCAAATTGGAGGGTCATACATCTGGCCCATAGTGCTTTAACTCAGTTCATGATACTACACTACTTGTTGTCATTATGCCATTTGATTTGGCATCAGCAGCATAAAATTTCCAAAGGTGGGATATATGAGATGTTAGAACAATTTACTAATGATGTTGCTTTCCAATCTTACATTTTAATTTCAGACACGTGATTCAGCAACACGATCAAACTGTTGATAAAGTCCTGGAAATTTTGCTTGAAAATGGAGTCCCTCTAAGAAATGAGAAATGTATTTTTTGGGCAAAAGAATTTGAGTACTTAGGTAATGCTTTGTTTAAAGACATCATCAAACCTAGGCAAGTGTTCACAATTTTATTATCAGTGTTCCATCATCCAATGACCACTTACAGTCATTTATGGGCATCTGTGAATTATATAAAAAATTTGTGAGAGATTTTGATAATTTAACAGAGCCGTCCAGTCCTTTGCTCAAATCAAATGCTGGTTTTAAATGGAACTAGAGAGGTGAGATAGCTTTTACTGAAGGCTCATACTTTGCAACCATTTGAGGAGGGGCGTGCTATTCATATCACAGTTGAGGAAAGTGCTTCTGGTCTAGGATCTGTATTACCTCAGATTGATGGCTACAAAGAATACACTGTCTGTTTTGCATAAAAAAACTTTAGCTCCCACTGCACATCATTATTTTGTTATACAAAATGAAATGTTCCCTTCTCATACTTTATGTGAAATATTGGAAAAGTAAGGTGCGAAGCATCTGAGGCTCCTCTATATTGACCTCAGAACAACTGGATGGTTGAAAGGTAATGTTTAGTGGTATGTTTTCATAGAGGTGTTAGGTAAAGAAAAGAAGTGGATATAGGTGAGCATGAAATATTATGATCCTACAGAAAAACTCCTAACATTTACACAGGCAGATTTCCTTTTGAGTTGATGGGTGGGAGAGTGACGTCTTTGATGTTGGATCCAAATTGGTTGCATGCATAAATTTCCCCAAAAAAATCTTTGGAAAGGAGCTTGAGTGATACAAGGTGCAAAGTAAATTTGATGGATAGTGTTATAAACTTTTCAGTTTATGGTGGGAAAACTAGTCAGGTTTTGTTAAAAAGGAGAGTAGAGTCCGAGATCCTGTGCGTTTGTTGGAGGTGCGCGGCAATGCTATGTTGGTCAACGGGGAGCAGTGGATGCATTGTGGAAGGGTAGCTAAGGTTCAGAGAATCTGTCTGCCATCGAGATCCCCAGGTGATTTTTCTGCACCTGCTTCTTCAAGGGATCAGTCATACGTGGTTACTAAAAAGTGTAGCGCTGTCCTACATATTCTTTCTCAGTGTCTCCCTCTCAGCCGGCCTCATGCTCAGCCTATTCAGAGACTAACTGAACATTCATGTGCATCTTTTATGGCTGCTACTTATTATGAAGTAAGTTTTGGCTGTTTTTGCAGTTATTTTGTTTTCTTATTAATTGAATGGCATGTGTTTGCCTGGTGTTGGCATTCAACCTGTAAAATGGGGGATCTGTGGCGATGCACAGTAATGTATTTGATTACGCCCAATTATATTCTCTACTAAAGTCAAGACTGATGGTCTTTTAATTGCTGCTAAAAGTGGTGGAGGGGAGTAAAACAATTTACGGTTATACTTTCAATTTAGTCATACTCTAAAGGATCACAGACTCCGAATTTCAATTTTGTGGGTTTATTATAAGGCCAAAAATAATTGAATATAAACACACCTCAATATCAGAGTATACAAATGCATGAATATCAAGGCAGAGCCGAATCTACGGATATAATTCATTCGGCAATAAAGGCATAATATGATGAACTCCAAAATCAGTATGCAACAAAGAATCGAAACCAAGTCCAATTCTCTTTTCATTTAGGAGAAGAAAACAGAGGTATCTTTCCCTACTCTACTCTAGATGAAAATCCTACCTAATTTTCCATTATCCTGTCTCAAAGGGGTCAGCACGTGTGGACTTCCTAATAAGTACTCACGTCAAATGGGTCTGATAGCTTAATGCCATGGAGCTCGCTCTAAGATGATCCTTCTCCGAAGTAAGCAGAAGTCACTCGAATCTGTCCCTGCGCATCATACAAAAGACAATGTTCAACCCACAATAAGTCACATGATGAACTTTTTCACTTGCAGCTTTTTCAGTGGTTTTCCACAGAAGCTTTAATTATTTTTTCTTCGTCTTCCAGTGGCCTTGGGTTTCAGATAGGCCAGGCACAAAAGGAGTCCTTCCTTCTCGAATTACAGACTTCTTCAAAGACATTCCGGGTATCTCCCTAAATCTAAGAATAACTAGGCCGAATTCCTGCACCTGCAGTAGGATGAGAACACACTGTCTTCGAGCACAAAAAGGATTCATTTAATTACAATTCTTGAGCAATCGGGGTGAAACGAAACTCAAAACAACTTGCAATTTGGGCCTTCAATTCAGGCAACTTAAACTAAACACTGTTACATTGCATGAGTATAATTTCATCCTGCACATTACACATACAGGAATTATAAGTGTCTCTAATACATGTATAACACTACTTGAATGTGCACACTACAATTTCAGTGCTACAATAACGTGAATAAACGCATCTTAAAAATTATGCCTAAATCCTTCTAACTTCTTAAGGTGCAGATAATGATTGTCCTGCAGTCGTTCCGTATGCTGCTCTCGCTTTTTCAAAGACCTTTCGTTATGTCGTGCCCTTTGCCATTTGTAAGCCTTGATGGCTCCTAATAGTACAATTATACAAATGACTGCTGTTATGATAGGTTTCAGAATGTATCCCATTATTCTTTGTCCTAAACTTCCAAACCAGCTCCCAACCTTTCCAAATCCCTTACCGATTTGCTCCCAAAGTCCCTCAGCAGCCAGATCACGTAAATCTTGATGAATCTCTGAAATGTTATTTATGTACTTCCTTATATCCTGACTATTGTCAGGATTTGTAGGAATATAAGTGCAGCACTGTTGGGCTTTCAATAATTTAGAGACTCCTCCGGCTTTTGCTAATAACACGTCTAATGCAAGACGATTTTGAAGAACCATAGCCCTGATCGAAACCATTTCTCCATCAACAAGTAATAGAATTTAGGCAGTATTTACTGAAAGCTTATCTACCAATTTTGCTAATTTTTTAATACTCTCATCATTCAAAATCACACCCCAGCTAGGTATCATGGCGCCAAACACATCCCCAACAATTTCTCCCGCACTTGCACCGCGTTTTCCTCTGTGAGATCTTTTTACTTCCAAAGGCCATGAATTATCGACATGGAAGATTTTCGGGAATACCGAAAGCCAAATAACATGTACCATACCAATTCTTGGGCAATTTCACATAAGCACTTTTTTCACACACAAAATACATATTTGGCACTTTGGTTAATGTATCTAAAAGCGCCTTCCTTATTGATTCCTCAAATAAGAAAATGTGTTCACAATCACTCTCACCCACAAATATTTTGTCATAATATGTTGAAGGGTGTCTAATGCATAGTTTTCCTTTTTGCTGGTAATCCAAGGCTATTGGACCAGAACTCCTCTTTGTTTTATGATCTAATTCTTCCTGAGTCCATGGAATAACCTTATGCTTTGGATCTGGTCTAAATAAAGTTTTCCTATGCCGATCCTCTATCTGATCTTCAAACTTCTTCTCAATGTCGGATAACACACAGGTCAGATTGTGTCTATGGTCATATGATGCATCTAAAGTGATAGTAGGCACAAAATACGTAGACATTCTTTCTACTTCCTTATAGTAATCATACTTATTCATGTATTTGAGAACTGGAACATCTGAGAGTACCACATCATAATTAGAGAAATAGTACTCAAAATGTGCCTTACTATAGAACATGCTCAACAGCACACTACACATGATACCGTATGTTAAAGGTAAGTGATGGTATCGATGCCTTCTTCTACTGAAGCTGGTAATTGCATACACACAAAGCAATCTTTCGCTTCCATTGTATCAACATATTCATATAACAAACGAGCATATGCATTCAACGTGAAATCACCTTTTGATAATTCTACATGTAACATTCGACTAGGTTCTCTAATCCCATCTCTATCTTTTGGGGATGCACCCTCTTCTACATCCAAGGCAGATGGGGTAGTTGTCACCTGTTCCCCATACTTTTCAGCATCGTGAGACCCAACCATAGATGTAACAATCATCACCGTTATGACAATAAGCACCACAACAATAAGGGCACCTATTATGCACTTCTGCTTGCGACCTAAACTTCCAGGCTCCATCTTGAATCTCTGTTGAATTTCTCGAGGCACACACGAAATTAATAAATCTTCTTTCTTTGCTTTATCCTGTTATTCAAAATGTCCTTTCTTTCTTCTGTTTTTCCCTTCGCTTATTACAATTGTCATTTCAATAACACTAGCCTATTGAAGAGATGTAGTCAGCCCTAGCCCTTAGTTCTTCTTCTACTGAAAGTCCATACATTTACATCTTCTTCCACTTGGGCCTAGGTTATCTTCTTTCTAACTGCTAATAAGTTCTTCGTTCACAGTTCAAGCTTCATCATTAATGATATTTCATCCAAGCATAGTAAGAACAAGCTGAAGAATCTCTGCACGAATCTCTCCCATTTCGTGTGCGGTGGGCTGCCGACCAAAGGTAGGAAAAACAAGTTGATTAAGGATGAGAAATCGCAAACCACTCAACCGTGGTGGATCGTGGACTGTCAGAGTCAGTATTCCAAAAGCATCAACTCCGGGGACCAGTAACTGAATATCAATTGTTAAGGTGCTCCCTTCATGTCTCATGGTTCCAGTCCCCAGCCTCCCGGAGCTCTCCTGTATCTGCATCTAAGACCAGGTACATCCACTCAGGAGACGCGTACTTTTGTGACGGTACCCTCTCTCTCTTGGATCGTCGTAGACCATCCGGTCTCTCTTCGGTCTCACTTTGATCGGATTCAGATGTTTCAGTAATAGGAGCGAGGTTCTTCTCAGATGCAAGCCTTATGTTCAGCCTCCCTTTATTTGCTGGCCACGTTTCTGCTTCAGCACCTGCTCTCCTCTCTTCCTCTCGAGCTGATCCTCCTGTATTAGATGGTTCACTCTGTTCTGATTCGAAGTTCACTTCTGAAATTTCATCTATTTCAGAATCTGAACTTAACTCTGGAACAGCTGGTTGTCTTCTTCCTTGCTCTGTGGCACTTTCAGAGGCACTTCCCTGAACAAGGGAAGTCGTTTCTTCTACAGGTTCTGAAACTAGTCGTGTATGCAAAGCGGAAATCCAGTTTGGCAATCTGCCACACTTCACAGCCGTATTTGTGACCAAAAGCACCTGGTATGGTCCTCGCCAACGAGCATCAAGGCAGCTCTTACTCACATGCTTTCAGACAAGCACCCAATCTTCAGGGTTAAGGTCATGCAGCAGGTCTCTTGAAGTAGGGGCAGTCGGAGGCTCGACCTGATGGAACACAGAATTAACCACATCAGCCAGTCCTCTACAATAATCCAAAACCAAATCATCTGTGATGTTTATCAATGCTGTAGCTGGCACTGTAGGCAATCGCATAGCTCTTCCCATCAATATCTCATGGGGAGAAAGCCCTGTCCTTCTATCCGGAGTGCTACGCAAACTCATCAACACCAAAGGCAGTGCATCCGGCCATTTCAAAGCAGTTGAATAACAAACCTTTGCTACCCTCATCTTGATTGTGCCATTTATCTGTTCCACTACACCAAAGCCTCAGGTCTATAGCTGCAGTGCAATCACTGATCAATTTTCAAAGCTGAACACAACAAGTTCATGATTTCGCTATGGAAATGAGTTCCTCTGTCTGTTTCCACCGAGGTCGGAAATCCAAACCGTGGAATCAGTTCCCTTAACAGCAGTTTTGCCAATGTGAGACTGTCACATCGTCTAGTCGGACGTATAGGCTTCAATCCAACGTGAAAAGATACACACCACCACCAAAACATATCTCAGCCTATTGCATCTTGGCATCTCAATAAAGTCCAACTGTATCCTATTAAAAGGACCTCCTGACCTTCCAATATGGCTCATCGCAACCACAGTCCTTTTTCCCACATTCATTTTTTGACACGTAACACACCTGTAAAGTGCAAACAAAAAATGGTACAAAAGGGAGAGATAAGGAAATAACTTTGGTCAAGAGCACACTAATTAACTCTACATCTAGTTTATTAATCTAGACAGATTTTATCAAAATATTTGGACATTCCTGCATCAAAAATGACAACGGACCTTGATGAGAGCAACAGGGCAAAAATACAACAATACAAATATACACATAAATTGAACATGTGCAGAACATCACATACATAAAAAGACTTGTACACACAAATAAGTTAACCCCTAAACAAACACATAATTTTCTATTGGAAGGTAGTCCACAGAGTGCGCTGCGACTCAACAAATTATTGTCGGACTTTCTCAGCACACTAAACGGTGAGTAACCACACTGTGCTTATTTTCAAGGACTCCTCCTTCATAACCGGGTCTACGCAATTGCGTTTCGGCCATACACTTTCCTCGGCCTCCTCAGGACAGGGTTAATACAAAGAATGTACACACACTACAAAAAAGAAGTATATACACATATAAATATAAATATCAAAATAAATCATCTTGCCTACACATGAACTTAATCACAAGCAAAGTCGTAGCAGTTCTCCATGCCGCCCTGCGGGGTGTGTGTGGTCGGTGACCGTCACCAAGGGGCACAAAGGTGAACCGGGGACTTACACCTAAAAGCAACACCCGAGGAGGATCTATATGTTCACAGCAAAGGGACTATTATTTACTAACCACCAGTGTGTCAATATCTCAGACTAGCGAAACTGATGTCACAACACGGACCCAGTGCACAGCCCACCGTCACCGGTGGTGCATAAACCACAAGGAGTACAAGGACCTCAGGGGAACCCAATCTCACGTTCTCTCACCCGTGGCAACAATCCACCGCCGAAAAGCACGCATGCTGAGTGCTACTACTACGTGTCTCTAGGTCTAAACAAGCATATAGCACTCACGGGAATAAGGTGGCCCAAAGGACGCTCGTGCGTACGGGTCATCCGGGTCCCCAGATACCCAAAAGATGCCGAACCTATCAACAAGGAAACAAGAGGCTAAACACACATGGCGGCACAATTAATATTAATGAGGGGAATACACTCGGGGGTACTAAGTCAAAGGGGGCTTACCTTCCTCCAGCAGGAAGTCCTTCCTGATGACACTATATGTCGACAACTTGTTTTATTTTTCAATGGAATAGCTACCTAGAGAGGCAAGAAACCAATAACCTTAAAGAACTCATCGGGGGCAGACGGTAAACATAAGTTCAAATCCTACTAAACTAGCGTGACGGCACTTACTTCGGCAGTAATCCGACTAAAAAGTCCGGAACACACAGCCCCACCGCTCGACAATCCCCAAGACGCCGGTCTGCGTGAGGCAGCAAGGAGCACCTGTTACTATATTTCCGGCGCTGGTCGAGGGGAGTAAACATAGAGAAAGGATTCCACTAGAATTCAAAACGTGTCGGCCATCTTAACACGGGGTATGTCTAAACTAGCGCTACCATCTACCTCTGAAGTGCAAATCAAAGAAGAAAACACATCGGTCATCTTAACAGGGGGTGCATCTCTACTGGCGCTACCATCTACCTCTGGGGTATGAATCAAGAAAAAAACATCAGGTCGTCAGAGATAGAAGTACAACCCAGGGACAACACAGTCACAGCACTGCCTTGAAGGGAGGTATTCCCATACTGTTTACTGAGTCTGACACTGGGGACAAGACCGTATGTACAACATCTAGGGGTCGACATCCCACAAGGCACCACCACCGCCAACTACTCTCCACGGGCAACACAGGAGACCGCGCAGACAGTGCTTGATCAATGCACAATCTATTAATACAAAACTAAAAAACGAATAGATAAAAACATTACTAAAGTGTGTAACGGGAAATGTAATAGGGCATTCGCACTAGTCAGGACCTTGTAATGCAAGTCCCCTAACCCTATACTAGGTTCAGTATCAAAAGACAGTGGTACGGGACTATGGTACTTATATCAACGCCCAGATTTCATCGCGGTCGTTTAGACCTAATCTGGATGTATGATAACGTTCGATCATACGTGCCTCAAGGTGATTAAGCTTATTTTGTAGTGCTGTTTTAGTGGATGCTTTCACCACCACTAACACTGTCCAGTACAGTTCATCTTCATTGTGATTCATTTCAATGAAATGTTGTACCATAGGGGCCCCTATGGTTCCACATCGTATACGGGATTTATGTTGTAAAATCCTCATCTTTACGGCCTGAGTCGTCTGTCCAATGTATGTTTTTTCGCACGGGCATGTGACTGCGTACACCACATTTTTGGTGTTGCAATTGGAAAAACTTAGCTGTGAATGCACTACTTTATTGATTTCCACACACTTAGAATTTTTTGTTTGCGTGCATACCCCGCATCCATTGCACCGGAAATGTCCGGTGAGTGCCGGAAGGCCCATCATTCCTCTCAGGTCAGTGGGTACCACGGAAAGGCGGGTGGCTTTGACTAGATGATTTCTAAGATTCTTCCCTCTGCGGAACGCAAATAATGGCTTAGAGATATTCAAATGTTCCACCAATTTGAGGTTTCTTAGAATAATCTGCTTGATCTTATTAGCCTTAGGGTTGAATGTAAGGACACATACCATTTGATCATTTTCCTGTTTCGTTTTGGGTACAAGGAGTGTTTCCCTCGGGGTGTACCAAGCTCTCTTTAATGCTCCCTTCACCAATTTCTTTGGGAGAAAAGATACACACCACCACCAAAACATATCTCAGCCTATTGCATCTTGGCATCTCAATAAAGTCCAACTGTATCCTATTAAAAGGACCTCCTGACCTTCCAATATGGCTCATCGCAACCACAGTCCTTTTTCCCACATTCATTTTTTGACACGTAACACACCTGTGACACACAGTTTCAGCACACACACGAAATCGTGGGTTGAACCAAGTCTCCCTGAACACTCTCACGATGGCATCCCTTCCGAGATGAACTGCTCCATGAATCTGTCTTGCCATTGGGTCCAGTAAACAATTAGGTAGTACTGCCCTTCCATCTGTTGCCACACAAATGCCATATTCCCTCTTTTCACAGCCTGCTCTAACCCATGAGGCAGCTTTTTCCTCTGAGACCTCATCCTGCAGCCGCTTCGCCTCATCCCAAGTATCCGCTACAGCTAACATCATGCTGATCTCAGTCTCTTCTGTGGTCTTTCCTACATATTCTCCATAGAAAACACAAACATGTGTAGCGCAAAATCGAGCTACTTCATCAGCGTAACAATTTCCCTTTGTGACAAAGTCATCTCCCTTTCCATGAGCAGCACATTTAACTACGCAATCTCCTGAGGTTTCTGCAAGGCTTCCAATAATTGGCGCACATATTCTCCATTACGGATTGGGGATCCTGAAGATGTAAATCCTTTCTGAGACCATAACTGCCCGAAATCATGAACCACTCCAAACCCATATTGTCTGTCCGTATAGATAGTCACTCGGACTCCATTCGAGATGGTACAAGCACGTATCAGGGCAATAATCTTGGCCACCTGAGCAGAGTATATTCTTCTCAAACAGGCAGCTTCCACCACCCCAAGATGGAGCACACAGCAAACTCTGCTCTCAAGCACCCTTCATTGTCTCTTAAACATGAACCATCAACAAAAAGGACCAAATCAGATTCAGGTGGAGGATCATCGACAATGTCAGGTCTGGGTTTGGTAGATAGCTCAGTAACATCTAGGCAGTCATGCTCTTCACAATCTTCTCCTTCCTCTTGCGGTAGAGGTAAAAATGTAGCAGGATTCCAGGTAGTGCAGCGTTTCAAAGTGGCATTTTGAGAGGCTAATATAACTTGCTCATACTTTGTAAGTCTATTATTTGTTAAATACTCTGTCTTGGTTCTTGTCATTAACAGCTCTACTGAATGTGGCACTTAAACGGTAAGTAGATGACCCATCACTATGCTTTTGCATCTTTCAATGCTGACACCTGTTGCAGCAACAGATTTGAGACATCCGGGCGACGCAGAAGCTACTGGATCTAATGCAGCTGAAAAGTAAGCCACAGGTCTACGGGCACCTCCATATGTCTGTACAAGGACTGCTAACGCACATCCCTCCTCCTCACAGCAGAAAAGCGAAAACGCTTTGTTGTAATCTGGCATTCCCAGAGCTGGAGCGCGACATAGGCTCTCTCTCAGCTCATGGAAGGCTCTCAAACAATCACCATCCCATGGTACCGGATCACTAATGTCCTTTCGAGTCAACCTCAATAGTGACTTTGCTTGCAACGAACATTTTGGGATCCATTGTCGACAGTAGCCGACCATTCCCAAAAACATGCAGACTTCTTTCTGTGTTTTCGGAGCTCCCATTTGCAGAATTGCCTCAATGCGATCTGGTGACACTCTTCACTTTCCTGTTTCTATCTGATGACGTAGATACTGGTCTTCAGTCAGACAATACTGAAGTTTATTTGGGGACACCTTGTATCCATTCTCTGCCAAATGATTCAGCAAGGCCACAGTGTCGATCCTGCAAGCATCCTCAGTCTTCAAAGCGACCAAAAGGTCGTCTATATACTGAACAAGAACTGAGCTCTGGGGCATCACCAGCCCTTCAAGATTCTTTTTCAAACTCTGACTAAAGATAGATGGGCTTTCTGTATATCCTTGAGGGATACGACACCATGTTAACACACGGTTGTCCATCCTAAATGCAAACAAATATTGGCTCTCCTCGTGCAATGGTATAGAGAAAAATGCCTGACATATATTTATAACTGTAAACCATTCTGCTTCACATGGAATCTGAAATAATATAACAGCTGGATTCAGTACAATGGGACAACATGGAATCACTATTTCATCAATCCTGCGTAAATCCTACACTATTCTGTACTTGCCACTAGGCTTATGCAGTCCCATAATAGGTGAATTACAGGTGCTTCCTTTTATCTCCTTCAGAATGCCTTGTGCAATCATAGACTCGATTACAGGTCGTATTCCATCCACAGTTTCCGGAGACAATTTATACTGCGGAGTTCATGGATATACAGCATTTGGTTGACCTGTATCTTAACAGGTTCAACCCCTCAAATCAATCCTATCTCCTCTCCAGTGAAATCCCACACCTTCAGAGAAACTCAGCCCCTCAAATCATGTGGTAACCCCTCTGTCGTGAGAACCACAAACATTTCTGCACAAAAGTTCATATTGGCCTTTTTAAAATCTGCATCATCATCATAGGTTTGCAACTCTACACCCCGCGGAGTGCAAGATATGTTACAATTTAGTTTACATAAGAGATCTCGTCCCAATAAACAGACTGGGCTCGAATCGCACACTACAAATTGATGTCTATCTCGGAATGTTCCTATTCTTACAGGTAACTCATCCGTTAATGGGTTGTCATTCTCTGATTGGTAACTCCCACCACTTGAATTGATTGTCCTGAAGGGGATACATTTGGACCCACTTCTGCCCTTAACGTGGAGCGCGCAGCTCCGGTATCTAACAAAAATGTAACAGGATCCTTATTACCCTCTGCGTCTACAAATGGTCCACTCTAATCTACTTCCAAAGTTACACCCAATGTCCATTCTTCCTGCACCCCCTCAGTCTCTCCTGAGAATCTTGAGCATGTTCAAACCTATCTTTTATTTCAAAATATGGCACCTGATGGTATGCCTGATTATTTGTTGGTATTCTTGGAGGCTGAGGTATTGGCATTTGCGCCTCATAATCTCCTCCATGCATGGACCTAGGTCTAGTCACGATATTCAAACCCTCGGACATCTGTCTTTCACCCTCATACTGCATTTGATTTGCCGGATTCTATCGACACTCGCGCTTCCAATGCCCGATTTTGTGACAAAAATGACAAGCAGTAATCCTCTTTCGATTCGCCACCCAATCACTTCCTGTACCTGCATCCATTCCTCTACCTCTTCCCTGTCCAAGCTGGACTACCATATTTTGATTCATTCCCCTTCCGCCTTCTCTTCCTCGGCCCATTGCTCCTCCAACCCCTTGCATCTGATCCAACCTTTCGGCATTTCTCAACTGCACCAACATCAACTTGTCTTTCATTTTCTTTTGTGTCGACTTCACCTGATCACTGCAGTATTTTGCGTAAAGCAGAATTTCGCCCACCAACTTATTCTGCCAACATATCAAATGTTGCTGTATCATCAAACTAATATCAGATTTCAATCCCAGCACAAACTTCGAGACAAACTGTCCCATATCTTTCTGTTCAATATTATCCAAACCACTATGCTGTTTAAAGGCCAATAAAAGTCTCTCATAATAGTCGTGTACCGACTCCTTAGGCTCTTCAGTAGTACAATCGATTTTAAGCCAATCAACAGTTTTCAGAGCTACTTTGGATTGTAGCCATGTAATCACTTGCTCATATTTCTTCATTACCTCAGGTGAAGGACCATGATTCGCCAGATCTCTAGCTGTGTTCTGCAGCGGGCCATTCAATTGCAACTTTACATGTTGCCCACAAATTGGCTGGGACTACTATGTCGAATAAAGTATTCAAATCAATCCACAACACCTTTGAAATCTTGACAAACCTGTCAAATTGTTTATACCACTCAGCAGGTTTCCCTCTCAGCCGAGGAAAATCATTAGTAAATGCTGCCAAATCACCCCTGCTCCATGGCACATGTACATACCCCCCATTTTGTACTTCTCTGAGGGGAAATTTCCTACGTGTCCTGTCCCTCCTCCTCCTGGAGGCGGAATATCTCCTATCACTTTGTTAGCACTTTTCTTTTTGGACCACCTCTCTTCCCACCCGTCTAATTCCCTCCACGCTCGCATTCCTATCACCAATTCTCTAATTTGTGCCTTTAATCCAATCGTTCACTTCTCTTCCAATTCTGCAAGTTCTCTGCATCATTTTTGTTTTGTCAAGTCCACCTCACACCTTCGTGCCAACTGTGACAATGCTTCATGAGCTCGCTTTGCCCTTCTAGTTACATCTTTGGCAACAAATAGCAACTCACTGGGGTCATATGTTCCAATTCTGTCCAATGGCAAATTCCCTTCAATCATTCTGCTTTTAGTTTCACCACATCTAGCAATGGTGCCTTCATTGCAACTTGTAAAACCCTCTGACCTCTTTCACCTCCCAGTTCCTCTCTATCACACTATTTGTGTTCTTCGTTGGCCCCCACTCTCCTCCATTCTCAAAACTGGGTGACTTTCTCTCTCACAACTTCGACTTCTCCAATGGTTACCATCACACAAATTCTGTACTTCAAACAGTACCCTAGGTGCTTCTCGTCTCATTTTCTTTCCATATCATTGACTCTCTCACCCATGGAACCCACATTCTGATTTCTGACCTAGAATTTGCCAGAGCTCCTGTTCGTCTTGGTTCCGACCCGCTGTCCATTCTCGAAGGATCAGCCGTAGCTGGCAGCGGAGTACTACCTTCCACTGGTATCTGAACCAAACCCGTTCGACTCATTGTCAGACTCCCTCCAGATATAGTCTGTTCTCCTTCTCCTGCTTGCTGTTGACTTCCCCCTGTTCTCTCTCTGGGGTCATATATTGAAACTACCGGCCCAATAGTAACTGGTACTTTAAGTGCTTCTGGTAACCGCATGGTACATACAGTTTCTCCTGACTCAGGATCTGCGTATCCTGTCCCTCCAGACCCTCCTGCAATTCTCGATCCCACAGAAATCCTCCCTCTTACTCCCGCTGTCTGATCCTCTGAACCCACTCGTCCCACCCCTAAAGTTTCCTCTGTTTGCTGCGTCCTCCCCGTCTCCAACCTAGAGTCCCAAGGTGGAGGACGTTCTGCTAACAATCGATCAAGAAAACTGTCATCTGTATCACTGTCCTCTTCTGTCTTACTCTTTCCTCCGGACCCTCTTTCTAGCAACCGAAATGGATACAATCGTTCTCCCTCTATAGTGTCTACTCTCCATCTCTGCAGCTGTGCATCCCACCGAGCATCTTAATATGCCTTCATTGCTTATTTCATCCTTCCCTGTGAAACTTCTCTTTTCTTCGCTATTGCTGCTCTCATCCATGCATCTAATGCCTCAAATTGTGTTGGGCTGAGCGGAGGTTTCAGAGAAGACATCACTCCCCTTAGCTGGTACAGCACCTCCATACGAAATGACCCATAGCAAGGGAAAGCCAATTCTCCCTCCTACTCTGTAATTTTATGCCAATTTTCAAGCCACACTATGGTATGGAGTCCCACATTTGTTGCCATGTAATGTGCCGGGGTATCCTCTGGCGGAGCTTCTTCTCCTACCCGAGTCACCACCCCTGTGTCACCTCTACACAAATCTCACAACACCTTAAAACATCTCATTGTTCAGGACAATTATTTTCAACACAAGTTTCAATATTCCACTTTGGACGAACTTCCACCAATCCCAGAGCGACGTTACGCCAACCGACCAATCCCAGCGCAGCGCACACTGACGTCACTGCTCCCTCTTTGCAGCGACTCACCCTCCTTTACAATTTCACTACGTCCACTCGCTCACACATTCATACTAACAAGTAACTGTTTATCCAAAAGCTATTAAACCAAGTAACTGCTCCTAACGCAATAGCTTACAGTTACGCCAAAAATATAATTGTCTGTCCGCTAAAAGATCGATAGAACACTCTTACAAGAACATTGATCCGCTGCGACCCCCGACCTGCGTTGATCACTCAATCGCCATAGTCCACCCCCAGTACCTGGGGCTTTCTATCCGTGACGTACTCCTACAGTCACACAAAGTTCCTTGTCACAAGGGAATCGTCGATAGCGCTTCATGACACCCACAATTTTGATCAGACAACTATAACTACAAAACTATCCCAGGGTCTTGGACTTTACTTGAGTCCGCTATCCAAACTTCCTGATCCGCATGTGTCCGGACCAGTACACCAATAAACCCACAATCACTCAACTTGCAACCCAACTTCGCAAGACATCACACAACTAATTCATCACCGCAATCTAACACACCACACAGATTCATACTCACGCTACCACTGTTTCTGCCGCACCGTCAGCGTCCGCCGACCACCATCAAATTTGCCGTCTTCTACTCCGTCCAGAGCTCTATTATTCTTCCGATCCTACTCTAATTTCTCAATTCTCCCCTCACTTTTAGAAGCAAACCATCCTCTGCTACCATTTGATTACGCCCAATTATATTCTCTACTAAAGTCAAGACTGATGGTCTTTTAATTGCTGCTAAAAGTGGTGGAGGGGAGTAAAACAATTTAAGGATATACTTTCAATTTAGTCATACTCTAAAGGACCACATACTCCGAATTTCAATTTTGTGAGTTTATTATAAGGCCAAAAATAATGAAATATAAACACACCTCAATATCAGAGTATACAAATACATGAATATCAAGGCAGAGCCGAATCTACAGATATCATTCATTCGGCACAAAAGGCATACATAATATGATGAACTCCAAAATCAGTACCCAACAAAGAATCGAAGCTGAGTCCAATTCTGTTATCATTTAGGAGAAGAAAACAGAGGTATCTTTCCCTTCTCTACTCTAGATGAGAATCCTACCTAATTTTCCATTATCCTGTCTCAAAGGTGTCAGCACGTGTTGACTTCCTAAGAAGTACTCACGTCAAATGGATCTGATAGCTTAATGCTATGGAGCTCGCTCTTAGATGCTCCTTCTCCTCTGAAGTAAGCAGAAGTCACTCGAATCTGTCCCTGCGCACGAATGAATGAAGGAATATTTATAGAGCGCATGGTTACCCAAAGGCATCCCAGTGCTAGCAGGCACTCAGTAAAGAACAGAAGATTTACTGAAAGAAAAAGGTTTTCACCAATTTTCTGAACATGAGATGATCCGGTTCAGAATGTAAGTGTAGTGAAATACTGTTCCACAATTTGGCCCCATTATATGAAAACATTCGACCTCCACTGCGAGCACGTTTGATCTTAGGCACATCAATTAAACCCTTTCTCCCTGACCTGAGATTACGATTAGGGACATATACCTGCCAAGGATTTATGGATAATGCAGAGTGCTTTAAATTGTACTCTTTGCAGGACAGGAAGCCAATGAAGAATACCAAGGGCCGGCTTAGCCGAGGACCGTTTAGGAATGCTCATCAGCATGCGAGCTGCACAATTCTGTACAGTCTGAAGTCTTTTAATCGTGGCCAGAGGGGCTCCAAGGTAAATCCCATTGGCTTAATCCAGCCACGACAGTACAATAGCTTGTACTAGTAGATGTCTTGCTGGAAAAGGCAGCATTGGCAGTACCTTTCTAAATCTTCTGAGCAGCCCATAGCAGTTTGCTGCTACTTTACACGATTGTACTTTAAAATCGAAGTTACCATCCATCCAGACTCCTAGGCTCTTAACACAACTCTTTGGGACCGGGGGCACCCAGACAATTGGGCTACAGATGGTGAATATCAGTGGGAGTGGATTTCCCAAAGAGCATAAGCTCTGTCTTAGATCCATTGAACTACTCATTCAGTCAAAGACCTTCTGAAGACAAGTTTCCAAATCAGGGTCTAAAAGATTTGGCTGTTTCAAGGAGACAATCAATTGAGTATCGTCAGCAGAAGAAACCACCTGTATCCCAAATGGGAGGATTGTTTCTGCCAGCGAACTCATATAAACATTAAACATTGTGGGGCTCAGGGAGGATCCCTGAGGAACCCCACAGGTCAACGAGATAGGCTTAGACGAGCAGTCTCCTTCAAAAAACGTAAAAACCCTACTTTGAAGAAATGATTGGAGCCACCTAAGAGCCAGCCCCGTCACTCCCGCAGCTCTCAGTCTCTGCAACATAAGATGATGACTGACAGTATCGAAGGCTGCGCTGAGATCTAAAAGGATGAGAGTAGCGCAGCCTCCAGTGTCAAGGGTTTTCCTGATGTCTTCTGTAGCCACCAATATTGCCGTTTCTGTTCCCTGTTGCGGTCTAAAACCAGTCTGGGTAACATAAAGGCGATTGTTGTCTTCCAAAAAAAGCAGATTAAATCCTGTTAATATATTTCTCTGTTAATTTACTGACCCCTGACAACAGGGAAATTGGGCGATTGTTTCCCTAGTTCCCTGGGTCAAGATTAGATTTTTTTAGAAGGGCCTTAACTCTCGCATGTTTCCATTGATAGGGCACAATCCCAGTTACAAGAGACAAATTTATACAATCCAATATCACAGGTGACACTACATCAGCAATTTTTTTAAGGACACTGGAGGGGGCAGCATCCAGAGGAGAGCCTGATTTAAGTTCTTTCAATAATCTTTGCAGGGTTTGGAGATCCAATGGGGAAAATTCCTCCAGTAGTGGAGTGGAGGGTTGAATTAATTCCACCACTTGATCCCTCTGTTTGAGGACTAAGAGGCAGTGGAAAAGAATTATAGATAGTCTGAACTTTTCCTGCAAAGTAGTCCGCAATTTGGTCACAGCGCAATTGCGCATTGTCAGTATTGGTAACAGCCGTAGATGACGTAAGAAGATTGTTTGCAATTTTAAATACCTCCCACGGAGAATTAGCCGACAGGATCTTTCCCTGATAATAAAGAACTTGGGCAGATTTAATTTCCTTCTTATATATTTTAACAGCTTCACGATATTTAAGTTTACTCATTACTGAAAAGTCCTTCCTCCAAAGCCTCTCTTGTTTTTTACAGATTTGCTTAAGCTGAAGAAGATTGTGGGAATACCATGAGTTTTGTTTTACTCCCACTTTTTCTGATATTTTGACTTTAGGAAGAACAGAATTGAGTGCACGACCGATCCACTTATTAAAGTTATCATTAGCCGCAATAGGATTAGGATGAGATATGGGAATAGTAGTGTTCAATTTACTGATAAAATTGTCTAATGGAAGTTTCGACCATTGACGGGTAATTTTTATAGTTCTAGCAATTCGTGTATTTACCTTAGGTAACCTAAAACTAAAAGGAAGTATGAAATGATCGGACCATGGAATAGGGACTGTATATTCATCTAAAAGCTGATCTATGTTGGAAAATATAGTCAAGCATATGACCTTTGACATGAGTTGGACTGTTTCCTTTCAATAAAAGTTGAAACATGGCCAAATCTTCAACTAATTCTTGGGTGGAAACCGAAGAATAATCATCAAAGTGTAAATTAAAATCACCCAAAATTGTGAAATTGGGGGTTGAACTGGCAAGATTCGCCGCCATCTCCGGAAGATCCTTCATAAAGCATCCAGAAGGGCCGGGTGGACGGTATACAAGAAGCCCTGAGAAAGTAAACGTATCATACAAAAGACAATGTTAAACCCACAATAAGTCACATGATGAACTTTTTCACTTGCAGCGTTTTCAGCATTTTTCCACAGAAGCTTTGAATATTTTTTCTTCGTCTTCCAGTGGCCTTGGGTTGCAGATAGGCCAGGCACGAAAGAAGTTCTCCCTTCTTGCCTTCCAGACGTCTTCAAAGACATTCCGGGTATCTCCTTAAATCTAAGAATAACGAGGCCGAATTCCTGCACCTGCAGTAGGATGAGAACACACTGTCTTGGAGCACAAAAAGGATTCATTTAATTACAATTCTTGAGCAATCGGGGAGAAACGAAACTCAAAACAACTTGCAATTGAGGCCTTCAATTCAGGCAACTTAAACTAAACACAGTTACATTGCATGACTATAATTTCATCCTGCACATTACACATACAGGAATAATAAGTGTCTCTAATACATGTATCATCCTACTTGAATGTGAACACTACAATTTCAGTGCTACAATAATGTGAATAAATGCTTCTTAATAATTATGAAACACTGCAAACAATAGAAATACATGTGAGTGCGTTTAAATCATGAGTATAGTGCACCCATACAATTTAGAGTGCTGTAAGCGCTCTATCATATTCAATATGTGGATGGCACTGAAGCCCTCATTGAACTCCTGGGTAAGCTGTGTTCAGTTACTAATGGGATCCTGCCTGTTGCTATTCTGCTCTCCATCCCTGCAGTGCCTCATCAAAGCGGGAATTTCTTGTGTGTCTTTGTGGAGTCATCTCAGAGTGGCTACATGACTAAGAGCACCAACATTTCTTTGTGAGGTGAGGCACCCTTAACTATCATCTACCCCCTCTATTGCCAAATAAGTGAAAACATTACAAAGGAGGAAACGAATGGGAGGGATGCAACTTCCAGCATGAAATGTGTAATTTTGTGCTATGCAGTTCTGGGTACCAAATAGGCAAAGTAGGCACCAGCCTATGGGCCCTACTCCTTTTAGGGTCCCTGGTTGGCCACTGAATACAATGTCTTGCAAAAGGTAGACTTCTAAGATATCCTGAAAGATTTCACTCCAAATTGAGGAAAGTGAATATTTAAAGATTTCTTTCCGAAAATGTAAAATATATTTTTTTGTTTAATAACATTAGTAATTGTTTATGTTTAGTTTTGTGTAATAAAATTGGTTTATAAAAATTGTTGGTTGATAAAATTAAAAACGTATAAGTGAGATAATTTGCGAGGGGGGACCCAAAATTTCAACTCCTTATGGGCCTCCACAGGGTTTAATTCCGCACTGGTGCTATGAGTCTGCCTGTCACCCAGTAGTGCTTTCAGAGTACATGTGAGGGAACCTAGTTGCTTTTCCTGTATATTACATCAATAGGCAAATTACTTTAGAGAGTATATGAAGACGATATGGGTTTGATTATGGAGGCTTGTTTACATTATAGAAGAATTAACCCAGTATTGACTATTGAGTGGCACTTTGAAATGCAGGATCTGTGCAACAAAACACCCTAAGAGGTGCTCACCTTTGATTAGTTATGTTGCTGTACTGCAGATTAATCAGCTTTGCTGGAAATCGGATCCCATGTGATGTGTATCTCCTTTCATCAAATGAGAATGCTCTCTCCCTGCTATTCTATAACGCCAGTGAGCAGAGGGTCCAGTGTCTCGCCTCTGTTAAATCCAAGCAGTCTTGCATGACTCCTTTACCCTTAGAGTTAAACTGTTGAATGGAGCAAAGAGGAGGCCTTTGCATCTATTCACCCACCACTACTAGCTTCCGCACGGCACAGTAGGCCAAGCACTGGTCTCCAACAAGTAAGACGTGTACCAGTAAAATCCATCGATAGGTTGGTCATCAGATCCCACTCGAGTGACAGGGATGCACTCTGTGCCCATTCGGTAAATCCTGTGTCTTCTAAGGGACATGAGCTGCAGTTCCAGTAAGAGTCTCTAGTTGTTTGAGGCCAGTCTTTAGTGATTCCCACCCACCCCCTGCAAGTATTATAGGTTGCTTTCCATTACTATGGATTCTGAGACAGTGCAAATATCATGGGATTCTCTGACTGGATTGGACAAGTTAGGATGCTCTAGATTTTGGGTGGGCCCTCCTAATTTCCAGACATAGTACAAGGAGTGTCGAGTTGGTCTCAGCCAACCATGACAGCCTAGGCACACATGCTGTTCCTTAAACTACAAATCATAGGAACGCCAAAGCAATATTAGAGGCCAACAAATTGAATACTTCGTTCTTTGTCGAGCAAGGCAATGTAATTCTGTTGAGAGGCAGAAGATAAGTATTACCTATGATATTGTTAGTTTTCTGGATGAGGGCATCCTTGTGCTCTTTGCACCTATTAGTTTCCATGTCTACCATCATATTGAGGTAGAGGTAAACCAGGGCAGATTAAACAATGGTCTTAGAATGTCAGAGTCTTGTCAGCGTTGGTGTGGTCAATACCCAACTCTCACAATTGATACCTTGGGCAGAGTATTTCTGCCAGCTTCCTTCCCAAGAGTCACCCTCTTATAGGTGCACCCCTCCCTGACCCACATCTACTTTCCGCCCTCCAGGTGGATAAAGGCTGAATTTTCATTCTTGGTTATTGGCTTCAAGGAAGGACCTCTTTCAAATACTTTAGCTGTTGAAATAGAGGATGTGCAGCCCTTTTTCCCATTCAGGAGATGGTTGAGTGGTATATGTAGCAGGCTGTAAGCATAGCAGAGGTGATTAAAAGATTTCTAACGTATCAAATTTCAGCGAGACAAAGAAGATTATGTCGAAGGTAGAATATTTACATATGCACGAAAATTTGATTTTCTAAAACAACAAGACCCCCTGACAGCCAGTACTTCAGGAAGCATCTCCTCATTGACGTCAACTGATCTAAGTGAAGGAGAACCGGAACAAAGATCAGGCTCCAACAAACAATCTTTTTTAGGCGATATGTGACTGGTTTTACAACAGAGCCAATGGGAGCAAACAATGGGATACCAGTCGCAAAACCAAAGAGGACGGGGAAGAGGAAGAGGGAAGCAACGCCCAAACCTAAACAGACCAGAAGAGGAAGGAGGGGCTGTAGGTGGGGAAAAAGTGGGAACAGTGACTCGGAGCATGAGGGTGAAAAAGACCTTCTAGAAGAGACACAGGAACTAACAGTAGTGAATCTATCGAGTAGACCAATCACAGATGCAGAAAACTCCTTGTTAAAACGAGGCTTAAATTTCTGTCCAAGTGCACATATGAACATGGCGCAAACTCGAATTGACTTATATAGATATGTAAGAAAAATAAAACTAGCAAAAATATTCAAGGAAAAAAATGAGAGTGAGTTCAAACATCTAAATGCACCAACAATTACATCCAATTTAACCTTAGCAGCAAAAGACTCAGAAGGCTTTCTAACTTTAATGAATGTAGATGTTCAATCAGAGTCACAACATGTAAATCTGGAGGAGGTGTGTACACAATTGGGAGCGGGTGAAAGCAAAATGAGACCAAAATCCTACTTCTATCCTCAATTACCGGCAGGAAACAAGATAGACACCTTCCATGAAGCCATCATTCAAGATATTTACAAAATAAGAAAAGAAAGATATGTAGATAATCTTAAAGTGGAAGAAAGGAAAGCCTTGGAAGCACTAACATCGGATGACAAAATTGAAATAAAAATGGCCGACAAAGGTGCAAACATCATCGTGTGGGACAAACAAGACTATGTCAAGATGGCATTTGAACAACTCAATGACATTATGTATTATGAAAAACTCAAAGTAAACCCCACAGCAAAAATGAAAATCAATTTGGATAATAAATTGAAAGAATGGTTGGATGCGGGGTTGATAGACCACGATGCATGCAAGTACCTAACAGTAGAACATCCAGTGACAGCCACAATGTACTTTTTGCCTAAAATCCACAAAAATCGTACTAGACCACCAGGACGTCCGATAGTGTCAGCAAATGGATCTTTATTCGAACCCATGGCTAATTACATTGATCATTTTCTGTTACCGCTTGTTCCTAATTTAAGTTCATACATTAAAGATACCAGCGACGTGTTGAAACATCTGAATGGTACCCCATGGCAAACATCTTATAAGATGATAACGATGGACGTTGTGTCCTTATACACAAACATTGACCATGAAATTGGGATCTCAGCCTGTAAATTCTTTTTAGGAGAAAGAAACATCCATTACAACAAACATAACATCATGTTGGAAGAAATGATCAGAATGTGCCTAACACAGAACGTATTTTACTTTGGGGAGGACATCTTCAACCAAAGAAAAGGTACTGCGATGGGTTTTTCTTTCAGCCCCAGTTTTGCCTGCCTCACAATGGGCTGGTGGGAACAGAAATGGGCTTGGCAACCCAATAACGACAAGTTTCTGAATAAAATAATTCTTTGGTTACGCTTCATCGATGACCTCCTGATTATCTGGGATGGAACGGATCAGGAGTTCAAAGAATATTTTGAAATTTTAAACACAACACCAGCAAATTTCAAATTTACATATGATTTAAGCCCAACAAGAGTAACTTTTCTGGACATTGAAATCTATATTTCGGAAAATCAGCTTCAAACAACTCTACACAGAAAATCTACTGCAACAAATGCGACATTACACGCAAGCAGTTTCCATCAACAATGCTTGTTCCAAAACATTCCATACAGCGAATTCCTACGACTTCGAAGAATCTGCTCTGAAAACAAAGAATGGATAAAGCAGAGTAATTTAACATCTAAAAGATTTGAAAAAAGAGGTTACCCCAAAAAACAGATCCAAAGTGGTTGGGAAAGAGCAAACGTTTTTGAAAGAAAAAATCTATTACAATCAAAAAAGAGTGAAACAAAAACCAGCACGGATGAAGAACCGATAAGATTCATAACAACTTTTTCAAAAGAATCTAAACAGATAAAAGATATCATCAAGAAAAATTGGAAGATTCTACAGCTAGACACCACGGTTGGGAAAATCATGGGCAAAACACCAAGTATAACCTACCGAAGAGCTACAAATCTGAAAGATCACTTAACACACAGCCATTTCAGAAAAGAAAAGAGCAAAACATGGCTTCAAAGTAAAGGTTTTAAGAAATGTTACAATTGCAAAGTATGTTCAATTGCAAAAAATATTTAAGACATAAAAATGGCCGATGGAAAAAATTGGAACATCCAGGAACTCATTACATGTAAGAGCCAATATGTGGTCTACGTAATAGAATGTCCGTGTCAACTAAGATATGTTGGGAGCACGATATGTGAACTGAAAAAAAGAATACTGGAACACGTTCGAGCAACCATACATAAAGATAGAAGTAATGCAGTGGCAAAACATATGGAGGCAAACCACAATAGCAATTGGAAACTGTTAACCTTTTTTGGTATTGAAACTGTGAAGAAACAGGAGAGAGGAGGGGATAGAGAGAAAAAACTAAGACAAAAGGAATCATGCCATATTCTGAACTTACGATCTCTCGCCCCACATGGACTCAATCAAAATGAGGAACTCTACACACATCTGTAAATGAACTGATAGAAACTTATGATGGAGCGGTATAATGATAATTCTATTTGCACCTCAAACATGTATATACACATAAGGTTTTTTAATGACAATGTTCCTTGCATATCAAATGTGCGAATTACAAATGGGAAAATTCCAATCATGATTTAAAGTAGAATTCAGATCTGGGTTATTTAAGACATAAATTATGAGAAGTCACTCTCCACTGGAGGAGTCGCATTATATCATTTTGTATGTGTCTTGAAAATGAATTTACAAAACATGTAAAGAGAATTTACAAGCGAATGAGCTGATGTTAAAATCTTTTAATTTAATTCAACATTGGGAATATATGATCATTTCCTCACAATGCTGGGTCCATTAGAATTAATTTGTTAAGATAAACTTTATTTTCACTACAATTCCCAGAATGCCCCTTCACAAACAATAGGAAGTGATGTAATGAAAAAGATAGGTTTATAACATGTGACCTAGAATGGGGGCGTAACCGTGAGCAAGGTCTCGGGGGAGACCGAAACGCGTTGGTTTTGTTTGTTATGTAGTAATACTACAAACATTAAAAATCATCAAAGTGAAAAAGCCAGACCGGAGTGCGACCCGTTTCTTTCAATGTGAGAAAGAGTGTGAAATTTATTGGCGGCCAGGCTCGGTCGCGGGACAACGCACAACTCTCAGAGCGCCATATCAGTGAAAGGAGCCGAAAGGAGGATTAATATATATATATATATATATATATATATATATATATATATATATATATATATATATATTACCTACTGGCGGTCGCCAGTAGGTAGTTATAGTTAGGACCACGTTTCCATAGGAAATCCGCAACATTCTATTTTGAATAACTTTGGCGCCGGTTGACGAATCCTCGCGAATTTTTCAAAATAGGTGGGGCGCTACGCTCCGCTCCTACCCTGAAAGTCTCGGGGGGATTCGTCAAGCGGGGGCTGAGATAAAAGGGGGTCCCAAAACGCGTTTTTCCCATGCATTTTTCCATAGGACCTTTAGACACAGCTACAGCCCGAACGGCTGAACAGAATTACTTGAAATTTGGCAGAGAGGTAGTCCTCAGGTCAAGGAAGTGCCTTTTGTAGGTTTGGTGTAAATCTGTTCAGTAGATCCTGAGAAAATAGCATTTAAAAGCATATATATATGTGGGCGGAGCCTAACCACACATCTCATCCTGAGATCTGATTGGCTGTCAGCACTTCATCCAAGAAGTGTTGGCAGCCATCTTGGGACCAATATACATGATAGCACCTCATTAAAAAGCATTGCAGTTAATAGAAGGTTTTAAGACTTTAGTTACATTATAAATCATTTGTTGATGGTACCATACTCATTTTAGGAATTGTGGTATGTTCTAAGGTGATTTCACCATGTGAAAAAGCCTTCTGCTGGGATATCATGATTGAGAGAAAAATATTTTCTCATGCTTTTACCACAGAGGTTTGGAAGGTGATCTATAGGCTAAACTGAGAGCTTATTTTCTGTAAATTCACATTATCTTTCTCAGTCATGTGAGAATGAAGTCTGACATTCTCAGTAAAACATGTACATCCAACAAGGGCAGAGACTGTCAGTTGATTCCTTTGTGTTCTACTGCAGCTTCCCAGAGTGTTCCAAAGAACTACTAGAGCGCTAACAGTCCTACTTATGATAAACGTATGGCACACCTGAAGCCATCTTGCTTGGATTAAAGTGGTAACTCTTAAAACATTTAATTTAAAAAGGAACAAAATGAGGGGGTTCATTTTTCAATAAAAAGTATGATTAGTGCTGCAGAAAGAAAAATTAGGGCACATTTTGAGTGACTTCTCAAATCCTCTTCTATTTCATTAAAAAATTCTGACATGCAGACTGAAACATGCACTTTCAATACCAGCAGCAGTTTTCCCTGGTGAGCAGTAGCTTTACTACAGTGATCTAATGAGCAAAAAGAGTGCTAACATTCTGAATTTATGGCAAATGTGTGACACATCTGAATGCCTTCTTGATGGAATCAAAGTAAAAAACTGAAAGTATTTCCTACTGAGGAGACTGCAGTAAATGAGGAAATTAGGAAACTTCATAACAAATAAGTCTCCCAAGATGGCCACCAGAGACAAAAGAGCCCAAATGTAGCCCAAATATCACCCAGATGTAGCCCAAGTATAGCCCAATGACAGAATGTCCCAGAATGTTCTTAAAAACAACTAGAGCGCTTACTGTCTTCATTATGACAAAAGTATGGCACACCTGAAGCCATCTTGATTGGAATAAACTGGTAACACTTAAAACATTTAATTTAAAAAGGAACACAATGAGGAGGTTCATTTTGCCATAGAAATTATGATTAATGCTGAAGAAAGAAAATGAGGGCACATTTTGAGTGACTTCTCAAATCCTCTTCTATTTCATTAAAAAATTCTGACATGCAGACTGAAACATGCACTTTTAATACCAGGAGCAGACTTCCATGGTGCAGTAGTTTTACTACAGTGATCTAATGAGCAACTAGAGTGCTAACATTCAGAATTTATGGCAAATGTGTGACATATCTGAATACCTTCATGATGGAATCAAAGTAAAAAACTGAAAGCGTTTCCTACTGAGGAGACTGCAGTACATGAGTTAATTAGGAAACTTCATAACAAATAAATCTCCCAAGATGGCCACCGGAGACAAAAGAGCCCAAATGTAGCCCAAAATCACCCAGATGTAGCCCAAATATAGCCCAATGACAGAAGTGTGCAAAACACTTATTATTTTGTGTTTTTGCAGTGTTATATAGTGCAGACTTGTCAGGTATTGGAGTGCTTTACATGAGCATTGGTTACATCACACAAGAACACATTCATTTTGGTTGTAGACATGGGGAGACTAAGTGATTTGACCAGAATCACAGAATGTCGAGCTGAAGCAGAAACTTCAACCTGGTTCCCCAGTGGCAAAGTCTGCAGTTCTGGAAGTAACACCACATCATCTCCCCTAAGTGCAACATTTAATCAAGTGGTCAACTGGATAAAAAAACATAAAGATAACAAATAATTTAAAAGTGCTTTGTCGCTATTTGAAAACTCAGAAAATATGTCCTTATTTTAGCCTTTTAGAGCACTAACCATAATTTTGATGCCAATAAGACCCTCTCATATATGTAATTTCTAAAGGAAATGCTCTAGGTATTACAGTTTTGATTACATCAAGATGATGTCAGGCGTTCCACACTTTTGTAATAAATATAGAATGTTAGCAATCTAGTTGTTCATTAGGATACTGTTGAGAGGCAGAGGCCAGGGGCACGGACTCTGAAAATTGAAGGCAGGTAGGAGGGTGCAAAGGCAACAATTTAACCACACTGAGCAGGCAGGAAGGGCCGTGGAAGCACAACAGACTATGGAGGGCAGTGGAAAGGGGGGCAGGGGCAACAAACCAACAATACAGGACTTGCAAGAGAGGCTGTTGGAGGCAAGATCTATTACGGGTCAAGGAAGCTAGGGGCGGTCCCCAGATCCCCGGGAGCCACCACAGAACTGAGCAGGAGAGTGAGTCAGGGACAAAAGGGGCACCTTAATTTGAGCCGGGGTGCCTAGGAACGCTTGCTCCAAAAATGAAGAAAACAGACATATGAGACATGGAATTGGAGGCAGAATACAATGGCAGTTTAATGAGAAGATGCAACTTCAAAGAAACCGCAGAATAGAGACATAAAGTACAAAATACAGAATCCAGATAATCATACAGCTGTCATGATATTCTCTGTATCTCAATTAATGTACTGACAGAGAGAGAGAGAAAACACATCTATAAATGCATCATGAGAAACAAGTTACACCAAGGAAAATGTTACCTAGGAACACTCACGTTTACTCTTAGAGTAAGCATTCCTGCAATTACAATACAAAATCTTTTAAATGCAAAAGTAAAGAGAACAATGGTTAAACATAACATGACATTTCATATAGGTAAAATAGAATAAGATACTTCAAGCAAAGCAGAGCAAGACATTTTAAGCAAAGGAAGACAAGAGCTCCCAGCTCTTGGGGAAAACCTGCACTGCCTGTTAACCTACATACAGACGGCGAGGTAGTCCGTCGATATCTGTGGGTGCTCCCTTTTTATATCATTTTGTGGGCTCCTTTGCACGCTACATCTACCTACGTATGCTACCCAAAAGCTTCGTCTGCAGATTTTACCAGACATTTCGTCATTTACCCACTTAATGCTGACAATGGACTGGGTGAAAAGGTCAGTCTCTCAGGCCAATCGCTTATCGTAAGTTCCATAGAGCAAGCAGAAAATAATGGGTATTGTACGGGAATTCAATATATTCATGTATAAAATCTCCTCAGTTCTCCTAACTTGACGCTCTGCGGTTGCCACTTCCTTAAAAGCGGGAAACCTGCCCAGGAAGCAAGTACCAGTCCAGGATGCAGCCTACTGTATGTCGACAGCTTCAGGGGGATGTTGAACTTTGATACCGAGCACGGAGCACTCGGGTAGGGTGGGGGCTACTGGTTTGGAGCAGAAGGCCTCGCAGACCTGCCTTCAGACTGCTATACACTAAAATTGCAGAGTTATGGTCAATTTAACAAAGAGGCCTACATATTGAACAGAAGGGCCTACACAGGGGTTTTATACTGGCTGAGTGGTAAGGATGTCTCAGGATAATTATATAGCAACACAGGACCCGCTGGTCAATTTAATACGGCCTACAAATGCAGCTGGCAGGGCAAGGACAAGGGTCTCATACTTCAGGTGTGGACAGAACGGGCCAGGGGCCCCCTGTGATACAAAATCTACCCTCCTTCAAGCCTGTGGCAATGTAATAGACCATTGTGGGCAGAAGGAAGAGGCAATGGTAGTACAACCATACATGCCAACAGACCCGATTCAGCCAGGAAACGTCCAATGTTTTTAAGCTCAAATGGGCTTTATTTGATCTGTCTCCTGTCTACAATATCCTCTTTTTCAATGTAACCCAAAGGGGAAAATCAATACCCCAGTTTTTTTTCAAAATCTCCCTCTTACCAAGTTCAAAATGTTCGCAAGTATGGTACATTGGATCATGGAAGGAAATGGGATAGGGACATGGACTTGGATAACAGAGGACAGGAGGGACATGGAGAGGTGCACCAAACTGACCCTGCAGGGCAGGCATCAGGGTTTGCAGCAGCACAATACACCACACAGGGCATGCAGGACGGGAGTGCAGCACAACAATCCATAGAAAGCAAGAGGGAGGGGACAGGACCATGCACATGGACAACAGAGAACAGAGGGGCAAGAGGCAATGGTAGCTAGCTGACCATAATGGACAGACAGGAGAGAAAGCTGCAGCATAACAGACCATAAAGGGCAGGAGGGACGGATAAGGGGCATTACAATGGAACAGACAAGCCAGGAGGGAGGGAGTAGGGCTGGGGGCAAGGGGGCAGGGCAGGAGCAGCAAGATAGCCATGGAGGTCAGGCAGGATGGGCACTAGAAGCAAGACACACCATGAAGAGCAACAGTGAGACTGTGATGGCATACACACAGACCATGGAGGGAAGGTGGGAGGGGGTCAGGGGCAGCTAACTGACCACACAGGGAAGGTGGGAGGGGCCATGGCAGCACAGAAGACCATGCATGGCAAGTGGGAGGGTTAGTGGCAGCACAATGGCTATGATGGGCAAGAAGGAGGGTGGAGGGGCATGCACAAAGGACGATGGAGGATAGAAGGGAGGGTCAGGACCTGTGCACAGACAAGAAAGTTCAGGGGAAGGGACCTCACAACAGACCACACGGGGCAGGCAGGAGGAGCAGCTGCAGCACAACAGACCAGGGAGGGCAGAAGGGTGTGGCAGTACAATGGACCATGTAGGACAGGAGGAAGAGGATAGGGGCATGGCATGTGGACAGGCAGGGTGGAGGTGGCAGGGACAGGTTACAGTCATCTGACAATGCTAGGCAGGTGGGAGGGGAGTGGCAGCTCAACAGAACACTCAGAGTAGATAGGAGTGGCAGGTCCATGGGACATGGTGGGCAAAAAGGATGGAGCAGGGGCATGCACAAAGACATCGGAGGGCAGGGGGAAGGAGAATAGGGGCAGCAAGCTAAGCACAGAGTTTAAGCAGGAGGTCAATGATGGGGCATAGAATTGGGCAATGGAGGGCAGGAGGAGGGGACTGGTACATCATACTGAGGGCAGTGGCAGCACATCAGACCATGCATGGCAGGAGGGAGGAGGCTAGTCCATGGATTCACACAACAGAGGATAGGGAGGAAGGGGATGGGGCAGCAAGCTAACTGTTCTTAGAAGGCGGGTATTAGGAACTTTATTGTTTTTAAAACATTGTGTCTGTGCGAACTACTTAAAATATGAACAAGTATGCAGCATAATCTCACTTTTATTCAGGAAGAAGAGGACGTTTGTGACTGTGACTCCGGGCTCACTTGGCAGAAACACCCCCTGACCCTCCACCCCCTATCGCAAAATGTAATGCCCGTGAAAAGGGTAGGTGAACACAGTGTTATATAGAACATAGTCCTGAGAGCACGATTGAAAATGAAAACTAGATATAGTGTATGGTATAAACTATGCACCAAAAAGTGTGATATAAGATGAACCGGGCGTGAAATATATTATGCAATACATTGTGCGCAATGACAGATTCATGGGAGAGCGCGAGATAGCACAGGCACTAGCGCGTGCTATGCGATATGCGCCTTGGAGTGTAATATGCACAGGGCAGTGTTGTGTAACCTAACTAGTCTCTAAAGTTGTAATATAAAATATGTGCTGGGGAGTGTAAGGTTGCATATGCACTGTGACAAAGATATGGATCCCAGATTGTAATATGTATGGCATAGCACTGTGCGTTATAACATAGGCATCGAGAAAGGCACGTTAGATGGGGCAATATAACCCGTGCGAAGACAAGTGTGGCATGACATATTCACGGGGTGGTGTTACAGTGCACATGGGCTAGAGAGTGTCATAGCATATGCATTAGCTAGTGGAATACAACACAGAGGTGTGTGGCACACGGCAGGCAATGGTGGGTGTAACACAGCATTGGGCTCTGTCAGGAGCGCGCTGTGACTCTCAAGTGATGTTCGTCCCCTTTCCAGAGAGTAAAATAAAAAGTATTACACATCCGGCAGTGGATGTGTGTTTTATTAACCGTGAGGGGGGTTTCTTGCATAGTTTTGGTCGAATTTTTGTCGAATCCCCTTTGAATGGCTTGGTGTGCATGTGTATTAAATGTGCCCGTCAATAGCTACCCATGTTTGTATAAATAAACGACAAGGGTGTCTACCGGGATTAGGCACGGTAGGGCATCAGACATGTCAGAGCTTCACTAGTGGTGTAAATACATTCCACGTGGATTCATTGCATGCATAGTCGCCTTTTAATGAATATCACGCAAATCGTCATGGTGATAGGTACGTACGGTTTGTCCAGCATGTCCTAGGTGTGTCTTTAAATATATATTTTTTAAAAATAATAAAAAACAGTGGCCGGCCCTGGGGATTGGGGTCAAAAAAATATAATTAGGAGACTGGCCCTGGGGGATGGGGTCATCAGGGCCAATAAATTAGAATAAGAAGGGGAACCAAACAGCCCCCCTTCTTAAAAAACTAAAATAAATAAAAGACTGGCATCGTGCCGGAGGCCATGCCCCCTCCGTGCAGCACTCTGCAAACGCGCCCCCAACAGGTATCTCCAGTATGCGCCAGGGAGCTGCGCTGCAGCCAGGTGTTCTGAGGCCAAGCCCCTTTTTACACCTCTCTGCAACGCAGCTCTGTGGCGCTTACTGGAGGTACCTAGTGGTCTAGTTTGACCCTAGGGACCCTTAGGATTCAAGGGGACTTAATCTCTCAACTTAGAACAGCCACAGGGCGCGTTTGCACAGTGGTGAAGGGAGGGGACGGGGCCTGAGGTGACGTGTGCAAACACGCACTATGGCACGTTTTAAATTGGGGATATAATTTCCCTTCAATACTGAGGGCCCCTGGGGAATAACTAGCCCACCAAGTGCTTCCAGTAAGCGCCACTGAGCTGCATTGCAGAGAGGTGGTCCAGGCCGTGCCACTTTTTACACCTCTCTGCAACGCAGCTCTGTGGCACTTACTGGAGGTACCTAGTGGGCTAGTTGGACCCTAGGGACCCTCAGGATTCAAATGAACTTAATCTCCCAACTAAAAATGGACACAGGGCGTGTTTACACAGTGGTGAAGGGAGGGGACGGGGCCTGAGTTAACGTGTGCAAAAACGCCCTGTGGCCAGTTTTAAGAGGGAGTTTTAATCCCCATGCCCTCTTATATACTAGGGGCTTACAGAGGAGGTCATGCTAATCACAGGGGGACCCCAACGCATAATGTTCCCTAGTGTATGTAGGTGTTTTCACTGTATTCTAAGTGTCTTTTAACATAGCACTGGCTCTAGGACTGGTTAGTCAGGCTCAGTTACCACCAGTATCCGTCTGAAAAAGTTGAGGGTACAGGATGATTTTGCAACAAGGCTTCTTTCTGCTCTTCTTTTTGTTCTTTCTGCACGTTATCCTTCTTCCTGCACTTATCTTCGTATTTGAGGACTTCTGTTGCTTCTTTCTGCACTTCTTTTGTTTCTTTCTGTGCATTTTTTCTTCTTTCTTCACATGTCCTATCTCTGTAGGCATAGTTAGAAATTAGCATTTAAAAAACCTTTGAAATTCACAGAAAAAACCATAGGTTTCAGGCACGTTATAGTTAGGAATTAGCATTTAAAAAACCTCAGAAATTCACTGAAAAAACCATAGGTTTCAGGGGTGTTATAGTTAGCTGGACTTTTCAATTGTACAAAACCATTGAAATTCCCCCGTTATAGTTAGTTCAGCTAACTATAACTCGGGCGCCCGCAATGCACTGCTGATGACGTCACATATTACATCACTCATGACATGGTCAGTGACATCACTCATGACATCACTGATGACATCTCAAATGACATCACTGATGACATCACTGATGACATCATCCTTGTGATAGAGTGGCAGACCTCCTCTCACCCTAATATAACCTTTGATACACACATTCAAAAATAGAGACTAAAATTTTCAAAACAATGGACATACCAATACCAGTTACAACAACCTCTTCAGTAATTCTAAGATCCACATACACATCCACTCATTCACCAACAGTCCTATACAGTCACTCATACATGTACTCACTCATCATATGTACTCATACACCTATACATCCTGTTACACAATGCCACTCATCCATAGAGTTACTCACACACATAGTCACTCATGCTAATAAAGAATCAAACATACATTTACTTGCATATACAGTTATACACACACCACCATACTTACTTCTACGGAAACTTACACATACTTAGTCTTTTAAACAATCACTTATAGAAACACATACTTATTCATACAGGAACTCTTTCAATCTCTCACTCTCACATATACTCACATATATACACCATTAGTCACATATACTAGTTTAAAACATATGTAGTTACTCATAAAGACACTATTGAGACAGTCATTCACTCACTAACACACCCATACACACACTCATCCACCCATACAGTCCTGCACACATGCTGTGTTCAACACATACAAACAGTGAGTCACTCATTCATGCACCTATGCACTACGTAATACCCCCCACCGAACCATGCAGACACTCAGACTGACACTCAAAAAACCAACTAATAACCTATATAGACACCCATGTAGCTACTCACCAACCCATGCAGCCACTTATACACAAAGTGAGAGACTGATACAGATATTTACATATTTAAACATTACTCACTAAGCCATGTATTCACTATGATACACTTAATCAGTCAGTTACACAATCAATTTTTCAAAAACAAATCATCCATTTAGACACTTATATACCCATTTATTCTTCCATCGACCTTGAGATATACATATATAAAACATATTTAATTTTCAGAAAAACACACATTCACTGGATGATGTCATCAGTGATGTCATCAGTGATGTCATTTCAGATGTCATCAGTGATGTCATGAGTGATGTCACTGACCATGTCATGAGTGATGTAATATGTGACGTCATCAGCAGTGCATTGCGGGCGCCCGAGTTATAGTTAGCTGAACTAACTATAACGGGGGAATTTCAATGGTTTTGTACAATTGAAAAGTCCAGCTAACTATAACACCCCTGAAACCTATGGTTTTTTCAGTGAATATATATATGTATATATATATGTTTACCAATGTGACCCATGGCTCGGCGCGCTCAACAGCTGGTGCTCTACGTGGGGGTCGGATCCAGACCCAATTAATGAAACAGGGCAAGGAACGTGGCACTCTGGAACTGGTTTTGAGCTTATATTTATTGTTTTTAGCAACCTCCACAAACCAACGCGTTTCAGCCCCTAGGCTTTTTTCACGGTCAGTGGGTCCTTTGTCTCTTTCACTTATTTATACCCACTTTTGCCACAATGATGCATTGTGGGATATGTAGTGTATATTGTACAAACTGTATTAGTAAGTGAATAAAATTATAAGAAAAAATAATAAAGAAAAAGGATTAGCAAATTATGTTAGGTTTAGGATTACATTATCCTCCTCATGATATTAATATCATGGGATCTTAACATTATGCAACATGTTTTTATATTTAACGACTGGGCATTGGTAATGCACCTGTATAGTACATCATTCTTTTGATTTGGTTTTAGTATTCTGTTCCTTCGGTTTAGTACATATATATATATATAATATTTTGTAATTCAGGAAAAACAATCAATACAATTAAATTATTCCAAAGATTAACACAAAATAAGATTCATCAGTTAATTCATCAATGAATATACTCATATATGATTGTTCCAAACATATTTTACTTCCTTCTAATGTATTCTACTTATAGAAAGTAAATCTATAAAGAAAAAACATTTAATAAGGTAATATAAAAAGCATACCATTTTTTTCTAGAAGGAGATAAGATCAGGGCTAGCTTAGTGGGAAGGAGAGAAGAGATCCGAAAAATACCTTTTATTAATCAATCAATCAAAAAAAAGTCTTTATTACGATTATTCATCTTAAAAGACATGTATGTACAGCTAAAAGAATGTGAATTTTCCATGACCATAATTAATTATCATAAAGTTTAAAAGTCTTACACAGCTAATACAACACTTTAAAAAAAAATTAAAATGGCCATTAAAATTACCTCTAAAAGACATAAAAACAGCAAGCTACTATAGTCCACCATTTCTTTCACGAATAGCCCAAGACCTGCAAGGAATTTGGCTACCCCTATAATAGTTATTTCATTATCGCCATTTTTCAATAACCTTTTGGCAATCAGGGCAGAGGTCGTGCCAAGAGTTCTACTCAGGGGTTTAAGCCACGCGCTCCTAGCTGAATGATAAGCAGGGCAAACATAGAGAAGGTGGTTAACACTTTCTATGTTGTTAGGGCAAAATGGACACCTGTCTCCCTTACCAGTTTTCCCTTACCAGTTCTTAGCACATGGACTACGTCAAACCCATATCCACTATGCATGCAGTCCTCTAACCACCTACACACTTGTCTTTCACACCTTCAATTCCCCAGTCAGTGTCCGTTCACTTGCAGCAAACACCCTGTCACTGCCGTTGCACTCCTCTAGTGACCCATTCAGCATCATGTACTAATCCATTCACAGCGCCAAATTCTAATAAATTCACCCAGGCACTCTCCTTGCAGTACTCTAATCATTCAGTCAGTACCCAAGTACTCATCCAGTGACCCAGGCCTTAGTATATGGACTGCTTCAAACCCTTATCCTCTATGTCTGCAGTCCTCTAACTACCTACACAATTGTCTTTCACACATTCAATTCCCTAGTCAGTATCCATACACTTCCAGGAAATACCCTGTGACTCTCTTTGCAGTCCTCTAGTGACCCATTCAGCACCATGTACTAATCATTTCACTGTGCTAAAACCCAAACACTTATAAATTCACCAAGATACTATCTTTGCAGTACTCGAATCATTCAGTCAGTGCCTAAGTATTCATACACTGAGCCAGGCCTTAGCACATGGACTGCTTCAAACCCCTATGCACTATGCATGCAGTCTTCTAACCACCTAGACACTTGTCTTTCACACTTTCAATTTCCTAGTCAGTATCCATACAGTCCAGCACTTGTCACTGCCTTTGCACTCCTCTAGTGACCCATTCAGTACCAAGTACTAATCTATTCTCTGTGCGAAAAGCCTAGCACTTATAAATTCACCTAGGCACTCTCCTTGCTGTACGATAATCATTCAGTCAGTACCCAAGTAGTCATGCAGTGAGCCAGGCCTTAGCACATGGACTGCTTTAAATGCCTATGCAGTATGGATGCAGTCCTCTAATCACCTACACAGTTGTGTTTCACACCTTCTATTCCCTAGTTAGTATTCATACTCTTCTAGCAAACACCCTGTGAGTCACCAAGTGTGTCTCTTTATACTACTGTAATCATTTAGTCAGTTAGCATATAGTGTTTTAGTGAGGTAGGCTTTAGGGCATGAAATGCTTCAAAGTAGTATGCACTATGCATGTAGTGTTTTAATGATCGTCACACTTGTGGTTCAGGGCTATAGTTTCATAGTCAGTTTGTATATAAAATGTGTTTGTACAGTAATGGAATAGTATACATTTGAAAGTTATTAATATACATTTGTTTGTGATTCTTTTTTACAGATACAGAACAGGAGTGTTTCTCATCTGTTTGCACTCTTCTCGTGCAAGATTGTTTGGATGAAGGGTCCTTAGGTGTTTCATCATACTTGCTGTGCCACACGAGTATTTTTTGTTAGGATCTCCTCGTAACAGAACTCTTTGGCAAATCTTGCGAGTGACGAAGGTGGCATTGGTCTTTGTTTGCTCCTTGGAAAAAGTAAAAAATTTCCTCACCACTGAAGAAAAACGTTGTTTGTGTGGTGCCTTCTGCAAAACATTTTCTTCAGATTCGGTAAATATTTTAAAGCGGCAACATTTACAGTTTTTGTAAGTTAAACTTATAAAATTTTGTTAGCTGTATGCATTTTATATATCTGTGATTTGTTTCTTGTGGTATTTTGTTGAGAATACCATGTTGTTTTTTTTTTAACAATCTTTCTTATTTTCCAGGTCTGTCATCGACATCCATTGTTCCCACAGTAGTGTTCCGCCTTGTTGTTTTTTATTATTGTTGTTACATTTTGTTTATTAGTTTATTGTTCATATATATGTTAATAAAAAAATTAAGTTTCAAAATAGTTTTTCGTTTATATATTTATTATTATAAAAAATAAAGTTTGAAAAAAAAATTAATAACGTTTTTGGTTGTTCTCTTAACTGCTGTGTGACTCTTTCTTGTTCTTATTACTGTTATTTGATGGAGTTTTGAGGCATTTATCGCTGGAACCAACTTCTGAATAGTGTGTTAGATTATCTCAACTTTACTTCCGTTTAAGTGCTGATAATGAAATGGAGAGTAGCCGTTCCCATGCAAAAAGACACGAGGTGCACCTTTCCGATTTATTCTAATTACTAAAATCCTGTATTGAATTGCACTGAGGTATTGGCTGCAGTTACAGTGTACACACAAAATCTATTAAGAAATCTCATTGTATTTATATTGATTGGGAATAGTGCGTCAGGTGCTGGATCTTGATGAGATACACTGCTCAGTTCGTATATTGTTCTGCACATGAAAAAAATCCCATCACAACTTTCACACCAATTGCAATACGAAACAAATTCCGGCGATAAGACACGTTAGCACCAAGGATTTTACACCTGCTTTCTGCTGGTGTTAAGCAGGACAACTACCTGCACCATGAAAGGGAACACAGTCAAGAGCCACACCAGAACACCCACAGGTACCATAGAGTCAATGTGCATGATACAGGGATACCCATGAGGGACAGAAGACTCATCTCAACAACTCCAGGACCGCCAATGCCCCCCAAACCCACATCTTAGTAAGTGTGTCCCTGTGGTCATTGTCTTAGCATGATAGGCACGAGCCCTGCAACATCACAGTGTGCTGTCACCTCATCGTTGGCAGTGAGCCTGGATGTGTAGCTACGCACGCATCCTCCTGCATGCACAACTGGTGTGTGCTGGTCTGGGGTTCACAGGTCAGTGCAGGGGTGTGCCTATCCGGCAAGGGGAACGGGTGTCTCGGACATGTCCGTGTACAGGAAGTGCAGTAAGTGTGTCTCTGTGTTCTGGTGTGGCCTGCTACAAGAGCCGCAGCAGTTGATGTTGTAAACTGGCATGCACCACCTCCAAACGGCACTGTGATGTTGTAGTTGGAATGTAGCAGGACATGCGCAAATAGGCATTACAATGGTGTGCTGTACGAGTGCACGAAATACAACAGCGCACCGTACAAAAGTGTGGGGGCTTGTGGGAGGGAGGTGCAGCCGTTTGGCAACATAACACACAGTGAACTCGACCATGTGCCACATGCTGGGCATCTCATCCATGATGACCACGGTCGCAGACATCCCACAAAACCAACGACTGGCCTTTGTACACATCCTGTATGAATGCAGCGTGGTTTTCACTTCTATGCTCGTTCAGTGGTGTGATGTTGGCGGGTTGTGTGACTTGTGCTGCTTGTTGGTGTGTTTCATTTTGGCCATTGTTAGACTATATGCGTGTTGTACTTAATTGTCATTGTGTGCCATTCTGCCCATCTCCCCCCCTCCCCCCACTCCCTGCTTCTTCCTCTTCCTACTGTTGTTGTGTCTATAATTCTGTTGCTGCACACATAAATACATGTAAAGAATAAATTAGAATAGTTCCTTGATTCTTTTAGGCTTCAAAACTTCTCTATTGGTTTCTTTTTAATTTTGCATATGAACCGTTTTTTAAATATTGAACAACACATAGAAGTCAGAAGTGCAACGTATTCTATCAACACACTTTCTAGAACATTCTACAACACGTGCAGGTTAAAAGTTCATCCATTTTTTAAAACTTAACGATATTTTTTTGTAACATTTTCTGGAATATTTAACGACACGTGCAGGTTAAAAGTTGACGATTGTTTTAAATTTGAACAGTGCCTTTCAAATGCAAGTAGCAGGTGTGGTTGATCTGAGCAAATGTTATCCTTTGATATGTACTCCACGTTGAAACTGCTTTTTCTTAACCAATCACAAAGATGCTTTTCCGCAAAACTAATGTGCACCCTACTTTTAAAAAAGAATGCTTTTCATGATATCTTCAGAGATAAGTTATAGATAGGAATTAGCATTTAAAAAACCTTTGAAATTCACTGAAAAAACCATAGGTTTCAGGGGTGTTATAGTTAGGAATTGGCATTTAAAAAATCTTAGAAATTCACTGAAAAAACCAAAGGTTTCAGGGGTGTTATAGTTAGCTGGACATTTCCCTCGTACAAAACCCTAGCAATTTCCTTGTTATAGTTAGTTCAGCTAACTATAACTCGCGCCCCCGCAATGCACTGCTGATGACGTCACATATTACATCACTCATGACATGGTCAGTGACATCACTGATGACATCACTGATGACATCTCTAATGACATCACTCATGACATCACTGATGACATCATCCATGTGATAAATTAGTGCATCTTCTCACACCCTAATATAACCTTTGATACACCGACTCAAAATTTCAGACGGCCATTTTGAAAATCATAGATACTCCAATACCAATAACTACATACCCACTCATTAACTCTTAGGTCTACATACACCTCCACTCACTCACCTGTACAGTCACTCATACTTACAGTCACTCCGTACAAGACTATCATATGCATTTATACACCTAGATAGACACTCACACACCGCCAATCATCCATTGAGGTACTGACACACCTAGTCAGTCGTGCAAGTAATTAAACACAATCAAATTTACTCACCTATGCAGTTAAACACACTCAAGTTCACTTACTCATAAAAATAGTACCACATTCTTACGCTCTAATAGAATCATTGATACAAGCACACACTCATCCATACAGCCACTCTCACAATCACACACTCTCACATATACCCACTTATATACTCTTACACACATATATACTGCCTTTCACATATGTAGTTAGTCACACATGTACCACTGAGATATGCATTCAATCCCTAACACACCCATACATACATTCACCCAACCATACAGTCCATCACAGATGCACTCTTAAAACCATGCACCCATAGAATCACCCACTCACACATCTATGCATAGAGTCACACACACCCTACCCACACAAACACTCAGGCACCCATACAGATACTCAGACAACCAATCAATAACCCATATAGACACTCATATAGCTATTCACAAAACCATGCAGCCACTTATACACCTACACACAGACACATACAGACATTCACACAGTTTAGTCACTAGTCTGCAGTAAGATACATTTAATGACTCACTTATAGACTCAGTTACGCACCTAGAAAATCATCCATTCACACACTTGTACACCCACTCATTCTTCAACAGACCTTTCCCTATATATATTAAACATATTAAAACTGTACAGAAACACATACCTACTGGATGATGTCATCAGTGATGTCATCAGTGATGTCATTTGAGATGTCATCAGTGATGTCACTGACCATGTCATGAGTGATGTAATATGTGACATCATCAGCAGTGCATTGCGGGGGCGCGAGTTATAGTTAGCTGAACTAACTATAACAGGGGAATTTCTAGGGTTTTGTACGAGGGAAATGTCCAGCTAACTATAACGCCCCTGAAACCTTTGGTTTTTTCAGTGAATATATATACACACACACATATATATGTGTGAGTATATCTATGTGTATTTATATATGTATGTATATATGCGTATATATACATATATATGTACACACACACTTTCTCGCTAAAAACAGATAATTTAATTAACATGATGTCTCAACTGTACCTCTCCATGTCATACCTGTTGCCAGCCGCGGTCCGTGGAGGGTGTTCCGTGAGGCAGAAAGGCAGGGCGGGGGAGGGGCAGGGTGGGGGGTACTAAACACCGGAATATGGATAATTGGAGGTAAGTAAACAATTAAATAAATAAAACGAATTTCGTAGCACGCGCTGCATCGCATTTTGTGATGCAACGTGCGCTACGAAATTTGTTTTATTTATTTAATTGTTTACTTACCTCCAATTATCCATATTCCGGTGCTTAGTACCCCCCACCCTGCCCCTCCTCCGCCCCGCCTTTCTGCCCCACGGAACTCCCCCCACGGACCGCGGCTGCCTGTTGCCATGTTTAAATACAGAAAGCTGCATCTCAACCTCAGCTGCTACCCACGATCATGAATTATATACTATACCAATAATGAACTTTGAGATTCACCTGACAGAAAAAGGTTGTAACAATCCTGGAATTGTATTGGCACCCTCTTGGATGAATACTACCATGCAACCCCCTCCCTTCAACACCACTAGTGCAGGTCACGATGCCAACCTGCAAACTCTGTTCTATTCTGGCCATGAACCTCCTCCCATGGCTGTGTACTGAAGCTTGCCAATCAAAAAAACCTTTTTAAAATTTAATGAGAACCAATCATCACATTGTTCTCCAGAACTGTGAACACCTCTATGTGTTCTCTACTACACAATTATAGAGCCACGGTAAAACACCGACTGGATATAGCTGACACCACTATAAACCTGAATCTTGACCTTGTTCCTCTGAGTCTTGGTTCAAGTCTTGCACAATATCTTGGACCGCCTCATCCCGTCTATTGACTCTATCCAGTGCTGCGAGTGGGAAGGCAAACTAGGTGGAGGGATGGCAATTATACATAAAAATGTAGAATACTTTAAGCAATTACTTTGAATCCTTCTCAAATGTCCAGTATATGCTTATGGCAATCAAGTCCTCAAATAGTCATCCTATGAGTTCAAAGCTCATTTACCACCAGCCAAGGCACGAATCTAATGTCATAGAATAATGCATGGAATAAATCACAAACCAAATCAATCCAGTTTTTTCATTGATGATCTTAAACTTCAGGGGGACAGTTTTAATCCCTCTACTTCAAATTGTCTCTCCTTATTTAGTTACAACAAAGATTTTATACAACAGTGCCTTACCCTAATCGAAACAAAAGCACTATTGTGCATGTACTCATTGCCAAATCTGACCTGCTGATGATAGATTCCTCAATCCCAATAGACTGATCTCATCATTACTCTGTTTCCTTTTCTCAGTTTTTTCAACACATAAAACATTGGGCCAAAAAATAAATGCGGAAACTGTTCACCAGCACTAAAACATGATGTACCTTCATTAGCACTTAAAGATTCTCCTCTGCTCTCTTCTGTCACCCCAACAAAGATGTCAATGTCTGTATGTCAAACTATAATAAATGCATGTTCAATAATAATTAAGAGGTAATTCCACTCAAAAGAAAAGAAAAATACCCAAACAGTGTTTCCTTGGGTCTTCAGAGAACTCTACGTTGAAAGGAAACCTCTCTTTTTAATTGAGAATAATTAGAAACATTCTCTCTCTACCTCCAACCTATTTATACCCAGAGCTGCAAAAAAACAATATGAGAGCCAAATGTTCACCAGGCCAAATCTCTTATTAAGCTTTTAAAAACCAGCTGAACCAACTCTTTGAAATATTCAAATCATCTAACATACTCTTCGTTCTCACACCTTTGAAGACTCTATCAGTAAGGTTGAAGAATTTGCTAAGACATTCAAGTTCTCTTCCCTGAAATCTGTCAGGAGAAATTGATTGTGGGTTTGTTTCTTGAGTGTAAGTAGCTTTTTGGTTGGCGTCCAGAATTTTTTCTTACCAGGTGAACATATTTAGCATTGTGAAAACTTGTGGAAGTTAAACACTGCTAGCTCTTGCGGGGATTGCAAAATGTTGGTGTCCATCTTATTACCCGTTGGCTTGAATGTTACTTTGCGTTGAGCTTCTCAAGATGCACACTTCACCATCTTGTTCTTCCCAGTTTATACTTACAGGGCATCCGGTCCTGTTCTGCAGCAATATTCAGGGAAAAACCTGAATCCAGATTGTTTAAGACTAATGTTTTTTTCTGACTAGAACGCCCACCACCAGAAAACCAGCCAAGTAAAAAAAACTCATGGGTAGTGAAATTGTTCATAATGCACATACATTTTGTAAATATTACATACAGAATGACCAAGAAGACTCATTAAGCAACATTGTGGCCATTGATCTTAAATCTTAGACTACATATTTTGAGACACTGTTCAGCAAGCATGGATTAAATGAGAATCTGAGTGTAAGATTTACAGATAGGATATTTGAAGAAGCTGGTGAAGTAACAAGTAGTTAAAAAAATTGGTGACAAAACATTTAGGCAACATCTTGTAATGCATAAAACAAGAGACTTCAGACCACGGTATTTATGATCTTGTAATGCCAAGGATACTGCAAGTAAATATAACATTGAATACAAGCAACCTGTATATTTGATATATAATTGATGATTTAGAACATGATTAAAGTTGGTAAATCCAATGTGTAGACCTCCTTTAGGAGCACTTTACAAAATTAAAGCAAGAGACCAATGCAATAAAAGGCAAAACACACATTGGTGATGCCAGTGCCTCACAAGAAAAGCATATAGAATGTTTAAAAACAGGTGGGTGAATCATTCACATCATTACTAAGGAATAGAATCAGCAGTAGAAGAGTCGTAAGGCAGGTAGTAAACTTGTGTTACACTTGTGTATCCGCATCTGTGCCACAAGAGCAAGAGAATGTCCTTATCCCAAACCCCTTATCCCCATCCCAATCTCATAAATTTCAATGGGATGAGAGCAGAAATTAGGAGGAGGTTTCTAAGTAGAGCTGTAAACATTTCACGTCTGTGAGGACTACTGCATGGTTAGTGCGTGTGCCATTCTGAACTCTGTCGACTCTTCTAATCACCATACTAAATGCCTCAAGGAAGGCCACATCCACCCTTACTGAAGAAAGCATCCGCTTACTCAGCAGATAAAAACAATTATTGACCAGGTTTAGGACTTTCTTTTGTTGCTAAAACGATCAATAGTTGTGTTGAATGCAACTCTTCCAAGATATTACAGGCTAACAACCTCTTTTTAACATATAGATTACTTATAATTGGGCTTCAAATAAGGCTACAGCAATGAAATAGCCTTGCTACAGGTAGTAGATGACACTTTACACATTCTTGAGGATGACAATTCTTGTCGTTTTGTTCTGCTTCATTTATCTACTTGATTAATCTGCCTCCTTCAATACTGTTAACTATTCTATGCATATTAACATTCTCAGATATATATTGACATGAATGGCAATGTCCTTAATTAGTCCTACCTGACCAATAGATCAGGCCGAACCTTGCAACTATATTTCAAGTTCCACCCCTTCATCAACGTTCAGTTTTAGTTCCCTCTATAGTCAACCTACTTTTAGAAATTCTGGGAACTCTACTCAGTCAGGAATCTGCTATTGTCTTTATTCTAATGAAACACAGCTTTACGTCTAGATCGCCTTAGTTAATGACATCCGATTGTCTGCTGCATTTCCTGCTGCTTTTTATGGTTCTCTCTGTCTCTTTCTCTTTGTCTTCTTACCTCTCATGCGCTTTCCCTTTTTTTGATGCACACAGGTTTTATCTATCCTGGATCCTAATCCCCACTGCGTAATATCTGTATAAAGTTGGGATACAGACCATCCCACTGTGTTCCAGTTCCAAGTTACTCTTGACCATGGAAGGAAGTGCTCCGCATAGGAGCTGCTGTAAGACCAGGTCTGGTTTCTGCATGGCAGCCAGTCTGTTGGACATGCCGGTACATCACCTGCAATCTGACCAACTAGTTGGAGACGTTGTGGGCCTGAATAGTGTCTAGAGGCCCACCTCTTGAGAAGTGGAAGGAGAGTGCCTTGCTCTGTAGGAAGACAAAATGTCTAGGCGGAAAGACCCAGCCATGTTCCTGGTGTGTGGAGCACCAGGACAAGTTGACAGACAGAAAAACCCGGGTTGACCCAAGATGAGAGGTTACATGGTCTTCAAGGTTTATGTGGCAAGCTGAGTGAAGAAACTTCAAAACAGAAAACAGCATGCTGCCTGACACTTCTGTGATGTGGCTAAGGGAATTGTGCTGCAGCTGCCTATTGTTTGATATATCCTGTGAAAGCCATCCTTGTTGCTAGACTACAGGCTCGGCCCCCGTCCAGAAGCTGCGCCTACCACCCATTGATCAGACCTCTGGAACTCTTCACTCCAGTGGCCCGAGTGAAAGATGGCACTGCAGACTGTTTGAGTCAAACAATAAACATTGTTGTTTGACTGTTTGAGTCATACCATAGACCCCATACTACCTCCCTGGGAATCCTGTGACTGCTCGCCCTGGCTACCATGAATGGGGGGGCCATTTTAAAGAGCCATAGTGGGAAACCACAGGGGACCAGAGGGAAACCACCACTGATGTAGCATAGTAGCCCATGTCTGTCCTTCACCCTACTCCCAAAACTAGTTCTAGTATAGGAGCTCTTGTCTATTTTCAGAGATTAGCGCAGGCTCTGAATAAAGGGGTGGAGAGTAGTAGGGTACCGTTTTACCACCCATGCTGGTTGCTTTGCACTTTATTATCAGTATGCCAGCTGTTATGTGGATTTTTTTAATTTCTAAATGTATTTATACAAAGTGTGCTCTTTTTTTAAGACTAACAATATTTACACACTGGACCAATTAAAGAATAATGATGTATATGGAATATACTGATTTTATTGATCGATAACACAAAATACATCAAAAGTTTTTATTTTTCACTTCATCTCAAAATGACTGCTTACTTATTAACATGTAAAGTTCAACAGAACTCCACGGTTTTAATGGAATACATTATTTTTGTTTTTGGAGCAAATCGTCCACTCTTTTGGCAAGTTGTGGGCAATAACATTTCTGCATTGATTGCTGGTCTGGAGGCCAGTGCAAGTGTAAACACGCATTCTGTGGATGTTGTCCCAGCCCTGGATCATCACAGTCTAATGAAGCAGCTCAGGATTGGACAGTGACTTCTGTAAGGTCCTCTGCCTGCTGACACATTTCTTCTAGGAAGGACAGTATTTAGCTGGCATAGAAAATGTCGATTCATCCTCTGGACATTCTGAGTTGGAAACTGGCCCTTCTATCACAGTGAGGACACATTCTAATTGTACCCTGGTGGCAACTCGGGACAAATATTTTGTGGCCAGCCTGCACAGTCTGGCCAGTTGGCCACTGCCCCATTTTACATGCCTGTATGACAATGGCTATTCTTCCATAGGCAACTGTGCACTGTATTCCATGTACTGATGTGCTATTTACTTTGCTATGTTTCTTGCTGTTGGATTAGTTTGATGTGAGGTTGAAAAGGGTACTCATTATGAAAAGCATTTGCAAATACTGTTAGAGACGTGTGGTTGCTGAGGGTTGACTAGAGCCTGTGTTGCTGCACTGACTGATAATGGCTAACAGATTAGCGATTGCTTCTGTGCAGGTGATGTGGTGGAAGTGATGCCCCAGCTGCTTGCACTTCTGTGTATGAAGATGGAAGGGGAGGGGGCTTCACAGCGTCTTTGCGCTTCTTTGCATTATCGGGTCTGAAACTCCTGAATAAGGTGATCATGGGAAGGGGCATTATCCCTCTACAGCCTCTTCAACTGGATTTGAATCTTTGCCTACCCATTTTTGTTTGAAAAATCCAATATGCTGGAGAACATATTGAATAATGAGGTTCATTCAATGTTCATAAAGGCACGCAGAAGTAGTTGCCATCTGGTAAGCCATGTTCCGTGTTACAGTGACTTTTGGGCGTAACACAACCAGCAGTGAAGGGCTTTGGTTTACGCTACTCACAATGTTTGGCGTTGCCTGGGACATGGTGTGTACTGCTGACTCTTCCCTTACATTGTCAAGAGACTATAACATTGTTCTCTGAAGCTCAGGAACAGGAGCAGTAGAAGAGTATGTATAGCTGCAATCTTGACATTTTGAAAAAAAATAGGGCCCGATTCACAGAACTAACTTAAGACAAAATCCTAAACTTACTACTTTTGGTATTCACAGAAGGCATTTAGTAGTAGTAAAGTTAGGCTTTTGTCTTAAGCTTGTCTTAAGTCTGTTTTAAGTCTGTCCTAAGTCTGTCCTAAGTTTATCTTAAGTCTGTCTTAAGTCTGTCCTACTACTTTTGGTATTCACAGAAGGCATTTAGTAGTAGTAAAGTTAGGATTTTGTCTTAAGTTTGACTTAAGAAGGACTTAAGACAAACTTAAAACAGACTTAAGATAGACTTAAGACAAACTTAAGACTAACTTAGGACAGACTTAAGACAGACTTAAGACAAAATCCTAACTTTACTACTACTAAATGCCTTCTGTGAATACCAAAATTAGTAAGTGTAGGATTTTGTCTTATGTTAGTTCTGTGAATCAGGCCCATAGATTCTAACAATCCACAGGATTCTTCTCCTTTTATCCAAAATTACACACACACACACACACACACACACGCACACACGCACACACACACACACACACACACACATATATAAATATTATCCTGATCCCAGCAATGTGTATCTTGTTTAGAAGCAAATGAAACACTTGGGCACGCTTTATTTTTCTGCCCTGTGTATGAAGGTGTTAGAAGAATGTATATTTGCCCACGATGTCAAAGTCTTGGTTTAGGACGTACAGAGAGGCTCTGAAAATGTTAAATAGTGACACTTCTCAGTGTGTAGTATTTGCAATGTCATGATACTTGTTGACCATATGCAGGGATAGGCAAAAGAACACATTGGTGGAAATAATTATATTAATGGCAGAGACTGTCTTATGATAATGTTTATACTGTTTTACATTCTCTTGATGATGTTAACGATGTATTTATGTTTTAATGGACTTATGCACTTTTATCTTGATTTTGAAACTTGATTATTGGCACACTTATGGTATTCATTTTCATTGTATGAACTTTGATAGCATAAATGCAAAATTGAGTTTTGTATGATGATGTTTAGAGTTAGTATTTCTCACGTTAATAGGTAACCATAGTTAGTGCTCACATTAAGTTAGCCATAGCCAATGTAGGCCTCAGTTAAAATAATTCATGTTAAACTCTCAAATGTGCCCTTGGGTCCTGTGCATTACCACATTCTTTCTCTTATTTCAGAAGCTGAACTGCAGTAATTCCTATCCAATGTATTAGTTTCTATGTAAATTGTTTATACTTGTGAGTTTCACCGAAAGTATTCCAATGAGTCTTTTGCACCTGTGTTGGGATTGGCCTGACCGGGATGAACCAGCCTGAGCTGGATATCTCTGAAGTTCATACAGCTGTGGGCCTTCTTTGAGTAATACCTGAGAAAGGGGGCGACGGCACCTTATCGGGTGATTTGATTCGTTCCTGACTCCTGGGAATGGTGAAATGTGTCCTTCTTTTGCTTTAATTGTGCAAGTGAGTCAGATTCCGATTGCTCCTGTCCCCTTTTGATGTAGATGCCCCTCTCTCCTCTTTCAAGTATGGATGCCCCCTCCTCTCTTGAGACCCTTTGCCTACTTTACTCTGCTCACAGAGTTTAACTCTCAAGCAAATCGATTTCTTCTTTGTCTGGTAGAACCTTTATTTAGTTCTGCCTTTAGCCACTTGACATGCTGACACCTGCTTCTTAAAAGTTCCCCAACTTCAGTCCTTAGCTTAATATAGGGAGTTTCCCTTCAAGGAAACTAAATCTTATTCAGTTTGCATATACCTATCCATAATAACTTGTCTTTGCCTTGTCTATTTTCACCGGTTTTGGATTATATTGACTCATACCAGATGAATATGAATATGGATTTATGACTAATCTGACTGATTTCAGTTAATAATTTTGCTAATCTGCTGATAAACCTTCATGGTTTGCAAATTTAATACTCTCTGTGGTCTTTTTGCTAGGCAAAACGTGCCTCACTGTCATTGGTAAACTGTTGTATTGTTGAACTATTGATGTTAGGCCACAATTCAAGACAAAGGTCGATCTATTTTAGAGCAGCTTGCACTGGGATTCAGCCGCGGCCCGTGGAGGGAGTTCCGTGAGGAGTTCCGTGAGGCGCGCTGCATCGCATTTTGCGATGCAGTGCGCGCTACGAAATTCGTTTTATTTATTTAATTGTTTACTTACCTGTAATTATCCATATTCGGGTTTTGAGAGCCCCCCATCCTGCCCCTCCCCCGCCCCACCTTACCGCCCCACGGAACTCCCTCCACGGGCCGCGGCTGCTGGGATTTGCACCAACAGCGTTGCAGGTTGTAAGCCCCACCCCACGCCATCTCCATCAGCACCCAGTGTCCTGATGTAATGAGCCTTAATGCAGAATTGCTTTCTTGGCCGTGTCCCAATTGAAATTGGGGAATGTGAAGAGCATTTCAGAGCGGTCGACAAACATTTACCTAATGATATCAGCCAGAGAGCAGGGATGGTATGTTTATGCCAGGTTGAGAATCTAAGCATGCTGTTCCATGTTCTGATTCTGAGAAAGAACATAATGTGTCAAGGCCTGCACCCTCTTCTTTGTTAATCAGAAGTGCTGTGGATGTAAACAAGCCTGCATCTATCTTTTTTATTAGTAATTCATGGTCACTCTGTTCTCTCTTTATCATGAACTAATTTTTGACCTAGTTTGCCCTGATACTCAGGTTTCTTGCACAGGCTGCAGACTGTAACATGACTATGGGGCATATTAACAAGGGCTTTATCTCCGCTTTTTTGGCTTTAAAAGCCAAAGATGCGGCAATAAAAATTTCGCCCTATCAACAACAGGGTGCTAACATGCAAAATCGCATGTTAGCACCCTTTTACTCTACGCTTCCCTTTGCATCTCTAATGAGATGCAAAGTGGGCGTTCCAGAGCAAAATAATAGGAGAAATGTCGCTAAGCGACATTTCTCCTGTTATCAAGCTTCACGCTAACCCTGTTAGAGACAAAAAAGCAGAGCTAACTACGGTTAACGCTGCATTTTTACGTCTGCTAATTTTAAGACTTAGCAATGTAATCCAATGGGAGGTGGATTATATGGCTAAATCCACCATGGGCCATCAACAAGGATATCCCTATCCTTGTAGTTTTATCGCTGCATTACCAGCGATAACCTCCCAAAATGCCGCTATCGCTGGATTTTTTATCGCCTAGGCGCTTAGCGTTGTTAATAACGTGATAACCAGGCGATATTATCCAGCGATAGCGGGCATTAAAAAAATAAACGCTAAGCGCCCTTAGCGTTAATTTTCCCCGTTCCTTGTTAATATGCCCCACAGTTTCTTTACGAGGGAAAAAAACGTGAGAGCGGAGGAGTGTCACCCCGCTGACCAAAATGCCCCCAAGCCCCAGAGATGAAAAATAAAATGTTAATAAAGTTAATTTATTACAATTTTATTTTTCATCCACCCATCCCGAATCAAGAGTCAGGACAGTGCGGGAATTACTGAGAGCAGCAGCAGGGAGGAGGGTGGGTTGCCCGGCACTACCTTTCAAAGCGCCCATGTCCCTTTGACCAGCCAGAGATGCGCACTTTGAAACCTTAACCCAGCTGTCTTAAGACCGCTGGGTTCGAGCAAGTGCAAGCCTCCAGTGCCCTCTGGAGCATCAGAGATGCAGCATGAGAGCAGCGCCAGGATTGGTTAAGGCACTTTGCTGGGGCCCCCACTGATCACCAGACTGCAGTAGGAAGACGTGCAATAGCGAGGTTGAGAGACCTATTACAGAATCATGTTCAAAATATTTCTCCCTAGAATACGAGCTTGGTCCCACTCCCTGGTCTATAAAATCCAGAGAATTAGAACTTCACCAACTTTCGAAATTTTACATATTTTTACTGGAAATATCTTCATGCAAAAATAAGTTTTTTTACAGGAAATTTCAATCGCTGTTGCAGTTGTCCAATATTGGCTAATTTTGAGATTCACAAAGTTGCAATATTGTCATATTTGTAATATTCGACTGGCATATGGAACCAGACTGTCTTGTTTATTTAAGTTCTCAATTCACCTTGGGGTAGATCTATATTGGAGATGCGCCACTTTTACGCCGCCATTGCGTCACTTTTGTGACGCAGCGGCGGTGTAAACCCTGCGCCACGTTGCGCCATATTGACATCGTCACGATGTAAAGCCCTGCGCCACGTAAAACCTGCGTCAGGTTTCACGTGGGCGTGTCGACAGAGGGGGGGGCGTTCCCTCGCAGGAACGCCCCTGAAAAGTGACTCAGTCAAATCTATAAGATTTGACTGAGTCACTTTCCCAACGCTGATGCGCCAAAACCCTGCGCCTGCTTGAAGCAGGCGTAAGGCTTGACGCACCATGTTAGGGATGCGGCGCATCATGTGTGGCGCAAGGGTAAACTTGCGTGACGCATCATTCCTGGCGCATCCTTGCTGATTTGCAGGGATGCGCCAGGAAACATAAATCTGCCCCCTTGTTTCTATCAATAGGAGAAGCAGGCTTTCATCTCTGGTGCCTCCTGCAGGGGGCACATGAACCATAATCTTCATAAAAAGATATATAACAATACAGGTGCCAAGTGTGTTGATGAGCAAATATATATACCTTGCGTAAGGTGCCAAAATACCTTGAAATGGCACTGTCCAAGGATGTGCGGTATTAAAACACCTGGAACAGTGCAGATGTCATTTAAGTTCACAGCTGTAGCCCTAAACAATGACATAGTACAGACAGTTACTTTAGCAACCGCACAATAGAGCTTTCATCCACTATAAAGAGACACCACCCTAAAAGGTTTACTGATAATATAGGGGATAAAGTATCCCTGCTGTACATTATAAGGATATTGCAAGTCAGCGAGGAGTTTCATGACGATCGAGGAGAACGAGGCTGAAGGCTGAGTTGAATTTACAAGGTCATCGACCTCCGAGGTGACTTGCAATATCCTTACAATGTATGGCAGGGGTACTTTATTTCTTATAATACATGGTCACACCAGAACCTTCCTGCAAACCACGTAAATCCTTACTGTCTTTCTCTTTCCTATGAAACAGAATGCATGGTTGCAGACATGAAGAATAAAAGTGGACTCAAATGTGAAATTAAACACATCAAAAAAGCACGTAGTAATTTTCCTATAATGACCTCTAGTGTGCAAAAAATAAACCTGTTGCCATAAATATCTAACTTCTGCCCTTCACTGTCTGTTTTAGAAAAACAGCCATAAGAATGGGTGCCAGTTTTCATGTTTGCCCTTTGTTTACACTGCAGTTGCAATTAAGGTCATGGTCTGCCTTTCGCCTGTGCTGCTGCTGTCTGTGGCAGGTGGCATTATGATGCTAGAACTCAACTGTAATTAGATATTACAGTGAGCAGTTGCCTCATTTCATTATTACAGGCGACTAACAGGAGTGTAATCAGGGAACGCAGGCTCCGGTGTGTTATAGCGTTGCATCCTCAGATGTGCACAACAGTGCCTGTCTCTGTCCTGATGCCTGACGCAGCAGGGATGGTCTGAAGTCACTCTTGCATTTTCCATGACAACCATGATAAATCACCAGGAAGTGGCACAGATCATCAATCACTTCGAGCTCCCAGTGATCTATCTGTGGCTTACAGGCATCCCTCTTCCGTTTTTAGCGTCATATTCCAGGGAGGGGGAGACGGGGGTAACCTAGTTATTCCAGGCATTCTCTGCAGTCCAGGAAGAGACATCACTTCACGGGGGAAGAAGGGTTTCACTCTGCCCCCTTCTCCCCCCCTCTCAAACGCCTCCCCACCCCCCACCCCCACTGCCACTCCTATTCTGCCATCAAAGTAACGCATTGCATTGTCTTATACTGAGTATGCCCCTAGTCATTCGGAATATAATCCAGATATAGACTTTGCCATCACATTATTCGAAACAGAAAAAAAAAATGACAGTCTTTGGAACATTGATCTAAAAAAAAAAAATGAACAGTCTAAGAAACATGAATCTAAATATAGTACAACGTGAGCGAAGCATCATTCAGCTGTCCTGGACCTTCAGCTCGGAAGCGCATGCGCGTGGCTCATCAACACAATTTTGACCGTGAGGCTTTTTTGGGGGCCCCCAGGTTTCTTCAATTCTGCTGGTGGTTTCCAATATTTAGTTTTATTCTTTTCAGTTCTAGAGCCAAGATCCCTTCGGGTGAAGGCTGTGCTTGCTGACAAGGACTTCACTCAGTTACTTGTTTCATCAGCTGAAAATTTACCACGAGGGTAAATTAGTCTGGAATTTTCCATGGTATTGTAACACAGATGAGTCTAATTAGGGTAGTATTTTGATTTTGGCAGTGTGGGAGAATTGACATGAATCACCAGTTCTCCTTCCCGGCACAACTTTGGTTCCCTGTCTCAATTAAAAGTGACACAACCACCGTGGTCAATCAAAGGCGGTGCCCATGTGCCACAGGGCGGCAGCCTGCCATGCACTGGGGAGCTCACCCTGTTTACTGCGGTCCTTCTAAAGCATGCTTTCCCTGCCCAGGTCTCTCGTTCATGGCGGACCCAAGAAGGGAAAAGAAACAGTGGATTCCATGCAGTAGACATAATGGCCATTATTATTTTCTTTTTCAGAAACAAATCTCTGAAAAATAACACAAATTCTGAACGTACCAAGAAACACTGTACCCCGCAGAGCACTCATCTTTGCAAAGAGATCTACCCAGGCAGCCGAGGATCTCTCAGTGTGGTGGGCAGTCCTCCACCATGGAGAGTAATGCCCCGGCCAATGCAGCAGGGTGGTGGGCCACCATCAGGGTCTCCATAAACCCCAATATTCTCCAGCACCTTTTATCTGTATAAACTGCCATTAACACCCACTTATTTAGAAGCTGTAGGCAGAATTAAATGGCATGGATTGAACTTGTAAAAGGATGCTTTATGTGAAGAACACACAGAGAGCTTAGCCACATCTAGACATTTGTGAGTTAGCCGTCAGACCATCACAGAAGGTGAAAGTCATTGGTGAAAGTGTATGCATACTCCCATTGTCTACGTGCAGCTGGCCTGGCCAGCTGTTAGATCTAGGGCTTTGGCAAGGAGAGATGAGTGAAAGTCACCATAGACTCCTGCCCAGCCTCCCTAAAATAAATGTGCTTCCATCACTTCCGCTGAGGAACGAGGATGGACTCCAGTCTTCAGTTCAGAATAGTGCACGGCCACGGTTCTGTCGCTACTGGCTACATTCCATAGACAACTTAATTTGGTGTTGGTAATCAGTGCCTTCCTATGTATAACTCCTCTTGCACCTTGGTGGATTACACATATCATCGTTATTGTATGTTAGCTGCACCACAAGGTGGGACACCTTGCTCCTGGGTAGCCTCCATAGAGCATGCACTGTGGGTGTTGGATAGATGCATCTCCAGTGTGATAGGAGTGGAACTCTATGATACATATTCTATGCTGTTGGTAAGCCACACCTTCCTACTGTGAGCAGCAAAATACTGTGCTTAGCCGTGGTTCAGCTGCAGGGCCTGGTGCAGGCCTGTCCCTATGTGGAACTCTATATATGCGCAGCGAGACCAGCTTTGCGAGGCATTTGACCATGTACAGTAGTGTTTAGCTGCACAACCTGTGCCCAACTTGCAGTGGGTGCCCATCATCCACTGCATATATCCATCTATGTATGTGGCCCTTGGTTCTCCCCTATCACTTTTTCCCAGCCTCTTTATTTCTCTATTGTTTAAACTTTCATTTCTCTAAAACAGCTGAACAGATTTATACCAAATCAAAAAGCACACTTTTAAGTAAAGATCTATCTTTCTGCCAAATTTGGTGTAATTCTGTTCATTCGTTTTTTGTACATTGTAGTCCAATTTTCCCTATGGAAATTGCATGGGTAAAAAAGTGTTTTTAGACCACCGCTTTTTTTTCTCGACCCTGATTGACAAATCACCCCAAAACTTTCCAGGAAGGAGCTGTGGTGGATACACCTTTTTTTGGAAAGTTTTGTAAAGATTTATCAAACAATACCACTGTAATTAGCAAAACAAACAATCCATTTTCTCTGGAAAACACGGTCCAACTACAGAGCAGTGACCCCCACTGTGTAATATATGTGATACCTGTATGAAGATACATAGTATGCGTGCAGATGTGCAGGGTGTAATATGCTGTTTATTACCACGATTTTGTTAAGTGTGGGGAGGGTCCATTACTCACAAGAGATGATGGCCTTTCCTTTCCTCAACAATACTAATAGATATCATATTACGTTCTGCACATCTGTGTGAGAGCCAAGCCCTAATAATTCACTAAACCCCAATAATTCAGACATTTGAAAATGTACCTTTGAGAGTTCAGCTCCAGTTCAGCTGATTTAGCAGCAAGAGTAAGCAGCCTCTACACCATGAAACCCACAAAATTAGCAGAGTATAATCAAATAGTAACTGTGACCACTCAACAACTGATTTTGAGATAAAAAATAAGTTTAAAGTTTTATCACAAGAATCTTAGCATAAGCAATAAAGAGAAATGCAGTAAATGCCATGAAGCCTCAGATGCAAAATACAAAATTAGAAAAATTCAAATCCTAACTAGGCAGTAATACCCTTCAAAATATTTGTGTCAGGCTCATAAAGAGAACTGACAGCATCCTAAGGGAGAAGAAAAAGTCTGAAGACAAACAGACTGAGTCTTGGGAGGAAAATGAGAAGTCACCCCTGAACCTTCAAAACCAGGGTATTTATACACATTTTACACATAAACAACTAACAAAACTGAAGATTCAGCATGACATGATCAGCATTCGCGCACATTGAACAAATTAACAGCAAGTTCGTAATTCTAGATATCATTAGCACCAAACCATTTTCCATTACTTCCTCAGCGGCAGTAGTCCAGAGATGTAAAATGCAATATGAAAGATTCTCAAACACAGACTCATACATTAGTGTTCTTCTGCAGGCCCACATCAGAACCTCCAGCAGAAGTCCTTCAAAATGATACATTGGGATCACTATGGAAAGCTTCATTCACCATGCATGCTCTCTAAGGAAAGTTACCATCTATGTGACTGTGGGGAGAGAAGATTCACAGTGGGACAATGAATGGGAGGGGGAATGAGCAAGAGCAGGATGAGCAGAATACCAAAGATAATAATATAGATTCTCACACGAAAATGTGGCATAACTATACTACATTAATAATCACATTTCTAGAAGTGCTATTGCAAGTTATGTGATAATTTGAGAAAGTCAGTGGACAGATTGAATTGGAATTGTGGAAAAAAGTCTTAGCACAGTTGTTGGGTATGAAGAAAGGCCAATGGTTCAGAACTGGCACTGTAAAATGTGGGACTTGATAAAACTTGGCAGTAAGATTTAGGCGTTGAAGGCAGTATCAAAACATAAAGCCTTTTTGTTTTTTTGTTTTTATTGAGCAGAGCAAGAGGTTCAAAATACATTACAGAATAAATTTTACAATCATATCATAGATAATATGGCATTAAAGTGCAATCGAAAGTGCAATGTGCCATGTGCAAAACAGCATTGACCGTAGATTTTAAGATCAAAAACCAAAAAAAATACAGATACTCAAAACCACTAAGATGCAAGTGCAAGGCTTAAATAATTGGAATAATGTTACGATAAAGGGAATTCATTAATATACAAACATCGATAAAAAACATACTTCAAAACAATTCACCACTTCCAGTATTTACAATGTAATGTCTATAAAGTGCTAGTGCATTCTTGACGAAAAAACAGTTAAAAAGGAGGTTCACTTCCGTACAGAGACCACGTAGGGAGAAGACTTCTAGGTATATCCCTTCCAATATTTCATTTTCTATTAAGACCTCTCTAACATTTAAAAAAACTTCCAATTTCGCTCAAACTTTTTTACAGCTCCTACCCTCCTAGCGTAGGCCTCCTCAAATTTTTTACCCTTTTCATTTTGTTAATCCATTTCAGATGCGAGGGGGCTTTGGTAGATCTCCAATTTTGCAAGATTAATGAGCGTGCAACCGCACTTGCAATAAATATAAAAACTCTTTATGATTTAGACTGTTGTATCCCTCCCGTGCAATAGCCAAATAGCACTGCCTCAGCTTCAACCGGGATTCTATTTCCGATTGCGCGCTCCATATCTGAAAAAACGGCTTCCAGAAAGACCTGAGACCGGGACATACAAAAAAAATATGATGCCGGCCACCTTCCCCAGGTTTAGAACACCGAAAACACTTATCTTCCACCTCTCATTAATATTCTTTATCTCATCTTACTCATTTGTCTCACATTTTACTTTTAACCCACTCCACTTTCCATCCTATCACCCTGGAGTCTCTTCTCCTTCCTCTGTTATTCTAATACCTATTGCCCTCCCTTACCTTCTTTGACACACTACGTAATATGCACTATGCGGATCAGCCGTGGCGCGCCACAAGAGGATCGGTTAAATGATGATTGGTGGCTCTACACCCCTCTCCCCTGCACTCCTACTGGGACAAACTTGAACAATGAACCTCTAGCCCGGCCTCCCAGACCCTCCACAGCTCGTAGCTCATGCCCGCAGCCGGTAGCACAGTCGTTCGGACTGTTCGGGCTTCTTGGTGGGGTTTGGGAAGGGCATCCACAGGTGCTGAGGAGGCAGCATCAGGGTTGCAGGGCATTTGGAACTGAGGTTTCCCAGCAGCCGGGGAGTACACAGCTGCACGCAGTGCCCTGAGCTTGACCTGTGATCAACCTGGGCCTGCTTGATCTTCTTAGAGGCTTCTGGAGGCTTGCAGTAAGTGGCTGCAGTGTGGTAGGGCGGTTGCCTAGTGGCACCACACCAGGTTGAGCCCGGCCACACGGAAACTGCCCGCTAGGCTGGGGTACCGCTTGTGCGGCCTGCGCATGTTTTCCACTCCACCCCCTGACTCTCTTCGCCCCCGCCCCAGCATTTCCACTGCTCCCCTCCTTCAAAACTCTTTCCTCCATACTAAACACCCAAAAGATCTCATGAGGGAGAGCTTGCTACTTCCCAGACTTTGACAACAAACCTGCCCTAACCAACCAACTGACAGCGGTTAAGCGCATTAGCAGCCGACATATCTACAACATGTTATATGACATAATCATATGCCGATAATATCTACCGCTCCTGAAGCACATTCGTGGGGAGGTTAAAAGCCTGGATAACCCTCTTTTAACTACCCTAGTTTTTGTCCCAGATGAGAATACTGAAGGAGCCAAAAATTGCCCGTAGCAACATCCTCCACACCAGCTGTTATAATCAACTCAAATCAAGGAAACACACTTTAGGTAATTGGAAGTTACTACACAAGGTCTTCATTTCCAGGAGGGCGGCGGCAATGGCCAAGAGGGAGGCACAGACTGGACAATCCCCAACAACATCTAACATGGAGAAGGGTATAAACCTCCCGAACAGCATGGCTCAGCGGAAAGTCCCTCACCCCATCTTAAGAACCCATGGGTCGCTTATCTGGGTGAGCACTCAAGAAGAACAAACCTATGCAGTAGGCAAAAACTTGACACCATCACAGCATACTTCCCGAAAAAGAAAAGGTGAAATATCTCTTTTCGAAGTCTGGACCCCATTCCGAGTCCATCTATTCCGGTGTGCTTTGAAGCAGAACACTCAACTGGGCCTGACAACCCAAGCGAAAGAAGGCGCACTCACTCATGCCCCAAGCTAGGGGATATAAGCTCAGTAATAGAACTATCATCAACTATACTTGATCTACCTGCATCACAAAATGGGGAAAATGTGGACAAAAAGGAGTGTTCAGACCCGACTTTCCTTATAATCAAGAACAACGAAGAGGGACAAGCATTGCTCAGGTCCATAATGTGAGAGGACATGAGGCAGGGCAGAGCCAGTTGCTCGTCGAGACAAGCCAACTAGTACGGTCAGTCTCGAGCAGCACACCACAAGATCTTGAATCTCTTGTATGCACCACATTAGGGAAGGAAGTATCAACCCACCCAGAGCCTTTGCAAAAGAACTTTAACTACTCAATGTTGGACCCCTCTCCCACCCTGGACAAGCTACTAAGGTCTATCAACTCCTCATTGATGGCAGCCATAAACTATTTGACAGGGTAGTCCCATAAACTTGAAGTCTATATGGAAACCATACAATTAATGGCCCTCAGAATGGCTGAAAAGGCCTTCCAAATTGATGAGATAGACAAAATGTGGCCACAAAAGACTGCCTTTGCCCAGAGATAGTAGAAAAATGGGCCACACTACTCACTATCCTCTCAACACTGGTCACCGACCTGAAAAATATAATCACCCAAGAACACAAAGTATTGGGGAAGCGAAAGGTGGAAAGAAGCCTGATGTAAAAGACAAAAGGACAGTCATACAGAGGCAAAGGAAGAGGCAGAGGACCGGAAAGCATACTCCATCATAGGCAACCCCTTAACAGAATCACCATGGAACAGCTCCCCCTAGGGGAGAAAGTGAGAGGATGTGACAATGAAGAAAAAGGGGAAAGGCACCTGAACATCATACTGCTATCACAGAGAGCAGAAAAATCCTTCAAGAAACATAAAAAACAATGAGGAAATAGCAAATGAAAAAAGGCGGATGAACTATCAGAAGCAAAAAGTCCACCAACAAACACAGACATCTCGTCGGCCAAAGGAATATCGACGTACGTCAAGCACTCAGTAAAATTGCCCATCACATAAATAAACATCATGTCAGAAATGATGCAAGCTGGCATTATCAGGGGTTATAGAGCTAAGGGAGGCACACTGTCAATCTTAATAATAAACGTTTTTTTCAACTTCCACAGTAGAAGGACTGGAAAAACTGAAAAGATGATTGCCCTCTTGGGGGAACTAATTAGCAAGCACACGGCATCTGAGGTAATCTTACTGGGTGACTTCAATATGCACAGCCTGGGAGAAAATTGCACTAGTGCAAGGAGCCCCCGTCAAATGAGCCAGAGATTCAAACCTTTCTTCAAGCATATAAACTGGAGTCCACCCAGACTATAGCAAAGTAAATCCAACCATCTAGCAGTCACCCTCACCCCTTCAACAATTCAACCACAATCAATTACATCTTCCTGAGTCCTGGCCTGAGCAAAGCCCTCTTGGATGTTTAAGCTATTCCAACAGGCAGAGAGTGATCATACCTCTCTGATGGTCCATCTGTCCTTGCAAGGAAGGAGTCGCGACAGGCTACCTGAAAACAAAAGGCAAGGAACACTGCAAATTGATCCTCGGGATAAAATGAACAAAGCAAACCTCAACACGAATAGACTGCTGGTAAGGCAATAGGCAGGCTGGTCAACTGGACCACAAAATCAGGATATCATCGAAGGCTGGTCCTCCCAGGTCTCTGACTTGCGCTCCTTCTTACTATGAAACAGCCAACACAAAACCTGCAAGCCAGGAAATCACACACTGGGATTCGTGCAGGAGAGTAAAACAGGCAACTGAAACTAAGGGGAGCAACACGTGCAAATAATAGATTAAGAACAATAACTGCCCCGCAGGAGCCAGCAATGGTCACAAAAAATCACAAACCGCTTGTAGGGGCCCACATAAGCAAACACCATGAGGCGGAATGGATCAAACCTTTTGACTTAATACCGGAAATAAACATCAGCTATTCTGGCATTACATAAACACACTATGCCACCGCAAGAGTGAAAGGAGAAACTCAGGGGCATATTTACAAGCTCCTTGCACCGCTGGTGCGTCACTTTTAATATGGGAAAAAGTGACGTACTGGTGGAGCAAGGGGCTTGTAAATAAGCCCCACAGTATCAGCAGATAAATGGGTAGCCCATGTTACACTGAGAAACCCAATAAACTACTGGGTAAGAAAGTATCCTCCTCATCCCTGTACACGGCATCGAATGCCAAAGAAATTACAAATATCAGAAAGGTGGAATATGCATTGACGGATGATCGAGCTGTAATCAAGTTCCCGAAGAATATCCGAAAGTGAGGGGCACAAGGCCCCAATGGCCTCCCCGGGTCTTTATTTAGGGAAGATCCTCTCTTTTGGGTGGCAGCCCTTACCCCGTTATACACAGAACGTAAAATAAATGAAGATGTTCCAGGCTCATGGCGGGGCTCTCTTCTCTAACCAATTCAAAAGAAGGGCGATCACACCGACCCCAGAAATTACAGGTTAATCGCATTATTAGAGACTGATGGGAAAGCCTATGCAAGCACCCTATTAGAAGATCTAGTTAAACAGGTCTCAGAAGAGGGCCTGCTTCCATTTTATCAAACCGGGTTCCATGAGGGAGGATCGACGGTAGATAACATTGTGGCCCTCTCCTATATAGCTTCTCAAGCAGCCACCCACAACAGCCTAGCCGTTTTTGCTTGCTTCATTGACTACTCCACCCCCATTGATCGAGTGGTACACAATAAATTCTGGCAGAAGCTTGAGAACTGGAACATACATAACAAACTGCTGACAGCCATTATGTCGCTCTACACCAAGACATGGGTTCGAGTAAAGCTCTCTGGCGACATCGCCACCTCAAAAATCTAAATGGATCGTGGGCTCAAACAAGACTGTGTCCTCGCCCCCATTTTATTTAATCTGTACACAGCAGATTTGGGCTTGGCACTAACAGGAGCCAATTTGGACACTGGAGGATAGGACAAAATAAAATCTTCATGCAATATGCTGATGACCTCATTTTTCTAGACCACACCAAAACAGGCCTCCAGAAGACACTGATCGCATTAAATATATCCAACGTAAAGAATAAACTCATCGCCAATGTGAGTAAAACAAAAGTGGTGATCTTCGGGCACTACCTGGAAAAAGGACCCAGAAGTAGAGGCTATGGACCCAAAAGCTAGAGTGCATCTGGAATTACAATTATCTAGGCATATGGTTCAGCAGCAGAGGAAAACTGACAGCACATCTGCAAAAGATGAAGATCAAAGGGAAAATGGCCATACAAGCCCTTTGTAAATTAAACAGTCTCGTCAGCCCAATGACTGAGGCCATTAGGAGGGTGATTAGGGCAAAACGTATGCCTACCATCAATTGTGCCCAGCAAATTTTCCCCAGTTTACTTGGGACTGAATTAGACAAATTTCAATGCATGGGATATAAGCGTGCCTTTCAATTACCCTCACACATGCAGAGCACACTGATTAGACTGGAGTTTGGCCTCGTAATTCAAAAATCTGATTGCATGGCCGCACTTGCGAAATACTATAAGCCCCTAAAAATACAATGAAGACAGTCTTAAAAACGATCTTTACAACTGGATACAGTCCTTGGTACAACTACCTAAACATAGCTGTAGAAAAGCTACAACTACCCATAGAAAACTGGGCGCAAAAACAATCCCTTACTCTGCCATCAAAGCCACCATAAATAAGCAACTAAAACAGCTGTAAAGGAGAACTGATATCAAGGCCTTATTGGAGAAGGGCACATATGCTCCATTAATAACATCTTACACAACCCAGGCCAGACAACTGTACCTGCATCAAGCATTGGGGAAACTGTCTAAAACTAATACTATGGACCAGGCTGGTGCCTCTCTCAATAAAAGAGTTGAATGTCGGCTGGAAATCTTTCACTAACATGGTATGATGCAGACTGCATCTATAAAAACAATATCCCTGGTACACCTGTTTTGCTGGAATATGTGACGTTACAACGCGATGATTTACATCGCGGTATGTTACATCGCAGTTATTACAATGCAAGTCGTTACAACAACTTGCGCTGGAGGGCGCTGGATTTAGGAATAGTATGATTTACTATTCCAACTCCAGCCTACATAACAGTAGGGAAGGTGTTGGAATAGTAAATAGTAACTGCGCAAACAGAGCATGTCGCACCTGCAAATAGTGGAAATACTATGAATCTGCTAGTTCTTACTCATTCTTCAGGGAGGCAAATGATACCACCCCCCCTTCCATAGATCTCCTATCTTTGAGATCCCGATCAGATCCCATTTATCGAAGTCCTCAGTGTGCCTAGGTGTTCAGCATCCCACAAGGGAGTGGCGAGTGTGAGCTTAAGTTCCCATCCCAGGTTTCGATTCGCTGCCCGCCAGACTTGTAATGAGTGTATGGTTGGCCCTGTTAATGGGAACTTGCACGTTCTAGAGTAGAGGGCCCTCTTGTAGTTACCCCCAGGAAGCAGCCATTTGTCCATTCTATACCCCGGGTCCTCCCAGTATCGATATGTGCAATGGTTGATTGTTGCCAGGTGAGCAGCCTAGTAGTATTTCCTTTTATCTGGAAGACCGATCCCTCCATCATACCAGCCCATGGCTAGCTTCTGCAAAGCTATCCGGGGTCTACCGTCCCAAAGGAGTTCCCTCTGAAGACCTTCTACTTCCTTAAAATAACACGTTGGTATCAGGTCTGGGTAATTCTGCAAGGCATAAAGGAAGCACGGGAACAACATCATTTTGAAGAGTGCTGCCCTGCCCAACAGGGAGAGAAGGAGCGCCCTCCAATGTGCAACATCTCGTTTCAGTCCCTGAAGGGGGGAAGCAGGTTTTGGTCATATCGAATCTTAGGGTCCGCTGAAATGAATATTCCCAAGTACTGGAAGCCCCCTTCAGCAACCTGAATTGGACAATTTTTAGGCAGGCGCGGAGGATCACCACTGAGGACGTACATCAAGGACTTGGCCCAGTTAATCGTATAGCCAGAGTATCTCCCGAAGATGGCAAATATATCGAGGACTGTGTTGAGCGATGACCTGGGGGAAGACAGATACAATAGGATATAAACCGCATGTAGGGAGATGCGGTCCTCCCAGGTCTCAGACCACTTGAGAGCCCGGATTACCGAGTCCCTGCGGATCCACGCCACCAGGGGCTTGAGGGAAAGAGCAAACAGCAGCGGTGACAACAGGCACCCCTGTTGTGTTCTGCGACTCAGTGCAAACACCTCAGATTTCTTATTGTTGACCACTATTTGCGCCAAGGGTTCGGCGTACAGTAGCCGCACCCACCCTATGAACCCGGGCCCGAAACCCATCTTTGCCAGGACTGCGAACAGGTATGACCAGTCGATAGTGTCGAACGCCATGGTGGCATCCAATGAGAACACCGCTGTATCCTCATGGATCGTACCGAGTCTCCCCAATATCCCATGCAATCTCCTCAGGTTCAATGTGGTGTTTTGGTTGGGCATAAAGCCTGATTGGTCAGGGCAAACCAGCTTACTGATAACCTGGGTCAAGCGACTCGCCAATAACTTGGCCAGGATCTTGGGTTCTGCGTTCAGCAGGGAAATGGGTCTGTAGGATGAACACCTATCTCTAGGTTTGCCGTCTTTGTATATTGTCACTAGAGTTGCTACCCTTTGATCCCGGGGAAGCAGACCCACTTTTCTGCTTTCTTCAAACATCGCCCGCATGTACAGCGCCATGTTGTCCGTTTGAGCTTGTACAATTCAATCGGCAGGCCGTTAGGACCAGTGCCTTCCCGGGTTGGAGATTTCTGATCGCCTGTGCAATCTCATCATTAGTAAAGGCTCTATCTAGTGACTGCTTTTCCTCTGGGGACAGGGTTGGGAGTTGGATGTCTGAAAGCATTGCTCGTGAGTCTTCCTCAGACAAGGAGGAACTTGCCCGGTATACCTGCCAGTAATGCTCTGCAAATTTGTTGGCGATCGCCTGTGGATCTGTTATTTTCTTGCCACTAGTATCCATAAGTTCTGGCACTAATCGACTAGCCAATTCCTTCTTGTCCAACCATGCTAGGAGCTGCCCGGCCTTATCGCTCAAATCGTATATCCTGCCCTCCTTTTCCCTGCCTAACATTTTGGCTATATCAGTAGCCAGTAACTTGTACTCTTCCCTCTTGAGTTTGAGCTCATGCGTTATCTCTTCCGTGGCTGCTCCCTGACTCTTGTCCTCCAAACAGAAGATGTCTGTTTCCACACGGACCAGGTCTTGCACCTTCTCTTTTCGCAACCCTGCAATGAGCGAGAGCGCCTGTCCCCTCAGCACTGCCTTGAACGCTTCCCACATGATTTGATGCGAGGTCACGGAACCTACATTTTCCGCAAAAAAGTAATCCATGGCCTGAAGCAGGGCCTTTTTTACCACTGGGTTCAGAAGATGCCAGGTGTTGATCGGCGCAACCTTCCCTACCCTTTTTTCATGTAGGACCGCCTCCACCCAGATAAGACAGTGGTCTGATATGCTCCTCGCTAAGTGTCTTACGTCGCCTACTCTGCTCACCTGGGATGCCGGCATAAGAAGGTAATCTATGTGGGAAAGACTGTTATTTGCCCCTAAGTGGAAAGTGTGTTGGAGACTCTGTGGGTGAACTGCTCTCCACACATCTGTCAGGCCCATTACTTCCACAAAGTCGAGAATCCACTATTGTGAAGGGCCGGTGTTTCGTGGGGATGGCGGTCTAGTGTTCCCGATACCACTGCATTAAAGTCTCCGCCCACTATGAAATATCCCTCTGGAAACGAAAGCATGTCAGCCCCAAGATCCTTAAACGAACAGCCCTGCAGGCCCAGGTGGAACATATATGGACATCAATGTCAGCGTTGTCCCCTCCCACTGCCCTGTAATGGCTGCATACCAACCCATGTTGTCAATCCAAGTGCATTATATTGACAGGGGAATGACTTATTTAGCATAATGCCTACCCCCCTGGATCCCGTAATGAAGCCAGAGTGCGCTACCAGTCTGTAACCCCATCTATTCAGTGCCTGACACGAGTTACCAACTAGATGGGACTCCTGAAGGAACACTATGTCTGGGGAGTGCTGCTTGATGATCTGCAGAACTATGCATCGCTTAACTTTGTCCCCTAAACCATTGACATTCCAGCTCAGTAGTCGTATACTTTTATCCCACTGCGTATTCATCAATGCACATGCGAACTGTTGATTCCTCCCTTTGTCTACGGAGAGATAGTATCTTTATCTCTGAACTTGCAATGAACGATCCCCCCCAACCCAACTCCCCCCCTCCCTGCTCCCCTGCACTCTGGGTGTCAAACTGCCCATCCAACTACTATGCAGAGTGCCTGTCGCCTAAGCTTTAACTAGTAGAAGTAAACTGTGGGGGTGAACAGCTCCGCCACCCCGACCCTCCCGTATATACTACAATAAACTCACTCCGAGATGGGCCCTACACCACCAATAGGCCACCGAAGGGCAATTAGCGCCGGCATCCCGGACAGCCCTCAGGAAACCAACTCCACCAGTCCTCCCCAGCCAAGAAAGCATATACAAGTGGATCCGGCAAGACCGTTCAAGTGTACATTACCAGCACAGCAAACATTCTGGTGTAGTCTAGTGGCAGGGTTCCCTCATCTGGCGTTGTGCCCATTCACCCCCCTCCAACACTCCAGCCAGTCAATAGCCTCTTCAGAGCGCTCAAAGAACCATGCTTTGCCCTCTGCTTCCACCCTCAACCGGGCCGGAAACAGCATGGCATACTTCATGCCTTTGTCACGCAGTTTTTTCTTCACCTCCAGGAAGGATCTCCGCTGCATTTGCACCTTCAGGGTGAAGTCCCGGAAAAAGGAAATCTCCGCATTGTGGTAGCGAAGGGGGGGGGTGGGCACCAAGGCATTCTGTAGTACCACGTCCCTGTCTCGAAAGTTCAATAGTCTTGCCAGTATGGGGCACGAAGGTGCACCGGGCCTCAATCTTCCACCTGGGACTCTGTGCGCCCTTTCTACCACAAAGAACTTGGAGAGTCCCTCAGGCTGCAGGTGATTGAGGATGAGGTCTTCAACAAATAGGTCTGCTGCAGGCCCCTAGGCCTTTTCGGGGACCCCAATGATTCAGATATTGTTCCTCCTGGTTCAACCTTCACAATCGTCAAGCTTGTCTTCTGCGAATTTACAGAAGTCCTGGAGTTCCTTGCAGCTGTGACGTGTCACCCAGGAGGTAACGATCTCCATTTGCTTTATTTTATCGCTGATCTTCATCATGTCTGCCCTGATGAGAGTGACCTCCGTCGTGATAGTGTTTATTCTCTGTTCCAAAGACGACCGGGCCCCAGAAATAGCCTCCATCACATCTTTAAGGGTAAGTTCAGGGTGCTCCCTCTCTTGCCCTCTTGCCATTTTACCCTTGGAGTGATGCTCAGAGTCTATCGGTTTTGGCAATGCAAATTTATCAAGCTTTGTTTGCTGAGCAACCTTTGCACCTTTTTGCCCCGACATCACTCCGACCGTTAGGACCACTCCTAGACTGTTCCCAAGGTGGTGTACCACTGCCGTTGACTGGAGGGCGTCTCGATTGAGGTCTCAGGATACAGCCCCGACAGAGAATGCTGATGCGTGTCCCATATAATCCACCCCGGCAACACAAGAGGCGGCAGCCGCACACAGGCTCCCAGATTGGGACAGGAAGCAGAAGAGGACCAGTATACCGATAGGCACCAAATTACTCATGGGGCTCGTGATTTCTAGCTGTGCCAGACCAGAGGTGCGCAGTGTAGGGGCCGCTTCCAATGCCGTCTCGCACCCGGCGCCCAGAGTGGGGCCCTTTTCACCTACAGGCCCTTGATCTCACCACCGGCGACCACTGTCCGATATGAGCGAGTCCTGTGCAGCCCCAGAGCCAGCCCACCCTCCTCACTCGCCTCCAAGTCCGGCAGTTACCTTTGCTTGTTGCCAGCTCAGTGTCTCCAGCACTCCGCCAGCGCAGGACTGCCCCGGGATTCCCCACCACGGGGACCAATTGTGGGGGGCAAGCGGCACCGCGCCAGCCAGAGCAACGGGCCAGCAGTGTTCATTCCCTCGGCCGCGGCCTGGTTTCAGTCGCACCCCACCACTCCTGTAATGGCGGCTGCTGACTCCCCAGCCGCCATCGCGCTCACCCCAGGTCGGAGGCGGTCCGCCCGCCAAGCACCACGTCTGGGCGCTGGTGGGAATTATTGTTGCAGCAACTCCGCACCCACTGGGGGTGCCGATGCGAGTGCTCCAACAGCCGAGGCAAAGCCACCTTGGCCACCAAGGGTCTACGCTATCAGCCGCACCACACGGCCTCCTGGATCCTTCTCAGCGGCCGCTGAGCCGCCACCCCACCAGCGATGGCCGTCTCAGTCACCGCAGCTCTTCTGACCTGCTCCGGCACTGATGTAGGCCCGAGCCACGGCCTTGCATCGGATGGAGGCCGGATCTAGAATTGGCCATGCCCCCACTCTCAACACGACAGCTCCCGGCCGCGGGCTTTGGGCGGGCCCGATGGTGCTGCAGCGATTCCTGTCGGTGCGGGGCCAAGGGAGCCAGAGTCTTCATCTGACGCCCCTCCGGACGTCCCAGTGTTTCACCCACTCCTCGGGTGACGGATAGATATGACGGATATCGAGGGAGAGCTTAGGGTCTGGCGGAGATCCTATACATCGCGGCTATCTTGCTCCGTGGCTTAGCCAAGCCCCTATCTTTCTTCTTTCATACGCTTTGTGTATATTAGATTGTTGTTTTGTACTTATGTAATGGTATTAAGCAATCTTCAATAAAGTCTTACTACTACTACAATCTTTGACCATCCCCTTTAGTTTGGCTATATTATGTCAGCCCGACACCTGCAAGTAGTATCTCTTACATTCATGTTTTTATGTCTTTATGGTACTTGTACATTTGTATTTATATATATATATATATATATATATATATATATCACCATAAACTCCTCCAATGAAAGAGAAGAGGCCACAGTAGGGGAGACCACGGGGCATCTTTATTCAGCTGTACAACAACGGCGAATGCATTTCGGCTGGATTAGCCTTCTTCAGCGCCAACAGTGTTCAGGAGGTGTGGTTGACTTCGTGCATTTCAATGTCCTGCCACAAGATGATTTGTTGTGATCCGCTCCACCCCCAAAGCAATTGCCTCTCGCTCACCTGCTGCAGCTCACACGGTGCCTGTGAACCACAGTTCCCAGAATGCTGTTGTTTGTCCAGGTAGGTAAGGGGTAGAAAATCCAATGATTGCGCGGAATGCAGGGCACCACGATGTCACCAAGACCAATTTCCTGCTTTCAAAGTATTGGAAATAAGGCGTCCCCCTGGGTCCCCAGCCGCATCAACCCCCAAGGTTTCAGGAATCCATCCGGCGGGGGTAGGAATGGCGGTCCATACCACCCAATGTGGAGTAATAACTCCAACGCCGCCTTCTCTTCTCCCGGACCTGGAGGTGGATACTGGTTCATCCAATTACTTGGAAACAAGAGAATTCCGCCGCAGCAGAGACCAGCGAAAACCAGACCACTTGACGATGCGGGGACCCCAGAAGCGCGTTGCTGGAAAGCGCGCTGAAATGTCACCATAAACTCCTCCAATGAAAGAGAAGAGGCCACAGTAGGGGAGACCACGGGGGCATCTTTATTCAGCTGTACAACAACTGCGAATGCATTTCGGCTGGATTAGCCTTCTTTAGCGCCAACAGTGTTCAGGAGGTGTGGTTGACTTCATGCATTTCAATGTCCTGCCACAAGATGATTTGTTGTGATCCGCTCCACCCCCAAAGCAATTGCCTCTCGCTCACCTGCTGCAGCTCACACGGTGCCTGTGAACCACAGTTCCCAGAATGCTGTTGTTTGTCCAGGTAGGTAAGGGGTAGAAAATCCAATGATTGCGCGGAATGCAGGGCACCACGATGTCACCAAGACCAATTTCCTGCTTTCAAAGTATTGGAAATAAGGCGTCCCCCTGGGTCCCCAGCCGCATCAACCCCCAAGGTTTCAGGAATCCATCCGGCGGGGGTAGGAATGGCGGTCCATACCACCCAATGTGGAGTAATAACTCCAACGCCGCCTTCTCTTCTCCCGGACCTGGAGGTGGATACTGGTTCATCCAATTACTTGGAAACAAGAGAATTCCGCCGCAGCAGAGACCAGCGAAAACCAGACCACTTGACGATGCGGGGACCCCAGAAGCGCGTTGCTAGAAAGCGCGCTGAAATGTCACCATAAACTCCTCCAATGAAAGAGAAGAGGCCACAGTAGGGGAGACCACGGGGGCATCTTTATTCAGCTGTACAACAACGGCGAATGCATTTCGGCTGGATTAGCCTTCTTCAGCGCCAACAGTGTTCAGGAGGTGTGGTTGACTTCGTGCATTTCAATGTCCTGCCACAAGATGATTTGTTGTGATCCGCTCCACTCCCAAAGCAATTGCCTTTCGCTCACCTGCTGCAGCTCACACGGTGCCTGTGAACCACAGTTCCCAGAATGCTGTTGTTTGTCCAGGTAGGTAAGGGGTAGAAAATCCAATGATTATATATATATATATCTTTTCTCACAGCAACTTCCGCGGCGTACTTAGAATAGCACTCGCAGGTCCTTGGTTACAGATTATTTAATTGGTGCACAGACCCCCCGCACTGACAGACGCGTTTCGGCAATCTGCATTCTGGTATTTGTAGGCTAACATTTTCCTTTCTCTCTTTCTCTCTCTCTCTCTCTATATATATATATATATATATATATATATATATTAGCTCCGACTGCACCTCAGACCGGCGCACTCACGGACGGGTGCTTCGTACGCGGAGGTGCATCCGCGTTCAAATGATCGCTCACTCCTTCCTCCTTCCAGAAACAAGGCAAGCACTCGTAAGGGGATTATTCTTCTTTCAAATTTATTCAATTCTCCGCTCTTAAAACATGACGCGTTTCGGCTGACGCCTTAGTCTTATGTTTTTAAGTTTCGCGCCACAACACGGCTCACCTTTAAAATTACGGTATAGGTCACATGATGCATTAACAATTAGCATGGAAATCAAAGACAGACCATTGAACTCGTGTGTCTTGACGCCATATTGGAGTATGCAATTCCACAGTACGCCCGATATACGGGACAAACCTCACCAGGAAATTCACAGAGCGAGGCCAACAATGTATATATACATGCTTAAAGGATAAGAGGTTGTATTAAACCCCATACTCATCTCAATGACAATCATGCCGTGTATCGGCTGAGACCTGAGTACAATGCTTTTGTCCTGCCGTGTATCGGCCTACATTTTGCATCCAGACCTAATCATAAAACCAATCAACATGAGTACATCAATCACAATTTCAATATTAAAAAACATCTGATAATCATAACGTTTTTTTGTGTTGACACAGAAATTAATTAATCACCCAAATGCACAGCCAATTCTTCCCCTATGTTTAAACCGTTTGGTATCTTAGTGCTCAGGTCAATGATGTACCTCGATTCAAGTCTGCGTAGTTGTTTGATCCTGTCTCCTCCTCTTACATTGGCAGGTACCTGATCTAGCCCAAAATACCTTAGCAGCTCCCTATCGCTACCATGTTTCTCAGAGAAATGTCTTGCCATTGAATAGGTTACATCCTTTTTAGCTATTGCCCTCATATGTTCTAGAATTCTTATCTTCACTGAATGAATGGTACTGCCGATATAACGCAGTCCACATGGGCATACAAGACAGTAGACCACATAGGCACTATTGCATGTGAGAAACTTGTTTATGGTTTTGGGCTTTTTAAGACCCATGACTTGATACGTTAGAGTTCTTCTACTGTATACACAGGCCTTACATTTGCCACAGGGGAAAAAACCCCTGAGATCCCTCAGGGTCCCCCCTGTGTTTGGTTTAGGAAAAAAGTGACTTTGAACAAGGCCATCCTTTAACGATCTGGCCTTTCTAAAAGTTAGCAAGGGAGTAGGTGGAATATCTGTACCTATGATGTTATCAGTTTTGAGGATATGGCAGTTTTTTCTCATAATAGCTCTTAATTCGTTGGCATCACTCGAAAAAGTAGTTATCATCCTGAATTTATTGATTCCCATTTCATTTTTACTCATTCTTTCATTGGTAAATAGATCTCGTCGTGACATACTTCTCACCTTATTGAGGGTCATGTCCAGAAGAGCGCCATTATAGCCCCTGGCAAGAAACCTGGTAACACTAGCCTGAGCAGCTATTTCGAAGTCCACTTCTCTAGTGCTGTTACGCTTCAATCTTAAAAATTCCCCATAGGGGATACTTTTAATTAACCGTGATGGATGGTTACTGGTCGCGTGTAACAATGAGTTACCTGCCGTTGGTTTACGGTATAGTGACACATATATTTGGTTGTTATCTATACTGATTTTGAGATCCAAAAAGTTCACTGACTCTGAACTAATAGTACCACTGAACTCCAAATTCACTGCATTCTTATTTAGATCCTCAATGAATTGTCTGGCTGATTGTTCCGAACCATCCCAAATTATACAGAGGTCGTCAATATAACGATGCCAGGAAATTACCTTTCCCATAATGGTATCGTTAGACGCTCTGGACACCTGCTCCTCCCACCAGCCCACGAATAAATTCGCGTAGCTGGGAGCAAAGCAGGTGCCCATCGCCGTACCGGAGATTTGCCGGTAGAAATCCTCACCAAAAACAAAGATATTATTCTTCAGACAAAATTCAGTGAATTGGAGAATCATAGCATTATGCTCAGTGAATTTTAATGGTTTCTTTTTCAAAAAATGTGTCACTGCCTCCAGGCCATGCTCATGTTGGATTCGAGTGTACAAACTAGTAATATCTAGTACAATCAATTTGTATCCCGGACTCCACTGTTGTTTCTCAATGAGCATGAGGAAATCCTGTGAGTCTTTAATATACGCGGGCAATGTCTTAACCAAGGGAAAAAGAAAGAAATCAATAAAGGATGACAAATGTTCAGTAAGTCCTCCTTGTGAGGAAACAATGAGTCTCCCTGGTGGTTTCGTGCAGCTTTTGTGAATTTTGGGGATATGATAAAAAGTCGGCACCACCGGATTTAGGCAACGGAGAAATAAATATTCCTCCATGTCCAACATCGATTTATCCAGCCATTGTTTGATCATATCGTGATATCTTTGTATACTATCCAAGTATACATCTTTGGAAATCTTCTGATAGCAGTTGGTGTCAGATAATTGTCTCAGAGCTTCGATTTGATAGTCTTCTCTAGTTTGTAAGACTATGTTTCCGCCTTTGTCAGAAGGCTTGCAGATGATCGTGCTGTCCTTACTCAGGCCTTCTATGGCCTCACGTTGCTCTTTAGTTAAATTCTGGATTTTCTTCAGATCCGGTTGTCGTTTCCGCAGTCGCATGAGATCCTTGTTGACCGCCTCTGCAAAGACGTCAATTGCATCCGGGGGTAGCTGAGGCAAAAATTGAGACGTAGGTTTAAAATTGCTTGTATCTTTCTCCTGGTCAAATCCCAGTAGCAATGTTCTCTGTAGTTGATCTGTTTTATCCTGGGCAATGTTCACTTGATTGTCCACTCTCAGCGGTTCAATGGTCTGTCTTTGATTTCCATGCTAATTGTTAATGCATCATGTGACCTATACCGTAATTTTAAAGGTGAGCCGTGTTGTGGCGCGAAACTTAAAAACATAAGACTAAGGCGTCAGCCGAAACGCGTCATGTTTTAAGAGCGGAGAATTGAATAAATTTGAAAGAAGAATAATCCCCTTACGAGTGCTTGCCTTGTTTCTGGAAGGAGGAAGGAGTGAGCGATCATATATATATATATATATATATATATATATATATATATATATATATATATATATATATATATATTCACTGAAAAAACCATAGGTTTCACACATGTTATAGTTAGTGGAAATTTTACTGATAAAAAACCAATGAAATTGCCCCGTTATAGTTAGCGCAGGCAACTATAACTCACGCGACCACAATCCTCTGCTGATGCTAATACTGTATTTAGACACTTATTTGCCCATGTCTTCTTCCATACATTTTTAGCTATACATATATTACAAATATTTTTTTTTCATAAAGACACATATGTCATCAGCAGAGGATTGCGGTCGCGTGAGTTATAGTTGCCTGCGCTAACTATAACGGGGCAATTTCATTGGTTTTTTATCAGTAAAATTTCCACTAACTATAACATGTGTGAAACCTATGGTTTTTTCAGTGAATTTGCAAGGTTTTTTAAATGCTAATTCCTAACTATAACGTGTGTGAAACCTATGGTTTTTTCAGTGAATTAGTACGGTTTTTTAAATGCTAAGTTTTTTTCCCTTATAATAAGCCCTGTACATTTGGTGGCCTACGGCCACCAAAAGCACAGGGGGTGGGGTAAGTGTGGATAGTGTTTTTTTCCATTGTAATAAGCCCAGCACATTTGGTGGCCTTCGGCCACCAAAAGCACAGGGGGTGGGGTAAGTGTGGATAGTGTTTTTTTTATTTTTATTTTTTTACCGTACGCTTACCGTAAGCGTACGGTAAGCGTACCCCGTGAAATTGCCGAAAAAAAAATAAAACCGTTTTTGCACTTGGGGGATGTTTGGGGACTCCCTCCACATGACTATGTGGGAGGGAGTTGTCAAAACAGCCCCTTTACATGTTTTTGGGCTTCCGATTTTAAAAATCTCTCTCAGTGCGAGAGACAAAATGGCGGCCGCCGCTTCCTGGTTTCGGCCGATTCGAATGTTTACTAAGATCTAAGAGCCAATCAGAATCGCGCTCGCGCACGCCACCGTACGCTTACCGTAAGCGTACGGTAAGCGTACCGTAAGCTGGCTCAGATATATATATTGATTTAAAGGCTATTTTCTCAGAATCTACTGAACAGATTTACACCAAACCTACAAAAGGCACTTCCTTGACCTAGGGACTACCTCTCTGCCAAATTTTGAGTAATTCTGTTCAGCCATTCGGGCTGTAGCTCGTTCTAAAGGTCCTATGGAAAAATGCATGGGAAAAACGCGTTTTGGGACCCCCCTTTTATCTCAGCCCCCGCTTGACGAATCCCCCCGAGACTTTCAGGGTAGGAGCGGAGCGTAGCGCCCCACCTATTTTGAGAAATTCGCGAGGATTCGTCGACCGGCGCCAAAGTTATTCAAAATAGAATGTTGAGGTTTTCCTATGGAAACGTGGTCCTAACTATAACTACCTACTGGCTATCGCCAGTAGGTAATATATATATACATATATCACTTCAATACTCTTCCACCATATTTCCATTCTTTCAGATGCTGGATGCAAAGAGCACGGACCACAAAATCCTTTAAAATTCCGCTCAGTTTATTTCATGCTTTTCACAAAACAGGAACGGCAGCCATTACGCGTTTCGTCCCTCCCTGGGGACTTGATCACATGTCACGCATTTACAAATAGGAATGCTTTTTATAGGTTACACACTTTTTTTACTTTTTTTCTCCTTCATTTGTTTCCCTCGTACTTTTTGTTTCGAGATAATCCCTTAACTTTATTTATTTGTGGTTGTGCTATGTGTGTTAACACCACCTGGTTTGATTTCTTCAAGATATTCATACCAACAATTAAAAGCGAGTAGAAGACATCAACATAGGACTGGTATTCCTTGTCGTAAGTTATAGGCTTGGGTAATTCAAATGCAGTTTCAAAGTTGGTGCCATGGCTACTTTTAAGATGCAAGACATTGTGTACAAATTTGCAATTAAATAAATAAATAGTTAGATAAATAATTGTATACAAATCCTAAACAATTCCTGTTTAAATACAGCCTTAAAAGTAGTAAAAACAGAAAAAACAATATCATATATAGTAATTTAATACATTGCATCATTTAATAAAAGTTAATAAATAAATAAATGCATAAAATTTATATAAAAGGATGAATCCAAACCCTTTAGACCTGCCCAAATGCTCTCTTTTTTACTATAATAGTGTTTATATAGAGTATAGGCTGATCCATTTTTGATTCTTGGATTTTAATCATTTAATATATCAGAATACCCATACTGGTAAATTGAAGAATATTGTTTATTCAATGAGTTGGTAATCTAACCAACCATTTATGAAACTGAACTTAAAATGATATCTTGTGTCTTCACTTACTAAAAAATATTTTTATGGATTTTTGTTTATGTTGTGTGCTCATCCCTCATTGATGTGCAAAAATTGAGTGCTTATAAAAAAGTGCTGAGTGCCTAAGGTTAGTCTAAAAAAAGTGATTAAAAAAGTTCACTTGAAAGGGAGAATTTGGTAGGCTGATTGGTCTTGAGATTCATGGTAACTTCAAATCTATTTCCTGTTGTTAGAATTGTCAATACATTTGTTACAGAGGCTTCTTCTTAAGACTATTGCGGTTTTCTCTGTATTTGTTATTGCGATCTGGCTTTAAACATTACAAAATGTACTTCTAAAGTCATTCTTATAATTCATTTGGTACTGGTGGACCATAATTATTATTACAAACTGGCATGTAATTCTTCAGAGCTGTTTAACCCATTGGGTTGTTTGGTATCTAGGTTTAGAATATAATTCATTTCCAATATACGAAGGGTCCTTTCCCTGTTACCTCCTCGTTTGTTTCTGGGGACAGAATCCAATAGGAAATATTTAAGACCTTTTGGATCACCATCATGTTGCTCATGAAAATGACGTGCCACAGGATAAGCCTGGTCATGATTTTTAGTGGCCCGTATGTGTTGAAGTATACGCTTATGCCCTTGCAAGATGGTACTACCGATATATCTCAGTCTGCAAGGACATTCCAATATATATATCACATATTCGGTTTTGCAATTTAAGGCCTTGGTAATTTGTCTGTTCAGTCCACCGAAAGGAGTTGAATATTCGGTGGTAGTTACTCCAAACTGACAAGCCTTACATGTTTTACATTTGTAAAATCCGATTCTTTGAGTTAACCATGACCCCTTAGCTGTAAGTCCACAGGGGTCATTGTCCACCAAGGTATCCTTCATTGAAGTATTTTTCCTATATGTTATAGAAGGTTTTTTAGAAACTGATTCACCTATTATTGGATCCTGTTTAATCAGATACCAGTTTTTGTTGATGATCTTTCGTACTGATGACTCGTGCTGATTATATTCCAGAATAAATCTGAATTTATTAGGTGGAATGCCTAGCTCTGTTGCTTGTACTCTAGGTTTTAACAGATTTTCCCTTGTTTTCAAATTGCTTTTATTTAATGCTTTGACTAAACATGTTTTACTGTAGCCTTGTTCTCTAAATCTGGGTAAGCATTCCAATTGTGCTGTTTCCAAGTCTTTGTCATTACTGCAAATGCGTTTAATGCGCAGTAGTTCCCCATATGGAATGCTTTGCACTATGTGTTTTGGATGTGCACTTCTTGCATGAAGGATGGCATTTCCTGCCGTAGGTTTCCTATGTAGTCTGGTGTCTAATTTATCCTGATTGACAATGAGCTCTACATCTAGAAATACCACATTGGTTTTACTGATGTTGGCGGAGAAACTCAGATTTAGATCATTGATGTTGATGGATTCAATAAATTTCAATGCTGCCTCCTCAGTGCCCTGCCATACTAAGAAGAGGTCATCAATGAACCTCCACCAACATTTTACGTGGGTTTCTAGAGTTTCAAAATATTTGTTCCTGAGCACCAGCTCCTCCCACCAGCCCATGTGTAGGCAGGCATAGCTGGGGTAAAAGCTGGCTCCCATGGCTACTCCCTGCAACTGTTGAAACATGGTATTTTGGAACATGAAAATGTTATTCAATAAACACATTTCTACCATATTTACTAAGATTTTTGTATGGTCAGCATATTGGGTCCCTCTTTTCAACAGATAATATTGTAGAGCTTGTAACCCGTCCCTGTGCTTGATTTAAGTATATAATGAGGCCACATCAAGGGTGATCAATAAATAGTCGTTATGCCAAGAAAAAGTTGCCATTTTGGCCAAGAAATCCCCTGTGTCTCTGATGTATGAGGCTAGTTTCCGAACATGTTCCTGTAAGAAAAAGTCAACATAGATTGAGGTGTTTTCGAAAATACTGTTCCTTGCCGATATAATTGGTCTGCCTGGAGGGTTTCTTTCGTTCTTGTGTACTTTGGGGATGAAATACATGATGGGGATAGTTGGATTGGCATTCCATAGATATTTATATTCATCAGAGGTTAATTGTCCAGTGTCACGCCATCCCATCAGCTTTGTTTTGAACGCCGTTTGTACTGAATTGAAAATCAATTTATTGCTATTTCCATAGCATGTTTTGTCATTAAGTTGGCGCATTGCTTCTGCCAAATAATACTCTCTTTTCCATAGCACGACGTTGCCGCCTTTATCCGCATTTCTAATGACTACTTCCTTGTTGTTTTTTATTTTCGTCATTAGTTGATGATATTGGACCTCTTTTTTGTTTTTGACAGTCTTGTTTTTTTCTTTGAGTGTAACTTTATTTAGTTGTTTTAAGTCTTTAATGACTTGTTCCTGGAAACTGTCTATTGTATCCTTTATCATGAGTGGATACAATTTGGATGGCGGCTTGAAGGGTGTCTAACATACTTTAGTATTGGTTATCACTGTTTCGCCACTGGCATTGTCATTTAAATCATCATCTTCGTGAATTAAATCATAAATGGTGTCCACCAAATTACAGGATTCATTTTGAGTAGGTCTTGGGGGAGCAATTTGAGTGGGCTGGTTGTTGATCTTGATCTCCGTTCCAGCATTTCTTTCCATATTTTTGGATTGCGCATGATATTTTTGGAGCTTAAGTTTTCTAACACTCTTATAGATATCCACACGTGATTTAGCATAGTTAAATGAACTTTCAGGGCAGAAGGATAGACCCAAGGCTAGTAATTGTTTTTCAGCAGAGTTAAGGACTATATCAGTTAAGTTGATAACAGTCTTATCACTGGTTGTCGTTGGATCGATGGCCCCTATTTTTTCCAGAATTTCTTCTCCTGACGTCTTGGTGGCTTTTTGTTTGTTTTTTCGTCTATTTGCTTTCCTTCTCTCCCTTCGTTTGTTGTTTCGCCTCGCTTTGGATTCGCTTGTTGTTTACTTGGTCTGAGAGATTGGAGGCGTTCTCGAAATAAAAAATCCACTTCCTCCGTAAGTGAATGTCTGCGTGTCGTTGATTGTTTAGCTTTTGTGCAGAATTCAGATTCAGACCCACTTTCTACGGCTGAACTTAATTCAGATGCAGAGGTTAAATCAGGATGCGCATTAATTGCTCTCGCCCCATGTTGTTGACTTACTGTAGTACCTGTTTTGTCGGCCTTCAATGCCTCAAATTTTCTTGCGAAAGTGAACATTTTGCCTTGTTCATAGTCGCACCGGTCCTGGTGGAATTTGAACGCTTTTCGTTCCCTAATTATGTCTTCCTCCTTTTTGAGTCTTTTTTTCATGTCTGTTTTAAGTTTTTCAATTTCATCCTGTCCCTTCATTAGTTCCAGTTCTTTGTTAAGGTTGTCAATGTCCTCAGCCAATTTTATACAGTCTCTTTCAGCATATTTGACCAAAATGAATAATAATTTACGCGATGAGTCTAAATTTGTTTCTGCCCACTCCCGCATCATCTCACGGTCCGGTGTTTCATAGCTGGGGGCAATAAGTATTCTTAGAACTCTGGGGACCCGCCCCACATCAATGTAGCGTTGTAATGATTTGGCTTCCCACCAGCGTTTTTGTTCAGTTCTCATCATCTTTTCTAATTGTATGCATTTATCTCTAATGTCCGCATTTTTGGTTAATGCTGGTGATTTATGGGTGACTGAGTCTTTTGGTGGGGCCATGTCATCGTTAAACATCGCTGCTGCTGCCTCCTCCCTTTCTTTTAGCGCGTCGGTTGCCATGTTCCCTGTGTGTGAATATTGCTTTGAATTACTGCGGTGGCTGAGTGCTTTCGGCTTAGAGAAAGTTCGTCTCACACTGTGTAACAGTTAAGCCTCGAAATTAAACAGCTTGAACAACTCTGCACCCAACACGGAGCTACAAGAACTAGGGCTAACTGAAACCCGTACAAACTGGCAACACGTTAGTCGTGCCTTCCGGCACGTCCCCCGCTTACCTATGTATTGAACGGGATGTCAGCTATCCGCTCCTGTTTTCCTGGCTTCGTTGGGGGGCTCCTTTGTCAAGATTCCATCCGGATTTAAAGTCGAACGCTCAAGGCCGAGCGATAACTCCTTTTGAACAGGTGATCCCGTTTTGCAGAGGGATCCGTGTAAGAGGCAGGAGGAGTCGAAAACTGCCTCGTATTAAATCACTTCAATACTCTTCCACCATATTTCCATTCTTTCAGATGCTGGATGCAAAGAGCACAGACCACAAAATCCTTTAAAATTCCGCTCAGTTTATTTCATGCTTTTCACAAAACAGGAACGGCAGCCATTACGCGTTTCGTCCCTCCCTGGGGACTTGATCACATGACGCGCATTTACAAATAGGAATGGTTTTTATAGGTTACACACTTTTTTTACTTTTTTTCTCCTTCATTTTTTTCCCTCGTACCTTTTGTTTCGAGATAATCCCTTAACTTTATTTATTTGTGGTTGTGCTATGTGTGTAAACACCACCTGGTTTGATTTCTTCAAGATATTCATACTAACAATTAAAAGCGAGTAGAAGACATCAACATAGGACTGGTATTCCTTGTCGTAAGTTATAGGCTTGGGTAATTCAAATGCAGTTTCAAAGTTGGTCCCATGGCTACTTTTAAGGTGCAAGACATTGTGTACAAATATGCAATTAAATAAATAAATAGTTAGATAAATAATTGTATACAAATCCTAAACAATTCCTGTTTAAATACAGCCTTAAAAGTAGTAAAAACAGAAAAAACAATATCATATATAGTAATTAAATACATTGCATCATTTAATAAAAGTTAATAAATAAATAAATGCATAAAATTTATATGTATATATATACTTCAGGCCCCGGGGGATGGGGTCCCCTCCCATACAATTTTTGTTTTTGTTTTAAACAACGAGGCAATGCCCCAGGGGTTGGGGTCACTGGGGCCATTATAGGCCTCAGGAGGGGGGCCACGTGGCCTCCCTTCCCCAAAAAGTTTTTATAAAAAATTCTGGCCAGGCCCCGGGGGATGGGGTCCCCGGAGCCAATAGCGGCCCAGAGAAGGGAGGCCACGCGGCCCCCTTCCCTTTTTTTTTTAAATGCTCAGGTCCTGGGGGATGGGGTCCCCAGGGCCCAAAAAATAGTAAAAGCAGGGGGGCCACACAGCCCCCCTTCTACACATTTTCAAAACAAAGAAAAGCCGGCATCTCGCCGGAGGCCCGCCCCTCCCTGCACCACTCTGCAAACGCGCCCCCTGGTGCGTTCCAAGTTGGGGAATTAAGTCCCCTTGAATACTGAGGGTCCCTGGGGGCCAACTAGCCCACCAGGTACCTTCAGTAAGCGCCAGACAGCTGGATTGCAGAGAGGTGGTCCAAGGCCACCCCCTTTTTACCCTACTCTGCAAACGCGCCTCTTGGGGCACTGCTGGTGGGGCAATGAGGTTCTCTTGTGTCCTGAGGACCTCAGGACACAAGTGGACTTCATCACCCAAGCAGCAGTGCGCAAGGCGACACATTTGCAGTGTGGTGTAAAAAGGGGGCATGGCCTCGAGCCACTCTCAGCAATCCAGCTGTGTGGGGCTTACTGGAGGTACCTGATGGGCTAGTTGGCCCGCAGGGACCCTCAGGAGGCAAGGGGACTTCATCCCCCAACAAAGAGCCCGCCAGGAGGCGCGTTTGCAGAGTGGTGGAGAAAGGGGGCATGGCTTTTGTCCACCTCTCAGCAATCTCACTGTGTGGGGCTTACTGCAGGTAAGAGGTAGGCTAGTTGGCCCCTAAGAACACCCAGCAGTGAAAGGGACTTCAATCCCCATCCAAGAGTGCGCCAGAGAGCGCGTTTGCAGAGTGGTGGGCAAAGGGGGTGTGGCCTGTTATGAAAACTTAGCAATCCTGCTATGATGTCATTTGAGATGTCACCAGTGATGTTATCAGTAATGTCACTGACCATGTCATGAATTATGTAATATGTGACGTCATCAGCAGTGCATTGCGGGGGCGCGAGTTATAGTTATCTCAACTAACTATAACGGCCGAATTTCTCTGGTTTTGTACGAGTGAAATGTCCAACTGGCGAGAGAGAGAGAGAGAGAGAGAGAGAGAGAGAGAGAGAGAGAGCTACCAGAACCTTCAGATCTTTGTCTCTTCAATCTCTCCTTCATTCTTACCTCTGATTCTGTGTCCATCTCTGTATGAGACTCCTGACTGGACATCAAAAGCCAGCAAAACACAGGCGACAGCCAAGTATACCCAAGGATAACTCCAGACAAGCATTTTATCCTACTGCCTTACATGCATTCAAGCCTAGTTGTCCAGGGCAAGTGTCAAGCTGAATCTGACCATGACAAAATGTGTCCTCATTGTCAACACCGTGAAACAGCACCAAGTTCAGAGATGGATGGATGAAATTAACATGGAAGACTTCACTCTAAGACTCATTAGCAGCAACAAGACCTTTGGCTTCTACTAAGACACAGGCCTCAGCTTCACAATGCATGTCACACACAAAATGAATTCAGACTAGCATCAACTTTCCCTAATCCGAGTGGTGAAACTTTGGACAAATGGACAGTGAGTTTTGAAACGCCATGCAAGGACTAGCCTGATCACACTTTTTGGGAGGAAACATCGTGCTCTCCAGTATCCCCAAACCACCATCTATTCACCCTGAAAAACATTAAACATGACACAGCAGGCTTCACCAAGGATCTCTATATGTTCAAGAGATCCCCACCGGTCAAATCCTCTTCTTCAGTTACATCATCTACAAGACGGTCAATGATGATATTACATCACATGCTGGATACAAAACCAAGACATCAGGAAACCATGACTCAGAAACCAATACACCTACAGTGAAATAACGTCAGGTTTAAACATAGGAGATACAAGAAAAATAAACAAGAAGGCAGGCAGTCACCTTCTGCAGTCCAAGGTTATGGAGTGTTATCAAGTTTGAAATCTTGAAAGTCACCAATTCTCCACCTTAGTTAAAAAGCTTAAGGTCCCACTCTTCATGGAAAACTTCATCACCATGTATTATCTGATCCCCCTTTTTTGACCCATCCAGGAAGCCCTCTAGTATAACCTTCTAGTCCCTCTTTCCATCTTGGTTTTGTACCATTTTGTCGGTACAGTACTTTGATGCTTAGGGGCCTATTACGATGGCGGAAAAATAGCCACCGCCGAGCTGGCGGTGGCGATCGTTCCACCATCGTCATGAGATTTACCCCCGCCACATTATGATGGTGGTGGGTATCGCGGCGGACAGAAAGTCCGTCTGCCGCTTTTCCACCAGTAGCAATCATCACGATTGCCTCGTGAAGCGGTCAGCATGCTCACAATGGCGGTGGAGCCTAGCAGGCTCCGCCGGCACAATTATGATGCCGGCGGAAGCCAGCCTTACCGGTGCGGTTGAACGGCCATTGAAAGGCTGGCAGAGAATGACTTCAGGGGCCTGTTGCGGCCCCCTTTGTTTTGGGGGGTGTGGGTGCACTGGGGGGGTACCCATGGTACCCCCTACATTTCACTGCACCAAGTGGCAGGCACAGTGTAGTGCCTGCCACGTAGTGCAGTGAAATGCACAACATGCTCTTCTTAACATCGCAGTGGTGCTGCTGTCGGCAGCCACCGCCGCAATATTAAAGGTGCGGAGTCCGACCGCAGCTGTGGCAGTCCCATCATGATTGTAAATGCGGGACCACCGCATGCATAGTGGTCGGACCCAATAACCGCTATGGTGACGGGCGGACCAAGTCCACCCGCCATCGTAATGAGCCCCATAGTTTGTAGATTTGTCCTTCCTTTGTCTTTTTCTCACTTTTTGTGTTTCTCTTACCTCCTCCTCTCCATCTCCTCTTCCCATAAGTCTGCACTTCAAACCTTGTGTCTTTGGCAACACTTCAGGGTCTGTATCTTTCTCAATCGCAAATCTCCCATTCTTTGTCTCACTCCCCCTCCTTCTCTCACCATCCTCCCAAACAGTATCAGACTGACAGTATCAGACTACAGATTGTACTGTGGTTTGTGTGGGTTAAAAATCAGCCTTTTCCCCAGAGAAAGGTTCTCTGAAATTTCCCCTTTTCTGAGAACCACTGCAGGTCCTGCTTGAGTGGACCTTATAAGTTGTCCCCGATACACAACCAAATGTGGAGAGGATGGGCCAAAATTGTATTGATAAAAGTGCAAGAGGGACCTGTCATCGATCTAGACTATTGACAAGAATGAACAGGGTCAGGGATTGCATATTATCGTGAAGTAATCAAGGCATTTCCGGGATCAGATTTTGCACGTCAGGTGTAGGGGTGAAAGCCACGTTAGTTAGTCCATAGGACACTCCTGTTATGTTATGTTATGTTATGTTATGCTATGTTATGGTATGTTATGTTGATTTATATAGCGCACTAATCTTTTCTTAAGCACACACTTCCAAGAATGGAAACCACAAAATTCTTATCTGTGCAAAAAAATGAAAAAGCAACAGGTACCAAAAAGACAAATCTACAGATTAAATAGTATGACATTTTTATGGTCTGTTTTAGGAAGATTAACTGCATTGGGCCTCAACAATGTCCAGATCAGTGCAGTTATTAAGTAGATCTAAAGATTTTTCAAAGTCTCAGAAAATATTAATTGCACCTTGTTCTGCAAAGCAATACATGTAGGACACTAACAATTAGCCTGCGAGAGAGGATAATAACCAGAGTCATTCCTTCCCACTTGAATACTACTGCCCTCAGTCAGGGCTTCATTCACTAAGCTAGATGCAAGTCTACAGCCTTTCTAATGAGTGTAAACTAGCTTTACCATTCACAAAATATGTTTTACAGTTGCAAACAGAATTATTCATGGATTTTTGTGTGGGTAAATCTTCTTCAAGGGGCGTGTTTTGGAAATTCTTGGGTGGAAATGCCCTGAAGGTTTCCAGCCACATATTTTTTTTTCCAGCCCATTCACCCCCTGGAAAATGGTCGGAGATTTACTCCTGTTAAACACACAGATATATTTGTTTCCAAATTTGGAATTGGAAAGGAACATCCTCACAATTTAAAAAGGTGAAAAATTTAGCAAGCATAATTGTACTCATGTCAAGCTTTGTCACTTGTGCGGCTTTACTCTAAGCATATTTATGCATGTGGAAATGACTGTGCAAGGACGTAAATGGCAACTGGCAATGGTTTTCCAGGAGTATTTTTAGAAACCATCTTTGTGAATTTAAAACAATTGTAAATCAAGACCCAAACCTAGGAGTAAACCCATAAGAGCATATTCTCAAGCCCCTATCGCCAGGGTAACGTCACTTTTATTTACGTTCCCGTGGCGATAGGGCCAGAGCCCTATTCTCAAGGCAGCGTTAACCCACCTAACGTGGCTAAAAGCCACGTTAGGTGGCTTAACAATGCCTTGAGAATAGGGCCACTTTAACGCTAAACTTAGCGTGAAAGGGGGCATGCAGTGGGTGTTGCGTTGGGCGTACCACCGCAACACCCATTGAGTTTGACGCTACCGCCTATTATCAAGGGCAGCGATAATAGGAGGTAGCGCCAAACTTAAGACCAGGAAATTTCCCGTCTTATGGTGGCTAAGAGGGCCATTATGATTGCGGGCGGATCGCCACAGCACGACCGGTGGTGGCGATCGACCTGCCATAACTCCCCGCCCGCCATTTACCCCCTGCCAAATTACCATGGCGGGGTGTACCGCAGAGGACGGAAAGTCCGTCCGTCGCTTTTCCGCTGGTCGGCAATCCGCCATCCATATTATGGTGCATGCGGTGGGTATGCCTTTCCATGGCGGAGACTCCGCCATGGAAAGGCATACGGTTAATCACTTTGGGGGCCCGTTGCGGGCCCCCGGGGGGTGGGTCGCTACAGGTACCCCGCTTTATTGCCACGTACAAGCTGGCAGGCACCACGCGGTGCCTGTCACATTGTGCATGCCTATGCACAACATGCCACTTTAACATTGCAGCGGGTGCTGCTTACAGCACCGCCCGCCGCAATGTTAAAGATGCTGGATGCGACCGCCGGGGTGGTGGTCGCATCCTAATTGGCCTCTTGGGACGACCGCAACTCTGGCAGTCGGTCCCGTCTTTTGTTAAGGTGGCCGTCCGCCATCGTAATGGGCCGTCAATGAGGAGAAAACCTTTATTTCTCCGTTTTTGCTTTTTCCATGTGGGCTGCATGTAGCAGCTGGCATTTTCGGTTTGTTAATGTACAGGAAGGGACACCTTCCTGTGCATTAACAAACCCCCCTGCTCGCAGACACCCTTGCGCTCTGGTGCAAGGGTGCCTGTTTTGGTGATAAATTGTGAGATTTATCGCCGTCAATGTGGGTAACGCCAGTCTGCACCACATTCTTGTGAATAGGGTGCAGACTGGCGATTACGAAGTGACGGTGAGAGGCGTTAAGCCAAGGATCTCTTTGCATCTTTATCCCAGCTACCCATCTGTGCCATCCACTCCTCTATCCTTAATTCACTCTACTAATTTCTGGAATGCTGGGGCACCTTTTCTTTCACTAATCATTAATGTATTGATTGTCCCTATGATCCACATTTCAAACACCAATTCTTTGCAAAGACCCCAGGCTCCAATAGTATATTCGACTTTTTTTCAATAGAAAATACATTTAGGCAAAGATTGTCAATTCCTCGAGGTGGGGGCTTCTGTCTAAGTCAAATGTACTATCATTTAGTTTTGTGAACCTTCTAAATGCCAGGTTTATCAAGATTAGAAACAGCCCTGTTTGTTTTGTGTTAATCAATAGTCACCCCAAATTATCTCCACAAAGAGGACCGTGCGATCCTCTGGAACCTCCAACTGTGGTTAAAGGGTATGAGAGGCCTTCTAACATCACTTGGGTGTAGTAGTGGACTTGGGCCGAATGAGACCACTGCAAAGAAGGTGATTGTTATGGATGGTTCTGAGGTTCAGTCAAACAGGCAGGGTACCAGAATATCGTGGCCTGAACATCATCTGCAAATAATACTGTGTCTTAAATATTGTTCACAACATTATGTCTCATTGGTGTTAATAATGGAAAATCTACACCCAGTGGAGCAATATTTTTCTAAATTGTATTTGGGACAGGAAATTTATGTAAGAGGATGCTTTTGTTATTGGTATATTGACATGCAACCAACAATCAGCTTAGATCACAGTCTGAGAGGGAGTGATCTCATGAAATGTTTGGAGATATGACGACAGCAAGGGCGTAGTGAAGAACCAGCTGTATTGTTAAATTCCAACAGCGGTGTAGATCATCTCTACTGGGGCGGCTTTAGTGGGTGGTGTCATCATCAGTTTCCACACCTGGGTAATTGCTTCTCCAGGTGAGTAACGCCTCAACATTAAGGCAGAGTGTCTGGTGAACGATACTGGTGGGATCCCTGCAATCATAAAAGTATGTGGAATAAAGGGACAGAGGTAAGATTAAAAACAAAGTTTCATGTTGTTTGGATGAGTGGCATCCGCCTTTTATCAAGCAGAACGTGTGTGTAGAGTACACACCTTTCAGACATAACTGACTTTGATAAACACTGCAGCTATTGGCAATAGAATTATTCGCTCCATATTTTGGCAAACTGGTGGCATCCCAGAACCAACTCCACATTTGTGTGTATCACGAGCATCAAAGTGGATATTTTCCACATTAGAAACTGATGTCACCAGCTCCCTAACCATCAAGAATATTTTTATGTCCTATAATTAACTCATCTGTTAATTAGAGTCCCCTTATTTCAAAAGCACTCGCTTTTGCAGATGTAACTATTAAAAGCATCTCCATTCATCCCTACCAGAGACAATGCAATAGTTGCTTTTGTTTCTGTCTATCACACAGTCATTCATTAACATGACGCGAACACCATCCACGTTGTTATGCCTACAATTGGGACGTGTTAGACCTTGGCATCTTTTGCCGTGGTCTCCCCTATCTCTTTGCTTCTGACCTCTTGTTTTGACTGTGTGCTCGGAATTTGGGCACTTTTTCACAGCCGACCAGTGCTAAAGTGCATGTGTTGTGTGTCTAAAACGAAATGACATTTGGTTTCTCTATGATTGGGATATTTGATTTACTGATAAGCCCCTAATATAATGCTCTACATGTGCACAGGGCTAATAAATCAAATGCTGCTATGCAAATGCTGGGTTCTTTTTGCATTTGTCGCCGTGGGTCCCATACTCACCATGCCATTGGAGTCAAGCTAGCCTGGCTGATGAGGAGTGTTACCCTGAAATCGGTCCCAGGATGCTTGTTTCCAGTCCAGAGAGGACCTGGCCTGGCAGTTCGGGCTGGACTACGCCCTTGGGGAGCAGGCTCAAGGCTGATTTGCATATGGCTGGGTCTTTACTGGAATTACATGGTGTGCAAAAAAAGATGTATTTAGGCCCTGATCTCTGAAGTGAGGGTGACTGTTTGACATTGTTTCAGAATTACATCCATCAATTGTTCTTTTTGCATTGTTGCCCTATGTGGGAAGGGTATGCCTATACGTGGGTCTCATGTTAACCATGCCACTGGAGTCAAGCTAGCCTGGCTGATGAGGGGTGATACCCTGAAACCGGTCCCAGGATGCTCGTTTCCGATCCTGGGAGGACCTGGCCTGGCAGTTTGGGCTGGACTGTTCCCACGGGGAGCAGGGTCAATACTGATTTGCATATGGGTGGGTCTTTACTTGTATGGCATGGTGTGCAAAATAACGATGGATTTAGGCTCAGATCTCTGTACTGGGGGTGAATGGTTGACATTGTTTCAGCATTCTGTCCCTCAATTGTTCTTTTTGCTAGTGGGGCTGCAGCACTGATTGTGCCCCCTCATGAGTAGTCCTTCCAACCTGTCTCAGGCCTGCCACTGCAGAGCCTGTGTCTACAGTTTTACACTGTCATTTAGATCGGGCAAATTCACCTGCTTGCCTGGCCCAACCATCCCTTTTATTACATATAAGTTACCCCAAAGGTAGGCTAAAATGTGTATAAGTACTGGACCTCTGATACCGTATACTCAGAACACTTCTGGACTGAGTATATTCTGCCAAGAAGAAGAGTTGTTGTGCTGCCAGGAGGGACTGCCACTTTGCTGTTTTCTTTGCTGTGTTGGCCTGCTGCTTCTTGCCTAGAAGTGAGAGGACTGGACTTTACTCTCAACATCCTGCATCTAAAGGTTCAAAAAAGTGATGTTCCAGCGGTGCAGAGGCCCCCAATTTCTAACAGGATTTCTGAACAAGATATGCCCTGCCTGTCCCCAACCAGTGGCGCACTTGAAAGGAATTCGGAAACACATTTACTTTGCTCCTGCGCACCTATACCAAGGTCCCTTTTAAAAAAATTATGCCCGCTAGTTCTCGAATAGCGGCGCACCTGCAATGAATTCAGGAACAATTACGACCTGCTCCCGCCAACTTATACTATGGTTAGGCAGTCAGTCTCTAACATTCAGGATGGGGAAGATACCTTCTGCACAGCAGCCGGAGACTCATGCTTCATCAAGTAAGTCATGACCAGTTGGTCACAACTTTCAATATCTCTCCATAAGACACACTTGTAACTATAACTGAACATGTCTAAATGCTTGTGGCCCCTGCACAGCACAGCAAAAAGCATGTGCTGTATATTGTTTTTAGTGCTTGATGATGAGCATCTCTGCCCTCACCCACTACCTATGAAGAAACAATTTCCCAACAAGAAGGTATTGTTTGTTTTAAAATTATTAATTTATAGCATGTTTAAAAAATTATTTCCTAACATGAAGGCACTGTCTGTTTATAAGCTATTATTGCCTTAAAATAAATTTGACATACCTGTAACAGAAGACTATCGTAAGATAAGATCAGGCCTGACAAAGCCCTATGGCACATAATACAGCCTCACCACGAGACTACAAGACCTGTCCAACTCATCGAAGTATAATTGTAATACTTGTCACTACCACACACTCACCTGTAGGCACTTACAATATAAGCTAGGCCTGCATACTATATCCCCGCTTAACACCAAGGGTATTTTTAACCGTCTTATCTTTTCACAAACCCCCATCCCTCTTTTTAAATACCAAGTTAGCAAGGACTAATATATGGATTCTTTTGCAGCCAGTGTGCTGTGCCAGTTGATAAAAAGGAATGCATACATCCCTACACAGGATGACTTTTGTGCAGCTAGCTGACACTGCACTACCAGGGGGAATACTGCATGCCAAAGTCGTCACCCATCAGGAACAGACATGTCTCTTTATTTTTTATTTTCTCTTGCTTGTGTTCTTTTCACAAGCTAGTGGCCATAACCGCACTTGCAACAGCGATCTGTTATTAAATAAATAACAAAGGAAAGTAAGTTAGTATACTTACCTCAATATTAAGACAACACAAAGAGAAGGGATCTGGTCAAAAAAGGCCCTAATGAAGGCCGCAATCCAGTAAAAGTGCATATAGCCGAAACATGTTGACCACTTGTGTTGATGCTAAGAATTAGTAATGCGTCCAACCAACATCACACTTTGTTTTCCAACCTAACCCTATCCCTTTATTCCCCATTAAAGGACCCCCGCTAGGAATAGGAGGTAATTTCATGATTGCACAGATCCCACCAGTATCATTTACCAGACACTCTCCCTCCAGTTGGAGGTGTTACTCATCTGGAGAAGCAGGTACCCAGGTGCAGAACCCAATGATGACGCCGCCCAGTAGAGCAACCCCAGTGGAAGTGATATACATGCTGGTGGCATTTAAGGGTTGATGGTTTTCAGGATAACAACCGTGAGACTATGGCACTGAAACTAGTGTGGTTCACTCTTCTTTGATTATATGAGCACGTTCTCTGGGACCCGAGTGGACCCTTATTATGCTCCTATCTCATCTCTTTTGATTGATGATGTACCAACAATACCAGCTTGAGTGGCGATGTAATTTGACAGAATACCTTTGTTTTTATAGCTCTTTTTATCTTTGAACTGTGACTCCCAGGTTGCAAGACTGAAGCACAAACTAATAACAGGGAAAAAATAGCAGGAGACTGTTGTGGGGTGGGGCTAAGATGTGATAAAAAGAAAACATATAGAAAAGAGAGAAACAGGTTACGGAGAGAAAGAGGACAGATGAAAATTGCAAGGAAATGTAAGTGATATGCAAATAGGCTGAAAGCACGAAAGGAGGGAGGATAGAATGCTAAAAAAAGGAATAAAAAATGCAAGGAAAAAACAAAGGGCAGGACAGCAGGTTGAAACGAATTAAAGAAAAATCAGAAGGAGGAACGAACAATTTAAAGTAGAAAATAGAATGAAAGGAAGGAATCTTTCCTTAGGGAAAGAATTCCTGGGGACATTTCTTGAAAGTTTTGAGATCATACATTCACTCACTCACTCAGCAGCAGCCCTGGACTTCAAAGTGGGGGCATTTTGCTTCTCTGGCTACTCCTTTGGCCTATAGGCCGGGGAGCTGCTAAGCCATCTAAAAGAAAGGTTCGGACAAGAACCAGTGTCTCCACCCAGACTATTGTGTGCAACATCGGTTTGGCATGTTGAGGTCAGGAGTGGGAATATGAAGCCTTTGAAGCAGATGATTTGATAGTAACAATAAACTAGAGTACACTACATCAACAACCAAGATTTCTAGGAATATTTACGAGCCAAGATTAACTCTACCATCCTGTGCCAGTTCATCAATGAATCCTCAAGCAGTACAGCATGTATGGAAGTCTCACACAGTTTGAGGAATAGCGGATAATGCAATTATTTTAACTAACACAGAGGGTTTCAGGGTGATGCTGAGAAGTTGAGGGACAAACCCCTGTACCAATCAGAAGGTTGTCTTTACACTCTAATTAGAGACAACTTATTAACAGCTATGCACATATTTCCAGTCATGTGGTGGATTGCAATCAAAGGACCTGGTACGATTTGGTGTTGCCCCATCTGTGGTGGGTCAACAGAGTCAACTACAGCAGAGTTTGAATTTGATGCCCATGTACATCAATTCTGGAGAAACACATACGTATTGATATCAATGGGTATTAGAGTACGGACTGTAGTGCCAGGGTCCTAATCCTCAGTACTGCGCTGATATGTGAGACAAATGGTGAGTGGGAAAGTGACTGATAGGAAGGTTAAGTGAAAAGTGCACCAAAAAGGGTCAACCTACGAGGTCTAGTAATAACAGTCTAAAGAATCATAGTTATACACAGTAAAATAGGGCTAAAATTACAACCCTGAGGCTCACCATGAAATATGAAATGTACATGAGCCCACCTATCTGAACAATCACATTAACTTCCACATATCCACCCAACACCTTCACTCAGCCAGACTCCAACTAGCATGCATGCCCCCTGCAGACACAAAACCACATTTGATGACCAGGCATTCCCCTCCATCACTCCCAAAGCCTGAGATGACCCATCTCTGCACATCAGAACAGATCTTAATTTAGCAAGAAACTGAAGACATGGGGCCTCATTTACAAGAAATGGACGCATCAACAATGATGCGTCAGTTTCCTTTTGCCTGCTTTAAATGTCCTTGTGACACCATGGATGCGCTGTATTTATAATACAGGGTTCCATGGCACAAGGATTAACAGATGCGTCAGAAATTCTGACGCATCTCTCGATGCAAAAGTGACCCATTGCTGGAGTTGGTCATAACGTTGATGCAGCTCAGAAATGCATAAGAACACATAGGTGAGCCCTATTGTAAAAGTCCTGCATCAATCCTTTCACCTGGTCTCAGCAGGCATAAGGATTTTGACTCAGTGAAGTCGTAGAGCGACATAGTGAAATGTTGTAAATTTCACTGGGCCAGTTCTACGTGTTTTTTTGCGTGGGAACGCCTACCCTGCATACATTATACCTGGCGCAGGTATAATGAGACGCAGGGCTCTACAAACTGATGCATTGGACCCAATGTGTCAGTTTTTAGATATGGTGCAGTGTGGCGCCCTGATTGCGCCGCTGCATCATAAAAAAGTGACACTTCGGCAACGCATAGGGCTTGTAAATAAGCCCCTCAATTCCTACCCTATTCTCGCCCAGCTCAGACCACGCCGCTCCTGTTTTCAGCCCCTGGATACCCTGGTTAGTGAGGCATGTGCTCGGCAAATACCCATAACATAATATTGAAAATTCATTAAGCTGCATAGCCAGTTGAATGAATTATGGAAGCTCAGACTTGTGGTGCCAATGTAGGTAGAGGAAATGAGAATCAATATCGGCTTAGGAGAAATAAAACAGCAGGAAATGATCACATCAGGGTCAGAGTAAAAATGCAAATAGAATGTGGAAAAACAAAATCCTTTATTAATTAGGGGGCGATTCAGAGGAAATTACTTTCAAAGAGTATTGTGGTTGTGCAGGTTAAGCAATACACCAGATACTATCAGGTGAGAGGGAGAATTCGCTCAGCGGTACATAAAATCAGATGAGGTGTATCCAGTGTCCACAGTTTGCTTCCATTTTCCAAGCACCGCAACCATCCTAGAGACAAGGGGCCACTGGTTAGGGAAAGAAGTGGGACCTGCCTGACTTGTGTCTACGACCTCAGAGGGCAACAGGAAGGGAGGAATATTTGATGACATCTGAATTGTTCAAAGAGAGGTGCTCATGTTCAGTGCATACATCTGTGTACACAAACTGATGCACATGCACAAGTGCACATGTTAATATGTATAGTGCCCACCCCCCTCCGGCAGGTACTACTATAAATGTGCACAGCTACTAAAATATCAAACACCAGTTTCGCCCTTCCTTAACCCCTTGCGTGCGCATGACGGAACCACGCCGTCATGAACCACGGGCGGCGTGTGCTCATGACGGCGTGGTTCCGTCATGCTGCGCCCGCTCCGCCCACGTGGCACTAATTCCCCGCCTGTGCGGGCGAAATGAAGAGTGGGCGGAGTCGTGACGGAACCACGCCGTCATGAGCACAGCTCGCCCGTGACTCATGACGGCGTGGTTCCGTCACGAGCATGGCGGCGCCACGCTCACCCCACACCCCCCCCCAGCGCCGCGGCGGAATTTGCGCCGTGGCGAAGGGGTTAAAGAATGGGTCCGACACATGCTTGGAACCTCTTCAGGGGAATTTATATACCACCATCCGACAGAAAAACACCTGGCCGACACGTTTCGGCGAATGCCTTAATCATTGTCAGCTTTGTGTTTAGTCTTTGTGATTTGCACGAGGCATTAACATACTGCTAGTTGTATTCCCATTGGAGCGTGAATATTCCAATCAGAGGCACGATGTTTTCACCTCTGTGTGCAGCATGAGCTAGGGTTGCTGGTAGATGTAGCTACTAAAATATATGCTACTCGCATATACCCCTGCAGGTAAACCTCTACATGTACGCAGCGACAAAAGTTATCTAGAAGGCTGAACATCTCTAAAAATACACCTCTATATGAGCCAGTCACAAAGGTAAACATGATTGTGTGTACTTGACCACATACACCTATTGACACGCACATCTAGAGAAGTAAATATGCATCGTTGCACACCCCTCCAAGTATACCTCTATAAGAGAACAGTTACAAAGGCAACTGTGCACAACTGTACACGGCGTCAGGTACACCAAATCTGAGCTACATATAAATAAACGGAGGTAGCAGTATACACACATCTCTACATCAGCACACTTACACAGGTCAATGTGCACATGTGTGCACACCCACAGATACAGAATGACATACATTGCTGCACACCCACAAGTACACCTCTGCTTCAGCTCAGCAAGGTCACAGGAGACACAACATGTCTGGGGGGACACGGAAAGCTAGGGTCTGGATAGGCTATAGGAGCCAAAACACGAGCCGAACCATCAACAGATGTAAATCAGACAACATATGTCTTGGAAAATATGATAAAGACTTTCAATGAAATAACACTATGTTTTTCAACATTTTTCAGTGTCTCAAATGTGTAAATACTATTATAGCACTGAAATCAGTGATATTCATGGAAAGTAATATTTTCAACCATTAAACAATCGAGACTACCCCCATGCCCTTAAGATGTTGCCACGAGTTCACTAAAATGTCATTTTGTAATATTCTCTTTTTTTAGTAGCCTAAATTGTTATTAAATGTATAGCAAGATTATTTTATATTAACCATATATATTTTACGTATTTGTAGAGTAGAGATCCTATGCTAAATTACTTCAAAGTGTTTTAATGTGAATGGTTGAGTAAAATTATACATAGTGAAGTGGATCACACAACTTGGTCAAGTGGGGAAGCTGGGATTTGAATTATGGGTTGCCCATTGTGCATTTCAGAGACTGCAAGGTTACCCATCTCTCTTACATTTAACACCAAAGATCAAAGCTTTGTGTTCCGCTATTAAATTAGTCTTAGCATACGGAGTTCAATACACACACAGCTTAAACCAAACTGATGTGATTTTCTGTTTTGAATGGTTTCACAGTCACTGAAGATCAAATAATGCAGCATATCATGCCTGCCTGAAATCATGCCTCAAGCGTCTCCTCAAAGAGCTGTAAGCTAAAGATCAAACATTGTGGGGGCTCCAAGATCTATTTCCTTTTTGCTTATTATGTAACTGTGGTCATTGAGGTGTTGAGCCCCTCTTAAAATGGGGCTCGGCTGGCTAAATAAACAGAATGATTTTAGGACAGGTTCAACATCTCAGTGACCACAAATAAATAATTAAAAAAAACAAAGAGGTCATAGAGCCCCCAAAGTGTTTGCTCCTTGGGTTACAGCGCTTCAAGGAAACAAGTGATGTGCAGCTTGGCTTTAGAGAGAGATGCCCTCTTTGCCACTGTTTATTCTTCAGTTGTCACTTCGAAATATGGGAGTTGGGATAGCGCCCCATCTCTAAAATTTGGGGAGAATAAAACGCTCCAGTCCCCCACAGTTCCTATACTCATGACAGCTAAAGTGGTAAGTGTGCATGGCTGCACACCACTGCAGGTACATATCTACCAACATATGACCACTAGCGGCCATCGTGGGGCAGCACCTGCAGCATGCGCTTCACTTCGTCAAGCAGAGTGCTTCACGGTGGTGTTGTAAGGACTCCACCTAAATCGCACCCCACTCTAGGTTGTGAATTTGTTTGTGAGTAGTAGTGACAGGACATTGTTTTTTCCTTTCTGTGTGCCTATAGATAAGTCTGTTGCTGCTCGTATTGTACTGGTAAATAATACTTTTTTCTCTTTTTTGCAGGTTTTGTAAGGGGTGTTAGTCATGGACGTCATTTGGGGTTAGTCAGGGGTCGCAGCTGTGACCTATAGCTTGCTCATTGCTACTCCTGGCATTTCCTTTGCGACCCCTGGCCTCAGAGGAGGCAACGTGTTGCTTCCTCTGCAACCAGGGGTCGCAAAGGAAGTACCAGGAGTAGCAGGGAGCAATCTAGAGGTCACAGCTGCGACCCCTGACTACCCCCAAATGACGTCCAGGGTGTTAATGTTAGCCCATTAGCAGTGAGAGGCTCGGAATTGCATCTGCCCTCTCACTCACTGGGCTGCTTAACATGTAATCGTCTACAAGAAAAAAGATGAAAGTGAGGAACTAAACTTTGGTTTGAATTTCACAACTCTGCACTTTGACTTAGGATACCATCATCTATTTTTGTTTTTACAACCAACAGGATGTTGCATTGGGGGCTTGTAGTTGCTTTTAACAGTTTCACTATGTGCTCAAAACCCCAGCATGAAAAAGCGTTGTTGGCTAAAATGGCATAACTTGCCACTTTCAGCTGTTTTAAATTTTCACAGTCATCTTGTCAGCTATTTATCTTCCATTGTTGACTATCACATTTAAGAAATTGCTTGTTTCACACCAGTGCTTAATTTGTAAAATGTTAAGTGCCAGGGCTCTGACCGGGACCAGGAGGCCACCTGCAGTACCCATCGCCCTTGGCATCGCTGCCAAAACCACTACTAACCATCTCTCTCGCATGTAAATGCGACAGTTCAGATTATTCCAGGTCCCCAAAGCTAAAGGAATGGCAGGTGAGGCAGGTATTAGCAATTTTAATGTACATTGTAGTCCTAAACCACCGTTGTTCTGCTCATCTCTAAATTAGATGAGCAGCGCCACCATGTGGTGGGCTGTTCTAAGTATGGTGTTGACAATTAGGTGGCGGTGCCGAGCACCGGACACCAATTGAGTGCCGGCGCTGAGCACCGGAAAGCCCCGGCTCAAATTAAGCACTGTTTCACACGTAAATCCAAACGTAAAATCTGCTCATATAGGTTGTGAGGGTTCACTCTTTCACTCACATCATGCAATAGAGCAAGCTCTGACAATGTGAATCTTTTCTTTTTGTGTAGTGGAAAGTTTCATATCGAGCTTCCCTACACAATAAAGGTACAACAGGGAACTTAATACAATTCTCTTCTCTCACACATACAGAGGGAGCTAACACATCAAAACGAGTGAGAGGCATTAAATGCAGGCCACTTTAGTAACTGGAGAGGTCCACTACTATCCAACAGATATGATTGCCTGGACATGGTGGATTGACTATCATCTCTACCTATGAAAGATAGCAGTTACAACAGCGTATTTCCTAACCCAAAAGTTCCCTGTAAGACCATACGGGTGGCCGGCTCCTCCTTGTCATCCTTGTATGGTACCCAGTCTGAGTCTTTCCTTCCTCAGGATACCCTGGCCCAACAGCAGTCATCCTCCCCTCACCAGGACGCTTGCTATAGCATGTCAGTTACCCCTGCAGATCCGCCCCCAAACCCTCAATCTCCTACCCCCCAACCCAGGGAGCCTAAACCCATCCCTCCTTTTCCTGCTATAACCACTCAATCCCTGTCCCAACTTTCACATCCCTCTGCCGAACTTCACCCTTCAAACTCTATTTTTACACCAACCCAGGATCTTCCAATCATATTTTGGAATGTAGCTGGCCTAAGATCGAAAATCCATCTTCAGTCTTGGGTGGAACTTACTAATACATTTAAGCTAATATGTCTCGAAGAAACTTGGGCAATTAACCCTATTCATATACAGGGTTTTAAAACATTTCACCTTCCTTCCTTACCGTCCACTCATGGTAGACCTAAGGGCGGCTTAGCCATCTATGTTTCCAACTTAATTCCTTTTACGATCTCGGAAGTTCAGCTAGACTCGTCAATTTTTCAAATCCTTAAACTAGTACCTGACAATAATTCCAGTTACTATCTCATTAACATGTATAATAACTCCTCTCCTAGCGACTGTGTAAAATCTTTGTCGGAAATTACTCACTATATACAAGACCAAAAAGCTAAGAGTCATGAGTTAAACTGTCATATTGTGTGGGGTGGGGATTTCAATGTGTATCTGTGCAACAATCATGGTAAAGGTATCTGTGGGCTTTTAGACGAGCACGACGTTCCCTTGGCCCACTTCACCCATAATGCAGTAGGTCACGCACTAAATACTTGTATTTTCACATTAGAACTCGAATTTGCTAATACCCTAGTGTGTCCCGCTGTAGAGTTCAAAACGACCTTTCATGGTAGAGGTGCTACCACGACCATTGATTTTATCTTATGCTCTCAATCTTTAAAACACCGATTGAAGCAATTTACAACTGGCACCGACCCTTCAAGTGACCACTACCCAAATAGCATAACCATAGCTCTAAATTCACCATCTCCAGCCTGCACAAAAACAAGCTTCTTGGCGCAGCACTCTCTGGAGATGAATAAAACCAATGGTTATACTGTTAAGTGGACGACGATCAATCCCGCAGAGATCACCAGTAAGATCATTCAAAAAACCCTTCCTTTCATCTACCATTGTTTGGAGACGTCATCTTCCCCAAAGCTGATTCTTTCCAGCTTCACCAAAATATTAGAAGCTATCAGACAAGAGCTCACCCGTTCTCATAAGACTCGCATCAATGATAAGGACTCAAGAGGGTGGTTTGATTTCCGCTGCCGTAAAGCGCAGCGTGCTTTGAAAAACGCACTTCAAAATAAGATCAGGGACAAGCCCCAAATTGCCTCCTTGAGGAAAAATTATAAGATGGCACAGCAATCCCGTAAACGGGAAATAAAAAATAATCTCTGGGCCTAATTACACCAGAGTACTTTAACCAAGGACTCCACCATGTTCTGGAGAACAGTCAGGACTCCTTTCCTAGTTGATGAAACTGCGACACAGCATCTAGATGTGGCAGTACCTGCTGATAAATGGGTAGCTCACTACTCGCAGATCTTCGCGGATTACCCCTTGACAACTGAGTCACCCAGACCAGAGGCGGAAGCTCCTAATAGTAATAACATCTTCCCCATTGATCTCCATTTTGATCTAGAGGAGATAATCGCAGCACTGACCGCCTCAAAGACCGGTAAGGCCCCCGGCCCAGATGGGGTTCCCTTAGACATATTTTTGAGCAATATAGATCTCTGGTCTCCAATTGTCATGCAGGTTATGTCTGCAGTCACCCAGATTGGCCCTCTTGACTCTTGGTCTACCTCTGTGCTCCTGCCCATTTTCAAAAAGGGAGATCGGGACAATCCAGCCTGTTATAGGCCCATCTCCCTTTTGGACTCCCTCGGCAAGGTTGCTGGGAGACTAATTCTGGAGCGTTTAAGGGACTGGTCTACAGAGAATAAGATCTTAACTGACCTACAGTTTGGGTTTCAGGAGGGCTTGGGCACCGTGGAACAGGCCTTAAATCTGACTCTACTCATTGGCAAATACGTAGGGGCCAAAGGTGGCAAACTTCATCTAGTCTATGTGGATTTGAGTTCCGCATTCGATTGCGTGATTCACTCCAAGTTATGGGCGATTTTGAAGCATCTGGGCATCGATCTTGCACTGCTGAATTTTCTCCGAGAGTTATACTCGGATGCAAAAGCCTGTGTGAGATACGGTATTAAAGGGGAGCTTACTGAATCCTTTAATATCGAAAAAGGCGTAAGGCAGGGATGCGTCCTTGCTCCATTCCTATTTAACATCTATACTAACGGACTGGAGCAAGCGATGTTGGCTGACAGCAAAGATTTACCCTGCATAAACTCCCGCCCTATTCCTGCATTACTGTATGCAGACGATTCAGTTATCCTAGCAAGGACACCGAACCAGCTTCAGATCCAACTAGATAAATATTGCAAATTTATGTCTTCTCTTGGTCTCAAAGTCAATAAATCTAAGACCTTCGTTATGAACATCGGGAAGAGAGCCCAAAAATGTAAATCTCTCCTTATTGAGAAGACCAGATTAGAAACTGCCACTACCTATCCGTATCTAGGTATCCTTATAGATAATCAACTGTCCTGGAAACCCGCGTTATCCAGTAAAAAACTGCAGTTCCAACGCACAACATCTGCACTGACCTCGTTCTCTAGGAAACTGGGTAAGCCCGCCCCTACTGTACTTTTGCAGATTTACCAAGCCAAATGTATGAGTGTGGCAACATACGGTGCCGGAGTCTGGGGCTATGTGTCCACTGACGAGCTACAAATTATAGAAAATTGTTTTCTGAAATACATATTAGCTCTCCCTCGTAATGCTCCTACTTTCGGCACCCATGCGGAACTCGGCCGGGAGTATCTGACTGATATCATTAGCTACCAGCCGATTCTACTATGGCACCGTATATGGACTAAGGAGCAATGTCATCTAACTAGGTCACTAATATCTGACTGTCTCTCTTTGTCCTATTGGAAAAAGATTCCCTGGCTGCTATATGTATCGAGATTTTTAACAGATTTGAATCGCCCTGCATTTTTCACTGACCCTGAATCCTTATCGGATATATCCAGAAAATCCCTGAAAAAGCTTTGTGCTGATCATTTAAATGACCTTCGTTTGTGTTCTGAACTTGCCAAAAAATCAAACGTTCATTTAACGATGGTCCAATCTCCTCATGGCATTCAATTGTATTTATCTTTTTTTCTGTCAAATTATGAGAGGTATGTTTTAACCAGATTCCGGTTTGATCTATTTTATCGTCTTGTTTCACTGCCTGAGCCCTTAGTCTGGTCACGGGATCTACCAAACTGTCCTTGTGACGGTTTAACCTGCCAGTCAACCCTGCACGTAACCTTTTTCTGCGGTTTCTACAAGTCTCCGCGGAAACGATGGCTGGTTCCTTTGCTTCGACATTTAGGGCTGAGAAGATACAGACCGGCTCTTTTGGCACTTCAATATCTGGATACCCCGTATATAGCCAAAACCGTAGCCTGCTTTCTTAAAGCCTGCTTGAAAACTCATTCTCAACTATTGGCAACTGTTTCTTAAGCTTTTACTGATTGCTCGGCCATTATTCTTGTATATAGAGTGTTAGCATTTATTCCTAATTGCCTGCTTTCCTCAACAGCCATTGAACAAACCGATTTTTACTGATTATTGTGTTATTATTTTTGTACTTAGAGTGTTAGTGCTCATATGTAAAATGCGTCACTTTTTAAGCAGCTAATGAGCAAACTGATTTTTACAGTGTTGTAATCTTTTAAATGTACTTTTTATGATTGTAAACTCAATCAAAATAAAGTATTTTATTGATTGATTGACCGTGGTATGATTTCTATAAACATACAAAAAGTATGCAACACTAGGAAGAAACAGCAATAAGTTTTATACAATTAAGATACATTAATATACTCATATAGGATGATAAACACTCACCTGCCTAGTGTGGTATGCTTCATCAGTGGGTTCAATAACAAGCACTGGGAAGCATTCAAGAGTCATGCTGTTCACTGGTTGTACAATCTTCTAATTATCGGTTCCCTAGTTTGCCGACTTTTTGTTCTTCTTCTGTTACACTGTCAAACTTATATTAAAAGTGTGTGTGGGTGATTTAAAAATGTTGTTTACTGATGTCTCCCTACCACAAGATTTAAAACAGGTCTGAGCAACAGACCCTACTTCACTTTTCCATCAGCATGTTTAAGTGCTTGAGTACTGCCTGTTGGAGTCAGGCGTCTTCCCCTAGAATGTAGGTCCTTGCTTCTAAATGCATGTTCAGGAGCCTCAGAGGGGAGGTGGGGGGTCAATGGGGTGAAATTCCTCACACCCCACTTTTTGAAGAGGCCTTGCAAATTGCTATTGGCAAGGCTGACCAAACATTCAGCATGTTTCCCAGGGTAAGTACTGTAACCGTATCCTGTGCTATGAATAAGCCATCCCCAGGCTGCCAAGCCACACTCACAGCTCACTGAGTGTAGGAAAGGGGTGTGGATAGACCTTGAGAACGCAAACCACACGCCCAACACCAAAGCATCTCCTACTTTGCTACCAGTGCCAATATGGCATTGGAAGGAAGGCAAAGAAGGCCAGGTCCCATAATTCTCTGCAGCTTCGTCTGTATTGCATGCTGTCCTAAAAAGCAGCACCATGGATGCTGACGAGAACAGCTCCTAGTTCATCCTAGACCCCATGCGCTGCTGAAAGTGCCGCTGACTGCCACTTTATTTATAGCTGAGGTTAAAACTTTTACACAAATAAGTGTATTTTGGATAGTTTCATGTTAGCACCTTAGATTACTGCACTGAGTGGCCTTTATTAAAATTAGCAAACTGCACCATTTCTACTGTGACAGTTTTATTAATGACTCAAGAGGCGCATCAGTCATCTTATTTTTTCTATCCAGGTCTTAATTGTATGGCTGGAGCAACATTATGATCTATTAAACATGCACAACAGAGATTGTGGTGCAGTGTGCATTCTGAGCTAAATTATTTGAAGGTGCTTTCAGGTGTGATGATCATGGGAAAGGAGGCACATGGAAGAAAAATAATTGCCTATGGTTACACTCTTTGCTCAAGTTTGGAAGCCAGGATTGAACCGTTGTGCAATTTTGATCCTGGATGGGTATCACATCCTTTCCTCTTTCTGCCCTGATGAAATTTTTATTCGTGACCCAAGAGGCAAGTCAGTTGTCTTGTGCCACCGATACTAGACCTTCATTGTTGTTATAGATGAAGCAAAACTATTGTCTATTAATACATCTAAGAGAGATGTTTATGTACAGTACACATTCTGAACTTTATTATTTCAAGGTGCTCTGAAATGTGATGATCAAAGAAAAGGAGACACAGGAAAGAAAAGTGATTACCCAGTACCACACAGTTTGGTCAAGCAGTAGGGTCTCTTGGTCAACGGCCCATAACTAGTTTTTGCCCTAGATCCAACAAAAGCATCTAGGTGGGCTAGGCATGATATGCAAGTGAATTTAAAATATCCTTTGTTTTTGTATAAGATGGGGCAACAGCAGGAGACAATCCTATTTGTAGAACAGGTACACCGTGGGTAGAAACAGTGCAAGCTTCCCGACTTCAGAGGACTTCCTCACAGAACTAAGACTGTGTGGCAGTAACAAAGTAAGTTTTCCTCTCTCACATAAGGCAATACATGCAATCTTCAATTTCCAACAGAACAGAGATTTCATCTCTCATAGATAGATCATGTACAGTTAAGGCATGGGTGACATTTAGGTTACAGGCAGATCTCTAGCGTGGGTGCTCGAGTCACTGAAATGAATTGTGAGAAATTGGGTTACTGGTTCAGGGGGGAGTGAAACCCTTCTCAAGCAGCTGCCACAATTCTTCTCACAAGCAAACCCTAAATTAATCTGTGCTCAGCCCTCGGGTAGCTTGGCACAGAGCAGTCAGGCTTAACTCAGATGCAATGAGTAAAGTATTTGTGCAACACTTCAAACAGTAACACAGTAAAAACACACCACAAAAGGATCCCACACCAGTTTAAAAAATAGAGTAATTTTTAATAAATAAAACAAGAACAAAATAACAAAAATCCAACAGAAGAACCGGAGATATGCAGGTTTAAAGATTTTAGTAAAAAATAGCACCAAAAGGCATAAAGCGCCAACTGTGGATATCTGGTAGCACTGGACTTGGACAAAGTCACAAGCTCAGGCCGACCGCAATGGAGCGTGGTCCACCTACAGGGACCTAGTTAGGCCTGCTAAACAAAGTACCTTAAATCCTGGTTTGCGAAGTGTTGCGATGATCTGCATCGAAGATGCGGCGGCAGTCGAACCAATGCATCAGTTCCAAGTTGCGGAGAGGCTGTGATGCGAGGTCCCACATCGTCATCGACGGATCCCGCAGGCAAGGGCTTGCGATTCAAAGTCCGGCATCCAGGGCTGGACCGGCCGTAGCGGGCACCGGGCATTTTCCAGGTGGACCAGAAGGGTGGGGGGATGGTTTTGGATGGCAGGAGCCATTTTTAGGTCTCGCACCTAGCGATGCAGTGCGTAGCACTTCTCGCGCAGCGAGAGTCCTTTTGTCTGGGGTTCTAAAACGGATCCAGGAATCGCACATGCTCGTGCGTGTGCTTTTCCTTTTGTTCCCAACAGAGCACGCAATAGGCCAAAGGCGGGTGCATTGCTCTGCCCCTGGCCTATTGGTGTCTATTACGCACACCAAAGGCCATGTGGTTTCAATTATCGTACCCAGACACGGGCGCGATAATTAAAAACATATGGCTCGCTGTGGCGCGCGCGCACCACTCGCGGGCGTGTTTTTTTTGTTTACAATAGCGATCGCTTTCGCGATCGCTTTCACTACCGCCTGTTTGTTTTGTGATTGAAGCCCAGCTCTTCAAGAGTTAGCAGCTCTATCATATGTGTGCCGCAAGCCCTCAGATGTGATCATTGTCAGATATCCATAAATCGAAATGAGACACGAGGGGTAAAACGTAAAATGTTCTGCCATTTTAGCAGCAGGTCTGAAATTCTATGGACTATTCGGGCAATGAAATAGTACAGTTTATTCCTTTTCAAGCACAGTCTCTCGTTTGCCAGAAATAATGTTACTTTGGCCCAACAAACTCTGAAGGAAACGGTGTAAAGTTCTTCTCTACACACAATAGTTGGCTATCTAGTTCACTTGTGCACCGCAAACACATTTCTGTGGTTTAACTTTCGATATTTAATTGTTTTTGAAGTGTCTTTGGTTTTTTGCGAACGTTAAGGGGAGGAGCTTCCTGAACCTTGCATAAACACCCCTTGAGGGAAGCAGAGCAAGAATGGATCTGAACATTGATAAGGTGAGTAACAAAGGCGGATTGAACCACTCGGAATACCAGCTTATGCGGGGGTGCTACGGAGCCAGATTAATTTGCTTTATGGCCTTTCAAAACATTTATCTTTAGCTTGCACGTCATCGCAAGTCACAAGTTAAACTAATAAACTCCGGCAGAATAAATTATAATAACACAGCTGTGGGGTGGGGACCAAAAGAAAACCTTAGAGCAGCTTAAAACGATGAAAGTGAAAAAAGCTAACTATTAAAATGACAAAGAAAACAAGCATTTGCAATGCAATAGGTCGCGCATTACTGAAAGCTTGAGGTATTGGCGTTGCATTATAATGTGCAACGCCAATAGCTAAAACTTTTATTAATGCGAGACCTATTGCATTGCAAAAGTTTGTTGTTACTGGGCGCCGGTTTTGTAGCAGTGCTGCAATATTGCCCCCCTACAACAAAAGCAGGAGCAGTGGTTCCCACCAGCATGCACCCCCCAAATCCCCCCCACTTAACTCCAGGGCCGGTCAGACTTAACTTTCTGGGCTGGTTTGTTTTCTCAGACCGGCCCTGCCGGCATCGAGGATGTGTCGCTTAGTTGGGCGAAGTGTCGGTTCTGAGGAGCTGTGATGCTGTGAGTCTGATGACGTCGAGGCTGTCGTCGACGAGGGATATGAGGACCTGTGCTGTGGAAGCACTGTGCAGCTTCGGTTTGGATGAGGTGATGGTTGCAATGCAGGGATTTGCAACAAGTCTGGTCCACGCAGAAGAGGCGATGCATCAGTTGTACTCGGGGTTGCACCGCGCAGCAGAGGGGATGCGTTGGTTCTGCTGGATCCACAGAGTCTAGCAGAGCACCTAAGGCCAACTTACAAGGGTCCAGGACTGGGGTGGCACCGCTTGGCAGGGTAGATTCACAGATTAAAGAGTCCAGGAGCTGATTTCAAGGTTGTTGGAGCCTTCTGTCCCTGAGGCTCAAGTCAGGAGGCCAGCCAACTATCCCTTGGAGTTACTTTGGGGTCCTGGGTTAAACAGATGCAGGTCTAGTCTTACCCACCCTGGCATGAGGGCAACAGGCAACAGGTCAGCACAGCAGGGCCGCAGTCCTTCAGAGCAGCAGCAGCAGTACAGCAGAGTGGCAGTCCTTTTAGCAACACGACAGTCCTTTCTGGCAGAGTATCTACAGGTCCAGAAAAGTACTGAAGAGTTGATGTCCGAGGTCCAGTATTTATACCCAGTTGTGCCTTTGAAGTGAGGGTGACGCTTCAAGTGGTTTCCCTTTGAAGTCTATAGGCATCCTGCCTTCCATGTCCTGGCTCCAGTCTGACTGCAGGGGGTATGCAGCCCTATGTGTGGAGGCAGGACAAGGCCTATTCAAGTGTAATTAGGGCTGTGCCCAGCCCACCATCCCATCTCGCCAATGATGGTGCTTCCCGATATACCTAAGCTAACTATTGTGTGTGGCTGTCTGAGTGGAATACACAAAGCTCAACTGTCAGCTACAACCAGTCATGTGACCCAGACAGAGGTTACTACAAGGACTAAGGGCCAAATGCATTAACACATTTTCCCATAGACACAGCATGGGCAAAACCCTTTGATGTATCTGGCCCTCAATACGTAAGGCAGGAAAAATTGAATTTTTTAAATTGCAATTTATAATACGACTTCACCATAAATTAGGATTTTTCGTTATAATTCCAAAGACACCAAACATGATCGGGTACCCTTTCCCATTTGGAAATTACAGCTTATTAAATGTAATAAGGGAACTCCAATGTTATCCTACAGGAAAGGTAGGCCTTACAGTAGAGAAAACCAAATGTAATAGTTTTTCACTACCAGGATATTGAAAACCTAAAAGTATATATACATACTTCACCCTGTCCTCTGGGCTGTCCAAGGCGTACCCTAGGTGTGACTTTTATGTAATAAAAAGGAAGAATCAAGCCTGGCAAAATATGTGTTTTCCCAGGTCGAGGTGGCAGTTTAAAACTCTTCATACAGGCTGCAGTGGCAGGCCTGGGCCATGTTTAAAGGGCTACTGAAGTGGGTGGCACAATCAGTGCTCCAGGGCCACTGGTATCAATTAATTTACAGGCCCTGGGTACATGCAGTACCACTTTACTAGGGACTTACAAGTAAATTAAATATGCCATTCAGATATAAGCCAATGCTGCCATATTTTAAAGAGAGAGCACAAGCACTTTAGCACTGGTTAATAGTAGTAAAGTACGCAGAGTCCTGAAGCCAACAAAAACGAGATCGGCAAAAGTGGAGGGGGAAAGTAAACAGTATGGAAGGGGGGTAGACCACCCTAAGGCTGACAGGTCTAACAAGAATGTATAGGTGGATGAGTAACGCAATATGAGACTTTTGACAACATTCTCGCGTATGTGATACTCCAAGTCAGCTTCTTGAAAGTCTGTCGCCTGTCAGCTAGAGATCTGCTGCTTGTGTTGTATCTTTGGTGTCCCATGTTTTGAGAGGTAGAATCACAGAATTGGTCTTTGTGATTGGTTGCAGCCCCACTGGAGTGTACCTGATTGTGTTCTAAACAGGCAAACAAGTGGCAAACTCTTCAAAAAGGTTTCAAATTCACCCGCACCAGGAGATGTGCAATCCCAGGGTCACTGCTGCACCTATTGAAAATGCTGAGGGCCACCAGTGCATATGGCTGCAGAAGTAAATGCACATGGTTGCACCTCTACACAAACACATTTAGACAAGTATGTGCATCCGCTGGATGCAGGCACGTCATCACTAGCATGAAAGGTGAGATGCCCATACACACCGCAGGTTTGCAGGTGCACAGCGTCGTCCTTCGGGGGCGCCTCCGAAGTCACAGCTCGGGTTTGCCTGGGTAAGTTCACACAGCATGTCTCAAGAACGAACTGCTGCAAACCGGCACGTTCCGGTGCCAAAGACAGGCAGAGTTCTTGGGACGCGGGGAGCCGGCCTCGAGCGCAACGGATGGACGGCAGAGCTAACGGGGCGTGAAATGAATTGCGCTAATGAACTACATTTCTGCTATTACGGGCTCATTAGAGGCCAGAGTCTCAGGGAATGTGAGCTGCGCGCTGAAGGAAATCGATCCACGCTGCTGGGCGCCAAGGATTCTGGGAACAGGTCCAGCCCAGACTAAGTCAGGGGCTCGGTCCGGGCTGGACGCAGGGCTCCAGATGCAGGACATCTGAAGGGACAGGCTTCATAGCAACTGGACAGGAAACAATACTATTACAGAGGGTTCATGGCATGACTTCGAGGCGCCACGAGCTCTCAAGAACTGATCAATATGTTGTATACAGGACCACAGGGGCTCTAAGACAAGGGAGTAGCCAGAGACATAAAATACCTCCACTCCCCCCCCCTTTTAAGTTAACTGTATTGGAATCATTGAGTGCGTACACGAAGCGTGCAATCTCATCCCTTTTATTGTTCCACCAAGGAAAGTTTCCGTCTTACTTTCCTTATATTTTCTGTTTTCCATTTTTCTTTCCTTCTTTACATTTTTTTTCGCTTCTGGTCTCTTGCTTTCCTTCTTTCTTTCGTTCTTTCCTCTTTGCATTCTTCCCATGTTTTGCGCTCTCACTCCATTTACCTCTCACATTTTCTTTCTCTCTGTTCCACACCTTGACCACAACCACACACCTGTGTCATGAATGGTACCTTCTTTCTTGCCTTGTGATTGTTTTCCTTCTTCTTCTATCTTTTGAACCGGAAGTCACAGTTCAAAGTAAAAAAAATCCCTACAAAAACAACTAATCTGTTCAGTGACAACCCCTCCAACTCAAGCTGGCAAAGTGTTTGCTTCACTGGGCCCTTGCTCTAAGAAGCTGGCTAATATTGATGTACGTGGTCTTTAAAGCTTCTCGATAATTGCACAGGGGGTCCCAAGAACAACTCAGTCTTGGCTTCTAACGAACTGCTGAGTATCCTCATGCAGGGACTCCAAAAAGATGCCCGGGATTGGTAAACAGGGATACTCAGGTGGTACTCCATGCACTGGCACTCCGGTTGCTCAACATTGTTACACGGGGACTCCAACAAGATGTTCAACATTGCCGCGATCTAATGAATGCTCGGTTTCCTTTCTGCAGGGGCTCCAAAGAGGTGGTTGTTATTGGTACACTGGGGTTTCTAAGTACTCCCCATATTGACACACTGGACACTTATAAACTGTTCGAAGGGCTCCAAAGAGATGGTCAATGTTGCTGCACACAGGTTCCCAAGTTCTCCTTGTATTGTCACGCCAGGTCCTTATGAAGTGCTCAAGGTCCTTATACAGGGACTTCAAAGAGGTGTACAGTATTGATACAGTGGTTCCCATGTACTCCTTGAAATTGGCACATCATGCTCTAATGAACCATGCAAGATTCTTGCTCAGGGACTCTTGGGACTCCAAAAAGGTGCACAGCATTGGTACAGAAAGGACCCCAATTTCTTTTCGTGTTGGCACACCAAGCCCTTATGGAGACCTGTCAAAAGTGCTCCATAGTTTTACATAGACGTTCCCGAGTACTTCTCGTGTTGGCACGACAGGCCTGTGTGAAACACTCAGCGTACTTGCATAGGAACCTGTGAAAGAGTTACTCCAACTTGCTACAACGGGGTTCCCTAGTGTTGGCATACCTGGCCCTTCTGAAGCGATCAAAGTCTTTGCACAGGGGATAGAAAGAGTTGTGCAATGGTGGTACAAGGGGGTTCGGATGTACTACTTGTGTTGGCACACCACACCAAAATGATGCACGCAAGGTACTCACACAGCGGCTCTAAAGATTTTAGCAGTGTGGTACACAAGGGTTTCCAAGAACTATTTGCGTTTGTACATCGAGCCCTTAGGAGAACTTCAAGGCCCTTGTGGAGGGACCTGTCAAAGAGTTGCACGTTGTTGCTACACAAGGGATTCCAAGTACTCTGTGCTGGCCTTTATGAAGCACTCAAAGTCCTGGCACAAGAGCTCCAAAGAATTGCTCAATATTGGTACACAGGGGTTCCTAAGGACTCCTCATGTTTGCACACCAGCCTTTTATGAACTGCTCATCTTTATACTGTGACTCCATAGACCTGTTCACCTTCCTACTCTGGGGTTCTTAGGAAGGCCTCAATATTGGTGAAAAACAGCTACAACACACTGTTGGTATTTAGTTTTTAGTTTAGAGTTTTTATAAAGCAGTGTGTGTAGCCTTTCTGTCACTAAAGAGTATTGTCAAAAGGCACCGTTCAAAAAAGAATTTGGGGGAAGTTGGTGTCCGATCAGGTCTGCAAGTACCTGAGATCTCCAATTTGTAAGGAGGGACTACAGAGAATTCCTGGACCCGGTGCACAAGGGCCCAAAATACTGTTGCACATTCTATGCAAGCGGCTCAAAATACTGTTGCACAATACTAAAGTGTGGGTCTATGGAACTGCTTTAGTGGGAAATGGTACTCCACAGAGCTGCTGTTGTGCATGGTATAAAGAATAACTGTTTCATCGTTGTGTGAAGTGGATCAAAATAACAGTTCTGTATGTGTACACCACGGCTCAAAAACCTGCTCAGTGTTTGTTGGACCTCACATCCTCGGTGTGGTTTTCCTTCAGATTTTTGGCTTCAAATCATTTCTCATGTTTTTGCTGACTTCGTTTTTGTTGTCCTTAGGAACCTGTCCACTTTACCACTGCTAACCAGTGCTAAAGTGCTTGTGCTTTCTCCCCTAAACAAGGTAAGATTGGCTTACATCCAATTGGTACATTGAATTTACTTATAAGACCCTAGTTAAGTGGTACTACGTGTACCCAAGGCCTGTAAATTCAATGCCACTTGTGGATCTACAGCACTGATGATACCACCCACTTAAGTATCACTTTAAACATGTCTCAGGACTGCCATGACACTCTGTGTCTTTAGCTTAAACTGCCATTCTATCTGGCAAAATAAACCTCTTGCCAGAACTAAACCTCCCTTTATGATACATATAAGCCCTTCTTTTTTTATTCATATAAGTCTTCGGTAGGCCCTAAACAGCCCATAGTGCTGGGTGCAGTGTATTTAAAAAGTTGGAAATTTACTTTCACATGTCCTAGTAGTGAAACACTCTTAAATTCGTTTTTGCTACTGCAAGGCCTATCTCTCCCTTAGGATAACATTGGGTTACATATTATATGTAATAAGTGGTAACGTTCAATTGGGAACAGGTAGGAAAGGCAAGTTTGGTATCTAAAGAATTTTAATTTAAAACCCTCTTTAATGGTAAAATTCAATTTTAAGTCACAATTCGAAAAATGCCACTTTTAGAAAGTTCACATTTTCTTGATCCAACCATTTGATGCCTGCAGCCTGTATCCCGGGTCACATAACTAGATGTAGCTGGCAGTTGGTCTTTGTGTATTACCCACAGACAGTTAGACAAAGGAGGAATAGGTGTTGACAAGATGGGTCATCTCTGCTATGACAGAGGGTGTAGCTGTCACCTACCACACTTGCACATCACAATGACTCTGCCTGAGCACACTCACAAAGGGTTTACCGCTAGTCTTTTGTTCCCCAAGACAAACTGGGGCAAGGATGGGAAGCAGGAAATTCCTGACACCTATTTAGGGGGAGGGCTCTGAAGTTTCTCCCACTTCAAAGTAGGCACCAAGAATAAGTAGTGGGCCCTCAGACCCAACTCTTCAGTATACTTGTAGGCCTCTTGAAGCCTCAGAAGAAGAACTGCTGGGCTGCTGCAAGAAGGACTGCCCTGCTGCTCTGCTATTCTGCTTCCCTGCTGCCTGAATGAGAAGTACTGGACCTGCATCTTGAACCAAGGACCACCAGAGTGACACCAAGGGCTAGTTGGCTGGCCTCCTGATCAGAATCTCAGGGACATAACAACCATCTTGATCCCTGCACCTGGACTCTACCTGCTGTGAGTCCTAACCCTCCAAGTGGTTCCCCTCCATTCCTGGACCCTTGGAAGTGGAGCTAAAGGTGCTCTGCCTGCCCAGCTGTGGTCTCTACCTGGCCCGACACAGGACGACAAAAACCCAATGTAGCTCTTCACAGCAATTCATTGGAACCAACGCAATGCAACATACCCACAACACAAGCTCACGTCGCAGCCCTTGCAGCTCATTGGAATGGCCGCTGTGTGACGCATTCCCAACACGGACCTCATAGCTCCTCGTTGGAACCGAAGCAACAAGAATGGATCCTTGACACAAGTCTACATCACAGCCCTCGCAGCTCCTCGGATCAATCGATGCTTGATGCATCCTCGACATGGACCTCGCATTGCTCCTCAAGACTGCCGCTGCGTGAAGCAACACCTCACAACCAGAATATAAGGTATATTGCTTAGCCTGACTAATGTGGCCCCCTTTACATGGCCCCCTGCTTCTTCACTGTGGGGATGATTCTGTGACTTTACTCCAGTCCGGCACAACCAGATAACCACAATTGGCTCTGTGTGCTTTTAAACACTATTTTTAACTACACCTTTGAAATTGCATATCTCTTGATCTACTAATGGGAAATGTTCTGCTTTGGTGTCAAATAATTCATTATTTGCTCTATTTTTATAAATCAGTGTGGGAGTTTTTTGATGTTGTGTACTTTACTTTATTTCTGTTTGTACGCTGCATAAATACTTTATAATTAGGCTTTCCTGTTTTCAGTTTCTATTTTTGGTAAATTCTGGTGTTTTGTTTTCAGTGTTTTCAAGGGATTTCAATGTCTTAAAAAAACAGTTGTTATCAGTGGTTATTCATTTTCGGGCCACTAAAAACAACAGAAAAAATGTTTTTCCGGTGTTTATGGAACGTTTTGCATTTATTATTGCTTGCTTTCTGCACAGATAGAACATGGTATATAGACAGTGTATGTATAGTGTATATGAGGTCCAAATAGATTTTTGCAAATTAAACTTTTTGCAGTACACCATACAACACTGCTTCAGTGAGTCTTTGGTCATGTGCGCTCGCTCTTTCTTTCCCATGTAAACTTCTGTGAAAAGGCCCTCTCAACATCAGCACTTGATATGGGCAATGCCAAAACAGCCAATACACAATTTGTTAACTCTATCCACTGACATACCTTTCCATGCCAATACCGGTGCACTTGAAGATTGCAATTCTCAGGGCAGGTTCTGCAACATTTGCATTGAGCTGGGCGCGTATGCCCTCAGAGTTATTGAAGCCGTCATAAATGAAGCAGCAGAATTGAATCTACGGAGGAAATTCCCCTTTACTGAGGGGATCTAGAACTTTTACAGAGTACCACAGTGAGGTTTCATTGACTTCAAATGCCGTTGGTGGTGAAGGGACATTTCTATGCATCATTGCAAGCCATTTCTCATACATTGTACAATAAACGTTCCTGAATTGCTCTTCAACATTACTTTGCTTACCAAGTGGCAAGCACTCTAACATGGAACATGTTGCAGTGCCAAAGTCACTAAAGGTGTCGCCTAGCCTACTCTCAAGAAGATGTTTCACATCTACACCAATTATGCTGAACACTTGGCAGACAAGGGTTTTTTTAGACTCTAGTTTTTTATTATGTCCACTACAGCAGTTATGTTTTCCTGTAAAAATCTAATAATGCGGTAGAGTGTACTTTTTCACATCACTATCAATATGCGACCAAAGTTCCTCACATTTCTTGCCTTTGGCATCATCACTCAGCAAAGATTCTGTAAACAGTTGCCACATAGATAATATAGCATTTATAGCCCCTTGGACTGAGAACCGTCAGCTAAGGGACACAGTTGGGGTGACTCTTTCTTTGATGTCACACACAGTACGAAATGATAAATATTTGCGTTCTAGTTCCTGTGCAAAACCAAATAGTGCACCAGAATGGACTAAAAAGTAAATAGCATCCCTCATTAACTCTGAAGATTGTAAAGATGCTTTCAGCATACCATCTAACAAGTGGCAAGGATCTCCTACAGGGAATCACTTCAGCTCGGGTATCAGTTTTGACAGGTCATCAAACAACTTTTTCATATACGTAGCTGAATCACTGCAAATACAAACAATATCACTCCAATCTTTGTTGAACTTGGAAAGAATCTTTTTTTGCAGAGCATTCCAAGTGACAATGCATTCCATGTTTTCCAAAAGTCTGGTGTCATGTTTTCACCAGTATCCCAGATGTCTTTATACATATACTTGTCACCATACCTTGCATTGAATGTTTAAAGCCTGAGGTGTTGGCAATTCACCTACTATCAATACTGACCCACTAGAAACTGTGGGCTGATGTTTTAAGGGTTTTTACCCATTCTCTGTGGGTAAATGTGATGACACATATTAGGAAAGATTCTTATGAAACCAGCCATTTTACCTACGTTGAAAGAATCAAACGCAACCAAAATATCAAATATGATTTTGATATTTCCTGATTCTCTACAGTTTATAAAATAAATAAAAGAGACTTAAACATGCTTCTAAACCCTTCGGGCCCGATTCACAGAACTAACTTAAGACAAAATCCTAAACTTACTACCATTTTGGTATTCACAGAAGGCACTTGCTCATTTTGGTATTCACAGAAGGCACTTACTCATTTTGGTATTCACAGAAGTTACGAGTCCTAACTTTAGGACTCCTAAATGCCTTCTGTGAATACCAAAAGTCTTAAAGTTAGGATTTTTCTCAGTTTAGGAGTCCTAAAGTTAGGAGTCCTAACTTTACTACTCCTAAACTGAGAAAAATCCTAACTTTAAGACTTTCGGTATTCACAGAAGGCATTTAGGAGTCCTAAAGTTAGGACTCCTAACTTCTGTGAATACCGAAATGAGTAAGTGCCTTCTGTGAATACCAAAATGAGTAAGTGCCTTCTCACAAAACAGAAAAAAGCAAAAGGAAGAAGAAACAATATTTTAGTGGCATCCCTAAAAAACAAAACTCAAGCAGAATAATGTTGGCCCAGTCTTCCTTACTGCTAGCTTGTAAAACAAAGTTACATTGTATTGGCCCCTTCAGGAAAAAAATGACTTTCACTCTCTTTTTACTTTCTTTGAATGGCATTTAGTTTGTGGTTGTGCAGGTGTTTTTTCAGTGTTTATATGTTTTCACTGGTGAGGGCTATTTCTCTTTCAGTGGGGTTTTATCAGTTATTATAGGTTTAAATCTAAAACCCCACAGCCTATTTATAATTGCCTTTACGCTAAGCCAGACTTGTGTTTGCCACGCCACCAGAGGGCTCACCACAGGGTAATGTGGACTTTGCTTGCATTTCTCCCTGACAAGACCTGTGGTTGCTGCTTGTCTAGGGTTTCACTCCCTTCAACCAGGAACCCAATTTCCTACATTGTTGGTGAAGGGTTTCAAAAGAACCGTTCCTTGATGTACACAATGACACCTAAAAACTGCTCAAAAGAGCTTAATCTGGTCATAGCTAAATACTTTATAGTTATCGCTCAGGAATCCGATGACCTCAGTAATTGCACAAATGAATGAGGTACAGATGAGCCCCAAAGGAAAGATCCACATGGAACACAGAGGCACCCAAGATGTTCTACACATGGTACACAGATCACTAAAGAACTGCTCCACATGGTTCAAGGATGCAAGAAAGCTGCTTCTTGTCAGGACCACAAATAAGCCACTGCAAGCATGTAGTTGTAAGCGGAACACCACAATTCATAGTATGTATAAAACTTGGAGTAACTCCATCTTGTATACAAGGTCTCTGAAGGGAAAGACAACTTTGATGCTGTTGTCACATATACAATGGTGCCCGTGCATTCCATGACTTGAATGCAGGTGCTCCAAAGCACAAGAGCCATGTATTTTATTGTGCAAGCCTAGCTGGGCAACAATACAGTCACCATTTATGCCGCACTAGTGTTTTCCATGCCCACTCTTCAATTAGCTGAACTGTTTCACCTGCAAGAACCAAAAGAAAGGTCTGTAAAGTGGCTGGAAGTGATGGTGAACTGGATTATAAAAGTTTGGAGCAAGATCTAAACTACTAACTCATGCATGTTCTCACTCCTGGATTGAGCCTCTGGAACAGTGTAGGTAGTGATTTCATTTGAGCTCAAAGTTAGTGTGCAGAGGCTGCCATGCAACTTTTTGTATTGGTTGTATGACTTTCTGATTCGATTAGTTTGTCACGGTTATCTCGCCCAGTAGTTTTCTATTAAACCCCTCTTTCCTGTTCCCTCATGTTTGGTGAGGCTATGCAGTGTTATTGCCACTGTGTGTTCCTTACCTCCTATAGTTACTGGCTCTCCTGGTTTTTCACACTTATATCCTGGTTGGTGCGGGGATCATTACGGAGCATTCCACCACAGAGTTTGGTAAGCAATGCTCCATATTTCGCCTTGACTAATGACTCGTTGGTTTTACTTCACTTTGATATTCATGTATATATCTCTCTCACTCATTCTAAAGCCTGACCTCCACTACTGAGCCTGCTGCCTCCTTGCTGAATCTAAGAGGCAGATGTTTCGCACAAGTCTCTCTCTCTCTCACTCCCCTTCCCCTTGTCCCATCACACTCTCTGTATCTGTATGATGTGTGTATACCTTACCTATTGAAACAAAGGAAGTTGGAGGAAACGAGTTTCTCATCAGAACCACAGCCATTTGCTCAAGGTTGTCAAATAGGGCAAACCGATCTTCTTGAATGCAGATAGATGAGGCATCACAGTGATTGGCTGGTTTACCTCTCTAAATTAAAAATCCATCTTGGAATTATGCCTTTCCTGAAATACCACAGCAGCAGCCATGGAGATACAAGGAAAATTGAGTAATCTAACAAGGAAATGTGTCAAGAAACTTAAGTTATTGATTCTTGTAGAAATAGCAGCAGTATTTAGGTCAAACCTGGGCAGCGCCTTCGCTGCTCTGCGAGGCATGCTGTATTCAGGTATGGACTTAAAGCTCCGACCAATCTCCGCCCATATTCTTCATTTGCTTGTGTCATTGTCCTTTGTAAACTGTGGCTTTTCATTGGTCAATAGGCTTAGTAGTCCCTCCTTTTCTCATTTTGTAACCTCCCATGAGGACACCACCTATAACATGTGTTGTTACTCGGTAGGCTTTAATTACAGCCTCCAAGCTGTATTTTGTTAAATGGTTTTCACCAGCCTGCTGTTGCAGGCAGGATACACTCTCCTGCAACGCTTTATTTTGATTTTTTCATAGCACAGCACACTGATACAGTTGCGGCCGCACCTCTGAGATTTTTGTGGCATCGAACGCAGCCGCATGTTTTTTTTTCTATTTCTGCACCCCATGCTAAGCCTACATGTTAATGGCGGCAGCACCCCTTTCTTTAGAGAAAGGTGTGCGGCCGCTATTAAAGTGAAACTGCAGCACGGGCACGTTTACACAACAAGCATTTGTTTGTCAACTTGACAAACAGATGCTTTTTTTGTAAAAGCGGCCCACATGGCGCTTTCACTTTAATGGTGGCTGCACCCTTTCTTTAGATGAGCTGCGTCTAAAGAAAGGGTTGTGGCTGCCATTAAAATGAAAGCGCTGCTTGGGGTGCTTTTACCAAAAAAAGCATTTGCAATGCAATAGGTCTCGCATATGTGAGAGTGTAAGCTATTGGCATTGTAAATGACAATGCCTTTTAGTTATCTGTCTTAAAAATAACACATAAATAAAAGGCATTGTCATTTACAATGCCAATAGCTCAAACTCTCATAAATGCGAGACCTATTGCATTGCAAATGCTTGTTATAAAGTGAGACTGTTGTTCCCATTACTAGAATATGACGTGGCTGGTGGTTAACATCCCCTAACCACATATTGAGGGTACAAGTTTTTTGTCCTGTTCACCTTTTGAGGAGATGGCCTACTCCCCCTACCTGGTAAGGTCTGGGCAGTTTATCATGATTGGTACACCTAACTACCCATGCAACTCCAGAAATTACAAGATGTCTGTAATGAAGATGCTGCAAGTACATGAGGGGCTGGGATGCATGTTGTGTGTGTGTGTGCACACACAAAGCCTTGAGACTTTGTGTCAAAATATAGAACAAATGACTTGATGGATGGAGTGCTTACACTATTCATAACCACTGACATTGCTCAGGGAATCATCTCATTCCATCGTTTTCTGGCACACCGTGTCATTATTAAGAGTGACCAGATATAGGTAAATCAAGTACCTCGTGGGCAGCAGCAGTAAATACTGATACAGGGACTAGTTCTGGACTGGTTGCAAGAGTATATGGACACTTGCACATGCATACAGAACAGGTACAATATGTGCAGCAACTGGGCAAAACTCCATTAGAAAATGAGATGCATCTTCTGTATATCACAATATGCAAGAGCCAAAACATTTGGCACTGTCAGTGCTCATCTACCTGAATAGTGGGTACTACGAGGTTTAGTGGTATTAAGCAACATACAGTTTACTACAAAGGATCCAACACTTGGCTGTCCAAGATAGTCTTCAGCCAGCTGCAGAGATAACAAATCTGAATAAAGGCCTATACTGCCCCCACCCGGAAAAGGAGAGACCTTGCATAGCATGCGAATGGCTGTGGCCATTTTACTCAGCAGAGGGAACTCTGGTTACGTGGTGCTGGCAGGTGGACAAGCTATGCAAAGAATTCGTAGTCAAAGAGGAAAGATTTCAGATGAGGTATTGACATCATTCTGGCATGGGTCAATCTAATGTCATACAGCAGCAAGTTAGATTCCTTGGTGCCCTCCGGTTCAGAGGGAGCTGCCCCTTCTAGAAACAGAGTTTCAGCTGGGACCCCTTGTTCGGCATTAGTGTGTGATTGGTGTTGTAAAGGGGAGTAGATTTGGCCAAATACACCTCCAAAAGCATGTTCCTGCCCTCAAGAATTGATTAGAAATGCAGCGAATGAGCAATGAGTGGCTGTGACTCACGCTTGCTTAATGCTGTGATTGTTGCCACTGGCTGGGAGTTGAGTCCCCCAATTATTTAGTTTGTCACAACAACAGGGCTAATGCCACTTCAGTCAGGTAATGGGGTTTATATCCAGTAACATGTTTGACCCTGGCTGTGAGCATATTTATGCATGGAATACTACAGGCAGACTACAGTACATTGCCCAAATGACTAATGTGTGCCACTACACAAAAAAACATAACAAGCATTTTTGCAAGTTCAATAGGTTTGACATTCCCCAACATTCACCCAAATTCTGACATTGGATGTATCCGTGCTGGAAGTTGGGGGAAGTGCTGAGTAAGCATGTAAGCTAGTGTGAATGTTACATATGATTATTTACACAAGTCCCTGTCTTTTATGAGCCTGCCTGAAATTTAATGTAGACAAATGTAATGTAGTCTAAAACACTTACATTCATGCCTTAACAAATCATACCATGGATGCCCAAAATATGCCAGAAATCATTACCATTAAGCCAAGGCAAGCATTACAACAGTGTGGGTAAAATCGTGCCATGCAGTTATGCCATAAATGCCAACAAATACCAAGAATTCCCACCATTTTATTTTACCAGTACCAGAATTTAACCAGGGGCACTTGGCAAGCGCTCACCTACACAAACCCATAAAGACATCCAATTACATTCACACATGCACAGAAACACACATACACACAGCATTCAGGACATTCATTTAAAACTTGAGTTCCCATGCTGCTTATCTCTTCCATCTTGGCTGCTGGGATGTCATCCTCAGCACACAGGATCAGGCTGGCCTGCTGCTACGGAGTTGTCAGAAGTGTATGTGGGCTGTCAGTTGTGCATGTGGAGACATTTCTACCTTTGCCAGTAGCTTTTCTTCTGATAGTAGGGTTCATTTGTTGTTTTCCCCTGTGCTCCAATGCAGGCGAGGATTTGTTTCCTAGTATGGCAACAGTACTTCTTTTTCCAGGTAACAATATTATAATATGAAAAATATTAATTTTGTACTTTCTAGGTGCCGTTAAATGTCAAACCTAAAAATGGACAATTTGTGGCATTTTCAAAAGCAAAGGGAGGACTGTGCGACTTCCTTGACTAGATTCTGTGCATCAGCGTCACAATATTCATCAGGCATTGTATGCCTTTAACAGCCTTTTCTATGCATTGCCGAGTCTAACACCCCAAACTCCCACCACAAAAACTAAATTACAGCACAAGCATACCTTTCTCAGTCCACCACCTCTGACAGCATATGGTGTGTTTTCTCTCGTTTACCCTCAGTATCTTCTGCCCCTCCATGCACCATATCATTTCCTACCTTGACTATCCGTCCCAAGCATGCTGTCATCAATGACAATATTGACAAATTTAGAAATATAGGCAGTCAGGTGTTGCCCAGCAGCTTGCAGGCTTGAAAACGCAAACAGAGGTATCAATGGAAAACATTAAGCAACCAACTGAGTTTGCAGTTTGTAAAGTCCTTATGCTTAACACAGAGAAAGCTCATCTTTCCAGTACAGACACACATCAAGGAAAACACAGGAGAACCACAAAAGGCAATGACAGACAGGAAGCAGGGATGTTAAACAGTGATAAGGACTTTTTAAATACCCGACAGGTGAATATGAATGAGTTAATCTTTGGGCGTTGAGTGATAAACTAAACGTAGACTGGCCAAGAAACTTTACAAGTAAATATTAACCAATCTTGTGCCGTGCTATTTTCTTAAATGGAACTAGTATTGGCTGTCACAAATACTAATAAACTTTGCTTGACATTACAAACACAACCATTAAAAAACCCAATTGACCCCACAATATAAGACTTCAACGCCCCTTGTCATTTAGGTCTTTCTTTGCTACAAATTTGCTCATTAATTATAAAAAAAAGCGATTTGTTTTCCGCTCCTGACTTCCTTGAATATTTTGAAAACGTTGGGTAGATTCACAGAGCCGGGCAGATGTTCATTCTGCCGCTGTCAACATTGGTTTGGTTTTGGGTCCACCCCTGACGTTTGGTGTTCCCTCAGGGCATTCAATGAATTTGAGTTGGTTGTAGGACTTTTTAAGATGCATGGATTCATTGACCTTAGCAACTGAATAACTCTTATAGCAGTTCTGATAACACTTTCCATGATACGCTTCTTTTTTCAACCTCTTTCCAAACTGCCAACAAGCAGATGGTCAAGTTATGCCAGGTCTCAAAATTGTCTTACCTTTGGCATAGGGATGCTCCTTTATAAAAAAATAAAATTTCCATATTGCCCACTCCATCTTTCCATTTTCTTTCCATTCTCTGTAGAGACGTTCTGCTCTTCAAAAGTGTGCTTTTGATTGAGGTACCTGCGTGCTGTATAACTCTTGTGTTTTTTGCTGGAATACGCGGCTCTGTAGGTCCACTTCAGTGCTCAGTGGTGTTTGGTTCCCCTGCCTTTCTTGTTACCTGAGAGGCAGGTGTAGTAACCACAGAGGGACTGAATATAAAACTGAAAGTCTAGGACCAAATTAGACTTCCTGCCATTGAGGCACAGTGGAGCCCGCCCACTGATTGATTCTCCCGCACAAGCGGGGAATCAACCGCGCGTGGGCGGGCCGCGACAGTTATGATGAGCCCAGCTCGTCATGAGCACAGCTCCACTGTGCCTCATGACGAGCTGGGCTCGTCATGAGCACCGAAGCGTTTAAGTCATGTGTTTCTTTTCTACATCCAGTTCTCCTATTACGACCTTGAACATTGTAGGGTATGTATCATAATCAGTTTTGGTGTTTCCGGGCTCACTCAATCAATATATATGTTTCCAAGACCAGATTCTAATGTTTGACCCATTCACTGTTTGTTGTGATCCATTACTCACCAAAGCTTTCTGATGTGGATGTTTCTAAAATCACACAATCTTTTGTACGTGCAATGTCTGTAATTGCAGTTTAAAACCTTTAACCCCATAGAATGCATAATCTCAGTCAATCATGTCATTCACTTTAGGTATCAGTTCTCTGTTGTTCTGGCTTTCTATTTTTCTTGCATAGTTTAACATAGAATCTGCACCTTGATGGTGTATATACCAGGTACAAATTAGGCCTGGGTGTGAAATTCTGCACCGTTCATGGAGTTTGCGGAGTATTTCCCACTATGCACTCCGCGTATAGCACGGATTTCCTAAAAACTTCCCGTATCGGAGATTTTCCTCTACTGCGGCTCGCCGACCTTAATGAGAGTGAAGAAAATCTTACCCCAGACTACCTCCCGGCAAGATTTCTCAACGCTGATGATCACGGCCTGTCACTACTGCGCCTATTGAGAGACCTTCTGCTCGCATTGAGAAAGCTGCTGCTTGAGTGGAACATCTACTCAAGTGGCGGAAAGGAGCAGTGCCCTCTTGCACTGCGCGTGGTGTAGTTTGCGCTGATTTTACAGTGCGGGACAATCACCAGGTGCTAAAAATCAGCTCAAGCAACGTGACATATCACACTTCACTGCTTGTGGAACTCCAAGTAAGCAGCAGAGTTTTTGGTCACATTGCGGAGTTCTTCATAGCAGAACTCTGCAAACTCCACCCAAGCCTGGTACAAATCTAAGCGGTGCCTTTAACTGCAGACGTGGCAATACCTCCTTACTCTTTACTATAGGCAGTTCCCTTATTTTAATGAAATGGTGCTTTAAGCAGGAATGAACAAGAATCGATGAGAATCCTTTCACTGTGTAAGCAGTGCAACTACGCACACAAATAAGTGCAGTGCATACCCCGTAAATATTTCCAAGCATTGTGTGAGTCAGGCAGAACTACTAAAATTGGCAATCCGTAAAATGCATTTGACATAAACTATCACTCCATAATATAGCAGCTACTAACAATCAATGCATGCTCAATTTGACATAAACTATCACTCCATGATATAGCACCCAATAATAATCAAAGCATGCTCAATCGGGCATTAATATATGTGTGTGTGTGTGTGAGTGCATATATATATATATATATATGTATATTTATAGGTAGTTATAGTTAGGATTTAGTTTCCATATTTCCATTTTATTTTGTCAATAAATTTGCCGTTGTTTGACAAATCTTCACAAAATGTTCAACACTAGTTTGCCACTCACTTCAGCTACGGACTGAAAAGTATTGGTGTCATTCATCAAGCTAGGGCTGAGAAATAGGGGGTCCCAAAATGCCTTTTCCCATGCAATTTCCTATAGGGAATTCAGACACGACTTCAGTCCGAACCGCTGAACGGAATTACACCAAATTTGGCAGAAAGCTAGATCTTGGTCCAGAAAGAGTGCTTTTTGTAATTTGGTGTAAATCTGTTTAAATGATCTAGAGTTCTTAAAGAAAAAAAGATTTATCTATATTTAGAGACACAGATCCACTACGGATCCATCCAAGCGCCAACAGCAATGCCGTGATTGGCTGGCCGCAACCTGAAAGAAAAGTTGCAGGCCATTTTGTGAATCCAGACACAGTTCCTGTGGTACGGGGGATAAAGAATAAATAACATATAAGGTGTCAGGAGAGAGGTATCCTGACCCCATGGGACTGATGGAGGGGTCTGTGAAGGACTCGCCGTGGGCAAGAAATTGTCCTAAAATGTTCTATTTTTCATGCGTGACCATTGTTGTGCTCAATATGGCTCCCTGTGTGAATCAGTTGTGTGTCCAGACCCCAATTAAAATAACACATACACCTACTCACAGACCCACTCACACAATCACTCACACACCCAGTTACACATCCATACAGCCACTCACACACCCATACAGTCACTGATACATCCAGTCAGAGACCCAGAGAACCACTCACACACCCACTAACAGACCCACACGGGTACTCATGCATTCACACACACTCACACACCCACACAACTAAACACACACCCACCTACACACCCATACAGCCATTCACACACCCACTCAGCGACCCAGAAAACTGCTCACACACACTCAGACACCCATTCAGAGACCCAGAAAACTGCTCACATACCCACTCAGACACCCATACAGCCACTCACACACCAATTCAGAGACCCAGAAACCACTCACACACCCACTTACATATCCACTCACACACCCATACAGCCACTCATACACCCAGTCACAAACCTACAAAACCACTTACACACCCACTCACAGACCCACAAGTCACTCACATGCCCGTCCACACATCCTCTCACAAACCCACTTAGACACCAACACAACCACTCACACTCACTCACACACCAATACAGCCTCTCACACAAGTACTCACATACCCACTCCCACACTCACACACCCACTTACACACACCACACGCCTACTCACACGCCCATACAGCCACTCACACACCCACTCACAGACCCAGAAAGCACTCACACACCCACTCACAGGCCCACACAGCCACTCATGCATGTGCCCCCCTCCCCACAAAATAAGCTGGGCTCTGGGAGTTAGGATTCCCTGGGCCAAAATCGGCCTGGGAAGAGGGCCCACATGCCCCCCTTCCCATTAAATATGGTGCCAGAGATGGGGCCCGAGGGGCCAAACTTGACATGAATTACGTTGCTTGGCCCTGGGGATGGGGTCCCGAGGGCCATCACCACCCTCACGCCCTAAAGTAAGTATAACTTGCACCCTCACTATGCACCGCTAATTATCCCACATATTACATCAGTCATGACATCTATTACATAATTGAGAATATTACTGCAACATTTGCATTAAAATAATTGATGAAAAAACTGTGCATGGCGGGAGTGTGAGTTATAGTTACCGTAGGGCACGAGTTACAGTTTCTTGACATAACTATAACAATACCTGCTGAAATTCTCTGGTTTTATGTTTGTAAAATCAGAACCTAACTGTAACGTCGTAACCTTTGTTTTTTTAGTGTGTATATATATATCTATATATATATATATATATACATATATATTTGAAAAGGTTTGCCATCTTGTGAGATGCACTCCCAGGAAGTAAGCAGACTCAGGAACTGAAATGTTAAAACACACTGACCAGCAGTTTAATGCGACGCGTTTCAGGCTTACGCCCTTCTTCAAAGCCAACTGCTCTCCAGGACGGCCAAACATTACTGCCAGCATTTTCCCTCCATTTATTCAAGTCACGCCCCAAGTGGGCCGGCAAATCACAGTGCCTGCAAATCATGATGGGGCTGGTAGTTCCTTACCCATGTGGGTCTGTTTGTAGCCATCACTAGTTTTCAAAGTTCTTTAAATGGTGCTTTAAAACAAGGAAACAGCTCTCTTTACAGGTCGCTCCTCCTGTTCCACCCGCAGTCAATATAAAACAGCAGGCGGCCCCGCTTGGGATCTGGCAGTGGTGCTTCTCTCGACCTAGGCGGGCCGAATTATTTATTTGAAAAGGTTTGCCATCTTGTGAGATGCACTCCCAGGAAGTAAGCAGACTCAGGAACTCAAATGTTAAAACACACTGACCAGCAGTTTAATGCGACGCGTTTCAGGCTTACGCCCTTTTTCAAAGCCAACTGCTCTCCAGGACGGCCAAACATTACTGCCAGCATTTTCCCTCCATTTATTCAAGTCACGCCCCAAGTGGGCCGGCAAATCACAGTGCCTGCAAAGCATGATGGGGCTGGTAGTTCTCGATATATATATCAAAGGAAAGACCACTTTACTGGAAAGCAAGTCACAAGGACACAGCGGGAAACATGTCGGGAGACTCTTATTCACTGGTACAGCTTGGCATAATGCATTTCGGCGTGTCAACCTTCTTCAGACGCCGCTGTTACCACACCATCACCCCTCCCTCCTTTGTAGTTCCTCTGGCGCTCCCATTGGTGGGAGATCAGCTGACCCTGCTGCAAAAGGATCCTGCAGTCAAATGTGAGCCTACAGTTCCCAGCGTGCATCTGAACGAGTAAGTGCGGCAGCTGGATCTGATGTTTTTAAAAATAATTGCTGAAGTTTGCCTTGCAAAGGAGGGGCCGTGTAGCAGCAGGTGAGGATGTATTGTTAGTGTTTAAAGTACTCCCTCCAGTCCCCTACGCCCGAGCCTCAAAATAGAAACAAACCGGGCTGCGAGATGAACTGTAATCATGCTCACCTCCCCATGCAGTCACAGACTGCTATTGGCAGCAACCACTGGTGTGATTTTTCTCGAGGCGGTCCTGGGGCTATCAATCGGGGAACAACCTTTACAACGCAACTTTTACAACGCACTACACTTACAGCGCATTTTTTACAACGCAACATCCACTACAACGCATTCCATTACATAGCATGACACTACAACGCATTTTTAAAAACTACCTTTACAACGCATTCCATTACATCGCATACTACCTTTACAACGCATACCATTACAACACATAATATTACACTACACTATCCAACAATTACCCTACTGTTGCACCCCCTGGAGTTAGAATAGTAATTTTTACCCCTATACTATCCAACAATTACCCTACTGTTGCACCCCCTGTAGTTAGAATAGTAATTTTTACCCCTATACTATCCAACACTTACCCTACTGTTGCACCCCCTGGAGTTAGAATAGTAATTTTTACCCCTATACTATCCAACACGTACCCTACTGTTGCACCCCCTGGAGTTAGAATAGTAATTTTTACCCCTATACTATCCAACACTTTCCCTACTGTTGCACCCCCTGGAGTTAGAATAGTAATTTTTACCCCTATACTATCCAACACTTACCCTACTGTTGCACCCCCTGGAGTTAGAATAGCAATTTTTACCCCTATACTATCCAACACTTACCCTACTGTTGCACCCCCTGGAGTTAGAATAGTAATTTTTACCCCTATACTATCCAACACTTACCCTACTGTTGCACCCCCTGGAGTTAGAATAGTAATTTTTACCCCTATACTATCCAACACTTACCCTACTGTTGCACCCCCTGGAGTTAGAATAGTAATTTTTACCCCTATACTATCCAATACTTACCTTAAATGCAATTTAATATTATGCGTTGTAATGGTATGCGTTGTAAAGGTAGTATGCGATGTAATGGAATGCGTTGTAAAGGTAGTTTTTAAAAATGCGTTGTAGTGTCATGCTATGTAATGGAATGCGTTGTAGTGGATGTTGCGTTGTAAAAAATGTGTTGTAAGTGCATGCGTTGTAAAAGTGTGCGTTGTAACGACATACATCCCTATCACTTGATACACACAAAAAGTCCATTTGCCAGACTTGCCCAGGACGCTTGCAGGACGGGTCCTCGTTTCACGTTGCTGGCAAGCGCGACGAACATCAAAGGAAATACCACTTTACTGGAAAGCAAGTCACAAGGACACAGCGGGCAACATGTGGGGAGACTCTTATTCACTGGTACAGCTTAGCATAATGTATTTCGTAGTGTCAACCTTCTTCAGACTCCGCTGTTACCACACCGTCACCTCCTCCCTCCTTTGTAGTTCCTCTGGCGATCCCATTGGTGGGAGATCAGCTGACCCTGCTGCAAAAGGATCTTGCAGTCAAATGAGCCTACAGTTCCCAGCGTGCATCTGATTTATATAGATATATATATATATAAACTTAATACACTGCTAAAACATGTACATAATCAGTTTTACATATATATATATATATACTCAGTACACTGCTAAAACATGTACATAATCAGTTTTATATATATATATATATATATATATATATATATATATATATATATATATATATATATATATATATAGATATATAGATATATAGATATATATTATCTACTGGCGGTCGCCAGTAGATAGTTATAGTTAGGACCACGTTTCCATAGGAAATCCGCAACATTCTATTTGGAATAACTTTGGCGCCGGTCTACGAATCCTCGCGAAATTTTCAAAATAGGTGGGGCGCTATGCTCCGCTCCTACCCTGAAAGTCTCGGGGGGATTCCTCAAGCGGGGGCTGAGATAAAAGGGGGTCCCAAAACGCGTTTTTCCCATGCATTTTTCCATAGGACCTTTAGACACAGCTACAGCCCGAACGGCTGAACAGAGTTCCTTGAAATTTGGCAGAGAGGTAGTCTACAGGTCAAGGAAGTGCCTTTTGTAGGTTTGGTGTAAATGTGTTCAGTGGATTCTGAGAAAATAGCCTTTAAATCAATATATATATCTGAGCCAGCTTACGGTGCGCTTACGGTGCGCTTACCGTACGCGTACGGTGACGTGCGCGAGCGCGATTCTGATTGGCCGTTAGATCTTAGTAAACATTTGAATCGGTCAAAACCAGGAAGCTGCGGCCGCCATTTTCTCTCTCGCACTCTGACAGGGGATTGAAAAACAAAGTGCAAAAACATGTAAAGGGGCTGTTTAGACAGCTCTCAAGCACCTAGCCATGTCGAGGGAGTCCCCAACGATCCCCCAAATGCAAAAAGGCAATTTTAATTTTTCCGAAAATTTCGCCGATTACGCTTACCGTACGCGTACGGTAGAAACTAATAAAAAAATTAAAAAAATATCCACATTCTCCCCTCCCCGTGTGCAAATGGTTCCCGAAGGGCACCATTAGAGCATGGCTTATATTAAAGATAACCAAAACATATAATTTACCTGTCACAACGATGCTCATCATATGTCCTCCATGTGCGCACGGTGCACGAAGCGCATCGTGCGTTCATGGCCCATCTAGCGTAACGTGAGCACGATGCGCGAAGCGCACCGTGCGCGCACGGAACGAACTGCGTTAAGTGGGCGCGCACGCCACAAATGGCGTAAAGTAACTTAGCATTTAAAAAACCGTACAAATTCACTGAAAAAACCATAGGTTTTACACACGTTATAGTTAGGAATTAGCATTTAAAAAACCTTGCAAATTCACTGAAAAAACCATAGGTTTCACACATGTTATAGTTAGCTGGACATTTTACTGATAAAAAACCAATGAAATTTCCCCGTTATAGTTACTGTAGGCAACTATAACTCACGCGACCGTAATCCTCTGCTGATGACATATGTGTCTTTATGAAAAAAAAATATTTGTAATATATGTATAGCTAAAATTTAATGGAAGAAGACATGGGCAAATAAGTGTCTAAATACAGTATTAGCATCAGCAGAGGATTACGGTCGCGTGAGTTATAGTTGCCTACAGTAACTATAACGGGGGAATTTCATTGGTTTTTTATCAGTAAAATGTCCAGCTAACTATAACATGTGTGAAACCTATGGTTTTTTCAGTGAATATAAATATATATACACTCAGTACACTGCTAAAACGTACATAATCAGTTTTTCTCCGAATTCTTCATTACCTTTTACTTATAATTATGATGTGGGTAGAAAATAATGAAATGCTCAATCAACAAAAAAACGATGTTCTTTTCCTCGACAATATATCTTACTTTTAATGCGGTTTACGAATCTCTGTTAAATACAATTTACTTATAAAAGTATGCCATTTGGGGGCATTTTCCTTTAAAATTAAGTCTTCATCCTTAATAGCAAAATAAAAGATGTCAATGAATGCAAAGACACAGCTTTACAAAACAATCATTTCAGCAAAACAAACGGTAAGGTCATTCTGAACATTTCATTCGGTACTGCACATTTTGTTCACTTTGAATAATTATCATTTGATTCTGTTTAGAGAGCTAGTTTAAAAAAATATAAGCTGTTCATGTTCTGAAAATTGTCTCTTTTACTGTTTATTTTCCCAAATGACAATATAAGCCAAAGCAAGCTTTGAGGCTTCAAAGACTTAGACTTACATCACCTCTGTTCTCTTCATTTTCGGTAACTAATGTCTATCTAGGCTTTTAACCAATGCTTGATGTCAATTGTGAATGGCCGTGCCTGGCCTTTCCGTGATTTTTGAACCTCCTTTTGTGGCTTATATTATCCCACTGAAGGCAACTGTTCAGGTAGTTAATCGGAGTCTTCCGGATAGCTGTACAAAGAGTTATTTACGCGCCGGGAGGAAAATATGTCTTTCTCCCACGACTGGAAAGCAATTTTAGGGCATGCGAACATTTGCAGATCTGTCTCCATCCCTCGAACACAGTCCCTTTACAGATTGCAGCGGAAAACTTCGGGGAAGTGTTGTCCAGCTTGCACAAATACTTCTTCATGAGATGGCACACTTTCATTAGCCATTTTAGATCGAGCATACTAGACAGCGCATGCGCTATCTTTTTGAGGAGGATGGTGGCTTACCAAGCACAGAGAGGAGCTTGGAGCCCGCCTCTTGCTTAGCTCTGGTTGGCTGTGTCCCTGTCAATCTAATTTTCCTGTTTCTTTTTCATGTCCCATCTTGTCAGCTTGTTTGTACCTCCCATGGAGCATAGGCTGTTTACTGTCGCTTTGAACGGCTAGCATTTCTACTACCACTGCTTGTTTTTCAAGCACTTTTTTATATGTGTGTGAAGCTCTCCTTGAGAGTGCATTCATTTTAGAACTGTCGCCTTCGTGTAATTAGCTCCCCCTGCACTCCATGTAGCTATCTTTCACCCAAGGGCTTCTCTCTGCCCCTCCCTGTAATATTGTGAGCACTCTAGTGGTTGGTGGGGCGGAGCCTTGGGGTGAGGGGAAGAGGAGGAGCGACGGGAGAAGCGGGCAGTTAGAGTAGGGACATCGAAGAGGAAGGTTGATTAATAAAGAGTTGGTAAACAGAACACGGTGTCGGTCGTTATTGGTGTAGTAGCACGACACGACAGCTGGCGACGAGGATGGGATGAGCGTCATGCTCCCCTGAACACCAACGTGCGACGTAGCCCGCCTGAGAGCGAGAAGCAGAAGAAGACGTCGGAAGCAACGCTACGCGCGTTGCACTCTGAGCCTGGACCGTGTTCAACGTCCCGAAGGAGCAGGGAGAGCGGGGTGAAAGGGAAACCCTGGCCCCTGCTTGGTCCCTTCCGTAAAAGTGACCCGCCGTGTGAGAGCCCCCCCCCCCCCCAGCGTAAAGTGGAAGACGCGCGTGTCCCGGGGAAGCAGCAGCAGCGAAGCCCACCTGCCTGACGCCGACTGAGACCTCACGGAGCTGGTGAGTGAGGCTCTCAGATCAGTACAGTTAGCGGGAGAATAACGGTTGAGCCTCGTGTGAAGCCCTGTGTGTGGTGCCGGTCCGGCGGCCATCTTTAAACCAGGCAGCTATCCAAGGACACCCTCATTAAATCGGACAGGCGGCCATTTTGAAGTCAGGTGCCCAGGAGCCACTAAAGGGGATTAAACAAGCACGAGCAAAGACAAGCACAAGACAAACACAGGAATAAACAAGCACGAGTAAAAACAAGACAACCTTACAACAAGCCCAAGCAAAGACAAGAACAGAGTCGAACAAACACGAGCAAAGACAAGCACGGAAATAAACAAGCACGAGTAAAAGCAAGATAACTTTGCAACAAGCCCAAGCAAAGACAAGCAAAGAGTTGAACAAGCACGAGCAAAGGCAGCAAACACACCAAACAAGCCAAGGTACAGGCAAATGCGGACAGAAGTGAGCCGAGACAAGCCCACGTGAGGCGTGATGTCAAACCAGGGATCACCTGCACGCCAAGAAGCGAAACCCATTGTCATGGGACTGTCGCACCTGCGCCCTCCAGAGCCTCTGGCGCTCGTGGTCGGAGGTAGCATGGGCCCTCGCTGGGAAGAATGGATCGAAGATTTCGAAGACTACATCAAAGGCTCCAAGGTAGTCGGTGATGAGGATCAACTGATTGCGCTTCGCAACCTCGTGGGGAAAGACATCAGCAAAATGATCAAGGAAATCCCAGCTGCAGATGCAGGGACGTACGCCAAGGTACGGGAAGCTCTGGATAAGAAATTTCTACACAAAAAAAATGTAGACTACGAGAGGTATGTGTTCCAGAGGGCGCACCAAGAAAAAGATGAAGCGATGAGCACATACATAACTTGACTACGACGGTTGGCACGCCACTGCAACTTTGAAGCGTTCTCAACCGCTGATGCCATACGGCTGCGCGTCATTGACGGCTGTCAGTCTGAGACCCTCTGAAGAAAATTGTTAAAAAAAAGTCACACCCTAGACGAAATCGAAGAACTAATGAGAGTGCATGACCAGGCCGAGGAACAGGCCAAGACCATGGAAGCAGGGCGTACGGAACGCCGAGAGCAGATATGTCAGGTGCGAACCGGTCGCCCTCGCCGAGGGTCCAGGGAGCGCGGGCGACACGATCGGCCATCATCGCGCCGGCGCCATTCTGGGCACCGTCGACCGGACTCGGGGAGAAAGAACAGACAATATGATCATGCGAGGAAGGCGACAGCACGAAAATGTTACAGATGCGGGTATGACTTCCCACACTCCGGAGTGTGCCCGGCTATGGGACAGCAGTGCCGCAAGTGTGGTCGGAGCAATCATTTCGAAGCCATGTGCAGAGAGTATCGCCGCGAGAAAGAAAAGAATTCGCCCGCGACGTCGCGGAGCGACACTCGCTGGCACCATGCGCGAGCGATGCATGATCGCCCGAAGTCGTCATCAAGATCATCGCACTCCAGCAGGGAGTCGCGGACATCGCGATGGTCGAGGAGATCACCCTCTCGGGACTCTAGATCGACATCAGACGAACAAGAATATTCAGTTGAATATGCGAGTATGGTTGCTGACCCGGACCAACTTAAGAAATATTCCCGACTGGACATCAGCGTCGGTGGACATGCCACAAAATTTGTGATGGACAGTGGAGCGTCACTAAATTACATTCCGGTGACGGAGTACAAAAAAATGAACCCTCTCCCGCGTCTGAGTCCTGCATTTGTTCAGGTCTACACCTGGATGTCCAGGAAGCCACTTCCCTGTCTCGGGAAGTTTTCAACTACGCTAAGACACAACATAATGTCAGTTCCCGCTGTGATCCACGTCAGAGAAGGGCCGGAGGCTGACTGTCTTCTTAGTCTGCCGACGGCCGAGCGGCTGCGTCTGGTGGAAGTTCTCTATCGCGTCAGCAATGACATTGACATCGTGCACAAGCCAGGCAAATCAGTCAACCTGGCCGATTACATGTCGCGACACCCCAGGGCAACACACACACCTGGACTGTCCGTTGTGGAGGAAGATGTCCATCTCGTGGAGGATCAAGCGTGACCGCCTGCGGTCCCCCTGGAGATCATTCAACATGCCACCCTGCAGGATTGTCCGCAGTGTCCAGTAGTAGGGCACGGTGATCCTCCAGCCCCGAGTCAGATGACACCGCCGCCGCCTGGAGTGTGGCACGAACTAGCCCTGGACTTTTATGGCCCAATGCAATCAGGCAAATATGTTCTCGTAATAATGGACAAAAACTCACGGTTTCCCATTGCCCAGTTTGTGCCATCCACCAGTGCTGCCGCCACCATTGCGGTTCTAGATGAAGTCTTTGCAGCCTGGGGTGTGCCCAAGGAACTGAAAACAGACAATGGTCCACCATTCACTGGACGGAAATTCAGCGACTTTGCGAAATCCATGGGTGTCCAGCATCGGCGGATAACACCTGTGTGGTCACACGCCAATAACACTGGGGAAAGGTTTATGGCCATACTCAAAGAGACTTTCCAGCAAGCTACCCTTGATAGACGAGATCTGCAAATGGCTCTCAATGAAGTGCTTCGAGCATATCGAACAACACCCCATGCCACTACAGGCAAATGTCCAGCGACACTCATGTTAGGGCGCCCCATCTGGACGCGGATACCCACTTGGGAGGATGCATTAAGACCGGTGTCACCAGGTCGTCTTCACCAAGAAGTAGTAACTGATGCTGATCGCGCTGGCAAGGAGAGCATGAAAGCTTATGCGGACCACAGGAGACGAGCTAGATCTCTCTCGCCTCATGAAGGGGACTGCGTCGTGGTCAAACAAGAACCAAGTATGAAACGGACTGTTGGTTCCGGGCAAAGTCCCTCACAGTCACTAGACAAAAGGGCACCGCGCTGACGGCTGAGTCGGAGGACAGGCGCATCACTCGCAATGTCCCCCACTTTCGAAGATGCAGCCCCACCATGAAAGAGACACTCACGCCGGGGCCTACAACGTCTGTGACTGAACACTGTGAAGGACATGATCGGATACCTATGGGTCAGGAACGGGACGCTGAGGGCAGCCATGGAACTGTGTCTGAAGGCATGTCCCTCCGGCCAAGAAGAGACATTCAAAAACCTAGACGGTTGATCGAAGAGATGTGAGCACTGGTCACAAGCTTTATTAACAAAGGGGGAGATGTAATATTGTGAGCATTCTAGTGGTTGGTGGGGCGGAGCCTTGGGTTGCAGGGGAAGAGGAGGAGCGACGGGAGAAGCGGGCAGTTAGAGTAGGGACATCGAAGAGGAAGGTTGATTAATAAAGAATTGGTAAACAGAACACGGTGTCGGTCGTTATTGGTGTAGTAGCACGACACGACACTCCCAGTTTCATTTGCCTGTGTGCGTCTCATCATTGCCTCCCTACACCCTCCATGTTGCTTCCACTGACCTGTGTTGCATTCCCATCCCTCATGGCCTCTCCCGGGTTGCTTTTGGTTGCCCAACCCCCCCTCCCATGTTGCTTTGATTTTTACCCCCAGTGCCCATTTTTTTAAAAATGGTTTGCGGATTTGATTTGATTTTTAGCTCCCAATTAAACTCGGATTGGTAATTAAAAAGGAAAAAAAAGAGTCTCATTTTTTTTAGGCATGTGCATGCATGGTATGCGTGCCTACAAAAATGACGCAGCATTTGTGTCAATTATTATTATTATTATTATTTTTTAACTGTAGCCACACTGCACAACAATGGGGATCATGTTCAGCATGGCTAATAACCATTGGCAAGCCAGTAGAACGCAAAGATGAGACCTATTGGCTTTGCCAGTGCTTGTGTTTTTAATCCTGCTAATCTTGTAGGTTAGAAAGTTCATCCTTACACACAGCCTGATCCAGGTAATTTTCTGCCACAGAGTCAGGGTATACTGGCTGACCATTCCCGAACATTCCCTTTCTGTGTGAAAATTCTAACAAACTCAGGCCACCATAGACACTTAGATATTTCACCGCCTTTTCATGTGCTGCATTTTTAGGTCTCGCTGAGCCAGCGCATGCGCTGCTCCGAGCCATTTAGCATCAGGGTTTTCAAAGTGCTGGCATAGCAGGCTTTTGGTGGCCTAGCGCTTGCGTTCACGCGAGCCTGCACGCGCGCAGCCGCCATCTGCTCCCTTCCAGCGCTTCCCGGCTGACCGAGCTTAGCCATGTATGATTCCCAATGAAGCTCCCGCAGGTGCACATCACCGTCCTATCTCTTCAATTATAATATACGTTTTTCTGTTGTGATGTCATGAATTGATGGGTCCTTCATGGTTTATGATGTCACTTAGCACATATTACCGAAAGACATACAATCTTTAATTATTTATGCAACTTTAGTGATTGTTTTGGTGGTTTTTGCTAATTGAGTTCTCAATAGCAATCTTGAGCGCGACCTGATTTTGGGCATTGTCATATTGCACTCAGGCTTTCCATCTATTACTGTTAATTAAATCCTGACCCTACTCGCCACTAAAGAGCCTCTCACAGACTCTCACAGACACTCCCTCACAGACATTCTCACACTCTCTCACAGACACTCTCTCACAGACTCGCTCTTACACTCTCTCACATACACTCTCACAGACTCTCTCTCACAGACTCTCTCACAGACTCTCTCTCACAGACACTCTCTCACAGACTCTCACAGACTCTCTCTCACAGACACTCACAGACTCTATCTCATAGACTCTCACACTCTCACAGACACTCTCTCACACTCTCACACTCTCTCACAGACTCTCTCACAGACCCTCTCTCACTGACACTCTCTCACTGACACTCTCTCACAGACTCACTCTCACAGACTCACTCTCACAGACACTCTCACAGACTCTCTCACAGCCACTCACAGACTCTCTCTCACAGACACTCACAGACTCTCCCTCACAGACACTCACAGACAGACTCTCACAGACACTCTCTCACAGACTCTCACAGACACACACTCACAGACTCTCACCGACTCTCTCTCACCGACTCTCTCTCATCGACTCTCACAGACACTCTCACAGACTCACTCTCACAGACTCTCTCGCACAGACACTCTCACAGACTATCACAGACACTCTCTCACAGACACTCTCTCACAGACTCACTCTCACAGACTCTCTCACAGACACTCTCTCACAGACACTCTCTCACAGACACTCTCTCACAGACTCACTCACTGACCCACTCATACACTCACTATCACATACACTTTCTCACAGACTCTCTCTCATAGACTCTCTCTCACAGACTCTCTCTCACAGACACTCTCTCACAGACACTCTCACAGACCCTCTCTCGCAGACAATCACAGACTCTCACAGACACTCTCTCACACACTCTCACCGACTCTCTCTCACAGAAACTCTCACAGACACTCTCACAGACTCTCTCTCACAGACTCTCTCTCACATACTCTCTCTCACAGACTCACTCTCGCAGACTCTCTCTCACAGACAATATCACAGACTATCACAGACACTCTCTCACAGACTCACTCACTGACCCACTCATACACTCACTATCACATACACTTTCTCACAGACTCTCTCTCATAGACTCTCTCTCACAGACTCTCTCTCACAGACACTCTCTCACAGACACTCTCACAGACCCTCTCTCGCAAACACTCACAGACTCTCAAAGACACTCTCTCACACACTCTCACCGACTCTCTCTCACAGACACTCTCACAGACACTCTCACAGACTCTCTCTCACAGACACTATCACAGACCATCACAGACACTCTCTCAGACATTCTCTCACAGACTCACTCTCACAGACTCTCTCTCACAGACTCATTCTCGCAGACTCTCTCTCACAGACTCTCTCTCACAGACTCTCTCAGACTCTCTCTCACAGACACTCTCTCACAGACACTCTCTGCTCACAGACTCTCTCAGATTCTCTCTCACACACTCTCACTGACACACTCACAGACTCTCTCTCACAGACTGTCTCTCACAGACTATCACAGACACTCTCTCACACACTCTCTCACCCACTCTCCCACACACTCTCTCACAGACACTCTCTCACAGACTCTCTCTCACAGACTCTCTCTCACAGACTCTCTCACACAGACACTCTCACAGACACTCTCACAGACACTCTCACAGACACTCTCTCACAGACTCTCTCTCAAAGACTATCTCTCTCACAGACACTCTCTCACAGACTCTCTCTCACAGACTCTCTCTCCCAGACAATTCCTCACAGGCACTCTCTCACAGACACTCTCATAGACACTCTCACAGACACTCTCTCACAGACACTCTCTCACAGACACTCGCTCACAGACTCTCACAGACACTCTCTCACATGCTCTCTCACAGACTCTCACAGACTCTCACAGACACTCCCACAGACTCTCTCTCACAGACAATTCCTCACAGGCACTCTCTCACAGACACTCTCATGGACACTCTCACAGACACACTCTCACAGACACTCTCTCACAGACACTCTCTCGCAGACTCTCTCTCACAGACTCTCACAGGCACTCTCTCACAGACTCTCTCACAGACTCACAGACAGTCTCTCACAGACACCTTCTCACAGACTCTCTCACATACTCTCACAGATACTCTCTCACAGACACAGACTCTCACAGACTCTCTCTCACAGACTCTCTATCACAGACACTCTCACAGACTCTTTCTCACAGATTCTCTCTCACAGAGAATTCCTCAAAGGCACTCTCTCACAGACACTCTCATAGACACTCTCACAGACACTCTCTCACAGACTCTCTCACAGACTCTCACAGACACTCTCTCACAGACAGACTCTCACAGACTCACAGACACTCTCACAGACTCTCTCTCACAGACTCTCTCACAGACTCTCTCTCACAGACTCTCTCTCACAGACAGACTCTCACACACACTCTCTCACAGACACTCTCTCATAGACTCTCTCTCACAGACACTCTCTCACACACACTCTCACAGACACTCTCACAGACACTCTCTCACAGACTCTCACAGACACTCTCTCACAGATTCTCGCTCACAGACTCTCTCTCACACTCTCACAGACTCTCTCTCACAGACACACTCTCACAGACACTCTCTCAAAGACTCTCACAGACTCTCTCACACAGACACTCTCTCACAGACACTCTCACAGACACACTCACAGACTCTCTCTCACAGACTGTCTCTCACAGACTATCACAGACACTCTCTCACACACTCTCTCACCTACTCTCCCACACACTCTCTCACAGACACTCTCTCACAGACTCTCTCTCAGACTCTCTCTCACAGACTCTCTCACACAGACACTCTCACAGACACTCTCACAGACACTCTCACAGACACTCTCTCACAGACTCTCTCTCAAAGACTATCTCTCTCACAGACACTCTCTCACAGACTCTCTCTCACAGACTCTCTCTCCCAGACAATTCCTCACAGGCACTCTCTCACAGACACTCTCATAGACACTCTCACAGACACTCTCTCACAGACACTCTCTCACAGACACTCGCTCACAGACTCTCACAGACACTCTCTCACATGCTCTCTCACAGACTCTCACAGACTCTCACAGACACTCCCACAGACTCTCTCTCACAGACAATTCCTCACAGGCACTCTCTCACAGACACTCTCATGGACACTCTCACATACACACTCTCACAGACACTCTCTCACAGACACTCTCTTGCAGACTCTCTCTCACAGACTCTCACAGGCACTCTCTCACAGACTCTCTCACAGACTCACAGACACTCTCTCACAGACACCTTCTCACAGACTCTCTCACATACTCTCACAGATACTCTCTCACAGACACAGACTCTCACAGACTCTCTCTCACAGACTCTCTATCACAGACACTCTCACAGACTCTTTCTCACAGATTCTCTCTCACAGAGAATTCCTCAAAGGCACTCTCTCACAGACACTCTCATAGACACTCTCACAGACACTCTCTCACAGACTCTCTCACAGACTCTCACAGACACTCTCTCACAGACAGACTCTCACAGACTCACAGACACTCTCACAGACTCTCTCTCACAGACTCTCTCACAGACTCTCTCTCACAGACTCTCTCTCACAGACAGACTCTCACACACACTCTCTCACAGACACTCTCTCATAGACTCTCTCTCACAGACACTCTCTCACACACACTCTCACAGACACTCTCACAGACACTCTCTCACAGACTCTCACAGACACTCTCTCACAGATTCTCGCTCACAGACTCTCTCTCACACTCTCACAGACTCTCTCTCACAGACACACTCTCACAGACACTCTCTCAAAGACTCTCACAGACTCTCTCACACAGACACTCTCTCACAGACACTCTCACAGACACTCTCTCACAGACTCACTCTCACACACACTCTCTCACAGAACTCTCACAGACACTCTCACACTCTCTCACAGACTCTCTCACAGACACTCTCTCACAGACACTCTCTCACAGACTCTCACAGACACTCTCACAGACACTCTCTCACAGACACACTCTCACAGACTCAGACACACTCTCACAGACTCTCTCTCACAGACAGACTCTCACACACACTCTCTCACAGACACTCTCTCATAGACTCTCTCTCACAGACACTCTCTCACACACACTCTCTCACAGACACTCTCACAGACACTCTCTCACAGATTCTCGCTCACAGACTCTCTCTCACACTCTCACAGACTCTCTCTCACAGACACACTCTCACAGACACTCTCTCAAAGACTTTCACAGACTCTCTCACACAGACACTCTCTCACAGACACTCTCTCACAGACACTCTCTCACAGACTCACTCTCACACACACTCTCTCACAGAACTCTCACAGACACTCTCACAGACACTCTCACACTCTCTCACAGACTCTCTCACAGACATTCTCTCACAGACACTCTCTCACAGACTCTCACAGACACTCTCACAGACACTCTCTCACAGACACTCTCTCACAGACACTCTCACAGACACTCTCACAGACACTCTCACAGAGTCTCACAGACACTCTCTCACAGACACTCTCTCACAGACACTCTCTCACAGAAACACTCTCACAGACTCTCACAGACTCTCAGACACTCTCTCACAGACTTTCACAGACACTCTCTCAGACTCTCACAGACACTCTCTCAGACTCTCACAGACACTCTCTCACAGACTCTCTCTCACAGACTCTCTTCCACAGACTCTCTCTCACAGACACTCTCTCTCAGACACTCTAACACAGTCACTCTCTCAGACACTCTCTCACAGACACTCTCACATACTTTCAGAGACACTCTCACAGACTCTCTCACAGACACTCTCTCACAGACTCTCACAAACACTCTCTCAGACTCTCACAGACACTCTCTCAGACTCTCACAGACACTCTCTCACAGACACTCTCTCACAGACTCTCACAGACAATCTCTCAGACTCTCACAGACACTCTCTCACAGACTATCACAGACTATCACAGACTATCACAGACACTCTCTCAGACATTCTCTCACAGACTCACTCTCACAGACTCTCTCTCACAAACTCATTCTCGCAGACTCTCTCTCACAGACTCTCTCTCACAGACTCTCTCAGACTCTCTCTCACAGACACTCTCTCACAGACACTCTCTGCTCACAGACTCTCTCAGATTCTCTCTCACACACTCTCACAGACACACTCACAGACTCTCTCTCACAGACTGTCTCTCACAGACTATCACAGACACTCTCTCACACACTCTCTCACCCACTCTCCCACACACTCTCTCACAGACACTCTCTCACAGACTCTCTCTCAGACTCTCTCTCACAGACTCTCTCACAGAGACACTCTCACAGACACTCTCACAGACACTCTCACAGACACTCTCTCACAGACTCTCTCTCAAAGACTATCTCTCTCACAGACACTCTCTCACAGACTCTCTCTCACAGACTCTCTCTCCCAGACAATTCCTCACAGGAACTCTCTCACAGACACTCTCATAGACACTCTCACAGACACTCTCTCACAGACACTCTCTCACAGACACTCGCTCACAGACTCTCACAGACACTCTCTCACATGCTCTCTCACAGACTCTCACAGACTCTCAGAGACACTCCCACAGACTCTCTCTCACAGACAATTCCTCACAGGCACTCTCTCACAGACACTCTCATGGACACTCTCACAGACACACTCTCACAGACACTCTCTCACAGACACTCTCTCGCAGACTCTCTCTCATAGACTCTCACAGGCACTCTCTCACAGACTCTCTCACAGACTCACAGACACTCTCTCACAGACACCTTCTCACAGACTCTCTCACATACTCTCACAGATACTCTCTCACAGACACAGACTCTCACAGACTCTCTCTCACAGACTCTCTATCACAGACACTCTCACAGACTCTTTCTCACAGATTCTCTCTCACAGAGAATTCCTCAAAGGCACTCTCTCACAGACACTCTCATAGACACTCTCACAGACACTCTCTCACAGACTCTCTCACAGACTCTCACAGACACTCTCTCACAGACAGACTCTCACAGACTCACAGACACTCTCACAGACTCTCTCTCGCAGGCTCTCTCACAGACTCTCTCTCACAGACTCTCTCTCACAGACAGACTCTCACACACACTCTCTCACAGACACTCTCTCATAGACTCTCTCTCACAGACACTCTCTCACACACACTCTCACAGACACTCTCACAGACACTCTCTCACAGACTCTCACAGACACTCTCTCACAGATTCTTGCTCACAGACTCTCTCTCACACTCTCACAGACTCTCTCTCACAGACACACTCTCACAGACACTCTCTCAAAGACTCTCACAGACTCTCTCACACAGACACTCTCTCACAGACACTCTCACAGACACACTCACAGACTCTCTCTCACAGACTGTCTCTCACAGACTATCACAGACACTCTCTCACACACTCTCTCACCTACTCTCCCACACACTCTCTCACAGACACTCTCTCACAGACTCTCTCTCAGACTCTCTCTCACAGACTCTCTCACACAGACACTCTCACAGACACTCTCACAGACACTCTCACAGACACTCTCTCACAGACTCTCTCTCAAAGACTATCTCTCTCACAGACACTCTCTCACAGACTCTCTCTCACAGACTCTCTCTCCCAGACAATTCCTCACAGGCACTCTCTCACAGACACTCTCATAGACACTCTCACAGACACTCTCTCACAGACACTCTCTCACAGACACTCGCTCACAGACTCTCACAGACACTCTCTCACATGCTCTCTCACAGACTCTCACAGACTCTCACAGACACTCCCACAGACTCTCTCTCACAGACAATTCCTCACAGGCACTCTCTCACAGACACTCTCATGGACACTCTCACATACACACTCTCACAGACACTCTCTCACAGACACTCTCTCGCAGACTCTCTCTCACAGACTCTCACAGGCACTCTCTCACAGACTCTCTCACAGACTCACAGACACTCTCTCACAGACACCTTCTCACAGACTCTCTCACATACTCTCACAGATACTCTCTCACAGACACAGACTCTCACAGACTCTCTCTCACAGACTCTCTATCACAGACACTCTCACAGACTCTTTCTCACAGATTCTCTCTCACAGAGAATTCCTCAAAGGCACTCTCTCACAGACACTCTCATAGACACTCTCACAGACACTCTCTCACAGACTCTCTCACAGACTCTCACAGACACTCTCTCACAGACAGACTCTCACAGACTCACAGACACTCTCACAGACTCTCTCTCACAGACTCTCTCACAGACTCTCTCTCACAGACTCTCTCTCACAGACAGACTCTCACACACACTCTCTCACAGACACTCTCTCATAGACTCTCTCTCACAGACACTCTCTCACACACACTCTCACAGACACTCTCACAGACTCTCACAGACTCTCACAGACACTCTCTCACAGATTCTCGCTCACAGACTCTCTCTCACACTCTCACCGACTCTCTCTCACAGACACACTCTCACAGACACTCTCTCAAAGACTCTCACAGACTCTCTCACACAGACACTCTCTCACAGACACTCTCACAGACACTCTCTCACAGACTCACTCTCACACACACTCTCTCACAGAACTCTCACAGACACTCTCACAGACACTCTCACACTCTCTCACAGACTCTCTCACAGACACTCTCTCACAGACACTCTCTCACAGACTCTCACAGACACTCTCACAGACACTCTCTCACAGACACACTCTCACAGACTCAGACACACTCTCACAGACTCTCTCTCACAGACAGACTCTCACACACACTCTCTCACAGACACTCTCTCATAGACTCTCTCTCACAGACACTCTCTCACACACACTCTCTCACAGACACTCTCACAGACACTCTCTCACAGATTCTCGCTCACAGACTCTCTCTCACACTCTCACAGACTCTCTCTCACAGACACACTCTCACAGACACTCTCTCAAAGACTTTCACAGACTCTCTCACACAGACACTCTCTCACAGACACTCTCTCACAGACACTCTCTCACAGACTCACTCTCACACACTCTCTCACAGAACTCTCACAGACACTCTCACAGACACTCTCACACTCTCTCACAGACTCTCTCACAGACATTCTCTCACAGACACTCTCTCACAGACTCTCACAGACACTCTCACAGACACTCTCTCACAGACACTCTCTCACAGACACTCTCACAGACACTCTCACAGAGTCTCACAGACACTCTCTCACAGACACTCTCTCACAGACACTCTCTCACAGACACACTCTCACAGACTCTCACAGACTCTCAGACACTCTCTCACAGACTTTCACAGACACTCTCTCAGACTCTCACAGACACTCTCTCAGACTCTCACAGACACTCTCTCACAGACTCTCTCTCACAGACTCTCTTCCACAGACTCTCTCTCACAGACACTCTCTCTCAGACACTCTCTCACAGACACTCTCACATACACTCAGAGACACTCTCACAGACTCTCTCACAGACACTCTCTCACAGACTCTCACAAACACTCTCTCAGACTCTCACAGACACTCTCTCAGACTCTCACAGACACTCTCTCACAGACACTCTCTCACAGACTCTCACAGACAATCTCTCAGACTCTCACAGACACTCTCTCACAGACTCTCACAGACTCTCACATACACTCTCTCACAGACAGTCTCTCGCAGACACTCTCTCACAGACACTCTCAGACACTCTCTCACAGACTCTTACAGACACTCTCTCACAGACTCTCACAGACACTCTCTCACAGACACTCTCTCACAGACACCCTCTCACAGACTCACTCTCCCACTCTCTCACTGACTGACTGACTCTCTCTCACTGACTGACTCTCACTGATTGACTCTCTCTCACTGACTGACTCTCTCTCACTGACTGACTCTCTCTCACAGACTCTCTCACGGACTCTCTCTCACTGACTGACTCTCTCTCACTGACTGACACTCTCTCACTGGCTGACTCTCTCTCACTGGCTGACTCTCTCTCACTGGCTGACTCTCTCTCACTGACTGACTGACTCTTTTCAATGACTGACACTCTCTCTCCCTGACTGACTGACTCTCACTAAAAGACTGACTCTCGCTAAAAGACTGAATCTCGCTTAAAGATTGACTCTCGCTTAAAGACTGACTCACTCTCACTGACTGACTATGTCACTCTCTCACTCTCATTCACTCTCACTGACTGACTCTCACTCTCACTGACTGACTCTCTCACTCTCTCACTGACTCTCACTCTCTCAATGACTGACTAACTCTCTCACTCTCACTGACTGACTGACTCTCTCTCTCACTGACTGACTGACTGACCTTCACCCTCCTGTTATTTATGCCCCCCATAACAAAAAAAAGCACAGCAAGCAACCATTGTGACAGGCAGATACAAGTTGCCAGCATTGAGAAAAAAAAACTCAAGACATTCTTTTTAATACTTTTTTAATATGGTCGTTTACTTGTACATAATGCTTTTTTGGTCATATCTAAGGTAACAAAAATGCTTCTGACACTTCTTTATTATAACTTTTCAGCATGCTGCAAACTTCTGTACAGCACAGCTTAAAGACATAGGTAAAGTCAATATCTCTGGCTAAACACTTATAAGTTTTGTTCTATTTTTTAGCAAGTTATAGGGTACTTTATGAAGCATTTCTATTCCAATTGGACTCAGGCTTCAAAGACCTTTTTGATCAAATTAATGAGGTAGTTAATTCGCCTTAAAACGCAGCCAGTGTGCTTGTTTCCAGAGCAAATTATTTTGCGCTATAGACTATTCAGTGACCAAGTCTGCTCACGTTATTTGTCTTTCTTTCCTGCTCAGATTCCCAAACACTTGATATTCCTCAAATTTCCACCCATTTGCTGCAACTGTGCAAATCTTTCTGTTTGCACTACCTAACTTGCTTTCCACTGGTCACATCTGCTGTGGCTCCAGCAAGCGTTATAACAGCAAACAGCATGCGCGTGCTTTGAGGTCTCACCAACGCGTGCCCGCTCCCCCAGATTGTCATCACGAGCCAGGTGTGAGCTCACGTTACCACAGTGTGCATACCCTTCAAACTACCTACTGGGGATTCTGATTGGTCAGATATCTGCCAAGAAAAAAACTTACTGTAGATCAACATCCAGGCACCTCTTGTTCATGACAGAGGGATAGTCCAAGATGTACACTCCACTGCACGATTTGCACTCACTTACAGTAGATGACACGTACACACTTATAGTGCGCAACATGCACATACCTATATTGGACGAAATGTATATCTACAGTGCACAACGTGAACACATCTACAGTTCATCACATGCACATACCTACAGTGCACAACATACTCACACCTATAGTGCACAACATGCACACACCTACCATACACGACATGCACACACCTACCATACACGACATGCACACACCTACCATACACTACATGAACACACCTACCATACATGACATGCATATACATATCATATATGACATGCACACACCTACAGTACACAACATGCACATACCTATACTACATGACAGACAGACACCTATATTGCACAACATGCACACACCTACCATACATGACATGCAAACACATACAGTGCACAACACGAACATAACCTATACTACACAACAGGCAGACACCTATATTGTGTAACATGCATTCACCACTTGGGTGTGACGTGCAGATATCTATATTGCACGACCTCTAAAGCACGGCATGCAGACACCTGCGGAGGCACATCCGTACACACTGCTGTGTTGGTACACAGCCGACATGCTGGCGCTCACAGCCCAGGCCTGTTTAGTGGGGCTAAGGAGCAAATATAGTTGGGCCGCAGAATAAGTGGGACACAGACATGGTCTATTGAGTTATCAGCATTGCTTTCGTGGTCCCCCTGACCCCGCCTGCTCAGCCGTCACTTTTAGTGCCTACGTTCCAAGTGATATGGGAAGACACCAAATACACTCACGGAGTGGGTGAGAAATAATAACTCCCCTCCCTGAATGGGTCAGGGTCACAGTAGCGAGTACCAGTTACATCACTGGCACAATTACATTCCGCCTTTATTTTAAAACAAATAAAAGGTAGGATAGTTATCTCTCACTACACCACTACAAAGACTCTGGATGTAAAAAGTTTGTCAGTCATTTGCAGCCTGAACAATTGTCAGTCCAAAATCACAACAGCATGACAGATTATAAGGTTTACCTGAAAGTCCATGTCAGGCTTCACACCAGATAGTCTGGCAACTAGGAGGAGGGCACTGGGTGCTTTCTCAAACCACACCTTGTGCGAGTGTCTCGACCCACCAACCTGCCTGGAAAGTCTTTCTTGCTCTCGCCAGCGGGAGCACTTGGATGACCGCCAACTACTTCCTCTCTACCTCCTGCTTCTGGACGATCACTTGTTGGGCCATTGGCCACTGAGGGCTCCTCTCCGTCACAGGGGTGGCTGGCACATTCAGGGACTCTGAGATCAACACAATTTTGTGGGTAGAATTTCTTGAAATGGGAAACATTTCGAGAAATTACATCATCTCCCTGACGGGTAGTCACCTTGGTGCCGTGTATATTGACGATAATCTACGGGTGATGTTCAAACGGCAGCCTGAATTTACTACCTGGTAAACGGTCCTTCACTAGTTCCAGATCCCCAACCCTAAGGGAAAATGGTTTGGCTCGTCTGTGCGGGCTCACACGGGCATTGGCAAGTCATCTCTTGGACAGAACTCTCCTGTCAACAATGGTATTGGGTTACAGTTTTGGTGGTGAGGAATGGAGTCTTGAATTACTCGGCTGATGACTAGTTGTACAGGGGCTTGCCCCGTGGGGGAGTGTGGCATCTGGTGATATTCCTGGAAGAATGAGTAGATGGCCCATTCACAAGGTTGCTGATTTGCATGAGCAATCCGGATGACTTTGTTCAGTGTTCTCATTAATCACCCCACCTATCCCATTGGCCTGTGGCTAGTGGGGGGGGGGGTGACTTTTTTGTGATTGATGTTTAGAGCCTTCAGGTACACTGCCACCTCCTGTCCATGAAATGGGGGGAAAGTCGCGGTCCATGCAGGTAACAGCGGTGGGGCTGTGGGGCCGTATAAGTTGGGATTTCGAGGGACAATGCCAAGGGAAAATTAGTTGTGTATTTAATTTTCCCTTGGCATCGTCACTCGAAATCCCCCCTTACCCGGCCCCACTGCCCCACCGCTGTTACCTGCACAGACCGAGGCTGTGGGGGATGATTATCAGTCCTCAGTTCTCTGAGCAGACCATGAGTGGCCATGGCTTTCTCCAGCTTGGGCAGCACTTCATGAGCTCCTAGCATTGCAATGATTTCCACTTCAGGGTCTTTCGAGTAGTCATCAATGTGGACCATGGCATTTCTGCCATCCGGAAAGACTACCGAAGTCTAAACTGGCAAACACCCAGGGCTGTCAGGGTCCTTTCTCTGTCACTATTGAAGCTTGGGGATCAAGTGGTCTGGTGGCCTGGCACCATGGGCAGGATCGTACTAGCGTCTTGACTAGCTCATCAATGAGCAGGAACCACACCTTTGTGTGTAAGTGGTACTAAGTTTTAACCATACCCTGATGACCCCCATCAGCAAGTTGCACCACTTTATTTGTGAGACTGGCTGGAATAAAAAGGCGATGACCTCGTAGTAGACATCCGTCTGGGTCAGCTACCTCTAAGTGTCGGACATTGTAGAGGCTCTCAAGGATGTGCTGAGCCTCCAGAGTGCGCTGAGACCAGTTGGCTTTACGTTGATGCCATTGTCCACCTCGCACTGCTTCCTGCGTTGGTTGAAGACACTCGTCATGAGCAGTAGCCTGGCATATTGTGGACACCTAGATTGAAAGTGGTTGAGATCTGGTCACAACATTACTTACGTACTCCTCCATCTCTAGAGCTTTGTCTTCCTCTTCAGGAGTGGCAGCCCGTGGATGTCTTGATAAGTAATCTGCCAGATTGGTCGTGCTGTGTGGTATTCAATATGACAGTTGTAATCCGGTAGTTGCAATAGTCCTTTCTCTATCCTCTACGGAGGTTTGGATACCATTCCCCTGAATAGGGGAATGAGTGGCTTATGGTCAGTTGTGACTATAAAGGGCTGGCTGTAGACATATAGGCGAAACTGACTGCATTCCCAGTGCGAGTAACGTTGTTCGGTTTCAGTGAGTGATCTACTTGAAAATGGCACAAGGGTCCACTCTCCGACTGTTTCATCAATACTGCTCCCAAACTTATTGAGCCAGAATCCACAGCAATGGTGGTGTCCTTCTGGGGATCGAAGTGCACCAGGATGGTGTCTGCTGAAAGGGCCTCCTTTGTAGCTTGAAAAGTGTGTTCTTGTGCTTCACCCCAGTTCCAAGGACAGCAGACTTAGTAAGTTCTCTGAGGGGTTGTGTTAATATCCATTCCTAACTTTGGATGTCTGATACTGATGATGGCAGGGTTGCCTCCTTAATGTCATGCACCTTGTCAGTGTCGGGAGTCACTCAGTTTGCCAAAAAGGTGTATCCGAACAAGTTAAGCCGCTGCTTAAGGAATTCACACTTACTTCAATGAAGAGTTAGTCCAGCATCTCGTATCCGCTGAAGTACACTTCGCAGCCTCGTGTTGTGTTTTGCTACGGATTTGGCGTATATTAAGATGTCATCACTGACATTCACTACTCCCGGTAGGCCTACCAGGAGTTCCTGTATGGTGTTTTGAACCACCTCAGTGGCGCTTGAAATGCTGAAGTTCAATCTTTGGTAACGCCGCAGTCCAAAACGGGTGAAGAAGGTCGTAATGTAGTGGGACTCTTCGGCTGGTGTGAGTTAATGCTAGCCAGAACTTAGATCTACTTAAAAAAAACAACAAGTGCCACTTAGCTCTCCTATCAGGTTATCAATCGTCAGTGTGAGGTAGCGTTCTCTCTTTATGGCCACATTGGGTAGTCTTATATCTACACATATGCGTACCTCACCAGGTTGTTTCGGCTTCCGAGTCACTACTCTGGGAGACACCCACAGGGAAGGCCTGGACATTTTTTCTATGATTCCTGGGGCTTCTAGCTTTTCCAATTCCTTTTCTATCTGGGGCTTCAGTTAAAAAGACATCCACCTGTGCCACAGGGCTACAGGCTGTGCTGACTGATCGATGTGCAGCTAGATTTCTTTCCCCTTCAGACATTCAATGCCTTTGAATACTTCCGGGAACTCAGCTAGAAGGTGTGTCACACCTACCTAATGAACTTCGAAGGAAAACGTGACTATGCCAAGCGCTTCAGCAGTGAGACAATAGCATATCTCTGCCTTCTTCTGGGACGTAGATCAGGGAGTCGATGGACTTGGATCCATGCTTAATTGGCATCCAAAACTTTCCTTGAATTCTGAGGGGCTTGTGCTGTCCATAGGCAAACACTTTGATGGTTTGTTTTCTGAAGGGCTGGCATGGGCTGGATTGTTTGAAATGTTTCAGCGGACAGTAGGTTAATGGAAGCCCCTGTGTCCACTGTGGCTAATATTGGGTGTGTCCCCAACTGTATTTGACATTGCTGCAGATTAGGCGATGATTGGAAGGCCCTGGCTATTATGAACATGAAGTGTAGAGTTTGCTCTGTGTCAACGTTGTCATCTATGTCACTGTTACGCTCTTCCGGTTCTGCCACAGTGTTGATTCTGGCCCTGGTCACTTTCTCTTTGCTCGATCGACAGACTTTAATGAAGTAATTGTATTTTCCACACCCTGCACACTTCTTGCCTTTGGCAGTATATTCTTGTGGGCGATGTGTTGGACCGCCACAGTATCTACAGGTCCTCATAGTCCCCGTTGTTTTCTTGTGCTTTCCTTGGGACGATATGGTCACTATCGGATAACTGGCTCGGTCTTTACTGCATTCTGTAGGGCTGCCTCCGAGTGAGATGCCCGGGCTTTGGAGAGTTCTTTGGTCCGGCCCATGGTCAGGATGTTGGCTAGGGACTTCCCTGACTCTTGCAGGATGCATGTACAATGTTTTGCTGATGCGCAACCCTGAATTATCTGTCTTTGTATTTCTTCGCACTCATCAGCAAACCCGTACGTGCTTGCCAGTTCTTTTAAACGGGTGTAGAATGTGTCACTGGATTCCTCTGTATGTTTCCTAGCTTTGCGAAAGATGAGTAGTTCTGATTTGCTATTGGTTCGAAATAGGCATTAAGGGCTGCTGTGAGCTTTGGCATGAGTTTTCGGTGTAGCTTTCCTCTTCTACGTCTGTGGCCTCAAAGTACAGATCCACCCTCTTTACCCAGTCTTTCCATCTGTATGCAAGCGCCGATGGTGCCCCTTCCACCATGAAAGTTTCAATGGGGGGAATGTTAGACATGGCACGTGTGTGAAAGGGCCTTGTGTTCCAGTGGGAGTGTGGTAGTCGATTTGGTGACCGTGGGTTGCAGGGTGAACCAGGGCTACTATCACCTATCGTCTTTGGATGGGTATGAGGCACTTGTGTCTTGCCGGTGGTCACTGATAATGGCACTCATTTATTTAGATGAGCAAGATGTGAGCAGTGTCCTAGTCGCCCTCATGTGCACAGACCTGGCTGGGGAGCATGTCTCCTGCTTTCACCCACTGCGCTTGAGGCAGCCCTGTGCCATGAATGGTGTCTGATGTGAGCAGTGGTTCATTTTCTCGCATGTGCAGGCCTAGGTGGGGAGGCTGGCTTCTCCTTTCTCCCTCTTCCCTCCTTTTCCAATTCGTTTTATTTCTTCTTTTTTATTTTTGTTATTTTTTACTGCCACTTGTTTAATCCCTCCAACATGGAGCGGTTGGCCCACTGCAGGGCTGTGCGCACATCAAAGCTAGTGGCTGCCGCATGATGATATTCACCGCCTGTACTGTATGTGGGCAGGGCACAGACACGTGCTCCCGAGCACATGGAGCACCGTAGTGCATGGTGCCGGCCGTGAGAGTCACACGGGAGGCAGCTCGCTGCAGTCCTTTAACACTGACCTTGGGGGCTCACCATGGAGATATCTGCTAATGATGTAACTCACTAACAGAGTTCATACAGCACTCACCACAATAAGGGCACAGCTAGTGGGTACAAGTCTGCCAATTTGTTGTGTCAGTGCGCAGTTGACTCGCTGGCGCTCACAGCCCAGGCCTGTAAGCAGGGCTGATGAGCACATATAGTTGGCCCGCAGAATAATTGGAACACAGACATGGTGCATTGAGTTATCGGCATCGCTCTCCTGGTCCCCCTGACCCCGACGGCCCAGGCCTGTTTAGCGGGGCTAAAGAGCACATATAGTTGGGCCGCAGAATAACTGGGACTCAGACACTGTGTATTGAGTTATCAGCATTGCTCTTGTGGTCTCCCTTACCCCACCTGATCAAGCGTCACTTTTATTGCCTACTTTACTTACCACATGATATGGGAAGACGCCAAACATACCCGCAGCACGGGTAACAAATAATAACACCCCGACGGCTGGACTGGGAACAGCAACCAAACTGCTTGACTGTCCCCGGTAGTATCGGGGGAGGGTGCTAGTGAGAAGCACTGCTTCGCTTTTGTTGCAGGGGGTCAATATTGTAGCACTGCTGCAAAACAGTCTCCTAGTGACAAAACCGGCACCCACCCTTACGGCCCACCAGGAAACGCTCGGTGCCCGCTATGTCCAGTCTGGCCCTAAACTCCCCTCCCGGAATCAATCAGGGTCATAGCAGCAAGTACCAGTTACGTCACTGGCACAATATTATACACACGTCTGAAAGCGCATTCCGTGAATCCCTGTCCTCCGTTGTGAATGCCGAACCACCAATTAAACCACTGCACTGACATCCTTGACTATCGAACAAACTAACATACAGACACACAGGGGTTCGAGTAGAGGTGGTACTGGTCAGTTTCCTTGTTTGGGAAAAATATTAGTGAGCATATTGTAATGTTTGGAAGTCATTTGCCAGCCAAAAATGTCTTATTTTGAAATTTAATTATCTCATGAAGCTCATGTTTGCCCTAATAGAAGGGACACAAAGGCTTGAATTCCACTGGTTTTAAATCCTAGACAGATTGTATAATTTGGGGATTAATAATGCATATAAGGAAGTTTTAAGAATTTGCGAACAATTTGATGATTTGCGATATATAATATAAATTATTTGAATAAAACAGCTTGAAATTTGTAGTGATGGTTCACAGGAGTGCCTAATTGCAAGAACTTGAACAAATCCAATTTAGGTTAGTATTTACAGTAACAGACTGGTGATCTCTTAAGGTCTCACATAACAGACGGTGCCTATTGACAGCTTACAGAGGGCTTAGATCCACCTATTGCTTATCATTGGTTGGCTTTATTGTCACTCTCACTTGCTTGCTTTTTATTTGTCAGGTGGTGTGGTCTTTGCTTCCTATTCTTGCGTCTGTCCCTCCCTTGGAGTATGGACGCATTACTTGTGCCTTTCGACTGCTCACTTTCGAAGGACTACTTTTTTCTTTTTGGTTAAGCAGTCCACAAGAGCACATGTCTAGCTGTCTCCCTCATGTACTGCTTTTGTCACTTTTTGCCACGCTCCAAGTTTCTCTCTCTCGCTCGTGTGTTTCTTCCCCACCACTGTTCAGGTTGTGTTCACTATTGGGTGTTTCTCCCTTGTGTTCTTTGTCGCCCGTGTGCTTCCACCCCCCCCAGCACGTGTCTCTCTAGCACGTGCGCTTTTCTTATCCACCATCCTCCATGTTCCTCTCTCTTGCCTGTGTTGGTTCCCCTGCCCTCAATATTTCTTCCCCTCCACGCAACCTCTGTGTTGCTTCTGCCTTGCGTTAAAGACATAACGATCGTTCTGATTAATGTATGTCACAGCAGAGCTACCCCTAGGCTTGGACACCTCTTATGAGTGCATGGCTGAAACAACAGTTTGATGGACCTTCTCGGTACACAGAACGTACAGGAGCTGCTAAAAACAAAAACACCCTGAGAGTTGAGGCAAATGATGAATGAGGATGAGGGACAACAGAACTATCTTTTCCGAAAGAGAATGAGCACGGGGACCCCTCCCTCAGACCTATATTCCTGGTCTAGCAGTGTTGTTGTGTACATTTTGTAAACTGTTTCTGGCTGTAAGGAGCACGACCTCTTCCCCTTGACCCTCACTGCCTAGAGTTTCAGAAAGAGCTTCCGGGGCACGTGGGCTGAGGGAGAGAGTGGAGGCGGCCCTGCCAGGTCTGTCTGAGAGCTCCCGCCGTGTCTTTATTACACCAAGAAGTGAAATGAGGCCATTAGCCCAGCTAATTAACCTCACCGGGACCTTTCTTTAACAAGCATTGGCATAGCCAATAGGTCTCGCCTTTGGGACCTTATAAGTGTTTAGCCTTGCAACAGTTGATGCATAACTAAATACTAATACGGTCCCAAAAGCGAGACCTATTGGCTAGGAGGTCGTAACTATAACTACCTGCTGGCAACCCCCAGTAGGAGATATATATATATATACACACACACACACACACACACACACACACACACACACACACACACACATACATGTACTTATCTTGTGCAAATGAGAAGACAACAGCAAACAGACCTCTATGAGGAATGGAGTGAAGGGTGAATAGTAAGAGTCCTGAATCTGGACAACACCAAGATGAGGAGTGGGGGCAGTGCATGTGAAATGGGGGCTAATTGATTACTTCAGTAGGGGGACACTGGCTAATTAGTTATTGAAGGTGAATTCTTTAATAAACACAAAGAGTAAAGAAAATTTAGCTCATTTCCACACCGTGGGGAGAGGGCTTACGAAAAGTAGGAAGTATTAATTATACAGAATCCCAAACAGATGTAGGACGAGCAGAAATGCAGTGTAAGGAAATTGCGCACCTCGGGGAGATCCTGTGGCTTTTAAAACATACACATGCCTCTGAAAGGAAAGTAAGAACAAAAAAAGTCGAGAAATGTGAGGAAATTGGACAAACTGGCAACTGAAAGAAGAAAAATGTGAGAAAAGATTGAAAATGAAGTGAAAGAAGGAAGGAAAGGGAGATATGATGAAAGGACTAATTTAGGAAAGATAAAAAAAATGGGAGAAAGGACAGAATGAGAAAGAAATGCAGAAAGAGAGAGAAATTAACAAGAAAAGAAAGAAAAAAATAAGAACAGAGTGTGTGAAGGGTGAGAAGTTTGAAGAAGGAAAGAAAGCAGTGGAAGGAAAGAAAGAAATGCTTGAAGATTGGAGGAGGAAATTCTCGCTGCCAGTTTGGCGGCTGTAAAGTAAATGTTTCCTACTGTCTAGGAGGGGGCATGGTGGGTGCAGGGGGCACCTTCTGGTTTCAAGAAATGGAAGAAGTCGTAGTTGGGCAGGCAGGAATTCGAAAAGCACTGACAGGCTGCACTCAGGCGGCAGGACATGAGGCTTCCCCAAGAGCCATGCAGAAGTGAATGTAGCACCGAGATAGAAATGCAGGGATGAATGAGTGTGCAGACATTAATGAATGCATGAGTTCACAGGTTGAATGACTATGGCATGCAATTAATGTGAATGTGTGAGTGAAGGGGTGGATAAGTACATCAGTGAAAGACTACCAGAATAAATGAGTGCACTTGGTGAATGATTGCAGTAGTGAATGACTGAATGAACCAGTAGCAGTTAAAGTGTAAGTACAGAAGCGAACAAGTGAGGCAGTGAATTTTGAAGTGTGTATGGTGTAAGTGTAGAGAATGCATAGAGTAATTAATAGGTGTGGTGGAGTGAATGTGTGCCCATGCAGGAGTGATTGAGAGCAGAAGTGAACGAGCAAGCACAGGAATGAATATGTGGGTGTATGGGAGTGAATGAGCGCAGCATAAAGTGAGAGGATCAGTCAGCTAGTGCAACAGCGAGAGAATGTGTAAGTGCATGAAGCAGTGAATGAGTACACAAATGAAGTGGTGAGCAGGAGTGAGTGCAGCAGTGAATAGGTGCTAGAATGAATGGATTAGTGACTGTACATGAGTGAACATGCATAGCAGAGAGATGGTTTCACAGTGTGCGAGTGGATGATGGAAGCACTGAATGACTGCAGCAGCGACGAAAAGTGTGCGCCAGTGAGGGATACTGCGAAGGAGTGAATACACGGTAGATGAATACGTATATTTATGTAGCGCTGTTGTCACTTCCTTAGGAGTGCACGTGTGTGATATGAACTGGCACGGTGTGTGTGTGTACAAGAGCTCAGCACAAAAGGTTATTTATATTGTGATAAATCGAAGTGGACGGTCGCGCAAGCCCCCTCTGAGGCTCTCCCTCTGGAACGGTAGAGGTGAATGGGTCTGCTGGGGAAACATCGTGCAGGCAGGGTGTCGGCAGGCAGTACCAAACTTGGTAGGGGACAGCAGCCATGAAACTCCACGCAGCACCTGTTCTGAGCGCTGGGTGGGCGCGGAGCCATGCCAGACATCTGACCTTTCTTTTTGATAAGAGAAGACTTAACCTAAGTAGTGCCACGGGCCGATCTAATCGGCCCTATGTTAAAAGCGAAAGTGCTCAGGCCGATCAGATCGGCCCAGGAGCTGACACTCATTTGGGAGGGGTTTATTTCCTGTTATGCCTTTTAAAACTGGAAACTAACCTCTAATTGCACTCAAGGACATCTCCCTCTTTCTTCGCAATAGCTGTATTTTTCCATATTCTGTCCGAATTGCAGCTATTTCGGTTTGTAAACGTTGCGGCGAAATCATGTTTACAGAATAGAAGAATCCAGTCTGCTGAAAGCTGCACAGGTCGTTCTCCACCATTAGAGGGCGCAGATAGCTCAGAGACATTGCTCTAATCTGCCGTCAGCCCCAGAGACAGTACAGCCAGTGTGGACACGTGACTTGACTGAATCGTTTTGGGTTTGAACTGCAGACACCCTGCGCAGGTACGGCTCATTTTTTTCCTAAATAAAACATTCACTTCACGTTTGAATCTTGGGTGATGACATGTGTGTTCGCCTTCGTTTTTCATTCCGCCAAATACTTTCACCCTTACTCCCATTTCTGTTATTATTATGTGGTCAGTCCGCTGCTCCATGAGTACAGCTGCCTTTTTCCCAATTGTTTCTGCCTCCGGCTACGTAAGTAAAATTCAAACCATAGAGCCTTTTTCTGTGTTTAGGCTGTTAGAACAAATTTGCTAAGTTCCAACTAACCTGCTGCCTTCCAAGCCAGTAGCACTGCGCCATGGTTCTTTCAAAAGGCACAGGCCCGCGCCTCCCCTCTGAATTGATTCTAACAGCCCACACACAGAACAAGCATTTACAATGCAATGGTCTCGCCTTTTGCATAAGTTGGAGCTATTGGTATTGTAAATGAAAACAGATAAATAAATGGCATAGTCATTTACAATGCCAATAGCTTTAGCTCTCGCAAAGGCCAGACCTATTGCATTTATACACACACACACAAACAAACACACCGAGCCCCACACACACAATCCTTTGGTGAATATGTCGTGTTGGAAGGGGTCCACAGGGGGCACAGCGGCGGGGAAACGAGTGGGACAGAGGGCAGAAGGGCACAGAAAAACGAGAGGAACAGAGGGCAGAAAGGCACAAAAAAAGAGTGGCACAGAGGGCAGAAGGGCACAAAAAAACGACTGGAACAGAGGGCACAAACAACGAGAGGAGCAGAGGGCAGAAAGGCACCAAAAAAAAGAGGGAAACGAGTGGAACAGAGGACAGAAAGGCACAAAAAAAGAGTGGAAAACGAGTGGCACAGAGGGCAGAAAGGCACAAAAACGAGTGGCACAGAGGGCAGAAGGGCACAAAAACGAGTGGCACAGAGGGCAGAAGGGCACAAAAGACGAGAGGAGCAGAGGGCAGAAAGGCACAAAAAAAAGAGGGAAACGAGTGCAACAGAGGACAGAAAGGCACAAAAAAAGAGTGGAAAACGAGTGGAACAGAGGACAGAAAGGCACAAAAAAAGAGTGGAAAACGAGTGGCACAGAGGGCAGAAAGGCACAAAAACGAGTGGCACAGAGGGCAGAAGGGCACAAAAGACGAGAGGAGCAGAGGGCAGAAAGGCACAAAAAAACGAGTGGAACAGAGGGCAGAAGGGCACAAAAACGAGAGGAGCAGAGGGCAGAAAGGCACAAAAAAACGAGTGGAACAGAGGGCAGAAGGGCACAAAAACGAGAGGAGCAGAGGGCAGAAAGGAATAAAAAAAGAGGGAAAACGAGTGGAACAGAGGACAGAAAGGCACAAAAAAGAGGGACACACGAGTGGCACAGAGGGCAGAAAGGCACAAAAACGAGTGGCACAGAGGGCAGAAGGGCACAAAAGAGCCACACACCGAGCCACACACACACAATCCTTTGGTGAATATGTAGTGTTGGAAGGGGTCCACAGCGGCGGGGAAACCAGTGGGACAGAGGGCAAAAGGGGCACAAAAGGGAAAAAAACAAGGGGCACAGAAAAAACGAGAGGAACAGAGGGCAGAAAGGCACAAAACACGAGGGAAAAAACAAGTGGCACAGAGGGCAGAAGGGCACAAAAAACGAGTGGAACAGAGGGCAGAAAAAACGAGAGGAGCAGAGGGCAGAAAGGCACAAAACAAGAGGGAAACGAGTGCAACAGAGGACAGAAAGGCACAAAAAAAGAGGGGAAAACGAGTGGAACAGAGGGCAGAAAGGCACAAAAACGAGTGGCGCAGAAGGGCACAAAAGACGAGAGGAGCAGAGGGCAGAAAGGCACAAAACAAGAGGGAAACGAGTGGAACAGAGGACAGAAAGGCACAAAAAAAAGAAGAGGGAAAAACGAGTGGAACAGAGGGCAGAAAGGCACAAAAACAAGTGGCGCAGAAGGGCACAAAAGACGAGAGGCGCAGAGGGCAGAAAGGCACAAATAACCTGCCTCGGTGAGGAATCTAGCTGGGCATGCGGGGGATGGTCTTCTCGTTCTCCGGATGAAGCTGAAGCGCCAGTTACAGGACATGCAGCCGGACCCCTAGTCCGCGGCCCTGTAGAAAACAGCGCGTGCAAGAGATGCCATGAGCGAAAGACTCGCCACGGCGTGCACGCAACACTCCCGCAGGTAGTGGGCGGGGCGCCTGTCCTGCAGGAGTCCGAGTCTGGGCGTCACTTATTCTACGCCTCACTTCCTATTCCTGTCCTGGGAGGCTCGCAGGGACTAGAAGTTACCTGGAGTTTCATTGATACTAGAGGCCATTGGACTGAGAGCCCCGCCGGGTGGGAGCCGCTGGCACTGAGGGCCGGAGAGCTGCTGAGCTTCTGCTGCACTTGGCGGACGGAGTGAGCACCTCAGAGTGAGTCCTGCTCTCATTAACCAGTTACACCTTGTTCTGTACTGCTTCTGAGATTGGGGAGGAGAGTTAGGGGGGCAGCAGGTGATCTGTGGGGGGACGATGACGGGTGTGAGTTGGGGTTGGAAGGGTCAGGGGTGTAAGAAAGTAAAAAGCCACATTTCAAGTTCAGGTCAAACTTTCGAAGAACTTTTTACAAGACAAAGTCAAGTGAAACTCCTTGGAGTGACTCTCGCACAATGAGAGACAACTTCTGACTGGAAAGAGAGATTCGTCTGCTGGAGAAGCCGGGGCAGGGGAGCACAGTATGTTTGGGGGGGGGTGCAATAAGCAGCAGGAAGGTCCTTCTTTTTTGGGGGTGCGGCTAACAGTTGGGGAAAGGAGTGAGCAGGGGGGGGCGGCGGCGGTGGCGAGGTGTGTGCGCGCATGTTAGGCGCGTGCGTGTGTCTGTGTGTGCGGCTGCGCAAGCGCGTCCACAGACCCCGACCCCAATCGCTGCGCGTGCCCCGGTCTGTCTCCCTTGAGAGGCATCTCGGCGACAATAGGTCTCGAGAGCGAGACCTAAAAAGGCTCCATGGTTTGAAATTTACTTATGAATGTAGTTTTATTGAACACGTAGCACCAAAGCTCCAGCCCGGAGAGAAAACAATTGGAAATCAGGCAGATGCACACACGGAGCAGGGGACGAGATGTCTGCACAGTGAGTCCGACTACCGCACTACATGTAGCACTGAATAGGCATGACTCAAGCACAAGTGACAGCAACGCATCTACTACTGAGACATTACAGCCGAGGTCCGTGTTTTTTATGTTGGGGCCTCACAGCCTTTGACTTGACTGCTTTCTGGCAGCAAGGAGGATCCAGGGGGCAATGTGGGTGAAGACTGCTCTGAATAAATAACATTAATGCTTTAATTATTCTAAGTTGCCTGTAGCGCTAAGAACTGTGCAGTCACGCAGTCTGACTCTGCTCAGTTTTTGGCTGCCTGCCTTTGACCCACTTTAGTTCTACGACTTTCTAGTTTCTATTTGCTCAAATGGGTGTAATTTTTGATATTATTTATATTTACCTCTTCTAAATTGCTTCATGTTGTCATGAGAATTCATAGTCACTGACCTGAAACCTTGGCTGCTATGTATTATAGTTTCGTCCATTCCGTTCTCTCGTACCCCAGCAGTGGCAGTAGGTCATGTAAGCCTGGCCCCAATGAAAATAGCATGAGCAGGCAAGTTCCAGAGTTGTATTGAAGTCTAATACATTTGCAGCAGGGGTGGAGGTAGTAATGTGCTTATGGGGCAGCAAAAAATACAGTAATCAGGGGTTGCATCATGAATGTAGCAGGATACACCATACTTTCATTACCTTGAATCATGCTGGCCGGTATTTTTAAAATATTTGTGCTAAAATTCGAGCATCAAAGTGTGCAGTGAATATATTATAAAATATGAAAGGATCAAGCAGCGAAAATGAGGACGGTGATGCATGCATGTGACGCAAGTAATTTTTCATGCACTAATGGGTACATTTCAGTAGGTCGTGCTTTTGCATTCTGACCTCTTCAAACTGAAGATATACTTTGCTATGATTTAATTTTAGTGGTTGTGCAATTAACTTGGCCTGTCTTACCTGACAAGCTTATCAGTAAGAACAATTTATGAGTAAAGATCTCTCTCATGAAATGAAAACACAATTTTCTGCTTCTTAACTGGTATTTCCTATAAAGCAGCTTTACAAAAGAAAGGCTCAAGGTTGAAAGCTGTGGTTTTACACTTTTCTAAGTTGTGCCATGTACATGTTTTTGCAGCCTTCAACGGTATGCAACTTGAACACATAGGGAGACAACTAGTTTAAATATTTCATGCAGGATGGATGGAAGGACAAATGCATATGTTTTCAATACTGTGGCCGCGATTTTTAATAGGCTTCAGACTACTTTTGTCGGAAAGAGCTGTACGTTTTTGGTGAATTCAGGTGGTATGTAAGGAGCAGGCACAGTGACATGGTGGACAAGGTTTGAGGGAGAGAGGTGGGTTGGGTAATTACCAGCAGCAATTAAATATGCTTCAGACTGTCAGAGTCTTGCACCCAGTCATACCAGTTGAGGGATGAAAAAGGCGCATGATGCTCAGCCAGTTTCTGAGAAAGCACTTTATGTGTCTATCTCCCTGATGTCACAAGCTGTTATCATTTAGCAGCTCCAAGGGATCTGCTCGTACAAAATATCATGACAAGACCAGTGTGGCTACAGACACCTCGCTCCTATTACCCACTACCTATCATATGAATATGGACATAGGTAGTTGTATGTGAGTTTTTTTTTTACTGTGTTAGATGTTATTGTTTTATATCGCCTTCATACTACTTTTTTTTGCTGACTAGACACCTAATGCATGCAAAGACACACTAGTATTTACAAACCGAGGCCCAACTGCAGACCACGAAAGCAACTGGCCTCTGTTTACTCTTGAGAAGCTTGGATTCCTAGCCATTTGCAAAAATAGATGCAAGCAACATTTTATTGCACTATTACATATTTAAAATTTGCAAAAGGGCAGCTGGATTTTCCTGCTGCATATTTTCAAATTACGTTTAGCAGTATTATGTTTTTACTTGTGTCAGGCTGGACCTGCACTTTCTCCAGGTTTTCGCAAATGTATTATTGTGGTAGTCGTGCATTTTTGCAAAAATGAAATATCCTCACAGACTAAAATTTGCAGACCTTGTTGGGTTGGAAGGAGCTATGTATTCACAAGGCTGTGTTGTGCAAGAAGGGTTTGGTTAAAAGGTTGGTGGTTTTATCACTCAGGTGAGTTTTTGTGATCTTGAGACTCGCCCCATCAACCTCTTCCTGCCCTTATGCTGAAACAAGCAGAAAGAAGGAGGTGATTCCCATTACAAATAGCACGGTACATACATTGTGAGAGTATTTGAGTATTCATAAGTGTTGCTTTATATGTACTGGTTTGTGATATGTTAGACTGGGTGTTGCTCTCTGTGGATATGTATGTGGATGTCTGTGGTGTTGGTGTCTGAGGTCTTGGTCTTTGTTCTTTTGGGTGTATGAGTGTATCTCTGGGTGTATCGTAGGGTCTTCAGGGCGATTGGGGTGCTATTTAGCTGTTTAGGGTGTGTGGTGTGAATGTTTGTTCCTGGCTGGTGAGTGTGTTAGTAGGTGTTTGTGGGGATTTGTAATAGTATCTTGAATGTTGTGAGCTGGTACAGATTGAATGCTTGGCGATGTTTTGTGAATGAAGAAATGACATTTTCATAAACCATGACAGAGTAATTACAAAAAGTGTTTATAAAAGAGTAATCCATACTTGGTCCACACACCAGAATGCAAGAGCACGTTCAATCAACTTTCATATCTTCTCCCACCCCTTAAGACTTTCAAAAATACACATTTGGTCAGTTCCCGTCAGAGAACCCTGGTCTACACAGCTCATATATCATAAAGAAACAGCAGCATGATAAAACAAATATCATCAAAATTATTATTATTTTTTTTAACATACTTTATTAATTTTCAAGAACAACAAATCATATTTCAGAAGCATACAAAATATCAGTGCCAAAATCCTCAATAGATGGACAATGTTAACAGCATTTATACTTAAGAAGGGGTCTTTAGTAAGATATACATTAGCACCTCCAGTAGTAAATCCCGTAAAGACAACTGGACACTCTATGTACACATCTCTATTATCAGAGGGACCCAATGCTAACAAAAGGGCTAAGAAAATATTGTCACCCACCCACCTCCTTTATGATGATAACTGCCATGTCCCATCCCCTCCCTAGTCCAGAGTCGGTACTGTATTAACATAGGTTGTAGGTTGGCAGGCCCATTAAGGTCCGCCCAACAGATATCTTTGTCAAACTTTTTAGGCTTTCGTGTATATGGCATTAATTGGGTATACACAGGGCCTGTTAATTTTACCAAGTCTCAGTGTAGTGAAAGTTCGATGGCAATAAACCGCACTAACATTGCATTCCATCTCAACAAAATGGGGTTCTTACGTAGTCCTCTATTTTCCTCTAGTTTGATCTCCATGCTTTCGGTTCGGCCCCATCTAACAACCTCATTATGCCATCCCAACATTGTTGGGAGCAATGAAGATTTCCAGCACAACGTGATGGACCAAATTGCTAAGATCAATACTAGATCATCAAATCGGGCCTGCGCCTACTGTTTCGTACATTTTGTACATAATCCCAAAATACAATAGTCAAGAGTATCACTCCCACCACCGGAGCCACTTCATTCAGTATTTTTAGTATATTTGCCCAAACGTGTACTAAGCGTGCACATGTCCACATCATATGTAGCAAATCCGCCTCTCGTGTATGGGAACGGGGGCACAAATCTGTTGTGTCTGGGAACATTTTGTGTAGTATTTGTAGGGTCAAATAGGCTCTGTGTACCATAATGTATTGAATAAGTTTAAATTTGGGATTGCGAGATACCTTATTAGGGTATTCTAGTATATTCCCCCATTCCTTATCTGTTAGTTTACGGCCCATATCCACAGTCCCTTGTCTCAAAGTGGCTAATGAGGTTGCTGCGTGCGTTTGTATACCCCTGCATTAGTATTCATCCCTAATATTTGTCTGCTGGTTGCTTTTAAAATGTACCATATAAACCCGTGGAAAGTCAGTCACGTTTGATGTGGGGGTGAGAGAGGGTGACCAATGTCTTTTTGGAAGTGATATGATTGCCCTTGGTTTAGCACTACATGGTTTCACTAATACCAACCATGTTCTGCATGAGACTTTCTGATGGGATGCTCTGCCTCTGAAAATGCTACTTACAATCCAACTCTGCATAGTAGGAGGGCGAGTATCAAATAAATGGATGGGTGCGATTTGGGGATTTGTGACTAATAGTATTTATTCATTTTCTTCACATGGTGGAAACTTTACTCATGAGAACACTTTGATGGTGTCTGCGATGAAGGTGAAGAAGATGAACAATCACGTCACGCTGGAAAGACTGTTGGATGTTGCCAAAGAAACATCATTCAGGTAAGTCGGTGACTAGAAGGTATACCAAATCTGTGGACCTCCTGGGAAGCATCTTGGTATACGCTCTAGGAATCCGGATCTAGTTTTTACTCTTTCAACAAGAGGAGCATAGGGTCAGGTTATAGACATATTCTTTTTTCCCTCCTAGGTGGACCAGGAACTTCAACAATAGTCAACTACACGTTTAGCTTAAGGACAGCTTGCAGGTTTATGGCAGCTTGCCTTGAGCTAATGCCCTCACTGAGGTGTTTTTGCTGCCAGCAGAGCCACAGCACCACTTTGTACAGTTGGTTCAAGGCAACCTGCCTCTCGTTTTGCATCTCCTTGCTCTGTCATGAATGTTTAGAACAGGGACAGGAGGTAGGCACACTCTCTCTCTTTTTCCCTGTTTAGGTGGACCAGAACTTCGACAACCGTCAACTAGACATGTTTAACCTAGGGACAGCTTGTAGGTACATGCTTTGCAGCTTGCCTTGAGCTAATGCCCTCACTGAAGTGCGTTTATTGGCAGCAGAGCCACAGCACCAATTTGTACAGTTGGTTCAAGGCAACCTAGCTCCTGTTTTGTGTCTCCTGGCTCTGCCATGAATGTTTAGAACAGGGACAGGTTGTAGGCACACTCTCTCTCTTTTTCCCTGTTTAGGTGGACCAGAACTTCGACAACCGTCAACTAGACATGTTTAGCCGAGGGACAGCTTGTAGGTACATGCTTTGCAGCTTGCCTTGAGCTAATGCCCTCACTGAAGTGCGTTTATTGGCAGCAGAGCCACAGCACCACTTTGTACAGTTGGTTCAAGGCAACCTAGCTCCTGTTTTGTGTCTCCTGGCTCTGCCATGAATGTTTAGAACAGGGACAGGTTGTAGGCACACTCTCTCTCTTTTTCCCCGTTTAGGTGGACCAGAACTTCGACAACCGTCAACTAGACATGTTTAGCCTAGGGACAGCTTGTAGGTACATGCTTTGCAGCTTGCCTTGAGCTAATGCCCTCACTGAGGTGAGTTTATTGGCAGCAGAGCCACAGCACCACTTTGTACAGTTGGTTCAAGGCAACCTGTCTCTCGTTTTGTATCACCTGGCTCTGCCATGAATGTTTAGAACAGGGACAGGTTGTAGGCACACTCTCTCTCTTTTTCCCCTTCTAGGTGGACCAGAACTTCAACAACCGTCAACTAGACATGTTTAGCCTAGGGACAGCTTGTAGGTACATGCTTTGCAGTTTGCCTTGAGCTAATGCCCTCACTGAGGTGCGTTTGCTGCCAGCAGAGCCACAGCACCACTTTGTACAGTTGGTTCAAGGCAACCTGCCTCTCGTTTTGTATCACCTGGCTCTGCCATGAATGTTTAGAACAGGGACAGGTTTTAGGCTCACTCTCTCTCTTTTTCCCCTTCTAGGTGGATCAGGCATTTCTACAACCATAAACAACACATGTTTAGCCTAGGGTCAGCTTGTAGGTACATGCATTGAAGTTTGCCTTGAGCTAATGCCCTCATTGAGGTGTGTTTGCTGCCAGCAGCAGAGCCACAGCACCACTTTGTACAGTTTGTTCAAGGCAACCTCGCTCTTGTTTTGTATCTCTTCCGCTCTCCCATGAATGTTTAGAACAGGGACAGGTTGTAGGCACACTCTCTCTCTTTTTCCCCGTTTAGGTGGACCAGAACTTCAACAACCGTCAACTACACAGGTTTAGCCTAGGGACAGCTTGTAGGTCCATGCTTTGCAGCTTTCCTTGAGGTAATGCCCTCACTGAGGTGCGTTTGCTGCCAGCAGAGCCACAGAACCACTTAGTACAGTTGGTTCAAGGCAACCTCGCTCTTGTTATGTGTCTCCTGACTCTGCCAAGAATGTTATTTTTTTAACATATCTTTATTGCCAGTTTACAACATACATTCCAATCATATATTCATAGCACTCAGCTTTTAAATGGATTAAAGATTTTCTCACCAGTCGGCCTTTTCAGGTCTTTTCCCCATCTTCTAGCTCTAAGACCCATGCATCTCTGTATGGGGTACCACAGGGCCCGATCCTTAGCCCAGTGCTATTTAATCTCTATGTTAACCCGCTAGCTACAATTGCCGAAGAAGCTGGGTTGTCTATCTTTTCTTATGCGGATAACACCCAGCTAATCTTCTCCTTATCCTCCAACGAGCTATCTAGAGTGAGAGTACAAAAAGACAAGGTGGAGCTGCAGGAGAGGTGAATTGGAGGTACAAGCAAATATGGCGTGTGCTAAAAGAGACTGGTTTGAAAGTTGAGTTACAAGTGGAAAGTAGGTCGTGAAGGGAGACGTGTTTGAACAAGATCGCCTGACAGAGTGGGATCTAGTGGAGTAGAGAGTCAATCATGATTCTGTGCTTTGAGTTAGTGCGCTCAGCTTCACCTGACCTAAATAAACACGATCCTGGCACAAGTACTTTTTGAGCTCTGTTCTGCAACCCTCAGAAGATATGGAAAACCTGAAGCAATTGTGAAAAGATTTTTTGGTGACGTGTTGTGTTAGGGATGCTTGATAGGTATTTTTGGGGACACTATAGCTACCTTTGCTTGATTCTTATCTGGATATGGCTGACAATGCTTTCAACTCAGCTTCGCATGCCACATCACCTCACCACATCACATCACCTGCGACAGCCTCTGAAGGCTGTCGCAGGTGATAAGGCCACCTGTGAACTCTTATGTACCTGAAGCAAACTACTATACCAATCGGTCCAGGGTGATGTTCAATCTGTCTGTGGACGTTTTTGGTGGGAATTGTGACATGTTGCCTGGTGTGGGTGCTTTTTGACACCTGGAGGGAGTTGCATACCTGACTGCTATATTGGATGATATTAAGCAAATTAGAGGGGGGGGGGTGAATAACCTGTCTAAAACCTGGGCATTTAACAATATTGCAAAGAAAGGGTTCTCTGTAGGGATAAATCAAGCAATTCATTTGTCAACAATATTCAACTTGTAGGTATGTCTAAAGCAGTGGGATCTATGGGTGTCTGTTCACATTGGTGTTTGATTGTAGGCATAAGTGAATGGCCCAATGAAAAGGTGTCATCCTCAATCATACTTTGTGTCATTTTGGAAAGTTGGGAAAGTCCTAGAAAAAATAAAGATGCCTTTAAGTTCTGTGTTTAACTTGTCACCTCTGCAAGTGCTTCAAAGACAGAGGTCAAATGTCTGGCTATCTCTTCTGACAAATTGCTGCAGAATTGGTGTTTATATTTCTTTCTCTGACTGCAAAGTGAAAGGAGTTTTCAAAGTGAATCATGTGAAAAAGTGTAGGAAGCTGGCTCCGTATGTGATATTGCCACTAGGTGATAACATGCAGAGAGTCCAAGGGGTCTCCAAGTGTACAGGGCTCAATGTTGAACCCAAAATGTTCTATTAGTGGTAGTGTTAGCAAGCAGCATTAGGCCTAACACAGAGGACTGTAAAACATGTATTGCACAACCGTGATCAATAAAGGACATATGACTCAAAAAGGAGATCCACAACAATTTTAGAAAATATACTTTGTTTGTATTTTATTTTAAGACTAAGATCTTCACAATCAGGTAAGTACGTTTATAAATAAAAATACTTTTCACTTTCATAAGTTGACAGACTATTTTCAGAACAGTTCAATATCCCATGGTGAAAACAATATAGCAGTAAAACAGGTAAGTACCACATTTGCAGTTTCAGTCTTCGGGACCAAAGGTCAGCTAGGGCAAAGGGTAAGGAGAGTACCAAAACTGCACCACCAGTGGCACAGGGGCGGCTGGGTGCAGAGGTCAAAGTTGGAGGTTGGTCCAATGCTTTCCAATAGAGACTGGGAGTGCCTAGAGCCACACTGCTTGCAGATAAGTAGATCAGTTGCCGGTTCCAAGCTTTGGGGGTTAGCTCAAGCACAGGGGACTTCAAAGCAGAACCAAACATACACCACCAGGGGCGTAGGGGTTGCCAAGTGCAGGGTGCCAATTAAACGCCAGGCGCCCATTGCTTCTCAATGGAGTTTCTTCTTATGACAAACAGTTTACAGGTGTGGTACTGGAGGTTGCAGGCGAGAGACCAATGATAGCAGAGGTAAGTAGAGGTGTAGGGGGTCATAGGGGCAGGAAGGATCCAGTCGTAATGCATTAATGACATTGAAAGACTTAGAAAAGTGTAATTAGAGGTCAAAGGTCAACAGACATGATCCCCCGACACCAATTAAACCAATGAAAACGCAAGTATTTATCAAGACAATTACAATAATGCAACACTAGTAACAAATGATCCAAGGGTAATGCAATAACGACCTTGATACACCTAAACAAGTATAAATAGAGGTCAAAGGTCAAAAAGCATAACCTCCTCCAACACAGTAACTAAGGAGGATGTAGGTACTCATATTTACAATTCCAATAATGCCTCACTTGTAATAAATGATCTAACAGTAATGGATTAATGACCATGAAACACTTAGAACAGTGGAAATAGAGGTCAAAGGTCAAATTACATGACCCCCTCCCACCAATTTAATGAACAAAAATGTAAGTACTTATCATTACAATTCAAACACTGCAACACTTGTAAACAATGGTCTCACCATAATGGAATAAACACCTTAAAACACCTACAATGATGGCAAATAGAGGTCAAAGGTCAAATATTGTGACATCTACAATAATTTGAAGAAGGAAAAAAATAGTACTTTGCATGTTGAGTCCAATAATGCCCCACTTGTTGAAATTGATCCAAGGGTAACAGAATAAAGAGAAAAAAGGTTAAAAAAATGTGTATTTAGGGGTCAAAGGTCACGTTTTTTTCACCTCTTATAAAATTTGACTAGTTGACCTGTGAGACCAGACAATGACCTTTCCGAAGATACCTCACTTTGCAAAAACAATTTCACTGTTACAAAGATATATCCTTTGTACACTTCCAGGAGCTACAATTTAGGGTCAAAGGTCAAGGACTGTGACCTTCAGGAGTTATATGCATGAAATCATATGCCAACTATTCACAAAATATGCATCACTAGTGTGCATAAAAGTCAGAAAATACATTTTGAGGTGTTGAACATGTGTCCAATAACAAGACTAAGATCATTATATGAAAAACATCAACAGACGAAACAACATGTCGGCCATTTTGTAGCATGTAAAATGCTGTGAAAGGCAGCAAAAATATGTATTTTTATATATTTACTAACAGTAGTCTCTGAAACATCCATTTTACTTCTGTGAACCAATTCTGCTAGGCTTATATAAGTTTAGATTCTGCACAACAATAGAAAAACATGAAAAATGTATGTGCCTTATATCTATGTCATTGTATGACAAAGAGCCATAAAAAACACAAAAACAAAATTAAAATCAAAATCTGTCCTATTACCAGGTGAGCAAACAGACTAATAAATATTTCTGCGTATCTGCTTTTGGAAAACACTATTTTTGTTATTACCCTACCAACGCGGTCATTTACTCTTATCATTTTCACAGTGACCTGGCGGCCATCTTGAATTGTGTCATGTGACTTCAGGGTGTTTTATAAATGTAAGTTTTATATATAAAATAATAGCACAAGAAGTACTGAAACCAAAAATATATAGTTTCCCAACATTATAATCATAATTACACAAACTACAGCATGTTGAAGCAAAGCACTCCAAAAAGTCATTAAATGGCTTGGCACTGAAGGATTTTCAATGGGCACTAATATGGTTAAATACCCAATCTCAGCCAGGGCTATTAATATTCCTTGTACATTTACAAGATGCCGGTGTGTTTCCTACTGGCAGCGCGAAGCGGAAGGAAAGTGGCAGGCAGGCTGCGAGCGGAGGCTCTTCCGATACCCAGGGAGGGAGAAGGGGCTCCTGGAAGGAAGTGTGTGCGCGTGAGGGGCTGGCAGCGGCTATCCGAGGGAGGGACGGAGTGGGGAAGAGAACAGTGACCGGAGACAGACAGGAGATAGTAAAACTGCCTGATTGGGGCTGAATGTGGGGAAAAGGAACAAGCCAACAGATAACGGAGGGAGGGAGAATGGGAGCAAGCCATCAGAATCCACGAATGGAGGAAGAATGGAGAAAACTAACAGGAACAACAAACGGAAGAACAAGCGAAAGTGATCACGAATTCACGATCGTGATCAAACATCAAAGCGGCCGCGAAAGTGAAAGTAATGTCGGTGCGCGCGCCCGCTCACATGCACTGTAGCTCTAGGCTGGCCTGGTAGCACTTTTTGGAGCCCTCTCAATAATTCTCGCCAGACCAGCGCATGCGCTGGGTCAGGCGAGACCTAAAAAGCTGCAGAATAATGCAGCTCCTGGCAGAAATGTGTTCCCTCAATCATATAATTCGGATACAAACAGGAGGGCGGCGGCGCGAGAGGGGAGCGCTGTAATCGCCTGCACAGTCTGCAAGTTATGCAGAAAAACATCCGGCGAAGGCAGAGATCTGACGGAAATTGGCTCCTGGGCTCTGGCTCGTTCAGCTGAGGGGCGGGCGAGGCCTGGTGGGCTCTTCGTTTAACTGGATGCGGTGGGCGAAATCTTATGAAAATCACATGCAAAGTAGCTGGAAAAAACGTTCACGTTCAACAACAGCACACGTTAGCCAAGATGTGCTGAACTGTGCCAGGAACAATCATGGCTGAAAGGCCCGTCCCTGCCTGTTAGCAGCAGGCAGTGGTATCTCAAACAGCAGTCAATGCCATGTCTGGAGCGCAGGGGGTGGTTTTGCGTGCATTTCTCCTTGGTTTCCATTCTGCAGCCTCTTCAAAGTTCTTTAAACATCCAAACTTCTAAACCAAAAGAAAAGAAGGGATCATTTAAGGAACTACGACAATCACTCTCCATCAGTCAGGTCCAGAGGCGCAACTAGAGCCAAATTTCGGGGGGGGCTGAGCAAAAATTTCGGGGGGGGCTGAGCAAAAATTTCGGGGGGAGCTGAACTTTAAGCAATAGGCAGAGTGGAGTTGCAGGGGCTCTTAGAAGGGGTGAAACAACAGTGAGGCCTCATTAACATGCAAATGGTCTTTTAAAGACCTGTAAAGTGCTCGGGTGCGGCTGCTTTTTTGTCCGGGAAGGTGTCTCAGCCCGGGCTGCCACACGCGACGGGGGGGGGCTGAAGCCCTGTAAGTCCAATGGGTGTTGCGCGCCTGGTCAGGTCCAGACTTTGGAACCAAAAGCAGCGCTTGTAAAGATGCTCAAATCAGCCATACTCCCTTTGCCTCCTCGTGCGATCTCTTTCCACCTAGCCATTCTCTCTCTCTCTCTCTCTCTCTCTCTCTCTCATCACTTCTCTCTACCCTCCCGATCTTTCTGTCTCAATGGTAGCCTCCTCTGCCTGCTGCAAATAACCTAGGGGAGCTGGGGAAAGTGGCGGAGGCACCAGGAGTGGCACAGGACTTTCAAAATCAGTCTCCGAGGACTCCAGCCCACTGGGGAAATGCCCGGTAGTATAAATGGTCTGTCCGGCCCTGGTATCAGCTCATAGTCATAACACCCTTAATGTTATAGCACTTAAATGTTTTCTCTGTAGCTCAGCAGCCAGTTAGCTTGGTGCTTACTTATTGTTGTTCTTAGTGTTAGGATGAGATGAGGTCATAGCTGGCAAGTTTCAGATTACTTATGTGTGACATTACCATGGTTTCAGAGTACACATGAGTGACATTCCACTGCAAATATGTGAACGTAGAGAAAACCTAGCAACGAGGCGCACGTACACGGATAAAATATCAGAAAGCACCACAGTGAGTAAAGGTACATCTCCCACCGCACTGAGTATCAGAAAAGGAGCATCATGCTGCTCAGGTCCCCGGCTAGGATGGGCAGGTAAGTGGACCAAGGAGAACTAGACTTGCGCAACAACCCCACTACTGTTAACAGTTAAGGATGAACCAAGTCAACTAGAGAGGATATGGTCTCACGGCTCGACTGCCGACTGTGGACCAAGGTTCGATCCTTGGGATCTACTCCACGTCCTGTGATTCTGGGCAAATCACTTCATCTGCCTGTGCCTACCAAAAAAAATAAAAGAATGTGTCCTTGTGTAATGTAACTGGTGCTCTTGTAAAGCGCTCCAATACCTTCGGGTCGAGTTCACGCTAAATAAATCTGCACAAAAAAAACTAGATTATTTTACCTGCCAGGCATGTATTTTATGCCTAAACAGTGAATCTAGTATATGTCCCTTTTCAAGTATAAACCTAAAACAGCAAACACATAAATAAATCACTTAAAACATTTCTTAAAACAGTAATCTGTAAATGATTATTAAAGTGAACTGAGGAATACTTGTTGTGTTACAAAACAGTCTCTATTTTACACAAATTCCTTTTCACCTACAGTTCTTGGACCCAGAATGGCATAACTCAAAACAATTACGGTAGTTTTTTTTGTGAGAAAAGCAGCAATGAGCCCCCACATTTGACCCCCAGTGCATCTCATTTATTATGATCCAGTGACAGGGCCCGGCGGGATGCACGAAACCTACTTGTAGTCTCTGCACTCTGCATTCTACAAAATATCGACTACATAATATCAGGAGGCCTAAATATTAAGGCATAAATATCGAGAACCAAAATATTGTGATGGTACGTATAAGCAAGTTTAGGTTTGCTATTACTTCACATACCACCCAGTGCTCACGTGTGATTGCAACCTCTAGTGGGCGATGATGCGTGCAAGCCAGCAGCTCTCCTGGGGTTTCATCTTTGTCCACTGGGCCCTCTCTTTTTAGTGTTCCCCGAAGAAGTAGTGGAGGCAGAAGTCCTGGCTTGATATGGTTCCGGAAGGAAGAAAGATTAGTGCCTCTGAAGCTGGGGTTTTAGCGACAGGCCCATGCTGGAATTGGCAAACCTTTTCGGGGGCACAGTGGGGCCACAGGACACCTGGTAGGTGCAGCCTCCTCTGGCTGGTGACAAACTTCGGAAGATGGAGACCTGCACAGGCAGGTGCAATGGCCTTTGCAGCCCCTGCATGGGCTAGTTACTCTGGGCAGTCATGGGCCTGCACTGGCCGCTCAAACGCTGCGCAGTTGTGATCAGGCACAGGCCGATCACTGTGCGGGGCAGATGTGGCCACACACAGGCCAATCAAGAGGTTTGGCAGTATCAGCCATGCGCAAACCGATCACAACTCGAGGAGGAGGCACCCCAATGCACAAAAGCATCAGCTAGCAGTTGTCATGACATGCAATCACAGCCCCTAGTGGGCCTCAACAATTGCAGTCACAGGTTCACAGTTCCATGAGGACTATGAGGCTGTCTACACTCCAGACCAGCAGATTGTCCATGGCTGTCTTCGAGGTGCCCCGCGGACACCTGGGACACACTGCACCTCCTTCTCTCTCAGCAGGCAGGCTTCTAGATACTTCAGAACAGGTACGCAGGTCTTCCGGCCCTGGTTGCACAGCAGTCCTCTGAATAGACTGTGGAGCACTCCCTTCCTTCGCCAAAGAGGACTTCAAACTGAACAAGTGGGCTCCCACCTTTATACCGCATATTCAGACAGGGGATGTGTACCCAGTTTAAATTACAATTTGAGAAGGACTCATCAATAAATCAAAATAACTAAATAAACACTACTAGTACACAAGGGGAAGACCCAATAAAAAACGCCCTGACCCACAAACATTTTTGGAAAACACTAAGAGTTTTTTGGGTTGCCCTCACCCACTAGATAGTGGGATGCTTCATCATAGGGCCCACAAGCACACCCTGAAGTGATCCAACAATCAGGGTGGAGCGCTATTTTTTAAACATAAAGAATTTTTTATCTTTGAAACTCAATGATTTTAAACTAGGGATTCCATAATGCAGAGAACAAATAACATTAAGACTACCTAGGAGGGTACCCGCCTATAACTTTATTATGGGTCCCTCTTGGCAGGATTAAAAGATCTAGTGAATGGGTATATGTGAAAACCTACTACTCCATTACCCTGTCTGCTCGTACCAACATGTTTCAGCCTATTATATCGCCTATCAGGTCCGAAGGCCTTCCCGCAGGATATAGATCCCTTTTTATTAAGTTGACACTTACTCCTAGCGAATCACTATATACTAATTAGGAGTGGGTCTGTGGACATAATTGCCCTTATTAGACAGTTTAGTAGACACACTTCGTGTGGCATACCTAAAAACAAATAACAAAATTCATAATTATAATGGTCAACCTCCTTAGTCAAACATTTTATTATTACATGGTTCAATAATTCATGCAAACCAAACTTAAATTAGTCAATACTCTGAGCTCTTTTTTCAACAACCCATATCCAGGCACTACCCCCTGTGGTAATTCAATGCACTATAGTTTATAAATGTGTCAAATAGAAAGGGAGAAACAAACTCCATTTCAATTAAGAAATAAGAGAGAAACGTTTAGGGAACACTAGCAAAAATTGTCCAATTCACCTCCTCCTTACCCAAGTTTCATTGTTTGTAGTCCAAACCCAGGGATAGAGTGGGGACATTGCTCTGTAGTCACACACTATCAAAATAAATAACAAAAAATGAAAGTGTAACGCTTTGTAAAAAAGCTTTGAAAGACACCATTAACAGAGACAGCAACCCAATCTACAATCCTAGTTGCTGTAGTCTTACCCATCTCTTTTTTGTGTTTAATGATGATGTAAAATGCAAATGAGCAAATTCTAGGGTCCTATGTTCTCGGATGAGCTAGGTAAATTATGTACGCTTTGCGAATCCGTTATCTAAACTTAGACTAACTGCCCACTTCTATTGAATTCCTCGCTACTTAAGGGTGACATGTCCCACCCGCCAAATAATGCAACCGACAGGTCCCATACTACCTTTAGGCTTACTGTATATCAAGTCAGGGGCGGAGAATGTTCTCATTAAGTACTAAGCGAATGCTGCCGACTTACTTCATCAAGGTGAAATGTGGCCCATTCTGCCACTCTTCTCCCTCCATCGGCCAAGTATTCCTGGGACACGGAAGTAGATATCCTCGTCTGTCCCCTCTCAGCTACATCACGTGACCCACCGCGATCATCAACTCTGCTCATAATCGTGGCGATCCTTTTGGCGGCAATCTTGTAAGGTGTTGGAAAGCCTTCAGGTACATCTCTTATTATTCAACTGATTCACGTATGATAATAGGATGATGGTCCAACCGGCAACTTGTGGCGGGGGACCTCACTCTCTTTTAACATAGTCAATGTTATTCCCTCCTTTTCCTTTTATCAATTCCTATTCTCCGGCAAGGAATCTTAATCATAAAGCCTGCTCTAATCTCAGCTTTAATTGGCGGCCATTTTTTAATGGACCCCAAAGCTGGGACAGTCAAGTCTATTTGGACCTCCAGGAAGGATAATCCAATAAGGTTCTTCCAGATAAATCAGCCAAAATTAAAATTAAAATAGGGGTGTCCTCTAACACCCATGACAATCCTCGTGCAATAATCTGGCACCTATTTTATAATTGAGTTCTGTTCAAGATGTATTACAATGATGAAGCTTCATGACCCGGCTCTCTCACCCAAACTATGTTTATAAGTAGCCTTATCATGTACTAATTAGGTGATACCAAGGAATAGAGTCATTTAGGCCCTCCTCACTGCTTGTGGGTCTGTAAACCCATCTCTGTTCACGGTGGAAAAGAAATTGCGCAATGTTTTTTTACAGATGTGGGGACATATGGTTTGTCACTCACAGTCCACAGTAGATCTTTTTCAGAGTGATTCATTTCTAAGTAGTGTTTCGTGAGTTTTGTGATAGACTTCTTACATCTCACTGTGCTAATATGTTCCAGAATTCTCACCTTCACACGTCTTGTTGTCATGCCCACATACTGAAAACCACATGGTCATTTAATTTAATAGATAACATTCTCAGAATTGCAGGTGGTATGCTTTCGCAATTCCCATGGGTAGTTCAGACCCAAATCCACGGGTTTACTAATTTGTGTCACGAGGCATGCTTTGCATGTCCCACAAGGGTAGTGACCCATGACCGGTGGTAAGTCCCATAATGTTCGTTCCACATTCCTCCTTGCTCTCATTGTCGGTTGTCTTGTGTGAACCAGGATGTTCCTTAGGCTTTCACTCTTTTTAAAAGAAAACAATGGAATCGTCAAGTTGAGACCACTGAAGTTAAGAATGTGCCAATTCCTCTTGATGATCTTTTTTACACAATTAGATGCTGTGCTAAAGGTGGTAACACAGACATTCCTCTCCTCTCTTGGTTTTTCACTCAATTCTAGACGAGAATCCCTGTGATTGTTTTTGGTGCGTTTCGAGGCCCTTTTGATAATGTGTACAGGGTAATCTCGTTCTTGTAGTTTTTCACTCAGGATCTTAGCTTCCTTATCAAAGGCCTCTACTTCTGAGCAGTTCCTCCTCAGACAAAGATACTGCCCATATGGAAGATCTCCCTAAGGAGCTTGGGATGGAAACTCTGAAAGTATGAGAGATTATTTTTATCCGTAGGTTTGTGGAAGACTTCACTAATAAATTGTCCTCCCTCTTGTTTTATGATTAAATCTAATAACGGGAAGGACTCTGTCATTATGTTGGCTGTGAAAAACAAATAGTGGTTCCTACTGTTCAACCAACTGAGAAATTAATCTGCATTCCTTCGGTCTCCACGCCAAATCATGAGGACATCATCGATATAACAGCGCCACAACTTTATGGAGTCTGCAAAGGGGTTGGTCCTAGCAAAGATTTGCTCATTTTCAAAATGCGATACATATAAACATGCCACACTCGGTGCCCATGAACTGCCCATGGATGTGCCATAGGTTTGCAGATATAAAGTATCCTGATATTGAAATAAAATTCTGGTGAGGGCCAATTCTGCCAGATATAGTATGAAGTGTCTTGGGGTCTGGAACTTCCAATCTTCTGTGAAGAGAATGCTCTCCATCACTCTCAATGTTTCTCTTTGAGGGATATTGGTGTAAAGTGATTTGATGTCTATTCCAATTAGCCATTCTTTATTGGGGTTAAAATTTAGATCCTTTATCAAATTCAGTACCCCACTTGTATCCTTTAAATACGCTTGCATTTTCTGGACAATGGGCCTTAGAAAGAAATCACAAAATTGCGATAATGGTTCCAATTGGATACAATCGGTCGACCCAGAGGAGGTCTTGTACCTTACGCAGCATATAAAAGTATGGGATCTAAGGTTTCTCTTTTCGTAAGAAGGCCGCCTCTTTTGTACAGATCCAGTCATTTGCTAAGGCTTCTTCGCATAATGATGTTTATGTCTTTTTGTAGGTCTAATGTTGGGTCTCTGGTCAGGACCTCATAGTTTCTGCTATCCCCTAGGAGTCTTTGACTTTCCACATCATAAGCCTCCTCGGTAAGGATCACCAAAGCACCGCCCTTATCAGCTGGTTTTAGGATGATGTGTTGGTCCTCATTAAGTTCTCTCATTGCCTGTTGTTCCAACTTGGTCAAATTACTAAAGGTTCTTTTTGTCATGGTCTCTGATTGTTCAATATCTCTAATTACCGCTTGTTCGAACACCACAACTTCAGGCGGAACCTGTGCTAGAGATGGAACAAAAGTGGATTGAGGACGGAGTCCTGTGTCCCCATCTTGTTGCAAACTATCTATGTCTTGACCCTCAAAAAACACATTAAGCTGGACTTTTCTGAAATTGGCAAGTTCACACCTGAGCTTAAAGAGATCCACATGATTTGCAGGTACAAATCCTAATCCTTTCCTAAGGATGTCCTCTTGTGCCCCAGTCAAGATCACATCAGTCAGATTCATTATCAGGTTGCCTCTCTGCTTGTCCCTGGGGGAGTCTCCTGCGTCATACTCCCGGTTACTCGTTGGTTGAGGTCCTCCCATTGCACTCTCTGTCCCTTCTGTCTACCGTTGCCCCTCCCCCAGTCTTGCCCTAAAAAAGGGGTGGGATTGGAGTAGTACTGAAATGGTTGCATGGGGGATACAAAGGTGGCCAACCAAACCCATTTGTTGGAAGGTGTGTGTGGCTCTATAGAAGGAACCCCTTCCCCTATTTCTAGGTCTGTAATCCTTATTGCGGCTTTCATTCCCTCTGCTAGGATTATCAGTGCCCCTTCTCCCAGATGCTGCTCTCTTTGTGTTCATGACTTCCTTCTGTTTAACATGTTCGTCGCTTACATATGGGTATACTTTTTCACATGAGAATCTCTTCAGGTCCTTCTGTAGCTTATTAGTCTTCGAACGGGTTAGATACTCCTGTACTCATTTACCTCCCTATTGGCCTCATCTAGCTTTTCCTTGAAAACAGTAAGTTGTATTTGTGTTTTTAAATTGTTTTCACTTGTCTGGATCTGCATTAATAGTGAATCTGAAATTCTCTTCGTTGTGTTATTAATAAAAATCAACCAATCTCTGGTACACTTCCAGACAACGAGCGACGAGTCTCTCCTGAAAGATGAGTCTTCTAAGAAGATCAACGGCTCATTGACTACAAGTAAGGCTCGTGGTGCCGCATTAGCCCTTAAGTATTCTGTTAAAATGGCACTATGCAGGATGGTCTTAACTCGGTTCTTCTTAAGCACTGTCAGTGTATCCCAACCCTCCACCAAAGTGGAGAAGATGGGGTCCAATGTGTGGCCTGCTCGGTGCGTGGGGCCAGTCACGAGCTGCGCGAGGCCAACGTTGAGCAGACTGTCCAGGAGTTCTGTGGTGTTGGGGTTGGTGGAGTTGTCCAGATGGAAGTTGAGGTCGCTGAGGAGAAGAAACATTTTGGATCTGAGGGCGGTGGTCGGAACTAGTCTGACACACCTGAAAGTCATTATTTTTGGGCTTAAAGCCCAGAACTGGCAACTGTGTCTGTGATGACATGGAGGGAAGAGGCCCCAAAGTCCAGGTATTTCCTTTGCAAAATACCCGCGCTGGATAACTTCCCAGACATGGAACTAGGACACCTGATAGATCAGAGCTTGAGCAGGAAGTTTCAGTGTGTAGACTTATCACAAGGGAGGACAGGGGAGAGGGGAGGGGTGGAGAGGTTTAGCATTGTCTTACTGCAGGGCAATTTAGTCCAGTTGGTTTGAATGTAAACTGCAACTACCAGAATGCACTAGGTGGCTAAATTAAAGTCCAAAACTAAAGTATTACATCCTTGATGACATCGAGTAACATGACATTGTCTGTGATTGTAATTGCATTTTTTGTTGCGCTTACTTTCCCCGATGAGACAGTGGAGCGCTTTAAGAAAATATTGTTGCCTGCACTGTCTGCCTTCGTGACAAATTACATCGCCGGTGCCGTGGACGCCGAGTCACGTTCTTTGAAAAAATAAAAAAAAACATCATTGTAGACCGTAAGCTGTTTGCATTCATGATAAATGATGTAACCCAGTTTTCAATTTAGCGTCCCTGACCATTGACCAGACCTAGATTGACTATCGCAGCTCTGCCCTGCCACCTTGTGGAAAATAGCTGCAACTCCACCTATGTCGACAGCACGATTTTCACATACCGTAAACATTATTTTTGGTGTGCCATGAACGCTTTTGCACTGTTTATTCTCTCGTTTGGCATATTAGGCAATAACCTCCCCAAGTAGTCTTAAAGAAATAGTGGTAAAACAGCGGATTTAAAAAAAACCAAAATGTCCCTATATACATAAGTAATAAAATCTATGTGTATAATAGACGGTTAAAAACTGATTATGTCACTTCATCGGGACTATAATTTATCAGAGGGATGTAGCATATTTTTTCACTTCAGATAAAGTATACAAATCAGACAGGCAGAAACGTCATAGCAACGTTATAGAAAGACAGACAGAAACAGCATAGGAACATTTTAGAAAGACAGGCAGAAACATCGTAGTAACATTATGAAAAGACAGGCAGAAACGTCGTAGTACCATTATAGAAAGACAGGAAAAAACATCGTAGTAACATTATAGAAAGACAGGCAGAAACGTCATAGTAGTCTTATAGAAGGACAGACAGCCACATCATAGTAACATTATAGAAATACAGGCAGAAACGTCATAGTAACATTATGGAAAGATGGACAGCAACATCATAGTAACATTATATAAAGACAGCCAGAAACATTATAGTAACATTATAGAAAGACAGGCAGAAACATCATAGTAATAATATAGAAAGACGGGCAGAAACATCGTAGTAACATTGTAGAAAGACAGACAGAAACATCATAGCAGCTGATAGAGCGTCATGTGATTCTGAAATTTGTAGGGGTGCATCATATTCACCGTTAGTCAGCACCCGCATATTATTCGATGTAGGTTAAGAAGTGCCGTAGAAATGTATTGCTGTATTCGTTTAACATAGAGGTGATTAGATATGCAATAATGCTTTTGTGAAGAGTAACGTTGGAAGCTATCGTGAATGTATTTAGTAAATGCATAATGATTAGTTTTCGTGCAATGCAATGTATTAGGTTGAACGTGTGCCATGTTAAAGTTACACATGCAGGTTGCTTATTCACGTATATGAAAATAATGAACTAATGCTTAGAGCAGAGGTCTTCAAACTTTTGTCGGCCGAGCCCCCCCATCTAAACCTTTTTACACGTCGAGCCCCCCCACCACCACCTGATAAAAAAGTTCTGGAAGCTGGTACTCTGCATCATTGATGGCCATTCCCTCCTGCAGAGCCCAGGTTGTATAGGGCAAATAATATTAAATAAAGTAAGAGTGTTTAGTAAACTGAAGTTTTTGTAGTGCATGTGCTTATTCTAAAGTTCAAATACAAAGAAAACAATTTAATTGGTGCTTTATTTTTCACAAAATACACAAAATTTAGGATAGATTAGCAAAAACACTCCCAAAACACAGGTGTGGGAGTGCATGTTTTTCTCCAAAGAGACAATGTGGGGATGGATTCTTGATTCTGCCATCCTTAGGTTGTGCTCCACTTCCAGCCTTGAGCAGTGCCTGGAAACGGGAGTGCTCACAAAATGTTGTAATATATTGTTTTCTGTTTTATATAGCGCGAACATGACCCAAAGGTATTGGAGCGCTTTACAGGAGCATCTTTTACATTACACAAGCACACATTCATTTTTTGTAAGCACAGGGAGATTTAGTGATTTGCCCAGAATCACAGGATGTTGAGCAGACATCAAGAATTGAACCTGGTTTCCCAGCTCTACAGTCATCAGCTCTGGCTGTTGTGCCACATCCTTGCCCCTAAACAAGATATCGGAAAAAGAAGTTCCACAAAACATGCTTTCTGACACAATTAAAAAATCCATGATTATGTGGAGTATGGCCAGGTGTTGCCATGTCAGTAGGAGGCCAGCCACAGTTTTCCAAGAAGGCCTAGGGGATATTTACATCATACACATGTGATATAAGTGATTCAAGAGGACATATACATCGTTATTCTCTAGCAGCATTAAGAGTCAATTTGTTAGCATAGTTGGCTTATAAAGAAGTTCGCCTTCCAAAGCTTCAGAAATAGCTACACAAGAAAACATTTAAATTTGGTCAATGAAAGAAACGAGGACAGATGGTAGGCATACTTGACAATATTTGTTATATTAGATTTGTGGACTCCGCTCTAGGGATTGGAACATGTTAAACAAGCACCAGTGACATTAATCAAGGCCAAATTCCTTTTTTGTAAGTCACTGGTAAATTAAGTGATTTTGCCCAGGATCACAAGATGTTGAGCCGATACCAGGATTCGAACCCAGGTCCCCAGAACCAAAGTCAGCACCTATGGCATTAAAGTCAAATGCGCTTCTCCTTAAAACATCCAACGTTTCCACTAGTATTGGGAGGAAGGGGAAAGGAGCAAGGCTTTAAAAATAATACAAAAAGCTCTTCACTCTTGCCAGACAATTACGTGTTAATGAGGCTTTGTTGTTTTTCACCCCTTCTTAGAGCCCCTGAATCTCCACTCTTCATATTGCTGGAAGAATTAGCCCCCTCCCACTCCCCACCACCTCCCAAATCGTTGCGCCTCTGGCCTTTAAAGACCTGTGACTCATGACACACTCAGCCGAGCCCCCAGCAGCTGAGGCTGCAGCAGCCCGGGCCGAGATACAAGATTGGCGCCTGAAAGCAACAATAGAAGGTGAAGTGCGCGCCCCCCCTGGAGGGATGTTGCGCCCCCCCAGGGGGGCGCGCCCCACAGTTTGACGACCTATGGCTTAGAGTGTGATTTAATAGTGTGTTTAACAGTGTAAAGGCCTGATCGCATATACGTTTGAAGAGAAAGGCCTGTTCATTTTCTTATGTTAGCTAACGTTGTAGGCCGAAAATGATTTCCCTTGATAAAGGCTTTGGGTTGCAGGGAGATGTAAAATCTTGGAGACGTGAAATGTTTTTCGTTCCCATGTTTCTGTTGCAGGTGCAAGGACATTTAGCTCGTTAGTGAGACTAGGTCTTTGTTTTAGGAGTTGGGATGCTGCGAGAAGCCAACAGGGGAGGACACTGGGATGCGAGGATGATACTTTCAGCGGAGAAGGTGCCTGGGACCCAAGGTCAAGCTAACCGTCGTTGGACGCCAGACAAATCTGTAGGAAAAGTACTGGAAGAAGACCTGGCTGAAGAGGTGTGCCAAAGTTCTTTTGTATTAGGGACAGTGTCCCGTGGGTTGAGTAGTTGAGGTTTAGACGGGAAGCTAGAAAGAGCATCTTAGATCGAGCTCTGACTAAGTGAATGTACTTCTTAGGAAGTCTTCACTTCTGACACCTTTTATTCTCCTTGCCTGGGAAGGGACTTGTTAAGTAGGGATGTCACCTTAGAGATAGAGTAGGGATAGACTAATGTTTTCTTTCCTTTTAGACTAATGATTTCTAATTTGGATATTGGCTTAACCATTGCTTTCTTGATGATTTTAGAGTCATTGATTCTTTTTGTTTTGAGTCGGATGAGAATCCTTCGTAGACTTGCTTTTGTATTAGTACCCATTTATCTCCTACACCTTGTATTGAGGTGTCTGTATGCTCAGTTATTTTTGGTTGTAATAAAATCCTATAAATTTTAGATTCGGAGTCAGTGGTCCTTTCCAAATGAATCTAATTTTGGCGATTATGCTCTGATAATTGTATTTCCTCCCCTCTACACTATTTAGCAGATAAAAAGATCCCGGTGACCTGAGAGGATTCTTGGAGATAACCAGGTAGGCAAGAATCCGGCCCCGTCAGTTGGTAGCAGAGTAGGATGGTTATCTCTGATAGTGAGTGGAGATCTAGATCAGGATAAGAGATTCTTGAGGCCCACAGAAGTCAAGTGATGGTGACTCATCGTATGGCGAGCAGCGGACGACGGCGGTTGATGGAGATTGATGGAGAGTAGCAGTGCGGTGGAAAGCAGCAGTTCGTGGAGGAGTGAGTACGAATAGGGTGAGATGTTTGTAGATTGCGGTGTTGATTTGTTGTGTGATGTCTTGCGTAGTTGGAGTGAGTGTTGAGTGATTGTGAAATCAGGCTGTGAGCGCGCGCAGCCCGGGAAAGTCTTAGGCTCGACGAGTAGCTTAAGCGATTGTGGTGTAGAAGACACCCAAGGTAGATTTTGTTGACCACCGAAAGGGGATCGTGAGACGTCATCGATTACCCAGACAGAGATAGGGGAAGCGAATGTGTGAGTGCATGAGGAACCGACGCTGGTCGTGGGTTGTTGTATGTGGAATTGAGTATTTGTAACCTATCAGAGGTGGTTGTCTGGTCGTTCGCGGACAGACAGTTGTCAGCCGAGGTCGACAATTTAGAGAGACTGTGGACAGACAGTCAGAGAAGTAACTTGTTTGGGACAAACGGTCATTTCAGCGTATGAATGGGACGAATGCGAGGGTGAGATGTGAATTGTGAAGGAGGGGAACTGCTGCGAGCGGAGGACGAGTGACGTTCGAAGGTGCCACGCCGCAATAGGTCGGTTGGTGTGAGTCGCGCTGCTATTGGTGGGTTTGACATCAGGAAGTGGACGAACACATTGTGTGCGATCGAAAATTGCTCATCATGAAATGTTTTAAAGTTTTCCCAGAATTATGTAGAGGTGACAAACATGTGGTTACTCGTGGGGGAGAGGAAGCCCCTCCTGAGGATACTCCGGTGCATTACATGGCAAGAAATGTGGGGTTGCATACCATAATTTGGCTTGAAAATTGGCATAAAATGACCCAGGGTGAGGGTGAATTGGTTTTCCCGCGATATGGCTCCTTCAGGTTGGAAGTGTTGTGTCAGTTGAAATCTGTGATGGCGGCTTTACGACCTTTGCCGAGACCTACACAATTTGAGGCGTTGCATGCATGGATCAGAGCAGCGCATGATAGGAAAAGAGATCGAAGTCAGGAAAGGGTGAAGAAGTCAATTAAGGCATTTCAGGATGCAAGATGGGATGCAGAAGAGAAAAGGTGGAGAGTGCAAACAATAGAGGGAGACAGGTTGTATCCATTATTGGTAAAGACTGATGGCTCAAGGGTAAAGAATGCAGATGATGATGACAGTGAGACAGATGACAGCTTACTGGAGAGGTTGTTGTCCGAGAGACCACCACCATATGATCCAGACTCCTATGAAGGGAAATCAGTTCCAGCAGAAGGGACTAGTGGATTACAGACTCAGTCAGAGGTGAGAGTAGAAGGGAAAATTTCGACAGGAACTGAGGGTACTAGAAATCAGCCTGTAGCCAGCACAGAGGTTGGGAGATGTGTGAGGTCACCGGACACTTTAAAGGTACCGGTTACCATTGGACCCATTGTTTCTGTTTACGACCCAGATCAAGAGAAGGTTGGGAATTCAGTGCAGTCAGCTGTGGGAGCGAGGAGTGTGATTGAGGGAAATGGATCGGTGAGTGGAGTGGAACAGACTGCAAAACCTATAGAATGGAGTACGCCATTGCCCGCTACAGCAGACTCTTCTAGGGGACAGGCAGAGGCGAGACCAGTGAGGCCGAGGTCTTTGGCCGAGTCAAGATCAGATTTGCAGATGTGGGCACCACCAGTGAGAAACCAGAATCAGAGTGAGAGAACTGTAGAAAGTGAACGAGGCATAATAGTAAATCGTTCTGTTCCTATGAGCATGTCAGAAGAAAGTAGGTCCCAGGAACGGGAATGTGATTATGATGAACGAGATGGAGCAGCTTGTCGAGAAATTTTGAAGGGAGCTTTGAAAGGAAGAATGTCAGATGTAGTAAGGTTGAAAGCAGAAGTAGATGAGATAATAAATGGAAACTTGCCTCTTGAGAGAACATACATGTACAAACAAGATGAGTTACTTTTTGTGGCAAAAGATGTGACTCGCAAGGCAAGAACTGCACATGAGAAGTTGTCAGATTTAGCTAAGAAGTATGATGTGGACCTGTCTAAAACAAAATCATTGCAGGGAAGACATAGATTGCAGTATAGCGATCAGGAATTGGAAGAGAAGAGGGTCATGGGATTTTGAACCCATATCAAGGATTTGATTATAGCAATGCGTGCATGGCTCATGCTTGATAAGTGGGAAGAAAGGTGGTCCAAGAAGAAGAGTTCTAGAAGAACGATAGGAGAGATGCCACCTCCAGGTGGAGGGATGACGGAGGTAGGGAATTTCCCTTTACGAGAGGTACAGAATGGAGGCTATGTGAATGTGCCTTGGAGTAGGGGTGATCTGGCTGCATTTACGAATGACTTTCCCCGTTTAAGGGAAAAGCCTGTGGAGTGGTACAAGCAGGTTGATAGGTTTGTTAAGATTTCGAAGGTGTTGTGGGTCGACTTGAATACATTGTTTGACATTGTGGTTCCGAGTGACTTATGGTCGGCATGTAAAATCGCCGTTGAGTGGCCAACTTCAGAGCCAGACAGGGATCCAATTTCAAATGGTCTGTCACCTATGGTCATGAAGAAGTTTGCAGTACAAAAGGGGTGGGTGACTGGGTGTGAGTGTTTGATTGGTTCTGATGCTCCGTCCATCACCACCCCCTTTTGTACCGCTTTGTTCGCCATAAGTTGGCAGGGTATGCTCAGACGTGAGTCCCTTGCTCACTTTGCCACTGGATTCAATCAAGCCTGGCTGAAGACGGCTGAAATGCCAGAAACCGGTCCTAGGAAGCTTGTTTCCGGTCCAGGGAAGGCATGGCTTGGCAGTTCGGGCTGGACTGTTCCCATGAGGCACAGGGTCAGACTGATTTGCCTATGGCCATGTCTGAACTGGGGTGGCAGAGTGGGCTAAAGAACGGTGATGGATCAAACCCAGATCTGTTGACTGGGTGTGAGTGTTTGATTGGTTCTGATGCTCCGTCCATCACCACCCCCTTTTGTACCGCTTTGTTCGCCATAAGTTGGCAGGGTATGCTCAAACGTGAGTCCCTTGCTCACTTTGCCACTGGATTCAATCAAGCCTGGCTGAAGACGGCTGAAATGCCAGAAACCGGTCCTAGGAAGCTTGTTTCCGGTCCAGGGAAGGCATGGCTTGGCAGTTCGGGCTGGACTGTTCCCATGAGGCACAGGGTCAGACTGATTTGCCTATGGCCATGTCTGAACTGGGGTGGCAGAGTGGGCTAAAGAACGGTGATGGATCAAACCCAGATCTGTTGACTGGGTGTGAGTGTTTGATTGGTTCTGATGCTCCGTCCAGCACCACCCCCTTTTGTACCGCTTTGTTCGCCATAAGTTGGCAGGGTATGCTCAGACGTGAGTCCCTTGCTCACTTTGCCACTGGATTCAATCAAGCCTGGCTGAAGACGGCTGAAATGCCAGAAACCTGTCCTAGGAAGCTTGTTTCCGGTCCAGGGAAGGCATGGCTTGGCAGTTCGGGCTGGACTGTTCCCATGAGGCACAGGGTCAGACTGATTTGCCTATGGCCATGTCTGAACTGGGGTGGCAGAGTGGGCTAAAGAACGGTGATGGATCAAACCCAGATCTGTTGACTGGGTGTGAGTGTTTGATTGGTTCTGATGCTCCGTCCATCACCACCCCCTTTTGTACCGCTTTGTTCACCATAAGTTGGCAGGGTATGCTCAGACGTGAGTCCCTTGCTCACTTTGCCACTGGATTCAATCAAGCCTGGCTGAAGACGGCTGAAATGCCAGAAACCGGTCCTAGGAAGCTTGTTTCCGGTCCAGGGAAGGCATGGCTTGGCAGTTCGGGCTGGACTGTTCCCATGAGGCACAGGGTCAGACTGATTTGCCTATGGCCATGTCTGAACTGGGGTGGCAGAGTGGGCTAAAGAACGGTGATGGATCAAACCCAGATCTGTTGACTGGGTGTGAGTGTTTGATTGGTTCTGATGCTCCGTCCATCACCACCCCCTTTTGTACCACCATGAAGAAGTTTGAACAGGTGATCACATGGTTGAAGTCGAAAATGTCACCGCAGGATATTGATTGGGTCAAGATAGATCGGACAGTGCAAGAGCCAAAAGAGACAGTGCATGAGTTTTATGAGAGACTTTTGCAGGCTTTTAGGCAGTACAGTGGACTAGATGTATTAGATACGAAAGACATAGGACAGTTTGTTTCGAAGTTTGTGTTGGGATTGAGGCCAGAGGTTAGTCTCATGATACAACAGCATTGGATTTGTTGGCAGAACAAGCCTGTGGAGGAGATCTTACGGTATGCTAGGTACTGTAGTGATGAGATAGAATCAAAGCACAGGAAGCTGAAAGACAAATTGATGCTTGTTCAGATGCAAACAGCTCAGGGACAGCCTAACAGAGGAACATTAGGAAGGAAGCAGGGAAATAACCAAGGAGGAAACCAGAATGTCCAAGGTCAGGGAAGACCAAAGTCAATTGATCCTAAGACAGGAATGGATGTGGCGACATTGAAGAAGACCACTGCGTGTCATCTTTGTCACCAGATTGGACACTGGAAACGCGAGTGTCCTTTGAACCCGATGAATCAAGTGCAGCAGGAAGGAGAGATAGTTCAGGTACCTGTACCTGAAATGGTTCCCACTGTGACTAGACCTAGGATGGTCAAAGGGGGGACTAATAGCCTGCAAGTGCAAGTCCCTCAACCTCCTAGGGATCAGAACGTGCAACAAGGAGTCCGAACTTACATGCAGATGCCCATGTTCGAGGGAAGTGAGGAGTTTGGTCCGGATCCATTGGCATGACGGTGCCTGAGAGGGGAGGAAGACTGCACACTTGTAGCAGTCTTAGAGGTAGACCAGAGGGGACCATTTGTGGAAGCAGACATTGATGGTCACCCTACCACCTTTTTGGTTGACACTGGTTCTACCCGGTCTACTGTAAGATCAGCAGTAGTCCCCAACCTACCCCTCTCGGGACAATCAATCCAAGTTGTAGGTGCAGCAAATAAGAAACTGAGCAGCCCACTGACTGAGCCAATCCAGTGAGAATAGGAACCTTCAGGGATCGACACCAGTTTGTGGTGTGCGATTCGAGTCCAGTTTGCCTGTTAGGAAGAGATCTGTTGTGCAAGTTGAATTGCACCATCTATTGCACGCCAAAGGGAGTGGAAGTACAGACAAAGGATGACGATGCGACCTTTAAGGTTGCAAATCAGCGTGTGTGTATAGAAATGTATCCAGCGCTGACAGTGGAAGAACTTCCACTTGATCTGAGGGATTCTGTGTCAATTGATGTGTGGGACCTTAGTGGAGAAGAGATCGGATTGGTCAAAGGCGTAGATCCAGTGAAGATACAGGTCAAGCCGAATGTAGAATTCCCTAGGACGCCCCAGTACAAACTGTCACCTGAGACAATTGCAGGGATCAAGCCTGTAATTGAGTCTATGATCAAGCAGGGAATTTTGAAAGAGATCATGGGTAGCCCATGCAATTCCCCTCTCATGGGACTACAGAAACCGAGTGGGAAATTCAGGATTGTGCAAGACCTGCGAAAAATCAATGAGATAGTTGTTCCATGTTGTCCGGTGGTACCGAATCCATCTGTAATCCTGTTTCAGATCCCATGTGAAGCTGAGTGGTTTACAGTGATCGATTTGTGTCAAACATTCTTTTCGATCCCACTCCATGAGGAAAGCTAATTTATTTTTGCTTTCCGGCTGGACAACCGTGTGTTAACGTGGTGTCGTATCCCACAGGGGTACACAGAGAGTCCATCGATTTTTAATCAGATTTTGAAGAAGAGTCTTGAAGGTATTGTCTTGCCGCAGAACTCCGTTCTGGTGCAATACATTGATGATTTGCTTGTAGCGTCAGAAACTGAAGACGCTTGCAGGATCGATACTGTTGCCTTACAGAATTATTTGGCAGAGAACGGACACAAGGTGTCTCCGAGCAAATTGCAGTACTGTTTGTGTGAAGTACAGTATTTGGGTCACAGAATTGAGAAAGGCAAGAGAAAGGTGTCACCAGATAGTATTGAGGCTATTATGAATATGCCTGTGCCTATCACTCAGACAGAAGTCAGAATGTTCTTGGGGATGGTTGCCTATTGTCGCCAATGGATTCCCAATTTCTCCTTTGAAGCAAAGCCCTTACAACGGCTGATGCGCAAGGATGTAAGTGATCCGGTACCATGGGACGAAGACTGCTTGAGGTCATTTTTGAGGCTGAGAGAAGCCCTGTGTTGCGCTCCAGCTTTGGGGATGCCTGATTACAACAAGGTATTCACATTATTCTGTTGCGAGAGAGAAGGTTGCACATTGACAGTTCTGACTCAGAATCATGGAGGTGTCCATCGACCAGTTGCCTACTTTTCAGCTACTTTAGATCCAGTAGCTTCTGCGTGGCCCGGATGTCTTAAATCCGTTGCTGCAACAGGTGTCAGTATTGAAAGATGTGAGAGTATTGTAATGGGACATCCACTTACAGTTTATGTGCCACACTCCGTTGAACTGTTGATGACAAGGACTAAAACACAGCACCTCACGAACAACAGGTTGACCCGTTATGAGCAAGTTATACTTGCCGCAGAAAATGTGACTTTGAAGAGGTGTTCTGTTTTAAATCCTGCGACATTGATGCCTATTCCAAATGTAGATGACGAAGATTGTGAGGATCACGACTGTCTCGATGTGACTGAACTGTGCACCAAACCGAGACCGGACATTGTTGATGAACCGCTCCTTGACCCTGATGAAATTTTCTTTGTGGATGGTTCATGTCTAAGAGACAATGTCGGTCGATTGAGGGCAGCGTTTGCTGTGTGTACCATCACAGGGGTGGTGGAAGCTGCTTGTTTAGAGGGAGTACACTCCGCACAGGTAGCTGAAATCATTGCCTTGACCCGTGCCTGCTTGGCTGATGATCAGATTTGGATAACGATTTATACGGATAGTCAGTATGGGTTTGGTGTCGTTCATTACTTCGGACAGTTATGGTCACAGAGAGGGTTCATGACATCTTCTGGTTCGCCCATTAGAAATGGGGAATATGTGAGGCAATTGTTGGAAGCATTGCAATGTTCGAAAGAGATTGCTGTTGTCAAATGTTCAGCCCACTCTAAGGGAGGCGACTTTGTATCTATGGGGAATAGCTATGCTGATGAAATTGCCCGGTTTTGTGCAGAACAAGGATGCATATTTACTGGAGGGTATACTGGAGAAAGCCAAGAAAGAACCGACCTCAGCATGATGTTGGCCATGGCTGATACATGGGAGGAGCTAAAACGACTGCAGGATGAGGTTTCTGATCAAGAAAGGGATGGCTGGATAAGATTGGGATGTGAGAAAGGAGATGTGGATGTGTGGGTTTCGAGTGATGGACGAGCTGTGCTACCAGAATGTCTGTTGAGTGCAATGGCAAGACTGATTCATGGTGCAGTACATCTTGGCAGAGATGCGATGGTGCGAGTGTTTAGACAGACATGGTACAATCCGAAGTTTCGTGCAGTAGCTGAAGCTGTGTGTCAAAGGTGCGTTACATGTCAGCAGATGAATGCAGGAAGGAGAACGGCTGTGACTTTATCCCCTTGTGGGCGCACGACGACTCCCGGCTGTCGTGCATTACGGTGGGCGTGTGCGCACGACGGCCGGGAGCCGTCGTAATCGCGCACGCGTTTATTTCTCCCGCACAGCGGGAGAAATAAACCCGCACACAAGGGGTTAAGTCACATTGGGAGGTCAGGTGGGCCTTTTAATAGGATTCAGTTGGATTTTATTGAGATGCCGAAGTGCAATGGGTTGAGGTACATCTTAGTTGCGGTATGTTGCTTTTCAAGATGGGTGGAGGCTTACCCAACACGCAGATGTGACACACTCACTGTAGCTAAACTGTTGCTGAGAGAGCTTATCCCGAGGTTCGGTTTCCCGACCACTTTGGAATCAGATAGAGGGACACATTTCCATAGCGAAATCATGAAATTGCTCTGTGCTGCCTTGAATGTGGACCAAAGACTACATTGCAGTTACCGACCAGAGGCTTCTGGGATTGTGGAACAAGTTAATGAGACTTTGAAAGCACAGATGGCAAAAGTGTGTTCTTCGACATCCCTGAAGTGGCCCGGCGCACTGCCCTTAGTTCTCATGAGCCTTCGTAGTGTTCCTGATAGGAGGACTGGGTTGTCACCTCATGAGATACTGATGGGGAGGGCAATGCAAGTACCAGCGATACCTGCCACTGCTTTGATTAACATCACTGATGACTTGATTCTCGACTACTGTAAGGGACTGGCTGACGTAGTCCATTCTGTGTCCCAGCGGGTGCAAGCAGCAACTGTTCCAGTCGCAAGTGACCTGTGCCACGACTTGTGCCCGGGAGATTGGGTGCTCGTGCGTAAACACGTGAGGAAGAGTTGCCTGGATGTTCGTTGGCGTGGTCCATACCAGGTAATACTGGTCACAAACACGGCAGTGAAGTGTGGGGGACTGCCGAACTGGGTGCCTGCCTCCCATACCCGCAGAGTTCCAGCACCCTTGGAAGATACAGCCCCTCTCGTAAATGAAAATCCAGCTGAGGTGGCAGGGCCATCAGAGAGGGCAAGCCAAGCTGTGAGGGTTGCTGATGCAGTTGGTTGTGCACTAGATCGAGCCGAAAGGGGTTGTGCAAATCGAAGCCCCGAATTTGACTCAGACGGAGAGAGTGTAGCTGTGGGTGGAGTAGAGTCAAATCCTGTTGAAGAAGGAAGTAGAATCTAATACAAGACGGTTGGACACCGGAGGGTCAGAGGGAGCAAGTTTAGAGACCGCGCAGGATTGATTCCCCCACTGAAATACTTATAACACAGAAAAATCCTGAGGTCTAATGGTAAAGAGAAAAGGTGGTATGTAGGGTGAGGAGGAGAGGCCTAATGTACGTAGTGGAAGGGAAAAAACTCCAAAACCATGGTCATACAATCACCGTGGGTAACTAACCCCATCACATGGGATTTTCATCCCAAAGAAAATTTGAAAATCTCAAGGGGCAGCAGGACCCTTTAGCGAGAAATGAGAGCTTTGTGCTGTAGGTATTATGCACAAAGAAGGGGATGAATCCACAAATGAACGTGAAGTGAGTGGGGGTTGCAGTGCTGGTGTAATAGTAGTGTGAACAGAGTGTATTAAAATTAGTGACGGGACGGCCAGGAGACTTCTGTTGAACAATGCCGTACCGATGCTAGATTAAAAGGAGTGGAGGCAACACTAATCCGGTTTGATCAGTGAAGCAACATATGAGATAGTGGTCGACATGTTTCAGCCGTGGCGCCTAACTAGGCTCGGCTTTCATCAGGACCTGGAAGCTACTGCAAGAAAGAAACAACGTGACAAAGGATATAGAGGGCACCCTCAACTTGCTTGTAGGGTGCACGTCTCCTCAAAGATACACACAACACCTTGACAAAAAAAGGGGGGGGGAAAGACAGTGTAAAAATGTGGAACATATTTGCTCAGTCGTGACAAGTGTGCGAGTTTTTAAACTTAAAGCAAAAATCCACTCACCCGTACACACTGGGTGGAAAATGGACCTCCACCTGGCAACCACTCAGGAAGGAACACCGCTCTGAAAAAAGAATGTAAGACTACTGAAGGGATGGTGGCTTACATATCATGAGCGAGTGTGAAAAATGTGTGAGTAGGTCATCTAAAAACGAGGGAGACTGCCAAGGGCAGTGTCTGCACAGAAAGCTAAGCTCAGCAAGATCATCGTAAATCAATCAAAGCGGGTGAAGATGGAAACGTGACCAATGCTGAGGGAAAGGACAGAGCAGTATGGAATAGCACATGTCTGTCCAATAGTAAACCAAAGTCAAGAAAAACACTAAGGAAAACAACGCTCGAGAGTAGGCGCCTTCATAGTAATGTAACCAAGTGAAACAGGGGAGGTGGAGCCCATCGAGCGAAGATCCTACCTGTCCGTCGGGGAACCAGGCTGGAATGAGCCTGCAGCCGGAGGTCCCGTGTGGTTGGACGGAGGCGAATGAAATAAGAAACTGTCGGCGGCAGGTGGGCCAATCACGGGACAGGTAAGACAAGCGCGCAAGAGCAGGAGCCAATGCGGAGCGCTGAATCACCCGTCTGGCCGTAACCTGGGGGATAGGAATGCAACTGACAGGTCAGGGATGACGCTGTCAGAAGTTCAAAGGAAAGCGCGCCTTAATTAATTAGGGAGATGACGTGGAGGCGCGATAGCGCAAAGAATGCGGAAACACCCGTCTTGTGAAAAGGCTGGCTGTCAGAGCGCGTGTTGCTCCGTATTGCACGAAACACTGAGGAGGGTGCGGGCAGATGTAAGAACTCGCCTCCAACAGCGTGCGAGGTGTAAACTGCACAGGGTTCGCCTGGGAATAATTGGCGAGATGCGGGGAGTAGTACATCGGCCAAGAGTGTGTGTGCCGGTGTAAACAGCGGGTGATCATGACGATGGAAGGTATAAAGGCTAGGTCAAAGGTACCCATGAGAGCATTGTGAGGCATGGGTCCATAAGAGCGAGCCAAGTGTATTATAAAGCTAGCCAAGGAATGTCGTCGTTAAGACCCAGAACATGTGTCTTCAATTTGTACACCCACCTCTGCTCACGTTTGAATAGGAAAGAGGAGCTGTCTGTGAGATGTGGTGGTATATAGGGTTTATCAATGACAGTCCAGTGTAGGTCATTGGGAGCATGATTGACCTCAAGGAAATGGTTGGTGAGTTTGGTGGAGGAACGGCCACACCGTATCGTGCTCTTGTGTTCCAAGATGCGAGTTTTAATGCGGCGGGTGGTCATTCCAATGTATCTCAGCCCGCAGGGGCAGGTGATCAAGTAGATCAACTGAGAGCTGTTACAATTAGTGTGGCTCCTAAGAGTCCACGGTCGGCCAGTGCCAATGTCAATTTCCTTGGTCACGGAGGTAAGGCTGCATGCCGCGCAAGAACCACATGGGTAATGGCCCACAACTGGAGGGAGACCCCACAGGGTAGGTTGGGTGCATCTCTGGTTGGTGCGTGGGCGGGTGTGTACCAGCTGATCTCTGATATTGCTACTGCGTTTAAACGCAAAGAGGGGTTTAGGCAGCTCTACCTCACCTATGTTGAGAATCTTCCAATTGGTTAAAATGATTTTCTTGAATTGGTTGGAAAATTGACAATAGGTGTGTACACACGTGAGTCTATTTTCGGATGCCTTGGGAGTCTTGGGTGCCAAGAGAGCCTCCCGATTATTATTGGCGGCTCGTTTGGAAGCTCTGCGGATCAGATGTCTGGGATAGTCTCTGGCCTGCAATTGTCTAGAGAGATTGTTGGCATGTTCCTTGTACTTGTCAGTAGAGGAACAGTTCCGTTTGAGGCGCAGGAACTGGCCAAATGGCAGGTTATCACGCAGAGCTCGTGGGTGGAAGCTATCATATTTTAAAAGGGCATTCACCGCCATGGGTTTTTTGTATAGCTCAGTGCCCAAAAGGCCATCCGACGGAGTTATGAGAATGTCAAGGAATGGTAGATGAGTCTTGGAGTGCTCGCTGGTGAATTTCAGAAAGGGATCGCAGTTGTTGAGCCAGTCCTTGAAAGCCAAAAGAGAGGACAGAGATCCCTGCCACAGTGCAAACACGTCATCTATATACCTCTTCCATATTTTGATGTGATCTCTATATGGATTGTTGGTGCTGAGAACATGTTGTTCTTCAAATACATGGACGTACAAATTTGCCAGGCTGGGAGCAAAAATGCTCCCCATTGAAGTGCCTGACACTTGCAAGAACAACTGTTCCTCAAATTGAAAAAAGTTTTCTTTCATGGCAAGCCTGGCACATGACATGATAAATGAGACTGGAGTGATGGAGTCAGGTGGATCAGCAAGCAGGAGAGTTTCGATGACAGCTAAAGTTTCATCCTGCGGGATACATGTGTACAATGACTCCACATCAAATGAAACTAGAAATTCAGTTGTACAATCAAAGGACAAATCCTCAAGTAGGATAAGAATATCCTTAGTATCCTTGAGGTAAGTAGGCATTTTGGCCACAAAAGGACGGAGGAAGTGGTCAGCAAATGCCGACAGAGGTTCCAATAGGGACCCTAGACCTGAAATTATGGGGCGGCCAGGTGGAGGATTCACATTCTTGTGTACCTTAGGTAGGATATAGAAGTAAGGTATAGTGGAGGTCGAATTGACCAAATATTGTGCTTCATTAGAAGTAATCCAACCGTTGGTACTGGCTTCATTCACTAAGATCCGAATGGTCTGAAGTAGACGTGTGGTGGGATCTTCGGCAAGGGGTTGATAGAAATTGGTGTTGCCCAACTGTCTCAAGCATTCAGAGCGATAAGCAGTGGTGTCCATCAGGACAGTGGCACCGCCCTTGTCAGCTGGCTTAATCATTATGGAGTCATCAGAGGTAAGGGAGCGCAAAGCCATGCGCTCTGATTTGGTAAGGTTCTGGTATTGGCGGTTTGCTGAGACACTAAAGGAAGATATCTGTGAGGTCACTGCTTTTTCGAACGTGAGAACCTGAGGAGGGACTTGGCTGGGCAAGGGATTAAAAGTGGATTTAACTCGTAAGCCCGTGTTCAAGTCATGATCGCTTGGAGAAGTGCTGGATTCTGCACGAAAGAAAAAATTCAAGCGAATTTTTCTAAAGAATTGGGCGAGTTCGTGATTTATGGAGAACATGTCTCCTTTAAAGGAAGGAACAAATCCTAGTCCTTTATTCAGGAGGGAGTTCTCGTCAGATGTGAGAATTCTGCTGGATAAGTTGATGACTAGATTGTGCTCGTGCTCGGAGCGGCTGGAATGTTCCTCGAGCTCGATGATGGAGTCCCTTGTTGTTGGTCTAGCCACTGGACTTGGTTCCGTCTCCTTCCCCTTGACCGTCCTCGGCCAAACCCTAAAAAAGGCTGGTTGGAGTACATCTGTGGAGGCGGGGGAGGGGGATAGGGACAGGGTTGTCCGAAGGGAGGAGGTTGTCCAAATGGTGGAAACGGGGGGTAGTTATAATCAGCAGGCGGCCACCATTGAGAAGGATACATGGGGTTGGGTGTACCCCTCTGGTTTCTCCTGTTGACTCCACCTCTCCTTTTAGTCCCTCTCAGTGAGGACTCATCGCCTGAAGCAGTGTCTGACCCACTGGACCAGTCATCACTGCCCGATGTGGAGTAGTTAGACCCATACCTACGGCCCTGTCGGTTGAGTTGGGGAGGCACGTAGTCAGCACTCGTGTATGGGTACACTTTCTCTAATGAAAAACGAGCCAGATCTTTTTTGAATTTAGTGATCTTGGTCATTAGTACCGAATCCTTAAATTCTTTATTATGTTTACTGGATTCCTCTTGTTGTTTTTTGAATAGCGCACCAGTCAGTGTCACTTTTATTTGTGATTCCAAGGCCTGGATCTCAATTAACACAGCGTCGGCAACTCGTTTGGCAGTATTTATGATAAGAATAAGCCAATCTCTGGTGCACTTCCACGCTATGAGGGACCAGTCATTGAGAAAAGTTTTGTCATCCAGAAACAATCTGGGAGCATTTGTCACAATGAGTCCCGTGGGGGCACAATTGGCTCTCAAATATTCGGTCATAATAGCCCCGTGAATATATATTCGAGAGTGTGATTTTTTCAAGGTTAGAACCTTAGTCCAATCAACCTCGGCGCTGATTGGGGGACCTTGGAAGGTATCCATGATACTAGGTGTATCGAGAATGGCTTGAGCTATTGTGTCGTCAAACGTTAAACCCAGGCGTTCTGCCATGATTGTGCAAGTGACTTAGTTAAGTGCAGCCAAAGTGAAGGAAGTCTCAACCAGGGAGTCAGAAGAGGGGAACCCACACAAAGATAAGTAAAAATGTGTGCAAGCTGTGCACACCGGGAGAAGAAATCAACCAGCAAAAAAAATGTTATTTTGCAAAACAGTTAAAGGCACAACCAATGTGCCAGTTATAGACCCACAGCCAGAAAGCTGTACATGAAATCTAATACAAGACGGTTGGACACCGGAGGGTCAGAGGGAGCAAGTTTAGAGACCGCGCAGGATTGATTCCCCCACTGAAATACTTATAACACAGAAAAATCCTGAGGTCTAATGGTAAAGAGAAAAGGTGGTATGTAGGGTGAGGAGGAGAGGCCTAATGTACGTAGTGGAAGGGAAAAAACTCCAAAACCATGGTCATACAATCACCGTGGGTAACTAACCCCATCACATGGGATTTTCATCCCAAAGAAAATTTGAAAATCTCAAGGGGCAGCAGGACCCTTTAGCGAGAAATGAGAGCTTTGTGCTGTAGGTATTATGCACAAAGAAGGGGATGAATCCACAAATGAACGTGAAGTGAGTGGGGGTTGCAGTGCTGGTGTAATAGTAGTGTGAACAGAGTGTATTAAAATTAGTGACGGGACGGCCAGGAGACTTCTGTTGAACAATGCCGTACCGATGCTAGATTAAAAAGGGTGGAGGCAACACTAATCCGGTTTGATCAGTGAAGCAACATATGAGATAGTGGTCGACATGTTTCAGCCGTGGCGCCTAACTAGGCTCGGCTTTCATCAGGACCTGGAAGCTACTGCAAGAAAGAAACAACGTGACAAAGGATATAGAGGGCACCCTCAACTTGCTTGTAGGGTGCACGTCTCCTCAAAGATACACACAACACCTTGACAAAAAAAGGGGGGGGAAAGACAGTGTAAAAACGTGGAACATATTTGCTCAGTCGTGACAAGTGTGCGAGTTTTTAAACTTAAAGCAAAAATCCACTCACCCGTACACACTGGGTGGAAAATGGACCTCCACCTGGCAACCGCTCAGGAAGGAACACCGCTCTGAAAAAAGAATGTAAGACTACTGAAGGGAAGTGCTGGATTCTGCACGAAAGAAAAAATTCAAGCGAATTTTTCTAAAGAATTGGGCGAGTTCGTGATTTATGGAGAACATGTCTCCTTTAAAGGAAGGAACAAATCCTAGTCCTTTATTCAGGAGGGAGTTCTCGTCAGATGTGAGAATTCTGCTGGATAAGTTGATGACTAGATTGTGCTCGTGCTCGGAGCGGCTGGAATGTTCCTCGAGCTCGATGATGGAGTCCCTTGTTGTTGTTCCACCCACGAGCTCTGCGTGATAACCTGCCATTTGGCCAGTTCCTGCGCCTCAAACGGAACTGTTCCTCTACTGACAAGTACAAGGAACATGCCAACAATCTCTCTAGACAATTGCAGGCCAGAGACTATCCCAGACATCTGATCCGCAGAGCTTCCAAACGAGCCGCCAATAATAATCGGGAGGCTCTCTTGGCACCCAAGACTCCCAAGGCATCCGAAAATAGACTCACGTGTGTACACACCTATTGTCAATTTTCCAACCAATTCAAGAAAATCATTTTAACCAATTGGAAGATTCTCAACATAGGTGAGGTAGAGCTGCCTAAACCCCTCTTTGCGTTTAAACGCAGTAGCAATATCAGAGATCAGCTGGTACACACCCGCCCACGCACCAACCAGAGATGCACCCAACCTACCCTGTGGGGTCTCCCTCCAGTTGTGGGCCATTACCCATGTGGTTCTTGCGCGGCATGCAGCCTTACCTCCGTGACCAAGGAAATTGACATTGGCACTGGCCGACCGTGGACTCTTAGGAGCCACACTAATTGTAACAGCTCTCAGTTGATCTACTTGATCACCTGCCCCTGCGGGCTGAGATACATTGGAATGACCACCCGCCGCATTAAAACTCGCATCTTGGAACACAAGAGCACGATACGGTGTGGCCATTCCTCCACCAAACTCACCAACCATTTCCTTGAGGTCAATCATGCTCCCAATGACCTACACTGGACTGTCATTGATAAACCCTATATACCACCACATCTCACAGACAGCTCCTCTTTCCTATTCAAACGTGAGCAGAGGTGGGTGTACAAATTGAAGACACATGTTCTGGGTCTTAACGACGACATTCCTTGGCTAGCTTTATAATACACTTGGCTCGCTCTTATGGACCCATGCCTCACAATGCTCTCATGGGTACCTTTGACCTAGCCTTTATACCTTCCATCGTCATGATCACCCGCTGTTTACACCAGCACACACACTCTTGGCCGATGTACTACTCCCCGCATCTCGCCAATTATTCCCAGGCGAACCCTGTGCAGTTTACACCTCGCACGCTGTTGGAGGCGAGTTCTTACATCTGCCCGCACCCTCCTCAGTGTTTCGTGCAATACGGAGCAACACGCGCTCTGACAGCCAGCCTTTTCACAAGACGGGTGTTTCCGCATTCTTTGCGCTATCGCGCCTCCACGTCATCTCCCTAATTAATTAAGGCGCGCTTTCCTTTGAACTTCTGACAGCGTCATCCCTGACCTGTCAGTTGCATTCCTATCCCCCAGGTTACGGCCAGACGGGTGATTCAGCGCTCCGCATTGGCTCCTGCTCTTGCGCGCTTGTCTTACCTGTCCCGTGATTGGCCCACCTGCCGCCGACAGTTTCTTATTTCATTCGCCTCCGTCCAACCACACGGGACCTCCGGCTGCAGGCTCATTCCAGCCTGGTTCCCCGACGGACAGGTAGGATCTTCGCTCGATGGGCTCCACCTCCCCTGTTTCACTTGGTTACATTACTATGAAGGCGCCTACTCTCGAGCGTTGTTTTCCTTAGTGTTTTTCTTGACTTTGGTTTACTATTGGACAGACATGTGCTATTCCATACTGCTCTGTCCTTTCCCTCAGCATTGGTCACGTTTCCATCTTCACCCGCTTTGATTGATTTACGATGATCTTGCTGAGCTTAGCTTTCTGTGCAGACACTGCCCTTGGCAGTCTCCCTCGTTTTTAGATGACCTACTCACACATTTTTCACACTCGCTCATGATATGTAAGCCACCATCCCTTCAGTAGTCTTACATTCTTTTTTCAGAGCGGTGTTCCTTCCTGAGCGGTTGCCAGGTGGAGGTCCATTTTCCACCCAGTGTGTACGGGTGAGTGGATTTTTGCTTTAAGTTTTAAAACCCGCACACTTGTCACGACTGAGCAAATATGTTCCACATTTTTACACTGTCTTTCCCCCCCCCTTTTTTTGTCAAGGTGTTGTGTGTATCTTTGAGGAGACGTGCACCCTACAAGCAAGTTGAGGGTGCCCTCTATATCCTTTGTCACGTTGTTTCTTTCTTGCAGTAGCTTCCAGGTCCTGATGAAAGCCGAGCCTAGTTAGGCGCCACGGCTGAAACATGTCGACCACTATCTCATATGTTGCTTCACTGATCAAACCGGATTAGTGTTGCCTCCACTCCTTTTAATCTAGCATCGGTACGGCATTGTTCAACAGAAGTCTCCTGGCCGTCCCGTCACTAATTTTAATACACTCTGTTCACACTACTATTACACCAGCACTGCAACCCCCACTCACTTCACGTTCATTTGTGGATTCATCCCCTTCTTTGTGCATAATACCTACAGCACAAAGCTCTCATTTCTCGCTAAAGGGTCCTGCTGCCCCTTGAGATTTTCAAATTTTCTTTGGGATGAAAATCCCATGTGATGGGGTTAGTTACCCACGGTGATTGTATGACCATGGTTTTGGAGTTTTTTCCCTTCCACTACGTACATTAGGCCTCTCCTCCTCACCCTACATACCACCTTTTCTCTTTACCATTAGACCTCAGGATTTTTCTGTGTTATATGAAGAAGGAAGTAGTACACAGGGTATTCGAAGGGAGAGAAGAAGTGTCACAGAAGCAGAAAGAGTTTGGCCCGCGAGTCAAAGGAGGCTGAACTTGAGATTGGCACCTGAAAGAGACCTTGCCCCAGTTTCTGAAACATCTGAATCTGAGCAAAGTGACGGAGAGCAAGCTCGAGTCAATTTGTGAAGGTCTAGGAGAACAAGAGTGCTGTGTCAAAGGTACGCCTCACCAGAGTGGACTTACGTTGTGACTGATGCCAGGCGTATTGAGCACGGGGAGGCTGAGGTCCTTGACGCTGATCAGCAACTCTCCGAACCTGAAAATAGACGTGTTGTTACTGGTTCCAGGGGTGGAAATCGAAGGAATACTGACTCTCAATATTCCGAATCCACCACTTCTGAGTAAGGTTCGTGAGTTGATCTTGGAGACGCTTGTTTTTCCGACTTTTGGTATTGTACCACCACATCAGGAGTTAGTGGTACTTCGTCTTGAAATTCTGCAAGGTGTTAGAGAGATTTTGGGAGCTGATCTTGTTGTGGACTGAAGGTAAAACCTCTGTTGTACATAAAAGTCCAAAGAAGAAGATAACCTAGGCCCGAGTGGAAAAAGAATAAAGTTAGGGACTTTCTGTCGAGGTGACGAAAGAGGGCTAGGGAAGTCTTTTTGTGGACTGTGTAAATAAGGAACTGAAAATTGCAAGGGGATTTCCAGCTTTGAGGCGTAGTTCAAACTGGTTGTCAAGCAATACCCGGAGGAGAAATAGACTTTTACTTGTTGCTGTCGAGCCAAGAACTTTGAGAAATTTGCAACATGGCAGATGCTGGAAATACTCACTGTAGGGCTAAATTAGTGATAGGTACACTTTTAGGGTTAGTAATAGTCACTATAGTTGTGATAGTTGTATCCTCATATATTGTTTCAAATGAGCAGGAGGGGGAGGTACAGGGGACATCTACGCCTACCTCATCTAGCCAGAAAAAGGTTACTATAGGAGCTCAAAGAGCTTTGTTACTTGAAGAGAGTCGTAGATTTCACATAGATCTGTCTAGAAGTGACTTTAAGCTTAATGATTATGCAAAGCTGTTGTATGAGTACATGGATGCAATGGATGCGAAAGACTGCTATGTGTGCATGCAGCTACCTTCTTCAGTAGATAAGGGTATTAGATACAATCACCTTCCACTAACATATGGAATTTCTTGTAGTTTGTTGCTTAGTATCTTTTATGAGAGAAAACAATTTGAGTATTTCTTTTCCAATTATGATGCAGTACTTCCTGAAGTTCCAGCTTATAAGCATTTGAATAAATACGATTATTACAAGTCAGAAGACCGACTTCGGAAGTATTTCATACCGTCTTTGGAATTGGATACGGCTTATGCTCACTGACATAATTTGACATGTTCATTGTCAGACCCTGAAAAGAAGTTCATAGGTCAAGTAGAAGATAGATATAGAAAACTAACACAGACACGAAATTCAGGAGAGAGTCCAGTAGATTGGACAGATGAGGAGATTGCATAGATCCAAGGGGAGTTATGGACCCATAGCATTAGATCAGGTGCAAAAAGGGAAGTTGTGTGTGAGACGTCCTCAGACCTATTATGAAAAGGTTTCGGTAAGACAAAGTACGTGTGACCATATCTTTACCATGGAGGACTCTGCTAAGAACTTTTTGCAAGGTCCGGTTCAATTGATTCCAACTGTTTATTATGTGTGCGGAAGGAATGCATATGTGAGGTTGCCTGCGAATTGGTATGGTACATGTTATTTGGCTATCAGTTTTCCAAATATCTATCATGCAGAAGACTTAAATCTTCTGGAGACTGGACATCATTCAAAGGTACGGAGAGCTGCAAGTGCAGGAGCAGTGATTGGTGATATCTTTGGATCGATGATGCCAAGTTTGGAGGTGATTTTAAATGATGTGAAGATTAGAAGGTTGGCGACTGTGGTTGATGAGTTGTCGATGAATACTGCAAGGTCTTTGTTACTGGTGGATGGAGAGATATTGTCGATAAGAACGATGCAGAATCGTCTTGCTTTAGACGTATTATTGGCAAAAGAGGGTGGAGTCTGTAAATTATTGAAGGTTCAGGAATGTTGCACGTATATTCCAGACAATAGCAAGGATCTGGAGAAATATATAGACAACATTACCACGATTCATTAAGAGATTGCGGATCTGACTGAGGAAGGCGTGTGGGAAAAGATTGGTAAAGGATTTGGTTGTGTGGGAAGTAGGTTTGCGAGCTTGGGAAAAGGGTTCCTTGGATTTGTGCTCAAGCCTCTTATTATTGTTGTGGTTTGTGTGATCTGCTTGTGGGGTCTCATCAGAGGCTATAAGTGGTACAGAGGAAACAGAATTGAAAGAGCTCTCAGAGCGAGCGAGAGGCGAATGGCTAAACTGCAGGACAGTCAATATCAGAATCTCAAGAATATGGAGAGGTTCTGATCGGGAGGATGGCAACAAGTACTGTTTAGGTCGGTTCTTTCTTCAAGGGAAGTAATTGTGTGATGGTGTGATGACATTTGTCATCAAAGGGGGGAACTGATAGAGCACCATGTGATTCTGAAATTTGTAGGGGTGCATCATATTCACTGTTAGTCAGCACCTGCATATTATTCGATGTAGGTTAAGAAGTGCCGTAGAAATGTATTGCTGTAATCGTTTAACATAGAGGTGATTAGAAATGTAATAATGCTTTTGTGAAGAGTAACGTTGCAAGCTATCGTGAATGTATTTAGTAAATGCATAATGATTCGTTTTCGTGCAATGCAATGTATTAGGTTAAACGTGTGCCATGTTAAAGTTACACGTGCAGGTTGCTTATTCACGTATATGAAAATAATGAACTAATGCTTAGAGTGTGATTTAATAGTGTGTTTAACAGTGTAAAGGCCTGATCGCATATACGTTTAAAGAGCAAGGCCTGTTCATTTTCTTATGTTAGCTAACGTTGTAGGCCGAAAATGATTTCCCTTGGTAAAGGCTTTGGGTTGCAGGGATATGTAAAATCTTGGAGACGTGAAATGTTTTTCGTTCCCATGTTTCTGTTGCAGGTGCAAGGACATTTAGCTCGTTAGTGAGACTAGGTCTTTGTTTTAGGAGTTGGGATGCTGCGAGAAGCCAACAGGGGAGTACATTGGAATGCGAGGATGATACTTTCAGCGGAGAAGGTGCCTGGGACCCAAGGTCAAGCTAACCATCGTTGGATGCCAGACAAATCTGTAGGAAAAGTACTGGAAGAAGACCTGGCGAAAGAGGTGTGCCGAAGGGTGTGTTCTACGTTTTGGGGATTTTGTATTAGGGACAGTGCCCTGTGGGTTGAGTAGTTGAGGTTTAGACGTGAAGCTAGAAAGAGCATCGTAGATCGAGCTCTGACTAAGTGAATGTACTTCTTAGGAAGTCTTCACTTCTGACACCTTTTATTCTCCTTGACTGGGAAGGGAATTGTTAAGTAGGGATGTCACCTTAGAGATAGAGTAGGGATAGACTAATGTTCTCTTTCCTTTTAGACTAACGATTCCTAATTTGGATACTGGCTTAACCATTGCTTTCTTGATGATTTTAGAGTCAGTGATTCGTTTTGTTTTGAGTCAGATGAGAATCCTTCATAGACTTGCTTTTGTATTAGTACCCATTTATCTCCTACACCTTGTATTGAGGTGTCTGTATGTTCAGTTATTTTTGGTTGTAATAAAATCCTATACATTTTAGATTCGGTCAGTGGTCCTTTCCAAATGAAATCTAATTTTGGCGATTATGTTCTGATAATTGTATTTCCTCCCCTCTACACTATTTAGCAGATAAAAAGATCCTGGCGACCTGAGAGGATTCTTGGCGATAATCAGGTAGGCAAGAATCCGGCCCCGTCACAGCCTTAGAGAAAGAGAGGCCGAAACGTCGTAGTAACATTATGGAAAGTCAGACAGCAACATCATAGTAGCCTTATAGAAAGACAGGCATCCACAGCATAGTAACATTATAGAAAGACAGGCAGAAACGTCATAGTAACATTGTGGGACATTTTTACAATAAAAAAAAATCATAAAATAACACTCATAGTAGTCAAATAAGTAATGTCTCTGAACTGCATGAATAATCCCCCATGAATCAGATTTAAGTATAATCTTTAAATCGAATTCTGAAATGCAATCATTTTGTCTCGATCATCGATTTACCATTTTCTGGAAATACAGGCGTTTCATCATGAAATACAAAAGTTAGGGTTTCTTTTTCAATTTGTAATCGGTAATCTCGTAATGGCGGCTGTCATTTTACATACGGCTCATGTGCGGCAGCTCTCGCTCACTATGTAGAGCATGCATGCCGCAGCCCCTCTCTTGTTGTGCTGTGGGGGCTTCATGTCTATTCTTGTAGGCCTATACACCAGTGAGGCCTTCACCAGTTGAATCTTTTGAAGTCCTATTCATTAGAAAAGTTCCAATTGTCTACCTTTTACTCTTATAATCTGGGCTGGCTTCTATCCATTTCCATTAAGTAAGCATGGTGAAACGTTTCCAACACTACCTACATTGGGTGTTTTTACCACTAATACACACTTTTGTTCTTTTTTATTCCTCACCAGCCATTTAACAATTATAACTGTTACTTTGTATTTAACCACACTACAGTAGAATGTATAGCAATTCTTTCCTTTGTTTTTTACGGATTTACTCTAATAAAAATTGGACTGTTTGCCAATATATTCCCCAAAAAGTTTTCACAAGTGTTCTTTTAAAGTGCATGTTACAAATGCATTACATTTTTTAAAAATGTAGAGTTTTTTCTATTAAATGTTCTTAGTAGGGCTCATTTCAATGAACTACCTTCTTGGTGACGGTCACTGAATCTCCTAACATCCAAGGTTAGAACATGTCAGACACAGCTTTTCAGACCCTTCGGTTAACACCCTTCGCTCCTTGGTTCTCAGCAGAACTAGTCAAGAGCAAGAGTTACTGTAAACATCGTTAATAAACTTGCCATTAGTCAGATAGTTCTGCAGGTAAACGAGTTTACACAGCAGAGCTTAAACAATATATTTAATCTGCCCATGGTTCTTTTTTGTGTAACATAACAGAGCTGCCTCAAATTCCACCTGGGTCTTATATGCTCAATTTATGCCATCAACAGAATCTTGTGGCGGCTCCTGTGCCTTTGCAATATCTCTGTGATAAGGTATCACTTTTTTGAGGGGAAAACATCTAAAAAATCACAGATCAATTTGTATCTCCAGCATTATCTGATTCTCAAGTGCTCCAAACCTCCCAATGCAGTGATTCAATGAGTACATTCAGTGCTTGGTAGGACTTTCCAGCTTCTTCTGCAGATCAAATCAGGTTCACCTCTGGTTCCTGTCCTTCCAGCATTCCACATCTTGTAAGTAATGTCATTGCACCTAGGCTATTAGATATACGCAATGAACGTTATCATCTGCTACAATGTCCTCCAATTGGAAGCATGCCCTGGAGGTCTCCACTTTAAAAAAAAAAAAAAGCTGACTGTACCAACCTAGTAATTTTAGACCTAAATCACTGTTGCCACTTCCTCACATATTATGGAAAAAGAATCTGCAGATTTCACCTATTTCCTGATCTTCAGATCTATTAGATCAGTCCCTATTTGGCTTCAGTCACACAGAAGGTGGCCCCTGAGGCAGATGCATAGGTGTAGAAAACAGGGGAAACTGAGAAATGCAATCAAAACACAATTTCTCTGCCTGAACAATATACTGAAAATGCTAATCGTCACTGATGCAGATATGTATATACATGAAAACTGGCCTACTGCAATACAGTACACAAGTGGATTCGATATAACAGTTTTTTCCATATGTATTCAATATATTATACAATGGATACAAATATTTGAAAATGCAGTTATGCTAAACATACGATAACCCAAGAGCAACCCAATAACTCACACTAACTATCGTTCAAACAAATCAGTGCATACTCATACATACATCCTAAAAACTAAAGATTCACAACATCCTACATAGAAATGTATATACAAAGAATCAACGACCCCTTTTGATTCTAGACAGATAATGACACTGTATGAATCCACAGAGGTAAGAAATAAGTGGTGAAAATAGTTAGTTCAATATTATTTCATAGTTAAAGAGCCATAGTGGACACAAGTCATCAAATGAACGAATCAAGTTCTTCTTGACATGGAGGTGGGGAAACAGATATTCATGGGACTTCCAGCGCCGACGCGCGTTTCGGTGTGTGACCCCAGTGTGGGTCTCACCTTCTTCAGGGCACAAAGTAACAAGACAAGCACAAAAGGAAGCGCCTGGGTATCAGCCAGGGGTGAACCACGTCCACCAAAGGATATAAAACGGTGAATGAATATAAATGGAAACCGATATCAAGGCAAATACACAGGCCCTGGGTCCTGAGTAAAGAATGCTCAATTCAGCAAGGGAGATTAACTGAGCCCGGAGTGGAAGACAAATCAGGGACAAAGGGCTTTTTGGCTTCTTGGGACGTGTGGTCTAAATTTTGTGTTTTACATTGTAGAGCTGCTCAAGAATCTATTTCATACTTACAAACTCCATTAAGTGTGAGTTTACCACACAAAGTAGCTCAAACGCAATAATTCCCAGTAAAAATACACAAATTGTTTAGATTATTTTGACACAAATATGCAAAACGGTTTAATAGTACCATCAGAGACGCCCACTACGGCTTCTTTGTTCCTGAGAAAGGTTCCAAAGAACTACATCCTTCTAGAGACTACAGGGATTGAATTGAATTACAGTGAAGATTGTTACCCTTTTCCAATTATCGCAGACATCCTAGATGCAGTTCAAGGTGCTAAGATATTTACCAAATTAGATTTAAGGGGAGCTTTTAATCTTTTTAGACTCAGAAAAAGTGATGAATGTAAATTCACTTTCAAAACCACCTTAGGGCATTTTGAATATCGAATCACGCCATTCGGGTTAAGTAATGCACCATTCATCTTTCACGGATTCATGGACTCAATTCTTTTCACGACTTACTGCTTCAGTTTATGTTAATTCATGCAGATGATATTTTGAACTATTCTAAAAATCCTAACCAATCTGAGCCACATATGAAAGAGGTCTTGTCTCGACTCTGACAAAAAAATGTACTTGCTAAACCAGAGAAGTGTCTACTTGATCAAAAATTTGTAGAGTATTTAGGATTTATGATTTCAGCAGAAGGCCTCACCAGGGATGGCAAAAAGGTGCAAGCCATCCTGAACTGGGAGAGTCCGTCTCTCGTAAAAGAGTTTCAAACTTTTGTTGGAAGTACCAATAACTACAAAAAGTTCAGACAAAACTTTTTGAAGATCTAAATCCACAATGACCAATCTTTTTTTTAAAAGATAAGGTTTTTAAATTAACTTCTGCAGTGAATCCAGCACTCTTGGGAATGAAAAGTAGATTAACAGAAGCACCAGTTCTCATTACTCCAGATATGTCAAAATTCTTCTTCGTGGAAACTGATGTCACTGATCTAGCCTTAGGAGCAGTTGTTTTGCAAGAACTACATGACGAAGAGCATCCCTTGGCATATTATTCTTGTAATGTTAACCCCTCAGAAATTAAACTATATAGACAGCTTCTAAGAAATAATGTAATTTCTTACTAGGTACACCCTTTTAGGTGGCGGTCAGAACTACCCATTGTAATTTACAGGTACTAAAGAAGCCGAAGGCTGAAACATTTGACAGACCAGGAGGGCATATTTTATATTTTACCAGCAATACGATTTCAAAATCACATACATTGCTGGTACCAGTAACAAGGTTTCTCATTAACTATTGAGAAGTTTCAGGAAACAAGTCCTAAAACATATGTGAGGGGGGACTAACCAAGCTAGGCAGTATGCAAGCAACATCGTTGACATCAGAGAGCGTGACATCATGGTTCTTGACATCGCGCGAGGCATCATGGGATGTGGTATTACAGAAAGTGGCATCACAGCCCATGACCTCAAAGGAAGTGACACCACAAGAAGTGACATCAGATCTTGAGACCTCATTTATATGTTTAACAGATCTGTCATGAGTACATTTGAGTATATTACGAGATTTAACAGATGAGATTTTGTGTTGGGGTTGTGCCAAAAGAGTGACGAACCCCCAATGTAAAATCTGGGCCTCAACTTAAGTTGTTTTTTTTATAAATAATTCCACAAATAATTAGCAACAAGGAGCAATGTGGCAGTAAATCTGTTGTTCTGAACTGGTTGAACAGTCTGCATTTTAAAATACCTTATGGGGTTAAGGCACTTGCTGCAGAGATCTTTGTGTGCCCAGTAAATCTGAGGGAATATTATTAGTGGTAAGGTAACTCTGGAAGTTAACGTATTTGCTGGAGAGATCTGTGCTTTGCTAATCCCAGTTTTGAATCCAAGTAGCATAGAGGGTTAATGTGTCGCCTACAAAACGCATCATCTAATATGCAGATAACATATTTTTATTTTATGTATATATGTAAGTGGTTTGCTACTTTGAACACAGAGATCATTTTGTTACTTGAAATTCTTAAATTGTACTCCTTCTAATATAGCACAATGACCTATAAAGGACATGTGACTCCTACACCTTGTAACCCTCACTGTCTTATGTAACACATCCTATACATTGATTTACACACATATGATTTATTATCAATGTATACTGTGTATGTGTGATGTAAAGCTCTCAGACACCCTGCATTGGGATCAGTAGTGCTATAAAAGAAATTTAAAAAAATAGTGGTATTTAAATTGTTATTTGTATAAATACTGGAACAGACCAACACATCTGACATTCTTGCAGTTAATGCATATCTCTTATATACAAGGACTGAACAAAGTCAAAGCCATGCCACCCTGAAGCACTTGTGAAGTAATAACAAGCTGTGTGCCTTTGTTTCCCCTCCATTTCACATGCATCTTGAAGAACCGGGGTTTAACCCAGCGGCGTCAGGGGCACGCCTAAGATCTTCGAGTTCACCTGTCTTGGTATACAGAGACACGGAATACTTCTGGATGGCATCAGAGACCAAGTTTATTAGCTGCAGCTAGTAACAGTGATCCTAGAAATACATCACAGTGTAAATTCTCAGGAGACTGCTCATTTTACTAAGGCGAGACGTCTCCTTTTATACCCAATATTCACATTATAAATGTACACCCACTGCACAAAATTCTAGCCAATAAGGTACATTTTCAAACAAAGTGTCACATAACAAAAACTTAATTTACAGTATCCCAACCCAAAAGTTAATTATTAGGAATGTCCCAAATTCAATCTCCACAAGCCGGACAAACCTATAATTGAAAGCATAACCCATGTAATGAAGAAACATAAAAAAAGAAACGGTAACAGATGCTGAACAAGATAAGGCATGTGCAAGGAAACTAAAAGTTAACGATGTCCTGAACATTGATTGGCAATCTCAGACAAAGACCGATCAGGGAAATTGGCTTTGCGGGGTCAGTTTCAGGTGCAGAGGTCAGTTTCTTACAGTTCATTTCAGAGTCAAAAAGAAACCTAGTTAATGTATACATGAACTAAGAAGGCCAGGCCACTTTATTCGCCAGGCTACCTTCACAGGCCTACGTGAGGGCAACACAAAATGGTGGCACAGAACAAAATGGAGTCAGACTCGAGAATTACAGAACCTCAGACCCTCCTTTTGCCATTACGTAGGCAATAACCTAAGACTCATGTTAATCTGAATCTAGGTATATGTCGATATTCATTAGGTCATCAAGGTGTTGCTGTAGCATCATCTTATCATTCTCTACATCTCTCGGGACAGGTCTCCGAACACACATAGTAGAACAAAGACTACAAATGGCGGGACCACACTGGATGCAAAGACAACAAGAGAAAAGGATGGTTAAAACCATACCAAGGAATGTCAAAATCTTCCATCCCCATTTGGACAGCAGTCCCCAAAACCATCCCGTCAATGACCAGTCTCCTTCGTCTACATGGATAGACTCAGAGATTTTATACAACCTAGAGATGGCTTGGTACACTGTAGGGGCATTATCTGGTATGTAAACACAGCAACTGGATCCAATCAATTTACATACTCCTCCTCGATCTGCAAGTATGATGTCTAATACCATACGGTTCTGCAAAGTCATAAGGCGGTCCGCTTGAAGCTCAGCTGTAACATTACTAAGAGCACCTGCTGTCTCATTAATAGTAGCTTCAACAACGTGGACAAGCTGTCGAATAGGCCTACTATTGATCATAAGACCCCAAAAGGGCAAGGTGCCCTTGAAGAAATCTCCTACTTCGTGTGCTGCGGTATCTTCCTTATTGAAGACACCTCTACCATATCTCGTTCTATGATAGTCTGAAGCAGTAGTGTATGTAGGGGGAAGTTGAAATGCCACATAACACGTTCTTGAAAAATCAGGTGGCAACCATGTGTAGGCTCTGTCATGACAAACAAAATATGTGCCTTTTGCTGGCACAAACGGTGGAGAAGTCCGAGATGAATAAACATAGGTTTGAGCACACACACTCTTACCTAGATGAGCTTTCGGATTCCGACCATTACCTTGAAAACAAAAGTGGCCTCGGTGGGGTACAATCCAAATAGGGGGAGACCTTTATCGTCTCTCCTTCTCTGTCAAACTGGTACTATATCCAGTCACGTTCCAACCAACGTAAGCCTGCACCTCATCCTTAGGGATAGCATTATATGCATCAATATCTCGGATCATAGCTACTATTCCCCTTATTAAGGCACTATTGCTCGAGTTATCTTCAAGGGAACGTAAGGGGCGTACCTCATTTGCATAGATAAACATGGTCTGAACAGCCCACACAGACCCATTAAAAGAAAAAGGCAAAACCAAATATGGCATACCTTTATCTGTCGTATGAGGCATAAGACCACAAACCCAACAATTAGTGGTATTTACTACTAACTGATGCTGATGCAACAACTGTATAAACGAGTTGTTGACAAATTCTGATCTCCTTGTCTGTTCATATTCAGGCAACGTATAAAACTGGTGCAAAGAAACAGTAGTGAAAGAAAGCATAGGTTGGGAGGTGGGTGCAGATGTTTGTTGTGTAGCATAGACAGTCCAACCCACACAAGCTAATGTGATACTTAAAAACATCAAAAAGCACAATATTATAAAACATTTGCTATGTATCAATGTACAAAATCTTGTCTTAAGATCTATTCTCTCAACATCTCTTTCAGTTACAACAGACTCCATCCTCTAACGTGCTGCTCGCGGTAATTTTCCTTCTTCACTCAAGTGTGCGTCCAGGCGTCCTAGACGTCCCTAGAACCGCAGACCTTTCGTCAATACGCGGGCCACCCCTTAAGTTCTTATACCACGACCCTGCAGCTGAACCCGGATGGTGGTTCGAAAACGAAAAAGAAAAATAGTCTCTTGTCTGAAAGAGTGTAATTCACAAAAAAATTCAAATTTTATTTGTCCTTTTTAGACCTTAAGTTGTAGCGTTCTTTACCGGGCACAGTTTGATCCTGAAAGAGTGTCTCTGGGTGCGTAGTATCAAGTCTCAAACACGGCGGCACAGCTTCTTGCAAGACTTTATCATCCGCACGTTCTGACTGAGTCCCTTCCAGATGTGCATCGCTAAAAGGTACAAATCTTGGAACCCTTTCACTCTCGGAATCGGCAACACCTTCCCGGACCCACTTATCGTACGGTAAGGACAAAGGTATCTTCTTACAATGGGTACCATGTACCCAGTTTTTCTTGCCGAACACCTTAATAGCAGTCCGAGTTGATAACAGGACTTGGTATGGACTGGTCCATCTTGGTTCCAAGTTCTTTGACCTCTGGAAATTCTTGGTTAGAACCCAGTCGCCAGGTTGAATCATGTGGCCTGCGTCTACAGAAACTGAAGGCAAAGTGTCATGGACCTGTTGGTGAAGAACACGCAATTTAGCAGTCAAATCATGTAAGTAGTCAACCAACATAGGGTACTCGATATCACTGTACTTCTTAGGCCTCGGCACACCCCAGACATTCGCCGGGCGTCCAAAAACAATCTCGTATGGGCTAAGTCCCACGCGAGAATGTACTGTCGTTCTCGTGGACAAAAGTGCCAATGGTAAGGCATCGGGCCATGTAAGACCAGAGCTCGCTTGCACCTTGGCCAACTTCAGCTTCAGAGTGCCATTATAGCACTCGACCAGGCCTGCTGACTGGGGGTGATTCGCAGCGTGAAATTTCTGTTTAATACCCAGACCCGCGCACACTTTCTTCATAATCTGACCCACGAATTCACTTCCATTATCACTCCATACCATCCACGGCAAGCCATATCTGGGAAAGAATTCTTTAAGCAAAACCTTGGCTGTAGACAAGGCAGTATTATCCTTTAGGGGGTAGGCCTCTATCCATCTGGAAAAGGCACAAACAACCACAAGGACATACTTCAAGTTATTGCATCTTTCCATATGAATATAGTCTATCTGCAGCACCTCGAACGGATACGTTGGAGGAGCAAAATGACCCGCTGGAGTTGGGGTTCCCTTTCCAGGATTATGCATCAAGCAAATCATGCAGTGTTTAACCAAATTCTCAGCACACCATTCTGCCATACTGGAGCCAACAACTTACATATCCCTTTTGAACTAATGTGAGCCAACCCATGAGCCATAGTAACCACCGGAAGCACATATGCATCCGGCAACAACCATCGCTGGTGCTCTGACAACTCAACCCAACAGCCTGTTGAATCCAACATTCCCGTACTCTCTCTCCACATACTCAATTCTTTCTCAGTAGCTTCTGCCTGAATCATTTTCACACTTTCTGTTGTATCTTCACACATTCCTCCTTCCACAACCCATCTGGCATGACCTGCAACATACATCCGACTCGTCACATCTTTCGCCGTTTCTCTCGCTACTTCATCTGCAAACGCATTCCCTTGACCCACATCATCCGTAACCTTCTTATGCACACTACACTTCACTATCGCAATTTGGGTCGGCAAAGTAAGTGATTCAAGAAGTTCACTCACTAATTGTCCATGCTGAATTTTCATACCATGGGAAGTAAGAAATCCTCTCTTTCCACAAGCGACCAAAACTGTGAGCCACGCCAAATGCGTATTGGCTATCAGTATAAACATTCACTCTCTTTCCTTTTGACAACACACACGCTCTAGTCAATGCTATCAACTCCGCTGCTTGCGCTGAATTCTGTGCAATACGTGCTGTTTCAACAATCGTGTGCAAAGTTGTGACAGCATATGCTGCAGTCGTCTCTCCATTCGGAAGCTTAAAGCACGAACCATCTACCCATAGGGTACCATCAGGATTCGAAAGAGGAGTATCTTTCAGATCAACTCTACCCTTCGTTTCCTCCTCTGTCCGGAGCAAACAGTCATGCTGTTCCTGAGCATCTGTCTCTACAAAAATCGGCAACAATGTAGCTGGATTCAATGTGTTGCACAGTTTGATGTGCACATGGCTAGCCAAAAGTGTCAACTCATAACCTGACAAACGCGCACTGGTAAGATGTTGAGTCTAGGGTATCCACTGCATGTGGGACCATCACAATTAATGTATTATCCAATACCAAACCAGCAGACTGCCGGATAGAAACAGCCGCTGCCGCTGTAGCCCTTAGACAACTAGGCAACGCCCTTGCTACCTGATCTAAAGTAGCTGAAAAATACGCACATGGGCGCTGCTTGTCTCCAAATTGTTGCGTCAACACTGATAACGCACAACCTTCTCTCTCGTGTACATAAAGTGTAAAAGGTTTACTGTAGTCGGGGGTACCCAATACCGGGGCAGAACACAAAGCATCACGCAATTCGGAAAAACTCTTCTGACATTCGTCAGACCAAGGAAGAGGGTGTGGTGTGTCCTTAAGAGTAAGTGCCAACAAAGGTTTCGCTAGCAAAGAAATATTCGGAATCCACTGTCTACAATACGAGGTGATACCTAAGAAGGCACGCACCTCTCTCTGTGTGCATGGCACAGTCATTTGGGCAATCGCTTGAATACGCTCTGGGGTCAATCGCCTTCCCTCCTTCGACAAGAGAAGACCTAAGTCTTGGCGGCAATACTGCAACTTCGAAGGTGACACTTTATGATGAAGGTCAGCAGGTGTCGCAACAAAGAAAGAGTAACTTCTTTACAAATCTCTTCATCATCAGCAGCAACCAACAGATCATCAACATTCTAGATAAGAGTAACACCAGAAGGCAATACAAGAGTATCAAGCTGAGTTTTCAAAGCCTGACTGTAAATGGAGGGACTCTCACAATAACCTTGAGGAGCGCGCTTAAACCGGAAACTGCGGCCTCCTAAAGAGAAGCCAAAAATATCCCTACTTTCCTCAGCAATCGGAATACTGAAGAAAGCATTCTTCAGATCAATAACAGAAAACCAAGCAGCTGAGGCAGGGATCATAGTCAATAAAGCAGTAATGTCCGGGACAAAAGGAAACTGTGGCACAACGATCTTATTGACCTCTCGAAGGTCGATCACAAACCGATACACAGGTGGCTGAGAAGAGTCAGTACGCTTAAGGACAGGCAGAACAGGACTGTTGCACACATTACCTCTCGTTTCTTCAACCACACCTTTCTCAACCAAATCATAGATAATCGCTAAAAGAGCTCTTTCGCCATCACTGGAAATTTTGTACTGGGGAATGCGAGGTAATTTAGCATTCAACTTAAGGGTAACAACGTAGGGTGGAATCTGCAAGAGACCAACATCATTGGGACCTGTAGCCCAAAGTGTATCAGGGAGAGAACGCAGTTACAGTGGAAGGCGATCCTTAGACAGATACATCGGGGAAATCACTTTCTTACCCACCGTAAGATGTACTCCCTAAGGAGAACAATGTAATGTCGCATGCAATCTTTTCAACAAGTCCAAACCCAACAGATTCTCGCCACAGGTCGTCGTTAGAATAAGGGGAGCCTCCAATTCACAGGGACCAAGAAACCGAATTACGAACTGGGGCGCCAGAAAATCCTACTGAAACATTGGTCAAGCCAGACAAAGGTACGCCGGGGAGTTTAGAGTGCATGATAGAACTCTTTGCTGCACCAGTATCCAAAAGAAAAGGTTCTGCCACACCTGATGTAATCACTTCAACATAAGGTCCACTCTGGTCTACTGGAACTGACACTGCTCCCTCCCTTTGTCCATGGATGTCCTAACTATCATTAAAACCAGCACTCTCACTTCTAACATAATAATCATCAGTGTAGTACTGAGCGGACTGGACGGTCGGAACATTCTGTTGGTCAAAATCATAATAGGTACTTGTTGGAAACCACCACGACCTCTCAGACCAGACATACCATTCGCACGCTGTAGCAAGATCGGGCAACTATTCTTGAAGTGACCTTCTTCCTTACAATAAGCACACTGATTAGGGCCTAGCGGGAGTCGCGAAGCAAAAGACTCAGGCTTCTGCAACAGTTTCGGAAACTGTGGGGGTTGCTGAAACTGGGAAGGTTGCTGAAACTGACGGTGATTAGGGCGAGGCGCATAAGCCTGCTGCAGAAGAACTTTCGTTTTTAATTCTCTAGTCTTCTTCTCTACTTTATCCTTCTCATCTTTATCTCCATTCTCATAGTATTGTGCAGTAGCCAATATCTGAGCCGAAGAAGAAACAGCCCATGAACTCTCAGAGTCCTTTAACTTATTAGAAAGTTCAGGAAGTAAATTAAACACAAACTTATCTACAAACAACCTCTAACCACCTTCTGTACTCATATCCTGACCACTATGATCAATGAATGTTTCCTCAAACCTAGTGAAGAAATCAGACACACTCTTGTCTTTCTTTTGTTTGCATGCTGCTAACTTGTCCCAATTCACCCGCAGAGGAGGCATCATAGTTTTCATTAAATTAATAATCCTACCAGGTAGTTCTGCAACTAAGGGTTCAGGTTTGGCACCTCCTACCTGCCGACCATCTGCAGCAGTAATATTAACCCAAGTATCTCCTAACTCTGGCGCGTGATCCTCGTGACGGATCTTCGCCCACAAGGGTTGAGGAACTACATTACTCATCAACATATCTATGTCAGCTAAATTCAGAATACACGCATCAACTGTCTGAGACAACTCCTTATAATAACCTGAAGGAATTTTACGGGGGTCAGGCAAAGTCTGCTTAAGAGCCAGGACCTCAGCTCTCTTCCAAGGGACATGCACCCACACTCGCTTAAAATGAGCCGGTGCAGCCGCAATACCATGAGCATAATATAAACAATGGTTCCATAGGGAAACAAATAATTTCATTAACAATAAATCAAAATACACAGCATATACAAATCAATTAAATAATCAATATCAATCAAAGATATGCAAATTAGATACAGAAATGTATTCTTTGTGTTTAAGTTAAGTATCAACTCTTTCAGAAATAAACATGATCAAAAGAAGAAGATAAGACTGTATATACAATATTTTGAGAAACGACGCAGTGACCAAGTGAATAAGGTGACTTAGTGCAATAAGTGACAATGTGAATAGTTACAATATATACACGTATTTACTAAATAAAACCAAAATATATACAAAATTTCTTATTATGAAAAGTCCTTAATTTCCTCATGGGTATACAATAATCCTTGTAAGGCACATGTCCTATCTTAAAAAGTCTTGGCTGAAAAAAGGGGGGGCCTCTTAATCTGCTTGATGTTTCAAATGACTTGAGCTCCTCTTGAGGGATAGAAGCAATCGACGACCATCAGTGATCATGTTTATTTCTGAAAGAGTTGATACTTAACTTAAACACAAAGAATACATTTCTGTATCTAAATTGCATATCTTTGATTGATATTGATTATTTAATTGATTTGTATATGCTGTTTATTTTGATTTATTGTTAATGAAATTATTTGTTTCCCTATGGAACCATTGTTTATATTGTGTTGATGAGGCCCAGGTTCCTTGGGTTATAGGGTTACCCCTGTTTCTTTAACCTCGCAATACCATGAGCGGCATCAGCCACAACTGCCTCTCTCCATACAGGGGGAACCTCCCTCATAGGATACTGCTTCACTTTTCTCCTAATAGAAGGGTCAGGTTCGAACAATGACTGAGGTGGAAGTCTAGACCTAAAAGTGAGTAGTGTCTCTACCGCTTCCTCAACATCGGAACCCACTATCGTCCCTTTAGCAAATTCAGACTGAACATTAAGCAATTCCAGTGGAATTGAACCCAACTCATTATCTTCCCACTCCTGACGAAGGAAGGTACACATGACATCAAAAACATACCTTTGTTTTGGTGCCTCCCACTGTAGGAAGATATCCATAACCACTTGTGGACTGTACTTGGAGGTATTCGAAACCCATCTACGAGCAAGGAGATCTAACACTGCCCGCTCTTCGGGACCAGGGAGCTGACTACGTCTCTGCTTACGTTCAGAAACAGGGGTCATATTCAGTGACCCAAAGAAAGGAGACAAAAGACTAGTGACAGTCTCAGTCATTCGTTGCCGAGCAGAAGGAGAAGAAGTTGACATGAGGACAGGAGACAAAGTGTTTTGAGGTGACAGAGACGTAGGGACAGAAATAAGAGAAGTCGAAGATAAAGGAGTGTAAGGCAAAGGAGTTTGAGGCAAGGCTGGTGGCAAGGCTGGCGGTCCTGGAGGGGGCTGCGCTGAGGGAGGAAGAACCACCTGTGAAGCAACGGGTGGCTGAACTACAACAGGGGGTTGAACGACAACAAGGGGTGCAACAACTGGAGGTAACGGAGGTGCAGTAGCACCCTGCACATAAGGGGGTGGTAATCTCAGTAAATGTGACATCAAAGGATCCTTCTCAGGGTCTACAGTCACATTTGAAAGGGGAGGTGGCAAAGCCGGGTAACATTTGTCAATAGCCATGCAATGCTGTCTATCTGACACTTCAATCGCACGATCTTCTTCATCTTCCTTAAACTGCCTAGCAGCTTGCATTACCGATATATTCCTTTCCTTCCTACCTCTCTTAGCTTGCTTAATTTCTCGCTGTTTGGCTTCCTTACGCCAAAGGCGGAAAGAGTCAAACATCGCCGGCCGGGCTTTCTTCTTAAATAGCGCAACTTCTAGGTTATCTAAAACATCTGATTCAAAACTACCATGTTGGGGCCATCGTAAAACACAATTTTTCCTTGTATAACGGACCCATACTTCATTAAAGGTAATGGGACCTACACCATGCTTTGAATAGAGCTCATAAGTTGGAGTTCCAACCAGAGGTATTGGACACGAGTCCTCCAATCGGGAATCCCTATTACAACTACAACAAAACCATTTCCTAAATTTGCTAAAACCAGGTATCTTTTAGCTCACTAGTCTTGCTTCAAACTTCAAGGGGTTATCAAAAATGATACACTCGCAAATATACGAACCCCCCCGGCTTCGACTATTGCAATGGCCGAATCAAAACCAAGAAACAAAACAAAGTCGTGTGAGCGACCCACTTATACTTAACCAAAATGTCTGTCACGCCACCAGAAGACCGTCTAACGTCTCGCCTTACAAATCATCACAAGAGAGTCCAAGACAGGGCGACAGTCAGGGCAGCAGTCCTTCGCAGCCGTCGGAAAGGGGAAGCCTCGCAGAAAAAAAACATTCGGTCCACGTCGACATGCAGGGGTCGATGAAGTGGCGGCCGTCCTCCAGAATTTCCTCACGGGGCTCCTCACAATCTTCGGGCTTGGACCAGTACCGCTGAAGTCGCCCCACGTTGGGCGCCAGTTCAAGAACCGGGGTTTAACCCAGCGGCGTCAGGGGCACGCCTAAGATCTTCGAGTTCACCTGTCTTGGTATACAGAGACACGGAATACTTCTGGATGGCATCAGAGACCAAGTTTATTAGCTGCAGCTAGTAACAGTGATCCTAGAAATACATCACGGTGTAAATTCTCAGGAGACTGCTCATTTTACTAAGGCGAGACGTCTCCTTTTATACCCAATATTCACATTATAAATGTACACCCACTGCACAAAATTCTAGCCAATAAGGTACATTTTCAAACAAAGTGTCACATACAAAAACTCAAGTTACAGTATCCCAACCCAAAAGTTAATTATTAGGAATGTCCCAAATTCAATCTCCACAAGCCGGACAAACCTATAATTGAAAGCATAACCCATGTAATGAAGAAACATAAAAAAAGAAATGGTAACAGATGCTGAACAAGATAAGGCATGTGCAAGGAAACTAAAAGTTAACGATGTCCTGAACATTGATTGGCAATCTCAGACAAAGATCGATCAGGGATATTGGCTTTGCGTGGTCAGTTTGAGGTGCAGAGGTCAGTTTCTTACAGTTCATTTCAGAGTCAAAAAGAAACCTACTTAATGTATACATGAACTAAGAAGACCAGGCCACTTTATTCGCCAGGCTGCCTTCACAGGCCTACGTGAGGGCAACACAAAATGGTGGCACAGAACAAAATGGAGTCAGACTCGAGAATTACAGAACTTCAATCTAGGTGTGAGGCTCGAGATAGCTCCCAGCCAAGGATACTCCAACAAAAGGCAGGTGGCCTGATGGTCCCTTAAATTCGGCCTTTGTTTTGGGCCCAGCTGGAATTTAAAATACAAAAGACCCCTCACTGCTCGCACGTTGCTCCTCAGATCCGAATGTGTCCTGGTGTCTGAAAATCACACTGGGTTGAGTTCAGCATATTTCAGTGGGACACAGCTTCTTGGGAAAAGAGTAGGTGGACACCATCTACCGTATGTACCCCTGACTTGTGCCCTGAGACGTTTCCATGGAGATGAAAGTTTAACTATATCCTTCCTGAGATGTGCTCAGGCCCCTTTCACCAGTGACCTTCTTCAGAATCAAAGAGCCCCTTTGAAGTGCACGACGTGCCTGGCACTCCCTTCTTCCACTTTGTGTGTCCCAACCACTTCTCAGGACTGTAGAATCCACAAATCTGTCTGGGGGCTCCTCTCCCTCCACATGCCTTCTCCAGCAGGTCCTCGGGTTGACATACACTGTGTCACTCAAAAGTACACATAGCACACCAGCACGCTGTGTACCATCATACGAGCAGGCCTCCATGTACTGCACCCAGAGGAACATATACTTGCTAGCGTGATGCACTCAAACACGCACATGTTGACAGAGCAACATCAATCCTGATGTAGGCCAAGGGTGAGCTAAAAACAAAGCAGTGGGACTTTATTTGAATGAGCCAATAGCCACATTCCCATAATGCAAGAAAAAAGGCCTGACCAAATAAGTGATTACTTATAACAAAACGGTATGCTTCCACCACCGTGCTCAGGCTACTTAGCTATTGGCTAGGGCAGTAGCCCTTCACCACTAAGAGGGTAGCGTGTTACGTGCCCCTCCCGGTCTACCCAGATCGCAATCTGTGCGACAGTCTTAGGTCATGGTGCATATGTGTATAATCTATGATCCCCATTACCTAAAATTGTTAGCAAGGATCCAGACATCACTGCAGCGGGGGCATTCAGGGCAGAAGTTCACTCCTATTACTATGCAAGGGACCTTTCTGTGCCAACAGGCACATTACTGGATGGAGATGCACAGTTGGAGCTGGGTTCTTACACAGCCACTTCCTCATGCTTTTAAGGTTGCATGTGTGACTGGCACTGCGGATGGTAAATGACAAAAGGCTAACTACATTGTTAGGGTCACACAGGGCACAGAGATAGCCAGGTGGCTATACAGCCAGCGAGGATGTCATGCCTGGGCTGGACGCATACAAAATGATTACTTGGAATGTGTGGGGGCTGGGTAAATTAGTAAAGAGATACATTATACCTACCTTCTTACAGGTGAACAAGGAATCCAAAAAGAGCAGAATACACATTACTCAATCATACATGAATTACACTCTAGATTGTACAGGGTCCTACACACTGTGCATATGCATGGGCCCATAACACACGTGTAGCGTGTAGAAGGTAAATATTTGACCACGACCCAGTAATGATTCACGGCATGGGGTAACCAAAGGATGAAAATCCCTGCCTGGTGAATACAAGTGTCATTACTGCAAAACATGTCCTTTCAAGGTGAGGTCAAAAAGCACATAGCCCAACACGTCTTGGATAATGTAGGCTAGGCTAGTATCATTGATAAAATATGAGGCCTTATCTGAGGAACAGGTGCATTCAAACCTCCCATGGAATGAAAGCAGCACCTAATATTAGAGTGTACTGGAAAACAAAATTAGAACTTTAGCTACCAGAGAGAGGCAGATCCACAGATTGATGTAAACCTTCCATGCCAGGGCAGCCTATGGAGAGTAAAGATTTAACAATGCTTAATTGTAGGGAATTTTTGATCAGGCAGCATACTGCAGAGGACGATGTATATACACCACTATATCAGCGTTTAGGACAGTCAATGGTGGATTGGTTAGCTCCCAAAATCAAATTAATGAAGTCATGTGGACAACTATGAAAATATATATCTTGCACCTGACAACATGTATGACCAAAAGCTGAAGAGGTAAATTAGAGATGCAGAGTTTCAAGCACTGATGATTGAGTAGATTGCGACTAAGGACACACCATTGACCTTGGAAGAAATCCCAGTGTTGATTCAGGAGCTGATATCAGGAAGTCCCTTGGCTGTTATAGCTTCCTGTCAGATTTTACAAGATGTATGACCAAAAGCTGAAGAGGTAAATTAGAGATGCAGAGTTTCAAGCACTGATGATTGAGTAGATTGCGACTAAGGACACACCATTGACCTTGGAAGAAATCCCAGTGTTGATTCAGGAGCTGATATCAGGAAGTCCCTTGACTGTTATGGCTTCCTGTCAGAGTTTACAACATGTATAGGTCACTAGTGACCCTCAGTCTCTCACTGGTGTATCAGGCAACCAGAGAATGAGGGACGCTATCGCCTTTATGCAGGGAAGTTATAAATGTGGTATTATTCAAACTAGGTCAGAGCCAGCTTGAGGTGTTCTCGTATCACTAGCTGATTCTGGACCGTAAGATTCTGGATAAAGCACTACCTGCTAGAATATCACCTCTGTTGCCCAAAATTGTGCAGTTGTGCAGTTGTGCTTTATTCTCCAGAGAAATATACCATCTGGACCTGCAGCGAAGCAAAATGGCGGCCCCGTAACGGAGGCTGATGCAGTATTGCAGTGAGGGCAGTGAATTAAGCCCCAAGGAGATTCGGCTCGCAGCTCTACCCGATTTGGACAATATTGGTCGGAATTACGGCTACGGAAAACGGGCGATGCCTATGGCACTTACCGGGTGCAGGCTCTCCAGGCAGGCTCTTCGTTTGGCGCAGGCCGCGTTCGGGGCTCTCTCTTCCGCCCACGGACTCCGCGAGCCTCGCGGAAGCGAGAAGGGGCGGAGTCAGGCTCCAAGGCAGCGGGGAGTGGCGGAGTGCAGCTTATGGCCAGGGAAGCCCGACAGTGGTAGTCTCGGCAGTCTCGGCAGTCTCGGCAGGCGATCACTGGGTCTTAGAACGCAGAGGGACATCATGTCCCCCAAAGCGGCTGCTGGTGCTAAAGTGGTGCTCCACAGGAAAAAATTCCAGAGGGAGGAGATCGAGGCTGAGGGTGATGAGGACTCGCGAGGACCCCAAATACTAGGAGGACAAATGAGGAAAAAACAACAGGTCACAGGCAGGACCCGGCTTGCGGCGGCTTCAATCGCGGACATCTTCCCTAAAGTTGGTAAGGAGAAGGAGAAGGGGCCTAAGGCTGCGGAGGTTGGTGCAAACTTGCTGGTGGATACTATCCCTGGTAATTCTCCCTTGTCTCTTGAGGAACGCTCTGACTCTACCACCCCTACTGGTTTATCCTCAGCTAATATCCCAAGCTCGTCATCTTTCCCTGTAGAGAAGGAAGTCGTCCCAGATGAGCCGGCCCCTGTGGAAGTCATCACAGCTCCCTTAGATATGGGGAAAGGATGTGGCGGTATCTTGGGTCAGACCTCTGGGGTTGATTGCACGGGAGGTCAGCCAGGGTTAGGAACAGTAGTAAACACCGAGCCTCAGAAAGCTGATCTGTTGCCTACTGGTACAACTACCGACAAGGAAAAAGTGCCGAATATTACTTTTCTGTCTCTGATGGGGCGGAGTGGTCCGAGGAAGAAGAACGTAGCTCCTATTTAGGCTCAGAATCTGACTCGGATGACGGTCTTCCGGCAACTATAGTATGGCCTCCGGTGGTCAAGAGTCAGCCTCCGAAAATTGGTCACTCTTTCCGAGAACTGAGCTGGGATCACTCTCCCGACTTAGCCCTGCAGGGAGGACCTGCGGTGGATAGCACTCATCGTTCACTTTTGGAGACTATACATCAGGAGATACTTGCTCACAGAGATGAAACTCGTCAGGATAATCGTAAGGCTCAGGCCGCAATGAGGAAGATGCAGGGAGCGGTAAGGAAGCTATCAAAAGTTTGCACCAATACGGCGGACAGAGTTTCCAATCTGGAAGAGCGGGTGGTATCCACAGAGGCCGAGGTAGCAGTGGCTACTAGCAAAGTCAATGCCCAATGCTGCCAGGTTGTGGACCTACAGTGGAAAATGGAGGAGATGAAGAACAGGCTCCGCAGGAATAACTTGAGGGTCTTGGGGATCCCGGAGGGGGTGGAAGGTTTGGACATTAGGGCTTTTATCATCAAGCTCTTTGACCAAGCATTTCCAGAGCTTTCAAGCTGGAATTGGTCTATTGAAATACAACGAGTCCACGGCACCCCCTTCAAAATTCGGTCCAATGCTAAAGAAGGGGATAAGCCCAGAGCATACTGATATTTTTTGGCAACTTCATATTGAGACAGTCCATTGCAGAAAAGGCGAGACCGGATGTTAGGAGGAGCGGCGACGGGTTTTCCTTCTTTGTCCGCCCTGATTACTGTCAGGTGCGTCTTTTATTAGCGAACCACACAGGAGTAGAATGACGCAAGCTCCCAATGCCCTTCTCGGAACTTTCCCCACCAGGTTTCTTTAGTTACATCTTAGTAAGTGAGTACCGAGGGGGGAAAGGGGATGGGACAGAGAAGAGACACTCCAAACACTGCTGTTCAGCACGAACCTCCTCCTTCACCAGTAGTGACAGCTGCAGACAAATCATGAAATCAAATGGCGAAACATTTATAACTTACTTGCATTTAGAATCTAAGATAACTTATCTTACCAGGAAGTGTTTTGAGTTTTGCCCCTCTTCTACTTCTCTTTTGCGTCGTATGTATTTGAAGAGAAGTCTCAACTCTTGTTGTTCTATCTTCGCAGGAATGCTACTTATTCTCTACTCTATGAACATTGAAAAAACAAGGTAAGTGTACATCCTTATTTAATTTATTAAATCTGTAATTGCCTTTATGTTTTTTCCTTTCACTGAGTATACTCACAGGATAGTTAAGAGTTGTTTTTATTAATTGGAGTCTATTGAATATACTGTTCCAGATTATTGACTCTGCAGTTTTTAGGGAAACAATTATTGGTTTGGTCTTTATTTTCTGGTGGTAAGACTCCCAACGTTATTATGGACTAAACCCAGTTGAGAAGGTATTTTAATGTCAACAGACTGGCAAACGTCCGCAGACTTTATTGGATAATTTATGAGCCTTGAAGCGAAGCGAGTATGATTATTCCTTTCACTCGACTTGCCTCATATGTTATTTATCTCTTACACGTGTCTTATTTATTGCCAGCTGGAGATTCTTTCTATGCGAGTCGAGCGTTTATTTTAACTTGCTCGTTTCGTTTTATTCAGGCTTGAATTTCAAGGTTACACGCGAGGCTAAGTGAATGATTTCACTTGCGCGAGCCTAGTGTTGAAAGCTGGTGATTATTAGTGCGTGAAGAGCGTTTATTGTAACGTGCTCTTTACCTTGAAGATTAACCGGCCTTTCAGTAAGCACGAGAGGCGAAAATGTAATGACTCACTTGCGCGTCTTAATAGCTTCCTTCAGATAACAGCATGGAAGCTCTGTGCCTGTATGCTCAAGGTTTCAGCTGATATTACCACTGAAAGGATTTATTTATAAACGCGGCGAAAAGTGACAGACGCCGGCGTTTCTTCTATACAGTTTCCACTACAGTTTTCTCTTATTTTAATTCAGAAACTCTTCAGTAGAAGGATTAACTTAGTTATAGTTTCTCCACACATAAATATCTTCAAACATAGGTTTATCAGAATTCAGGCTTTTCTCATTACAATTTAAATGCTTATTTCTGAAAACGTTAATTACACTTTGACAGTTCAACTAACCTGAGGTTTTAAACCGACGAACTAACCCCGAGTTTGACGCCACTACCCTGACTAGCTTTCTCGACGCAAGAAACAGGTGCTGCTCCTGAGGAATCTTCGGTGAAGTGCCCCATGGAATGTTAGAGCACACCTCACCAACTGTCATTCACTGCAAGACTAGACTGCTAACAGCAATATGCTATTGCAGCAAGTTGGCAGCCATGTTGGAATTTCGACGATGCCAACAAGCACTCCAACTCAAGGGATTGACTGCTTTTGAGTTTGTAATGAGAACATAGTGGCCACAGAGGCAGACGGAGGAGGAAACCTTCCGTGATTCCTGACAATTACTGCCATGCGACTGTGGAGAGAAGATGGCGATTGAGGGAAATGATTAAACCGTTTCAGGAGAAGAGGATCCAAGCCTATTTTATAAATCCGGCTCAGTTGAAAGTGATCAACGAAGGGAGGACTCTCTTTTTCTCGTCAGAAATTAAAGAGAAGGAGTATCTGGTCTCGCTGGGCAAGAAGGTGGACTAGTTTTTGGATTGGATATGGGGTGCAAATATAATCTCACAGGAATTGGGTGTGGTTGCGTTCCTAGTCATTCCGATAGGAGTAAATATGTAAAATAAGTTAAGGGGCTTTAAAGGGTTCCATTTATTTTGTTTTTTCAGTGCCTGTCCTCACTTGCTCACTGCAGCTCCATCATATGCACAGACTAGGTCTGAGCGCTTCACCAAGGAGGGTTTGGGTGAGGGACAGCGAAAGGGGAGGGGCTCACACTGGAAGGGAGGGAGATCGGGCGGGTGGAAGGGAGGCAAGGGTTTGGGGGTTCAGGGGCGAAAGGAAAAAAAAAATAAGGGAAAAAATTGCAGTTTGTCTCAGCTTGTTTTTAGTCAGATTATGGTTTTAGGGATTCCGAAGGAGTCTAAAGAGCCGGTTTATTGCTGCGTCCAAATACTGCGTCAAGATGGCATGCATTAGGGTTTGCTCTGTCAACATAGGTGGGTTAAACGACTGGAGGAAACGTCTAAGGCCGGCTCACTTTGTTAAGAATAATAGAATCGATATTCTCTGTCTTCAGGAGACTCACCTTCCTTGGTCTAAAAGGGGCCTTATGTCTTTCAGCGGTTTTGAGTTGGTGGCTTGTTCTACCCAATCTTCAACAAACTGGGGAGTTGCGATTTTATTAAAACAAAATTTGGGAGGGATCAGGCGGACTAAGGCAGATAGCAATGGGAGATGGGTTTTGGTGGAATTAGAAAGGGGCCTGACACTTTGCGTAGTGTATGGATCAAATGAAGATGATCCGGAGCTTTTTGACATCCTAGAACTAGAGCTAGCTACCTGGTCAACCCCCATAATAATGTGTGGAGATTTAAATATTTCCTCTGACTGGAGTGACTCAGTTGTGTATCAGGGTCGTAAACCAAGAGTTTTAAGGGCAATAAAAGCCCTTATCAACTCCCATGGGTTGAAGGATGTATGGGGTGCAAAAGAACCGTTAAAGCCTGGTTTTACATATTTTTCAAATCCTTTTCAGAAGTACACTAAGTTGGACTATTTTTTTATTTCTTCTTCTGAAATAAACAGAGTAGGAATAACGAAACTCCTGAAATTATTGTCTGACCATAATCCTTTGATTTTGTCTTATGAAATATCTGGACCTGATAGGGTCAGGACCAGGTGGACATTTGAGAGGTGTTTATTGGCGGATATAAGATTCACTGGGCATTTGTTGAATTGGGTAGATGAGTTTTTTGCAGCCAACAGGTTTAGCGCTTCTAGGAATGGCGTTTGGGAGTCATTCAAAGCCACTTTAAGGGGGGAATCTATAAGTTTCGGGGCCAGGATAAGAAAGGAGGATAAGAGGGAAGTGGGGAGGTTAATGGGTATTCTGTCTGATGCAGAAGAACAGCATATGAGAGATATAATTATGGGAGGGGATAGTAGTAAGAGTCAGAGTGAACTGCTGAAAATTAGAGCGGAATTACAGAAGTCGATTACCCAGAAGGCTTCGGGAGAGTATCTAACATCTAAGGCTAAGCGTCATGAAACGGGAGAGCAGGCCGGCAGAGTTTTAGCTCTGCAAATCAGACAGGGGAAAGCTAGGAATATTATTTCCCGGATTGAAGAAAATGGGGAGGAACTCACTCAGGGAAATGAGATAATACAGGCTTTTAAAAATTTCTACCAACGCCTGTATGACGAGGAAACGCGGGACGGTAATCAGGGGGATGAGGTGGCGGATAATGGTCCCCGCCTCAATATTCTGGAGAAGGATGAACTGAATAGGGATATCAGTGGGGGTGAGATAATCGAGGCTTTGCGCGAGCTAGCCTCTGGTAAGGCCGCCGGTCCGGATGGGATCCCTCTGGAGGTCTATAAATGTCTAGAACCAGTGACTATACCGTTATTAGTGGATCTATTTAATGGAATATTGTGTACAGGAGTGGTTCCAGCCTCCTGGCGAGAAACCAACATTGTAGTCTTTCATAAGAAAGGGAAACCCCGGGAGAAACTAGGCTCCTACTGCCCAATCTCGCTAATTAATGCGGACACTAAGTTATACTCAAAGATTTGGGTGAAGAGGTTGGGCAGGATCATTGGTGGTCTCGTCTCCCCCTGGCAACATGGGTTTATCCCGGGCCACAGCACTACGGACCACATTAGAAGAGCACTGTTCGATGCCCAGGTGGCAGGGGGAGGGGAGATGGCCATGATCCTGCTTGACGCAGAAAAGGCCTTCGATAGGGTTGTCTGGGATTTCCTTTGGGGTGTGCTGGTAGGGAGAGGTTTCGGGGAGAAAGTTATCAGAGCTCTCAAAGCTATGTATATAGATCCGGTTGCGAGGGTGGTGGTTATGGGAGAGAGCTCTGAGAAGATAGTCATAAAGAGAGGTACCCGTCAAGGCTGCCCCTGCTCCCCGATCCTCTTCGCTTTGTACATTGACCCACTCATCCAGAAAATACTAGGGTCCCCCAGGATTAGTCCGGTGGTTTGCAACGGCCATATTAGTAAAATCTTGGCCTATGCCGATGATATGGCAATTATTACAACCAACCCTCAACAGACGCTCACGGCCTTGGTCGAAATAGCAGAGGAGTTTGGCAAGTGGTCGGGTTACCTATTAAATGAATCCAAAACCCAAATAATTTGCACTGGGAATATAGTTAAAAGCGACACGAGATATGTGGACTCAGCAACATATCTAGGGATTAAGATCAATGCCTCAGTGGAGGAAATAATAGCTGAGAATTAACCCCCACTCTTGAAATCCATTGAAAAAGAGCTAAAGAGGATAGACGTGTTGCATCTTTCTTTGATCGGGAGGGTAAATGTTTTCAAAATGTCAATTTTTCCTAGAGTCCTTTATTTGTTTAGAGCCATACCCCTATTTGTGGAGGAAAAATTAATTAATAGCTTGGATTCTATTTTTATAAGATTTATTTGGCAGTATGGCAGGGTCAGGCGCTCTACCAATCATATGTCACTTCCCAGGGAAAGGGGAGGGCTGGCCCTGCCAAACTTGAGATTTTATCATTGGTCTTGTCTTTTGACACAAATGTCCATCCTGTTTCAACATGAGACTAATTTCGGTGTTATTAATTCGACAGCCCAGGATATACCCTCCATTTTTGAGCTGTTAATTGGGGAAAAGGCCATCGGGCTGCTGTGGCGGCAAGTTGATCGAAGATATTATAGGAGGCCCCGCCTGAAGATCTTGGAAGGGGTCTGGGGGGTTAGGAGGTCTATCTTTAAGCTTTGCAAAATTCCAAAGGTAAATCGCTATCTCCACTTGTGTAACTCTAGTCTGTTCCCTTATGTGGGGGCCGACAGGAACTTACAGGTTTGGAGGGATTTTTGCATTATGACCTTTGGGGATATTTGGGGAGGCCTCGAACCACTTGGTTTTGATGTCCTTCAACAAAGGTTTGGTATCCCGGTCAATCACTGGTTTCTGTATGGCCAAGTAGCACGGTCATTAAAGGCACTGAGACCAAAACTTTCGCTAATGGAGGATGCCCCTGTAATAGCTTTGTTAAATGGGGGGTGTAAGAAGATAAAATGGGTTTATAAGCAGTTAATTGCAGAATTGCAAGATGATATGGAAAAAACCGAGGCTGCTTTGGCTTTGAAATTGGGGGACCCAGATGTAGACCTGGATCTGGCCCTCACCCTGAATAAAAAGTATTTAGATCTACAAATTTGAGGGCCCAGCATTATAAAACTATATTTAATTTATATCATTCTCCCGCCAAATTATTCGCTTGGGGGGTTAGGGTAGATGATAGATGCCCAAGATGTAATGCTGGGCAAGCCGATCTCTTGCATATGTTTTTTTATTGAAGCTCACTGTCCTCATTACAGAGGGAAGTTGTAAAGTTCTGGGAGGGGTTGCTAGGTCATAAGATCGATCTATCCCCTACCCTGATGTTGTTGGGCTGTGATCATAAGCAGAAATTGGTACAGGCTGAAGAAGCGCTGGTCTTTATGTCTGTGGCAGTGCTTCGGATTTTAATTTCTGCGGGTTGGAAAGATACATCGGCCCCTTCTTTTCAAATGTGGCTCTCTAGACTTCTGAGCATACATAACATCGAGAGATGTCTGTATGAGCAGAAGAGTAAAAAAATGCGGGATTTTGGAAATAGATTGTGGGCCCCGATATCAACATGGAGAGGGATGTTCAGTACCCAGTCGAGCTAGGGTCACAAGTTTTTAAATTTGCTCTTATATGTTTCTTCCTTAATCTTATGTACTGTATTCTGTGCTGATTGGATTTGTATCTGTTTTGATTCCTTGAGTAATGTTCTGTTCAAACTGCAAATAAAAAAAATAAAAAACATAACAAAAATAAAAAAAAGAAATATACCATCTAATATAGGGAGACAGCTCCATGTCATAAGAGAGTCCACAAGAGACGAGAAGCAACTGACAGTGGCATCATAAGACATGGAGAAGGAGTTTGACATCCTCAACTGGCGATATCTGTTTCTAGACCTCCATACGCTGGCTTGGTCCTGAATTAATGCCTTAGATAAAACTGCTGGATTCAAACCCAACTGCCATGGTGACAACTTGTTGGGTCCTACCTGAGTCTTTTCCTATACGACCAAGAACACAAAAGGGTTGGCGCCTAACCCTGCTCCTCTGTGCCCTGGCGATGGAACTTCTGGCAGAAATGTGGGGCACTCATAGGAGAATAAAGCTGGGCCACCATACACATGTAATGGTTACATGTAATGCTTGCAGGCAGATGATGTACTTTGATGACAGGGTTACAGTCTAAGCTGATGCTCTTTGAACACTTTCGTGAGATATCTGGGCATGGAAAACCACACCTTCAAATATTAAGCATTCGGGTCCCCATACAGACTAGGCTCTCATTGACGAGAACCTAACTGCAGCACATTTTAAGACCCAGGAATGGGCGTCTTTCTAGAAGATGGTACCCTTATCTGCCATGGGCAGGATAGCCATTAACAAAATGGTGGTTCTACCCCAACTTATCTGCTTCTCTACACTATTACAGAGAGTTTGCCTAAGCAACAATTTATAGAATCAGGTGCCCGCAAGAGTTAGCAAAATTGGCAACTAAAAAGGACAAATCTGCTTGGGCAGGTGTAGGGACATTAACCCAGGGAGTCGTGTATGATGGAGACTCTGTACACACATGCAGTACCTTGCAACTGACCACATCAATCAAACAGGCAGTTTTTAACCTTTATCTAATGTTGCTGTCAGCTGAAGCTGGACTAATACACATAAATCGTCCTGTGGAGCGAGAGTATCTAAGGCACATACTGTACTGAAAACAATGCTCAGGCTAGGTACAGGCAGGAGAGCAGTGTCCTTGCTACACTCAAACCTGACAACTTTGGCAGGGGGAAGCCTAAAGCTAAGCCAACGAGAGATGCATGGACCAAAGACGCGGAAGGTGACTTGATGGATGCGAATGACAGCGTCTATGTAGGAAAGCTAGATTACATTGATACAATACGACATACTGCCCTACACTTATTTGACACCCTGCATGCTCCATAAGATGCTCCCTGTGGTGTCTTACACTAGATGTGGTTCTAAGAATGCTGAGTTCATGCACATGTTCAGGAAACTTACAAAGTAGATGGGGTATCTCAGACAGAACAGGCACTATCACCCCCAAACCACATCTGTTGGGACCAAAAAGAACAAAACTAATTGCAGATTTAAAGATCTGGCTCTGCTCTTAGCCAAAAGTTAAACAGCCATGCAGTGGAAGTCAAATGACGCTCTTCGGTATTTTTTTGCTGATGTGCCACTTCCTTTCTATTAGACAGCTGTGGATCTGGGGGGCACAAGGCCGACGTTGGTGGCTCTTGAGATGATGAAATGGATGCTGTAGTGGTCTGTCCAGGTGAGCTGTGTGATGTGGCTGTACTCGACTCTCTGTCCCTGGAAGAGAAGATGGGGTCAAATGTATGTCCCGCGATGTGGGTGGGGTCAGAGACCAATTGTTTGAGAACAATGTTTTTCATGCTCTCCAGGAGGTCGGTTGTGTTGGCATTGCTGGTGTCTTCGAGGTGGAAGTTGATATCCCCTAGGAAGATGTAGTGATCAGAATGGATTTCAATCGGGGCCATGATGTACGGAATTGTGTTGCAGAAGCTTGGGCATTGTCCTGGCAGTCTGTAGGAGATGGTGCATCTGATCGTGCTCATTCCGTTTGTGTGGAATAGAAAGCTGAGACGTTCCATGAGATGTTGCATGATCGGGTTTGGGTCATCTGGGGAGGTCATGCATTGCATTGGATGGTGTCCTTGTAAATGCTGCTGATTCCACCTCCGTACTTATTGGTTCAGTCCTGGTGTATTATTTTGTATCCTTTGGAAATGGCAATGGCAATGGCAATTTCTGGAGAGGAGGCGGAGTTCAGCCAGGTCTCTGTGAGAAAGATTATGTCTGGTGTGAGGGATGAGATAGTGTACCAAATCTCTGTGACGTGATTGTGCGTTGAGTGGGATGCACTGGGGTTTGTCTGAGGTGGTCTTAGTTGGTGCAGCGGGTGTGGTCATGCTAGCGATGTTCCTGGTGTTGGCTGATCTAGTGCTACAAGTGAAGCAGCGGTGTCAGCAGGAGAGTGGTCCACTGGTGGTGCATGGGGAGGCACGGCAATCTGGGATTCAGGATTCAGAGGTCGGCGGCGGTGTAGCTGTTGCGGGGCGGAAAAGCCAGGGTTCCTGGCGCTGGGCGCTGTCCAGGCACAGACGGGCAGAGAAGAGCTTGCCTTTGGCACTCTGGTGGCGCACTCGCTGCATGCGGCCTCCATATGTAGTCCTGGGAGGGCCTAGCTGGGAGGCGGGAGGACAGGGAGCGGGAAATGGTGGAAGCACAGACGGCGAGACAAACATACTGGGAAAAAGAACAAAAACAATCAGAATCAGGGGAAAATACCAATATTAAATAAAATGGCACAATTTAACAACTGTACTAAAACAGCACACACAAAAAGCGGCAGGAAAACCTGTCCCTCACGCAGCGGGTTTGATGTGGAGGGTTGAAGGACTGCATCAGGGTCACAGTGCCTCTGAGCCAACAGGAGCAGGCCCCTAGGAGTTCAGAGGCAGCTCTGTTAGATAGGCTCATGATGTGCAAGGGGAGTGGTGATGGTGGATCTGGTATTCCTTCACAAGAGACACATGGAGTGACTGAATGTCATGTTGTTGTTTGTGCGATGTATAAACAGCTGGTGCATGCAGGAGTCAACTGTGCATGCAAAGGAGTGGTGATATTAGTGAAGAAATCGATGCCATTTAAAATTAATAAGATATGGATGTAGCCCCAGAGCAGTCCTTAAGTATCCGTGAGTAAAGGAGACAACATGAGGTTATGGCCAGCTCAGTATATGTATCTATCAAACTAATGAAAGACACACTGTTCGCCACTGGAAATACCTGACTCCACACATAAACTATGGGGCGACTTTGGTTCTATCATGGATGGAAAAGGAATACGCCCAGAAATAAGAGAACATTGAGACAATGTTCAGATTAGTGTTTAAAAAGCCACAAAAACAAAGAAAGACCTGGATTTGCAAAATGTACTGCTCCATCAAGAAGGATGTATGATTGAAAGTCCTACTCACATGATAAATTGGTTGCGGAAGAAGAGTTCTGTGATTTAGTAATTATTGAATTGAATAAGCACTACATTGGGATGCAAAGAATACTATATGAAGGAGAAAACTGGGGAGCTAATTGCTAAACTCGGCAGGCGAGAAGGAGTGTAGGTCGGTAGGACTCAGCAGTGGCAGTGGTAGAAAGAGATGCTGGATCTGAGAAAGTCTATCTGCAGCCTTTATGTAAGAGTGAGTCCAGAGGTAGTTCTTTATGTAAGAGTGAGTCCAGAGGTAGTTCTTTATGTAAGAGTGAGTCCGGAGGTAGTTCTTTATGTAAGAGTGAGTCCAGAGGTAGTTCTTTATGTATGAGTGAGTCCAGAGGTAGTTCCTGATGCTGATATAATGTGAGAGAAGGGTAGTAATGAACTAACCCAAATGCAGATGGAGAAAACTTCTGAAAGGAATAGGATTTCAAGAAAGGACAGGTGGTACAGCACATGTGAATCATGCTATGGATAACCATCATGGCCCTTATATATATGGAGCTAATATAGTCAGTGCTTAATTTGAGCTGGTGGGGGCCACCGCCACTCATTTTTGGGAATCAGCACTTATTTTTCCTCATCAAACATTTACTGAGAGCAACAGCGGGAAAAACACACAAAGCGGATAGACGGAAAAATGGTCATAAAGGAGGAACCTGCAAGAGTGAGATAAAGAGGTAGGGAGTGCCTGGTAGTGGATTAAAGAGGCATGAGGTGCATTCAAGACTATGCAGCTGTGGTATTCGGCACCTGGACAGTCAAAAGCGCGGGCTACGGGCTTCAGAGCAGAACATTGGATACCTGCGCTTATTCTTTTAGAAATTAAGCACTGAATATAGTATTAAAATGGAGAACACAAAGTACTCCATATGTCAAAACATGATTCACAGACAGGCACTGATGTGTGTTGGCAGAATGAGTGAGATGAAGGTAGGGGCTGCCCCAAGAAGTTAGAAAAGATGTGTTGTCATGGAGATAGTTCTATGGCCTGAATTTAGAAACGTTTTTGTAAAGTGCACAATCAACCATAAACACATATTAGCACTGGATAAAAGTTGTTCAAGGCTCCCTAATTCAATGGTAGTCACTTTAACATCCTCAGAAGTATGGAAGGCTGGGTGGACCTGGTTGGGTTTGAACCTGTAACTAAGATGTCAAAGTAAGATCCCTAGAGTAGCTGCATTAGCCCACTGAGCCACAAGACCCAGAATAAACAGTGAAACATGCTGGCTCCCTGAATGCTGGACAAGTGTAGAACAAACCGATGCTATTGGACGCTTAGCTATCTGTCATAAAGCACAGCTGTAAAAGGATTTTCAAAAGTGGTGTTCTATGAAAAAGTTCTAAAACCATAACACGAAATCCTTAGTTTCAGACTATCTGGGCGCCTGGAAATGTCCAGGGCCAGAAACACTAAATGGTTTTCTTTTATATAGGATTTTATTATTGGCAAGTTCTCTTCTTTAACTTATGGTGAGAGAGAAAACTCACCATTAGTTCTTAGCCTGTGTAGACGCAACTTTTGCGTCTCTGTAATCAGGGAAAATGCTGGAAATATTAACCCTGCTCTTGAAAAACCCCAGGGGCGGGCCGATGTGCATTCTGGGACCAATGTGCCGATTGGGTAGCTTAAGCAAGAGGAGAGATTGGCCCGCAGAGGCTGCGTTGGAGGCTGACGGTGAAAGGTGGAATGCAGCTACACCCCTGGGCCTTTAAATGGGAAGCGTGGACTGTCTCCACGGCGGCCGGTGAGACCCATGCGCAGAGATAATAAACATATTATTTAAATGTAGGGGATGATTAGCGCATCCTCCTTAATGATCTGCAATTAGTCGGGCTCCATTGGCTGAAAATCATTTGCAGTTAATGGTCCTTATGAGACTGAACATGCCGAAGTAATGAAAAAAACAATTACGAATATTCATGATATAGCACCGTGGAGATAAATCGCAGCTGTACCGTGAAAGAAGAGAACCGACGAGGAGCAGAAATGACCTGAGACCACGGCTTCTAGCATTGCTGCCGCTTTCCAGTGCTTAATTAGAGCCGGTGTTTGCAGGCGGGGCCCTCCAGCACTCTTTTTTTGGGAATGAGTTTTTTTTTTCATCAGTCTTTCGACCAGAACAAGAGAGAGAAAGGCAGAAAAGGGTGAAGAAGAGGGAAGTGAACTATAGGAAAATAGTGAAAAAGGGAGGAAGATGGGATGAAAAAGAATCTGCAAGAGTGAGATAAAGGGGCAGGGAGTGGATGGTGGTGGATGAAAGAGGCATGAGGTGGAATCAAGACTAGACTGTGCCGGTATTTGGCAACACCGACATTCGGCAGTGTGTACTGCAGACTCCTAAGAAAAACTTTAGGCCCTGGCACTTATTATTCTACAAATAAAGCACTGGGCCTTTCCCTCATTTCACCCGCTACAGTCACTCTCTCTGTGAAAAACTACATGAACGGGAGACCTGCTTTGGAGATGTGGCAAACCAGAAGCAAGCGCACTAAATAAAAAGTCAGTCTCAGGGGTTGTGAGCTGTTTAAAATAAATGATTAACATCTATGATTTTTTTGCAAATAATTAACATGACAAAAATTTCTCAATTTTCAAATTTTCAACATTACTGAGGCATGTGGAAGCGACCGTGGTCCCAGAGTTTCTCAATCTCCCCCGTTATGTTTCACTGCATTCTTTTTAGGTCTCTCCCACAAACAACCTTAGTTTTATCTGTCTGTTGTTGAAAGATTTATTGTGTACAGAACCAATATTTACCAACATGTATAGAGGCTTTGGGTCAGCCCATTGCTCATTATTGGTTGTTATTCTTGTCAGTCTAATTTACTTGCTTCTTACTCAATGGCCTTCCTTCTCTTCTTGTGTTTGCCTCGCCTCACAAGCATAGCTTCTTTATCATCGTTTTCATTGGATGACTTATATCCTTCTCTTGCATACATTCAGGGAAGTTCCTTATTAATTTGCTTCCAGCATACCATGGGAGTTGATATGTTTTCTTTGGCTTTCTCCCTTGCTTCTGCTTTCATATTCACATTCATGCTGCATGCAATCTCCATGTTGATCCCTGGTCCAAGCTTTTATATTGGTTCTACGGCTTATCGTGGGAGACGTCATATCCTGGGGGTTGTCATAGTGCTTCCTGGAATCTTGTTGTAGGATTCCAGGAAACTAAGAATGTCATTTGGACATGAACAGGCGAGCGAGCCTCACGTGTGGGCCTGTTGGAGAAAATAAAGCTTGGATAAAGGAACTCCATGACCACTTTTATCACTACACTTCTCCATAGACCTTTGTGCTCACAGATGTTGACTTGATCCTCAATTCCCCACTCCTCCATTGCTCCTCTGCCCCGCATGGTCATTTTTTTTGTAATTGTAATATCCTACCAGTCTGTTGCTTTCTCTAAATACAAGTTTGCATATTTTATATTTTTTTTATTTACAGCTCTAAAATGGGCATGCCAAAAAAATAAAAAATAAAAAAAATAAAATGGGCATGCCCATCTAGGAGTGGTAAAATGATAAAACAGAATGATCGGTAGGGTTGTGACACACACGTGTGCATGTGGTAACACATGCAAATATAAACATCATTGCCCTGAGGCTTTTTTGGTTGCCACTGTTGAATAGCATCAGCAACAACCATTTTTAATTTTTGCCAATGCTGTGTAGCATTGAAAAAAAGCATTGGCAAAGCCATAAGGAAAGACCTAATGCTTTGATAAAGCTTGTTTTATATTATGCTTCATACGGCACACTCGTTGTTTCTTTTCAAAGTAAATAATATGCTATTATTACTCAGTTTAATAGCACTCTTAATAGCACTCTATTCACCAACCTCAGTAGTATAAAAGACTAGATGGCATTCAAACTACGCTACTGCTAAACCCAGTTATAATAGCTGAAGTACCACATAATGTTATCATACACATGTTTATGGTCCTTCACATGCTTTTTTCCAGTATCAATGCGCATAATTATTTGTCGCAATTGATGGGGCAGATACAACTATGAATACTTTATCTAAATACTAAGTTACTCTACACAAACCTCATTGCCATCTCAATCTCAGGGAGATTACATTCTCTATGAGAACAGACTTCAGATACAGTGTTCTAAGCTGTCAAATTTTGGCACAAGAATAGAATATGAGTTAATGTCTAAGACTGCTCATCAACAGCTTTTTGATGAAGAAAAATCAAAATTATACCTTACCATGAGCTGTTAAATAAGAAGATCAGAATATGGAGTAGGGGTGAAAAAGGATTAAGCATTGTGGCGGCAACGCTGTAAACTGAGCACCGCAGATGTTCTAGAGCCCGCCGGCAAATGCTGGTTACTGGAGGATATATACTAATATCACTGAAAAAAAGATTAAAGTAGCATAATACTTGGGTGAAAATATCACTTAAAACATACCATTTTAAAATCAAAGTAGCACTGGAATTCACCAGTTACAGTTAACTGAGCTAACTATAGCTTTCACCTAAGCCATGAACTGCTTATGACATCAGTGGCCCACTCTGGGTGGATTATAATTGGGAATGGTAGGCCCGTCGCTGCCCTGCTTTATTTTTTTGATTTTTATTGCATTACCGCAAAATGTTTTTTTCTCTCTTTGACACGCACACAAGGTCTAGAGGGCCAGGGTATATCTACCCTGCACTTTCTGTATGTTTTTAAAAAAAATGTTCCTACAACACAGGAAATGTGTCCTCGAGTCCTAAAATGTCTGCAAAATATCTTCGTAGATGCTGACAGCATCCAATAAGATCCTTATTTGTTGATCTGCCGGTACTGCAATAGTCCTGCACTGTGTGAAGACGTACTTTTCTGACAAATTTGGTGTAATTCAGTTCAGTCATTTGGCTGTAGTGTTGTCCATAGGTCATATGAGAAATTGCATGAGGAAAATGTGTGAACCTCCTTTTCCTCTGCCCATGCTTGATGGATCACCCCAAAACTTTCCAGGAAGGAGCTGAAGTGGATGAATCTTTTTTGGGGGAAAGTTCATGAAGATTTATCAAATGTAGCAAAAAGTATTAGCACACCAAAAAATCTTTTTTCTATGGAACCTGATTCAAACTACAACGGTTGCCAGTAGGTAGTTAAAGTTAGGACCTAGTTCAGTTTCCATAGGAAAAGTGTTTTTTGTTTTGGCAATAACTTTGAGGCCGTTTGACAAATCTACGAAATTTTCAAAATTAGTACGACACTCACATTAGCTGCTGTCTTGAAAGATTCGGGGTGATTCGTGAGGCCGAGAAAAAAATTGTGGTGCGGAGTCCCATACGCATTTTCCTGATGCAATTTCCCATAAGGATTTTAGAAAACAACTACAACCCGAACTGCTGGACGGAATTACACCAAAGTTGGCAGAAAGCTAAGTCTTGGCCCAGAAAGAGCCCTTTTTGTGATTTGATAAATCCTTTCAGTAGTTTTGGAGATATTAAAGAAAATCCAAAATTGTATAACTAGAGGCACAAAGCCTGCATGAATATTGATGATCTCGTGCCAAGATCTTACTGACTGCCAACATTTCAACCAGAAGGAGATGGCAGCAATCTTGGGACTCAGGCTCAGCCAGTCCCCCAAAATAACGTACAAATAAATAAAAAAGGGGGAGGGATAGGAGTACCATGACCCCTAGCCTTAGTGCTGGGGTCCCACAGGGACACCGTCGGGGCCAAAATGCATTTTAAAAAAAAAATTCTGCCATGAAATTGCAAAGATTTGCAAATTTGCAGCAAAAAGTTTCAAAAAAGAAGTGCGGTCTCCCGTGCTTCTTTAAAACTCAGCCCCCGGGAGGGCCAGGTCCCAGGGGCATATTTAAATGTAAATAATGTGCAGGGGGAGCAAGCAGCTCCCCTCCCAAAGGCCAGTTTGAGCCCCTGGGACCACCACCTCCCAAGAGCAGGCCGATTCAACTTTTAATTGAAGGGAGGCCGCGTGGCCCACCTCCTAAGCTCCTAAGAGCCATGGGGTCCACCACCTCCCTGAGCTTTATTCTGAATATTGAAGGGGAGACTGCGTGGACCCCTCCCCAGGGTCAAAAAAACATTTTGAGGGGGGTGTTTGCTCTCAGACCTTGGCATTTTCGGCCCAGGAGACCACCATCTTCCCTAAATTGGCCCTAAGTAACAAAGGAGGGTACCATGCGGCCTCTCTTTTGGAGACACTAAAGGCCCCGAGGACAGCCAACCCCCAGGGCCGGCTCCTGCTGTCTCCCGAGTCGCTCACCATTAGGCGATAGCAGTTTGCTTTTGCTTGGCGGAAGCTTTGACAGGTCCCGCCAAGTGAAAGCAAACAGTAACTCCACTCCAAGTGGTTGGGAGCAGGAAAATCGCTCCTACTCGCTGGGAGCGAAGTTTCAGTTAGGGAAATAGATGAAAAGATTGCTCCCACACGCAGGCAGCAGCATCTTTGACTGCTCCCTGAGTGCGGGAGCAATGCAAGCTCCCACTGGAGGCTAGGAGCCGGCTGGGGCCGCGGGGGCACTGGGGCTCACCCTGTGTCCTTTATGTATTTTATTCTCTCCTTTATAGGAGGATTCATGTAATCACAGATTTCTGGATGAATAGGCATGAGAAGCAATCACATTGCCAGAACGCACAGCCTCTTTGTCTCCTATATTGAAGGATTATTGTAATCACAGATATCTGGATGAAAAGGCAAGAGGTCTAATCACATTGCCTCTTTGTAGTATTGTTGTCTCCTATATAGGAGGGTGCATATAATCACAAATTTCTGGATGAAGAGGCACGAGGAGAAAACACATTGCCAAAACTCACTGCCTCTTTTTAGTCTCATTGTCTCCTGTATAGGAGAATTCATGTAATCACAGATTTTTGAATGAAGAGTCACGAGGAACAATCACATAGCCGAAACGCATGGCGTCTTTGTAGTCTCATTGTCTCCTATATAGGATGATTCATGTAATCACAGATTTCTGAATGAAGAGGCACGAAGAGCAATCACATTTCCAAAATGCACATAAGGTCACTGGAGACATATTCTTGTGGTCCATTATGCAGCTGTAGTGTGAAATACACACTAAACATTTAACCAACCAGGTAGCACTTATTAATTAACTAGTAGAAACTACTCAAGTTGGGTAGACTTTTTGTGCAAATCTATGGACTCTTGTTGGATAAACGGGCAGGTGAGGTTCCGTTCTGGCCCTGATGCTCATCTCAAAGAAATTAAACCTCAGAGGTAAACACTTCCAAATAGAAACATTGCAGGTGCCCCAGTTGAAGCTCCATTTCTATAAAGGACAACTGATGCTAACTTCCTGGGCTTGACGAAGGCAAAGCAAGTGTATTTTCTTCGCAACAACAGAGTGAAAAACCATCTGAAATCTTTGGTAAAGGTGAATGCATTCAGAGGCAATATGTAGTGACTGCAACAATTGGGTTCTTTTTTTGCATTCCTTGGTGAGAGCAGAGTCCATGGTTCTCTCTTTGCATTACTAGGAGTATGCAAATGTCCAAATCACTTGGAAGCTAGCCCGTGTTTTCCCGCTTTTGCCAAGATGATGAACAGCTTAACAAGAGGCCCTCCCTGCGCATTTCCCGCCGAGTTTGGTGATGTGTACTTGATGCCTAGGAATATGAGGACATCTCCACCAAACAAAGAAGCACTTGCTTCATAAAGTTTAGAGGAAGTACCCTTGTTTAGTGGAGATTTACCTCTCTGTAGTCTCGCCGTCTTCTGTATCACAGATCTCTGAATGAAGATGCATGAGAAACAATCACAGTGCCAAAACGCACACAAGGTCACTGGAGACATTTCCTTGTGGTCCATTATGCAGCTGTAGTGTACAAAATGCACTAGACAATTACCCAAAGAGGCAGCATTTACTAATTAACCAGTAGAAAGCACTCTAGTTGGGTAGACATTTTTTGCAATGCTGTGGACTATTGTTGGATAAAGGGGCAGGTGAGGTTCCGTTCTGATGCAGTTACTCACACAGCTACTGATACACCCAAACAGACACTCAGACACCCACTCACACACCCATTCTGCCACCCTCACATCTACTCACAGACCCAAACAGTCACTCACACACTCACTGACCGACCCATACAGCCACTCACATACCCACTCACATACTCACAAAATCACTCACACACCCACACACCCACTCACCCCTACCTATACAGCCACTCACATATCCACTCTCAAAGGTTATACATGGCACTTAAAAAATAAAATTTAAAAAGCCTTAGAAATTCACTAAAAAATCCAAAGGTTACAGGGTTAATTATAGTTAGGAAATAACATTTAAAAAACATAGAAATTCACTGAAAAAAACAAATGTTACAGGGACATTATAGATAGGAAATAGAATTAAAAAACCTTAGAAATTCACTTTAAGAAACAAAGGTTACAGAGACTATATAGTTAGGAAATAGAATATAAAAAACTTAGAAATTCACTGAAAAAACAAGGCTAGAGGTACATTATAGTTAGTCTCAGATAACACTCATACAAAACCAGTGAAATTCAGAAGTTACAGTTACCTGAGCTAACTATAACTTAAGCCCCCGCAATGCACTGCTTATGACCTCACTAATTACATCACTCATGACATGGTCAGTGACATCACTGATGACCTCTCAAACGACATCACTGATGACATCATCTGCAGAACCACTCACACATCTGCTTACACCATACACCCACTCATACACCCATACAGCCAGTTATACACCCACTCACTCATCCATTGAGCCACTCACGCACCCATACAGCTGCTCACTTACCCATACACCTACTCACACAGCCACTCTCACCCAAACAGCCACGTACATACTTTCTCACTCACCCATTCAGCTACTCACACACCAACTCACTCACCCATAGTCACTCATACACCCACTCGCTCACCCATACAGTCACTCACACAGCCAGTCGCTCACCCATACACTCACTCACACACACCCTTATTTACCCATACACCCACTCACACCCACTCACAACCCCATACAGCCTCTCAACACACTCACTCACCCATACACCCACTCAGACATCCACTCACACCCACACAACCACTGACATACCCATTCACACAACCGTACAACCATTCACACACCACTAACTCTCCAATACAGCCACTTACACACCAACTCACTTAACCAAATACCCACTCAAACAGCCACTGCCTCATGCATATAGCCACTTACACACCGAATTACTCACTCATACAGCCACTCAGTCACCCATACAGTGACTCACACATCCACTTATTCACCTATATATGCACTCACATAGCCACTCGCTCACCTATACAGCCACTCACACACCCAAACACTCACCAATACAGTCACTCACTCACCCACACAGGTACACCCACACCCACTTATGCACCCATACACTCACTCACTCCCACTCCCATACAGCCACTCAGACACCCACTCACGCACAGATACACAGTCACACAGCCACTCACATAATATATGTTAGAAATGTTAGAAATAGTATCACTCATTAATAGTATACAAAGTATACTAATTTAACTTTTGTAGTACGTTAGTATATATGTTTGACACTCACAATTACTGGATGATGTCATCAGTGATATCCCTGCTTATGTCTTGAGCAATGTAATATGCCAGGTCATAAGCAGTGTATAGCAATGGTGTAAGTTATAGTTAGCCCAGTTAAACTGCTGAATTTCAGTGGTTTTGTACTAGTGAAATCTGAGCCTAACTATAACATTCCTGTAAGCTTTGGTTTTTTCAGTGAATATCTAAGAGGTTTCTTTTGTTCTATTTCTTAACTATAACATCCCTGTAACCTTTGTTTTTTTAGTGAATACATATATATATATATATATATATATATATATATATATATATATATATACACACACACACAAAAATATAGAGTGAGTTTTTATTAAGTGCACAATTACCAAATAAGATATCCTGCACTGGATGGGATCACATTAATGCAGCATGAGAGCCACTTTATGAGGAAATGGCCAGAAGGGGTGTGCGGAGGAAGATGTAAAGGTCTGGGTTTGTGGACATGGTTTCCATGTAGAGATGTGATCTCTACATGGAAAAGAGCTTAGAAAGGCCTTTGGCCTGGAAAGTTTCTAGTTTCATTTTCAACAGGAAAAGCTTCACCTTCCCTGGAAAACTCCATGAAGCTAATGTTATTGCACTGGACCGCCCTCAGTATCCTCCACTCTCAGCTCCAGTGAAATATCACGATGCACGGTGGTAGTCATTTTCACAGCATTAACCTCCTTTTCTCTCAAAAATTGGGAACTGCTGCAGTTTGTCAAATATTTTATGACAGATTTGGACTGTTTCTATTAGTAAGGCACAATCGTTATAATTTTTATTGATTCACAAATAAATTATTATAAAGCTGTGCTTGTGGTGTAATAGAGAAGTATTTACACAAAGTACAAGTAATATAAAATAAATGCAGTAGAAGAAGTTGCAAGCTTCTCTGCAGTTCTCAAACAACTACATTTACTTCTGGTCCAACGTAGTATACGTTTTAAGATGCTGCAAAGTGTCCATAAAGTTGTACTTGGTAAAAATCCTAGCTTCATATTCTGCTGACCAAGAGCTTAGATCAAGTGTAATAGCCCTACTTACGACACCAAGTGCCTCACTCTGCATCCCAAACAAGAGGCATTGTGCACCCAAGAAATACCAATGTCTCCAAATACATTATTTGCCAGGTGCACAATAATGCACCGTTCACAGTTTTATACCTTGGAATGGGGCATCACACTGTAAAATAGATTGGCTCTCCTACACTGGGAGGCGCACACATTCTGAATTGTGAGGTCCATCACTTGAGGGGTGTAGCATTACCACTAGAGGGCAGGTCACAATTCATATGCAATAGGAGTTCGTGTCTGAATCGGGATTTGCAGGGCAGTTGTATTAAGGGCCCAAGAGAGTTATATGTCAAAATAGCATAATCCGAAATATTGTTTCTTCGGCTGTATTATTACCTCCAATGGGTGATATTTTTGTAAATTATATTTAGGACACAATATTTATGTCAGACGACATTCTGTCACAACCATCACTCGTTTACCCACGACTGCCTGAAAAATTGTGGTATTTATAGCCTCCATCATGTAAATGAGCTGACTGTGAAAAGAGAGCATTATCACTTAATGTTTTTCTACTAAATGGCCTTGCTTTGTTCCCATTTAATTAAGCCGAGCATAATCATGCTGCCTTCCTGTCTAATAGAGAAAGGACCTTCAGATTCTTGTCATCCTTTCTGTGCATCTCTGTTTTAGGGAGAGGAAGATTGAACGCCAGAGTTTTGACTGGGCCTGATAACTGGCTCATTTTGCAGACCTCACTTCAGCACGTAGGGATGCTACTGTCATGGGTGATTGAATGGCAGCCATGCCTGCCTGGCAAGCCAATCAATCAGTAGATTTGTAGACCGCTGCTTGTCACCCATGAGGGTACCTAGGCATTGTAATTTCCATAATAAAGTAATCCCGGCTCACATTTTGCTAAACTGGATTCTCTGTTTGTGACTCAGAACTTCATAATGTAGAGGCAATCAAACAGGGCTGTAGGAGACAGCAGCCATCCTGCCACAGGCGGGAGGTATGGTCGGCCACAAAAAACCTCTTATTGTTAAGCCCTCCATCAAGGCGTTGCTACAAGTCTGAAGTGGGCAGAAACAGGACTCTCAGCCAGCTTTAGGAGGACATGTTCTGCAGTTAAAAGGGACGGCTGTTTGTTGTTTGACGAGGACCTGTGAACACTCTGGAAGTTTGTGGCACTGAAATACAAATATCCCATCAACAACGTAGAAATGGGAGAGCCCTTGAAAGTGAAAGCTCAGGTCTGGCTCAGCTCGGGGCCCTCTTGGACCTTCCAGCCCAACAAGAATTGAACCAAACCACTCCCTCTTAGAGTGGGTCAGCTGCAGTGGTCCAAGTGGGTGGGATCTGAGGGGCACAACGTGCCTATGCTTTTTTAATATAAGCAGAGCAGTTACCCTACCTTTTGTCGAAAATTATCCATCGAGGGACGGTTAATACTTAGAGTTGGAATGCTGAGGTGTAACCATGTAAGGCACTTTGAAACGAAGAGAGGGGCAGACAGCTAAACAAGCCTTCTTGCCAGGGTACCTGCTCACCCCAAAGAAATTTAAATGCGCATAACTGGCCAATCTGCAAATGTATAGGGTGCTTCGAAGATGGTATTGGCTTTATTTGTTGGAATCCCTTGAAACCCCGCCCCACACACATATTCACCTCGCCCACTTTGCGCACAGCATCACAGTTCCCATACTTTTTTTTGTGCACTTCGACCGCTGCTCAGCTGTCATGTCAGTTTCTGTGAAAGCCAACTTTCTGTTAAAACAGATAAATCGTTTTCTGGTATCTCTGATCAATAGACAATGCATTTGTGTTTCATAGAGTTTTAACACAATGTTGGTCTTCACAGGCATTGCTTTAAAAACTCTATGAAATTCCTGCACAAAGCCCAAAGGCACTCTCGCAGCAGGGAAAATACATGGGGGAGGAGGGGCAGGTAGTGATTCATCCTTTGCTGGGCCCCTCGGGGACGAGGGGCGGGGGAGCTTTCAGTGCTTTTGTCAATATGAAGATGCCGCTACATTAGAGGTGGAAGGGCTGTGATAGGGGGAGAGGAAGAAGGAAAGGAGGGGAGAGTAAAAAGGAAGAGTAGGGGAAAGGATGGAACAACGAGTGTGTAGATTGGCCGATCTTCTACCGGTATGACAGGGGTTTTTAGCACAACCTACTGCAAGTTACAAACAAATATGTTCATGGTTCCCATGTGTCGTGTCCCCACGATCCAACAAAGACACAGGACACAGGTAGGAGTTATCTCTTTTCTTTATTCTACCTCTGCGCAGAGCTGCTCGCAATCACCTCTGCCCACGCTCCCTCGTCCCCTTTACTGTCCCCTCCCCACACCCTTGACCGGATGTGGTGAGGAAATATGAATTTTGTGATCAGTTATGTCCCCTATCGTAGACCCCAACGGCTCCATGTGCATGCTATAAGTACATGTATGTTCCCTCCAGTTCCAGTTTTGAAGACGCAAATATATGTGCGTCCACCGTCAACATGTCCTCTTTCAGATCCGCCATGAATGGGTCAGATATTCCATTCCTAAGTATGAAAGGCCACCGACTTTATGTGGTTCACTTTCCACATTTTACAGATTCAGGCGAGTAGGCCCAGAATTCTGTCATCAAGCCTTTTCCTGCCTTCTGCCTCTGAAAGCTCCAGTCTGAGCCTGCATCTGTATCCATGAACTTTGTCCTACTCCCTGCGCGGCTAACGGTGCCTGATCCAGCCTGTTGCCTGCCAAAAACTGTATTTCACCTTCAAGATTATCTACTCCGCTCCTCATCCGATGCATTCCTGTCTAGTAGTTTAGGTAAACATTCCTCCAGCTACCGTGCAAAGGGCCAGGCCTCGCTGTCCTCATGCAAGTAATTCATAGCCCCCGTTACCATGGAATATTCCTACCCCCTCGCATCTCATGTAGACACTTAGACGCTTGTACACGCACTAACAGTCAGTATAGAATAGATTCTATCCTAGAGACCTTTCCTTTTGGATAACACAGTTCTTTAAACATAGGATATTAGATATGATTTGGGATTAGGTTGACATGACCCCCAGACTTCTGTCTCCACATGTAGAGCTAAATGTCAAGTCCCCTTCACCCTCTAGTTGCACGTCAATCACACGTCATGCGGCTGCGCGCGCATCTCTGCCAAATATTTCTGCTGACATTGCAGGATTCTCTTATGGATCCACCCACTTGTGACATCATGTATGATGACGTTTATTAAATTACGCCCATATATCCGCCTCTATTAGTTACGTATGCGCCTTTTATCTGTACTATCAGCTGTTACGCCTCCTGCATCTGTTTCACTGTAATGCATTTTCTATAAAACTGCTTATCTGTCAATAATGTATGCCCTTCCTTCCTGAACTTTCGTGGTGATGGAATAGAAAGCCTGCAATTCGAATTGCATTCCTTTGTATAGGAATAAAGCCTTTTAAAACCTCTAATACCACGGATTCTGCCTCTTATATTTACTGAGTTATTCTTACTAGACTTTACCGCATAAAAAATAGTACCGGTAATGAAATATTTACCACATAAATTGGCGCCCGAATAGGGACACTTTCTCATCTCACGCGCCGGCGGTGCGTTGCAGGCCCGGTCTCCTGCCACAGCTGAACGGACAAAAACGCGTACCTGCAGGATTTCCTGTATCTCCCTCCGGCCAAGCGGGGGCGACTGAGGCTGCGATCAACACCCAGACGAGGCGGTGAGAAGTGCGAAGTATCCCGACCAGAGCCTAGCTGAGAGAGCAAGATCCGAGGTATACAGAGGCCCACCAGGTTCCGAAGTTCCGAGTCCAGTCAAGTCGAGTCCAGTCCGGTCCAGTTTCAGTTCCGATCCGAGGCCTTCCGTTCCGAGCTACCCGGTGAGTACCATTACCGGGGAGGCATTTAACGTGCACATAGTCTGTGCCGGTCAAGACGGGTTTGGGTACACAAATCCGGTCTGCACTGTTTCAGCAGTGTATCTGTACTGTTTAGCAGTATATATAGTATGTTTTGCATATAAATAAGTATAAATAAGTATTATCTAGTGTCAGTATTATGTCAGTAACTAGTTTTCTATTAGTTATCATCGTTCGTAAAACTGTTAAGTGTTAAATGTTTTAATACGTTCTATATATTGTGGTGTGAATGACTGTTCATTATTGTGTTTACTGTATAAAGTGTGTTCTAGCAACCATCTAAAAATGCCGCTCTTTTCGAAACTAAGACAGATCAAAACCATAAAAGGGGTACTCGAAGAAGCTGTTCCCATTCCACCTAGGGACACTCCAGGGTACTTCATGTATCATAAGCATGGCCTAGATGCCGTATTATTTCTTGATTTATGGGTGGACTACACCAAGGATTTGCCAGAAAGTCAGAGATGGCCCGCAGCGGGGACCTGGGATGCAGATTGCATCATGAGAGTAGAAGAAGAATTATGGAAAAAGAAAGCCAGACAGTCACAGAAAGATGCCATTGAATTATGGCGTAAAGAATCATATAGACGAACAGAAAAAGCGCTCAGACAGGAAGAGAAAGGTAGAGAGAATTCAAATAAAACCCGAGAAAATCTATTAATTGAGGAAGGTACCCGAGTAAACTCAGAACAAGTAGATAGACAAAGAAACACTCTTATGAATGGTATGTATCCTCTTCTGGCCGAAGGGTTACCTAAGGCTACCCCGGAAATACCAAAAGACTTAACTCCTCCATTGCTCCCGATAAAAGCACATCCCAAAACACATCCCAAAACAGCAAAGGACGTTTTCCTTTCCTCCTATTTAGATGACGTAGCTCCCGAGTATGCTAATGCCATACCACACATACCGCTTGCCGATGGTGTTCAACACCAAAAGCATCCGTCTGTATCCCCGCAACTACAAACTCCTACACAAGTTCCCACAGGCCCGTCCGTTTCTACAGTTTTTCCCGCATCTACAATCTCTATCCTACGTCCAACGAATCCTTTCGTGCCTAGCACCTCAGATGGTGCTACAGGAGGTACGACAGACATGTTTGCCACCCCGCCGCGAAATAAACAGACCCTTAGAGATTTAGCACTCCAACGTACACCCCAACTAGCGACATCCGACATGTTTAAAGAACAGCTTGTGGATTGTAGATACGACCCAGTACCAGGTAGACAGGACAAATTGCTCATATCATCACTACGTATACGACGAGCTACATTATATTTAATGACGATACCAGGAATGGTTGAACACCTAGACGATATATATCGCTTTGTCCAAACGGGGCGAGGTCCAGAAAGTATTAACGAAGCTATGGAATACCAGAAAGTGGATGTCCAAAGACAACTACTACGTTTTTTCATAAATTGCGTAATTAGGAATCAAGACAGGCCTGGGGCAGATCACGATACCATGCAAAGACTTGCCAAATGGGGTCAGAACATATCAGAAGAGAAACATGATAGACAGGCGTGTATAATCGCCATGTGTCGAAAGATCCGCAAGGAAGTAGAACGAATACATAAAGAAAGACGAGAAACAGACAGAGTAGAATCAGAAGAGGAGGAGGAGCAAGAATCAGAACAAATAGAAACGATAGCTTATGTAGGTAGAGGAAGACTCCATAATAATACCAGAGGCTTTAATGACCCGATACGTCCGATACGTCCAGAATATAATCGACATTTTCAAACCCCTATGTTAAATACAAGATCCCCTGAACACCTATTCCAAGCCGCTGATAAATTACTCCGAGATCGAAGGGGGTACCACATGCTCGATTCCATGGACGAACAAGAATTAGCCAGGTCAGCAGTACAATGGGCTGACAGTCCCAGCGAATACAATGATGATGTACTTGCACACACGTTTCTGAATCTTGACCCATACGAACAGCGTTTAGCTAGTATATACATGATTCAACACCTCCTTATATTATATAAAAGCCAACACTCCGATCCAGGACCCTTACCTGACATATTGACAGAACTACTCACGAATATATGGAGAGGGTCAGGTACTGATTTGATTAAAGAAATTCTAGAATCCCGAAACCAATATTTAACTTTCGTATGCCCAGAACACGTTCCAGTTCCCATTATGGGAAGAAAAATGTATCACATAGATAGACAGAACCCGTTACGCGAAGTGCACCCAATCAGAGGTGACGGTAATAACTTTACACGTGTTTGTGTACACGCCTATAACTAAACTGGAATTATTAGAAATGAAGAAAGTAGTACCCAGCCATGACAAGGATCCAGCAGGTTTCCACCGTGAGATAAAAGACATGTTACTCATGGGAGAGTATACCTACCCCGACATTATGAAAATATTAAAAGTCCTATTACCCGCCGGTGTTTATGAGAAACTAAAAGAAAAGGAATGGGAGGTGGGAGACCAAAAGATAGATTGGACAGCATTAGAAAACGAAGAGAGGGCCCGAGCTGCAGGAGCAGGGCTTGGGGAAAAGACTACAGCACTAGCAGGGCTACTAGTGCAGGTACTGCCACATTTATTAACTACGAAAAAGGAAGACTGGGGTGCAATCTCAGCCTGTAAACAAAAGCCAGATGAAGATACTAGTGATTTCTATTCCCGATTTGAAAAATGTTTTGGTATAAATAGTGGCATAAAAGCCAGTAGCGAGTCATATCCACATCTGTTTGTGACAAAATTAGTTGAAAATTCTCTGCTGCAAATCAAGAATAGAGTATTGAAATTCGAAAGTACCTGGCAAGGTAATACCCCATCACAGATGTTACAGATGTTACAATATCACCACAATAGAATTAGAGAAGAACAAGAACATGAACAAAGACGTATGAAAGATACAAAAATGAAAATGCTTGTTGCTCAGTCAGTTCTAGCTGATGGTCATCAAAAGGGTGATTCCGCAGGCCCAACGAAAGGGACATGCAACTATTGTAAACAACAAGGTCATAATATACACGATTGTTCAGTCCTGAAACATAATATTGCCACAGGTAGAACCCAGGAAAGACCACGTCCACCTAGACAGGATCAGAATCAACAACAAATCCCTCAGCATGCACAACCTAGATTAGCTCCGCAACAGGGAGCTCCACAACAGATCGTAGCACCACCACCAGCGCAGCCTATTGCTGCAACACAAGCAACAACACAACAGATGTATCAGTATGCACAAGCAGATTATCCCGATTATCAGCGATACACATGAAATAGCCTAGAGAGGGAAGTTGGCTTACCCCTTATTGAGGTTCCTGTAGACCAAGAGGGACCTTATGTACATAGTGAACTATTAGGGGAAGATAGAAAGTTTTTACTTGATACAGGGGCAAGCAGAACAACTATAAGACGCAGTGAAGTTCCAGGGGCACCCCTCTCAGGCTCACAAAATATTTCCCTTGGATTCTCAGGAAAACCTATAATAAATGACGTAACACATCCTCTTCCACTTACGGTCGGTCCATTGACACGTACTACAGATTTATTGCTTACTAAATCATGTCCAGAAAACTTGTTAGGTATAAAAACATTGAAAGCTCTAGGAGCCATAATATGTTGTTCTCCGGAAGGAGTACGACTATTTTTACGTGACTTTAAAGGTCACTACGTGTCCAGAGACATGGATCACCGACTGCAGAATTTACCTACACATTTATGGGCACAAGGCCCCACTGATGTTGGTTGCATGAATATTACACCATATCGTGTTACACTGAAAACAGGAGTAGTACTACCACGAATGCGACAATACAAGTTACCACCAGATGCTGTTGTGGCTTTACTGCAAATCATTGACGAGCTCATTGCACAAGGAGTGGTTGTCGAAACCGACTCCAATGTATGTAATTCCCCGATAATTTCGATTCTTAAAAGAACGGATCCAAAAGCACCACCAGTATATCGATTAGTTATTGATCTGCGCGAATTAAATAAATGTATTGTACCACAATACCCTGTGGTCCCAGATATCTCTTCATTACTAACAGCTATTGACTCAGAAGCAACGTTCTTCACTGTCATTGATCTCAAGAATGCTTTCTTTAGCGTCCCAATAGATCCGGAAAGTCAATATCTGTTCGGATTCAGTTTAAATGGGCGAAGTTTTAAATTCACACGCGCACCTCAAGGATTTACAGAAAGCCCCAGCATCTATAGCCAAGCACTGAAACGAGAACTTGACAGTATCCACATGCCAGTTAACACTGCCTTGCTTCAATATGTCGATGATCTGCTGATCACCGCCCGAAGCGAACCTGAATGTGAGACAGCGTCACTGACGGTTTTAAAATTTCTGGCCGACAAAGGGCACAAGGTGTCCCCTTCTAAGCTGCAATTCTGTGTCCAGCGAGTTGTTTACCTTGGGCACTCGCTGTCCAAGGAGGGAAGGCAGCTTACACCTGATCGCATCCAGTTAATTGCTAACATGCCACCACCCAAGACACAAAAGGAGGTGCGGGCTTTTATAGGCCTCACTTCATACTGTAGGCAGAGGATCCCTCAATATGCATTTCTAGCAAAACCACTCATCCAGTTGACAACACAGGAGGCAGTCACATCGACTGTCCTCCCTTGGACTCCAGAACATACACACGCCTTTGAAAGCTTAAAGAAAGCTTTATGCCAAGCACCTGTTTTAGCAACACCAAGTTACAGTAAACAGTTTACACTCTTTGTTACAGAACGCGAAGGTACTGCCTTGTCAGTACTCACTCAGGAACAAGCAGGATCACACAAACCATGTGCTTATTTCTCTAGTACATTAGATCCAGTAGCTCAGGCTCTTGCTGCATGCCTGAAATCGGTGGCAGCAACAGCTTTAGCAATCAGACAAAGCGATGCCATAGTGTTAGGACATCAATTGACAGTACAAGTACCACACGCAGTAGAGGTTCTCTTGAACCGCACACAAACACAACACTTGACTATAGCGAGACTCACGGGTTACGAATTAACATTGTTTCAGCCACACATAGAAATCAGACGTTGTAATACGTTAAATCCTGCCACACTGTTACCAGTAGGCGGAACAGATCCATTGGCACATGATTGTGTCGAAGTCATTATTATCACGACGAAACCCAGACAAGACTTGACAGATATTCCTTTGTCAGATCCAGAATTGACATTGTATGTAGATGGGTCATGTATGAGAACAAGTACAGGAGAGTTAGTGGCCGCTTACGCAGTCACAACAGACACTGAAGTCATTGAAACAAATTGTATTAACACGTTGTCAGCTCAAGCAGCAGAGCTCATCGCTCTGACACAAGCCTGTATTCAAGCCAAAAATAAGAAAGTCAACATATACACAGATTCACGTTATGCATTCGGAGTCGTCCATGACTTCGGCGTACTGTGGCGAGAGAGAGGTTATTTAACTTCTCACGGTGCCCACATCCAACACGGACCCCTCATTCAAGCCCTATTAGACGCGATTCATCTACCTACTGCAATATCGATTATGAAATGCAAAGCCCACACAAAAGTTACCGATATCATTTCTCAGGGTAATGACCTAGCTGACAGAACAGCTAAACAGACTGCTCAGAATCAGACTCACACAACTGACATGACAAAGACAATAGTTCTGACACCAACACATTGCATGACAGTTAAGGATCCCGCCCTTGATGTAATTGACATACAGACACATGCTACACCAGAAGAAATAAAGAAATGGACTGAATTAGGAGGGATCCAAACGGATCAAGGATGGATGACGAAGGAAAAATCTATATGGTTTCTTCCCGACTCCATGGTTCAAGTCATCATTAACACAATACATAGTCCAGCGCACCTAGGAGAAAAAGCTATGCTAGACAGCATTCAACACATCTGGTTTAACAAACATTTACGAGCCGCAGCTAAACAAAAAGTTCGTACCTGTATGATATGTTGTCAGTTTAATCCAGGTAAAAGCATCCCCGTAGAGCAGGGTGGATTTCAAACTCCCGATCATGCTTTTGAAGTCCTCCAGATGGATTATATCCAGATGGAACGATGTCGAGGATTCAAATATGTTCTCGTAGTTGTCTGTGCTCTTTCCCGTTGGACAGAAGCCTACCCGGTTTCAGATTACACTGCCCCGACTACTGCCAAACAGTTAGTTCGAGAATTCTTCCCACGGTACGGTTTACCACGTGTTGTCTACTCAGATAACGGCCAGCCGTTCTCATCCGAACTAATGAAACACGTTTCCCTTTTGTTAGGCTACCAATGGAAATTCCACTGTGTCCGACATCCCGAGGCAGCAGGTCTCGTGGAACGCCATAATCAAACTCTGAAAATTAGATTGTCCAAAATATGTAGAGAAAAAGGTGTCGATTGGATAGTAGCCTTACCAGTTGCGCTCTTTTACATGAGAATGGTAGCACATTCTCGAACAGGGCTATCCCCGTACGAGGTGATCTTCGGTAGACCACCAAATATGTGGGGGACGCCTATACCTCACAAAATCACTGATGTTGACTGTAATATGCTGACAGATTACCTGGCTTCCTTGATGTCTGCACTACAATCTTGTCGTTCACAGGTAGCCGCAGCTTTTCCCGATAATACTGAGGTGAAGCCCCATGACGTGGTTCCTGGCGACCTGGTTTTGGTTAGGAATTTTGACCGAAAGACCCAACTGGAGCCTAGATGGACATCGCCAAAATTGGTTCTACTAACTACAAGGACAGCCGTGAAGATTGAGGGACGTAAAGGGTGGTTGCACTCGAGTCATATCAAGAAATTTTATGGACTACCATCTAGTGTGAACGCTCAGCCCTGCATTCCCTCACAGACAGACTCAAAGCTCCCCTTGGCTGAATTAACAAACACTGAACTTTACAAACTAAAATTAAGGTCTAGTAAGTCAGACAATTTGATTGTTTAAGTCCTCTCCAAGGTGAATCGGTTGAATTTGTCTCTGACATGTATCCTCTAGACCGGAATAGAGAAAGAAATCAACAGATGCAGCTTAAGAAGCATGCGTATGGTAAATCACTTCGTAGTCACTGCACAGTAACATTATTAATTTTGTTTTTTCTAAGTCTTCTGATCATCATTGTCAGCATACTATTGCACATGTATTACCCTATTCTTAAGCGTGTTTACAATGTAACTGCAGAACATTCTTTTAGCGAATTACCTCCGCATGAGTTGTCCTATAGATTTGCGCTGCGCAATAACACATTCATTAGTATGTTACATCATTCCCATCAGACCAGCAATGCCACAAATTGTTGGATATGTGGCCGACTCCCTCCCTATCAGAACTATAAGGGAGTTTTGCCCCTCTTTCCCTATCCGTTCACACACAATGGCTCCTGTGGAGCATGGTTTAGTTTGATTAATTCCCTAGATTCAAATTCCGCAGTTTATCAAGACAACTGGGTATGGGGAAACCTGAACCTAGTTTTGCTTAAAGTCTGCTACCCTAACAAGGAGGGACTTCCCAAAAGAACAGGAACTGATCTAGAAAATGAAGTATATGGATTAGGTAATTTTACACTTAACCTCATGATCCTGAACGTTGAATCTGAAGCTACACCAATCTTGCCCGCTATGTTAGTATTCCCAGTAAAAGGGGAATTATGTGTAAGAAAGAATGGTTCCATACACATGGGCCATAGTAAATGCACCACTGTAATAAAATTCAGTGATCAAGGCAAGTCTACATTTAGAGCTTCTCGCCATTCCTACTTTATATGTGGCCAGACCGCATATATACGTCTACCTCTAGATTGGGATGGTACCTGTTACATAGCATTCCTTCTACCACCTGTTTTCCTAGCTCCTCCTGATTATCACAGAAATACCCATTTAGTACACAATAGACAGCAGAGAGATCTCCCAATTGTCGATTACACTGAAACAGCATGAGAAAAATACACAGATTTCAATAAAGGTTTCTTTCCCTATATAGGTACAGTCACTAATAGTAAGCTGATACGTAGATTAACCAGAACCCTTGAAGCAGTAGTGAACGAAACTATTTCCGCCTTAGGCAATTTAACAGAAGAGCAGTCTGCTATGCGGATTGTTGTGCTTCAAAATCGTCTTGTCCTTGACGTCATCCTGGCCGATAGGGGCGGAGCTTGTAGGGTCATCGGATCAAGTTGCTGCATTTTCATACCAGAAAATTCGCCGTCAGTATATAAAGCCATAACTCGCCTTCATAAGATTGTGAGCCAGATACACCAGAGTCCAGGCACCTGGACTTGGTCCGGTTGGTTTTGGAGCGTGTTGTCAGCCTGGGGATGGAGAATCCTATCCTTCCTAGGTATTGGCTTTCTCATACTATTCAGTTGCTGCTTATGTCTACAATGTGGGCCAGCGATTTGTGGTCTGTGTGCCACATCGTGTATCCCACATCCAAGTTTTCGTTCAAGATCCCGGAAGAAGAAA